>NC_140091.1:10575455-11836105 GCF_964237585.1 Gallinula chloropus
AAGGTCACATGGGTGGCAATGCAGCTGTCCTCCATGTCAGCTTAAGGCTTTGCTTTGCTTGCCCAGGGGTGATTTTTGTTCTCGGACTGCAGTGCGGAAAACACTGGAGTTGCATGTGTCTTGGGTTCCTCCTGCCCCTCTCCACCATGAATGAGGCTGCCAGTGGGCACTGGGTGTGTGGTGAAGACTGGGGGCAGGTATCTGCCTGGTGAGTACTGAAAAGTGTCTCTTCTGGTGTGCTGCAGGATTTATTGGTGCAAGTGCCTTAGCACTTGTATTCTTTCTCCAGGAGAAACCCTAGGGCAAGCAAGAACAAGGAAAGATAAAGTGAAACTTGTGGGTGTGACCTAAACCTGGCAGGTTGATATCTGGAGGAAAGAGCCAGGAGTGGGCTTTATTGGGGAGGGCAATTAGGGATTTGAACAGCTATCTGAAAGCGGGAGACTTCTCCCATTCCTGCCATGGGTGGGAATTGTGTGTCCGGGGCAGCTCTGATCTGGGCTGTCTCAGGGGCCTATGGGTGGGTCCAGCACCCTCAGTGCCTGCACTGGCTGCTCTCCGTGCTGGGGCTAGAGCAGTGGGAGGGAGGTGGTGTGCATCTGTGTGGAAGGCTTGAGTGTGTAAGGGCTTGGACCACCTCATGATGATGCATTGACTTTCTGTGCCCTTGAGCCTTCACAGAAACACCGTCGCGATAACCAAAGGGAACCGGTCATGACATTTCCAGGCCAGCGGGGAGCCTGGCCCGCCTGCCTGCTGCCGTTGGAGGAGGTGTTTCATGACTACCATTAGTTATGTGCTTGAAGAGGGAGGAAACAAATCTTTACTGAATTGGAAACCTTGTGAAAAGGTCACACTTCTGAAAAGCTGTGCATTTTAAGACTGCTCAGCTCTGCAAAGCTGCCTTTGAACTGGAAGAGTGGGAGTTTAACACCCTTGCGACAGCTCTAGGCGTATTAAACCCACAAAGCTGGAGCTGGAACCAGCCATGAGGTTAACTCTTGCTGGGTGTGTGGTCTTGGGAGGGAAGGGAAGCCCGTCCCTGGTAGGTCTCCAGGGGAAGGCAGCAGCAGTGTGAGCCCAACCCTTCTAACCGGGCACCAAAGTATCAGCTTGGGAGGGAGATGGTGCAACTGGAGGAAACTCCTTTTGTGGCCCAGACTTTGTGGACATCAAAGGGCCGTAGGAGGGTGCAGTTCCTGGGGAACTGGGCTTCCCCAATGCCTGCTCCTTCCCTGTCCCTCTACATCATCGACTTCCCAGGGGACCAGCATCATCTGTGTCTGTATCTTCTCTCCTCTGAGATGGCAAGATGAACATTGATAATGAAATTGCTGTTTATCATCTGCCCCGCTATTAGCATAGGTAAGATCCCTTCATTAGAGGCTATTAGTTAGAGATTGTAGGTGCTAATGGCCCCATTCAGGAGAGTGCCAGGCACTTGCAAAATCCCGCTGATGTGCAGGAATTGATTGCTATCGATCAGCCCCTGAGCCGGATGTTTTGAAGAGGCTTCAGTATCTCTTACAGGGCAGCTGGTCGCTTGTTATCTTTTGGGTCCTTTTTGAAGACTTATTGATAAGGAGCCCAGACCCTGTGGGGTGCCCTCGCTCTCTCAGCTGGAAGCTGTCTCTGCCCTGGGAAGCACAACAGGTAGTTTAGCCCACTGCTCAAGGTCTCCTTGCTTCACACAGGGTTGTGGATGTCAGTAAGCCCATCCTGCATCAAGGGGATGAGACTGTCCTCAGCCACTCAGGTTCCCTGGGTTGTTATTCTTTGTCTGTAGCCCAAACACAAAATGAGGGAGTGCAGGGAGAACGTGTTCTGCAGTGGATCTGAGCTGTGGTGACATCTGGAGAACTTGGTCTTTTGTGGTAGTGCTTCAGCTTAAACAGGTCAGCTGCTTCTCACTGCTCTGGGGTCTCAGCTTTGGGAATGGGAGGTGATTTCTCCTGATGGATGTTTCTGTGCAACCCCCAATCTGTAACTGAGCTGGAATCAGGCAACGAGCCTGCAGATGGTTTGGATTTTAGGAGCAGTATCTGTAGGCTGTGGGAGAACCTGCAAATGCTTAACTGACCATCTGAAAACTTAAAGTCTATCTTGTTGACTCTGGTCTGCTGAGGCATGAAGGCTGAGTGCTCTTTTGCAGATGCAGACTTCCCTCTCTGTGATGTGACTTTTACTTCCATGGCTAGTCCAAGATGATGTTGGGATTCCCAGTGTGTGTGAAACGTTTCCTGCAGCACGGAGAGTGATGCAGTGTGGTTCCTTGCAGCCGCTCTGCCTGTGCTGTTACTGCTCAGCTGGGATGTGCCTCAAGGCCCTGAAGAAGTGGGACAGGATTGAGAAGGACAGGAGACACTGCAAATAGGATGTGCTGCTCCTGATGTAGCCTGGTGGCTTATGGTGTTGGTGAGAGCTCAGGGCATTGGGAAGAGCACGTGTGAGGGCATCTGAAGCAAAGACCTGCTTAAAAGCAGGACCATGGATGGAGTCCAAGCAAAGTTTGACCTCTGCTAGTCTCTGCTCAACATCTGAGCCACTGGGCACCATGTCCAGAGGGACCTCTGACTCCTGTGTTGTGAGCTTATGTCATTTTAATTAAATTGTGTCTACCTGGCTGGGTTCCTGCTGGCGTAAGGGATTATTCTGAAGAGTCAGCTGGGCTCTGCAGGCACTGATCGTGTATCCAGCACAGGTTTTCCCATGACACGTTTTCATTCCTCCATCATCAGGCAGGAGCCCTGTCTTTTTACCTACATGCTAGTGAGGTGGGAACCAGATCTGGGGAAATGCTGGGCTCTGGACACCCCAATAAACACCCAGGCTCCAGCTACCGTGCCCTTGTGTCTTTGTGTGAGGCTGGGACTGCTGCATGAGGCCCAACTTGTGGTGGCTGAAAACTTCTAGCAAGTTAATAAATCAATCAGATGCCTTTCCAGGCTGCGTGGTGCGATCCAGGGAGGAATTCTTCGTGGCGATGAGTCACCTGTTTGTGGCCCGTTCGTTGGCAGACAGACCGTACCGTCGTGCTGCCTCCAATCTGCAGTCCTCCCCTGTTCAGACACCATCGGCTGGAGAAACTGCTGATGCAGCCTGCAGTGTCTGAAACGCGCCGTTGCCATCTGCCTCCCTGACGGAGTTGGAGCAGCTTCTTTTTTTAACCCGAGTTTGCTGAGTCTTGGCTAATTAGCTGCCTTTGGAATTTGTAACGTAGAAAGCTGCCTGCTAAGTTTGGGATGGAGTGAGGGTGCTAGGGCACTGTACACTCACAGGTTTGTTTTGTGTGTGGGGTTGGTGGTTTTTTTTTTAAAGTCTAATTTGAGCGAAAACAGATATGCAGTAGTCTGATTTGCTTCATTTCTAAATTTGAACTCTGATGACTTTGCTGTTTCCAAATGCAGTGACAGGAGATGTTTCTCTTGGTTGCGACCTTACCCAGTGCAACAGTTCAGTGTGCTTTCTTAGAGGAAGGAGGCGTAGGTTGTGCCTGTTGGCTAGTCTGTGGGGTGGCATTGAGATAAGAGAGCCTCACAGCATGCCAGTTTGGAGCAGGTTGGCAGCGTGATGGGATTGGGTGGGGAGCTGTGTTGGGATGCTCACGGTGGGTTCATGGTGTGTCTCAGGTGAAACTTGTCTGGACACTGTCTCAGTCTTGGTTCCCTTTGCTGAGGAGGGAGATGTGTACTTTGGGGGGGAGGGTGGATGAAGAGCTGGGACAGAGGGTTTGAGTTGCTTGAGTCCGGAGTAGGACAAGATGAATCTCAGCTTAGGTGGCTCAAGACGGAGTGACCTGCAAAGCTTCAAGAACATTTCTGTTCTCCATTTTGTGATCCTTTCCTGTGATCTTCAGTAGGAGTTAGTGATTTAGTGTGGTGGGGATGTCTCTAGGGTAAGAAGCCTACTTTCTGTAGGAGGGGAGCACCAGTCACTGTGGTGATGGCCCCAGGGTCAGGTGAGCGATATGCTCAAGTAGCCTTTTTTGCTTTGGAAGGAGTTCAGCCTGTGAGGTCCATCTGGCTCTCGAAACAACTACATTCATTTCAAAGTGAGCAGGCTTTTTTGATCTTTGGGGTTGAATCACCCTCTTGGACCTGTACCCATCCTTGGTGCTCTGTCCAACTTCTCTAGACCTGCTGCTGCCAGTGAGGAGGAGGGCACTTGAGACAGGGAAGGTGATTGAATTAGTTTTCATTAGGTCTGGGCCTCCTGTCTGCTCTGGACACACTGCCAAAATTTCATCCAGTCTTTATCTTCAAACAAACCTTCATCTCATAAACTGGAGTGACAATTAGATGATACAAACCTAATAAGAGGCCAAGCAGAGCTGATGTTTCACCCTTGCTAACCAAGTAGCAGACCAGTTAGCTGAGACACATCCCTTTTCTAAACAGTCCTGGCATCCAGACATTTCACAGCAGCTGCAATATATAGGTTCATCTTCATTTTGTCCGTCAGGAGAGGTTCTTGCTGTGCTGGGGGAGGTATCCTGGAGCTTGCTTTCTTGGGAAAGCTGGCTGGGAGCTGCCTGTTAGTGCCTGATGTAGATCCCTGCTCCTTTTCTTGCCGCAGGAGTGTGCAGGCAGGGGGAAGGAGCTCTGCCCCACTGAAGGCTTGAGAAAGGAAGAGGACCAGTCTTCAGAGAACTGTCCACTGCCTTCACCGACCATGTTTCCTAATGCTTCTCTTTCTCTCTTTTTGAAAAAAGACAATCTCCTTCTGAATATCTTTCAAAAACCTTGTTCTTTGAATGTTTGTCCTTCTGTGTCTGCCTTTTGGCATTGGCGTTTGGGTTCTCTGCTGAGCCTCCCTCTTGCAATCACGACCCTGTGTTGCAAGAGGATCTGTTTTGATGTCCCTACTTGCCTGGCATCTCAGGGGCCTCTGGGAGTGGGAGAACCTG
Organism: Gallinula chloropus; assembly: GCF_964237585.1. Lineage (NCBI taxonomy): Eukaryota > Metazoa > Chordata > Aves > Gruiformes > Rallidae > Gallinula > Gallinula chloropus. The sequence continues at coordinate 10,580,362 of NC_140091.1, forward strand.
GCCATTTGCTTTCCTTAGTTAGCACTTGCCTGTTTGCTCCTGTGAATCTCTTGCAAGCAGCACAATGATGGATGAATTGGTGGGATCAGTGTAGCTCTGCGCCCTGCCACTCTAGGAGGATGCCCTGCTGAAATTCATGGGGTTTTCAGGGCTGTGGGTGCTGTAGAAACCAGACTCCTTTCTCATTCAATACTTATTTTATGTTCATATATATATATTATTAATTGCAGCCACCAAAGATTTGGGCGGGGGGTGGACTGCTTTCTGGGATTGGGATGTTTGTGCTGTTGGGACTAATGTCTTTGTGCAGACAGAGCATTGCCTCCGTCTCTGTGTCCTAGGTGCCTCCTTCCTCTTTTGGTGAGTAAATGGAGTTGGAGAGACAACCCATTTCCCCCATACTCTTTAATGGATGGGTTTTGCTCTGGAGTTGCATTCTGTGCCGTTGGGCAAAGAACAGGAGCCTGTGCAATTTGCTAAGTGAAAAACTCGTCTCCTGCTATTTCTTGAGAACTTGCCTGTAATTGCGCATCCCTGCTGTGGCGTGTTAACTTAAACAAAACCTGCACCTGGCAGGAGTAATGTAAGGCAAGAAGTTGAAAATGCCTCCAACATCAACCTTCTGCAGTACCTTTTAGCTTGTCTTGTCAGCTGTTGAATGGCAGGAGGTATCAGAGGAATGCAAACATGTTTTGCTGATGCTCTTGTGGTAGGGATTTAGTATCCTTCCTTCCTTTCATTTGTATTTTTCTAAGCTTATCTTTTCAAATGTGTATTCCCCTCACACTCCACCTCCACCTCCTTCATTTTCCATCTTTTCCATCTTTTCCATCTTTGTGTTTCTTCCCCTGCTGCAGTGGTTGTGGTCTGAGGGCCTGGAGATTAGAGGATTACCCTGAAGGATCTGCAAAAATACTTGGGTTAGGAAACCCCAGCCTGTTTTCAGAAAGCTGATGTTCATGCTGTGGGGTTGCATCTCTACTGGGGAAAACACAGAGATATCCGCAAACAAAAAAGGGTTGAAGATGATGTGCTCTCGTCTCTTTAGCTTCCTATGGTGTCTGATGAAGACTGATAGTGCAGAGAACAGCACTGTTGCAGAATTGGAGGGACAAGGGCAGTGTAGCCTGAAGGAGCACAGAGGATGAAGGTACTCAGCATGTGTGAAATGCAGCAGGGCTTTTACACTGAAACAGTTCTGCTTTAACTAAATAGTGGCTCCCTGGGCCAATACATTCTTCAAGTTGGAGAAACTCAGAAGATGTCAAGGCCTGCAGTTTTAGGAGGTATCTGGAGGTAAGCTCTTAGGGCTCAGCCCTGTTTTAGTTGATGGATTTCACCCCAGGATGGCTACTGGCAGTGACCTTTGCCAGTGGGATGTTGATTCCCTGGGTCTGTAGCAAAGACCAAGAGCTACGTGTTGGAAGGAGAGGAGTTCTCCACAGCAGTTTGTGGAGAGTCAGAGTCAGGTTAGGGCTCGTGGTGGCAATTTAGTTGGCAAAGCTGGTGGTAAAGTCCATAGCAGGAATGAAGTAGAAGATACCAGGTGCTTTCCAATCATGCCTGTGTCGGGTTGTTCCAGTTCTCAGGCTGCCAGGAGCTTGGCTTTTTACTTGCAAAGGTTAATTCTGCTGTGAGAACCATGTTCTTGATCACTTGGGAATTGTGCTGCAGAATTGTCTTCAAAATAATAAATGGGTTTCAAACTCAGAGAGAACAAGTGTTATAGATTACACTTCTCCCCCACTTTCTTCTTTTTGTCTAAACCAAATTCATATTGCAGAACTTTAAAAATATACAGTCTAATCTCCCTGAAACCTAAACCCATTGATCTTTCCTGTGGGCTTCATGAATGTGTTTCATTTTTGCTGTGTAGCTGTCATATTGAAGATCTGTGATTAAAGCAAGGCTTTTCCCCCTCAAAAGCCATTTTTATCTGCTAGCGAAGCTGCGGTGAAACATTGAATTGGTGCAAAATTTGTAGTAACTTTGGTATTAGGAAGCAGAAATTACTAGTGCTTGTTTGCCACCGAGTACCTACTTCACCACTGGTGCCCTTGATAATGTTTAGGTTATGTGACTATAAAGTTCTGAGAGTAGGGGAAAGAAATGCTTTTTGGGGATGAAAAGGCTTGGTTGCAGATAAATCTTTTTTATTTTGTTCTTCTAAAGCCCATCCTAACAAAATCAATTTTTGAGTTATTTTGGGCTGTTGGAAAGTGTGCTCTTTTCCTTCAGAGATGTAGATTGTGTTCTAATACTCAGCTAATGTCTTCTTTCCCGGTGATTTGGCCTCTGTGAGGACAAGTTTTCAAGCCATTTAGATGCTGGAATGAAAAATCACTGGAGGAAGCAGCTTTGCCTTTGTGTGATGCTACACTTGTGTAAAATAGGGGGATGTGTAAAGTCATCCTCCACTCTCTTGGGAAGGAGGTGGGACATTTTATCCCAATAACAGGCATATGCTCATGTTGGGTGGCTGCAGGGAATTTGTCGTCTGAGTCTGCTTTTACCCTCGTGGGAAGAAGCTTGTGAAACTGCAGATTTACTGAAGAAGAGTTTTATTTTACCATACCCTCTCCTCGATCTCTTAAGTAGATACACAAATTCTGTGGGTGCACGAGGATTTACAGCACAGGACTGGAGAAGTGCTAGGTAGGGCAGGTTGGACACAGGTTAAATTGATCATGGTGATCTATAAATGTCACCTTGCCTTCCAGGTACTTACATAAATAGAAATCAGAGTAAATATTTGTCTTTGGTTAGACCCTACCATTATGCCAGCTGATGAAGACTTGGGAGGAGGTGATGTCACCTCCCAGTGTCGTCTTGATAACATGAGTGAAGGTGAATATTCCCATTTGCCCTGTAGGTTTTGGGGTAGATTTATTATTTTAAACGTTGTTGAATTAGTTGAATGTGGGGTGTTTTGTTTTTTCATTTCTCTTTCAGCTTTGAGATCAGGGTTACTTGCCCTCCAGATTAAAACCAAGCTTTCAAAACCAGAGTGAGTTTATGGAGTGTAATTTTAATTAGACCATTTAATTAGGAGAGAATTCATGAGTGGGCCTTGCTTTAAAATGATCAAAGATGTTAAATGAAAACAAAAGGGAAAGAAGTTATGGAGAAGCATAAAAGATCATTTATTTTGGGTGCCTTCTCTACCCATCAAAGGAGATCACTTTCTGTCCTGTGCTTTTTGTTCCAAAAATAGCGAAGGTGATGCCTGATTTCTGCAGGTCGACGTTGATCTGTCTTTGTAATTAACTATGAAAACAAATTGCACAGTTGGGAGAGGAGAGAAGTGAGTGTCAGCAGGCTGCTGAAGATAGCTCAGGTGTGTGAAATGGCTGCCCCGTCTCAGCACCGATTGCGCTGGAAGTAAAGCTGTGGATTCCTTGTCTGTGCTTCATGGCTGTGCCATCTCCTTGGCTTCTTACTGCTGGTCATTTTTTGCATGTGACAGATTTATCTTCTGAGACTCCTGCCCATCTCCTCTCTGAGCTGAGTTAACATCTCCTTGCTTTTGGTGTCAAAGCAAGAGCAGCCAACGTAGGCGGCATATTTTTCTGAAGGGCAGCGAAAGAAGCAAGGAGGTGGTTCTTCCCGGCAAACTACTGCTGCCTTGCTGTCTCCAGGCAGCAAATCACGCTAGGTACTGATGCCAGGGTCAAAGACTAACCTACAGGTCCATCAAGGGGTTTGCTGCTCTGAGTCCTGCTCGGGTATGTGCCTTCCCAGAGATGTCCATGGAAGCTTAAAACCCAGCATCCCTTTGCAGACCTAAAATACAAATCTGTATTTTTAGTACAGAGCAAGATCTGATGTCCTCAGGAAATGAAGTCACTGACTTCGCTGCATCACCCGTTTCTGCCATGGAAACAGTTGGTGAATTAATGCAAGTTTTGCACAGGTTTAACAGCCGTCCTCCTCTTCAGAGCGAGGGGTGGGAGGAACATTTTCTATTAAACTCAGAATTGTTGTCTTAAGTTATTAATTCCTTGCATCCTAATGTATTTATCTCTAGCTGCAGTGAGGAGTGGAGAGCTTTGAAACCTAGCTAGCTCAAAGGATGCTTTCTGCACCGGGGAACAAAGAGGCAATGTTGCTTTAGTAGGACACTACGTGGATTTTAGGCTACTTTACATACAGTGCACAAGCAGCATAGTGGAGCCTTGCTGCTGGCTTTGAGGGGGTGTGCAGGGTCCTTGGGTCCTTCAGGAGAGTGTAAATGGAGTCTGCAGCTCCTTGTGCTCCATCCAGGTGAGGTCAGGGCCACCACTGGCAGTCGCCAAGCTGACTGAGACGAAATGAAGCACTAGTGTGGTGTCAGTGGAGGCTGCAGACCCTCTACACCATCGTGCTCTTCTCTAATGTCTTTCCCCGGCATTATAGCAAGGAGTACGATGTTTTGCCCTAGAAGTCCAGACTCCAAGACCTGGTTTTACCAGGAGCAGGATTAGATATGAGATATTTGGGATTCTTAAATGGTTTTTGCACTTGATTTGGCTCTCTGCTGACATTTCCCTCTAACCTTGGGCACGTGGGAGCCTGTTGAAGGGCACAGTGTGTGTCCTGGTGCAGAGTGCTCGCCTGCCTGCTGTCCGTGGGGTGCGTGGGTGTGATCTGCAGTGAAGGGGGGATTCTAGTTGGGCCACGTGTCCATGAGCACCATCCCCTTTGGGTGCTTTTCAGACAGTGTTGTGCAGTTGGCTAGGCATTCCGAAGCTGTTTCCATCTCTAGTTCCTTGGGCTTGCTCTTGGCCAAGAAAACATCAAGTTGCTGAAATTACAAGTCAGGATCGTACTATTTATGTTGGAGGAACGGCGTGGTTTACATAGATGGGCTCTTTGCAAAATCAGCTTACGCTGGCTTTTAGCAGTTGAAGTGAACAGCTGTAGCAAGTTAGGGATGCTGAAAAGAGTCCAGCTTGGGAGCGGTGTGCTGCTCCTTCATGGCAGTGGGCTCTCAGCAAGTGGCAGACAACTCCAGGTTTTGCTGGGGTTCAAAGTGGTTTGGGATGAGGGCTGAGTGCTGTCCTTCCTGTGAGGAGCTGGGATCCTGGGAGGGAGCCTGCTGGGTTGTTCACTCCTGTCCCGCTCCAGGCCCCCTGGTGAACAACAGGCAGGGCCCCACCACCTCTGTCCAGCTCATGTTGAGCAATGCTGTGGTGCTCTCTTGACGTTCCTGGCCTTTCTGGAGACAAAAATCTCCTTGGTGTGGCTTTCTGAGCTCTGCTTTTCCCATCTCCGTTGTGTGAGAGCCTTGGGGTAGTCCCACTGCCAACCTAGCCTTGCACCCCACTGTGAACCTCTGAACTGGGAGCAAAGATGAGTTTCAGCTTGAAAATCCCTGGGAGTGGAGTGGGGACTTGGAGGCTGTCTGGATGTTGTGGAGAAACTGGTGAGAGCAGGCTCCCTTCTGGTCTCAGCTCTGGTCTGAACCTGTCAGTGGGGTCTGGAGGGTGTTTGGGGCATTCCTGTCCGGTCATGGCATCTGGCAATGCGTGGGAAGGTGACAGATTTCTTGGACCATGGGACAGCTAGAAAAAATGACAACTGTTGGGCAGATGTGTTCTCTCTGAAGTGGCTTGAAGGGTCTGCTGGCCCTCAAAGAGGGAAACTCTCCCTAAATGCAGCTGCCTTCTCTTTCTGGATGCAAATGGTCCTAAAACGTAAGCGAGTTTTTGCACAGTGAGCTCAGGCTTCAGCACCCAGACCCTAAATGGACATTGATACCCCTGGAGGAGCCGTCTGCCTCCCACTGCCAGAGCTTCCCATGGCCCAAAGGCTGGAGGAAGCTCTGCTCTCCTTTCCCTTCTAGCCAAGGAACTACTTTGCACAGGTCTGACACCTCCACATGTTGTCCTGCTTTTTTGCTGACACCCCTGCCTGGCACTGGTGAATGCGCTGAGTAGGGAACTACTTTTCTGCACCTGTTGGTGTGGGGTTTTTTCCTGTAGAAGCAACTTCTCTGATGGACACCATACATGTGTTTGTAGGGAACTCACTGGCCAGGGTCTGGAAATAAGCATTTTTAAGGCAGTGAGGGAAGGAAGATGTTGCAAATATGATTAATGGCAGTGGGTCTGCGACTTAAAACTTCTTTTTGTTGTTATTTGATCTTTCTCCTGCAAACTCAGCAGCTGACTTCTGCAGAAGATAAACACGTGGGAGGAGAGCGGAGAGGGGCTCTTTGGTCTTCAAAAGCAATTAAATGTTGAATGTCAGACTTGAGACATCTTGAAGAGGCCTGGATTTGAAGCAGGAGTGTGTTCATCCTTTTCTAGAAAGCTGGCCCTATGTCAGGGCCATCAGATGGACAGCAGCAGTTGTAAGTCACTTGGGCAAAGCATGATTCCTTATGGCAGGGACTGTGCAAAGCTATCCTGGTCAAAGGCAGCTCACATCAGGGCTATGCTCTGTCATATAATACATATTTAGGTTGCATTTTGAATTCATCCCTGTTGCTTTAAAATAGCTTGAAATATAGCTGATGTTGATAGAGGTCAAAGGGTGTCATCAAGGGTTGGGGCCAGATGACTGTGAGGAGATGTTCTTGGTGACATGAGGTTTCTGAAGAATACTGAGTCAATGGTTGGTGTTTGTGGCATGCAGGGAAGGAGATGAGTCTGTCCACCAGTGTTTCTGTAGCACTGAACTGGTGATGGTCGGCTTCCAAAGGACAGGGGCTGCTGCTGGTGAGCTGGGGCTTGAGGTGTTCCTGGACATGGCCCTGGGTGAAATTTGAGTGAAATGTACTTCAAAGTACAAGGTGGCTGCCTCTTGCTGAGGTAGCTGGCAGGAGATGAGGTCAGAGCATAGGCCAGAAGATCTCTCTGCTTAGCTGCACCCAGTTTCTGATAGCATGATCTGGTTGGAGATGCTGTCTGTCCATGCAGGCTTGTATGGACTCTTTGCCCTTTCTGAACGGGGTCCTCACATGTCCCACACTGCTCTACTTTGTGGGGGTACCCCAGTGTTTAGTCTGATTTGAACAGTGTTTAAGGACGCTCAAAGCAGTGTCCAAGTCTCATTAACCACATATCTGATTTTCAACCTGTCCTTTAAGCAACTCAGGGGACGCAATATTGGTTTTATTTGACTGCTTCCATGTGTGAGAAGGTGAATGGAGGCCAGGTTGCTGCATCCACTGAGATCCTGTGCCCTCCAGAGTCTGTGAAACAAACAAAAAGTCACATCCAGTCAAAGCTGACAACCTGGGCAAAGTTTACAAAGAGGCTTGATGCAAATTCTTGTTCCTGATCCAAAGAGTATGGTAACAGCTGGGGGCGAATTGTCTTGGATCCAAGTCGGAGGCAGAAGATTGGGGCTTCTTGCTGGTGCAGGTGGACTCCTGATACACTTACTGGTTGAATCCCACATTTGGAAGGTAAATCCTGGGGGGAAATTACATCTATTACCCAAACAAATGCTGTTTGAGAAAAATTCTTCTTGCCTATTGTCTGGCATCTAAAAGTTATGTGCTGCTTTCAGTTCAGCCCTGTGAGATCTCTGTTAGGAGAGACTGGGTTAGCATCACCTCTGGGCAGCACCTTGGGGTACATAGGTGATTTTATTGCAGTTGATGGTAGAAGAGGGTCTGTGCCAGTGGACATAGACCCTCGGTGGGTAGGAGGTGAATCCCACCATCAGCCATGCAAGTGGGAAAGAGACTGCTCCGTTTTGCAGTGGGTTTAGCTGATTTGGCACAACATTCCCTTAGACAGGAATCCTTCCTGGTGGCTTGGCACCCTGAGACCAGAGGAGATGCCCCTGCTGTGTAAGGACCGTCTGTGCAGGCCAGTTGAATCAATGGCTCCTGTCTGTTGGACATATGCTCTGTAACGCGCATGAGGCTTGAGAGCAGACGGTCTTACAGAGGCAGGGGGCTGTGCTGGGAAATCTGGAGGAAGAAATGGGTGACTTACTCTTCGGGGACATTTTTTGTCTCCTCACATCTGTTATTCTGCCTTTTCTCCCCTAAATTTGCACTTTGTCATTAAAACCAGGAAAGAAAAATCCCGATATGCATATGACATTTCACAAAAGTGCTCTCTGTGCTCTTAAAATCCAACAGTTTCACTGCACGGCATTCATCTGTAATCAATTAGAAGGTTTTCTGATCAACAGAAGCTGAGGTTCTGCTCCCTGGAGCTTAGCACTCTGCACGAGGAGGTGGGATTGCCTGGCACTTAGTCTCCTTTCACCTGAAGAAGGAAATTGGAGCGACAATGAATGAATCTCAGTGAGGCAGAATGAGATCAAAAGCTCTAAATTTGCTTTGTTAGCCCTATTCCAGCCCCATTTCAGTATTAGGCGATGGTATTAAACCAGATGGTCCAGATGTGGCTTCCAGCTCAGGAAGTGCTGAAGCTGCTTTTGCCAGAAGCAGGGGAGAAGCTCTCACTGTGTCTTCCCTGGGATTGTCAGCCTCTGCCAGAGCCAAGAGAGAGGTGAAAGCTAAGGGCCAATGCAAACTGGCTTCTTGTTCTGGGGTCCTCAGAGATGGGCTGCCAGTGGTCAGATTGGAACCGTGAGTACCTAAATGGACCTAGCCTAGTTTTACCCCTCAGATCCATAAGCCACGCATCTCCCCCTTCCTGAAGGCAGCCCGGTGTTACACAGATGCCTCTTTAGGGGGTCAAAACTACTTTCATGCTGCCTGAAGCCTGCTCTGGCTCTTCTGCAGCATGGGGGCATCCATAAAGACCTTAATTTCCAGTTGCCCTGTGGGCATTGGAGAAGTGAAGGGGAGGAAGGAAAAGAAAACTTAAGGAACACTAGGAGAAAAATAAATCTCTTCAAGCGGGGATAAATGATCTCAGTATTTAGCTTCTTGAAAAGAGATACTGAAACCTGCTAAGATGTCAGAAACCAGGTTGGACCAGAACTGGAATGTGATCACGCATGGTGGGATTGGTTCTGGCTGTTCTTGGCCACCAAAACGGGTCTCTTCCCTCTGCTGCCCTAGGAGAGCTGGCTCCATAGGAAACCTGTCTGGAGCTGGCTTCAGCCTTGCTATAGTCGAGAGTGGCAGCAGCAGGAGCATCGTCCTGTCCGGCCTCCTGAGCCTTGGGATGTTTCCCTCCTTGGAGGGGGCAGCAGCATAAAAATTACAAATAAAAGGCAGAAGGGCTTTCGAGAGGGTAATAGAGTATAAGATGGAGTATTAAGCCCATCTCCTACCGTAATTAAACCTGCAGTTGCAGGGTCTGTCACATTGCTTCAGACCCTTGGAAAAAAAAAAAGTACTCAGTTGCTAGCTTCATTAGTAATTAAATGTCCAATTACTGTATGTAATGTTTCTGCTTTGCTGAACTCCACAACTGCATTCATAAACAGCCCTAAGGAAGGCCTCTAATCTGTGCCATTGTTCTTCAAGTGGTTTGCACATGCAGAAAAAGAAAAGAAAAATCAGGCAGACATCTATAATGTGGAAAGGAAAGGGGGAAGGGGTGGGAAGAGGAGGAAATCAAATCAGCATCTTCCACCGCTCTGCCCCCCCTCCCCGAGGTAGGATCTCTGCCAAGCCCACAGAGAAGCCCTCAGGCCCCTCGAGCATGCAAATGTAATTTTCTATCCAGACAACACACTATTATTTTTTATTTATTTTTTTTTATATAAAATGAAGTCCACCCCCCCACCCCCCAGAAAACCTCCTCAAATCCCCGAATGCACAACAGAAGCAAGAAGAAAATTACAATGAGAGGAGGAGAGATAGGAGGCGGGGGGAAAGCAGCAGCAGCCTACAAACAGAAGGAGAGATGGAGGGAGAATTGAGATGAATATGCAGTGTCCAGAGTTTAAATAGACATAAAAGATAATGAAGGGGGGGGGGGGGTGGGGGAAAGGAGGGAGGGGAGATTGTAATCAAACAAAATGATTTTGGTCCTCTTCAATCATCCCTGGTTTGCAGGCTGTCATTTTATACAAATTAGAGCTGGGGTAATTTTATGAATATTCACTGGGATTGAAATCGTGTTCATTAGAGGGAAGGCATCCTTCTCGGGGCCCACTGTGCCGCTCGCCTTTTGTTTGCCTAGAACAACAGGAAAGCCACTTGCGTGGTGGCTGAATGCTGGATCCGTGCCCCCCTCCCCTCCTCACCCCTCAGGGGCTGGGGTCCCGGGCGGATGCTGGATGCTCCAAGGGATGGGCTGCTCTGTGTGTGTGTGTCCCCCTCGCCTTTGGGGCAAGAAGCGCAGAACTGGGTGGAAATGCTGTTCTGGGGGATAAGAGCCGTAGCCTGGGAATTGGCTCTTCACCTCGTCTGCAGGGGGAAACCACAAGTGCTCTAGCCTTTAATTTCCAGGCAAGCCCTTACTGAACCAGTAATAGCTCGAAACCATTCAGGATGAAATAATTGCCACATTTTTACATTTATTTCCCCCCCCCCTCTCCCCTTCAAGCGTGGCTGCTGAATTGAATTCTTCTTCCTGCTTGAGAGTCCAACCCAAGTCTGCATTGCACATGTCTGGCACCACGCTGGGGACGGTTCCTCTCATACATAACCAATCAAAGATGTATTCAGGGCCGTTGTGAGGAAACCAAGGATGATTATAAGTCGAGAGATCCAAGCCTTTTGCTGACTGCTCACCCTTGCATATTATGAAATTTCTCTCAGAAAGGCAGACAAAGCCTTTTGAGCCCGTGTGTGGTGATGGCCTCGCTTGGATGTCTGGCTTTAACTGCTTCACAATGTCGGCCTCTCATTTCCGAAAAAAGGCAAACGTATCCTATTGTAGCATGTCAAGTACCCAAACTCTGCCATTCAGCAGCCTGGCGATGGCTGTAACCCATCCTCGGGTTGTCACGGCAATGCAAGGAGATCGCTCTGCCACTTGGTAGCTGCCGGCAGGAGGAAGGCGAAGCTGACCCGGGGAAGAAACTTTCCTTTAAATATTTCATTGCATCTTAGCCTGACAGTGGGATGGCTTGTCCTGTCTCTGGGACAGCTGGACTGCAAGCAAAACCGGGGTGGCTGGGTACTGTTGCGTTTGGCTACTGTTGATGAAGCCATCTGTAATAAGATGTGGCACTGCCTGGGGTTGCCCGGGGAGAAGATGCGATGGCTGGGAGGCTTGGGACTGCCTTTCTGCTTCTGATTGTGAGCAGGGTCTCTGTCAGTCCAGGTGCTCGCAGTGCTGTGCGTGTCTGTGTGCCAAACTCACATGAGAGCAAGAAATCACCTGGTGGGTACCAAAAGCAATTTTTCTTTTTAGAGATTAACATTTTTTCCCCCTTCCCTCCCCTCTTCAGGTCTAAAAAAAGATGAATTCAAATCTGAGGCAGCCAGCCCTGCCAATGCAACGGTTGCACAGGTAGTCAGAGTCCAGCCTGAACCTCATGGTAAAACCAGCTCACTTAACCTAATTAAAGGGAGTGTTTGGGTGGGTTTTTTTTCTGAATGTGGGAACATCGCTGGGGCAGAGCGCAGAAAAGTGGTTGCACATGTAATGGCAGAAGTTTCCTTCTGGAATCAGAGTGACGGTAGCATCTGCCTGCGCTGTGGAGGGTCTCCAGATGATAAACTAGGCTCAGAGAGCTGACAGATACTCTCAACGTTTTCCCAAGGCTCAGCTGAGGCCGCAGGGGTTTGGTCCAGTAGTGTTGACTCTCTAAGACCAGACCCAGTAGAGCAAGGTGTTGGGTTCTGCTTCCATCAGTGATTGTGTGTTGGGCCAGGACATCATCTCAGGTTGCTGTCCCTGCTGCTGGGTCAGGTAAAAGCTGGCTTTCCTCTCTTCTGTCTGTCCTGCCCAAATCTTTCCATTGAAGGTACTATTCCACCAGGGCAGTGGCTGTTCCTCAGCCTGGTGCTGCAAATGGCAGGGCTGATCAGGTCTTCACCATGAGGGCAGGCCATGTGTACACTCCTCATTGGAGCTGGAACACTGTGGTTCCCTGTCTGTCATTGTCGCTTGGATTGGTGCATTTGTGCTGGTCAGACCCTGCAGACCACAAAGCCCAGGTAAGCTGGAGCCAGTGCCCTTTCCTGTGTAATGGGACTCCTCAGAGACAGCCACCAGTGGGTGTGAAGCTGAGGTTCTTGTAAGGGAGAAAAACATCAAGGTCAACCCCGTAGCCAGCCAGGCAGCATCAGCTAAGATCTCTGTTAGATCTTGTTCTCTTTGGGGTGTATGTGTGTTTCCTGGCTCCTCTTGGGCTTTTCCACCAAAAATAACTCTGCCAGCCAGGTTGGGCTGGTTTTCTTCTCATTTGGATCCAGAGACCTTAAAAGCTCTGAAGGGTATTTGAGTTTCTACAGACTGATAAACCCTTTCTGACTGCCAGGATGTATCAGTGAGGAAACCGAAAGGACCTGGAAGATGCTCTAAGGTAGTCTTATAGGAGAGGATTTCTTGAGAAGAGGCTGTTCATTAGGTCTGCTGGGAAGCCTTCTGCTCTCTACGTAGGAAAACAGAAATGTTTTCCTTTTCCTCCCGTGCTGTGAGCTCAGCACTTGTTTGTCATTGTCCTAGTTCTTGAGCAAAGCTAAGAAGTTTGCCAATGATTCAGTAGTTTGTTATGATACCAGGAATGAGGAGTCTTGCCAGCAGAAAAGATAATCCCTTGTCTCCTTAAGTTTATGACTTTTAAAAAACTCCCGCTGGCCATTTTCTATGGGGACCATTTTCCAAGGCAGCTTCTTGGGTCTTGAATGGTTTCATCCCTCAGCGCTTCTTTTGAGTGGGAGGTTTAAGGACACATCGTTGTTGTCTTCCTCAGGCAGGATGATAAACTGTAAAGCAAATCTGAAGAGCCTTAGAAAAGGGTCGTACAAAATGCAGATGTTGGGGATTGGAAAACAGAACCGCGCTGTGTCCAGTGAGAAGTAAGGCCGAGCTCCGCAATTTCTGGGCAGCAGTTGCACTAGGGAGGAGCAGGGAATGAGTGGGGTTTATTTTTGCTTCCAGAGGCAGAAGCAGAGCTGAAGAAGTATCTAGCATTGGCTTGCACTGTGGGTGCTGCCCGTTGTGGTCATCAGCAGCCTGTAAGGGTTGGGGGCAGTGGGGAGGTGAATTGCGTACGCATGTGGCTGGGGGCTGGGATTTCCTAAGCTGTTAACCAAACAGGGGAGAGTGATAACAACATCCCACTGGTTTTATTGAGTGTTGTGTGCTCTAAAATGGTTGGCATTTCCATGGATGAAATACAGCTGCTGGCAGCTATCTGTTGCTGCTGTTTGGGAGATACAGAGGGAGAGGAGGGACTTCCAAGCAGTTGTGATGCTTTCAGGAAAGGAAGACACAACACACAGCTCACAGAGAGCGTGCCTGAGCTGTTGTTCTTGGAGGTCAGAGAGCCCTAGAGCAAAACTCTGAAGAAAATTGGCCCCTGGCTGGCCATGGGACCTCCTGAAGCAGGGGAGGCAGAGAAGGATGCCCTGTCCTGTAGCTCTGACTTATCAGTGCTCTGATTTATTTTCTCCTGTCTCTCTTGGCCTGAATAAAGCCCAAAGCATTTTGCAGTTTCCCCAAGGCTCAAGTTGTTCTCTCCTGGCTGAAGGCATCTCATACCTTGAGTTTGCTCCTGGAGGGGCTGCCTGGCTTTTGCAGTGCTGATCCTCACCTGTCTGAGTAACTTTGGAGGGTTTTGTTCCATTCGGGAAGTAAGCTCCTGTGGAATATTCAGCCTCTGCCTCTAGCTCAGGGCTTCCTGCACAGCCCTTTCTCAGCGAGATGATTTTCGTGGCTCCTCCTTTTGGCTTGCTCATCTTCCTGGAGAAGCAAAGCTGCCGTCAGTCCCTCGTGCGCTGGGGTAAGATCTGTTGCCGTTTCCTCAGGCTAGAGTTACTTTCTGCTTCCAAGTAGTTCCCAGGGCACAGATTACAAGTGCTATGATAAAAACGTTGAGTCAGATATCTTTATATTTCCCTCTTGTGATCAGGTCTTTCACTGCTTCCCTCTTGCTAACCAGGGAGTTCTGAGAGTTGGGCGGACTTGGGAATTTCTGTCTACCCCAAAAGCAGAGCGTGTTTATTCTGGTGCATTGTTTGCCATTGCTTCGACCTCATGAAGGTTAAAGCTCTCCAGTCCCCTTTGACTTAAGGAGTAGCTGTGCAGGCTCGCCATCTTCAATCATAGACTCATAGAATGGCGTGGGTTGGAAGGCACCCCAAGGATCTTAATATTCCAACCCTCCTGCCACAGGCAGGGCCACCAACCTCCAGGTGTGGATCTACACAAGGTTGCCCAGGGCCCCATTCAACCTGGCCTTGAACACCTTGCTGGAGCTTGTTGGTGGACCAGAGCAGCTTCCAGACCTGCTTTTTGTTGTTGCTGTTGTCGCTTGAGTTGTGCCTGCATTCACATTGACTTTGAAGAAGATCAAAGTTGCAGCACTTGGATCCACTTGATGCTTTTCTCCTCCCCTCCTCGCTCCTTGCTGCTGTAGCACACGATGAGAACATGTCTTGAGTGTACAAAAGAGGCAGTGTGAACAAGCCCCGGGGGCAACGCAGCTCTGTGAAATAGATTCATTGTAGGTGTAAAGCTGACGAAAGGGAACGTTACGATCTCTCTTAAGAAGCTGCAGTATGTTCTTTACCAAGGAAAGTGTCTTCCAGGAGGTCTGGAGAAGAGAAGGTCAGCCTCTTGAGTGATACTTGGGACAGCCTGTAGCTTGGGATGCCGAGGGTGCAAAGACCCTTGCCTGCCCCATCCTGTTCCCGCCAGATGCACCCCACCAAGATGGAAAGCCATGGATGTGGGTCTCCTCTCAGTTTCCAGCTTTTTTTGGGAAGGCCTGGGGAATCCTGTAAGACCGTTCTTGGTTTCTGTTGCAATTTCTTTCTCCTAGTTTCTTTTCTGAAGGCTGTCCAAAGATAGGAATATTTTGTGATGGACTGTGAAGGACTTGAGATCGAGAGCTGTAAAACGCACATCAGCCATTCTGTAAATGTCAGAGAACACCATGCAGCAGCACAGCTACTTGAGTTTAGCCAGTTCTGTGTACCAAGTGATTGCTGCAGATTTATTAGATGTTTCAAAATGGATTTGAAATAACTGGATTTAGTGTTTCTGGCGATTCCTTGAACCATCTCGGTTTTCAGCCAACTTGCATAAATGTGCCAGTCATGGGCTGTGGTGTATCAGCCAACTTAGCAAATGGTTTTATTTATAGCTGAAAGAGTGAAGCCAAGGAGTATAAATCCTGAAAAAAGTATAAACTGTATCGTGGAAATAATAAACTTCAAATTCATAGAATTTCTAATGTTCCACTGATGGCTAAAAAATCTGTTTAATGGCCGCTGAGTGATATTTGGCTGCAAAGCAGAAACCCCAAAGTTGTCTTAACTCAACAGTGATATTTTTTAGTGTTTCTTTATGTGCTGGCGCTGAGTCTCTTTGCTGAATGATGGAAAGTTGACCTTCTCTGCTGCATTTCTGCAGCGACCAGATAAGATTTCAGATCACAGCGTTGCCTTTTCTGTTGATGATCTATGGCTGTAGCCTGAGTCTCCCTGTTAGATGTCGGGCTGTTTATCTGGAGGATCGGTTGCGTGCCTGGCTGACTTTGGGGGTGTGAAAGACGTTCGGTGCTGAAAGCAAGTGCAGGGGGATGATTGGAGTGGATCCTGTGCTTTCGTGGCATGGCTTGCCAGCCGAAGGAGGTCCAGCTGCGTCTTCAGAGATGCCAGTACTTGTTGGACTCTGAGAGGTAAGATGATCTGGACTGTTGAAGAGGCATCCTCCTCCTTCATCTCTCCTTTCCATTGAAAGCACTAAAGCCTAGGGCGTTTTGAAGCTGGTGATTGCTGGATTCTTTTTTGAGGTGATTCATTAAAGTTTAAGGATCTGATTGCACATCCTTTCCTCTTAGGTCAGTGTCAGGGCAAATGTGTTGCAGGGGCCTCCTTACCGCATGGATTATTTATGTGGGAGCTTGTAGGACCTGTGTGTGCACGTAACAGCTGGTGGTTGGTAAATTTGCATGTAGGTGTGTTGTCTTGGGTGGTGTCAGTTAGAGACAGTTCGCAACAGCCTGAGTTTAGGGTCTCCTTCCTGGGTTGGAGGCATGGAGGGAATAACAATGACAGCAGAAACCATCAAGGCTTTGTGATCCCCATTTCGTGCATGAGGCTGCTACTTGCCATTTGAGAGATGGTCTCTAACAGCCTAGCTCTGTTTTATTTATTTAATTTTGTTTAATTTATTTTAGGTCTGAGTTCAACCAAGCAAGTCTGCAGTTTCTCTGGGTTCTGGTGATTGACATTGTGTTTGAACACCGCATTCAAAGCTAATACTTCTTGCAGATGCTGAGATAAGTATCTGTAAATCTTTGCATTTACCATTATCCCCAATTTTCTTGTGCAGTGCCTGCTGTCACTGTATAAGGGTATTTGTCCTGCACATAATCTGATTGGAAAATAAGGCTTTGAAACAGAAAGGAAAATACACATTTCAGGTGGTGTTAGAAATGTCAGTTGTGGATGCTTAAACAGCCCTGATTGCCTCCAGGCTTTGGGGCAGTTGGGTTTTCAGACCCCCATTGTTAGATCTAAAGCTGCTTACTGTGGTCCGAACAGGTCAGAAAGACATCTTGTTCTTCAGATCCTCAGAAGTCTGCCTCTCCCCCACCGAGGGGGATGGCCACCTTACATGCCAGGCTGTCCAGTTTTAACCCTTGGTTTAGATGGCGTGGGGCCAAAGAACTGCTGCTTTCAGATGGAGCAGAATAGAAAGCTATTATTTCATAATAATACTCTGCTCTTCCTCTCCAAGGATTTCTTAAGGACTTTACAAATGTTGAGGTCTGGGCAGTCACCCTCGTGACTGAGAGACAGAGAAATGGCTGCGTGTGGGCATGTGAAGGATTAAACGTGGGTCGTAACCTCTGTGCTGGGGTCCTTTCAAGCTTTGATGTACCCTGTGTACTTCATACCTATAAGAGGCCAAAGCGTGGCAGGAGAATGAGGACAGTGGGGGCCAGGAGAGCATCCTGCCTTGCACTGCACTGTACCCATTTCTGAGCGTTGTTCCACCTCCTTGGACCTTGCCAGTCCTTGATGGGTTTTACTTTAGGCTGGTGGCTGTGGGATCAAGGATGCTCTCTGTACAGTCCAGACACATTCCTTCATGACACCCCTCAAGCAGGGAAGAGGGAAAGATTTTGCTGTTCGTTTAAACACTACTGCGGGGGTGGTGGAAATCCAGCTGATGTTCCCAGGGCTGGTTATACCAAACACTCTGCCTCTGCTACTGTCACAGGATTAGGTTGAGTGATGGGGTGGGATTGAGATGTCTTTGTAAGGAGGCAGGTCATGACCCAGTGATGGGTTGAGAGATGGGGGAACAGGTCTTCCCTCTAGTATCTAGACCTGTCACTGAGTGGATTAGACCCCATCTCAAGGTGAAGATGAGAACTCCTTTTAGCCAGTAGGACTGAAAGTCCTTGCTCATTCTTCCATTCTTTCCTGCCTCTCTGCTCCACTAGACCACAAATAGGAGCTGATTTAGGTTGTGGGTTTGTCTTCCCCAACCTCCATTTCAATTTGTCCTTAAAATTGACACCTTTAGGGATGCTGTGGACTCTCAGCTCAGTGTCTGGCACATCCTGCCCAGCCTGGAGCTGGCTGTTGCTGGCGGTGAGCAGCAGCCAGTGAGCGACGCTGAGGACCTCCTTTTGCTGTGAGTGTGGGTACCACTGCAGAGGGAGCACGTGGCACTGCCCTCTTTGCTCACACATCCTCCCTCTGAAAAAGCTGCCTCTGGGCAGCATCACAAGTGGGTGGGTGGATCAGATGCCATTTTCTCCGTCAAGCAGTGACGATAAGTCATTCCTTTGCGAGGACAATTAGTTTCTTCCCTTTGCAAGAAGTTTGGTTGGAATGGGCTGACCTCTCTTCGTGGAAGGCGAGCCCTTGTCCCTTGTGTCCCTGGGAGAAGACACAGCATGGACCGTTTATGGTTTTTCCTTTTAACACAGTGACAGCGGCTTTGTTTTCTACATTTAGTTTGCATCTAAGACCAGGACACGGCTCATGCTGTGTCCCTGATCCAGTGTTTAAAGCTTTGCTGTGATTTAAGTTTGGCCTGGGCCCTGCAGGGTTTAGCTTAATTTTTAAAGCTCTCAATGTGAATAATTCCTCGCTGAATGCAGATCGCAAGAGGGGATATTGATTTAAAGCTTTAAAGCTGGTGGTTATGGATTTAAAAAAAAAAAAAAAGAGGAAAGAAGGAGATTTACTGTAGTCAGAGCTGGTTGCCTAAATGTTAGTCCCTTACAGACAGGCTTTTGCTGAGCTAGGTGTGGGAGCAGCAAGGGAGCCTGGTGAATTTTAGCTTTAAATTGTTGGCTGCTGAGAATCAGCCCTGGGATATACTTGACTGCAGTTCCCTGTGCCAGGGGAGCATTTGCTGTAGCTCCTTGGCCCAGACTTTGTGCTGCTACAGATATTGCTGTGGGGTGAGGCATCTGACCCGAACTCTTCTGCAGGCATGGGGGACCACGGGGAGGATATGCTGGGTTGGGGTGATGCTGCTGGACATCTGCACCTGGGGCAGCAGGTGGGGAGCAGTCAGCAGGACAGGGGCGTAGAGGCTTGGAAAGAAAATGGTGGGAAAGGAAGCTCTGGTAGAGAGGATGCTATGGAAGAGGGAGAGAATTAAAGGCGGGGAGTATGTCTAGTTAGCGGGCAGGGCTCTGAGGTCACTAATGCTGGTTATTTGGATTTCAAAGAGGATCCTATTAGCTACTGTGGCGGAGAACCATTAATCAGTGGGATGGGAGGCAGGAGCTCAGGCTGGCCAGAGAAATCAGTTTCCAATGTCCTTGACGTCCTGCCGGGCTGGCGCTGCAAAGCATCCCGCACAATGATGGGTTTGTCTCAGACCAGACGCTTCCAGCCAGAGGCACTGGGCAGGATGGGGAACGCTAAGCCTGTCTGCCTGTGATCAGGGGAGGGATGCAAGGACATCATCTCCACGGGGACCCCTTTGCAAAACCCCTTCTTGCTGCTGTCCCAGGAGGTGTTGCTGAGCTGCTCTTCTGGCACAAGAACTGTGTTCCTTACCTTTGGCAAGAGCCATGTTGGAAGTTTGTTGCTGTTGCTGTACCATAAGCTCTAAATGGAATTTGGAAAAGGGTTTGCAGGAAAAACCCAGCGTTTCCAGGTGTGACTGTCATCCCTTGGAAATGCAATCTCTGGCTTGCCTTTTTGTTCTGATCGGGGGTTTTCATGTGTGCCCAGGAGCAATTTCTAAAGGAGCTTTAAGAACAGGACCTGAATTCACACCACAAGTTTGTGAATTGGACATGTACAGCAGCCTTGTTCTTCAAGCCTGGTGCTAAAACCGCTTAAAAAAACCTCTGAAAGAAGCCTCTGGCTGGTTGGAAGAGCCATTTGCTGTAGAAAGATGCCATAAATAATGCAGAAAGAGACTTGTGAGTTGTCAGAGATGGGGTCAGAGAAGGGTTGCTTAGATAAAACTAAGATGTGGACATGGCAGTTGAGCCTGGAACAAAGTGGGTTTAGCAGTTTTTCCCCAAGAAAAATGGCCAAAACTTCCTTGCCTGCAATATTTAATTATTTTGCAAAAATAAAGTTTATCTGGGGTTTGATCTAACACTTTTTAAACTTAAATCCTCCAAATGCCATTAGGAGGAAGATATTTACCAACAGTTGTTCTATCCAGACTCCAGAAACCCCAGTAACGTCATCTTAAATGTTTAGATTTAACCCCCCTAGTCTGATGGATTCTGACTATGTAGACTGATAAGCAGAGCTTTAAAAAAAAAAAAAAGAGGCAATAAAAGTGGTCTTGTGTACAAATAATGGCCATCGCTCCAAGAAACTTGATTAAGATCAGCAAGATCAAGTCTCAGGCTGAACTGAGCATGCTTAAAATCCCTAATTGTCTGGCTTTTTGTCTGCAGGATGGATTTATAAGAAAAAGGAGAACTCAAGCCTACTATTTCAACACCCCTGGAATTCAAGAGTAGGGCTGGGTTTCAGAGACTCCCCTGCCTTGTTTTGGCTAAGTCCTTAAAATGGAAAGCCAGAGATTAACATGGCAGGCCTGGGGTCATCTCCTTGCAGAATATATAGTCTCAGACACACAAGAACTTTTTCATCAGACATCCCTTCTGGTTGCAATGTTTGAGCCTTTGCTTTGCTCCCTGGCTAAGAGCAGCGTTAATCATAGGACTGGAATTTGTGACTTAACCAAAGAGGCGTTTTAATACTTTTCCTGTCATCGATCAGCGGGCTGGAAGCCACTGTCTCAGTAGCCTCGTCACGTTGACCTCTGCGATGGTGCTCCTTGGGTTCCCATCCGCCTCGGTGCCTCTCAGCCCAGGAATGCCTTCCAGCATGCCTGCCTTTCTCCTTTTGGAAGGGATGCTCTGAACTCAGACCCCCCAAAGACAGAAAAGGGGCTTTTTGTGTGGCCAGCAAAGGGCTCTTCTGTCTGCAACAGGGCACGGCGACAGACATTCCTTCTCAATCTGTACTGCTAGAACAAAAAAAAGCCCTTGCATCAGAACTTGCTATTTATATTTCTAGCTCTGAGACTCCTCAGCTGCATTATTAATGAAGCGTTTACCAATTAAGATAGATGAGTCTGCTCTTGAGGGTGTTTGTTAAGGTAAGGTACCTTATTAGCATATCTGATAGATACAGTGCCAGGTGCTGATTAAAACCTCGCCAACTCCTCAGGGACAGAAGTCTTGAGGAAATAAGGTGGAGAAAGTTGTCCTGTTTCCTGCTGGCTTTGGCCATGCAGGGAACAGGAAAAAGAGGAGCTCAGTAACCCTCCCCAAAGGCCTTGTGAGCAGCTTGAAATGGGCACAGGGAGGAAATTAATCAGCCTGGATCAGAAATTCCGATAGCTGGAGCAATGCAAGTGTGATTAATGCCTCCTGAACGCAAGAGGTGGAAAGATGCTGGTTTGCTGCTCTTGCAAGGCTAGCAGTCTGTCAGGCAAGGAATTCGTTTCCGACGTGGACCCTATGGACTTCGGAGGTCTGGAATTGATGCTTGCCTACGTTACAGCATTTTGGCAGCTCGCTAAATTAGGTTTGCAGGCAAAATGATGCTGTGAGGTGATGCAGTCAGCCCACATATGAAATCAATTTCCCTTTGAAACAGCACTAAGGAGGGTGACCAGAAGAGGAACGAGATCATCTTTAGGTCTCTCATGACCTACAAGAGTTGAGGAGTGTGTATTCACTTTCCATATTTATTATAATATGACAGAAGAACTATATATTGTAGGCTTTAATGATCTGCATGTGAAGAGCATCTTAAAATAGACTTAAGATCTCCTTGGATCATACATATGTGTTTATAATTTTATGGCTATAAAAATATATATTTACTGAATACATGTACTTTGTTTCTCCATCTGCTAAATATAGTCACGTATGAAAGTTATATAGAAAATGTAATTTTCCCCTAAATTATCCCACTGTCAGTCTGTTTCAATTTCAGCGTCGGCAGAGGCGAGGAGTGAGTTGAGAGGGGCGTTGCCGTGCTGCTGAGCGGTTGTCTGGAAGCAGTTTGCCTGAGGATGGGGATTACTGGAGGCAGGGCTGGCGGCACCAGCTATTATTAAGATCACCCCAGCAGTTTACAAGATAAGACCCTGTTTTCAGTTTTGCTTATAGTTTTGGTAGGGTTAACCATCCATGCTTTCAATTTCTGTCAGACTGTTTGATTTTTGGGGGGACGGGGTGGTGGTAAGGGGGTGGAGAAGAGTGTAAAATAGTCCTGTGATTTCAGAGAGTGAGCTTGGAGAAAAACGATGGTTGTCCTGCTGAAGAAGTTCAAGAAGCTTTTCTTGGAGCTTGCAGTGAAGCTCGATGCAAGAGGAAGGGGGAGGACGTGCCCATTTTGTGAGACGCCTTTGCCATCCCCCTGCAAACGTGGCCAAACCGATGAAAAGTTGGAATTTGCATGCGCTCAGCAGAGACTTCTTTGATTCCAGCAGCTGGTAATTACCCGAGTCCCTTCACAATGGACAAGGCTTCTTCCCACACTGCTCCCTGGGGAGGCAGGGCTGGACTCCGGCCATCCCCAGCCGGTGACTCCCTGGGGCTGGCTGCACCAGCGCAGGCCTTGCCTCTCATAGCTGCTTTGGGGAGCAGACATGGAGCAGGGAGCTCGTTCCTGGTTACAGCTGGGCAGGCAGACAGGACTGGGTCTGGCACTGGTGGGGAACACTGAGAAATACTCTAGACAAGGGGAAAAAAATGGGAAGAGGTTGGGATAGTGACCAGAGGAGGGAGACCTTCCAGGGCTGGGAGAAGCATGGGATGGTGTTGTGTAACAGGGACACAGCAGGTCAGTTTGTCTCACTGATATTTCCTAACTGTACAGCTTAAGTAATGGCCCTTTGCTGGGTGCCGTGTCTCCAGCACGTAGTGCTTGCAGAGGTCTGCGGAGATGCTTGCGCCACATTTGGGACCTCAGCAGATGGCCACTCTGAAGAAGAGCCTAAAATGTAACTGTTGCTAAAATCAGTTTTTACAATAACCGCAAGTACTTTAAAAAAAGGATTGTCCCTCTTGCAGGCTCCAGCTCCAGCAGTCGCTGTGAAATAAATACACTGCTGTAGCGTCTGCACTTGGGCCTGGCCAGGGAGCCTGGAGCCTGCCTCATACAAAGTGTCAGAACACTGGAGTGTTTTGTTAATTTTTAGAGAATTTTGCTGAGAAGGAAGGAGCCATGCAGCCAGTGGAGCAGTCTGGGATGAGGGACTCCACCATTCCTGGTTTTGCTCTGCTGGGCTTTTGCAGCAGGCATTTGGAGAACCGTGAGAAACCAGTCACCACCATCATGTCTCCAGAGAGGAAGCCATTGAAGACAATGCTGTCTCTGTTGTTTATTCCTGTCTGCTCATCTGGAACCCCATCACTGATGGATGCGTGTGCTCCTGGTTGACTTCTGCAGCAGAGTGAACGGGTCAGTCGACCTATCTTAGATCTCCTGCTTCCCAACTCACTGTTGTCCTGTGACAGCCACATGGCAGGACATGCTGCTCCCTGCAGTGATGTGGGAGGACATCATTGTAGATGTGCTGAAGCTCCAGAAATGACCAGGGTGACTCCAGCACACAAAGGGAGGTGTTTCACGTTTGCACCTCTCCATGCCAAGGAGAAACCCGCCTTTTGGGTTTCAACCAATGCTGCGTCCAGCTGGCAGGACAGAAATATATAGCCATGGGGAGTGCAAAAGGAGCAGCATATCAGCTTCACACTGTTAGGGGGTTTTCCTTTCAGAATCACAGTTTGCTGTCGAAGGACCATCATGGTAAAGTGCTGCCTGCATGCTGCTTTGACACGTCTTCCTCTGCCACGTGTGTACTGTGGTAGGGTTGGGCACTTGTGGAAGCGGGTGGGTCCTGTGTTTGAGGCAAGTGTCTTTCCTTAAGGATGTGATTTACTGAGAGGCAGCGGGAAGGAGAGTTTGTAGGGGAAAGCCAATGTGAAATGGAACCGCATGGTGGTCTTCCAGCTTGTCCCTTGGGGAGCTGGGCAGCTGGCATGCTTGCTGATGTTTTCAAGAAGGTTTCCCTGTAAGCATTTGAGGAACATTTGCTCTAAATTCACAATCAAATTCTTTCTTCTGTTGTACAAAAATGCTACCAATGAAAATAGACAAGCTCCCTGGGTCATTTCCAGATGCCCTTAGTGAGGCAGAAGTGTTTATCTTTTATGGGCCAATTCTTGTAGTCTACCAGAACGTCTTGTACTGTGTAATGCCGCATGGAGCAATAGCTCTGCCGAGTGTGTTTAATAAGAGCAATGTTCTCTCAGGGATATTCAAATCAGAATTAGTTTCCTCGCATGTATGTGCTCGATAGTGTGTGTTATAAAACATCTGGGTCCAAAATTGCACTTAAAGAAATCAAATGGCCAAGTCAACCTGAAAGTCGTACCAGGGCTCTGCCTGGGGGCTCGCTGTGTGCAGCCCTCTCCTCTGCTGCAGGGACCTTGAGCAGATGGCCTGGATTTTGTTTTTTTTTTTCTTCCCTCTTCCTCCTCCTCAGGATCTGCAAGTCAGAAGTAAAAATCAGCTTTGAATTTTCTATCAGCATGAGGAACCACAAGTCCAAAGGGGCTCTCTGGCCACAGTTCCATGGCTGCGTGGGAGGTGAAGAGCCCTTGGCTCTCCTCTGCATCAGCACTTTTGCTGCAGTTCTTGGCTTTACGTCCCAGGTCTGGACCGCCTGTTGCCAGTGGTGCTGGAGCAGTGGTGGGTGGTGTAGGAGGATGTTGGCAGCAGCAGCTCCATCACAGCAACCCAGCTGTCTCGCATGCCTCCAGCCCATGGCCCTGCATCTCAGAGGTGTGTAGTGTGATGCCACTGATTCTCTCCTGCACTGGGGCTTCTTGTGCCTTCCATCTGAGCTCTGATCTGCTGGGCAGGGAGCTGACAGTCATGCCTCCGAGGTGAAAGCAATGGTAGGTGTCATGGGGAGAGCATAAATACAAGGAAGGCTTGTGTAGATGTTTCCCCAGAGCTTTTGGTGTGAGCATATTCCTGGCAGGGCTTTCCATCTTCCTTCTTTGTTGTTGTTCTTCAGAAAGACCCTTGTCTCTTATCTCTTTTTCCTGGTTTCCTGCATTTAGCATGGGAAAGGAGAGTGATGTGACAGGCAGCAGCTGAAGGACTGTGTTGCTGCTGTGTAGGGTTTGGTAGTCAGGGCACCAAAGATGGGGACGCAGTTGTTCAGGTGGATTTGCTTCTTCTGTTTGACTTTAAAACCAATCTTTCCCCTTGGGTATGAGTGTATAGGGAAATGATCCTCAAGATTTAACCTGGATAGGAAATCTTTTGAACAGTGACATCGATCAATGGCTGCTGTCCTTTGGTAATGCCCTTGGCAGTTCCATGTCCCTGTCCAGTGCAACTTGGTTAGAGGACTTTGCTGTAGAAATGGAAGAGGGTTGCAAGCAGCTCCATCTTGCTGAAGGAGCGGGCAGAAAAAGCAGCTGTTGGGGATCTTTCGGAGCTTTCTGTGTTGAGGAAACCAAGACCAAAATCTTGGCTTTAAGGGTGTCTGAACTTACTCTTTGCAGACTGGGAGCAAGTCTCCCCTTTGGCTTGAAAAGGCAGTGGGTTGTGTTTTAGACTAGGCCTGGTCAGTGCAGTTGATGTTGCACCATGTTCAGCAGGGAAACCAACTACCTCCTGTCGTAAGAATGGGAGATGCAGTGGGAATCGGCCCTGGAGCAGGCTGCTTGTTCTCAGCGTGGGCAGTTTGCCTGCAAAGCATGTCAGCGTGGGTGAGGGAGCCAGGAGGGACTGAAGCTCATGTCCGACACTCATATAGGGTTGTTCCCTTAGTGCTGCACCAGTAATTTGAATGACATCTGGATTAATTGCTGTGTAACCTGCTTGCAGATGCTGCAAAGAGTGTGAAGCTCTTTCCAATGTGGCTTTTTGAAGGGACCAAGTCCCAAGGATCTGGGGCCCTGCTCTGTCACGTTTGTTCTGTATGCTCTCCAGCTGTGTCTGCGCGTGTGGGTTGGGGCTGTGTCTGCAAAAAGCTGGGCTTAAGCCTGGGCTGCTCCAGTCAGTGCTGGTAGGCTGGGGAACCCTGAAAGATTGTCTCGTGCTCATGTACATGCTGTGTGTGCTGAGGAGCAGACTGAGAACAATGGTCTGCCCACAAAAAGTATTTCCCCAGGATGCAACACTCGGATTCCCCCACCCAGCAATGGCTGATGCTCTAGAAACCAAGAACCTTTATCTGTGCTTGTGCATCCCAACTCGCTCTTCTCATTCAGTAGGAGGAGATAAATCGGGGTCCTGCTAGGGGAGGCAAGGGGAAGTTGCTGCTGAAAGAGATCCTCATACCAGCACAGTGCGACTCCAGGCTTTGGCTAATTAATAATATACAGGTGGCATGATCGACCATACATGGCAGTGCTCAACCATGGGCTAGATCTGCAGTGTGCACTGATGGAGATGGGTCTTTTCTTGCCTATGCAGCTGACAGGGAGGAGCCCTGATGCCGACTCCTTTGAAGGTGTAAGACTTGGTGTGACTGCTGTGCTCAGGAGGCAAGCCCACCCTTCGACCTGATCCACTTGTGGTCACATCTGGATTGTCTGTAGGAGAAGAGGTTGCTCAGAGGATGAGGTGGGGTTGATGTGCTGGGATGTGTCCCAGAAGACTTTGTACCACTTATGGAGGGGCTTTACCATCACAGCTCAGGTGCTGTGGGGTGAAGCTAAACTCGGTGTGGACAGAAATCATAAAGGATGTGGTAAGACCACACTTCACCTTGCAGTGTAGGTACAGTCAAGGGTTTTCTTCAGGAGCTGGATGGCTGAATAACACTTGGAGGAGAAAAATGTTTGTGCTGAGCCCTGGTGCTGGATCCCTCGTTCTGAACAAGCCTTGCAATTGTTTTTAGTTTTGTACGTCTGTCTGCAGAGCAAGAGTGATAATTAATGCAAAATTGTTCTCCAGGGTTCTGGCAAAGCCAATACTAATTTTCCAAAGTCAGCTCACAAGTCCTGAAAGCGCAGTTCTAGGCAGGGCTGCGGGATCGAACGTTTCTCCATTTGGCTCCTGTTACTTTGATCATCAAACATCACCCGAAGCTTTTCCGTCAGCATTAGAGCGAGATCATCAATCCAACCAGGGAGGTGCTGGCCATCGGATAAATTACGTATTCCAAAAAACTACCTTACCTTGACCTTGGAAGAGTGGGACAGCCAGCATTGTATTTATGTGTTTTGAATGCAGCTTTTTCAGTTTTAATTTCTTTCCAATGGGTTTTTTCCCTTTATAGATCTTTCCACAGCGTTTTACAAATACAGCGGTCATTTCCTAATGAGCCAAACGACTTCAGCCTGCTCAGAAGGGACATCGTCCCAGCTTTGCAGCTGGGGAAACCAAAGCCCAAAGAGGGCAAGAGCTTCATTTCAGACATGCCAGGCAGTCGCACTCCTCATTTCAAGCACTGGAAACTGGTGTGGTTTTCAGCAGTGTTGAGTCTCTGGCCCCTGCGAGCTGGCCAGAAGACCACAGGCGTTTGGAGAGCTGCAGCTCCGGTCTCACCCAAGTGCTGCTTGCCAGGAAAATGCTTCTCTTGGAGAAGCACCGGGGAATTTGATGGAAGGGTCTGTGCCTGGGACTGACATGGGCTGGGTGGGTTACTGCCACATCACCTCCCCGGTGGCACGGAGCGAAGGAGAGAGGGGGATGCTCGGAGGCAGGATCCTTGGACGCTGCCAGCTGCCGGGGCCAGGGAGCGGCGGGTGTTTTAGGAGGGGACCCAGGTTGTTTGACGGAGAGACCACACAATGGCTGGTGGTTTTGCGTGTGTCTCTGGAGCAGAGGGGGGGTGATGAGATACATACCGTTCGCATGCCTGTGCTCTGGCTTGATGTGGTCTCGCCGAGCAAATCAAAGCGTTTGCTTTGAAGGCAGCGGAGGGGGAAGGGACCGCCTTTGTTCTGCTCTTTGGAGAGGGCTGGAAATCCTTCAGCCCAGAAGACTACACCCTTCATTACCCTCTGGGTTATTGGCCCCATATTGGAAGTATGGCTCTGTCATGTGAAGTATTTGATTATTTATACAGTTAATGTTTAACAGAGTCAGAGTATTAGAATTAAACAGGGGATGAGCTTCCAACTTTGCATGGTTAAGGGCTAATAAAACTTCTCTGATCCAGTGTTGTCCTTTCACCAGAGGGATTTTTTTCATTAGCTTCAGAGTGTTAAAAAGAGAACTCTTGCATTTGAGGCAGATTGATCTGCTGGCTTCAGACAAAGTGAACATGCAAAAATGTCAGCTTAAACTTCCCATCAGCGTGGATGCAGGCAGCTGAAAATTCCAAGGTGAGTTCAGTTGACATCTTCACTGGAAGTAGGTGGGTTCAGCCTTTGAGACTGTGTGATGTCCACAGCCTTCTCTGAGTGTGAAGAACCAGAATGCAGGTTGGGTAAATGATGGACTGGAAGGTGGACCAGGCTGGACTGCCTTGCGATGCTTTGCTGTTTGCACCAGCCTCTGCTGTGCTGTTTTGGCTGTTGAGTCACTGCAGGACAGTCTGGAAATGTCAACTGGTGACCCTTTGGTCATTGCAGATTCTGGAGGTGCCAAACTGGGATATAGTGCTTCCCAAGCAGCTGGCATATGGGCTCCAAAAGTGAGCCTGGCATGGTCCAAGGGACAGTTGAAGGGGACAGCAGTTAAGGCAGGCTGATCTTAACAGAGCCTGTGGTAGGATTAATGCAGGAATGGCTTTGGGTTCCATTTCTTTTTATTTTAGTCTACTCAGACTTATGAGTCTGGTGGCTTGTTCCCCTCAACACACTTCATAGCCATTGCTCAAATTCAGCAACGTCTCTTGGTGGCACAGAGCTCTCAGAGCTGCCCCCTTACCAGTTATATGTTCAGAGATGGTGAGGCTGCTGATGTGGGTTTTCATACCTTCGTTATGGGGAATGCTGATGGATCAGGGCTTCGTGGCCTGCTGGAGCTCCCACAGGCTAGAGGATTACAATTGCTCCAGAGGCTTCCTCAGTGCTGTCACTAAAAAGCAGCAGTAGTAAACAGCTAGTAAACCTTTAGAACTGAAGGCAGCCATGACTGCAAAGTCACCAGTTACATTGCAGAAGATAATCAGGACCCCTACGTGTTTTCTTTCCCTGTTATCTCTGAAGCACTCCTGTCTGCACAAACGCTCGGTGTCCTGGGAATGTTGTTTGCTTCTGCTTCAGCCCAGTGTACCAATGTGATTGATAACTCACATTGTGCTGGTGACAGACTTTTTTAACCCTTTCCTTATGGTTGGAGAAATGAGGGGGTGGAGCATGGGTGGAAGGCTCATGCATGGGTGGAATATCCATAGATGATGTTTTGCTGTTGCAAACATACATTGTGAGTGTGATGGGAACTCTGCTTCTTGGTGTTCTTCCAACCTTTCTCCTCACTGTAGAGGACTAAGAAAACCACTGAAGAGTTTTCAAGTCTCCAATTCCACCTGGGATCATCACCCACTTGTTGGCTGAATGGAGCGAGACTCTGCTTTCAGCTTCCCTGAGAAGTGTTGGTGTCTCTGTCGACGATGAGTTAGTCTCGAGGTTTGAGTGGCTTTTCTAAACAAGGATCTGAACTGATTTAAAAAGAATACACCTCCCCTGCAAGGTGTCAAGGTCACGATGTGCAAGAGCAGCCGATAGACCACATTTCCAGATGCGTTCATCACTAAGATGCACTTCTATTTCTAGACTTCTATTTTTATTTACATTTCACCTGCTAGGTCCCAAATTTGGTGCTTCCTTCCCTTGAAGGCAGCTGAGCCCTCGAGCTGTGGTAGAAGCCTGCAGGGTTTCCATCTCCTGTGGAGGAAACACGCAGTGTGGAAAATGGCTCCTAGGGGAAACAGCGAGTGGAAGGTGTAATACCCTGTAGCAGTACTTATTTTTTAAAGACAAGTGGCAACCTCCTATCCCTCCACTGCCCCGTGCGCTCCCCGCCTTATTTCAGAGTTTAATAAATTTCTTGTTTATCTTGAGGAAGCAAATTAATAAGTAATGGCAATTGCTCTTTAGAGAGAGGCTGCTGAAGGCTGCAGTCGTTTCTAATTTGGCATGTGTGTTGTCGCAGGGACTGTTCGCTGTGTTAGGCGGGTGCACTGGTGTCGGAGTGAAACGTGACGGCTCCCTGCATGCACAGGCCTTAGGTGTAAAGTCTTGCAAGTAGGTCTCCAAGAAAGGGCTCCAGGGGGAGGGGCAATTAAGCTGGTCTTGCTGGGAGCTTTGGGGCTCCTGTCTCCTTTAGCTCTGGGTAAGTTTGAGACTCGGCACGGCTGAATGTATGCATCTTCCCTGTGTGTTGCTGGGCAATCCCAGCATTGCTCTTCCAGGTGAGCATCATCATTCAGTGTGTGGTGCTGATCAGGTCTCAGCCCTCTTTATGTGACTGAAACCCAGAGCTGCATCCCTCAGCCACCCACCTGAGCTGATGCTGAGTTTGGGTTGGTGGTGGCTTGGCCATGGGCACAGTATGTACCCCTTCTGTGGGCATATGGACATGGTGGTGGAGCCTAGTTGTGTGTCCGTCAGGGTGATGTAAGCACGACTGAACAGGTAAACCTGATTGCTCAGATGTTTTGAGCCACAATAACTGGTTTGGCTTAAAAGATTAGGAGCTTGGGGAAGAAAACAGTTTCATTTCTGCATCTTTCTGTGTGCTTCTGCGCTCCCACTTGCATGTCCTTGAGGTGCTTGTAATAGCCAGGCTTCATCCGTGACCCCACAGGTTGGGGCTTTTCACCCCCAAATGGTTGGATCGCCGTTAGTGGTGCGAACCGTGGGCCAGCATCCTGGTGGGTGCTGAGATGTTACCTCTTGGAGGAGAAAATGGCTGCTTTGTTTCATCTCCTGGCTCCTCCATCTGCAAAACCTGAGTGTGAGGGTATGTAACGCCTGATACACAGTCGGTGCAGCAAGCTGTTGGAGTTGCTAAGCTGCCATGGGAAGCAGGGCAGGACAGAATCCACCCACACGAATCTCTGTTCAGATGTCATCTCGGTGAGGATGACTTCCCTGGTGTCAGTCCTGACCCTTCCAATCACAGCAGCTTAGTTTGTGGTTGTGTGCCATGTTCAGCTTGGTGTACACAGTCCCTGGAAAGCCCAACCAGGAGAGTTTACACAAAATCTTGCAGGTATTCTGACTTGAGCCTGAGAAGGTTCCTGGCAGGGAAGGCAGGGCTGGAGATTTCCTTCACAGAGGGGCAGGGGTGGATGTGGGCTCTTTGCATCCCATGTGCAGTGCTTCCCAGCTGGCTGTCCCACAGCACTCATCTTTTTCACCAGACCCTGCTGCCTCGGTTTCCCAGCTGTATGAAGAGGGACCTGGCTCAGCACAGGATGGGTACCACTCCCGCAGGAGATGCCCAGCGGGGTGCAGCTCCATGGGTGCACTTAGTTGGCTGGCTGGGTGGCAGATCTCCAAGCCAGGATGTGTCACCCATGCTGCGTGTGGCTGCTTCCTATTTTCTGTGAGTTTCTGTGAACCTTCTTTCAGGGGTCTAGGGAAAACTTCCCCCTACTGCTTCCTAGTCTAAAACTGTGTAACACTCGGGTTATGTGCTGGTTAGAGTGATTCCTAAAACCCTTCACTGCTAAAACTGTCTTCTCTCAAATTAGCAGCTTCCCTTTTCAAAGGAAAGAGAGGAGTTGACTCCCCATTTACTCATCTGGTTTTGCTTTTTACTTAGTTTTTCTCTCCTGTTATGCTGAGTTGACTGCACTTCTGGTTGCTTCCAATTCCAGATTGAGATAAACCTGATGATAACCCTCTGACATACATGGCCAGACAGGACTCCCATGGACTTGTGAGGAATGGGGCAACCCAGGAGGCTGAGATTTCACCCCAGTGGGAATCTCAGGTTGTATTTCAGCCAGCCAGCAGATATTGCACTGGGATATTGCAGCTCCCTTTCCCTGGGATATAATAAATTACATAGGTTTGTGGTTAAAGGAGCTGGAGACTCTCCATCCACCACCAAAAGGACCTTGTGCCACATAATGAGAGAAAACCACCGCTAAACGCCTCGCATCACACTTTCCCCTTCTCCCTTCTCTCCTGTGTATTTAGCATGAAGCACACAATATAGGTTTCTTTTTGGCTTAATTGTGATGAATCCCAGGGAGAAATTGCTCCCTCGTTTTTCTTCCTGCTGTAGCCCCAGCCGTCCCGATGACAGATCTTGTCATTACGCTGTGTCGCTTTGGATGTTTGCACTGCACCAAAAGCAAACGGAGGAGCCTGCAGTCTGAGCTGTGGGTTGAATAACAATGTTTTTTGAGGGGGGGGAAAAAACAAAAAATCTGTGAAGTTTTTAATCAGAAACATGAGGTTTGCAGAGGCACCCCATACACTGGTCCAAACCCAAGGAAGCGATGGCTCCTGTCTCTCTAGGTATCACCTTTTTACAGCCCTTTGTGTTTCTGAAGCCTGTGAAGCAATGGAGTCATCTTGAACTTGAAAAACAGGCGGGCTTGTGTTTTCCCCTGTGCAGCTCTGGGACAGCTTTCTGGTTGCAGACTCCTTGGTAGTAAAGTATGCTGGTGGTGCGCTGCTAGGACATGCTGAGGACAACGTGTGTCAGGAAGGAGAAAGGGTAGCACCAAGGGGCTTAAAATCACTGTATGTGAATCAGCTTCTTGCAGAGGGCCTGCATGATGAGGAAAACTGCTGATGCAGGAGAGTTGGAACATCTTTGTCGGGCATCTGTCTCCCAACCACCTTCATTTTGAGCAAGGAGGACTGCTGGGGAAGTCGCTGCTCTGCAGACCTCCTGCTGCCTTCCTGACTTCTTAGAAGGGTCATGTGAAGACTAATGTGATCAAAAGGGGTTTAAAAGTGTCATTAAAAGTGTGATGACTGTTCTACAGAGGGTTTTCATCATGCAGAACTGGATGATTTAACTGCTCCTCAGCCGTGACCCCAAACTTCACTGCGGGGTCTCCACCAGAGAGGAAATACTGAGAACTTGAATGTGGTTGCCTTGCTTTGGTTGGTCTTATCTCTTTGATTTTTCTTAGAGTGCCTGAACACCCTGCCTTGCTGTGGCCCTCTGAAGTGTGTTGAACTTTGTTGGGTGGCAGTGGACAATGTTTTGAAGATCTCTTGTGATACCGTTTGTGAGGCATGTGGAAATGGCCCTGCCCAGGAGATGGCCAGGAGTCCAGCTGCTCTGGCAGTCTTTGAACACCACAGAGCTGACTTTCTAGTTGCCTGAGTAATTTTGATGGTGATGTATAGTTTGGTAAGACTGGAGGATACCCAGCAAAAATGTGGTCCTTGTGGAAGAGGTGGAAAACTCATCTACCAGTTGGGCTTGGGAACTGCCCCATCATGTTCAGATGCTCTGAGGTGTCTCCATAGCCAGAGCTAATGCTTCTTGGATACCTTTACACACTTCACCTGCACAAGGGATGAAAGCCTTGCTTTAGGGATGTAAGTGCCACCATCCTTCTTCTTAGGGACTAACTGGGGATGGGAGACCAGGAGTCCTCTGGGAAGAGTGTAGAGCCAAGATGGAAATGGGGGAAGCACAATATGACAGCAAGCATTCCCCCCTCCAAAAGCATTGCATCTCATGATGCAGAGTCCTTGAACCTCTTCACAAGATAGTTCCTCTCACTTTGTAGCCTTTGGGTCACAAGAAAGCTGTAAAAATGGTTTTCCCATAGAAAATCATGGTGTGTGGTTTTCCCTCACCTCAGTTTTTGCTGGATATCTGAGTTCAGCATCAATATTCCAAAGCTTACCATCTCCCCCTCACCTTCTGGGGTTGCTCAGGTCACCAGGGGTTGGTGGCCAGCCCAGCCACCGGTGTGCAGGTGTCATTTGAATGACTCCCTGTCCTGGAATTAAAGTCCCCTTCCTTCAGGGGTAATAAATACATTTGCAAAGTTTCCCAAAATGATTCTGGAATAAAATGTCCACAGAGGCAGCTGATCTGGAATAGCAATTGCTGAATAATTTATTCTGCAGCGAGTAGTTAATTTCCCTATATGGAGCAGCTCTAATAAGCTCCAAAAATTTAAACTTTATTGGTTTTGGGGGGTGGAATAAAGGAAACCGCTAAGTTTTGTGAAGCTACTGAAGTGAGCTAAGCCGTTTAAGTATAATAAAATTTCTACAATATAAAAACAATGTTTGGCCAAGGTCTCCTGAGTCCAATTCAGTAGCAAAAAAAAGAGGTGGGTTTATTCTAAATGAGGGTTGTAAAAGTTGGCTGGAGAAGGGTGTCAACCCCTGTGCCAAACTCCCAAATCGGGGGATGGATAGCAGGAAGAGCAAAGCGATGTCATCTCAAAGATTTTTCTGCTGTGGGACAGAAGTTGCAGCACAGAGCCCTTCTCTGTGCCTGCAAGCACGGGTTTCACAAGGAAGTTAATTGACCTTTTCAGCAAATCTGTTGCTGAGGCCGTTACCACAAATGCTATTGAAACGCATCGTAAATATAACGGTCGTTTAACGACGTTGCCAATAACTTAGAAAATCAGACTAATATCCTCCCTTTTAAATAAAAAAAAAAATCAAGCTGCTATTAGTGGAAAAAATGTCTTTTTGGGGAAGAATTTGGAGCAGATTTTTGTGCTCGAATCTAGGCTGCCTCATTCCCTCAGAAAGCTGCTGAGGGCCAGGAAAATTATCACTGATAACTTCCCTCTAAATTGTAGAGCTGCTATTTTAAGGTCTGGTGTCTCAGAGAGGTGGTGTCCTGCTTCCCTCCATTGCTGCGCCGTGCCCTGGTTTGGTTCTGGTCCCTGTTAAGCTGGCTGCCAGTCCTGCCCCAGGGAAGGAAAACCAGTCAGGAGGCTGTCAGGCTTGGTTTGGCTTTTAATTTTCTACAGTGGAGGGTTGAGTTTGGGTTTTGGTTTTGGTGTGGAGACAGCCTGATCTGGAGCAGGCTTTAAGTTGCGGTATATGCATCAAATGCAATTTATCTTTGTGTATTTGGAGGCAAAATGTAAAGCTGCTCCCTGGCTTAAGGCTGAGACAGACCTGGAGAAGCTGTTGGTGGCAGGAGGGAGGCTGTGTGTTGGAAAGGCAGGTCAGCAAGGGGAGCAGATACAGAGAGGGAAAAGGATGTCCCTGGCTCTGGAGCAACTTCTTCCCCCTACCAGAGGACACCCAGGGATGAGCCCTTAAGCTAGGAGTGAGAGGTTAAGGGCTCTGGTATGAAAAGTGCTTTGACTTTGGGGGTGGGGATTATGTTTTTGTGGGGCTGAGAGTTATGCGAATTGCCACATGAAAAAAGACAATGAAGGGAAGGGTGCTGCTCTGCTTGCTTTCAACTGTGGGTGAAGATCAGTGATCCCATCAGAGTGACACTCGGATGGAGGGATAAGAGGCATTTTCTAATTAAAACCCTTTTATGTGCTAGAAGCCAGCTTCTCAGCTGTTGGAAATCTGGGTGGCTCCATTGAAGTCAGGAGATGACCCCAGCTCGGCTGCTTCACATGTGAGTTTTGGCATCTTCCATCCGTTTCCTTGAGGCAGCCAGGGTGGTGACAGCACGGCACTGGTTCTGCTCTGCGACAGCCTCCCCTGATGGAATGCACGAGCCCGGAAACTCCAGCAGCAGTGAATTTCCTCCCCATGGATATTGTCTTTCATGCTTGAAAACAGTCCCGCATCTGTTAGGAAAACACCTGAGCTGTAATAAGGAACCCTATTGCTCCTTGTTGAGGTACAGTGGCTCATGAATGCAGAGAGATGCTTTTGGGATGGTCACAGAGAGGGGTTGCTTTTTCTCCCTGGATGTAGAGGTGATGCATGTACTGCACGTCCTCATCTTTCTAATTTCTCATGGTTTGAAGAAAGCTCCTTATATTCCAGTTTACCCTAAGATATGCTGTAGCTGTCAAGAGCCAGAGACTTGACAGCATTTTGCCACCGGTTATTACGTGGGCAGCAACATTAGCAGAGATGTGAATCCTTCTTCTCCTCAAGCCCCTTTCTATTGCTTACCCTGCTGCAAGAACAGCACTTGGGTTGGTTTGTGTTAAAACTGAACTGCTAGCAGAGGAGTTCAGAGCCTCTGCAGGGCTACGCGTTAGCAGAGGAAATCAGGCTGAGCTTTAAAACTGGCTTTGGGTGGGGTTTTTTCCCCTCTCCTTGCAAACCATATGTTTTTGGAGTAAGGGTTGCACATCTGAGTAGATTAAAAACCCATTTGTTGGTGGAAGGAGGTGGAAGGTAATGTGGGGAGGGGTGGTCTTAGCTTTGGGGCTGGCAACAAAAAGCCGCTGAAAACTGGGTCCTCAGATTTGAATGGGTATCAAAGAGGACTCTGGGCTGGGGAGAAAATGGGGTGAGGGAGGCAGTTTTGGATATTTCTGGGGGATGTCACAGATCAGAACCAGTTGTCTGGAGCACAGGCTTGGCCCAGCCACCCTCTGAGCCGGGTAGGAGGAGGGACAAACCCTCCATTTCAGGCTCCTAGATAAACAAACACCAGAAATCTCGTAAGGGTAATAATGGAAATCACTGGGAAATTGAGTTAATACAAGGGCATCTGTGTAAGTGAATGCTCGGGACAGGGAAACGGCTTTGTCCTTTAACTCTACTAATGCTGGAGCAGATGGGAAGCGCGGTGTGCTTCACGCATTAGCTGGCTTGGATAAAGAGCAAGGCAGAGGCCGGTCCTTGTGGCTGATTAGAGGTTAACAGGGATAGAAACCAGCGGATTGACTCTTCATTTGCAGGAGGTGTTGTGGGATCAGAGCAGATGGCAGAGAGAGCGTCCCTCCAGCTTACTCAGCTGCTCAGAGGAGCTTACGGCTCCCTCCAGCACAAACAGCCCCACTTGCATCTCCTCTGTTTACAGCTGCAGCTCATGCGTCTTCCCTGGCCTACCCGCAGAGACAGGGTCTCTCCTGAACCTGAGGTAGTTGGTGTGTGAGGCTGTAGGTGCGTGTGGGGACACTTGCAGGTACAGCATGTCCTCTCCAACTCGGCTGTATCCCTTTGTTACGGCTCCTCCAGCATCAGCTCAGCTGTGGGCACAGCTCCTTACCAGAGGCTTTCACTGACTTCTCACTGGCTCTGTGAGGCAGGAGGTGCTTTTCCAGGGTTGGTAATGACTGGGAAAGGAGATGAGCTTGGTGGGGACTAGGGAGGAGGGCTGAGAGGGGAAAAAACGTCCAGCCAAGGAAGCGTAGCTGGGTTCCACTGGGGCAGCATCCTCCCAGCCAGCCATCGCCTGCATCCTCCATCCCCACCAAGGTCTCGCTCAACAGCAGCACCTTTGCCTCTGGTCACAGAAAGAAATTGCTTTGGGGAGGAGGGGAGGATGTAAACTCATACCAGCTCTGCTCATTGACTCTCTGGAAGCCTGGATTCCCTATTTTGCAAGGGAGAAATGGCAATTGATTCAGCCTTACCCTCTCTCTTTTTGTCTGCCAGTGCTCTGAAAAGGCACATTTTATCTGTGTGTGACAACACCTGCCTAGGGTGCCTCTCATTGAGCTGCACTGAATCAAAAGAGCAACAAGAAAAGTGGGTTTAATTGCACACATCTTCAGCGCAGTCTTTCTTGCACTGGCAGCACAAAAGGCCAGCCCTGCGCTGGTTGAATGGAGCCCGGGAGGGCTGGGGCGAGCTGTACTCTCCGTTACTATCGGAGGCAGATGATTCACTTTGCTGGAGCATTGTCATGTGCAAATGAGTTCATGAGCCCATCTCCTTTCCAACTGCAAGGTCAGGGACTGAGCAATTGTCAGCATCAGCCGGCTGGAGGAATTGATCTAGAAGCTAGAAAGCTTTGGGAGATTTTACTAACCTCCGCTTCCCACCGCGCGAGCACACCGACACCTTCCTCCCACGGGTGCTGTCTGTATTACAAATATTGACCGGTTTTAAGTTCATGTTTGGAAAGCTGCTGTTTCGAGGCATGGAAATGTGACCAAGAATGGCTTATAAATAACACTTGGTGCAGCAATTATTATTCATTGCTAGTTATGGCTTTCACACAGTGGAAAAACAAATGGTTTTTCCACTAGGAGCTGGAGCTGCAGTCCGTTTAATCACTGAAGAGCTTGGAATCGCTTTAGTTTAAAATACCTTTCCGCTGTGGTTTGGAAATGTAAAAAAATATATATATATTTGGGTCATGTTAACCTAGTGTGTGTGACTTGTGCTGAGAATTCTAGTTTACCCTCGTCTTCATCTGCTGAGCTCCATAAATATCTGTGTATCTGCTCCCTTTAGGGTTTGCAGAGCTCTCCTGGCTGCCTGAAGGCAGAGCTGCCCAAACACAGATCTGAAATGGGGTTAAGTCTGACTAGATAAGGTGGGTCCTGGGAGCTGAGCTCTGGGCACAAGAGCGGTGAGGAGCTGAGCCATGGTCCGCCAAAGCTACCCCTCTGTGGCTGGAATGTGGGGCAGTGCAGGCAGTGCCTTCAGAATGCTGCGTGGATGGACTTTCCATCACGTTGCTTCTGACAGAGCCTGCTCAAAATATCAGCACCGGTTACTAGGAGGTTGCTTGAGGGTTTGGCAGCCAGCTGTAGGGTGAGTTCTGTATGTACAGCATCAGCTGCATCCTGTGAGAGGTGCTTGCTCAGGGGACTGGATGTGGTTGCACACACTTCCCTCAGCAGGGCTCTTCCTTGCCCCATTTTGAGGTTCCCCCAAAGATTCAGAAAAGCCTGCAGAGGTGGCAGAGGAGCCACAGTGACACGAAGAAACGCTCCGTGTTACCCATGCGTTACTGGTCCCAATCCTCTTGTGCAGCAGTGCCACTCAGACGGTCTCTGCTGGTCCAGGGTTAGGTCCTAGAATGACTGCTCAGGCATGAAGGCTGTCCCCCTGGCAGGGCTGCCCAAACCCTCCGTGAAAGGCAAGCGAGTGCCACCCCTGGGGAGAGTGAGCTAATTTTTCCAAATGGCACAACTTTGCGAATGACAACTGTGACTTCTGCCTGGGCTGCGGTGTGAAATCTGGGGGATGGCTGTGAGCAGCAACTGCCAGAGGGAGCAGAGCTGAGCTCTCGAGTTCCCCGGGTAGTGTTGTAGCTGTGAGGTCCTTCTCTACCTCCTCTTCCTCCTCCTCATGGGTGTTGGAAGGATCTAGATGGCACAGTTAGGAGAAGACAAGGAGCTGCTCATGGCTTTTTCTTGTTTCTGGGGTTTAAATTTCCTCCTGTGGTCTGTCCCTCTCCAAACTGCGGATATTTTGATGTTACCAGCAAGAGCATTGGCTTTGCCCTCAGTGGTTTGCTGGGGTATCCGGGAGTGGGGGTCTTCTGGTGGTGGGTTGGAGCAGCAGGACAGGGTAGTAATGTTTGCTGACAGGTGGCTTGTGGACACCTGGATTAAAAATGCCCAGCTGAGAGAGTCTAGCTATTCCTACAGAACTGTAAAGGATTGCAAAGCTCCTTTTGGTTGGGTAGATTTAGAGATCAAAGAATTCTCCATCATTGAGGCCTTGACAGTCTTGCCTTAATAACAGTCTCCTGTGTTGGTGCTCCTGCTGGGGGCATGATCCTTCATAGCCATTTCAGAGCCTGGGGATCCATGCTCCTCTCAGCTTGTGGAATTATCAGCTCCAAAGAGGAAAGTGTTGCCCACCTGATGTGTTTGGAAGTGCTACCAGTGTGGAGCTCACAGACTCTCAAAAGACATTTCTAGGGTCCGTTTTAATTTGCGTCAGAGGCACAATATCCCGCTGCACTAAGGCAAGGCGCTTGCTTGAGTGGTTTGTCCCCATTTGATGGGTAATGGGATTAGGAAGAAGCAGTACTCATCGTGCCCCGTGTGCCTGTGAACATTCGTGGCACCTTTCTGTGCTCTTTCTGGGGCAGGTATGAACACTTGGCTCTTTTTGCAACCTGGATCACAGAGACATCCACTGGGAAGCATCGCTGGTAAAAGTAGGGAACACTGTTCTGGGGCAGGGAGGAGGTGACGTCATTCTTGGGGCAAAGCTGGGCTCCAATGGGGTGTCATGAGTCTGCAGTTACAAAGCTGGTATTTAATTATTTCTCTTCCGTGGTTTTCAAGCTCTGGCACTGTCACTTTGCTGGCAGCAAATCAAACACCGAGTTAGTTTATGTTAAGGAACAGGAGATGAAGTCCTAGATAAGCACTTGGCTGTAGGAATGTCTTGAATTGAAATGTGCAGGAGGGACAGGGAGGGAAGGATTTGGTTTTGCTCTCAGCACTATCTAGACCCTGTGTCTGTGGCCAGGGCTGTGTTTCTCTCTGCTGGAGTGCTGGTACCGCCTGCGCTGTGTGCTTCTTGGGACGTGAGGTGAATGCCGAGGAGAGCGCGTTGACAGCTGCCCTACTCCATCCAGGGTGACCTGTAGCCTCTCAGTGACTGTAGCATCAGGTTTTTGTGCGATGTGCTTCAGCGGATGACGGAGTAACTACACCCACCATTTAACCACCGTTCTTCTCTGGGGCAGTGATACCCATCGCTGCAGGGCTGGTGAAGCCGTGTCCCACCCGTGGGTGCTGGGCTGCAGACCTGGCTGCAGTGCAGGGTGCAGCGTGGTAGCCACAGCCTGGCCTCCCGTTGATGTAAATATTCCCAAATTATGCCGCTGTTCCTGCCAGCTCCTCTCTCCCCCTCTCACCATGTTTAATTTCTGACTAAGCTTTTGAGAAATGTTTTGTACAGAGCTCCCAGTTGATCTTAAATAGCCCTGCTGCCACCGTGGCCAGAGCCTAAACTTACACTTGACTCGAGGCTCCTGTGCCAGATGAACTTGGCAGCTGCTGACGTGCCAAACGGTCGTGTTTGCTGGGCAGACGCCGTCTGCGAGGACCGGGTCTCACAGTGGATGGGGAACGTGGCTTTTGGGATGCCTGAGCACAGCCTGGGAAGTATCTGGGCAAATGTCCTCTCTCAAGTTCCTGGGTTTGGTCCATAGCTGATGTATTTTTCAGAAGTACACCCATCCAAAACAGGCCGCTTAGTTAAATGGGTTGTTCCAGCCTTACACCAGTTAGCCCCAGGTGGGGTCTGGCCCATGCTCCCACTAAAGTGGGCATTTGGAGGCAATGTTTATGGCTAGCAGTTTGTCTTAGAGGGTTTTATGTGTGTGTGCGTATCTGCTTACGGGTGTACGTACGTGTACATACATACATTCTCGCTCGGGAATGTCGTTTCCAGTCCTCTTAACTTGTTCAAAAAGTAAACTAGGGAGAAACTGGCAACAAGTCCTAGTTGCCTGCCAAGCATCGCAGAGCAGAGAAGTGGTAAAACATAAACACTTTGGAGTTTATCCTCAGGATTCATATAGTTTGGCTGGCGGGGCATAGTGGGGCTGGTCAACCCCTGGCCATGCTGCTCCCACAGCACCGAGCCCGGCACCTCTGCAGCCACGGTCCTGCTCCCGGCAGTGTGTGAGGGAGGAGGCAGTGCAGGGGTGTCAGTCTCTCCCCGCCTGCTCTGCCGGCCATGTGGGGTGGGTTTCGGGCGAAGGCAGCAGAACAGGTCTGCTTTCCCCCTCCCCTGCAGTAAAGTGAAAGCAGACCTTCTTGACGCTTAATCAGATTTGAATGTGGTTTTTGGCGTGGCTTTAAAGAGACTGGCAGTGAATAGCTGGTTTTGATGCCATTTATTAAAAACCTTTGGTAGAATTTGTCTCGGAAAGCCTTTGTGAGAGCTGGCAAACGCACAAGGGTTTGATGCAGTTAATGTATTTTAATCTTCACCCCCCCCCCCCCCCACCCCTTCTCCTTTTCTGTCACTAATTGTAGGGCACTCAGCTGTCTGCCGCCTTCTCCGGGGGGACGGCAGGCTCCGCAGAGACCTCACTACAAACACGGGCTTAATAAGGTTGTGGTAGCATGGAGGAAAGTGAGCATCCTCTTCAGGGGAGGGAGGGCTGGGGTGGGCAGCATGAGGTGCCAGGTCCTGGGTACAATACAGGGGGCAGTGGGTGGTCCTGGGCATGTTAACTCACCTCCTGGTGTGGCCTGTTTCTCCTTGAAGCAATGAGGCAGATGGGTGGGGGAAGCAACAATGTCCCTTTTCAAGGTGACTGGGGAGGTGCAGCGTGGTGGTGGAGCTCCCTGGCAGCCAGCTCATGGGAAGGGCTCCCTGAGTTTTTGGATGGAGGTTGATAGGCACCCAGACTTTATCCCTCATTTTCTTCGTCCATCCATATTCCTTGGCCCCAGAGGACTTTCCAAGCCAATTACATGCTCCTCACCCACGTTTGGGAATTTTGGGGGATTTTTTTAATAGTTTGTGCCCGAAGGCACCGCACCCCATGCAGCACGGTGGGGCTGTCAGGAACACTGTGATGTTTGTGTGAGCTATTTGGGCTGTCCCTGCACCCCAACACACAGACCACACCGATGAACAGCTGGCTCCCTGGCAGCACGTTTTGGGGAAAGCTCAAGGAACAGCTTCTCCCCAGCCCACATTTCAGGCTGTGTGTTGCTTCTGCTCCTTGTTCCCTCTGTGTGGAAAAGCTCAGAGCTGTGGTCGTGCCCTTGAGCACTCTGTGTCTGGTTGAGTGACTGAGGTTGGAGTTGCATTATGTTTAATTTGTGGGGGGGAGTTTGTCTGCCTCACCAAAGAAAAGAAAACCTGGCCTTTTTTCTACTATCCCTCGCTCACGTGAGTTGCAAATTTGGAGGCGCAGATGAAGATGACTCCCAGGAGAGAAACAGTCTGAGAGACTCTTAAACAAATGGGAAATGAGCTGCTTTGCTCATCCCCTGAGGGTTTGGCTATTAAATAAACTCGCCGATGAGTCTGGCTGCGCGTGTGTGGGTGCAGAAGCGTGTTCACGCACGGGCTGGGTGTTGCCAGGTGTAAGCCGCTGGGTCAGTGTGTCTTGGGTGCTATATTGCTTGATACAGTGGTGCACAAATGGTCTTGGCTGGCCCTGGCCACGTTCCAGAGTTTGCATGGTCAGAGGGAAGCTAACATGGCCTTTCCTCCTTCTCCTTTCCTTCTCCAGGGTTCCACCTCAGCGGGACAGTAACAGAGCCAGCAACTGCGACAGAACCAGAGGTGACCTACAAGGTGGCCATCAGCTTCGACCGCTGCAAAATCACCTCAGTGACATGTGGCTGCGGGAACAAGGACATTTTTTACTGCGCCCATGTTGTGGCGCTTTCACTGTACAGGATCCGCAAGCCGGACCAGGTCAAACTCCGTCTTCCCATCTCAGAGACCCTTTTCCAGATGAACAGGGACCAGCTCCAGAAGTTTGTTCAGTATTTGATCACAGCACACCACACCGAGGTGCTGCCCACCGCCCAGAAGTTGGCTGATGAGATCCTGTCGTCCAACTCTGAGATCAACCAAGTGCACGGTAATTCCTTCCTCCTCTGTGGGTGGCTGGGCACTGATTCACTCTGTCTGGGGTTGGGCTGGTGGTTTCGCGCTGAAGGTTGTCACCTTTGTTGCCATGTTTGTCTGTTGCTGAACTGAGGGAGGTGGCAATGTCAAAGTGATGTTAATACAAGGGTATTGGTACCACACTGATGCTGGCCATGCGTCCCCATTCTGCCCTCTGTTCTTCTTTACGTGTTTATCGGTCAAACACTGGCATCAGATGGGCAAGAAAAGGCAGAGCAGACAGGCTGGCGGTGCACAAGGCACAGCTTGGAGTAGGATGGAGAAACCAGAAGTGGGGGAAGGGAGCACATATAGTCCCCAGCACAGGAGAGGACATGGTGGTGGGACCCTGCAGGGCGGGAGATGCAGTGGGGATGCGGCTCCTACAGTGCTCTGGGATGCAGCGTCAGCCCAGCCCTGCACGTTGCCAAGTCAGATGCAGCTGAGCCGGCGGGAGAT
This sequence comes from Gallinula chloropus, assembly GCF_964237585.1. Lineage (NCBI taxonomy): Eukaryota > Metazoa > Chordata > Aves > Gruiformes > Rallidae > Gallinula > Gallinula chloropus. Next base: position 10,623,628 of record NC_140091.1, read on the forward strand.
AAGGCTTTAATCTCCATGGGCGTTAATTTACCCGTAATAAATGAGTGCTGCTGTCCTGACCTACTGCACAAAGGCAGCGGAGATGTGTCCTGGGGCTTTGAATTTGGAAGATGCTTTTGACTTCCTCCCCTGAAAAGCACAGGCTGGGCACAGTGTCCATCCCAGCCCCACTACAGTTGCCCGTTGGCTCAGGAGGTGGTCCAGGTTCCCTGGGGAGTTGCCCTGAGGTTCCCTTCATCAGCCCAGTGTGGGCGCTCCTGCTGTGTCTTTCCAAGGAGCCCGGGACTTGAGGTTGCCCTGGGTCTGCAACAATGAGCCGCTCCCCACTGCGCCTGTCCCACCAGCTGTAGCGTGGAGATAATAAACACTTATCTGCCACGGAAGGGCGTTGCAGGGATTAACACATGCCTGTTAAGTGCTCCAAAGATGAAAAGCCCCATATGCAGCCTAAAATAGGATCTGAACTGGTTGAATCCACATGTAGAGGTGAGGCCGGGGGTCCACCTCCACGGTAAGGGTGATGGCAGTTCTGATCTTAGATTTTCCCCTCCCTCTGTCTGGTTGTTCCTGCTCCTACTTTGGGGGAAGCTTTTGTATTCTTCACTGAGCCACATCTGCTGCAAGTGTGGTTGTGCTCTAAATTACTGGCTTCTGGGGGGGGTTCCTCCTTTTTTGGCATTAAAAAAGAATGTGGAGCTGTGGTACTGCAAGAATCTGTTGAGGTCCGTTCCCTCCCTGAGCTGATCCACTGAAGCTGAGGTTGGGCAAGATCCCTTCTTGGCCATTGTTTGAGGCTGCTTTCTCCTAAGCAGATTGAAGAAAAGCTTTTAAGGCTCTGAATATTTATTGCTTTAGAGTCAGCAAAAGGCTGGTGATTGAGAGTCTTACAAAGATACAGATGTTGGCTCTGGTTCAATATCTGCCTCTTGTTTTTACAAGTGGTTTTAGAAAACAAAGCAAAAATTCTCCGTCCCTCCAGACTCGTGCAAATTCACACAGCCCAGCGTGCGATTTTGCACCAGCAGAGATGTGTTGACTTACCCAGCAGAAGGTGGCACCTGTCCGACACCCTCATGGCTGCATAGCCAGGGTCACAAGTGAGTAAACGCCTTTGCAGGCTGGAGAACAGCTTCATCTCATCCTGGGGGATCAGCCTTAGGATGATGAGATGATCTAAGATGAACTTAAGATGATTTAAAATGCATAGTTGTTGCACCCTGTGAAAAGAAAGGCTCAAAAACCCAACCCTCACATTCGAGTTCAGAGTGATGTTGTCCAGAGCATCAGCTCTCAACCCTGGGCAGTGTGGCAGGCTTCACCCCCCTCATCCAGCCAGTGAAGCACAACCAAAGTGCAACTACATCACAGAGCGACTTGAGCAACGAGCCCAGGGTGAGGAAGAGCTGCAACCGTGTGGATCTGCTGATGAGGGGGCAATTTGGGGGGCTCCAGTTGAAGTGGATCCAAATTTTTTCCCCCATCTTTCCCTTCCTAGCTGCTGATCCTGAGATTTGAAATCCTTCAAGGTATGCTTCACATAGAGGGTTTTTTGGGGTTTTGTTTCAGATCTTTGGGGGTCACACCTTGGTTCACTTTGGGGTTGAGGCCAAGGTGGCTTTTGGCAGGGCAGCCTCCGCAGCCCAAACAGTAACCCAATGTGTGCATTGGACACCTGATGTTGTTATCACTTGGACCAAGAACAGCCTCCCCCAGAAATCTTTTCTTCCCCCTCCCCTGCTCCCCAAATTTCTTCTGAGCTCTGTTGAGCTTCGGATCAGCATCAGATCTTCCCCACCTGCCTCTGGGCACCCAAAGTGCTGTTCCTTTCATGTAGATGGTGAGCACAGAGGATTGTGAGGCTGATTCTGCACCTCAGGAGCACTCCAGGCTGGATGGGGAATGTCCCTTGTGCAAGGGGATTGTCTGGCTTTGTAAAATAAGGCTTTCAGGGCTGCTCCTCCTCCCCCCGCAGAGCCTGAATGGCGAAGAAAATTACAGGCCATTGTTTGGCGCGCTCGTCTAGGGGCGTCAGAGCTTTGTTCCTTGCAGGAGGCTGCAGCCGCGGCTGTGCACCGCATGCCGATCTTCCCGGCCGCCTTCCTAGAAGGAAATGCAAACTATCCAGTAATGACGGAGCCTCGGATGGCAGCCAAGGCGCTTGCGTGTTCTCGAAGGATTCAATCCGAGCTGAGAGCCTAGGTGTGCCTGCCGCTCTGCTCCCTACTTGACCTCTGCCTGCTTAAGTGGGTCACGTTTCTGCTCTCGTAGCTGGCTGCAAAGGGCAGCGTGCTTACAGCGCGCGCGCCTCATGCGTCTGACACTTCCACACTCGGCGTCTGAAGTGGCAGCTGGAGTGAGGAGACAGGGGTGGGTTGCAGTGATGTGTCCCTTCCCTGAGCGTGTTCCTGCCCGGGGACAAAGTCAGCGGTGTGACCATCCGGCACGGAGCAAGGCTGGGAGGTTGTCGTTGTGCCAGCAAAGGATGACTCGCAGCTGCTTGGCCTTTCCTGGTGGGGTGGCTGCTGGGGGCAGCCAGGACCTGCAGCTGGAGAGCTGGGATCCAACAGCCAGGCCTCTGACAGAATGAGGAGCATCTGGTGGCATCCACCCTAGCACCCCCACTCCATCCCCTTTTCTGAGAGCATCACTGCAGGGCTTGTGTTGGTTTGCTGTGGGGCCAGCATAGATTGGGGGAAATGCAAGCTGAGAAGGTGGCTGAGGGCCCCCAGCTGTGGTGGGATGTGCTGGGGATAGTGCAGATACGGGGAGATGATGGTCATTAATATCTTTAATTAGAAGGTTAAAGACAGGAGAGGCAGCTCTGAAGACTCACAGTGCCTGTAGTCCCAGAAGATGTGTGGCTTTGAGGTATCATCGGAAGGTCTGTCCCTCCCTTGAGTAAGGAGCAGGAGGTTTTGGCCAGCCTGGTGTTTGCAGCTCAGTAACTCGCCCTGCTCGAGCGGTGCGTGGGCACCGCAGGGAGAGCTGCTGCACTCAGCCCAGGGGACGTGGTCAGGGCGGTCTGTCTGCCCTGTGGAAATGCCATTGCATGACACAGTGTCTGTGGCGCTCAGCTGATGCCACTGAAAGGCTTGGATGCTCTTCTCAACTCTGCCAGAAGTGGGAAAAGCCACAAAACCTCCACTGTCTCACAGTGCAGGGGCAGCTCCCTCTGAGAACAAGCCAGCAGCATGAATCACCAAGGGGCCTCTGTGGTCCTGCAGCGTCTCAGGAGCTTCCTTGGAGGAGAGGATCTTCAGAAAACTCTTAGTGGGAACAGTCCCTTAGGCTTTGGCAAGGGAGCAGATCTGCTTAGGCAAAACGTCATAGGAAGCCCCCTGCTTTTATCCCACATGTATTTTCAACTACCCTGAGCCATTCTTGACCACCTTGAACCCTCCCTTGGACTCCTGGTCTGATGCTGTCCTCTGCTTGCTGTGCACAAGGAGCAAGATGGGCTAACAAGTTGGCTGCCAGGTCCTCTACGAGGGAAGTACCTGCCCACTTGTCCTGTCATGCTGAGCCAGGGTTAATGGTTGAGGAGTGCTCAGGCAGTGTTTAACTTTGAGGCCATCCCACAACAGCATCTGGAGGGCAGCACTGGCAAATCTATTTTAAATTCTGCCTTCCTGCTGGGAAGGAGGAGAAGGTGAGGTCTCCAGGGGATTTGTCTTCCCGGTTGCTGAGCTGATGTGAATTTAAGGGAAAATAACAGACCTGAGTGCTGGAGAGAAAAATCTCTGCCTGTGGCTGTTCCCCCTTGTCTTGCAGAGTCACTGGGGTCACTGAATGACCACAGAGCACACGTGTAGTGCTTGAAGAGTGGCTTCTATAGAAAGCTGAACCCAGTGCTGGTACCAGTTGAACCAGAGAGCTCCTGGCTACCATGATGGGGATCAGTCCGGCTTCGCTTGCTGCATTGCTGTTAGATTGGTGCGAAGCTTCTGGCTGTCCTGGAGGCTCCATCCAACCTGCCTCCCCTTGAAAACAAACCAGGACCTTTGGCGGAGCTCGACTCCTCGCTTCACTGCTATTTTTAATGCCCTGTTAGAGTTCATTTCCTTTCTGGTGCCTGGTTATTTTCTCTCTGAGGTTTTCTGCTGTTTGTTTATTTGTCCGTGTCCTCCCCACCCCCTGCCCCAAGCTGTTCCTTCACGTCTGTTTTCTCTCTGGACGCCAGAGAGGCACCCAGAGGCGTTCAGCAATGCTACCACATGCAGTCATGAGATGGCCCTTGTGAACCACTACCGCAACAGCCAGCCCTGCTCCAGGCAGCTGTGGCTCAGCCGGATGGCAGAGCCCTCCCCGGTACCGCCAACCCTGTGGACAACGTAGCCAGACCCCAAGCTGCCAGCGGGTACCGGGCACAGTTGGCCAAGACAGCCATGAGGGAGATGCAGGGGTGGCCACCTGCATCCCTGGGTTGCTTTTACCATCAGTGTATCACCTCCAGGCACTGATTAAACATAATAATTTATCCCTTTTGCTTTGTTTTGCCACTCTTGCTCTCAGTGAGACACTTGGGAAGCGCTTCCCGCATCTCCTGGCTGATGTGTTTCCCATTCTTGGGTTCATAAGATTGGGTCTGGGATGTGCTGATGCCTCGGCATGAGCCATGAGTGCCCCACCACCTCCTGCAGCCCTGGAAGCCTGCTGCTTTCCAGTTCAGGAGCCGTCTTACGTTTTCTTCATGTCAGGCAGCTAATTTCTGAGCAAGGCATTGACTTTTCCATGTCTGGCTTCACTCTGGTTTCTAGTTTGTAGCTTTTTCCAGTCCTTCTCAGTCTTTGGAGCCTGCTGGAAAAGTCTCTTTTGGGTGTCAAACAGTTAAACCCTGAGCCCACAGCGAGGGCGGGGGTCCTGCTTCTCCTTTGATGGGTGGTGTTTTTATCTGTGTTTCTCCAGCCAGTGTAAACGGGCTGGTGAAACACTCTTTCCACTCAAGATGTGTGATGGTGTTTCCTTAAATCTGAATCCCGCAGGACCCAAGATCCAGCACATCTGAAACAGGGCTCTTTGGAGCAGGAATGCTGCTATATGAGAAACGTGTTACGCAGGCTCTGGGCTGTTTTACATGCCGTTCCCTGCTCCTTTGGAGCGGAGACATGGAATCACTCATCGGCTGCGTCACGGCATGCCGCTGCCGAAGCCCCCACGGTGTGTGAACGTTGGCAAAGGGAAGTGGACAAATCCTGCCATTAATATTTAAACCCGGCACAAATCCCGTTGTTTGCTCTTAAATGTTTATCCAGCTCCCCGGCGTAATTGGGCAGCCCATTATCTGCTGGGCTGCGTGGCACGTAGGGGAATCTGCTATTACAACCCTCCCTTTGAATCTTTTATAGGAGAGCGAAATACATTTACAAGCAAATTTGGGTTTTATTTGGAGGCGCGGGGGCGCGTTACTAATTTGGCTGCGGCCCGAACCCCAACGTGTGAAGTGCTCAATGTGTTGCGTGGGAGGAGGAGGTTTTATTTAGCTGCACCGCTTCTTTCCTCGCTTGCTTGGGCTTTCCACTGCTAACGTGTGAGCAGCGAGCGCTGAGGCTAGCCCTGGGAACCCCAGAAAAAATGCAGCCACCTTTCACATCTTGCTGACCCCTCTCCACCTTTACCAGTCGCTGCGGCCCCGGGGTGAGGGACCAAGGATGAGCTGAGCTTAGGTGGGATGAGTGGCCCCAGGTGTCCGTGCTCTCCTGGTCTCTAGAAGTGCAGCCAGGTGACCCTATATAGGCTGAGCAGACCCAGCGGGGCCAGATAGCTGCGGGAGGGCGGGATGGTGGGGAGGAGGATATTAAGAGTGCAAGCGTCTGGGATACCTCGGCGATAGGGCTGGATAAGCGGTGGTGGTAGACAGATTAGTCATCGGTTCCTGATAGGGGATAATCACTGGCTTGTCTGCTCTTTATCTGCGAGATAAGGACAGGGTTGGGGGAGGGAAGGAAAAGGCACCGAAAAACTCAGCCAGCCAGAATATACTACCTGTCCCTGGCAGTGTGGTCCCTCGTGGCTTACGGCAGAGCTTGGCCACCCATGACAGGGGAGCAGGATCAGGGATTTAGGCAAAAGCCCTCATGCTCACCCAGGGGCTGTGAATACCTTCCTGCTGCATCAGATCCCGTCCCAATTATGCGGTTTTGTCAACTATAAATGACAGCATCCTCCTCCTCTCCCTTCAGCACAGCGCAGGCTGTGCCTAGAGCTTGTTGGAACTGCTCTTGGGCAGCAACTGTTAGCGGAAATTAAAGGAATTTTGTAAAGGACATTAAATACAAATAGCTGTATCTTATCGGGTCAGGACCGTTCCCAGCCTTTGCCAGAAGGGCAAAGCCCTTGGGTTGATGTCCTCTCACTTGCAAGCTGAAGAGAGGAGACAGTCACTGTGCTGAGCAGGCATCCTGGAGCTTGATTTTTGTGAATTACATCTGAGCTCCTGGTTCAGCAGTGTGTGGGGCTGGGGTGAGCACAGCATCCCGAGCTGTCTGCATATGAAAGCAATGTCTGCTTCCCAACCAGATTCTGGCCAAGTGGGGAAAGCACCATTAAGATTTAATTGGGAGCATGTTGGCTTACAGCATCCCTTGGCTGTGCAGGCAGCACCTTGCTCTTCCCATGCTGACCCCCATCCTCGCTACAGGGGGAGACAAGATGGGAGAAGCAGGAGTGGAGCAGGGCATTGTCCAGCTTCACCAGTCCCTCTTTGGCACTGGTTTTTCCCTGATGAGTTTCTGCAGAGCCTGACTTACAAGCGAGGAGCTGAAAAGCTGAGGTTCCGTGCTCCGACTGCTCACTGGAGCCGTGCTGCTGCCTGCCCCCGGAGCCTGGGAAGCCAGGGCATTGCTGGGGAGTACAGCAGCGTTCAGGGGTTGGAAATGGGACTTGAAAGGGGCAAGGCAAGGGGAGGTGGATCTAAGCTGTTGCTTGAATCCACTGGTGTGTGGGGCTTTTTTGTGTTCCCTGGAAGATGTGGTACAGCCTGTGAACACAGGTAGGAACCTGCCATCAGCCCCACTCTGGTCACAGTTTGCTCTTTGAAGGGTTATTGATCCTTTGCTCCTTGCCGCAGAGGGTCTCTCCCGGGCAGGCACGCTGATGCACAGGGACTTGTTCCCTGTCCTAAAGCAAATGAAGAGCAGGACCTGGTGTTTAACATGGGGCCCTGGGGCCCTGTGCAGTGGTACCTTTACTGTTCCCAACAAGGGCTTGCAGGAATTGGAGCTTTGCTGATCCTTAAACAAACCGGTGATGTGGAGCAGGAGGAAGAGCACCCCAGGCAATCCCTGGAGCCAGGGAGCACTCCAGGCTCTGCAGCTGCACTGCCTGCATCCCCAGGGACTTTGAAGGAAGGCAGGTCCCTTCTTTCAAAGCCCCACTTAAGAGGGCTGGCTAGGCATTGACATTGTGGTTGGGATCCCTCCTTTTGGGTGCTGTCACCAGCATGGGAGTTTGGTGCTGCTGGCTGGGGCTCACTGCCTGGGAACCTGGCTGGTTTTTCCTCACCCAGGCTGACAAAATAGAGGTGGGTTTGCTTCTAGCCGGTTGGACTGCTGGCCTTGCTGCTGTAAACATGGTTGTCTTCTTTTTTTTCTCCTCCTTCTCCATACCCACAGGTGCTCCCGACCCCACTGCTGGGGCCAGCATAGATGATGAGAACTGCTGGCACTTGGACGAAGAACAGGTCCGAGAGCAGGTGAAGCTGTTCCTATCTCAGGGAGGGTACTACGGCTCGGGGAAGCAGCTCAACTCCATGTTTGCCAAGGTGAGGAGCCTGCTACTCTCTCCCCTCTCTGCTCGGTGTGTCACGTAGCCGGCAGCTTGCCGGCTGCCCTGGCAGGTTGCCCGTCACAGCTGGGAATCTCTGCTCCAGTGCCTTCTCGCCCGGTCGCAAAGCAGGCAGTTGTAATCCAGGCTCTGGGTCAGGCCTGGGTTGTCTCACCCTCTCTCCTGGCAGGTCCTTTCCTCCCACACAATGGGCTTGACATCATCCCTGTGTGAGGGAGGGCCTTCCCCCATCTCCCCATCAGCACGGTGGGAGCAAGGCCAACCCTGCAGAGCCTACCAAGGCCATCGCGAGGTGGCACCAGCTTATGGGCTCTTCTCTTTATTTGCAGATGGGTCTTGTTTTCATGCTTCTGATCACTTAGTCCTCTTTACAGCCTAGCCTGTGGCAGCTGCTCACCTGGACTCCAACCAGCCACATCACAGCTATTGCATGAGTGCTAGAACATGTGACTATACATTATACACATATATATGTATATATTTACAGTCTGGACCTAACCAGTCTTTAACACCTTGGAGGGACCATGGTTTGTCTCACCCAAGACCTTCTCCCTGTCCGTTCCAGGTCCGGGAGATGCTGCGCATGAGGGACTCCAACGGGGCCAGGATGCTGACGCTGATAACGGAGCAGTTCATGGCTGACCCTCGGCTCTCCCTCTGGAGGCAGCAGGGGACGGGCATAACGGAGAAGTGCCGGCAGCTCTGGGACGAGCTGGGTAAGGGTCACTGTCTTGCAGAGAGCAGCATCAGGGTTGCCAGACATCACCCCAGAGGCCTTTGAGGTTCTTTTTGAGGGGCAGAGATGACAGGAGCTTATTCCATCCCTGGATGGGGAAATCCTGGTGGAACAGCTGGATCAGGTCCAAACTACACAGTTCAGCACCTTAAACCTGCTGCTCTCCTGCAAAGGGGATGACAACGGGTGGGCGGGGTGTGACTGGTCCTGTACTTGCAGCAGCCTGGTGTTTGGTATGTTGCCTCAAAACCTTTGCAAGGGAGGACACAGGGGCTGGGGAGCTCCAGGGGCTGGACATGACCTGGACGTAGAAGTGTTCTTCCTGGAGGAACTGAGATCCAGAGGAGAAAAGCAGTTTCTCAAGTCTTATCCCACCTGGGAGATTGCAGCCTGCTCTGGTGCACGTTTCCAGGGTGAAGGGGCAGGATGGCCAGCACAGAGCCTGGCTTTAAGGGAAATGCAGTTCTGGGTAATTCTAGGTAAGCACCTTAGACACCGGCTCAGCTGGCTGACACCATAATATCATTAGAATAAAACATTTAGGTGACGTGGGCCCAAGGAGGCTGGTTCTGTGGTGGAGTTAACCCAGCAGTTGTGGGTTCTCCTGGACATCTGGGATCTTGAGTGAATAGTTTGACTTGTGCCGTAGTTTTACCAAGTGAGTTTGAGCTTCTCTGCAGCCTGCTGATAGGAGATGCTGTATAAGGGTAAGGGCTTGTGGACTGGGACCCAAGGGATGTTGTAGAGAAGAAGGATAAGGGTGGTCCAGCATCTGGAGCACATGAAACTGCAGCTGGGACCCTCCTATCCAAGAGCCCAGCAAATGCAAACGTAGCTGTAAGGCTGGAGAGCCTGCCCAGACTGCGCAGGCAGGGGCAGGAGGGGAGTGTCTTGCTTCTGTGTGAAGTTCCCTGTGTGGAAATAACCACGCCAGCTCTGGAGAGCTCATCTGTGCTGGCTTGCCAAGAAGATATTTCCAGGATTTTGGGAAGCTGCAGCTAGATGGTTGGATTTACAAGGATCCTGGAGAGGTGGCCAAAGCCACCAAGCCAGAATTTCTTCATGGAAGAAAGCAGACACATCAGTGAAATGTGGATGGATGGGTGTCTGGGCAGGCCTGGACACAGGAAGGAATTTGCCCAGAATTACAGATTATTTAGCCAGATTTCAAACCCTCTATCCAAGCTGAGAGCCCTCCCTCCCTGGAGTGGTTGGGTTTCAGTCCTGGCTTAACTGTGCAAGGACCAGGTTGGTGCACGTAGTTTTGGTCAGCAGAGTGGGAGGAGGTGACGGCACGTCTCCATCAGCAGATGGCAAGGTGTTGAGGGAACGTCAGAGCCCTACCAGGGCTGGATCAGTGTGACAGCAGGTGAAGCGTGGTGCCAGCCAACACACGTCAGAGCGAGCAGCTCTCCTGGTGTAGGCACGTCACACGGGGAGGGATTTGGGCATCTCCAAGCTGAAGAGGAGCCCCTGTGGAGGACACTGTGATGGTCCAAGAAGGGACTTCAGGGCAGGATGAGCATGGGCTGTACTTAAAACAGGGATTGTTCCCTCATCTTACATAAGTGTTTTGGATTTGTCCCTGGGCAGCATTTGGTGTAGGAACAGACCTTCCCTCTGAGGGACCGGAGCTGCTGTGAGTTGATGGCGTTAACCCATAACGACCATCAGCAATGCGGAGGGATGTCCCAGCCCATCGCTGGATGGGTAATGGTAACTGGGACGTGTGAGGTGGTGAAGGCACGTTGTCTGCCAGCCTGTGCCTGCGGATGCCAGAGCTGCCTGGTATCACCGCTGCTGCCAAAGGGAGGAGGCAGGAGGGGCTTGTTGCCAGCTGCCACCGGAACCCCCGGCACAGACCGCGTTCCCCTGCCACGTGGAAGAGAAAAGTGGGCCTTGCAGAAATTATTTTGGGCACGTGTTTAATAATTAATCATCGATTTTTAGCAGAGACTGCATCACAGACTTGCGTGGGATTGGAAGAAGATCAGCCTTAAAGAAGATTGGGGATTTATACTGGGGAAAATATAAAGGATTTTGCAGGATTTCAGAGGGTTTTTTTTTTTTAAAAACAAACAAAAAAAATTAGAATAAAAAGGGCATCCTTTGATTGCACGTGTGCTGCCAACAGAACATCTATTGCCCCGTCTGCTGGGGAGCCAGAGGAAAGACCTACTGGGTGGAGAGCTCTGCAGCGTGGGAGTATTTGCCCTGCCTGGCGCATTAGTACTTACGATTAAAGCCTAATTACAAAAAATAGACGAAAAACCAGCTGAAGTGCAGCCTGACCTTAATCTGCCTGGAGACGGGTTTATTTATCTCAGCCACTTGTTTACAGTGGGGAATTTCAGCAGATTAAGCCAGGGAGCGACCCTGTGGGAAATGGGAGAATTTCTTTGATGGTTTGGAAACTTGGGCGCGGGATCGGAGTGCCTGTCCTCTTTGGGGCCGGGACTGCTGGGCTGGGAAGCCTCTGACCCGTCCCCCCTCCCCTGTTCCTGCGCCCAGCCCCGTCATCAAAAAGCATTTTTGTTTAGAGGCTTAGCTTAATCGTGATCTGCTGCTTTGTTCCCCACTTAACCTCCTGCTATCGGAAAAGTTCAGATGAAGGTTTCTGCAGCATGTGAACAGACACAGAGTCTGACCCTCCGTGGTGTTTCGGATCAGGATGGGAGTCACTTGTGCTGTCAGCTGATGTCACTTGACCATTGGGCTCTGAAAACCCCTCTTTTCTATCTCCCAGATAACTGTTGCGGCTGAGACAGATACGAATCCCTCTTCCTTTCTTGTCCCCACGTCCCTGCCACATCTTCCCTTCTGCAGGAGGGCCCGGGGTCACAGTGTTTTGGCAGGCAAAGGATGCAAAAATAGGCTGCAAAGTCATGAGGCTTCCAAGGATCACATTTTAGTTGAGCTGTGGGAGCCGAAAATCCAGCAGGCACATCGCATTCCTGGGGGTGGCAGGGCTGGAGCACCAAGACTCCTTACCGGCTGAACTGATGGAGGCTGCTTTTTGCATGGGCAGCACCGGAGCTGGGGAAGAGGGACAGTGACAGCTGGCAGGAGCGCTGGCAGGAAGTTGATGCTCAAAACCAGTCAGAGCCCTGAGATGCCAGCACCAGAGCAGAAGGCAGGATTTTAGCTCATACCCACCCTCAGCATGGCAGCAGGCAGATGCCCACCCCTCAGCTGAGGGGCAGTAACCAGAACTGTAAGGAACACTCATTTTTTGGGAGTTGAAACCTGCTTAGGGGTTTTTTTCCCCCAAAACCAATGTGTCCATGGCCTGCAGAGGCCTGGGAGTGAGGGACACAGACCTGGTGTGGGAGGGCTGGTCCCCAGCAGCCCCTAGGGAGATAGCTCTTCTCCTGCATGTGCGTCGACCACTGATGTTGCAGCTCAAAAGTCTTATTCCCTCTGTTCATCAGAACAGAGTGGGGTTTCCTTGGAGCAGCATAGAAGTGGATGGGCCAGTGCTGCTGTCAGTATTGGCCGATCTTTAGTGGCTGCAGTTGCCTTCCCTGTGCCCGTTCCTGGATGGGATGCTGCTGCCTCCATCTGCGTTGTGACGCCGTGACGTCTCTCCTGCTGAGCCAGGCTGCTCCGAGGGGGCAGACGTGCTTGGCCTCTGCATCTCACCAGTAACTTCAACGAAACGTGTCTGCAAGTCCCAACTGGCAGAGGAAGGGTTCCAGGAGATGCACCCAAAAAGCATCGCCAAAGCTCAGCTCTACTCCAGGGGTGTGAGGAGACACCGGAGTGGAGCTGGAGCCAGGATGTTGCTGCTCAGCCTGGTTTTGCCTTGCACTGCTGGGCAAGTGGATGGGCTGCCCGTGTTGGAGCTGTGGCTGCTTGGCTCCACAGCATGGCCATGCAGCTGGGGAGCTGTCACACAGAATGCAGTGACCAAGGGAGGCAGTGTGGGCATGTGGAGGGATCTCCTCGCCATGCAATGGAGCCGTGTTGGGTGCTGCTGTCCTGCCACTGGCTGTCACCTTGGGGTGGGAACTTTGGAGTGATGGAGAGGTGGGGGGGAGGAGCTGGCTGTTGGGGAGAAAGATGGTGCCCTGGGTCTCTGCTGGACTCATGGAGGAGAGGCAGAAGAGAGTGTTTCTGCAGGAGGCTGAGCTGTCCCGTGTGCGTGGCGGGATCTGACATGGGCAGAAAGACAAGCAGCGTGGGCTGCTCAGCCTGGGGGGATCCCTGGGGACACCTCACATGGCAGCTGTGCCAGCACGCAGCCGTCCCACCCTGCAGGGCAGGCTCAAGGGAGGGGACACGCTATATCCTGGCAGTTCTGCAGGGAAATTTGGGCAGCAGTGCAATTAGCTAAAGGAGAATTCACGGGTTTGCACTCATTTGGGTTGCTACAGCCCTTTTCAGAGCAGTGAGTGACCCAGGAGAGTTGGCAACACTTGGTGAGGAGCACCAACCTCAGCCCTGTCTTTTGGAAGGATGAGTTGGGTGTTAATGACAGCAGACGTCCTTGGGCCTGGTTTTGCCTCTCATGCAGCAGACAGTCCTTTGAGGTCCCATGGTTGAGCTGGAGGGTGTCAGCGTGGGTGTCCCACTGATGGGCACCTCTGCCTGTGAGATCACACATGCTTCAGAGTGGCCTGTGAGGCACGAAGCCTAACTCCAGGTTCCTCTGCAGGCTGGGGGCTACTGGGGACTAAAAAAGGAAAGGGGGTGGGGGGAGAGGGGGGTGGGAGGAAGAAAATAAACCAAATCTCCTTTTTAAATAGTTGAATGCAAATGGCCTGAAGAACAATGGCAGATGAAATAGTATTCAGAGCGGGCTTTAAAGCGCTTGGAACGTGGGTAGGATCAAAATCAGGTTAGTCTTTGGAGATACAGACTCTGCAGCTTTGCCAGGGTGTTTTTAAGCAGGCTTTGATGTGTAGTTCAAACACTAGATTTGTCCTGGCAGACAGAAGCACTCACAAATTCATACACAGCCGCTCTCTCTCCTTCCCTCCTCCCCACTGTCCCCCATCTCATGAGATTATAATTTAGCTTCATTACAGAGGAGTTTTACTTTTATTTAAAAGCTGTCTAAATCCCCCTCCTGGGCCCGTGCATTATGCTGGAATGAGTTTACCAGTGCCGATGAAACCTTGCAGGCTCTCGCGACGAGCGTGGCAGCACAACTTAGGCCCCACGGGGGTACAGTGGTGGCACCTCCTTGATTTCTTGGCTTTGTTTAGGGGCGCTGTGGGTGTGCGTGGTGTTAAACCCACACTGCAAGCTGGAAGAGAAATCCTGCTGGCTCCGGCAGCTGCGCAAGTGGGGCGAGATGGATGTCTGTCCCCTGGAAGACGGTAATTACGGTAACGAGCTTCCCAACATCACCAACGCGCTCACGCAGAGCTCCGGTCACAGCCAAGGTGAGTCTGGCAGTGGAAATCCAGCCGGTGGTCACAGGGGTTGGGGTCTGGGTCAAAACTTATCCTGAGGTTAAGATACCTCAGTTCACTTTCTGTTGGTGTCTCCGGGAGTCAGGGGAATACAGAACATTTCTCTTGACAGCCTCTGGTTTTAGATAGACTTGGAAATGTTTGACTCTTTGCTACATCATGGGTGAAGTCACCTGTATTTTGAGCGTGAACATAGAGGCCGTTTTAAAGCCTTTCAACCTTGGGGGAGTTTAGACCCCCATGGTCTGCGGGGATGGAGTTTCATGGACAGCTGGCACTGTGTGAATTAGAGCTGGTCTTGGAAACCCTTTCTGTACAGTGAGGGTGAGGAACTGGAGGTGACACAGAACCCCTTTCCCAGCCCTTCAGCCTTTCCTTTGGGCTTCAGTTCAGGTCGTGGACAAGTCAGTAGCCAGGAGTTAAACACGTTTCAAATGCAGAGTGCAGACAGAGCAATGTACTTACGGGGTTGTTCCTTCACGCTAAAATACTTTCTCAACCCCTGACAAAGCACTTGCTCCCTTTGAATTTAAGCACCCCCCCTTCCTATTGCCTGGAGTAGACATTAATTGGAAGTTACTGCTCTTACCGTGCCTCCATCTGCTGCACTGGAATTGCTCTTTGGTGTGTTACGCGTGGCCAGAGTGGGAAGAGGAGAGGGGGACGGCAGTCGTGCCACCAAGGAAACTTCTCTCTTCTGGGTGGGATTAGTCCCTCGACAGCAGCTCGGGAGTGTGACTGTCCTGCCAGCCCACCCAGCCACGGCCAGGACCACACACCCCGGGCTGCTCGCTTCGCCTGCCCGTGCACATCCTCGGGGAGCTGCTTAATTTAAACCTGGCCTCGCTCCATGACCCGCGCCAGCCCCGGGACTCCCCCTTGGTGTTCCCAGCTCCACTGAGAGGATTCACTCTGGCATTTGGGGCAGGTTGCCGGGGCTGAGCAGGTCGCTTTTTTTAGATGAGCAGGGTGTTTCCAAAGCACGTGCCAGGGGTGTCCCCTTGTCCCCAGCGCTCCTGACTCGCCAGGCAGGGGACTGAAAGCAGCACAGATCCTGGAGCTGTCCTGGGGTTAACGGCTGTGCCTATGCAAATGCTGCTGCGGATTGTTGCCAGCCTCTTTTGTTACTGAAGGAGAACAGATGATTCCTGAAATCCTTCCTGGTAAAGTGAGCAGGCTTGGTTCCCTACATATGAACACCTGTTTAATTTCTCTCCACCTCGGGGTGCCCGCAGCATTCAGGCTAATTGCTTGTTGCCATCGTTTCCGGAGCGTGTTTATCCAGCCTCCCTGGATCAGCTTTGAGCTGTGCCTTTTGTTTCCCCACTCCCCCCATTCCCCCCCCCCCAACGCATTTAACTCGGCCCCGTCATGTGGGTTGTAGGATCTGACATTCAGCGTCATCTAACATTCAGCATCGCGTCATCTTTAGGGTTTCCCCTGCCTTGCAGGTCGCAGGACCAAACATTGGGCACTGCATGCCCTTTGGGGCTTCCCCTACCAGTTGTGTTTGGCCCTTATGATCCATCGTGGCTGAAGCAATAGCAGGATTGCTCCAGACTGGCCTTTTCCTTCTGACAAACCGCTCTGGACAGAGGGAAATGTTCATCCAGCATTCGATAGTCTCAGAAATGTCAGTGACTTTACAGAGCAGCACTGAAGAGGAGCACAAACATTTGCTGCAGAGCAGCAGTGGGGTTTCAGACGATGCCACCCCCTCTCTTCCAGCTCCCTTGCAGAGCCAGAGGAGGTTGCTGGAAGGTGATGGTTTTGCTCACCTTACTTTACATTGCTCACCAGACTTTACGTCAGAGAAGAAGAGAAGAGAGCTCCTGGTGCTAGCATGGAGGCTGACCCAGTCCTGACACCCCAGCAGCTGCCTACACACCAAGTGCCATGGAATGGGAATGCCCTGCCACTTCTCAAGGCAGCAGCCTCGTGTGTGACAGTGGGTTATTGTCAGAAAGCAGACAGGCAATCCCCTCCTCTCTCTCGCCTCTCTGGCTAAGGCAGCTGTTCTAGCAAGATACTTAGTGATGCTGTGTAAGGAGACAGTAGTATCCATCAGAGATGGGGTGGGCAGCAGAGGTGTCAGGGCAGTCTGTTGCAGTGTGAGAGCCAGAGCCCCGTGCTCAGCCTGGAAATGGCTGTGGTGGGACCAGGCGAAGCTTTATTCTCCTTGGGAAGACGTTGCTCTGCCCAGGGAGGTCATGCCTGGGGGCAGGAATGGGCTGTCCCTGCCCCACTGATGTTTTCTCTCTTTGCAGACTCGCTGGCCAGACCCAGACGAACCGTGTTCACCCGGGCGATCGAGGGCTGTGACCTCCACTGGCAGGACAGCCACCTGCAGCGCATCATTAGCAGCGACTTCTACGTGTCTCCCTCCTACCAGCGGGAGGGCGAGAGCCTCCTCTTCAACTCCCAGGGGCAACCGCTGTGGCTGGGTGAGCATCCAAACCAACAGCCCCTCGCATGGCCTGCC
This sequence comes from Gallinula chloropus, assembly GCF_964237585.1. Taxonomy (NCBI): domain Eukaryota; kingdom Metazoa; phylum Chordata; class Aves; order Gruiformes; family Rallidae; genus Gallinula; species Gallinula chloropus. The sequence goes on from NC_140091.1 coordinate 10,640,048, forward strand.
TGGGTAACGTTGCTGGTGGAGAAGAGCCACACAAGGCATCAAAGAAGCTCTTTGGTTCTTACAGGCTTCTGCATCCTAGATTGAAAGTGCCTCCCTGGCTCTTAGCCTGAGGAATAGGTTGAGCAGAAGAGCTTGATGCCCTCCCATACCCTATCCAGAGTCCTTACAGCAAGCCCCACGTCTTTGCAGTTTGGGTTCCCCTTGGGCAGCTTGGATCAGGCTCATTGTGTCCTCTTTTCATCCTGCCAGTGTTTATCTGTCCCCAGAGCAAGTTCTTGCTGTTCCCAGTCCAGGGGGACTGGACACTTCAAGTCACTTGAAAGTTGGCTGGGGAGCACAGCTCTGTCCTCTGGGGTTTTTCCTTCCCTCCTCTGTCCCTCTCTTCAGTTTTCCCTTAAAGGCAATTAGCAGACAGTACAATTAAGACTTGCATGCACTTAAGGCATACTGAACCAGTCACGCTCAGTATCGTCTGTCCTGCGCTGCAGACCTTTAGTCCATGTACCATGAGCCACACAACTTCTCCACTGTGAAATCATGACCCTGGGCAGACCTGTAGCCCTTAACAGCTATGTGCCTGGGATGAGAATGAGTGCGATGAAGGGTTTGGAGGGTGGCTGGTGTGGCTGTCAGCCCTCACACTGGCCCCCAGTTGGGAGCAGGAGGGGACATTTCCACTCTGGGAAGAGTTTTGTGTAGATGCAGGCAGCAGGTCTCCTCCTTGCACAGCCATAGGCAATGGTGGTGGGTTAGTGCTTCCATGGATTCCATCTACCAAGGACATGGTGGCTGCAGCTCGCTTGTCCTTAGCATAACCTGGGTTCTGCTGAGCCCTTTGGCCCAGCTGGTTGGTGCATGGGATATTTTTTTTGTTCCCTGATGTATTTGCTGTGATTTTTGGATTTTGGGCTTTCACTTTCTTGGCACCCCTTCAGGGGCTCGGTGCTGGAAGAGGAGTGTGATTTGTCAGCAACTTCCAGTGATAAATTCAGTGAGGAGCTGAATATTTCATCCATTTAGCAAATGAATAGAGGGAGCAACAAGAAGCTCTGCTACAGATGTGTTTGTTCTAAAACCTCTTCCTCGCGTGTTCCTTGCGGGTGACCTTTGGGACGTGGAAACCCTGTTTGTGTAGGTGGTTGTCTGTGTTTCTAAAGCTTTCTGAGCTCTTCCAGGAATAGAAATTATCCCTCTACCATAATTTTAGACCTTCTGTGTTTGACTTCCCGCCCGCCCTTGGTAGAACATTCTGCAAGAAAATGGGATTTTTGCTGCTTGTTATGCAGCATGTCATGTCATCTGCTCCTGCTAATTTCTCACTCAGTCATAATCCTCTCCACAGTTGCTTGTGATTTCAGGTGAGCAATGAGCAGCAGGAGCAGATGAATTCCTAAGCAACTGTGAGTCTTGGGGGCCAGGTATACGTGTGTGTGTGTGTTTCATGCAACTGTTCCTAATAATAAAACACCAGGTAGGAGAGCTGCAGAAGGTGTCTGCAGAGCTTGCTCCACAGAGGCGTTAAGGAAACAGTTCAAAACACCACCCCAAATCTGCTGGTGCTCTCAGCACAGCGCTGGGTACGCAGCCTCACCCCGTGTATCACCACCTGTGCCAGGAGAGCAGGGAGAAGTGTTGGATGAGGCTCCAAGAAGCACCCAGCAGTGAGGGAGGTCATCATAAGCCACCCAGATTTTAGGAGGAATGAGTGGCAGGGTGGTAGCAGCCTGTGTTTGGAGCCATCATACTGCTGCAATGGCGTGTTGGAAATGCTTCCACTAGATAAGGATTGCGGAGGTGGGGATTTAGGTACTGACGTGGCTGCTGTGGGTTGAATGTGGTAGGAGTCCCGTTTAGTGTTCCTGGTAGGCATCCCTGCCAGGAGCAGGGAGAAAGGATGGCTTGAAGGCAGGGAGTAGGAGTGTTTAGCTGGGGTGTGGGGAAGACCAGTAGAAGAAAATGCCCTGAAGCCTGATGCCGTCAGGTTCTTTACCCCAGCCAGTACCATCCTGTGAATTTCTGTGCTCCTCTGGCTCAGCCATGCCCCCGTATTTGTCCTTGCCTTGCAGAACACGTCCCAACAGCCTGTGCTCGGGTGGATGCCCTGCGCTCCCATGGCTATCCCAGAGAAGCTCTCCGACTAACTGTTGCCATCATCAACACCCTGAGACTGCAGCAGCAAAGGCAGCTGGAAATATATAAGCATCAGAAGAAAGGTATGAGTAGAACTATGGGAGAGGGTCCCTTGAGGTCTAGCTGGGGTGTCCCAGCTGGCTGAGAAAGTCTTCTCCACCTCAGAGGGAAGCGCTGCCCCATCCAGAGTGACTGAGGTTGACAGTGAGCAGTGCTGTTTGTATCAGACAAACCATCACATCTGATTGCTCGAGCCAGACAGTGTTGGTACCCACCCCTAAGGACAGAGCAGTGCCCACATGCTGTCGTGGGGCTGCTGGACTAGGGGTGTCGTTCCCGCTGTTGCTGTCTGGCTGCCTGTAGGGATCGCACAGGCGATGGTGGGTAATGTCGGCATTGAGGAGGAGCTGCTTGCCTGCAGAGCTGCAGCAGCTGACTCTGTGTGCTACCTCCACCTTGCACTCGCTGAGTAGATTGTACCAGGAGACAAGACCCATGTTTCTCCTTTGGCAGAGGGCTGGGGTCAGTTATTGCAGCGCTGCTGGTGGTCAGTGACTCCTGGGCCTTGCTGGCTCAGCCAGCTTGAGATCATCCCATGATGAAGCTTTTAAGACTCACTGGGAGTCTCAGAATCGCAGAATCACAAGGTTGGAAAAGACCTTTAAGATCATCGAGTCCAACTGTTCCTGTCCTATGATAAACCATATCCCTAAGTACCTCATCTACCCTTTTTTCAAGCACATCCAGGGATGGTGACTCAACCCCCTCCCTGGGCAGCCTGTTCAACATCCTGACAACTGTTTCAGTGAAAAATTTTTTCCTAACATCTAATGTGACCCTGCCCTGGCGCAGCTTCGTGCTGTTTCCCCTTGTCCTATCTCCTATCACCTCCTGTCTCTGTCATCTCTGGAGAAATTCCTGCTTGTGTTTCCAAAACATTCAGGCTACCATTGCAAACGAGTCCCTGAGCTGCAGGTCTGACTTTATAGGCTCCCATCAGGGGACTGTGCAGCCCCCTGTGTCCTCCTGGAACTCGGAATGAGCCACTGCATCTTAATGGCCTTAGGGGCACCTTTTTTTCTTTTGTGGGGTGCCTGCTCCCTCTGATGTCTGTGGCAGCCTGTGGAGTGGCTGCTCTGAGCTGCTCTTTGCCTTCACAAGCTGCCATGCCCAGGTTGGCCCTGGAGGTCCCCATGTCCCAGACCCATAGGGTAAGAAAAGGCCTTTGGTCTCAGAGACCTCTCTGAGTGCAGAACAGGTCTTTAAATTCCTCGCTTTTAATGTCTTCCTGTTCCATGTTTTTCTTGCAGAGCTGCTGCAGCGAGGAGCAACAACCATCACCAACCTGGAGGGCTGGGTAGGCCACCCTCTGAACCCCATTGGCTGCCTCTTCCTCACCCTGACTGAAGCTTGTAGACTAGAAGAAGAAAACTGCCTTGAAATTTCAGGTACCGAGCGCGGCTCCTGCCTCCCTTCCCGGTGGCTGTGGCCGAACCGAGCCCGACTGGCAGACCCTGGGCACAGGTCTGGGGCTCAGGACTCCTCAGGTCCAGATCTGTCCTCTCTGGCAGCAGGCAGGGCAGAGCTGCAGTGCAGAGAAAGGGGAATTAGTGCCCTGAGTTTTCCCAGCCTTCAGGGTTTGCAGCCAGAGCCGGACCAAGGTGTGCTGGCCCATGGGAAGGCTCTGGTGTCAGCTGTGCACCCTGTAGCACAGGTCTCAGGTCTCATGCATCTCTTAATGAGAGCAGGAAGGAGGCTGAAGGCCCCATCTGCCCTAGGGAGCTTTCCTCCATCCGCTCTGGGTGACCGAAGGCAGGCAGTAAGGGGACTGTAGGTCTTGCTTCTGAAGTTGAGAAGTGTTTCTCTCTGCCGTGGTTCTGCCCCTTGGGAAGGCTCTTCTAACCTTCTTCCCCTTCTTCCAGATGCTGGGGACTCCAAACCTCCAGTGTATCAACATGTCCCCGTCGCAACCGGCAGCCAAGACAGCGGCGAGTCCTACCTGTCCCTGGCCTTAGAGGTGGCCCTGATGGGGATGGGTCAGCAGAGGGTGATGCCTGAAGGTCTCTATGCCCAGGACAAGGTGTGTCGCAACGAGGAGCAGATCATTGCCCGGCTGCAGGACCTCGAGCTGGACCCAGTGCTGGTGCAGACCCTTCGGAAGCAGTGCATCTTGCTGCTGGAAGGTGGGGGCTTAGTCCATCTAGCTGGCTCCTGTGTCTTAGCTCAGTGCTGGTAACATTTCCAGGGTGCCCTTTCCAAATCTTACACCTGGCTGACACCATCCTGGCTTCTTCCTCTGTGAGTGTGGTGCTGAGCCTGTCGGATGGCTGCTCTGCCCCACCATGTGTCAAAGCAAGGATTTGCTGACATCCCTGGAGCACCCTGTAACACATCAGAGGTGTTACAGGGAAGGGTGCTAAGCACAGGGACTCAGTTTCTGAGGGATTTTGACCTCAAAGGGTTTTTAGAAAAGGAAAGAGCAGCCTTTTGCCCTGGATCCAAATTGAATAATGCACCAGCGAGCTGCTGAGCAGATTGTCAAAGCTTTGAGGTGGTGCAAACCCCAGCCACAGATCCTGCTGTGCTAATTATGGCTGATGGGCTCTGCTTCCACCTAGGTGGTCCCTTCAGCGGCTTGGGAGAAGTCATCCACCGTGAGAGTGTCCCCATGCACACCTTTGCCAAATACCTGTTCTCTGCCCTGCTGCCCCACGATGCAGATCTGGCGTACAAGCTGGCTTTGCGGGCCATGAGGTGGGTGCATGTTTTATTCTGTCTCTGCCCCCCCATCCCTCACCCCACGTTTTGCTTCTCTCTGCTCACCCGGGAAGCTGGGATCCTTTGCAACCCTAAAGCAAGGGTGGGAGTGGAGGCAGGCTTGAGCTCACCATCCTTGGGATCATCCTGGGCAGCATGTAGAGCTGCACGGGCACCAAGCAGCAGTGCGAAGAGACTCCTGCTCTCTGCTTGGGCAATTCCTGGTTTTCAAGCTCCATCTGTAGGGAATTTCATGGACCTGATGATACCTGCTGGTCCGGCCCTCAGCCCAACCCCTTGCCCCAGGCTGGACTGCCACCTGGCCAGTCGGGTGACAGGCGTCCTCCCCTGGAACAGGTCCCAGGCAGGCACAGAGCTGTCATCTGCCTTCTGTCTGCCAGGCCACAGGCTCCCTGCAGCCCATGCTGCTCGCAGGAAGGGTGGTTATCCTGGCACAGATGATTTGCCCTGGGCTCCAGGATGCCACAGAGCTGGGCACAGAGCACGGGCCCACTCTGTTCTCCATTAAAGCTCAAAACTGTCTGTGGGACTGGGGACATGGCCAATGTCTACAGAGAGAGCTGCCCTCTCCAGGGAGAGCTGCTCTATCTTCCTCCCCAGTGCATGACATGCCTCAGACATCAGCCTGTGTTTTCTGTCAGGGGCTGGATGGGTCCTGAAAAGGCTAGAATTTCCCAAATGAGTCAATGCATGAAGGGCCATAAACCTCAGAGCATCCCAGTGCCCTCTCCCATCAATGCCATTGTCCTTGTGGCATTTTGTCAGTGAAATGGGCTGTCTCTCCCCAGCACCAAGGGCAGTTCTGAAATCTCCCTGTCCTGGGAAAAGGTGCTCAGGAGGACAGCAAGGCCTAGAAGATCAGCCAAGGGCCTTTGCAGTGTGTAAGGACACCATACCCCACCAAACCCAAGACCTCCAGCTGCCAAACAGGAATGGGACTGAGTGCCCTAGAACCCCCTGTGTCGGGGTGCCTGACCTGGGCTGGGAAGGCTCGGCTCCTGCTGCCCTGTGGGCACCCCAGGCCTGGGAGAGAGAGGAAGGCAGAGGTGGTTGGGTGCTCTGTGTCCAGGGGGACAGTTTCCCTCCTGCATGCCTCAAAGGTCTATTGATTAGTGACACCAGCACTCAGTAGTTTAAGAGCCACCATAGTTCTGTCACTATGGCTGGTGACGTGAGACTCCTACTCCCCTTTCTTAGGCTTCCTTCTCCCCCAGTTTTCCAGGCTTTTAGATATTCCACAAAAGCAGGTAACCCAAACCGGCTGCGGAGGCCCTGGGGAAATGTGCTGCTGCTTCTGATCACAACTGGGCGTTTTAAGAAGAACCAGATGATAAAGCCAGGAGTTCTGCCGGGTGCTCTGACATGAAAGGAGCAGGGAGGGGAAGAGGGATTTTTCTTTTCTCATTTTTTTTCTCTCTTCTTTTTTCCCCTTTTTTTTTTTCCCTGAGACTTGTGCTTTTCCTTACAAGTTTATAAATCACTTCACGGATCATTCTCATCCTTTCAAGTCGGTCTCAGATTGATCTCTGTGCCCATGTGTTGAGCACACAGCTCTTACACGTGCACGGCAGCAGGATGCTTTCAACAGCTGCCAGTGCCTCAGGGAGAATGGGGGCAAAGCCGGGGCTGGCCCAGGGTCTGACGTTACCTCTTCCTGTCTGCCCTTCAGGTTGCCTGTCCTGGAGACCACGGCACCGTCTGGAGACGTGACTCACCCCCACCACCTGGTCTCAGTGGTCCCCAGCAGATACCCGCGCTGGTTCACCCTGGGGCACCTGGAGTCACAGCAGTGTGAGCTGGCCTCCACCATGCTCACAGCAGCCAAAGGTTGGTGGTGGGGCAGTTCTGGGACAGGGGTGATGGGACAGTGCAACGCGAGAGTGCCAAAGGGATTTTATTGGAGGAAAGAGGGAACTCCTACTTCTGCTCCCTCGTGCACCAACAGAGACTGGCTGGGTGCCCCATGCACAGGGCACAGTGACCTGGCCTCGAAGCATCTCACCAGAGTCCAGAATCTCCATGGCTCTCCCAAAGGGCCCCAAAGCTTGTGGAATGGAAGGGTGGGATGGAAGGTTCCTAGGAGGTGCAGGCAACCCCACAGAGATGCCAGCTACAGTGCTGCGGATCCTGGGTAGTGCTGGACCATGCATGCCCTCAAGCATGGTCAGCTGCCAGGTCAGCTAGCCCTGCCAGATGTGATGTGGGTTCATGCCATGGTTTACTTTGAAGGTGCTTATCCTTTTACTTCTGCTTTGTCTCTTCATGCTCTGTGGTGATAATCTTGCACAAGCTGTGGGAGAGAGAAGACCTCCCTGTGCACCAAACCATGTGCGGCTTTTGGCAGGGCTGGAGGTGGAGACAGCTGTGCTGGGTAGGACACCTTAGTCCCAGCCACAGGGGCCTCATGAAACACCTCCTCACTGGTCTGTTGGGCCTTTGGTTCCTGCTCAGGCACAATGATGGGGAGCACAGGCTTTTCATTAAACACGCCTCTGTCCAGAAACCATCCCCACCAGGCTGGTGAGTGCATTGTGCCTCATGAGGGTTGGTGTGGCAAGCAGTTGCTACTGCCCACTGCTGTCCTGCATAGTCTGCAGCAGCCTCCAGCACCCGGTACTGACAGCCTGATGGGGAAGATGCTGCTTCCCCATGAGGTGGGAGGTAAATGAGCTGCGAGAAAGCTCCAGCCACGCTGCTTCGGCAGCCTCTTCTCTCCATCCAGCCCTCCTCCTCCTGGCTGCTTTTCCTGGACTGATGGTGTCCTGGCCATGCCTTGCAGTGCCCTGATGGCGTATTCTTTAGGTTCTTCTCCCTTCCAGCACCTAATGGAGATGAGGTTTTTATGCCAGGGTTGTAGGGCTGCTGGATGGCACCTGTTTCTCCCACCATCCCCTTTGCCAGGTGTTCCCTTGCCACAGCATGTCCTGATGTGATCCTGCATCCTTGCAGCCTCTCTCGCCTGCACCCCCACAAGCCATTTTAGGGAGGATTTTGGTGGCAGTGGAAGCGGCTGCTGTGGGCGGCAGGCGATATCTTTAGCTATTACTCACCCGCGGTGTCCCTGGGTGCCCAGGTGCAGTGCTGGGTTTTTCACCCTGCTGAGCATTATTTGGCTTTCTCAGTGTGAGGTTCATGTGCTCAGTTTATGACTACGGGGGTAGAAATGGGAACCTGGCACAAAGCAGAGGGACCTGATGTGGCACGTTGGCATCTCTGGTCTGAATCCACACCAAAGGTCCTTCTCCCCACCCTGTGTCCCACAGGGGCTGACAGAACTTCCCAAGATGGATGCAGGACCATGATACTATTATGCCCTGATGGGTCTCTGTTCCAAGCTGCCCAGTGCCATCACATATCCTTGCACCCATGGCTTCCTGTGGCAGGCGACTCAGAGCATCACTGGGGGCTGTGATCCTCCCTTTTTGGGGGTGTCTCAAACTCTCTTGGCCCTGAGTACTGCGTGCCTGACCTGTGACACATCCAGGACCACCCAGTGCAGGCAGGAGATGGGGCTGGAGGGCGAAGGTGTGGGGAGGCTGAGCCATCTGACTCTTATTGCCTGTGCTCAGGGGACATGCTGCGCCTACGCACAGTGCTGGAGGCCATCCAGAAGAATATCCACTCCTCCTCCTTGATCTTCAAGCTGGCCCAGGATGCATTCAAGATTGCCACGCCGGCTGACAGCAACTCGGACACAACACTGCTCAACGTGGCGCTGGAGCTGGGGCTCCAGGTATGGGACGGCCCTGGGGGTACTGGTGGTGCTTTTGCCCCATGTACTGCAGCAGCAGCGCTGGTGACGGTTTTCCACCAAGCAGGCTGTCTGCTGTGGATGGAGGGAGTGAATCCATCCCTGCATGGCCCTGAGGAGGGGAGCTCTGCCCTGGGAGGCCCCTGTGCCTGCTGCACTTTGGATGGAGGCAAGGCAGTGTTGGGGAGCTGGTAGCCACCCATGCCAGAGGGATTTTTTTGGGGGAGTGTCACTGTGTTGGGTGGCCTCATTGGAGCCCTGTGGGGCGGCTGGTCACCCCAAGTTTGCCTCGCAGGTGATGCGCATGACCTTGTCCACCCTCAACTGGCGGCGGCGGGAGATGGTGAGGTGGCTGGTGACATGCGCTACTGAAGTGGGTGAGTGCCTCGCCGTGCTGGGGGGATCCAGCCTGCACGCGGTGGGAGTGGGGTGGGCACAGACATCCCAGGGTCGCTCATAGCCCTGGGCATCTCAGCCTTCCTGGGTCGCCTATTTCTTCCTGGGTAACTGGATGCAACAGCTGGCAGAGCTGGGGCCACAGTTGTTGTATGGGTTTGGGACTGGGACAGGTCCCCCGTACCTGGGCTGGGTCAGTGGTGTTCACTGTGCCAGCTGTGTGGCAACACAGGGTAGCCTCTGCCTGTCCCCTCTGTCCTGTCCCTGCAGAGCAGACACAGCAGCAGCTGGCTTTGCCCTGGCTCCGGGGGCTCAGAAGAGCCCTGTGATCCAAGCCACGCCCTGGGGCTGTGCCATAACCCTGGTGTTTTCTTGCAGGGGTGAGGGCCCTGGTGAGCATCCTGCAGAGCTGGTACTCGTTGTTCACTCCCACGGAAGCCACCAGCATCGTCGCAGCCACAGTGATGTCCCACAACACCATCCTGCGTCTGAGCCTGGACTACCCACAGCGGGAAGAGCTGGCCAGCTGTGCCCGCACCCTGGCCCTGCAGTGTGCCATGAAGGACCCACAGAACTGCGCCCTGTCCGCCCTGACCCTCTGCGAGAAGGACCACATCGCCTTCGAGACTGCCTACCAGATCGTCATCGACGCCGCCTCCACCGGCATGACCTACACCCAGCTCTTCACCATCGCTCGCTACATGGAGCACCGGGGCTACCCGCTGCGGGCATTCAAACTGGCCTCGTTGGCCATGACGCATCTCAACCTGGCCTACAACCAGGACACGCACCCAGCCATCAACGACGTGCTCTGGGCTTGCGCCTTGAGCCACTCCCTGGGCAAAAACGAGCTGGCAGCCATCATCCCGCTGGTGGTGAAGAGCGTGCACTGTGCCACGGTGCTCTCGGACATCCTTCGCCGCTGCACCATGACGGCCCCAGGGCTAGCAGGCATCCCTGGCCGCAGGAACTCGGGGAAGCTGATGTCCACCGACAAAGCGCCCCTGCGGCAGCTGCTGGATGCGACGATAAGCGCCTACATCAACACCACCCACTCCCGGCTCACCCACATCAGCCCGCGGCACTACGGGGAGTTCATCGAGTTCCTCAGCAAGGCCAGGGAGACCTTCCTCCTGGCGCAGGACGGGCACATACAGTTCGCCCAGTTCATTGACAATCTCAAACAAATCTATAAAGGCAAGAAAAAACTGATGCTGCTGGTGCGGGAACGGTTTGGGTGAGCCCCGGCCCTCGCCACCCTCACTGGCAGGGTCCGGCTGCAGCACGGGGACTCGGGAGAGAAGAAGGAAGGAAAGTAGAGATCACCTTCCCCCCATCAGCAGAGGCTGCTCTGTTCTGGTCTTCTGTTTCTTTTTGTTTTGTTTTTCTTTCTCTTTTTTTTTTTTTTGTGGGGTTTGTTTATTATTGTTTTTTTCCCTTCTTTCTTGGATTTAACCATTTCACACGCTGAGAGGATCCAGAGATTCCTTGGGCACAAACCAAAAGGCAACCACGGGGGAAAAAGAAAAAGAATGGTTCACTCAGCCCCATGCCCTCCCTTGCCAATACCAAAAGCTAACCTGGAAATCTAATACCTCTTTCCTGAAGGAAGCAGTCGCTGGAGGGATCTGAAGGTTGCAAAGTACAAAACAAGAATTGTTGAAATTACGTGGGGAATTTAAAAATAAATTAAAAATAATTTAAAAAAAAAAAAAGGCGAGCAAAGAAACCTGCAACACTAGAACCTCATGCGTCACCAAAAGCGATGGCTTTGCAGAGCGCTTCTCCCACCCGCCCGAGACTTGCAAACTCCTCTTATTTGTGAAGATACTTCAATAAAAACAAGTAAAAGTAACTGTTCTCAGGGATTGCTTACTAAAAGTAACACAAAAAGAAAAAAAAAAAAAAGCATTTATGATACTGTAAATACTATAGTATATGTGTCAATTATTAAATTGTAAAGTTATAATTATTTATAATTCTGTCTTTTATTTGGGGGATACTTGAAATTGTCGTGGGCTGGGGCGATTATTTTTATTATTGCTATTATTATTATTATTATAACTATTATTTAAAAAGAAAAAAAACCACACAAAACAAAACCACGGACAGAAAAAAGAGGAGGAGACACGCAAACAATTCTCAGGTTCCCACGGCATCGTCAGCAGCGAGAAGGGTTTGGGGGGAGGCGAACGTCCGCTCGACTCGCAGCCCTGGGACGGACAGACGGACGGATGAAAAGAGGAGCAGCAGCCCAGCGCTTGAGGACAGCGGAGGGACGGACTCGGAGCGATGCTCGCATGGATGCAGGTGGATGCTGGCGATGGAGGACTTGAGCCCGTCGCCTCGCACGCAGCCGTCTCCCGGCGGGTGCAGGGGTGCGAGGTGCCTGGGTGGGGTGTGGGCACCAGCGCTGCTCCCGGGGATGGAGCAGGGGAAGGTGCAGCCGTGCCGCCTCCCCGCACCGTTCTGCTTCCTGGCTCCATGGTGCAGGCGACACACAGCCCTTCCCAGCTTCACCCCACACCGGGGGCAGATGCTCCAGCCCCGGGCCAGCGGCGATTCGGTTTGGGTTCGTTTTTTTGACAGCGGGTCGGGAGGGCCGGGGGCATGCCAGGGCCGGGCTGGACGGTGACTTGTAGTTAGAGAACGTGGGCTAGTTATCTGCTGTCTGGTTTGACTTGTACGTTTTGGCAAGTGACTTGTGCCTGCGCTCCGGCCAGGAAACCAGTTGTACTCGGTCTCTGTCACCACCGAAATCGCGGTCTTCAACCAGTCTGTTTCTCTCTTTATTTTTCCTTCTTTTGGGTTTTTTCCCCCCCTTTTTTTTTTTTTTTTTTGCGTGCGTGTCTGTGTGTGTGCGACCTCTTCATCTGATGTTTAATAATAAAAGGGATGAACGTTACTGCCTGGATCTCTGCTGCCTTTCTCTGATACTGGAGGGGTCGCCGCCGCCTTGCTGGGCAGAGCCCTGGGGAGGAGGCACCATCGCAGCACCCTATGGTCCCCAGCTCCTGTGCCCGAAGGTGGGGGCCAGAACAGCAGGAAGACACCCTGGCAGTGTCAGGGTGTGATTCCCTGCCCACCCTGGGCACTGCCTGGTCTGTGGCGGCCAGAGCAGGGTTGGTGCCTGTGTCTTCATCCATCCTCCAGCCAGCCTGGGCCACAGCTAGCACGCTGCACCAGGGATGAGGTGGCACGGAATCAGCCCTGGGTTCCTGGGTGCTGCAAGCACCCTCAGCTGCTCTCTGCAGGGTTTGCTGAGGCCCAGCCAGACTTGGTCGCAAGAGTGCAAGGAGATGGGGGAGGTTTGTGTGGGGAAGAGAGCTCCTGGAGCACTGGGTCCCAAAGAGGCTCCAGGGCCTGGAGAAGGGGGATGGGGGTGCTAGGGCCATGGTGTATCTGCTGCCATGCCAGCCAGCATGGGTGTGCTGGTATCTGGAGGGGTCCTGCCATGTGGCTGGCCGTCCCCCACCCCAGTGCATCCTGCTGGGTGGGTGCCCACCCTCAGTGATGTCCTGGATCCATGTCATGGTCCCTGTTCACACCCAAGTAGGACTGTGGCAGCTGGGAGCACCCAGCTCCCAGTCAGGCTGGGACCCTGCCAGCCTCAGGCAGCCCACCTCCCCTTGCAGGCCCAAGCATACCCACAGTGCTGGGTGATGCCTACGGCACTCTGGGCTCTCAACTTCTCCCTCAAGCCCTTGGGGCAACACTGCAGCCTGGCAGGGCCAGGCAGCCCCTCTGCTTTGCATACATCCCTGGTTGCCCATTCTGACCTGCAGGATGGGGCTCAGAGGCTCCCCTTGACCTCGCATGCCCTGCTGCCAAACTGCCCTCGCTGACCCCCCTCCTCTAGGACCATCCGCTTGCCCGTCCCCCCATCCAGAGCCACACGGCTGCTGCAGAAAAGGAGCTGGTTTAATGCTGCAGCCCAGCCTGGAGCAAGCCCTGGGACAACACGCTACTTGGGGTGACTGAGTCCAAACTGGAGTCCTGTCCCCAAGCCCCCAGGCTCAGCTGTGCTTGTTGATGTGGCGGGAGTGACTGTGCACCGCCTCCACAAAGGCACCCACATGCTCTGGGTTCATGTCAGGGTAGAGGCCATGGCCCAGGTTGGCGATGTAGCGTTGGGTTCCAAAATCCTCCAGCATCTTCTTCACCAGCTCTCCAATCTTCTCCTGTAGGCACAGCAGGATACCATGGGTCAGCCCCATCCAACCCCACTACTCCCCAGCCAGTAGGACACAAGCCAGGGTTGCAGGTGGGGAAACTGAAGCTGGTACTAGCCCCTGTTGCTGGTCATGGTCATGGCTCACCTTGGGTGCATAGAGAGCACAGGGATCCAGGTTCCCTTGTAGGGTGACATCTTTCCCTGTTTGTGCACTGCAGCAGGGAGGAAGCAGGCAAGGTGTTGCATGTGGAGCAGAGGTTGGCAGCAGCCGGGTGGCTGCAGCCCCCATCACAGGGCACACGGGACCCCATCAGTGCAGCCTCTGGTTGCTGTGAGGTCCCCACAGCACGGGGAGGGGGGGCAACTATCCTTATCACTGGAGCAGAAATCTCCAGTCCTGAGATGGCTTGGGGCAGAAGAAGAGGGCAGGGTACCCAGCCAAGGGTGCTGCCCAGGGACCCCAGAGCTCTGCCAGACTTACCGAGCTTCCTGGGGCCGGATGGTCCAGTCGAGACCAACCACCTCATAACCAGCATGCGCCAGGTCGCGCAGCGCGTAGTGTGCGTCCTTCGCAAAGATGATCTGGAGAAGGAGATAAGCAGTAACCCTGCTATAGGTCAGGCCCCCCCTCCATGGGCTAGGCTGAGGGAGGCAGATACCAGGGGTGCACCCCTCTCCAGAACTCCCCCAGATGCCAGGGTCACTCCAGGCAGCCCTGACTCACCATGGGCACCAGGGGCAGCGCCTCCTCCTTCAGCTTGCTCTTGACAGCCTGGGCGATGTCTCGGATGTAAGGCAGGGCAAAATCCTGGAACTGCTCTGGGCCCAGGTGTCCCGCATGGGACTCGAACAGCTGGAGCGCCTGCCGGGGACACGGAGCTGGGAGAACCGCACCACAGCCCCTCCTCCTCCTCCTCCTCCCAGAAACTGGACTCCCTCTGGTCCCTTGTTCTCTATCCCTGCCCTCCTGCTTGGCCCTGTCACCATGACCCAGGACACACCTGCGCTCCAGCAGCCACCTGCCCCACCAGGTAGTCAGTGATGACATTGGTCAGCAGCCGCAGCAGCTGGTGGCTTGCCTCGGGGTGACGGTAGAGCCAGCTCTTGGCCTTGGCCATTGTAGTGGAGCCACCACCTTCAATCATGTAGGACATGAGTGTCCACTGCAGGAAGGAAAGGAGTGGAGTGAGGAGAGTGATGGAGGTAGAAGACCACTCAAGGGGACAGTCAACAGTGCTGAAGGTAGGACCTGTGAGCATGCCAGAGGCTGGGATGCAACTGCTCCTGCATTGAATGTCCCCTACCTATGCACCCCTATAGCATGCACAGCTCTGGAGGTGTCACAGCCAGTGTCACCCCAGGAGAAGGAGCTGGGAAGCCCACATGGAGGAGCCACATCACTTACAGGCGCCCCAGAGAAGCCGATGAGGGGCACCCTGCCCTCCAGGCTGTGTCGTGTCAGCGTGATGGCCTGAAAGACGTAACCCAGCTCTGCAGTTACATCCACCTTCTGTCGCAGCTTCAGCAGATCCTCTACCTCCTTCAGGGGCTCTGTGAATGTGGGTCCTTTACCAGGGACCATGACAACCTCCATGCCCAGTGCCTAGGGACAGAGGAGAATGGAAGAAGCAGAAATCATGTTACCCCAAACCCAGACTGGTTCCCATTTGCTGCTCCCCACCTCTGGCCATGGCTCTCACCTGAGGCACCACCAAGATGTCAGAGAAGATGATAGCAGCATCCAGGGGAAATCGTCTGAGTGGCTGCAGAGGGGAAGAGGTAGCATCAGTGAGGGGCTAGGACCCCCCCAAGGAGGACCTGGACAAGCACATGGGGCTGCACAACCACTGGGGACAGCCAAACTCCAGGTTTCTTTCCATCCCCATCTGGACAGGGAGAGGGGACACACGGACCCACCAAGAGATTCTCACCTGCAGCGTCAGCTCACAACACAGTTTGGGGCTTCGGCACGTGGCAAAGAAATCCTGCGCTGCCCGTGTCTCCCGAAACTCTGCAAAGGGCCAGCACGAGCATTACGGGGTGCACACCAGGGCCCCTCTCCCTGTCCCCACCTGTGCTCCCTCGCCGGCTCACCGGGCAGGTAGCGCCCTGCCTGGCGCATGCACCACACCGGCGTGTGCTCCGTCTCCTCCCCGCGCGCTGCTCGCAGGAACGTGTCATTCTTCAGCTTGGGGAAGCCCTTGGGGCTACAGGTGAAAGAGCAGATACGGGTCACCCACGAGGGATCAGGGTGCCCCATCGGACCCCGGTGGCTGGGGGCACCAGGGCCAGCGGCCTGTCCCCTCTCCCCAGCTGGTGACCGCAGGGAAAGGTCACCAAATGTGCTAAACGCCCCCCCCCCATCCCGCTCCGGGGCCTCTTCCCGCCCGGGATGACGGGGCCCTCCCTAGGGAGAGGCGATGTCCAGCACCCATGAGATTAAGTTATCGGGGCCAGCAGTCACTCCCGCCTGGAGAGATTTGGGGCCAGTGGGGCGCGGGACGAGCAGCCCCGCCACTGGCGTCCCCAGCGCCTATCTGCGCCGCGCAGACCCCGCAGGCCCAGGCACCCGCTGAGGTGGCGGCCGCCCGTCCCCTGTCTCCCCCCACGGCGGTGTCACCCCCGGGGGGCTGCGGGAGCCGGGCCAGCCGCAGGGACAGGGGAGCCGGGGATGGGGGTAGGCGGGGGCAGCACCGTCCTGCTGCGGCGGGCGGGAGCCAGGGGGACAAAGTTCCCAGAGCCTCCAGTGCGGGATCGGTGACTTCGCTGCCGGACCAGCGGCCCCGCCGACCCACGCCAGTGCGGGGCCGCTACTCCCAGCGCCCCCCCGTGCGTGCCTCCCCCTCACCGCACTAGGGGACGGGGCAGGGAGGAGGAATCGCAGGCCTGTACCGCCCTCCCCGGCCCCGATTACTCACAGTAGCCGCTCACCACCCTCCATCCTCCCACGCCGCTCTCCGACACCTCCGTTGCTTCCCGACGCGACCCGGCCCGCCCCCGCTCCGCCCCTGGCCCGCCCCTCCGGTGCCGCCATCTTGCCGTAGCCCCGCCTCTTCCGCACGCCGCCATCCTGTTCGGCTTCGCCTTATTCCGTACGCCTCCATCTTGCCCGGCGCCCCGCTCCTCCGAACGAGACTTGGGCGCCGCCATCTTGCCCTGCGTCCGCCCCATCGGGCGCCGCCATCTTGCCCTGCCGGCGGGCGGGGCTTGCCGTAAAGCCGCCAGCCGCGACCCCGCTAGTGCGGGATTTGGTTGCCGCCCGTCGCCCGCTGTTCCCGGTGCGCGATGCGTGCGGGCGGAGAGGCGCCGCACCAGGTGCTGGGCCGGCTGCGGTTCCTGCTGGAGTGCAGCGAGTGCTTCCGCCGCGCCCGGGCGCTGCCCGACGCGCTCTGCTACGTGCCGCGGGAGGTGCAGTACAAGATCTGCAAGGACCCCGCCGCCGCCGCCGCTGCCGCCGCCGCCCGCAGCCTGCTCAGCGTCTGGGACAGCCCGGGGCCGGCGCGGGGCGGCAAGCGGGCGGCGCGGACCACCATCGAGGTGCGGAAGGGCGGCTGCCTCCGCGCCACCGGCGAGGAGTACTGCAACGGCGCCGGGCTCTGGGTCAAGCTCAGCAAGGTAACGGCGAGGCAGGGAGCGGGGGGGGGGGGGTGGTGGTGCCGGGAGGCCGCCGCGGCCTGCGCCTGGCATCGGGGGCCTGTCCGCCCGCTGACGGAGCCGCCCGCGCCCCGCAGGAGCAGCTGGAGGAGTACCGGAGCGGCTGCGAGCTGGAGGAGGGCTGGGTGCTGGTGTGCAAGCACTCCGACGGCGGCGACCGGCTGGTGCCGGTGGAGTCCACGGAACGGATCCAGCGGCAGCAGCAGCTCTTCGGCGTGGACTACAAACCCGTCATCAGGTGCGGGGCCGCCGCTCGCTCCCGGGCTTCCCCACGGAGAGCCGGGAGGTTCTCGTCGTGTGTGTCCCCTCCCCCCCCCACCTCCGTCCCCGTTCACCCAGGCCCGGCTGCGAGAGGGCCTCGGGGTGCTGCCCCGCAGCCCAGGGCTGAGGAGCTCTGGCCCACTCGGCCGCTTCCTCCTTGGGTGTGAGGTAGCAGGGATGCCGGATGTGGGGCTGGCCGGGTTTGGCTTCCTCACTCTGCTTGTCACCTGCATAGTGGGCTGGAAGAAGTAGGGATGGTTGGAAAAGAAAGGGTGTGGGTTAGGCTGGAGGTGATGCAGGGTGGAGTGTGGTGGGGCTTTAAATTCAGATCTTCCCCCTTCCAGCTACTCTTCAACCACTAGTTCCTCCTTTCTCCTGGGATTTTCTTACTCTTCTCTGGGTTGTTTCAGATGGGAGCAAGTGGTGGATCTGACATATTCCCTGCGCCTTGGAGCAAAGCCTAAGCCCATGGAGCCAGATGAGGCTGCAGTAGAGAAGCTTCGGTATGAGCTGTTTCCCAGCTTCTGCTGTGGCTGGGTGCAAGCCACTGTCTCTCCCATCCCCCTCCTGCAGACTGAGGGGAGAACATGGGGGGAGACAGGCAGCAGGGAGCAACTCTGCTTGGCACTGGCTTGTCCTAGATAAGCTTGTACAAAGCATAAAACAGGGCAAGGCTATGACAAGCAGCTTGTGGATTTGCCTTCCCAGACTCCTTAGTCTGGCTGCCCCAGGTCTCCAGACCGGTTAAACCATTTTCCCTGGCAGGTTTGTGCCCCCAACATGGACTTATGAATGTGATGAAGACCTGGTGCATTTCTTGTATGATCACATTGGGAAGGAGGATGAGAACTTGGGCAGCGTCAAGCAATATGTGGACAGCATCGATGTCTCGTCCTACACGGTGGGTTAAAGGGACAAGGCTGTATCAGCCCCACTGTGCTATGGGGGCAGGGAGCGTGGATGGTGCTTGGTATGCTGCGCTGGGCTGTGTTTGGGGGTGTTGTAGAGAGACCTGGGGAGTAGTGTGCAGCATATTGTGTAATGTGGCCCCTGGAGGGGCAGTGCTTTGAGAAGGAAATGCTAATATTAGCTGCTAAGCTGATTTTAGGGAAGGCTTGATGTTCTATGGGTGTGTGTGACCCCAGAGCAGCTTGGAGGATCACCCCCAGTGTCCTGTCTACTCCATACTCCCTGTGTCTGCCTTCAGCCCAGCAAAGGGAACAAGCTGGTTTGACGCCCTCTGGCTCTAAGATTTATGATGAGAGTAACCACTAAGGGGAAGTTAATCCTACCCCCATCTGATCTTCCTTTTTTTTCACTGCCCTCTTATAGGAGGACTTCAATGTGTCATGCTTGACTGACAGCCACGCCGACACTTACTGGGAGAGTGATGGGTCCCAGGGCCAGCACTGGGTGCGGCTCAACATGAAGAAAGGCACCATTGTCAAGTGAGACACCTCTCCCCCCGCGGGATGGCTCACAGCTGAGGCGAGCCCTGCAGCCCCCTCTCTGCATGAGGCCATCGTGGCCCAAACTTGCCCTGTGCTCCCTGTCCCTCACCCCCTGGCTTTGGGTGAGAAGGGGTCTTAGCATTGCTACAGGTACCTGGGGATGCCAGCTGCATGCTCTCGTGTTACAGGCAGTGAGGGGGAGCAGCAGTGGGTGTTCAGATGCAGTTACCTTCTCCTCATTTCATGCTTCCCTTTTCAGGAAGCTCCTGCTGACAGTGGATACCACTGATGAGAACTTCATGCCCAAGCGGGTCGCTGTGTATGGGGGTGAAGGGGACAACCTGAAGAAACTGAATGACGTTGGCATTGATGAGTGAGTGGCTGGAGAGGGGAGCGTGGCCTTTGTAGGAGTAGGCACCCCAACTCTGAGCAGTCATGCCAGCACTAGCCTGCCTTAAAAGACATGGGGCCTTGGAACAAGCATTTCCCATCTCTGAGCTGTGGGTTCACTCTGCCTACAGCAGCAGACAGACCAATTGTCAGGACTCTCCTGGTCCCAACTGTGGGATCCGGTTGGGATCGTGTTGCCTGGGCCTGAGATGCAGGCAGGTTCAGGCATTCAACAAAGGCCTCATTGTAGGCAGCTGGTCTGGGTTCATGCCACAGGCTCCCATTTCAAAATGAGTCAGACTCTTCCCTGACAAGCGGCCGAGTGGGTTTTGGCAGGACGGGTGAGGGTTCAGCTCTGCAGCCCTCATCTGTGCTGTGTTTACAGGAGCTACATCGGGGACGTGTGCGTGCTTGAGGACATGACCACACACCTGCCCGTCATCGAGATCCGGATTGTGGAGTGCAGAGGTAGGGCTGGGAGCCGTGGCCGCATCCACAGCGCGGTGAGATACCACACATTGAGAGCTTGTTCCTGTGCCTTGTACTTCTTGGCTCTGCAGGCTCTTTCAGCTGAGATGCAGAAGAACCATGGGAAACTCTGGGGGAGACCTGGGGGTTTACAAGCTCTCAGCTCTCATTCTATCTTTCTATAGCTTCTTTTTTTTTTTCTTTTTAATTATTTTTTCCCTTCTGTAGATGCCCAACTTCTTCACAAAAGTATTTCAGGCTCTCAGTGCCCAGCCCCAGAGCTGGTGGAGCTGGTCACACTGATAGTGCCTTTACTTCCCACACTGGAAGGTTTGCCCTCTCAAGGTCTTAGTGTATCATCCGTGGTCTTCTTTTGCAGATGATGGGATTGATGTTCGTCTCCGAGGCATCAAAATCAAATCCTCACGACAGAGGGACTTGGGGCTCAGTGCTGACATGTTCCAGCTGCCCAATTTAGTGCGTTATCCTCGTCTGGAGGGGACAGACCCTGACCTGCTGTACCGACGGGCTGTGCTCATTCAAAGGTACAGTGTGTACAGACAAATGGGGTGGTGCCATCTCCAGCTGTAAAGCTGTCTGACTCCCCTGGGACAAGTGTCCTGGACCTTGGAGAAAACAGAGTAATTTGGGAAGAAAATGGCCTCCCTGGAGTAGCTCCCCTGCACTTCCAGGGGAGTTTTGCAGCCCAAGTTCATAGTATCTTGTGTGTTGTGAGGGCAGCATATCTGTGCAGAGTCGCTTGCAAGGGGTGCAAGGTCCCAGCAGTGCCCAGGGAATGGGAGTTTAGTACCAAAGACTGATGTAGAGGACTATGCTGGGTTGGGTTTGGATCAGTTACTTGCTTTTGTTTGAGGGTGTTTGGTCTAGAATAGGCCTGTGCCCTGTCCCTCCTGTGTCAGAACACCTTTTCTTTGGGATTTTAGGTTCATCAAGCTCCTTGACAGTGTCCTGCATCACTTGGTGCCAGCCTGGGACCACACTGTTGGCACGTTCAGCAAACTCAAGGTGAGTGATTCCCTCTGTGTCTGGTGGAGCTTCGGTCTGGCAGGGTGACTGCGCTGGGGCTGGGGCAGTCAGTGGTTGTTGTGGCCTTTAAAGCAGCTCAAAGGAAATGCTTGGCTGAGCTCAGTCCATTAAAGCCCTGAAAGTAATACTGTTTAGAGGCTAGTTTCCTGCTAAAATGCTGATGTGGAAACATGTAGCTGTGGGGTAACAAAGAGAATCAAACCAGAGTGCTTCACCCTCAAAAGGACTTGGACCATAGCAGCACTGGGCATGCAAGCTGGACACACATCCCTTCCAAGATCTCAGCCCAGGACACTCTGTTCCTGCGCTTCCTGCCAGCAGCTTTGAGCTGGCTGTGTCCAGACAGCAAGGCTTTTACCAGGAACTTTTTTCTGGCTTCAATAAGCTTTAGATTTCCATTTTTCTCATGAGGCTGAGTTTGTCCTTCCAGCTGTCTGTGTTCCTTACATCCTCTCCCACAGTACCCGTGCCTGACCTTGCTGGGGTAGCCCTGTTCTGTGAGTTTCCAGGCCCGGTGTCAGAAAGCACCGTAATTCCTGTGCCAGCTCCACATTGGGCCCAAAGCATCTGAGGGCTCTTGGTTATTTAGAGGAGCTTGCTGTGATTACAAATAGTAGGAGGGTTAGTCAGACTGATGTTCTGGTGAGAGTGAGTCCAAGCAACATGGGAGGGTGAACAGCAGATGACAGCTGATGGAGAGAGGACTGGGCTTCATGTTCCCTTAAGCCAGGAAGCAAAACCTTTCAGAGGCAGAGGTGGAGCAAATTTTGTCACTGCCTGTGTGTGGAAAACAGTGGCCATGGGAAGAGGAGAGACCTGGCAGTGTAGTGGCTTCAGTAGGAAGTAGGTGACATGTTTTGGACACTGGGCACTTCTGACATTCTGGACATATCTTGACAGCATATCAAGCAGTTCCTGCTGCTGTCCAAGAGGCGCACAGCTCTCATTACCCAGTGTCTGAAGGACTCAGAGACCAGCAAGCCCAATTTCATGCCGCGGCTCTATATTAACCGACGCCTGGCTATGGAGCACCGAGACAACCCTGCCCTGGACCCCAGCTGCAAGAATGCTGTCTTCACCCAGGTACTGTCCCTCCTGGAACAGTCCCCACTGCTCTGAGAGTAGTGGAGCATCCCAAAACCAAAATGAGCCACACAGAGGTGGGTGGGTGGAAGGAACAGCTTTGGAGCTGGAGATCACCTGGAGTCCTCAAGGCCTCTTCACATGACTCACAGGCTCTACAATTACATGTGCTGATGATCCCATATCCAGGAATAACATCTAGGAGGGATTTGGGATGTCTTAAATTGAAGTGACTGCTCTATCCTGGATGCTC
This sequence comes from Gallinula chloropus, assembly GCF_964237585.1. Lineage (NCBI taxonomy): Eukaryota > Metazoa > Chordata > Aves > Gruiformes > Rallidae > Gallinula > Gallinula chloropus. Next base: position 10,661,884 of record NC_140091.1, read on the forward strand.
TCTGTGGCATGTTGCTAATGCAGAGCATAACAATCTCATTACACCAAAAGGGCAGCAAAAAATTCTTGTGTGGCAACAGTACTACAGCTTCATGCAGCCCAGTATCGTGACTTCCAGCAGTGCAGATCTTCCCATTGTCATTCCCCCCTACCTGCAAAAAGGCACATTGCACTATGTGTGCACCAACAGCCCAGAGTGCTGTGAGGTTTAATACATGTTCCATGCCCCACCAAGGCCAGAAAGCTCCATACGTTGTTTGGCACTGTGTGTTTCCCATCCAAAACCAAAGGGCTTCTGCACCATTTAGCAGTCAGTGTTGGTCCATATTTAAAGGTTAGGGGCAAACCTGATTTTTTCCAATTTCTGGTTCTTACCTGACACTGCTTTCCCTGGAGAGGGGTTATCAGCTTAGATCTTCTCTGCTTGTTGCAGGTGTATGAAGGCCTAAAACCCTCTGACAAGTTTGAAAAGCCTCTAGATTATAGGTAAGCAGTGTCTGGGGGAGGGAGGGGATCATGTGGTGCTGGAAGCTATGTCTTCTGTCACAGCAGAGTGTTTGGAAGCCTGTGAGTGTCCTCTACTCTGGAGAGGGTTTCTTAGGTCAGGAGCCAGCTCAGCCATGGCATAATGGCCTGTTTCCCAAGACATCACCTCCCTTCTGAGGGTGCAGCTGTCTCTGAGACAGGCTGGTCTCCCCCTGAGTCCCCTTGTGTCCCCACTATGCCTGCTGCCTCTCCAGCATCTCCTTGGCTTTGAGCAGCAGCTCAGACAATGCCTGGTTCTCTGCAGGTGGCCATTGCGTTATGACCAGTGGTGGGAATGCAAATTCATCTCAGAGGGCATCATTGACCAAGGTAGGGGCTGTGTGGGGCAAGGGCTCTTCTGGAGCAGCCAGGGGTTGATGGGGTGACTCTTGTTGTGTGGGCTCTTGTTTGTTCCCAGTGTTACTGCTGTTACATGGAGGATAGAGGGAAGGCAGGGTGCCTTGTCCTGCCACCCCTCCCATGTCCCAGACAAGGAGTGCTGCTAGCTGGGCTGGGGACCAGACCCCCATTAGTCACTAACAGCAGCTTTGATAGTGCTAATGCTCCCTCTGGCTGTCCTCCATAGGCCAGGCAGGGATGTTCTGTCTCCTGGCTTATTTTCTCCAGCGCCACAAGGCTCTGACAGGAACCTTCCTCATCTTTGCTCTGTAATTCTGAGGGTCAGCACACAGGTAGTTCACATCACTAAAGATTTCCTTCTTTTGGGGTTGCAGGTGGTGGTTTTCGGGACAGCCTGGCAGACATGTCGGAGGAGCTGTGCCCCAGTTCAGCAGACACCCCCGTGCCTCTGCCCTTCTTTGTGCGCACGTCCAACCAGGTGCTGTGGGTCAGGGTATTTGAGACAGATCTTCCTGTGCCTGGCAATGCAGTGCTGTCCCTGGCCCCCTGCATTCCAGGGATATGCCTGTTTTGGCTTCTCCAAAGCTTTTTCTCATGAGGGGTTGGGTAGGTTGTGGCACCTCGGTTTAGGATATGCTGACAAGTGCCTGGGTACTTGTCTCTTACTAGAAATATTGCCGGGGGGACAGGGGGTGTTTAACCCACCTCTGTTGTGAGAAGTGCCCAGAGGCACTTGATGCTGTGCTGAGGTCATGATTTGGAGTTTTGCTTCTCACTTCTGCAGGGTAACAGCACTGGAGAAGCCAGGGACATGTACGTCCCCAACCCCTCCTGTAAAGACTTCCCAAAGTACGAGTGGATCGGGCAGATCATGGGAGCAGCTCTGCGGGGCAAGGAGTTCCTGGTAAGCTTTCAACCCCAGCACTGTGTGGGGGTTTGCCACAAAGGGAGTTGCTAGCCCCCTTCTGCAGTTCATCTGACAGGAGCATGGAGGGATCTGTGACCACACTGGGACAAAAAAGTGTTTGGCAGGGTTTGGGGCTGAGAGGTTAGGAGAGCTCATGGCCTGAGTTCTGGGAGATGCTGCTGGGAGCTTGTGAGAAGGTGTCTGGACTCTACTCGGTGATGATGAGCTCTACATGTGGACAGGGGGAGCAAGAAAACTCCTCTATGCACTTTTGAGCCCTATCTCCATCTTGGTATAAGCCTTTCACACAGATTCAGCAAAATCCCTGTTTTCTTTCAGGTTCTGGCTCTTCCTGGCTTCGTCTGGAAACAATTGACCGGGGAGGAGGTCAGCTGGAGCAAAGACTTCCCTGCTGTGGACTCTGTGCTGGTGAGAGGGACTGGGAGGCTGTGTCTGTCCTATTCCTTGAGGCACTCAGCAAGGTGGTGATTTGTCTCCTTGTCCTCATGTTGTGCTCACTTTCTCCTGTGATGTGTCAAAGAAACACACACAAAATGGGTACTCATAGCATTTACTGCATTCTGTAGCTACTGTAGAGATGGTCCTGAGCTGACTGGTGCTTCAAGCACACAGTGCCCCAGGGTCTGCTAAACAGCTCTAGGGCACCATATCCCGTGCCATGCTGCAGTCGTGGTCGTGCCAGCCCTGTCTGGGAAGGGAGGAGATGGGGGGCTTGGGCACACCACTGCCCACTGGGCATCTCATTAACAAGCACTTATGTGGGGCCTTGGCAGGTGAAGCTCCTGGAGGTGATGGAAGTCATGGATAAAGACACCTTCGAGTTCAAATTTGGGAATGAGCTGACCTACTCAACAGTGCTGAGTGACCAGCGCATGGTGGAGCTGATCCCCAATGGCAGCAGCACCGTGGTGCGCTACGAGGACCGCAAGGAGTTCATCCGCCTGGTGCAGAAGGCTCGGCTGGAGGAGAGCAAGGAGCAGGTAATGCTGCACCCTAACATCAGCTATCACTGAGGTCCCAGAAACATACACACGCCCTCCCAATGCATTTTGGTTAGCTTCCCTGTGCCCATTTGCACAATAGTAGGCAGCTTTTCCTGGGGAGGTCTTTGAGCCCATGGAGTTGTTGAGGAGCGAAGTGGCTTGCGGCAGCATGGGAGTCATGGGGTTTTGTTCTCAGCTCTAACACAAGCTTACTAAATGAACTGGGATGTGTCTTTGGGGGATCTTGTTCCCTTCTTCAGGTTCCTTGGAACATTTGCTGGACAGTCACATAGCTTGCATCCTGTCGAGTCTCAAGGCTCAACCATGAGCCAGGGAAATGGCAAATCATGCTGCTGACCTGCCCTGTCTCCTTTTCAGATCATGGCCATGCAGGCTGGGCTTCTGAAGGTGGTGCCCCAAGCTGTTCTAGATCTACTCACCTGGCAGGAGCTGGAAAAAAAGGTCTGTGGAGACCCTGAAGTCACAGTTGATGCCCTGAAGAAGCTCAGTAAGTGAAGGGCTCTGCTGAAAACTCTTCCCCTAAAATCAAGACTCTTTTTTCCACGCTGGGACAAGGAGAGATGTGGAAGGCCAATGTTAGCCTTTATTTCAGAGAATGTGAGCTTGTGTACTGTGTGCCTTTAGCTTTCTGGGAGGGGCCTGACTGAATGTGTCCCTCCTACCTTGGGTCTACTTGCTCACACCCTGCAGGCACCCAGAGGTCTCTTCCTGGGCTGACAGGGGACCCCTGGGTGAGCAGGGGAGGCCCTGCGCTTACTTTATCTGTGAGGAGCTTGGATCTTCATAATAAATTCCTCTTCTATATCCTTTCTTCCAGCCCGGTTTGAGGACTTTGAGCCCTTGGACACCCGTGTTCAATACTTCTGGGAAGCTCTCAGCAACTTCACAAATGGTGATTTCCTCTGTTCCTGAATATCTTGTGCTGTGACAGCCCCTACGTGCTGGGGACTGGGAGGGTGAAACCACGTCATTGCTGCCTAGGGAACAGCTGGAAGCCAGGGAGAGCGAGGGGCTGGGCTAAAGGAACTGCTTGTTAGCACTGGGGGTACCTGGAAGTGATTGTACTCCCATCTCACATTCCTCTCAGGTGTGCTGATGTCTTTGCTTTTCCTTCACAGAGGATCGCAGCCGCTTCCTCAGATTTGTGACTGGCAGGAGCCGCCTTCCAGCACGGATCTACATCTATCCAGACAAGATGGGGTGAGTCCATTCTTCCGTAGGCTGCAAGGCTGATGGATCCCACGCCAAAGGGATGTGTGGGCTGGTCTCCCCTGCCTCTCTGGCCTGCTTCATTGCTATGTCCTGACCAGTTTATTACCTTCTCCCCAAGCTCTGAGACAACAGATGCTTTGCCAGAGTCATCCACCTGCTCCAGCACCCTCTTCTTGCCCAACTATGCCACGTAAGTTTCGGTGCTTCCCTACCTCAGGGGGACTGTGTGGGCTCTTTTCTTAGCCTCAGTGCTGGCCCATAGGGCCCCACTGCTTTGCCACACTTACATCCCCCTGCCCATACCTTGTGCCCGCTGGGATTCTCTCCGAGAGGCTGGTGAACCATAGCCTCCATCTCAGAAACCATCTGGTCCTCTGGGCTGGCCAGTGCAGCAATGGCAACTCCTTGTCTGTCTCTTTCCTTCCTGCTTTCCCTGTCCTGCCACCCCCAGAGCCAAGGTGTGCGAAGAGAAGCTGCGCTATGCTGCCTACAACTGCGTGGCCATCGACACAGATATGAGTCCGTGGGAGGAGTGATGTTGCAGCCTGGCCGAGCAGCATGGACAATCGTTTGACAAAAGTCTGCTGTGGGAAGAGCTGCCCTGTTCCCCTAGGATGTGTATATATATATATTAAACATATAGGTGTGAAGCCCAGTGCCTCTTTGGACATGGAGGTTTGAGGCTTCAGCAGCTTGGACTGTACATGCGGTTGCAATAATGAAATGCTGACCCAGCCCTTGTGCATCAGAAAGGTCTAGTAGGCTTTTGTGTTGAGTTTCTTCTCCACGTGTCCCTCTTACAGCTCCACAACTCTCGCTCCTCCCAGGCTGTGCTCTGCTCCAGACACAAGTGGGGTAGGACCACAGAGCTGCACGGCAGGTTGCAGCACAGGAGAGAGGACCGTGAGCTGTGCTGAGACCACGGAGATGCTCAGAGATGCTCGGTGTGCCCTAGCCTGAGTATCCTGGCCACGTTCCCTTGCCTGGTCCTGCTCTCACCTGAGGTCTGGTGGCAGGTGCTGCAGGGGTGCCCCTGGCCACCAGGTGTCACGACAGACCTGCACAGCAGGACTGCGTGCGCTGTCGGGAGAGGGCTCCCGCGCCGCACAAGAATCCCTGTGACCACCCGCGGTTCCCTGTACCCCTCGCACAGCAGCGACTTCGGGGGAGCTGCTTCCATACAGGAGGTGGGAACTGGAGAAGGAGGAAGAGAGACGGGAAGGCTACGGGGTGTCCTAATTGCAGCCTACCAATACTTAAAGGGGTCCTCCAGGAAAGTGGGAGGGGGAGCAGAGACTGGAGTGATGGGACAAGGGGCAATGGCTTCAAGATGAAAGAGGGTAGGTTTAGGTTAGATGTTAGGAAGAAATTCTTTACTGTGAGGGTGGGGATGCCCTGGCACAGGTTGCCCAGAGAGGTTGTGGAAGCCCCATCCCTGCAGGCCAGGTTAGATGGGGCTTTGGGCAACCTGGTCTAGTGAGGGTGTCCCTGCCCATGCCAGGGGGGTGGGACTAGATCTTTGAGTTCCCTTCCAACCCAAAGCATTCTGATTCCCTCTGCTTCCCTCCTGCTCTGTAACCTTTAGTTCTGCACTCAGCCTGCTGGTAGCCTTGCAGCTGTTCTCCCAGGCTCTTTGGTTTTCCTCTAAAAGCCAGAATTAGAGCACGGAGATGCGCAGGCAGGGCCAAGCCCCTCTCCCAGGCAGGAGGGCTTAGAGTGGTAGCAGGCATGGCAGCCCTGCCAGGGGCAGGGGGAGGTATGTGGAGGTTTTCAGTGGAGGGGGAAAGCCTTTGCCCCAGGGGAGTGGAGAGACTGTGGGTGCCAGGGGTTGGAACTCCTTCAGCAGATGGGCATGCAGTGTGTGAGCAAGGAACAGGCAATGAAAGCTTTACAACTTCAAGACCACTGGAAATGTTGCTTAATCTTTCCAGCCCTGGGCAGAGTTAGTCATTGCCTAGCACTGTGAGCTGCCCAATGTCGGTCAGCTTTTCTATCCCTAGCTCCATCTTCAGCCTGTGTGGTCTGTTGGCCCACCACTGCTAAGAGCCCCCGAGTCACTGGGGCCTCACTGGAGTGGGGCTAATGCTGGGAGTTAAGGTTCACTCTGTCTTAATGCTTCATGCCTTTTTCTCCTCTGTTGAAGGAGTCTGTCATCCAGACATCACTTCCAGTTGTAAGCCAAGTCCTTCCCTTCTCCAGTTTCCTTTGAAGCTGCTGTATTCCCAGACCTGCTGAGGGACTTGTGTTAAAGGGATTTAGGGCCAGGAGAGCACATGAGCTGTCGTTGCCCACACCACAGTAGCAGGAGTACAGGGTGAGCAGAGAAGCTGTTCCTGGCAGCCCTTGCCTGCAGCAGAGCCCTCCACATTCAGATGGGTGTGTGTGAGGTCCCATCTGTTGGAGGACTTTTGTAAATCCTAGAGTTACCTTAGAATTATGCTCTGGGGCTGATTTTCAACAACCAGCACAGACAGGAGCCCAGCCAGTGTGATACCTCTCCATCCCTCCTTCCTAGGGTGTGTCTCTTAAATGGGCCTGAGCAAGCTGGTGAAGACTGATCTGCTGGCTTGGCCTTGCTCAAGAGCGTTAATGAAGGAGTCTTCAGCATTGAGCTGGGATTTGAAATGAGCCAACTGTCATGGTTTAGCGGATGTGGTGATGAGCTTATGTCACCTGTGGGAATGGGCTGGCTGAGAGCTGCTTGGGGTGACCAGCTGTGGGGGAATGGGCACCTCTGGCTGAGACATTTCCAACAGGTGACCTCTGGTTCCCCTGGACTTGGTGGAAGCAACAGCAGCTGGTGGAAGGTAACTGAAGTAATTACGGAGGCACCCAGAGCAGCCCTGGTTTCTCACTGAGGGATGAGATGCTTGGACAGCTCTATTCCCTCTTGTCACCCCTGTACACATCCAGGCCCTCTGTGATGAGGGAAGAACTGCCATGCAGGATGATGCTGAAAGCAGAGTCTGGCTGAAGCAGTGGGATCCTTCCCTGGAAGCATCATGGTATCTCCATCCTTAAGGATGCTCAGGACTTGTCTTACAGCCCAGCGCAACCTGGTCTAACTTCCACTCTTGCCCTGCTGACTTCAGGTTAGGGAGAACCTAGACCAGAGCACTTGATGACTGTGGTGACTCTAGCTTTCCCCATGTGTCTGCTTTTTCTCCCAGCAAAGTCTATTAGCCCCTGAGCTCTCACACCTTTGGGTTTATCTTCTGTCACTGTGAAAAAGAGTGCTGCCCCAGGGCTTGCTGGAGCTCTAGGGCAAGGATCTAGCTGGTGACAGGGATCTCTATTTAAAAAATACTTGTAGTAACAGGACCCTGTCCTTAGCAGGAAGGCTGCAATTGGAAGCTTGTGTAGGATGTTCTGGGTCTGACCCCTACAAGCATATTGAGAAAAACACTGGCTTACCATATATATCCTAGTTTTAGTGTGCTCTTTATGTGGTGGCCACATGCATGTGGGAGAATGGCAGAAGCTGCTGCTGTGGTGGTGTACCAGGATGTAGAGACCTGTGACTGCCCTTCCAGTTGCAGGAATCGCCCATCACTGCAGCAAGGTCTCAGCTGAGATCATTTAGTGCATGGTCAGAGGGTCTGGAGTAACATGGCTGCTGAGCAAGGATGTCAAGATAATCCACAGATGATGCTATGGAGTTTGCTGTGCAAAGGTGAGTTGGGAAGGGAAGGAGCTGCTACCCTGCCTGCATCTCCTCTGCATGGTGCTCTGTCTCATCTGGTGTTTTAAAGTCAATTGTAAACTGAATTTCTGCTGTCGTGGCCCAGTGAAGTGTGGAAAAGGTCAGCCTGGCTCAGGTCTGGAAAGCTCAGGGGCCCAAAGTCGCTGTCACGTTCCTTCTCTGATCACAAAAGGTGCAGGTACCAGCTGTCTCCTCCTGTGCTTGACAAGACACAAGTGCCCTTGTCCCAGACTCTTGCTGCATGTGGCTACCGGGGCTGAGGGAGCCCTCCTGAGCACTGGGAACCAGAGGCTGTGCATTCCCAGCCCCTCACCCAGTCTCAAGTTGGTCAAGATTGGTTCTCCAACCAACCTCTTCCACCTGAGGAAGGTGCTGGTGCCCCTGTACTGCTGAGGAGATGAGGCACCTACATGTGCCAGAGCTGCAGCTTTGTGGGGTGGGTCAGGATGAGCTGGAGAAGGCAGACACCATGATGGGTCCTTGTCCCCCTTTGCTCACTCCTGACTTCAGCTTGAGTTGTCATGGAATGGCTTCAGGTCATAGTAACACATGTGTAGCCTAGCTGTTGTAATTCCACTACTACCCTGGAGTATGACAAGCTATAAATAACTTGACAGGATCTGGCTGTCCCTACCTCACAGAGGATCTAAAATAAAATGAGCAAGCTTACAGGTCCCAGCCTTCCTGATGGTTTGTCTAGTCTGGCTGGGGGTTCTTGTATCCTCCTGTTGGGTTAAGCAGTGATGTAGACTGGTCTAGTGAGAGGCAACTGGGGCCGAAGCAGAAATGGGCCTTATCACACCTTTTGCCCATAAAGCAGTGTCGTGGAGGTGGCTCTCTGTGTTAACTGGCTCAACCCTCTGCAGCAGCTCTGCAACCACTTGTACAGGGTGATGTGGCTGAGGAGGGAGGGCATGAGCCCTCCAGGCTGCAGTGGCCACAGTTAGGAGCAAGGCAGAAGTCTGTGTTTCTCTCATACTGTGGTTCTGTGCCCTTTGCTCCTGCTGAGGCCGGTGCCACTCGCTGCGCTGAGGCACCGTCACGCCTGTTCAGCAGATAACGCTGCAGGGTGACAGCTGTTGGACCTCTCTTTGCACTGTGCCTTTGCAGGCAGGGATGGAGGTGGACTCTGACCTGACAGGAGAGCGGGCAAGCACCAGAGAGGTGCAGGGACCTTTGAGCTCTACCAGCCTGGCTGGTTCCTGATCCCTAAGGGCAGCGCTTTGTGCCTGGCCCAGAGAAATTCAGGTAGCGTAGGGTGGAGCTGAGCTGTGCTCTGCCCCCACCTCGCCATGGTATGTGACAGGCAGACATGACATAAGGTGACACGCTGCCAGCGTTCTTGGGTGGATGGGTGCTGCTGGGCGTCACGGCATCGCTCCTGCTGCCACCATGCCACTGATGGCTGAGATAAAGCTGATCCTGTGCAGAATGCCTGTCATCCCCCCCTATGGGTGCCTGGAGCCTCCTAATCTGCCGCGAGCCTCCTCATCTGCCGCAAGCCTGCCTGGGGCAGGGGGAGATCCTCTGGCAAGCCAGGAGCCATGTCCTGGAGCAGGATGCCTGCTCCCCTCTTTTGCCCACCCAGGCCAGGGATGTCGCCCTGGGCCCAGACATCGCCAGGACCCGCGCTCCAGTTGTAGGGGTGTAGGAGGCGACAGGGCTGTGTGAAGCCAGGAGGAAGCGGAGCCCTAAGCTGCAGGGTGAGGGGATGCCGGTGACCCGGGTCAGCTCCTGCGAGGCACCAGGACGGGCCTTTCGCACTCGCATCCCGGCGAAGGGAGGGTGACGGCGGCTCCGCTCCCTGCTGGGGACCGGGGGGACTGGAGCCCGGGAGAGGGTGGGGCGTGCCGAGAGGCGCGGGCGGAGCGGCGCCTGCCCGGGAAGGAGGTGGCAGCCCAGGAGCCAGGGCTGTCCGCGGCGGGGCGGCCCCAGAGGGCCGGGCCGGGCCGGGCCGGGCGCACCCGGAGGCCGGCGAGGCGGCAGCGCCGGAGGGGAACCGGCACCGCGGGCGCACTAGGGCGGGCACCGCTGGGGTCACAGCACCGGCACAGCCCGGAGCGCGGCTGGAGCCGCGGTACCCGGTACGCGATGTGCTCGGGCGGGGAGACGCCGCACCGGGTGCTGGGCCGGCTGCGGTTCCTGCTGGAGTGCAGCGAGTGCTTCCGCCGCGCCCGGGCGCTGCCCGACGCGCTCTGCTACGTGCCGCGGGAGGTGCAGTACAAGATCTGCAAGGACCCCGCCGCCGCCGCCGTTGCCGTCGCCGCTGCCGCCGCCGCCCGCAGCCTGCTCAGCGTCTGGGACAGCCCGTGGCCGGCGCGGGGCAGCAAGCGGGCGGCGCGGACCACCATCGAGGTGCGGAAGGGCGGCTGCCTCCGCGCCACCGGCGAGGAGTACTGCAACGGCGCCGGGCTCTGGGTCAAGCTCAGCAAGGTAACAGCGGGATGACCCCGCCGCCCGGGCGGGAGCGACGGGTCCCGGCGGCCCTGACAAGCCGGGATGTGCTTTCAGGAGCAGCTGGACGAGTACGCGAGCGGCCATGGCCTGGCCGAGGGCTGGCTCCTGGCGCAGAGGTTTGGAGAGGGAGGAGATAAGCTGGTCCCGGTTGACTCCGTGGAGAAGATCCGGTGGCAGCAGCAAGCACTCGGGGTTGATTATAAACCCGCGGCCAGGTATGGTCCCAGCCTGCCGCACCCCGGCTGTGGTCGCTGGAGGAGTGTGTGGCTGGTACCCGCAGAGGATGTGTGACCCAACCATCCCAAATCCTGTGGGCACGTCCAGCACAGCCCCCCTGACTCCCTCCAGGCTCATCCCCGCCGAGCTGCCTGCGGGCAGGAAGGTGCCTGCCGTTGGCTGGTCCTGCCTGCATGTGGCAGCAGCTGTGTGGGATAAAGGTGATGTCGGGGCGGGGGGGGGGCACAGGGGTTGGGCTGAGCGATGTTGCTGAGGTAGCACAGTGGTGAGACAGCTCATATTTGATTTTCGTGACAGAAGGTCATGGGCAGGGCTGGATTCCTCCTCTCTGCCCCAGCCTGCACCCAAGCTCAGGGACACTCTTATCCTTCCTGCTGCTGTTCCTGCAGCCCCTGGGTGTCACCCCTTGTCCCCCACTGTGGCTGCCTCTGCTTCAGGCTAAGGCAGTAATGCTTGGGCACGCTGAGCACTGACACATCTTTTCCCTTGTGTGATTCTTCCACCCGTGCTGCTCCAGCTGGGAACAAGTTGTGGACATGACCTACTCCGTGCACCTGGGAGGGAAGCCCAGAATCACAGAGCAGGACAAGGCTGCAGTGCAGAAGTTTCGGTATGAGTGCATCTCCTAGAGTGGTACTGCAGCACTCCTAGGGGTGGCCAGTTGCGCCCTGGACATGTCAGTAGGGCCAGGACTGGTTTCAGGGTCAGTAAACAGGAAGATGGGTGCCATGATATGCCTTTTACATTGATAGTGTTCAGTGCTGCTCAAGCAAGCTTTTGCTGTGCAGATCATCAGAGCAACCATGTAGTGCTATTCCCACTGGGCTGGGGTGGCCATAAACACCTGGTGTGCTGGTGGTGAGACACAGTTGTGCCATCTGCCTCTGGCAGGGACAGCCGCCTGGTGCCATCCCAGGGGCTGTGAGATGCTGTGGCCAAGCCAAGCTGGGGCACCTGCACGGTGCTGGTGGGCAGGTTTTGGGCACAACTTGGTCTCCCTGTCCCATTAAGACAAGTCTCCCTGCAGGTCCCTGCCCCCAGGCTGGAACTATGATCACGATACGGAGCTGGCACGCTTCCTGTATGATCACAGAGAGAAAGAGCTGCTGCGTAAGGACTGCATCAAGGAGCACGTCAGCAGCGTGGAGGTCTCCTCAGAGGCGGTGAGTATTGGGTTTCCTCCATGGCCTAAAATCAGTGTAAGACACGTGAGTATTGCTGCAGCTGCAAGGAGGAGGAACAACCAGGGGTGGTTTTCTCTTCCATGAGGACTAGGAGATGGTGGCAGGGTTTGGGGGCTCTAGCAAAGCTGCTGGAAACTGTGCATCTGGAGCAAAACTCCAATTATCTGTGAGGCACTGCGAGGGGTTCCATGGCCATGCCCAGCTCACTCTGCAGCCTGGTGAACAGAGGGGCTGGCCCAGTCCTGACCTCCTCTGGCCCCAAGGGAGCCGTCCAAGGGGTGGCCATGGTGTGCCCAAGGATGCTCAGCTCCCTCCCTCTACTCACCACACTCTTGTAGGACAACTGTGGCATGGCCCATCTGACCGACAACCTGACGTACACCTTCTGGGAGAGCTCCGGGCCCCGGGGGCAGCACTGGGTGCGGCTCAACATGAAGAAAGGCGCAGTTGTCAAGTGAGACCTCTGGGTGTCCCCTCCCTGCCTGCAGCTCTGCTAGGGATGGGCAAGGTGCAGGGCAAAGCACAGTCTTCCTCCTGAACGCAGTTTTCCCTGGGCTGCAGCTGGGGGCTTGGAGTTGAGGTGGGGGGAAACTGCCACCAGATGCCCCCCAGGAGGACATACACAGCCTTGTCCCCAGCCCCATGACATCTTCAGGGGCATCTTTGTGCCCAGGTGGATGGGGAGGGGAGGACAGCACTGCCCCATGTTCTTCTCATCCCCAGGAAGCTGTGGCTGACGCTGGATGGGCAAGTCAGCTCGTTTATACCCAGGCGAGTGGCTGTGTATGGGGGGGCACCGAACTGCCTGCAGCACCTGAGAACCGTTCTAATTAATGAGTGAGTAACAAGTGAGGAGAAGCCTGGGACTGGCTTGGGCCAAACTCTGGAGCTGTCTCTGCATCCCAAGCAGATGCTAGGGAAAGGAATGGGGTTGGTTCCGAGTGACCTGGCATGGCTCTGTGGATCTGGGCTTCCTGGGTGCAGGCTACATCTGTCCCCACAAGTGCGGTGGTCCCCTGCCTCCATGTGCCAGCCTTTATCTCCATGTTGGCTGCTCGTCCCTGCTGTGGCAGCTGGGTTGCAGTGTGCTTCTTCCTGCCTGGTGACTTTGGGGATCCTTCTGCCTCCTCCTCCTTCTCACCTCTGAGGACATGTACCACTACTGTCACCTTCCTGAGCATCTCTGCCATGCTGTAGCTGGAAGGTCCAGGAGTGCCTCTCCTCTCTCTCTTTGCCTTGGCTCTGCAACACCCTTCTTGAGACAGGCCGGAGTTTACACTGGGATGCAAAGATCTTCTCCTTCCCCAGAACTTGCCTGGTTTTTTTTTTTCGGCTGAGCAGTGAAATTTATCTTTGAAGAAGCACCCATGAGATCACTGAGGGCTCCTTCCTGCTGGCAGGACCCAACACTTTGTTGCATCCGGGCAGTCACAGTGGTTTTTCCCCACACACCCTTACGTCTTTGATGGGATCTTGCCAAAGGCTTTGGAAATACAAATGAATCACCAAGTTGCTCATCTCCACAAATCCCTGTTTCCTTCAAAACACATCACCCTTGTGTGACCTGCTCAGCTCAGCTTGAAGGATGGTTGTGTCATGGCACGATGTGCTGGGAACCCTGGAGAACAGCAGTTTGCTCTTGGTCATCTTGCCTTTCTGTTCTGCTTTGAATTTATGCCCTTTTCTGACTCTTTGGATGTGGCTTCCACCTTCTCCAGGACACCTCTGTGCCTCTGACAGTCTCTCCTCTCTGCTTGGTCCCCTCCTGCCGCAGCCTGGGTGAGGCGGGTGGGCTTTCGCCATGGGTGGCAGCACATCCTTGGCTGGGGAGCCAGATTGGCCTGTGCCACGATGGTGCCTATACCTCACAGCTTTGCCATTTCCCTCCATGCTGTGTGCAGGAACAGCTTCCAGGACGTCTGCATCCTCCGTGACATGAAGACATACCTGCCAGTGCTGGAGATTCGCATCCTGGAGTGCCGGGGTGAGCCTGCGCTGCCTGCCTGGGGCTGCCAGCCCAGACCTCTGCCAGCTCTAAGCCTGTGCCTGTGGCTCTTCCTGCCACACTGGCTGCTTTTCGGGGGTCTGCTGGGGGGAAATCTGGGGAATGGGCTTCATTTGGGATTGTCACATATACTGGGGCTCCTTGCCCCCAGCATCTGAGCCGTGCTGGCCATGCATGCCGGATCACTGTCCTTTCTCGGCAGACAATGGGCACGAAACCCGCCTGCGAGGGATTAAGATGCACTCCTTCTGGGAGTGGGACCTGATCCTCAACACTGACATGTTCCAGCCAGCCCGGCTGGTGCGCTACCCGCTCCTGGAAGGGGTGGACAGTGATGTGCTGTACCGACGGGCTGTGCTCATTCAGAGGTAGGGGACCTGCAGCACATGGAGTCCTCACAGGGCAACCCCAGGTTGGGGTCAGCACTGGCCCCACAGCGATTCAGAGCAGTACTGTGGGCTGGGCTGTCCTCGTTTGCAGCTTTTTCTTGTGAGGGGGACAAAACAAAGTGCTTGCTTGCAGGATTGGGTGGTCCCCTTGGTGTGCTGGTGTCCCTCCACTGGCTGGAGGGGACCCATATGTGGGGAGCGCAGCACCCAGGCTCAGTGTGTGCCTGGGGCTATCTGCAGTTACCGGGCTCCGTGGCACCCCTCTATCCTCACACTGCTCCTTGCTACTCTCCAGGTTTGTCCATCTCCTGGACACTGTCCTGTGCTACCTGATCCCCCTCCGTGAGGACAGCATGGGCACCTTCAGTGCACTCAGGGTGAGTGCTCGCGGGCTCCCCTGGGATGGTGCTGATAAGAGCATCTCATCACAGGCTCTGCTGTCTTCCCTGGGGGCTGTGGCATGTCCTCCTTGATCCAATGGGGACAGACCAACTCAGAAAGCTGCCACGCCAGGCATCGCTGGAGGGGTGGAGAAGCTGTGACACGGGCGGGCTGTGCTTGGAGAGGGGAAGGAGGGCATGCGGCAGCAGGACCAGGCCCCTAACCATCCCTTTTCCTGCTAGAGTATGAAGCCATTCCTGCTGCTGTCCAAGCAGAGCACAGCCCTCATCACCCACTGTCTCCAGTCCTCGGAGACTACCCCTCCTCAGATCCAGCCAAAGCTGGTCCTCAACCGGCACCTGGCCTGGGAGCACCGTGCCAACCCAGCGCTGGACCCCAGCTGCAGGAACACCGTCTTCACCCAGGTACGGCCGTGCCGTGGCCCACACCAGGTACCTGCCAGTTCAGCAGCGCTCGCCCTTCCCTGCGTCTCATCCCCTTCCTGCTCTGCTCTCCTCTCCAGCTGTATGAAGGCCTCAGATCTTCCAAGAACAATCAGAAGCTGGACTACAGGTAGGTCTTCGCATCACATTTGTGGGGTGCCGCCTCCCCAAAGAGGGGTGCTGCTGGCTCCCTTGAAGGAGGGAGGTGCATGGGGCTGCTGCTTCCTTCCAGGTGGCCCCTGACGTACAGTCAGTGGTGGGAGTGCGACTTCATCACCGAGGGCATCAACGACAATGGTGAGAGCTCTCCCTTCCTGCCAGGGGCTCTCCCCTGGGTTTTGTCCTGCTGGGGTGTGGCTCAGTAGGTTGTCTGCTGCAGTGGGGTGCCCACATAGTCCCAATTGTTCTGCGTGAGCCAGCCCCGCTCTGCATACACAGGGTGGTCCCTACATCTCTCCTGTGCCCCCAGCACTGCCCCTGCCCCTGGGAGAGGGGGTGGCTTGGCCGGATCCTGTAGCTGGCTTTGGTGTGTTGGGCACTAACCAGCCTCTGTCCCTGTTGCAGGTGGTGGGTTTCGGGACAGCCTGTCGGATGTGTCGGAGGAGCTGTGCCCAAGCTCAGGAGATGTCCCTGTGCCCCTGCCCTTCTTCGTGCGCACCTCCAACCAGGTTTGACACCCTGCTGTCTGCCTGTCCTGGCCCTGGGGGAGTGTCCAACAGAGCGTGGAAGCATGCCCCTTGGTTGCAGTGTTTTGGGGTGTTAGTCCTGTCTTAACCCTTGCAGGGCCATTAACAGAGCGGATGGCTGTGGTGGAGATCTTGAGGGGTGTAAAGGCTGGAGAGGCAGTCAGAGGGGTGATGGAGAGGGAGGCTATTGAGAGGGACTCTAATGGGCTGGTCACATCTGTGTGGGTAGGTTATAAGCATTTCTCCTGCAGGGTAACAGCAGCAGTGACACCAGGGACATGTATGTTCCCAACCCCTCCTGCCAGGACTTCCCCAAGTACGAGTGGATCGGGCAGCTGATGGGTGCAGCCCTGAGGAGCAAGGAGTTACTGGTGAGCATGGCAGAGGCTCCCCAGCCAGTGAGGGGGCTTGGCAGAGACCACTGTGTGTCAGGCAGAGGGGAGGGAGGGACATGGGGACAACGTGCATCTGCTCTCTCTGGCAGACCCTGGCTCTGCCGGCACTAGTGTGGAAGCAGCTGGCAGGGGAGGAGGTCAGCTGGAGCAGAGACTTTGCTGCTGTGGACTCAGAGCTGGTGAGTCATGCTGGGGGGCTGGCAAGGCTGTGCCACGTGCTGCCATGGCTGCTCTGGCTTGGCCGTGATGGCTTTCACCCATTGGGGTTGCAGGTGAAGCTGCTGGAGGTGCTGGAGGAGGTGGACAGGGAAGCCTTTGAGTTCATGTTCGGCAGAGAGCTGACCTACTCAACAGTGCTGAGTGACCAGCGCATGGTGGAGCTGATCCCCAATGGCAGCAGCACCGTGGTGCGCTACGAGGACCGCAAGGAGTTCATCCGCCTGGTGCAGAAGGCTCGGCTGGAGGAGAGCAAGGAGCAGGTAATTCCACCACCCAGAGCCACTGTGCCCCACAGCTGGACCTGTGGGGTTGGTGGCTGCAAAAATGTTTCCCCGGAATCAGTTCCATCTGTGTCGTGCCTCTGTGCATCCCTTGCCCTGAGTATCTGTGAGCTCCAGGGACCCCCTTTAGGGTCCCATGGTCCCTGCCCCGGTGCCCTGGACAGTTGCCCTGGGCTCAGTCCCATTGCAGTGACGTGGGACCCCTCCCGTGCCCCCTCCAGATCGCAGCCATGCGTGCTGGGCTGCTCAGCGTGGTGCCTCAGCCTGTGCTGGACCTGATCACCTGGCAGCAGCTGGAGAAGAAGGTCTGTGGGGACCCCGAGATCACAGTGGACGAACTGCGGAAGTTCAGTAAGTGCCAGGACCAGCCCAAAGCTGCTTCCAGCCCCTGGTGAGGTCAGGGCCCTCCTTGCCAATGCTTGCCTTGCACACACATCCTGCTCTGTGCTGATTCCCTGGCTGTGGTGTGCCTGGGAGCCTGGGGGAGGACAAGCTGGAAGGACCCTGGATACGGATGCTTCAGGTTTAGCTGCAAACCTTGCCAGTTCCCACTCTGGTCCCTCTGCTCTTTGGCCACTGTGGGCAGAGGGAGGTTTACAGCCACCCAGCAAACCAGGACACCCATTTCTCCATCTGCCTTTGTGCAGGGTGCCAGTCCCTCTTGGGGTGCGGGGGGCTCGTAGGGGCTCACTGAGAGCAGAGGGTCCCCTCCTCTCGTACCTTTGCTCTAGCCCTCAGAAAGGAAGGATGGATATGTCCCATGTTAATTCTCTTTGCTGGGAGTTTCTAACAAAGCCTTTGTGCTTTCCTCCTCACAGTGACGTTTGAGGACTTTCCCTCTGATAACTGTATAGAGATCTTCCTGGAGGCGCTCAGCAACTTCACCAGTGGTGAGCAACCCCAAGCCTTTCCCTGCTCTTAATGTGCAGTGGCATGGGCCAGGGATTGGGATACCTGCTGCCCTGGAGTCAGCTGGGATGATCCTGCCTGGCCCTTGCAGGGGTGCTGTGAGATTCTCTTAGCCTTGCCCCGTGCTCCTGGGGTGCCTCTACAAGGGCAGACCCTGCTGTGACAGGGTCTGTCACAGGATGGTCCTGTCCTTGAGCCCTTTCCTTCCCCTTAGCCGATCTCAGCCACTTCCTCAAGTTTGTCACTGGCCGGAGTCGCCTCCCGGTTCATATCACTGTCTACTCAGAGCTGTCAAAGTGAGTCTGTCCTGCCTGGGCTGGGGTCCCTGTGTGGTGCCAGGGTCTGACTCACTCTCCTTTCTCCCAAGCATAAGAGATTTGGACCTGATGCCACAGGCCTCCACATGCTCCTGCACCTTCTACTTGCCCAGATATTCCTCGTGAGTTGCACTGGGGACAGGGATGCTCCCCTCTCCCTGGGGCCAGAATTGGGGTTCCCTCCTAGGGTCCCCAGGTCCCATCAGTGTGGGTGTGGGGAGGGAAGCACAGGTGCCTGTGGTGACTTTGGGGGGACATTGGTGTGGGTGGGGAAGGGAAGCACGAGTGCCTGTCGTGGCTTTGGGGGGACATCAGTGTGGGTGGGGGAGGGAAGCACGGGTGCCTGTTGTGACTTTGGGGGGACATCGGTGTGGGTGGGGGAGGGAAGCACGGGTGCCTGTCGTGGCTGTGACCCAGTGTTCCCCCCTCCCAGGGCCAAGGCCTGTGAGGAGCTGCTGCGGTACGCCGTGTACAACTGCGTGTCCATCGACACTGACAGGAACCCCTGGGACCAGTGAGGTGCCCTGTGCCATGGGAGCTGCCCACCCCATGGATACTGGATTCAATAAAGCTGCAGGGCCCAACCCCAGCCCAGGCCCTGTTTGTGTCTGTGCTTCTCTGGGGCTGGCGTCTGTGTCACCAGTGCTGCAGCTGCGGGGGAGTCCAGCATGGCGCTGGGTGCTGCGCTGGCATGGGGTGCATGTGGGGGCTGTGGGCTCCTGTCCCCTCCCTGGATATGGTGTGCGTGGGGAGCATGGCTCAAACATGCCTTCCTCCCCCCATGTATACCTACAGACCCTGCCATGCATCCTGCAGACTGTCCCCATGCAGACCGTCCCCCGGCCCATGCTGACCGTCCCCCCATACAGACCGTCCCCCTATGCAGTGAGATCTCCCCTATACAGCTTGATCCCCCCATACAGCCTGATCCCCCCCATACAGACCAGTATGCTGACTGTCCCCCCATACAGACCTACCCCCTATACAGACCGCTCCCCTGCACACCGCCCCCATACACACCGCCTCCCATGCAGATTGACCCCCCCCATGCAGATTGACCCCCCCATGCAGCCCCCCAATACAGGCAACCCCTCCATGCTGACCTACCCCCCATGCAGACCCACCCCCCATACAGACTGCCTCCCATGCACACCGCCTCCCATGCAGATTGACCCCCCCATACAGACTGCCACCCATGCAGCCCCCCCCATACAGGCGACCCCTCCATGCAGACCCACCCCCCATACAGACCCACCCCCCATACAGACCGCCCCCCCCGCATGCCGCCCCCCATACACACCGCCTCCCATGCAGATTGACCCCCCCATGCAGATTGACCCCCCCATACAGACTGCCACCCATGCAGCCCCCCCCCATACAGACCCACCCCCCATGCAGACCGCCCTCCCCCCACGCCCCCCCCCCCGGGCCTGCAGCTCCACCTCCCCCCGCGTGGGGGCGCTGTGTCGCCGGCTCCCTGCTGCAGCTGGGTAGGATCCATGGCTCGGCGCTCCGCAGCCAGCCATCTTTCCCTCGGTGGTGGTCTCGCTGCCCCAGCCGGGAGCCGCCGATCGAGCCTATCGGCGCTCTACCGTCGCTGCCCGCGATCGACTCGTTCGGCTCTGCGTCCGCATGCGCACTGCGCGCCGGCGCCGCCATTCCCGTCCTGTCAGTGAGGCGCTGGGAGCCGGTGGCCGCGGGAGCGGAGGTACAGGCGCGGCGCGGGGGCGCGGGGGGGAGGCTCGGTGCCTCCCCGCGGGCTCCAAGGGGCGCGGGGGAGGTGGGAGGGCTGGTATGTGCCTCCGAGAGGAGCTGTCGGCTATGGTTGGGTGCGGCTGAGCCGAACCGGCCTTGGCCCGGCCCGGCCCGGCCCGGCCCGGCCCGGCCCGGTTCCGCCGCGGTGGGCTGAGCCGTGCCCCTGTGCTCCCTCCGCAGCAATGGAGTTCCAGGCTGTGGTGATGGCGGCGGGAGGCGGCTCGCGTATGACGGACCTGACCTCCAGCATCCCGAAGCCGGTGCTGCCGGTGGGCAACCGGCCCCTGCTCTGGTACCCGCTGAACCTGCTGGAGCGCGCAGGCTTCGAAGGTGAGGTGCGACGCTGGCGCGGGGCGCGGGTGCAGACGACGTGCTTACTGCGGCCTCTGCGGGCTGCCCGCCGCCGCCTCTGCCGCTCCTGTGTGTCACACACCCCCCGTGCCGTGTTCTGCTGCCCTGTGCTAGCTGCCCTTTTGAGCAGGCTGCCTGCTTTAGCAGGTGGTCTTTTCCCTACACTGGCGTTGTCATTGACCCGTGTCACACCCTTTGCTCTAGACGGTGCCTCCTGTGTGTGCACCCCTTTCCCCCGTCCTCCTCTTGCCAAGGCTCTTACCAAAGTTGGGAAAAATGATAAGAGATAGTGTGTTTTCTGGTGCTGTTACTGAGAAGTCTCTTGTTTCTCTCTCAGAATCCTCAATGAGTGGTGTTTGAAGCATGCCAGCTCTCTTGGGATATCTCTGGGTTTGTTGTTTCGGTCTGGCCTGACGTTCAGGGTTACTTGCTCTAAGGCATTCAGTCCTTGTTGCAGTGTGGGGCTAAGTGCTAGGTTTTGGACAGAACAGGGCAGGGGGAGGTGGCAGACTTGTAATGCTCACCTGTGGGCCTTGTTTCACGGGAGGACTAAAACAGTATTTAGTATATGATGAGATTCCATAGTAGTTTTGGGGTTTAGGTTTTTGTTTATCATTAGTGGTGAACCAAATCTTTCTGTTGCTTATGAAGCTGCTTCCTGACACCTTTCATGGCTCTGTTTTTTCAAGTTTGTGTCTGTCCTTTGCCTTTCTACCTCTCTGTTTTTGTTTCTTCTGCATGACTGTGCAATTAATCTCTCCAGATAATGTGGCTTTTGTCCTGACTGCTGCTTTTCTCTGGGAAGTTGTCAAGATCAGCTCGTGGTTATCCACATTAGCCTCTTATGTAAGACTTTGCGTTTATTTTGTTTCCCTAAGAAGTCTTTAACAACTTTTTTTCCCTTGGATTTGCATATTGGTTTTTTGCCTGTTGTTTGTTGAAGGCTGCTTTCTGAATGTCCACTTTTTTTTGGTTGTTCCCCTGCTAGGGTAATGCTTCTATCCTCTGCTATGGATATATGGCTAGCTAAAAGCTTCTCTGTAACCAGCCTTGTACTTTGTGTGGCTCTGTAACTATCCTGAAATAACCATTTCCACTTGAAGCTCTTGACCACTAGTAGGTGGTGTTACAGTCAGATCTGTCTCCTTCCTCACACACACTCTTCATCTCATCTAACCTCTGTGAAAACGTGGACATGCAGGATTGTATATGCAGCTTCAGTAAGCAAGCTGCCACCTTCCTGCTCCTCTTTTGCTTCTGCCCCCTGACCAAGCCATATGTTTCTGCATTAATACTCCAGTGGCACCTCTTCTCTCCCTGGATCATAATTCTAAGTATTAGAGGAGGCTTTAGTTCCCGATACTTGCATATACTAGTAAGTGTTCCACAGTCTGACTCTTTGCAGCTCTTCTGTCCCAGCTGTAAGGTTTTCATCTCTCCTAGTAAGTATTAGGACACCTTTCTCCAGCTCACCAGATTTATGTTGCATGGTTGGCTTATAACTTCCACCTGACATCAATACCTTTTCCATCAGTTACTACTTTTCCCCAATTCAAGGTGTGCTTTCAGTCTCTTTCTGTAGGTTCTTCAGCCTGTTTTCAATCCAAGTTGGCATCCAGTGTGGGAGTGGGAAGGGAGTCTTCATGTGTCACTGGTACCAAACTGCCCTGTGATTCTCATGTTCCTTCCTCTGTTCTGTTAACAGATTCAGGATTTCAGTTTGGATCAATGATGACTTATTCTTAGCATGTTTTCATCTTACCACAGGAGCTTCCTAGGCTGAGGGTTGTATTATTTCCCAAACTTCTGTTCAAACTGCACATGGAATGTGACACTGGGGGCTTTTGCAGGGTGGGATATTTTACATTTGAGGTTTTGACTCTTGCTTTTACTTCCAGTTCTTGTGGCCAAGGCAAAAGGTTTCTTGCTGTTTTGTTTTCTTAGTCTTGCCTTTGCAAAGCTTCTGTTCAAACATTCTTCATTTTGGAAAATAAGCTTCATGCCACTGTTGATATCCTTCAAATACACATCTCCCTTTTTGCTTTTGCAGGTGGTATGAGTTTATTGCTTACGTGTTACTCCACTCCCTTGCCAAGCTGATGCTGAGATGTTTAACCATTGAATTGTAATTCTGTGGTTGGTGGTGTTGTCCACAGAGATTTATACAGGATCAGGGTGGACAGAAGACAAAGCTCTGACGTGTTGGTGGCATTAATGCAGGGTCTCAGTTTGTTTGAGGTCACTTGAGGATTCTAGAAGATATATCTGCTCTGTCTTGCTAACTCATGCCACTCACGTGCAAGTGTCCTGCTCAGTAGCAACCCTCCACCCACACAAAGGAGAGACTGTTTTCATACTCAGTAGGAGCTTTCTCTTTTGCAGAAAAAGTTACTGTTGCCAAAAAACCTTGGTTTGTTGTAGACCAAGTCAAGCCTTTTGACCGTTCCACCAGGCTTTGTAAATAATAATGCATGTATTCTATCTGTGGTGAATATGGGGTTGTGGGGTTTTTTTTGCTTGATTTCATCCCACTTTCTTCTGTCCCAGAGGTCATTGTGATTACAAGGAAGGAAATCCAAAAGATGTTAAAATTGGACACAAAAATGAAGCTGGATTTCGTGTGCATTGGTGACAACATGGACATGGGTACAGCTGATTCACTGAGGCACATTCACCAGAAAATTAAGGTATTATTGTCTTTCATTGAACTTGATCGGAAGACATTTGTTGATAATACATTTTTTCCACAGTGTTTGAAGAGCTGGCCCATGTAACAGGACTGTGGGCGACTGAATTTCCTGATCCTCAGAAGAGCTGAATTTTGTAAAGGTCACCTCATGGGGGAACTCAAAACAATGGCTCTAGATGACTAGAATTGGCAGCAAGGAAGGCTGGAGCAGATCCAGGCTGGGTGCTGGCTGCTGGCTGCTGCTTGGTCAGTGTTAGCTTTCTGGCAGGTTAGTTAAAAGGTTGGATTTGTTCATACAGTTTTTTGATACGATGCTTGATAGCTGTTGTCTGGTTAGTGCTTGGGGAGGCAATTCTGTACAAGTGTTCTTTGTTGCCTTAGGTTAGGCAATCTGATGGTATGTAAGGGGGTTTGTGTTCAGCTCTTGGCCCTGCCACGGGCCTGCCTGCACCATTAGGCAAGTGACTTGCTCTGTGTTTCGGTTTTCTGCCTTTTCCTGTGCTTTTGCTGGCTTGGTCATGTGGCAAGCTCTTCAATAAACAGTGCCCAAATGTGATAAAGTGCTGCTGTTCTCATAAAACCTGCCAGTTTGTAGAATTTTAATTTCCAGCTGCACAATTAAAACACTCCCATGTAAGGCAGAAATGCTGCTTGGAGCTCTTGCCACAGCCTGGGATGGAATTTTGTTTTTCTTGTTGTCATACACTTAATCTTTCTGATTTGTTCCCCGTCTGTTTAGGCCATCTTAGCCAAATTGGCTGTTTAAATAAAGGTTGCTACAGAACATCAATGAAGCATTTAAGTCCTGAAGTATCTTTTGGTCTTCAGGCTCTTTTTGAAGGTAATAATCTGCAGTACAACCAGCTGTGTACTCCCAAGAGAAAGACTCCAGTTGGGACACTATGAAACTTTCCAGGCAAACATGGGTGACTAAGAGGCACAGTGAGAGGAGATTCTGCAAGAGATTAATGCACAGACTAGAATAATTTAGAGGGGTAAGAGAAGATATGAAAAGGGGAAAGCAAAATCAACAAAATGAGTTTAAGTTAACGGAATGTTTCTGTCATGTGGAGAATCCCACCCTGTGATAATGGCAGTAATTTTTAATGACATGCACGCAGTAGGGAATTATCTCTGGGCTGCAGATTGTGACCCTGACCTTACAGTTTTATTGCCTGATCAGAGCTATCAGCCCAGCTGTCTGGGTGTCCCTTTTTTTTTTGGTAATCCAGACACTCCATTTTTTTGTTAATCCAGAGACTTTTGCTTAGGGGGAGGGCTGGGAGACAGCAGTAATGTGTGTGGGGATAAGAAAATAGACTGTCTTCAGAGGCAGCAGTGTTGACCTTCTGTTTGGTTTTTAGGAAAAAAGCTTAGAGAAGATGTGAGATAGTATTGAAAACCACACAACTTTTATTCAGCCAGCTGCTGTGTGTGCATGGCAGTAACTGCTTCTGCCCTTTTTATTCCATGTCTTGCTTGTCTGGCTGGAGAACAAAGTGGTCTCTTATTTGAAATAAGCCTATACTAAGTTCTTGAGCAGATTGCTGCACTGTGTATTTTGGAGTCATTCCTCCAGTAAATGCATACCACAGGTACAGCTCTGACAGGGTGTACCCTCTCCTGTGTGAGATAGGTGAGAGAACTACACAGCAGAGGTAGCTGAAAAGCTGCTGTATGTCGGCGATGTCCGCAGCGTAGCAGGAGAGGGATCTTGCTGAAGAATGAGTTTCCCTGGTAAAAACAACTGCTGCTTGTGGCCATAGTTTGCTGGCAGGCTTTTTGCAACCCATGCCAAAAGTCTGCTGAGAAGTTTAAACTGGTTGCTGAAACTTGGTTGTCCCAAATTGAGTTAATTGCCCGCAGACGGAAAAGCAAGTAGGCTCCATAAAAACGAGGTAACGTGGCACAGTATAGACAGCTTGTTTGTGTGCAAGTGACAGGGGAGAAAGCCAAGGTTATAAATGCACAGTAAGGAATACATCTAGGGGTAGCTGTACTGCTAAATTCTGAGATGTGCATAAATGTTGGACCACTCTAGAGCATAAAATCTCATGACTTGCTGCCTTGTCTAGCGTTTGACTGAGGGAGTTGCACCATCACTGCTTGCTGTACCTGCAGTTGCAGGCCTTTCTGTTGTGTTGCACCTTGGTTAATGAGGCTTGATACCTTACAGATTAGATGTCAAGATTAGATTTACAGAGTTGCATCCAGTAGTAGTGTGAGAATCCCTCCCATGCAAAGCCAAGAAGGGCAGAGGGAAGGTAGTTTGCATCGTCATTTTCTCGTTTTTTGGTGCTGGTGTTTCTGGGAGCAGGTAAGACTCACTGTCTTGGTTCACAGTAACAAGCAACTGACTCCACCAGTCTTGCTTTTTCCTGGTTTTTCAGAAGTTCACGAGAGCAAAGGAAACCCATTCAACTTTTTGTTTGCAGTTTGCCTGCTCTATGCACTCAGGATTTCTTGGATGTCTTCAAGAGTTGATACCGTAGATGCGTGCTCTCTGCTTTATGGGAACTCTTGTTATTTTTGGCTGTCTTGGCCTACACCTGATTGACAAGGTAGCAGCTTCATCAGGGCTTTTTCACTTATTGCAAGTCTGAATGTATCCTTTTCTTGGATCCTTCACCCAATAAATACATGCTAAACTCAATTCCTAAAGGCACCTGCTTGAGAAGTAATGAACAACAGAGAACTCGTCCTCTAAGTTCCACTTTCTGGGTTCCTAGGCCAGGGTGTCAGTCTGCCATGTTCTTTACCAGGAATTCCTGAGTGGACTTATGTGGTGCATCATTGTGGTTTTATTTAAACATTCAGTTCTGGGGTCTGAATAGCCAACACCATTAATCAGTTTGTTTTCACAATTCTACAACTGAAAATTGAGGCTTCACGAGGTGAAATAATTGCCTAGGATCACTAAAGATATTCATAACTACTAGAAAGCACATCTGTCTTAAATCTCTCAGGATTTCATGCGTAAGATCATCTTTCTATACTGTGTTTGAGTTTTTTATATGGATATATTTTGGAACATGATTTGTTTCTGTAGCTGGGTAAATTAATTACAGGAATATCAATTTCATTTACTGCTTTTAAATGCCTTTTGACTCCAGTTGTCTTTCAGTTGTTCACATACACAATTATACTAGAGTAATTCTGAAGTGATTTACTTCATGAAAACCTGAGTACTTTTTAAGTTATTGCCCTACCTGTAGCATGGAATTGAGGTCTGGCAAGACTTGACACAAAAAGAGGCCCTGCCATGGGTTTCTGTCGGGTATGCGTTGGAAAAGCTGTGCAGAGCAGTGGAAAAAACCTTTCACTAAATCTCTTGAAGACAACGAAGAGCTATGATAAACAAAGCAAAGTTGATGGATTGTAGCAAGCAATGAATCAAGCAGTTACATCCTTTGCTTCCAAATCTGTTAAAAGAGATTTGCACAGTTTAGTCAGTCCAGTATCTTTATGTTGAACTTCCAAAGTACTGCTCTGTGTTCATGCTTGCTTTCAAGAACTGTTGTCAGTAATTCATAGAATCATAGAATGTGTTGGGTTGAAAGGGACCTGTGAAGATCATCTAGTCCAACTCCCCCACAGTAAGCAGGGACATCTTTACTAGATCTGGTTTCTCAGAGCCCCATCAAGCCTGACCTTGAATATCTCCAGGGATGGGGCCTCCACTACACCTCTGGGCAACCTCTTGCAGTGATCTACTACCCTCATATTGACAACCTTTTTCCTAATAGCTAGCTATTACTTTTTCCTAATAGCTAGCTTTACTTTGAAACTTCAGAAAAGTATAGATTAAATAACAAAGTCAGCGTGCTCAGTCTGTGATAGGTAAATACCACCTCATCCAATGTACATTAGTAAAAGCAGACTGAGAGATCTTTAAGGCAGAATCTATGGTTTCCTTTGTCTCTGAAGGGCATGTGTTTTAGTCTGCTGCTTTGGTTGGAGCCATGTTGCTAGTGTTTTAGTCTCTTTTTTGCCTTAAAGAATATTTGTGACCTGTCTGGGAGTAGTTGAAATAAATTTAAAAAAAAAACAGTTGGCAAAGGTGTAAAAATTATTCTTGTATGAAATGTAAATCAAACACTCTCCTTCATGAAATCTCATTTTCCACATCCATTTTTTCCTTGTCTCTTACTGATTCCACTCTCTTAGGATACCTTTCCCACTTCAGCATTCACTTAGGCTGTTACTGGTCACTACTTCATCCATTACAGGCATGGGCAGCACACAGCTTTTGCTTGCTTTGTAGAGGAGCCTGTAGAATTTGTAAGCATGAAGAAGTAATTTGCTTTAAGAGTCAGATTGTCTAAAAGGTGAACTTGAACTGGGGACAAAGGAGCACACAATTTGTTTGTAAGGATAGCTTAATCTAGCCCTGAGCATGAAGAACTGAATACCTCTTCCATAGATGATGAGAAAACACTAAACTTCCTCTGAATTTGTCTTTAATTTCCTTCACACATGGTGCTTCAAGGTTAAAGTGGGTTTTAAATGAGACCAGTGTTTGGCATTTTTAGTAAATCAGTATGCTCAGCATGCTGCTGTAAACTAAGGATGATCTTACAGGTATAACAGAGCAGGTACTAAGGTGTAACTTGATAACTTCCATGTCCTGTTTTTATTTATTTTTATTTAGCATCCAAAGCTTGCTGATTGCCTGGAGCAGTCTCTGTAACAGGTGTAAGGGTTTCTTTTTGTTTTTACATCATATGCAACTGCTTTCTCCTCATAACTAGTCCTTGTTTCTGGTTTTCATTGGTAAGCACCACTGACTGGAGCATTCAGATAAGTTAAATCTGAATAATAGGGAAGTTAGTGAGAGTCTTGCCTATTTCAGTGGTGATACCTGATACAGTTCCTGCCAGAAGAGATGTGAGTGCTGCGTGCTGTGGTAGGAGATGATGCAGTTTGTTTTGCAGGTAGCTCCTCTTTCAGTGGTGGTGTGGTTTTTGTTTTGGGCTAGTTTAATTGGGTTTTGTTTGGTCTCTTTTCATAATTATGGGCAGTGAACCTCCTTTTTAAAAGTTAACTTGTTTTGATGTCTCTCAGTTTTGTGTAATGAAATTCTCTGACTCACCAAAGGAGGCTTTTCCTCTCTAGCTGGTTTTAGTGGGCACGTTTTTCAAGTCATCATATAAAGTCTTCAGGTGTATCCACTGGGGCTTTTTAGTGGGGTTACTCCCTCCAGTATGTTGCTCTGTGACTTAAGTCAGATTTATGTCTTCATTTGTTTGCCTTCTAGTGTGGTTCTGTAAAGGCCTTCTCTTGAAGTTTAATAGACCTCCTTTGGATGATTCACCAGACCAGTATGGAAAATACGTGCTGTGACCTGTCATGTTACAGCACAGTACTAGTGTCAGGGCTTTGGTTGGTAACACAGAACTCATGGTTCTGGAAATTAGTAACAAGAGCTGGGAGCCCAAGAGTAGGTTGTGGGGTTTTGAGAATTATCTGCTTGAAATAGGATGATGGTGAGCAGCCACTCTGATGATGGAACAAATGGCAAATGCAAGACTTGAATGTGTTGGGTAATTAATTTTTTAATGGTGGAGATGAGAAATTAATACTGTTGCTTTAAGGCAATGGGAAGATTTTTTTTGCCATTCAGGTGTGGAACTGAAATGTATCAAATGTGGGACAAACACTAGAAAAGGAGGTAAGATATTTAGAATGGAATATAATTTGGTTTAAATTTGCCTTGAGAAGACACAGGCTGAAAATTGCAGAAATCAGAGCAGAGAATTGTGAACAGTCATCCAGGAGGAGTAATCAAGGCAGAAACCCCCTAACTTTATACTAGTGTGAGAAACTGTGGTTTTGTTGTGGGGTTTGTTTATTTGTTGGATAAGTTATTTTATAAGAAAACAAAGTAATCTGATACCTGGAATGACAGGGCTTTAAGCTGTGACTCAGAAAACCCCTTTCAGAACCGTGTTTCTGTGACCTTCTGCTTGCACCATTCATCAAACTGCTGCAGACTTTTTTGTGGGCTGGTGATTACTGATGGTGGGGAAAAAAAAAAAGGTGCAAAAAAAAAAAAAGTGTTTGTGTTCCTGTAGCTTACAAATTATTTCCTCTGAAACTTCAGCATCTCTAATATTTGACCATTTTGTTTCCTGTGCCAAGCTTTCCCAGACCCATGCAGCTGCTGTCTGGTGCCACCTCCCAGGCTGGGGCCCCTCCAGGCAGCAGGTTGGGAAACCTGGGGAAGTCATGAATCTGTGTTTCAGGCTGAGGCAGGAGGTGGGTTGGGTGTGCCTGGATCAAGTGTTTGTCTTCACTCAGTCTATATGATTTTCACCTTTTGTTAAGCATTTCTCTCCCTTGTGTCACTCAACTGTACCCCAGCCAGTGATTAAAATGTGGTGTTCCAGCAGAGTAACAGCAATGGAACAATTTCACATTTTCCTTCCTTGATGAGCCTTTAGTTGTGTTAATGGAAGCCCTGACTAATATGGTATGAATTAATCAGCATGTCTTCTGCTGCTATCGCTGGTGAGTGCCTGTGTGTGAAATGTTTCATCTCAGGTGGTCCACCTGGTTTTCTCAGCTTCCAAAAGTAAGATTGGAAAGTAATACAGCTCTTAGAAAGCAAAGCAAAACAAACTCTAAAAAGCCACCAAAAAGAAGGAAAAAAACCCAACTTTCTTTGAACAAATAAACAAAGATTGAAACTCCAGATTCTCTTGGTATGTGCATCTTTGGGAGCCATGTTGTGGAAAGTGTGATGTCACGGTGGTGGTCTGTGTGCTGCTGAGGGTCACTGATCCGTGGCGTCTTGGACCGCATGGCTAAGCGCTTCACTTCCTCTGTTGAAAAATCTCCTTTCCAAACACATGATGTAAGTAAGCTTGCTGTAATGGCTGGAAGGTGGAATCTGAAGCCTTTTGGTACAGCTGAGCAGTTTGGTGACCAGGGAGAGAAGACCTTCAGTCCCCATAATTTAGAGTTGTGTATTTTTTGTACTGTTTGTGGAAATGAAAAAAAAACATATAAATGGTTTGTAAGAGACAAGGACTCTCCCTCTCTCTATATGAGCAAGACTTAACTAAACATTCTCTCCATCTCTCTTGAAATATTAAAAAGAATTTCATTATTTTTTCCAGCAGACCTGTCAAAATGCTGTTTATTTTAGTGTCCAAAATGCAAATGAAAGTTGCTGTCGTGGCTGCTTTTCTGATGCTGCCATTCACAATGTTGTTTGTTAGTGCTGTGTGAAAAAAGCAGATGTATCAGGTGGCACTTCACAGGGTAAGGAACATCTTTGTTTCTTTTCTGCCTCTGATTGAAAGCTGCCACCACTGAGGCACTAGGCAAAATTCATTACAGATTGCATGCCCAAGTCCCGTTCCCTGGTAGAAAGGAGCTATACTGACAGGTGCTCAGGCTGGTGATGTTGCTGGGGGGGAATGATACAGCGTTGCCTGGCTGTGTTTGATGGATGTGTTCAGGACTTTGCTCTGATCTTTATTTTTCCTGGCAGGGTAAGAGTTAGAAAATTCAACAGTTGTTGGTTGTTAGGGTTTTTTGGGTTGGATTTTTTTTTGTGTGTGTGTGGTTTGTTTGGGTGGTTTTGGTTTTTTTTTTTAAGTTACTCAGCTTTAGAAGAATGTAGCTAATTAAATTAATTATTTTGCTGCCAGGGTTTACTATGGATCAGGGCTAAAACACCAGAAGTTTGAATGAGGCAATTAGCTCTGAAGTTAAGGATCAAGAATGAATGGTTATTAGGACATTTGCTATTCTTTGTGTTGTCAGCTAAAGAGGATGCCTTCCCTTACCCATGCAGGCAATACCTTAGGTGCTCTGCAAAAAGAGCCACTGACAGACCTGAGATGCCTGTCAGTTTTAACTGTTGCATCTCCCACTGCATGTCTTTATCCTTTCCATGCTCCCAGCAACCTGAGGCCTTTGTTCATTACATGAACCAATACTTCTTGTTTCCATGTAGAAGTTAATTGTCAGCATTTCTCCAGTGTTACAGTGTAAGCTTTCATTCAGTCCCTGTGTGGTTACTGATGAATTGCACAACTTCAGCCTATTGCAGACATAGTAAGCTCTTTGCACATGTACATAGCTGAAATAATTTCTTTAAAAGCATCCTGATAAAAATCTCTTCCTGCTTTTATGAGCTGCTACTAGTTTTCTTTTTTGGGGGGAGTAAATAGAAGTTAGTGTTCATTTTTGTAAATCATTCTTCATTTTCCCTGCTTAAAGTATGTACAGGCATCCTGTGTAAATGCTGTGCTGTGTGTTGAGGGAAAACTACAGCTTTAGCAAAGGCAATCTCAAAAATGTTTTCCAGTTTTGTCCCTAAGAACACTTCCATGGACACATGAAGGCAAAGAATTAAACATCCTTTTTGTTACCTTGTTTTGTCAGGCATAGGAGGCCTTTTACATTAAGTCAAACTCAGGTTTAAGTTTTCAACATGTGATGAACGTTCTAAGAAACAAGAAGTCTGTGTGAAATGAATTTATGCATCTTCTTTTATTTCTAAAGAGAAAGTAAGATTTTTTTTTTTAAGCATGTGAAGAGGGGAAAAAGTTAGTCAGTGTCTTCCATCTGCCAGTTTTCCTTGATGCTGTCAATGGAGAAGGCACAGCCATGTGCCATGTATAAGCCTTGAAGATGTAACTATAACCCATGCTTGGGTGAGAACATGAAGGGTGGCACGAAGGCATCGCTGATGTCTGCCACTCTGGACACCACAGAGCAGGAGGAGCTGTGTAGGGCTCCCTTTGATGCTGTGTAGGGCTCCTCAGTGTTATCCTTGTTTTGAACGTTAAGTCACCAGCTGGTATGATGTTTTAATGGGTTTTTTTTCTTCTCATTTCCAATGTCCTTGGCCTTTCCCTGTGAGGCTTGGGGCCCTCCTGGCTTCAGGTAGGGTGATACTTGCAAGAAGGCATTCACAAGCTATTCATACACTTTTCTGGAATAGCATTCCTTTCTTGCTGGCCCCAGCCTTTTCACTCTGCTTCTAACCTGCATGATTCTACTTGTGTATTTTCCCTGTGTGTGGATCTTAACAGCCCTTCCCTCTTAGGAGTTTGGGGCTTCTCATGGCAACTGGGGCTGTACAGCTGACACAGTTACTCTGTTGCAGGTGATACTCCTTGGTGAGTATTCATCCACTGGAAGAGAAAATTCAATTGTGTAGCTCAAACACAATTGCATGTGATAACTTAACTTGGGGAGTGTGGGAGAGAGGAGGTGCCAGGTGTCAGCCCGTGGAGTTGCTCTTCTAGAGAGGGTTTTTCCCTCTGCCTCTTTGTG
Organism: Gallinula chloropus; assembly: GCF_964237585.1. Lineage (NCBI taxonomy): Eukaryota > Metazoa > Chordata > Aves > Gruiformes > Rallidae > Gallinula > Gallinula chloropus. The sequence continues at coordinate 10,693,607 of NC_140091.1, forward strand.
AAGCCTGGTACAGTAGTGTAACGTCAGTAATGGGAAGGTGGTGCTCTGAACAGCACAGGCTATGTACACTTTGCTCAGCACTGGTTTCCTGTCACTGTTTAATTTGGTGAAGGACATGAAGATCATTGGACTTGTAGGTTGCCTATTTTTTTGTTACATTGTGCTACATTATGTTAACTGGGAAACCCACATAGGTTATGTGTTTTTTCTTTTTTTGGGTGTCTGCTGAAAAGGGGGGAATGGTGTGTTCAGATTTTCTTGAAGCAAATTTAGGCATTCTTCTGTAGTATATATACCTTTGGCTCCTTTGGGAAGGTGGTGACAATTCTGGATGTAGACTAATGGTGGAAAAAGCAGCAGAGGTCTCGAAGCTTTCGTGACGTGTCTTACGCCACCAGTCGCTGCAGACCAAATACAACTGGGAAAATTGGAGATAAGCTAAGGAAGGAAGTAGTACTGCATGGAGGATAGTATAGGGACCTATGTTTCAAAACAGTCCTTTTATGTAATGTAATGTGATTTCTCTTTACAGGGGAAGAAACCCCAAACCCTTGAACAGATCAGCTCAGGCTTCAGGCACGTGTGCGCTCAGTTCGGTGCAGGTTCGTGTGATGGGGCATCGCCACTGAGCTGGTTCGTTCTGCTGAGCCTGTGCTTTGTGGAGCACATTAACATTTAGGTTTCCTGTTGCAGCACACTTGAAACTGGGTTTAATGTAATGACTTGGGTACACCTTGGAGACAGTTTCACACCTTTTTTTAAATTCTACTTTTCAGGTTTGAGGTGTGTTTTTGTTTGGTTGGTTTTTTTAAATTTAAGATCATGCTAATGTAGAATGATTCTTGAGGACATTTGCTGTACGTGTCTTTGTTTTCGTTTATACCCTTGTTTGAGACTGCAAAGAACCATTATGATCCTCTAAGCTGTAAGGGAATTTACACACAGTAATTAGGGCCCTTAGCTCCAAACTTATAGATGCCTGAGTGAATGTCTTTTTAAAGATAGCAAGTCTTTATTCATACACTCTAGTAGATGAGGAGTATCCTTTGTATTCTTTCCTATTTCGTTCCAGATTATATTTATTCTCCCTCTTAAATCACTTTGCCTTTTATTTCTACATTGAACACTGATTTCTAGCCACTGAATCCAGTCATACCTGCTTTTTGTTGTGTTGCTGTGAGATCTGCTGCTGTTTAGGTAATTGTGGGCTGTGGGCAAAGGCTTTCTTTCTCTTCAATAAGTTGAGCTGTTTGAGCTCCATTAGGACTACTTTTTATTATTATTGTTTGTATGACTACAGCACCTGACTGCCTAAGGCTCTGCTTACATTAAGTGTTAAGCCTGGACTTGAGCTCTGGGCTTTGGCAGCAAGCCTGCTGCGCTGCTGCTGTTGAGATTGGAGCCTGACTGCAGCGTTCTCTTTTTTGCTCATGTGAGGCAGAGTCCAAGATCAGCTGTGCAGCAGGTCTGGTAGTGCTGCTGTCCAGGTAGTCCTGGAAACCTGCCTGCCAGGAATAGGAGTGGCAGGGAAAGTGCCATTTGTTTCTTGAGTTCTCCTGCCTGTGAAGAAGGAAGTCTCTCCATGAAGTGGTGAATTCAGGGCCTGGGTTATGGGGGGCTCCCCTGCGCTCTAGCGCGTATGGTTCTAGTGAGTGGTGGTGCATGTTTTCTGGATGCCCTTAGATGGGGGGGAAAGCAGACTCCTCTGCAGCATGTTTAGGATCTGATCATAAAACCAGGAGGTGACTCCTGACCTCAGACAAATGAGAGAGCCTAACGAGACAGGTTAATATGTGTCAGTGTGTCAGTCTGGTGCCCCAGCATACTGATAGCCTGATAATTGTCAGCTTTCTGTAAGTGTAGGGGCAGAAGATTTATTTTTTTTTCAATAATTAAAGCAAAGAAAGAAGAAGACAGCAGAGCTTAGAACCACGTCCTTTAGAAAAAACAGTTGGCATCCTTTATTGATGTAAGGCAGAAGTAGATTTATTAAGTGCATGATGAGTAGAAGGGATAGGTTATAGGAGGGCAAACAAGTTGTGCTTAATGTGACAGAAAGTGGAACCAGTGGAGAAGGGTGATGTGGTTGGAGTAGGAAGCTGGAAAAATTACTTTTTGGAGTACTGTGGAGGTAGGACAAAACTGAATCATGAGTTGGAGCTGTAGGAAAAGGTGGATTGCAAAGCTTATGTTCCAGAACAGAAGTTTTGCAGTTCAGCAAGTGTCATAATATCAATGCCCTGCTTTGAAAACGTTCTTAATAAGCTTATGAAGTTCTCTAAGCTTCTGCTTTGGTTGCTGATAACTGTAAATTACCCTTTTCCACCTCAAGTGTCAGTTTGAGCAATAGGTAACAAGACTTCCTCCTGGGAGGAGACAGGATGCCTTCCAGGCTTGAATATCTTTCCTGTTCCTAGCTTATATGTATGTAAATTAAAAAATATTGATTTTGGATGGTAGCTCTTGAGATACAAAGATAGCCTAAAATGGTGTTTTCATTGTGTGATCCCATCTGATACAAGGCATAGGATGAGCCATATGATGGGACCGGGGTTAAAGTCTCCTCCCCAGCTTCTGGCATCTTTCCTCCAGCTTTCTTTGAGAAGATAAACAGTGATGCTGACAGGTTACGTCCGCGAAGGCATCCACATTGCCTTAAGGTGTTCTCACCTGATGAATTCAGGGCCATCCAAGAAATTAGAAGAGACTCCCTTGGCTCCCACATTAGACTTTTCTGTATGGGGTTTTTTTTTTAAAAAAAAAAAAAGCCTCTTTCACACTACACACTTTTTTTTTTTTAAAAAAAAAAAGCTTATTCCATCTTTTAATGAGATGAGGTTACTGCTGGATTTCAGATTGAGGGACATCCCTTGTCCCCACTGCCCTCTCTGAAGGTGCTGGTCTACAGCAATTTGTGCTGCTTCACAGTAGGTAAGTGCTTCATGTCTGCTAATAAAGTATTAAATCTCGACTTTCTTCTGAATCTTGCTGTCCAAAGACATTACAAAAGCAGAGTGGGAATTCCCAGCCAAAAGCAGCCATTTCAGTTGGTGGCTAACAAGATCCTACAGACATCAAAAAAAATTAAATGAGGTTTCCTGCTCCAGTTACAGCAACAGCCGTGTAGAGCTTCAAAGAGGTCACAGGTGTGGAAATTGGAGGACTCTTAATGGAGGCTGAGATAAAAAGGGATTCTCTAAAGCCTTGGATGTAAGTTTCTGGTCTGGAGTGGTGAGTAATGTAATTGCTAGGAGGTATCTTTGGCTTTGCCCAGAGCATGCTAACAAGCGATCAAAACACTTGCCCACAGCCAAACTGTTCTTTCCCTTCTACTCTTTAGAATAATAAAAGCATTACACACAAACCCCACTGTTAATGCAACATGTGGGTGAAGTTCCAGGCTATTGTGTATAAAACTGAGTCTTAATTCCAGCAGTAATTATAACTTGTTCCTCTCCCCTGCATCACAGCGCAGGAAGTGATGCAAAGTTCCCTCTATGTGTGTTAGGCTGAGTGTAGGAACAGAGTCAAAGTTATCTAATCTCTTGATTTTAGTTACTTTCCTGTCAGTGTCTCAGCTGTAATACAGCACAATTGGAAACTTTTAGCATTTAAGGTCGATGTTTAGTCCGGTCTGTTAGGAGCTGGTTCCACTACTCGTGGATATTTTGCTTCATTTCTGTTTATAATGCAATCTGACATTTGTTTTCCTCTTTCTCTTGAGGCTGATTTTGTTCAAATTAGAGATTTCCTTGCAACACATGTTTTCTCATTTTTCTAGTCTTCAGTTTTTGAGGCCATCAGCAGTTTAGGCTGTGAGGTCCTGCCCTTGTCTATACTTGATAGAAAAAACACAGTAAAAATTCATCGTTTGCTGCCAGCTATCTGTGGTAACCTCAATATCTCCTGTTTGAACAGAAGGGACCAGCAATTATTGCTGAATATAAAAGTTTTTAGCATTGCCTTTGTACACAGGGTGTGAGAAAGTCCAAGGCTTTTTTATTTATGCTGGTATATTACACCATATAATTGCATCCATCTTTTTGATCTGTGGTATGAATTAGTTCTATTGAAAACATGTTTTCTATTTTTAAATCAGTTGTCTTGAACTGAGCTCTTGAAACATTTGGCTTTTTTGGTCTTGTTTTTGTGTGGATTTTCCATATTGTGCTGGGTTTAATATAATTGTTGGCATGTTGGTTTTGAGAGGGTTTTTTCCTTTGCTGTTTTTTTTTCTCCGTTTTGTATAATTCTCTTGATATTTTATGTTACGGTGTTGTATTTATCCAGATTTAGTATGCGAGTTATCTCATGATATCTGAGCATTTCACAGTTTGGAAATATTTGATGAAGTGCTTGCTGGGGCCAGTGTTAGAAAAGGAGAGCAGAGATTTGGAGGCCCAAAGTGCTGTGTTTCTATACTTCACTGATGGCTAGATTGGAAGCCCAGGGCTCCAACCACGGTCAGTAGGGACAGAGAAGCATCTCCTTGAAATTTGGATCATAGGTGGGATGATTTCTACCGGACCTTATTTTTCTCCCCTGATCAACAGCTGAGTACAAATTCTGAACTCATATGTCTAAATTGGAAACTTGGGGTTGAATGGGATTATTGAGGCCCAAGTGACTCTTCCAAGAAGTGTCATCTTCTCTTCCTGTTTTCTGTGGCTCTCGTGATGCTCACAAAAAACATGAGTTGTGCTACCAGCAAGCTAAGGCTGCTGTCCCTGCACCCTGCTGTGGTGTACCTAAGGCTGCTGTCCCTGCACCCAACTGCAGTAGCACTGTGGTGTTTCCTTGTGTGCCCCAACCCAAAGCCATTTGCTCTTCTGTCTTATTAGGCTTGATGGTATTTTCACCTGGCCTACACAGCAGCTTCTCTGGTAGAGTTCTGGTCTGTGATGAGGGCTCCTCTGTGACAGTGAAGTAGTAAACGAAATGGCACTTACCAAGTTTGGCAGAGCAGGAAAATGCCAGAAATTCCGAGCATTTGTTCCATGCCCCATCTGTTAGATGGTTCTCCTTGAGTCAAGGCCTTGTCCTTCCCCTGACTGGAGTGGGTGTTGAGGGTACGTTTGTGCCTGTGCTTCTCTTCCTTTGCAGCGGTTCTGCTTGGGGTGTGTGCTTGCTGGGGTTTTTTTCATCAGTACTTGTTGATTCTTATCATCTGTTTGTATAATAGTTTGGGATTGATGTAATCATTGTTACGTGTATTTCATTAAGAGATGGAGATGTGTGTGTGTGTACTTAGGTGTTTGCATAATTAATGAATTCAAGTATGTTCACATATCCCTTGTTAGCACATGAGTGCATGTGGTAAGCACTTCTCTTCTTTGTATCAGTGGCTTGTTGGGAAAGGTGCACGGTATTTATTTGGCATGTATATATGTAAAAAACCCACAAGCTCTACCATTTATTTTCTTTCTTCTACACCCACCCTAAAAACGTAAAGAAAAACACACACTTCTGCTGGGGTTCTAGGATAGTTTATTTTTTCATTCAGCCGTTAGTTTATTCGTTCAGGAGTTGTACACTGGGAAAAAAGTGCATCCATCAGACAGTGAGGGCTTTATTTATGGGGGGGGGTGGGGTGGTGTTTCAAAGGGGAGGCTGTCAAGTCCCAAAAGAGCCTTTCATGGTGTATTCTCAGCGTGCTTCTGAGGCCGCTGCTCTGCTCATCAGGAGGAGAGGCAGAAATGTGGGCTTTACAGAGCAACTGTGTGTTTCACTGGTCCCTGCGCTCACTGACGTTTATTTACATATTGGGAGAGTAAATGGGTAGAACAGATGGCAACCAGACATTTGGTGGTTCTGTTCCCGTATGCTCCTCAGGGGTCTTGCATTCAGTTTTTGCAAAAAGCTTGTCCTATAGCGAGGAGAAAAAACCCAGGATCCTGTTCACAACTGTGAAATGCTTGTTGGGTTTTTGCTGTAGTGACAGATTAAAGTGTTTAGTAAAATGTGAAGTAATTATGACATTTGTTTTGCAAGTTCAGATACCTGCTCCTTAGGATAAGTCCATTGGCCAGTCTGGCTGGCTCTTTTTATTATTAATTCTTATTTTCATCACTGGAGTGAATGCATTTAGATTTGAAGCCAGAGATATCTTCCTTCTACAGACTTGGATTTTGAAAAGTACAGGTCTATTTATACAGGTCTTGGATACCTTTTGGCCTTTGCCTCAAATACTGTAAGTCATTTGTACTCTTGTAAAAACAGAGTATCTGAAAAAAAAACGCAGGATTTTCGAGGGATTTTAATATGTATTTCTTCACTATTTACAGTTATGAAGCAGGAGATTTACTTCCATACCAAGTTGAATTTTTTTCTTACTTCCTTTGTACACAGGGGAAGGCTGGAGCGGGGCTGCTCCAGGGTGCCAGGCAACTCGCTTCAGTGGTTTGGGGGGGATTTATTTTTTTCCAATGTGTGCGTGTTGTTTGTTTTAGAGAAGTGATAATTAAAGCACTTTTCCCAGGCAAAACCATAATATAAAATACACATTTTGAAAATTTGTTAAAAGGGGAGATGCAAGTCAGGTTTTGAATGTGTAAAATCCTCAACCTGCACATTGATCCTTCCTGTAAAGCAGCCGGTAAAGTGGGGAGAAATGGAATGGAAGTTGAAGAGTTTGACCTTTAGCATAGCGTGCCAAATCAACAGCTCCAGCAGTTTGTGACATGATGAATTCCCATGACTTACTGGTAAACACATGAAACTGCCCGTGTTCATAGGAGAACCTGTCAAATAATGTCAATGCCAGACCTCTGTTCATCTCACCTACAAAGTGAGACTCTCCCAGCGTTAGATAAAGTCTGCCAAGCAAACCTTTCCATACTACACCTCTCTGTAGTAAAAGGTCAGAGCTGAACTAGTTTGCTTTGAGCCGGGATAGTTTCCCAAAGTAAAAGTAAAATGACTGATCCTCCGTGAGTGAATCAACTCAGTTTTTACCCAGTGTTCTCTAGTGGCCTTCTTACAAAGTGATGTCTTTTAACAAGGTGAAACTGGGCAGCCATGTCGTGCTCTGCAGGGAAGCTCACCGTAGCAAATGGTAGCAAGAAAGTGAAAATGGTAAACCTCAAGAAAGAAACATTATCTTCTTGAGACACCTTTAGAAGGTTGATCATTAACAAAAAATAAAGTGGAAACTTGCTACTTTTCTTTAGGCCATGCTGCACAAATATTATGTTAGGATTAGTCTAGATGAAGATAATTGCTGAACTCACAGATTTTTGGCAGTATATTCCACAGCCCACGTGAAATACAGAAAATTGTTTCTTAATAGAGCTTTTAGCCAGACTCTGTTGGTAGTGTGCGTGGTTAATGAAGCTGCTACATCTCAGTGTGACAGTGTTTCTGTGATATACACTGCAGTTCCCTTAAATACTTTGTAAGGCACTTTGGAATCCTTTGAGATCAAAATTAAATACAAGCCTGTTATTAAATAGGACCTAACTTCCTCTTTTTTTTATTATTTTATATGGGGTATTGCTGGTTTTAGGAACTGTATTTCTAGACTGAGCCCACCATTGCAGTGCAATTACTGAGCAAATCACATCCTAGATAGTATTTGGGGTTTTTTCCCCCGATAAAATAACATAGCTTAAATATTTTTTCCAGTGGTTTGTAGCCAGATGCAAAGTCAGCTAAAAAAGATTTCTTCTGAAAGATTTCTTTTCTACATCATTATACAACTAAACGTAGCTTTTGTAAATACTGCAGGATTTCATGGCAGTCTTGGAAGTCATGGTTTCTGTGTCCTGGTTCCTTCCCTTCGGAGTAGATGGTGGCAGAGTAGATGGTCACGTATTCTTTATGGTCCAGAGCTTGTATAAGCATTAACCAAATAACTAATTCAGTAGCAGCAAAACTCAAGAAAAAACAACTGCCAAAAAACCAGTAAGTAGTTTTGGCAGAGTATGGCAAGCCCTGTGCTTTTAAAAGGCTGGGGGGTGGGGGAGGAAGTTATAGATGTAATTGTTGTTGAGTCCACAAATGCTAATCCATATGTGGTCATTTGTATCTCTGAAGGGTTTTGGGTTTTTTCTTTCTTCTGTGACAGACTGACGTCTTGGTGTTGAGCTGCGATCTGTTCACAGATGTTGATCTGTATAAAGTTGTGGATCTCTTTCGGACACATGATGCTACTCTCTCTATGCTGATGAAGAAAACCCATGAACCCACAGAAGCAGTACCAGGACAGAAAGGGAAAAAAAAGCCAGGTATGTTGATATGAATACATGTATTTATTGATAGATAATAGAGAAACCACTGGTATGCTCAGCTATCAATCCCAGAGCAAAAGAAATTAAACAAAAAAAAAAAAGTGCAGATACCCTGGTCAGGGTGTGACTTGGTTTCTTCCAGCTCAGAATTAAGTATTGGACTCATGTAATCTTGCAGGCTCTGATCCAAAGCTCACAAGAGTTAAGGGAAAAGCTCCAGATGACTTCAGTGAGTTTTGGATCAAACCCTAAATTTTTGTTACATATGAACATTAAAACAGTTAGGTTTTTCAAGAGCACTAAGCATCAGCCAGATTGTAGCTGGGAATTTTACCACTGTAGGGACCAGTGTTAGATGGGTAAGAAATACTTCTAGAAATTCTCTGCTGAGTATGTACTGAATTACCCTTCTGAGATCGCATCCAGGAGCCTTTTGCTAGGCAAAACTCCCACTGATTTCAAGGACTAGGTTAGATGCTTATCTTGTCCCTCTTACCATGTCTTAGTGCCTTGTAATCTTTAATGTATCTATTTTCACAACAGTGCTGTGAGGCAGGGCAGGGCTATTATCCCTGTTTTACTTATACACTAAAAGTATTAAATACCATGTAGTTGCTCCCATACCATACCTCTCACTCTCCTTTAATGATACCTGTTAAATTGCTGAGGCTCGATTATTGCCCACGTAGTGAGTCCCTGTCCACGATTAGAGCTCAGATGCATTACAGTAACATGAGTAAGGAAGTGTAGCTTCAGACTGTTTGAGAGGAGTGAAATGCAAGCCAGCAGTTGGACTACTTCTGTGGAAGTGGAAGAAATGTCTTTTTAAAAGAAAGCTGCTTAGACTCTCCATGGAAAGATTTTGTGGTGTAAGGATAGTAGGGCTGAAATCATTTAGGACTTGGAGTCTGAAACAGCTCTCACACACACCCCTTTGCTTTTGAAAAGTGAATCTGAGTGATAATAGCACATAAACCATCATCAAGAACACTAGTACTGCCACAGAGTGGAGCATTCAGGAGTTATAAACCCATGGGTCTATGGTTAAACATCATAGAGCTGCCCAGTATGTGAGCCTTGATTACACAGGGTGGGAGTGAGGAGGTCTGTGAGGATAAACAAGATCATCTGAAGACTCTTCGTAAATGTAAACACATCATGGCACACATGCCTTCTTAATTTGCTTGGGTTTTAATATCTGTGTGCTTGACTCTGTAGCATTACTATTCCTAAATGACTTGTTAAAATTTGTGTATGATTTCTCAGATCTGTAAAAGACCAAACTTGAAAATATGAAAATTCCTGTGGCAATGTTTTTCTGTGGGGCTGAATGCTAAGGTCTCCTACTAAAAGCTGCTCAAGCTGTCAGGCATCACCCTAGGAAGTTTTCCATGAACTACCTCAGATGAGACATGTCCCTTACCAGACCTTTTTCAGGCATTTGCTAAAAGCAGACAAATGCCAACACTGATGAGTTTTGGGTTCCTCTCTAGGCTCTGGAGAGGGACAGTACATTTAGGGGCACTGGACCCTCCTGCCTCTCATGTAGAGATATTAAGATGAAAAGTGTCAGGAGCTCTTCATAGGATGTGACACTATCAGCTCCTCTAAATCATGACGTGTTTCTGTATTCTTGTACTGTTCAAGTGTTAGCATTAGGTAACGTACCCTCAGCCTTCACAAGCCACCAGATACAATTGCAGCTTTATTTGTTGTTTCACTGTGTTTACAAATTCATAATTTTTGGAGAAGGAGCAGGAAATCTTTTATCTCGCATATACCATGGAATCCAAATCAAAGTCATTGTTTGGGGGATATTATTAAACATCCCAGAACATTTTTTTTTAAATTAGCATGAATCGCAGTGTTAAGCAGCTACAAATTCATACTGAATTGTTTGATGTAACTCAGCTGCAAGTTATAAGGTGAAATTTATTGCCTTTTATACTTGGGGGATCATATATTGATGATGATAATCTTATAGGCTTTTTTTTAATTGTAGCAAAGCAATTTAAAAAAAATACCCAAAACCCCATCAAAAAACCCCATCAAAAAACCACACAAAAACCATCAAAGAGTGTTAGTGACTGGTAATACCCCAAATAAACAGAATGTGTCAGGAATTCAAACACCCAGAATGGAGCCATGTGCTTAAAGACGACCTGAAAGGGATTGGGTGGAAAAGTGTCTGAACTCTTCTGTGTATAAAGGCAAGCAGAAAAGATGGGGATGGTGACTCTTTCCTGCTTGTTTTTCTTGTCTTGAAAGCAGCAGGCATGTCATCACTGGTATTCCCTGTGTTTGCCAGAAGACCTCTTGGTGGTCTTGCAGGCTGCATCGTGTGTATTCTCTCCCTTTAATTGAAAGGGTGGGGATACTGAATCTTAAACAAAGGTGTCTTTTTCCCAAATGTCAATTAATTATGTTTGATTAAAAAGCATTTTAGAAAACATGACTGAAAACTGTTTTTTTCTCATCACTGAACTGCTCAACTTCCGTTCTCTTGTGATGTCATGGTTTCTTTAGATCATTAAAGCCTCCAAAAAGGACAGGGAACTAATTTCTAAGGTGATTAATAACATTTCAATAGCTATGTCAAATCCTTATTTATCATACAGAGGGAAAACAAATCCTTCATTCCATTTTTATACTTCAAACAATCTTTTATTTACCATCACTGCAGCGTCAACATTTTCCTCATACTTCCCTTGCAGAGTAAACTAGCTATGTATTTGTTCTTCCATTTATTTTTTTTTTCCTCACTGAGTAATGCCAGTGTGATTTGAAACAGCACTCTTGTATCTCTGGGTAGTTGATTTTAGTGGTAAGTTTTATGTTTTCTGAATTACAGAAGTGTTGCTATTTAATGTACAGGCAAAAAGCCTGACCTGGTATCTGCTAAAAAATACAGTATGCCCACATGGTTTTGCTGTCTGTTTCTTACCTATCCACACAAGCAAGAGAAACTAGTTTGGTGGTAGTCATGTACCTGGTCCCATTTTCATCAAGTTTTCTCTTTCCCTTTCTCTCACTGCCTAGAGCTTTGCTGTGGTGGTGCAATATGTAAGTGTAGGAGCAGTCAGGCAGATTGTGAGTAGCTGTGACCTGAACTTTGAGAGACGTGTTGGTACCTTGATGGAGGAAAATTGCTCACTGTTCTTTCCAGGCTGGCAAGAGCCCAGTTAGGTAGCAGTGGTGATGGCTGGTTAGCCCAGTTCGAGAGTAACTTCACCACTTTCCCTAGCATGAGGCTCGGCATTGCTTTTCAGATTGACTTCTGAGTTTTTCCAGCAGAAGAGCTTTATCCTAATGGTACTCAGTGTGTCATAGTGTTACATGTTCAGGCCTATGGTTGCACTTCTTTGCTGTATGATTAATTTCTGAGAAGGGATAGAGGGTATGCTTGATTACCTGGATCAAAGGCTGTTAGTAGGAAACTTTGAACAGTTGCATAGATTTGACTGTATCTTGCTAAGCAGCTATTGCTGTGGTAACTCTGTGTGATGTGGCTGAACTGGGGAAAACAGGGTTAAAAATATTTTGGCTGAAAAAAAATCTGAGAATTAACTACTTATAGAGCTTGCTGTTACTCCAGTGTGGCTAAAGGCTTAGAACTTAGGAAATTGAATATTTGCCAGTTTGGCCTAAAATAATAGTATTTAGTGGAAGAAAAGAGGTTTTTGTTAGAAGTGTACCATGGCATTCCTGTACAGCCTGTGTTCCTGCAAAGATCAGTATATGGTTGCCACCAGAGAGTCACAATATATAAAGTGCAAGTTAGAATAAACTGCCACCACTGTATTTAGGTGTAGTGGAAAACTGTTAAAAATAATGCTTTATGCTTCAGTAGACTCCGGTCACGGTTGGTGCTCAGTCAGCAACTGCAGGAGATGGGCAAATGCCACAATAATACATGTGACTAAAACATATTGTCTTGGTTGGCAGTTTTACAAATAGATATTTAAACCAAGTCAACCCAGAAGCATCAATGGTAGGAGTCTTAGAATCTGTACTTCTGTGTGCCTGTGTGATTTAGGTTTTCTGTCGCTATCAGTATGTATATGAAATAGAACAGTTGCAAAGTAGTTATGCATTGACTGAAATCATAATCCTCTCCAGACCACCAAATTCTTATGTGAAGTAATTTATGATGATGAAGAAGCAGTTGGATTTTTGAAGAAAACTCTGCTTGTCTTGGGTTTGCTGTATAAATCCACGTAGCAGTTTGGTTGGTTGCTGGGTTGTTTTATTTTAATTTTAAAGAAAATAAGTGAGATTTAAAATATTTTTAAAAATAAATAAAAAAGGAAAGCACAGCTCAAGATGGAGTATTGCCTGTCAGCTCAAGATGGAGTGTTGCATGTCAGAACCTGTAGTTGGTGCCTTCATAAAAAGGATGCAGAAAGCTTGCCAGGCCACTGCTTTGAATATCATAATGGGTAACAGCTACCCTGACTAAAAATAAGTTAATAAATATTGTGGATAACTTCTGCAAATTCATTGATTCAGATTTTTGTCTGAAACCTAGTATTCTGTATTTTGGGGGTGGTTGGTGGTCCTATTTGTCTTTCCAGCCTTCATTAAGACAGGGTTCTATAATGGTTGTGTTCGATTTTCTACTTCAGTGGAGCAGCGCGACTTCATTGGAGTGGATGACACAGGAAAAAGATTGCTCTTCATGGCTAATGAAGCAGACTTGGACGAAGAACTTGTCATTAAAAGATCCATCCTTCAGAAGTAAGCTTATGAGTCCTTGCAGTAGAAAGTAAACTCGGGGTGGGGGAAAATAACTGTGGGCTGGGAGTGATGGTTAAAGACAAAGTAGGATGAGAAGGGGAGAGGAAAAGCAGCTTTTGCAATGTTGAGGGAGCAGTATTTTATTGTTCATTACATCATTACAACAAGCTGGTAGGCTTGTCTGATGCCCTTATTGTAAACATTTCTAGGGAAAGAAAAGGAGTGGTTGAAAGGTAACTCTCCTTGAAGTGAAGCCTCTATTGCTATAGTTTGGATAGCTTCAGAAGTGGTAGACCTGTGTCTGTAAATGAAATGCTAGTCTTACTGGCTGAGTCCCAGATGGAATTATGGAGTATCTGAGACAAACTCTCAGCATTTCACAACCCTGTTGTGCATATAAGGCACAAAACTTCATCATTGTTTCCAGGCCCCAAAAGATTCATTAGAGAATCCGTGTTATATCCACCATTAAGCTGCACTGGGAGCTTGCATGAATTTATTAAATACACAAGACTGGCTGAGCTTCCTGCACAGCATAATTAATAAGCAATAGTAGAAGAATGAAGGATGCCTTGTTGCTCTTTACGCTCTTCTGTACGGTGATTTTAATTCTCAGGCACACATTGTCTGCCCCTCTGTGGAAAGCTCTGCTGTCTCCTTCAGAACTAGCCTTTGTAGTCTGTCCCAGGCTGACAGTCAGACTTTCACCTCTGTGAGACTAGACACCTGTGGGGAAGCCATCTGAGAGCTGGAGAATTCATCCATGTGAACATCTGGGGTCTACTCCCAGGTAATCTCTTCTGTGAAAATGCCCCTGCTGTGTGTCCTGTGGGCCACAGCGAGGTGTCGTCTTTCCTTGAACATCCCACTACCAGATGCAAGGGAGGTGCTGTGTGCCCATGGAAAGATGACTCCTTTTCTGCCTGAGTTTAAGGATTACCCTAGAAGGAAAATGGTCAAGAATGAGCCGTGTGTTAACCGCTGTGATGGAAAGAGCTTGTCCCACTTTGTTCCTGCTGGCACTCTCATGGGTTTTTCTTGGATGTGGCAGGGACCAAGCAGCAGGCAAGCCTTCTGTACGTACACAGCAGCTGATCTGCCTAATGTAGGAAATTCAGCACTGTTCCATTCTGTGGTTTTGAGCAAACGAAGAGTAATAGATCTATTTTGGGCTGGGGAGGAATGTTTTATCTACTGTTAGTGATAGGCTTGTCTTTATGGCTTTCTCCTAGCACTGGTGGGTGGCTGTGATATAACGACCTAGAAATTGCTGTAACATGTGTGATCTTAGTTGACCTCTGATTTTACAGGCTCATCTAACCAGAGAATTCTCATTCCTGTTACCCTATAGCTAAATTAATCAGGCTTTATCCTGTAGGCAAAACTTTGCCTTCAGGAACACCTGTTCAGATATGTGTGGATCAGTGGATCTCCTTGAGCATAACTGTTTGGGATTCAGTATATGTAGTGTTGGAGATACACAGATGGGATAAAAATCTGCATATCTCCCTGTCTGTCTTAGAGTTCCATATGCACAGCTATCAAAGCTAATGTAAATGTAATGTTACCACCCTCCAAGGTGCAAATGACAGAACAGTCTAGAAGCACAAAGAGAGCAGATCTGCTAAGTGTTAAAAAGAAGAAAAAAAAAAAATCAAGAAAAAGATGCTCTTGAGCATCAGGCAGAAGCATTGGGCCAGTGTCCACCTGGGTGAGCATCTGACATCTGAGACTGCTGCGGATGCTTGTGCGCTCTCTCCGTTTCACAGCTGCCATCTTGGAGGGAAGCAAAATAATTTATGGAAATTGTTAAATATTTTCAAATGAGGCAGTTCCAGGGTAGCAACAACTGTGGGAGCTTTAGGAAGGCAGTGTTGGCAGCTAATGATATTTTAACCACTGTGTTGTCTAGGCCTGCTCAGACCCTGACTTTCTGATGTGAGAAACAAAAGCGACACTTAAAACGATCTTTGAAGTCTTTTTTTTTTTCTTTTTAATATATCACAGTAAAGCAGGGAGAGGAGGGGAAAAAAAAGAAAAAGAGCAAGCCCAATCTCGTTTTTCTTCATGGATCACTTGAAGTGAGTGACTTTCAGCTGCCATATTGGCCGCTTCTTGATCTTTGGACTTTGTTTTGATGAAATAACAGGCTTTGTGGCAAGATGGGAGAATTTCCAGTACACTCATTCATTCCTCTGTAAAATACAATAGACATCTCAAGGGTGTTGCTTTTGTTTGTTTTGCTTTTGATGGTCTCTTTGAAGGGCTATGGTGGTCTTGTTACATGAACTCTAGAACTCCTTCACTGCTTGTTTTGCTCTTCAGATCCTTTTCTGTTTCTATTTTCTTTTTTCTCGCCCTTTTTAAGGAGAGGAGTGGGAGGAACGGGAAGAGGGAAGATGAACTTTGATTTAAAGCTAAGAATCTTGATACTGGTAAAAATCTAGATCTAGTGGTTCAAAGGACTTTTGGCTTCCCCTCCTTAAGGAGGGCAGTTGTGTTGACAAAACATCCAAAGCTGTAGAACGCTAATTTAAATCCTTGAAGAAAAACCTTTTTCCTGACCTTTTGCCTTCTTCCTATCATTGGATTTCACGCTTTTCATTTTCCTGCCATAAAAGAGCAGCTGCTGGGGAAGGAAAGAGGAAAACACACAATCTCCTGAGTACCTGTTGAGTATTAAATATTTATTTGGTCTTGACTCAGGCATTTTGTAATAATGGAAGTGTTAAAGAATGAAACATTTTAAGAGGATTTTTAAGTTCATGGTGTGACTTGTTATTATTTTTCTCAGTTTGGTTAAGATTTCTCTTCCAGATTTGTTTTGGGGTTTTGCGAGTTGTGGATAGTCATTTTGGTTTTGAGAATGCCTCTCCTTGTTACACCACAGAAAGCCTTCTAGATTCTGCTCCTTTACTTGCCAGAGCAAATCTGGCACAGCTTTCCATTCTGCTGTTAAAAATCTCTTTTTTTTTTTTTTTATTTTTTAAATCCTGTGCTGTTAGTCACCCTGATGACAAGTCCCACAGGTAGCATCTTCCCTCCAATAAACAAGTGCAAAACAGCATCCAGTACATCCATCCAGGCATGTTTTGGTATGCACCAGGTTGGGCCAGGAGACACATTTATCGGTGGTGCCTGCAGAGGCTAAAGCTGCTGGTAGAAGCATTTTGAAGGAAACTGTTGCGTGTTTGGCCATGAAAAGCCATGAACAGCCTGTGCATGTCATTCACCTCAGCAAATAGCTGCAAGATGAGATACTAGAATGAAAGAAATACAGTTTGGGGAAGTCTTGGAGCCAGCTTAGGGTCCTTTGAAGAGAAAAAAAATGAAGTTATGTGCTCATCTCTGGAGCCTGGTTTTGCCAGTGACATCTCTCTGACTTGGGGCTTGGCAGGATGAAGGAGTGAGGAAATGATGAGAATTCCATAGCTGCTGCCTTTGCTTTCCGAAGGGGCAAAGGTATTTGTTTTCAAAGCACGATTACAATGGATGGGGAACTTTTTGCTCCACCTCTGATATTTATGGTCATGCAAAGTGAGACAGTAAAAGACACCTGTTGGAGCAGGTCTAAATTTGGAGCATTTCCTTTTAAGATCTTGTGGGCTGTGTAAGGGTGAGTTCAGCCTTCGTGGGTGTTCTGTCTGCACAGACGCAGGTGCAGGGCTTCTCCTAGAGAATATGTTAATAAATCACCATGACAATTCCAGCTACTTATTACCTCATGTGCTTCAGACAGAAAGGAATACCTCATCTATAAATATATACAGTACTAACATTAGTAACCTTGAAGTAACAATGCAGATCTGTTTTTAAGATATTTTAATAAAAAAAAAAGGAGTGGGAAGATGGAGTTCTTTCTTCCTTTTCCCCTTGCATCATGAGAGTAAAAATGAATGGTGTAGTATAATTTTAAAAGTCAGCGTTGCCAAGTGGGTAGGTAATGAGAGTTTAGGAATAGCTTTGATACACTTGATTTCCTTTCTCTTGCCTTGGGGTATTGCCTTTTTTTTTTTTCTGCTGATAATTTGTTTTAAATAAGTGGATCATATATAAACACACTGCAACTTCCTTAATGTTTCTGTTCTCTGGAACTGCCCTCCTTGGGAAACTGGCATCACTGAAATACTTTGCCACTCCTGTGGTGGTTCTTTTGGTGGTTTTGTGTTTTAAATCTGCTTCCATGAGAAAGGATGGAAATGCCACAGGTACAGTCAGATGCTCCGCTGTGTAAAACATCCTAAACTAGATCATGGGCAAATGTCCTTTTCCACGTTTTGTTGTGCTGGTTAAGGGGGTGGCCACCTCCAGCTTGCCCTCATCTAGATGTTTGATCGAGTACCTCATAAGCCACACGTGCCAAAATGAGTTGCATTACTTCTAATAGATTAAAAAACAGGACTTTGATAATTTGGTTCTTTTTCCTTTGCGTGTTAAGGAGTGGTTCCCGCAAGCAGTGCCCACAGGTAGGGAAGGGAGGGATGCAGTAACCCAACTCAACAGGAAAATCCTGAGGAGCAACTCCGGGCAGACCAGGGAGAAACATGCTTTCTGGATTCAGCTGTCTGCAGGATGCATGTACATGTGTTAGCTTTGGGGCTGGTTCCATATTGGAGAAGTCCGTGTGTTTCGCTATTAGCAGCCTTTTCTTAGCAAGTTTCCTTTGCGTTCAAGTGGTATTTTGAGGAATGCCATGGGAAGATGTTGGATATTTGTTTTGTTCTCTAAATTGTGCATTTTAGAGAGTGATGTGTAGATCTTCATGTCTTTCCTGTTATTCCAGATCTGCTCTTTTCATAAATAAAACTAAAAATTGCCTGACCAGCGTCCAGAAAACAATGCAGGTTCTTTTTGGCTCGTCCATCACAAAACCAGAAGTTGTCTGTGTTGATTTAGGTAATAATCCTTTTGCAGATGCACAAGCCAGAAAAGAATCTGGTTCCCCTTCCCAGAACTGAATTGGTTTCACAGTACTAGTAAGAATTTAGAAAGTTGTAAAAAGTTATTTTAGCCGGTAAAGCAAGCGGATCAGATGCTGGATCAAAACAGGGGAACTTGGTCTATCAAATAAGAGGGTGTGATTTTTACACACTAACTTCTCAGACTATAACCACACTTTAAAAATGTAGGTGTAACTTTTTAATCGTGCTTCTTTACAAAAGAGGACTTCACTGAACATTTCAGAAAAAGACACTAGCCTGTGAGCTGTTGCTTGAGCCATGAGTTGGGAGTAGATGTCCTCAAGATGCCCCTGAAAGTCTTGCGGGCCTGTTAGAAGTTTCTCAGTTCACTAAGAGTAGCTGCTGTAACTAAAAGGCATTCATTTTGTCACAGAGTTTGCCCTTTGTATTACACAGTTAGACTTTGCTTGACTTGCTCTGCCTTTTCTGTAATATGTTGGGGATGAGCGTAGCCTTTACCTTCAGAAATGGAATATTTCAAACATTATTTATCCTCTCTAAAATGGATGTAGCCAAAGATACGGAAAACATTTGAATTTGGTGCTTTTGTATGTTATGCTTGTAGAGTAACACACTGAGTTTCTGAGACGTTGGCTTTATGCTTTAAAGAACATACTGCTTTTACTGATTTTTAATACTGTTGCTTCCACAGGGTTTTATTGTGCTTTGCTGCTGCCATGTTATTTTATTCATTCAGTGGGGAGGGTGGTGAAACGCATGTACAGCATATCCAGGTCCTATTTTCAAAAGACAGGTCATGCCACGTCTTGACAGCTAGTACAGGTAAGAGGCTATGCATCTCAGGGTCTGGAATATTAACAAGGGCTTTGAGTGTAGCTATAGAAAGATGTATTGGCACCAGATTTAATTTTGCTGCCAGCGTTACAGTACGCGTAAGACTAAAAGCGGAGAGCGTGCGGCTCAGCGTTTCATTTCTAATCATCAGTAAACATATGTCGTACGGATCATCGTTACTCATCTGTCTGTCTGTGGTCTCAGACCAGTGCTTAGCCTGTGATTCAGTTTTACTTTTCAGAGGTTTCAAAGGAGGAAGAGCTGACTGTATTGCTTGGACACCCTGGCGTCCATGTGACTTACTTGGTAAATGCCGTGCTCTGGGTGAGTCATCGGGTTGGACAACACTGAAGTTGAATCTCTCTTGTTGTTACTGTAAGCCAGACTTGGGTCTTGAAAAGATGACAAATGGTCTGTTCAGTTTAGAAATGTGTCTTAATATTATAATACAGTTGCCACTGTGTATTTTTTAGCAGCACTGTGAGTTAGTTTATTTTGCAGGGATGATGTAGCCATCACAGGCTGGTTTTGTGACATATTAACCCCAATTGATCCAGAGGTAACTGTATGATCAAAAAGTTCCTCTTCATGCTTGGGTTAGGGGTGAGACACAGAATGATCGATTATTTGCCTCTAATGTGCGTTTTCAGCCATGGTGCCTACTCAGTATATCTGCCTGTTGAAATCTGAGGGTCCAGCGATCCCAGAATGACCAGGACATGTCAGAGGGGCACAGACTCCTTATTGTGCAGTTGGGATGGGACAGAGGGGGGAAAAGAAAAAGCCAAAGGTCAGAGGAGTTACCCCCACTTGTGCGAGCGCTGTCAGGCTCTCCCCTACCACATGTCCGCCATGTGTTCCTCATCAGCGGGATGTGGAACTCCATGACGCAGAGCAGACTGGAATGCGGAGTTAGTTAACACCCGCCGTTGGGGAATTTATCAGCCAATGTGGAATATGGAGCGGGGGGAGGAAGCAGCCTGGTTTAAAGTAAAGTAAGGGTGAAATGAGGCATGTGACTGTTCCTCTTCAGTTAAAAGGTCTGATTCTGCTTGGGGCTGAGGTCCTGGCTTGTGGTTCCCTTGCTGTTCAGCATTGCTGAATTTTTTTTTTTTTTTTTAAATCCTTCAAATTGACATATTTAGCAGAAGATTTTTACAGTGGGCTGGAGGGAAATACACTTGGGATTTTTGCAAGGAACCATTCATCTAGTTTATTCTAAGAAAGCTGGACTTTGAAAAGCCTTTCTCTCATCCTGACCATCAAAATCCCAAACTGCTGACTTGCAGGGATACATAAAAGCGATAGCTTCTCCGTTAAAATTAGCTACACTTGGTATCAATAGAACTGTAGTTGCATAATATTTGTAGTTCTGATTTATTACACTTACTTCATGGCTACTGTGAATTCTAACCTGAATGATTTATTGTGATGCTAAGAATATTGTGAAAATCACAATGGAAAAAATCAGAATATACAATTAGCTGGTTGAAGGTATATGTGTGCCCACAATCCTTATTGGGTTTGCATTCTACTTTACTTGCAGCAAATATATATCTTTCAAAATGTTTCCATTCATTCAGAATACAATGCTGAATTCCCTCTTGAATAGCTGTTGTGTGGTTCTCCCCAAACAGCATTGTGCTGGCAGTTTCTGGAATTGCACAGGAAATGAAGAGCATAGCAAACTTTCTTTTCTCTTGCTAAGACATGCTTCTTGGGCATTCTTCCAGTAGATCGAGTAAATAGCAGAGATCTATTCCTAAGGGCAGCATGTCCTCTGTGCTACTGCTTTGAGAAATCCAAATATTCGCTGGCTTTAAGTCCATCCTTTCTCCATCAAATTTATTTCACCCTTTCCCCAGCTAGAGAAGATTAGATTCCTCTTACATGCAGTAAAACTTCTTAGCTGCTTGTCTTAGAGGTTTCTTATAGGACTATCAACAGCCACCAAGTATGACTGTTAAACCTTGATAGGAGCACTAGGAGTGCAGAGCTGATTCTTGCACAGTGACTCGTTCTAAGTGTAAGTTACACGTACCTGCATGCCTGTGTGTTGGCTGTCAATAGCTGATGGTATTACGTGGGTCAAACCTCTTGAAATCCTCTAACCTTTTTTAAAAAAAAATCATGTGGGGGGTGGCATTCACAATTCAGGTTAGTGGAAGCTCAAGATTTTGAAATATTTGGGTTAGTCAACACAGAGACATTTTAAAAGGGGAATAATTTGGGGCCTTCAGACAGAAAGAAATTGGCTGATGGACTTTAATTAAACTCTGAGGGTTGGAAGCAAACCAATACGAAAGCAAGGGAGATTCAAGTTAAAGCTGAACTTCTGGTTTTTCTGCATATAAATTCTCCAGGAGCTTGGTGATATTTGCAAGAGCACAAGAACTGTCTTTCAGTATCGCCTTTGATTATTTTTTCCTTTGCTTTATTATTCCCAAGGTGTAGCATTAAATACCATTTCAGAGGCCACGTGTGTCCCTAACTTCTCTGTCCCATCTCTGTGGTACATGTGTACCTACCTGTATGTGATGTGTGTAATATATAGCTTTCTTCACTCCTGTACGGCTACAGCATTTCTAGAACTAGAAATTTTGGGGTTTTGTCTTTTTTTTTTTCCCTTCCCCAAGTGAGCTACAGCATTACTGAAAATACCTCTGAAATTCCCACTCCTGTGACTTTGAGCCTTAGCCAGGTAGAACAGTAATAACAGAATCACGGCCAGTCGTGCCATAAATTTCAGCTCAAGTATCAGGCAAGAAGGCCGGTTTCTGTTTGTACTGTTGTTAGAGGTATTTATGCAGGGCAGGTCTTTCAGCAAGTGTGATTATTTTCAGAGAGGCCCTCTCTCCATTCTTGCATTAGAATGTGCTGGGGATGTGTGTGGGGAACGGCACCTGATGAACAGCAGCCAGACACAGGGAATAAAGTCCCTTGGGAATGAGACTTCTCTTTATGGCCATTTTTCACTTCTGAGACCACTTGAAAAATATTGTTCTTCAGGTAGATCTCCTTCCTAGATCCCTGGGTTAGCATTTGGGTGCCTGCCATTTTCCCAGACCAAGGAGCTACTGAAGACTTAAGCTTTTCAAGTAGGAAAGTATGCAAGCACATATTTTGCAGCACCAGACGCTATTGAAAGAATAATGGACCCTTCCCACATTCAACTCCATTCTTCTTGCACTCGCTCCCAGACCTCTGGAGCCACTGTGCTAGCAAATGATTACATTCTGTTTCTCTTCCATAACTCTTCCTAAACAAAATGTTAATTGAGACGTTGATTTATACAATTTAGATTCCTCTGTTAAGTCAGTGTGGTTAAAAGTAGCCTCTGGCTATTGAGGGGATAGATCAGTGAGACAAATTAGTGCTTGCTGGTATGTTTTTCTATATCTTATCCTTTAAGAAAATAGTATGTATTTCAGATTTAAGGAAGATGTCTTGTGTGTTTGTTTTAGATGTACTCCATGATAGCTTAGCTCTAGAACACAGATATTCTGTAGGTTCTGTGTTCTCTGATTTCTTTTATTATATGAAGGAAGCAACCTGGAAAAAAAATAGACTTTGGCTTTTTTTTTTTTTGCTCTGTCCTTGACATTTGTCAACTGAAAAAGGAGTTATGGTACTAGGAATGTTATATAGATTCCAGGCTTTCATATGTGACAGGGATAACCTCATGTCCTGGACAACTGTTGAATTAAAGGGTTTGCAGAGAAGTTATCTAACCTTACTTCTCAGTAATCTGTTCTTGTCTTTGGTAAAAAAAGAAAATAGAAATGTTGCTCTGTTTGATTGTTGTAGAGAATCATTCAAATAAGCAACCTTTGTGTTTACAGAGGAAGAGCTCTCCTACAGGTGATTTGGTGCTGGAAGGGGTAAAAGGTAATGTGAATTGATGTGTTGTCACCTCTTTGCATTAGGAATGTCTTATGCACAAAGAGATCTCACTTCTTTGCTTGGTGTTGTGGCCTTGAGAAGTCCACTTAAATGTTTGTGTCTCATAGTTTCTTCACTTTTTAAAATGAACACAGTATTACTTTCCTGTCTCGGAGGGGAATAACTCATGAATGTTTATGTCAGGCCTATAAATGTAAAATGCTGCTCTGAGTACAGGGTATTAACTGTTGGCTTTCCTACACTTAGAATCAAAATAGTTCTTGTTCAAATGACCTGCAGGAAGCAGCTGATGCAACACTGTGTACAGTACGAGCTACAGATTGTGTTTAAACCTAGATTTTTAGTTTCAGCACTTGCATTTCTGCATGTCAGGCAGGGGTATTTAAGTGTGTTTTTGTACAGTTTATTGTGTGTTACGTTGTTACACGCTGCTGTTCTTCCCACCCCGCGGTCTCTAGTTTCCTTTCGGTGTACCCACTCTCCAGCTCTTCCTACAAAAGCACTGGCACACAGTGAGAAATGAAATATATTTTCTTTTGCGTTAACAAGCCACTGCTCCTTGAGCATACACGATCAGATCTGTAGATAGGTGATTCTTTGCGTGCACAGGAGGTGTTTTTGCAAAGGCTGGCTCGGGTCTGGCACAGCTCGTAGCAGTGCACCTGAGCTAACAGGCGAGCGCGGCTGTACTGCTGCCAGGCCAGGCTGGGCTGGCAGCGGCATGGCTGGGCGGGCAGAGCTGCTCCGGAGTGCTGCAGAGGCTCAGGGCACGCCGTGGGAGTACCAGAAGGGCTGAGTAGGAGCCAGCTCTGGTGCAGAAACAGTAGTCTGTCTGAGCCTTCTCAGATTCGTATTGGGATAAAGGAGGAAAAAGGGATGCTTATTTTTCTTCTTCCTTGCATTTGTTTGCTGCTGTACACTTCCAGGTTGGCTACCTGATAGCAGCTTCTGAATTCTGAGATTAAAATTGTGTTCTGGTCAGTGCTTTTAGGTTCCACCAAAATACAAATATCAAGTGGGAGTTAATCTTTTATAGTTCTTCAAGTAGCATACTTGTCACAGTAGAAAGGTAATTCCGATTAGAAAGTGATCCCTCCAAAGACTAACTGCTTTAATTTCTCCTAAGCATTTGTAAAGCACAATAGCTTTTTTTTTTTTTTACAAGTGATCTGCTCTAAGACATTATCTGAGTTGATTTGGGCTGCTGTCTTCTGCATGATGGGTTGTGGTAATGAAGCAAGGTGATGCTACCCTGCTAAATAGTGGCCTCATAAAGACCACGTGCATAAATGAAGACATGGCAAACCTGTAAGTCAAGAATGCCACAAACAGTAGAAGTACCAAAGACCAAAGTTGAAGCCCAGGTGAGGAGCCTGCTGGAAAGAAGTCTGACACTTTACCTGTTCCTTTGTTTCTGTGTTTTGAAGTTGTAACTGACTGCATCCCACTGCCCTCAAGATGGCAAGTCAAGGAAACTTGAACATGAACTTGTGCACGTGAGAAAGGTGTGTGGGTGCAGGGATGTGAATTTGTGCATCCCTGAGGAAGGTGCCTACTTCTGAGCACAAGTCTTTGAGTGACAGAAAGCTCACAGCAAACTGCAGCACAATAATTTAAACACTAGCTTTGCTTTGATACTCTCTGTCCTTTCAGTTCTTTATTTTCCCGAATGAGAACGTGTATTGTCCACAGTGGAGGTGACTCACAGGTTCCATTCAGGACTTTTGGAAGGCTTCAATTTTCTACCTGCCATGTGCCTGCATATATCTACTGCTGATTTCAGCTCCTCCTACAATAAGAAAACTGACTACAAGTGTTAATTCAAGTCTCAATGGAAGTATCCTCACTCAGGTGTCTCAGGATACTGCTGCTTCCTCAGGTTTCTATACCTGCTGATGTGGTGAGTGTTTTCATCATTGGCCAGTGCCTGAAAAATTACTGTGTGGTGAAGAGGCAAAAGCCAATCCAAGCTGTTCAGCATCAAAACCCTTGCAGTGCATGGGGGCAGTGGGAAGGTGTGCTGGGCTGGAGTGGTGTGAGCCCACAACAAACCCAGTGTTATACATGTGGGAGAGTTGAGGACAACTGCAGTGTATGTGAGTGAAAGTGTTTGGGACCGTATCCTAGCAGAGGCTGATCAGATTTCTAAGTGTAAGTTTACTGGTCAAACCTGTTGATCACTGGTGCAGGCTGGGTAGAGCATAGGTATGGAGGCTTAGATGAAAAATTGATGAGCCTCAGAAGCATTCCTTGCAGGTGGGTGATGTCTTGAACTTGCACACTGTCTCTAAAAGTAGATAATATCTTGTTATTTACACTCATGGTTAAACATTTACTCCCAAAATTATGGAATGTTTTGGCTTTTAAATGTTAAATGAAGAAGGATAAGCAGACAAAGTCTGGACTAAATGTGGATCAAAATACAGTGGGGGAAAAGGGTATGAGAACCCATTCAGAGTTCATGTTAGGCAGAAATGTCCCCCTTGCTGCCACTCTGTGACCTGAAGAAAATCCTCTGTTCACATCTCCAAGTAACTGATTTTGTCATCCAGTTGAGCAGTATGATCCAAAATCTGAGTTATCAGAAAGTAAGAAGCAAATGCTCTGCTCCTACTTGACCATTTTGCGCTTACTTACTAAACTGAGATTTTCATCAGTTACCTTTTTTTAAATGATTTCTGAGGACTGTTCATTAAGGTAGCTGTTTCACTGCTGAATGACAGCATATTTTTATGCTCTGCTGTTGCTTCTGGCGTCATTTTGAAAGGAGAGGTGATTCTCCTTGCCAGAAGTAGAACTCTTGTACTGTATGGTTTGTACTTTCAGAAATTCCTTCAGGGCTTCAGTTTGTATTTGATTCTTGGCTGGTTTGCAAGGATACGTGATCCAATCGATCCAGTCGTGGTTTTAATTGAAAACATACATAGTTTATATATATTTAAAAAGGATCATTTGCATGTAAGGAAGAGCGTGTGAAAGTGTGTTTGAGAATTCTTACCTGCACCTGGGCTTAGAAAAAGTTTGGAGTATGGTTTTGTGTGTATCCATTCATTGTGTATTTGTTGCTTTTTTATCAATGTACACTGAGGTCTGAGTACCAATAAAGCATGCTGTGCTGGCTAATTAAATCAATGCCTCTGTGGAAGAACTTAGTTTCTGGAATTGCTCTTGTAAACCTGAGATGTAAACAAAAACCTAGTTATTTTTATATCGTTTCCCTTTCCCTCACGTACGTGATTCTGGAAGTTGGAGAGTTATATGTTTATGCCTCTTCTTTTATAGCAGAATATTTGCATGGCTGAATTTTTTATTGAAGCATAATTCCTGGTTTCCTTAAAGCTGAGCAAGGCTACTGTACAGTGGGAACACGCATTAATTTGAGTCGCTGTGAAAGGCTGTTCGTTTTAAAGCTGACAAGGCAGCAGATTGTCCTCAAGTGTTTCTTCATTGAGAGCTGTTTCCTGCTTTTGTAGAAATGGCTGCTTCAGCCACAGAAAGCAAATTGGGAGCTTTTCCTAAAAGAAGGAACTACAGAGAACAGCATTTAATCCATGGGATCTTTACATCCCTCCTTCTTCTGCCCCTGCCCACCTGGGGGTGATGCAGGCACCGTTGCATTTTATTCTGTCTCAGCTGTGGGTTGAAATGAGCAACTTCCAGAGGTTTATCATGAGGTTGGATTTAGTTTGTTCCTTGGTGTGGTTGGTTTTGATCTTCTTTATATATGAGCTCACTGTACTGGTTCCCTTAAAATGTAGAACACAAAGATACTGTTACTGATACGTTACTGGATCGTGAGGTTATGGGTATGGCCCTTGCTCCCATTAAATGTGAAATTCCAGCTTCTCAAAATAAACTTATTTTTCTAGTGAATTCCAATATAATCATCTATTT
This sequence comes from Gallinula chloropus, assembly GCF_964237585.1. Classification (NCBI taxonomy): domain Eukaryota; kingdom Metazoa; phylum Chordata; class Aves; order Gruiformes; family Rallidae; genus Gallinula; species Gallinula chloropus. Next base: position 10,720,125 of record NC_140091.1, read on the forward strand.
GTGAGGAATGCAGCTTCCTCAGTGTGAATAATCAGACCCACTTCTGTCAAAGTGCAAACCTTTTATTTTTAATAGCAAAATATTTGGAGAGCAGAGCCCAGAAGCATGGGGTATTTAGAAGTAAACCAGTTTTTTAAGGCTTCCTGTTCGTTTGGCTTGTTCTTATTGCCACTTGCCACTTTCATTTTTTTCTTACTGTTTTTAAGCTGTTCTCCACAAAAGCAACCAAGGTAGACTTGGTCCTTTTTTGTATTACTGATACAGTCTAGTGGGTTATCACAGGTCTTTATAGTTACAGATTGTTTCTTATACATTTTTTCTTTATAAACTAAAGGCAGGACTGTACACGAAATCTCTGTTATTGTATTTGTGCTTTGTACTCATGTATTTGTTGACTGTTTTACAAGCCAGTAACATAGTAGCCACAGGCTAGGAAGCTTGCCCAGAAATCTGGCATATTTAATTAGTGCTAGTAAACAAGCAGAGTTTCAAATTTAATTTTTCCTTCTTTAATTCCTATAAACCTCAAGCCATTTAAAACTTAATTTTGACGCTAGTTTTGCTTATGCAGTTGGATAATACTGTAACAGTCCACAACCACAGATGGAATGGTCCCAGTCTCTTCCAAGCAAGAAGGGAATAGGAGTTGTTTCAATATATTTGAGGTTGCCATAAAACTGGAAACTATAATCTTCAGGTCTAGGACCCATTTTCCTTTTCTCTTCAGCTAAACATTTCAGGATGAGGAAATTGTCCTCTACCATGGGTTTAGCCTTGTAAAGGAACAGGCTTGGATTTGTTGCCATTCCAGTCTTGGTACAGAGAGTGGTTCCAAGACCAAATTGTGGAGGTGTCTCCACGCTGTCACTTGCCATGGCCAGTTTATTGCTTCTGGGCTGTGAGGGTTAAATCACTATCCCAGATGGCACACACAGCACAGGGTTCAGCTGCTGTCTTCTCTCATGCATTTCTATTCCAGTTTGTGATCAGTGGTGAAGATGATTTTCTACTACTGCTTTTATTGCTAGGGACCACTGAAGTCTAGATTAATGACATTCCTCCTACTTATTTCATTGCTGAAGCCAAGCTGTCCCCAGACAAGTGGTGTGCTGATGTCTCCTTATCACAGCAATAAAATACTTGTTGATTTTGGAAAAAAACCCTGGACTCTTTAACTACAGATTAAAACACCAAATAAACAAACAATAGCACTTAAATTGGGAAGCTATACAGATGAGCATGGTGCCTTTTCAGCTGTTCTGAGAGCTTTGTCCTTAAGTAATTTCAAGTGAAGAGTGACTGTCTCTTGCTCTACCACCTACTATAAGAAGAGTGTTAGCACATGCTGGGCTGTGCAGAACAGCACTCTTGTATGAAGTTCCTCAGTCAGCAGTAACCATCCCAGGGAAAGAAAGTAGCCTACTGCTCAGAGTACAGTCTGACTGCATCGAATTCACCGGGATTTTCTTCTGCCCGCTGCGGTATTACCGCTGTTCAGAAAGAGCAAAACACCTCTGGCCCAACCTTAAGTTGTTATTTAAGTCCTAATAACGGGTGAAGGATAAAGAAGATTTTTGGAAACCCAGCTCTGTCAGTTCAGTGTAGGTTTTTGTTCAGTGCTGTGGTGTTCCAACTTCAGCATCCTCCTGAAAGTGTTTTAGGTGTAGGCTCAGTTTCTTACAGTAATACGATGCAGCAGCTTCTGTTATAGCTATTAACAAATCTGGAAATTTTAAATCATGAGTAATCTGGTCTAACCAGAAACTAATCCAGTGTGGTTGTAACCACTGTAATTACTTGTTTTAAAAAATGCAAATTTGGACTTTGGGTGGATGTTAAACTCTTCTTGTGGTAACAATAGATTTTTCTGTGTCTTGTCTCGTTTTTTTCTCGCTCCCCCCTCATCATCACCCCGTGGTATTTCTATTGGTGCTTTGTAAAATGCCAGTTAAAAGAATTAATCACAAACTTCTTTCGGGTTGAAAAGATGAGAGATGTCTGCAAGTGTCTTCAGTCTGACTTCCATTCTCCTTTGGTTTTAAATTCTGCCGTTACTGTGCAAAAAACCTGCTACATTTTCCAATTTAAGGCTTTATTTTAAATAAGTTCTTATTTTATCCTGTCAAAATACTAGCTGATATAAGGTATTGTTTCTTTTAAACTAGAAAAGAGTGCAAGTATCTTCCTTGTGTGATGCTCCTATCACTTAGGGTATTTTTTTTCTGCAGAATTGAACTGTACTCTTAACACTGATGATGTCCCAACCCCTGATGGCTCTCTGTGTCCTGAAATCTTGTGGCTCAAGTTTGATGTTGCCCTAAGTCCAGGTTGGCATGTATGTCTGAGGATGTATCTGAATGCAGAGGCTGAGTCATGACTTCAGTGCAGCCAAGTTGGGAAACCCCTTTGGTTTTCTCTAGGGAGGCAGGATTCATCACGTCTGACTCCTGATACTTTAGCATCCTTTCTCCTAAAATATATTTTTCTTCTATGTACCCAGTCAGCATTGCCAAGTTGTGGAGCAGCCGGTGTCCTGTCTGTCCCAGCTGGGCTCCCTCTGCAGCAGTGGCAGAGCCAACTTCTGTGTCCATTTTAATTTCTGCCTGAGGAAAAGCTGTTTTAAATAGTTGATTAAATATCTGACACTTGCAGTTTTGGGATCTTGTCAGGGTGAAACATGGTTACTGTGTTGCCAAACACAACTTTTCCAGTGGTTTCAGTGAAATTGAGATACATGAGTAGATCCCACTGTAGAAGTTCATTATGAATCAAAAGTGAGGCAAAAGCAGTAGGTTCTGGGGAAATCAAAGGGAAACACAGGTCAGAGCACCAGCTGAGGGGCTACAGACCCTCGAGGAGCAGGAGCCAAGCATAACTCACAGTAGATGAAGGAAATAAGCATTGCTAACAGGAGACACCCTACATGGGCTGGATTTGGGTAGTTTTGGGAATTTCAACTATGACACTTGAATTTTTTCTCTTTGGATTCAAAGCTTGTATCTTCTGGGTTTCTAGACTAAGTATTGGGTGGACCCAGATGCTGCTTTGGCTGATATGCACCATTATTTTGCTCCTCTCTTTTCTCCCTCTGTTCTTCCTTTTAACCCTGATGACCTGCTATCAGACTCTTGTCAAATTGTTCTCCCATTCCGTGGAATTCAACTGGTTTGAATTCAAATTATCTTGTAAAGACAGACAAACACGCAGCATCCATCATAAGAACCCACTTGCTTGTCAATCAGAGGTCCTAGCAAAGGAAAGTGAATGATCAGATATGGCCTAAGTATAGCAACAGACTAAAGGGGGAGTCTTAATTTTAATAAGCCCATGGTGGAGAAGTAGGTGGCTTTCATGAGGTACCTGGAAGGCTACTTGGGAATGGGATATCCAGAGGGGTATGTGACAGCTTCACCGTGTCCTGTAAATCAACCAGAAATGCTTACAATGCTTATTTCCACTTGGTGTCTTCTGCTTCTACTCGGAATTTCGGGTCATTGGAGGGAGGACTTCTTTTTGCCCACGTGCTTTAGTAGTCTGAAAGTATGTCATTACCTTAGTTCCCCAAATTTTGCAGATCATAGATTTGAAGTTCTAGCCACAAGTAAAACCCACCTCACCTGGGAGGCACAGAAAGTCTCTGGAGTCTGTGATCAGCCAGTCATGCAGCCAAGTACTGTTTTGTTTGCCTTTGAGTCTAGGCTGGTGACATGAAGAAATTGTGGCAGCCTTGCTGTGTTTAAGCTATATATTGCTAGTGACCTACAGCTTTGACCTAGTATTCAGTTTCACTGTTTCCCATGCATTTACTGTAATTATTTGATTTAAGAAAATATATCGTATGTCTGCTGCTTAGCCCTTTGGGAACTGGCGTAGGAGGGATCAGCAGGAGCTGCTGTTCTTCAGTAGCCTCTGTACAATCCTCCAGCTTCAGTTGTTTGCTTAAAACTTCTTGTTCTTACGTGTTGTCATCCTTTCAGCCCTGGTGATTTTAGGGAACAGTTACTTTCTAAGGTGAATGTCCATGAAGCAGAAAGCAAAATGAGCTGAAAATTGAAAATTATTAGTGTTGCCAGGTGCAGACTTTTAGTTCTTTCTCTTTCTTTAGCAAAGAAAGCATTTCCCAAAGCTTGATTAAATCTCTTAAATCACAGTTTAGCTCAGCATAAGAAAAATAAGCTCAAACACCAGATCTGAACCAAGTGACTAAGCCATGTCCCGTTGTGACGGAACTGAATTGGTTATAGTGCACAATAATCTACTTTATTGTCATCCTGGCCTTAACTGTAGCATAAGATGATTACATTGAATGTGTGTAATAATAAGGCTTACACTTTGTATATACTGCTTTAAATATTTTGGCACGCCATAGAAAGAACCTTTGCATGCAAGGCTTGATTAATCCCTTTCCTCTGTGTATAGAACAAGTAGCTGCCAGAGCTGAAGGGTAAAACCTATTAATAATGTCTCTGGCAGTCCCCGCCCTCCCTCGCAGTGTATTCTCTTCTCTTCACACCAAACTCCCGACTTATTATCATTTTGGGCTCTCTTTTGCTTTCCCAGTTTCTACATAGCAATTGAGGTATTCTAGCAGACTTGAGTCTTGTATAAAAGTGTCTAGGCTAAAATATTTGCATTTTCTCTGTATTTTCAGTGGAGGACAGGGAAAGAGAGAAGGGGGCGGGGGGGCTGTGGGGATCTTAGCCCTTGCATTATTTCCTACAGCTGTTTGCACTCACTGTGGCAGAGAAGACCCTTAAAACCAATTTTAGGGAAGTGCTTTCCCCAGCAGCTGCATCTGGTGTGCTCCCAGAGGGATGCACGTGCATCCAGCGATGTGGCTGTGTACCCCCCAGGGAGTGCTCCTCGGGCTTGGGGTGGGTGAGGAATTACTGTTGTTCCCGTTTTCATACGGGGAAGCTGAAGCAGGGTGAAGAAAAACATTTTATGTAAGGTCTTGGGATGAGATGGCCACACAGCCATCACCAACCTTGTTTTCAGCATTGAAGTCAAGAGAGATGTTAATGTTAAATCATGATGTTGGGACTCTCCTCTACAGGAGGTCGGTCACACAGGCTTATTGTAAACCCTTACTGACCTTGAACAAATACTAATGCTGAGTTATGACTGCTAACCTGTAGTCTTTGTACTGGAGAAAATGATTTAATCTTTGGCTTTCAATGGAAGTTGGTTCCTTTACCAAGAAGTTTTCAGCGTGTTTTTGTCAGAAGTAGGTTCTGGGTTTGTGTTGTGGTCTCGTGGGGATATTAATAATAGAACACAACAAAGAAACAGGGCACGCGGTGAAGGCTTTAAATGAGAAATATTTCTTATTCGGGAGGGTGTCAAGGAACTTAGGTCATTAGATCAATAAAACATTTTCATTTGGAAAGTACTTCCCATTCCTGGTGCAGCCCTGAGGATGGATCAGTTCCTCAAGGGTCCAAAGTGTGTCGTACCCTCCTGCCTTTGTAAATAGGGCTGTTAGAAAACTGAAGGAGGGGAAGCAGTGAGGGGGTGCCCCTGGGCTGGGAAATGGGGGTCAGGGTCACACGGGGCCCAGGACACATGTTCTGAGACACCTGGTAGTAACCTTGAAATCTTAGGCGATTGCTTTTCCTTGCCCCTTTCCACACCAGCATGCTCGTAACGCCGAGATACTCCTCGCAGCCAGAACTGACCCGATTGTTCCACCCGAGAAACAGCATCCCCGAATTAACCTCTGCCCCCCCGGAGCCCGGCGGGAGGGGAGCTCCGGGCGGAGCGGTGCGGGGGGACCCGGCGGGACGCGGGAGAGGGGAGGGGGGGGTTCGGCTGCGCTGCTACAGCTGCTGCGGTTCAGCCCGGAGGTGGCAGCATTTCACTGGTGGGCAAAGGAGGCCTGGGATACAGCGGGGATCTTGTTGGCCAAAAGCACTGGGGAAGGGGGGGAGAAAAGTTAAGGTCATAAGGTGTCAGGGGTTTTTGAAGAGCCAGTGTAACAGTGGTCTTTTATTATTAGTGCGTTTACGGCCAAGAGCTGTCCCGTAAATGAGCAACGTGATTTAGGGATTTTATTTTTCTTTTTTTTTTTTTTTCCTTTAAAAGTAGGAATGTTTGAGACATTAAAGGTGGTCTGGCAGCTTTTGCTGTGGGACTGCTCTTCGTGTTGATCGGTACGCTGGCGGTGTATCAACACGGGAGCACCACCTCCACGCAGACAGCCTGAGGTCAGCAGTGTGTGTTTGAACCGGGTGGCACGCTGCTTCCTGCAGCAATACAGCACATAGCGTGGGGATAAGAAGTGTGTGGTAGGCTGGCTACACAGGCTGAGAGCTACGTGTGATTAATTAGGGAAGAAATGGGTATCGAATGCGTAGTTTGCACTTAGCATGCTGTTATTTGTTTATTCTGGAGGGATAGGCATGAGGACAAGCTAATCACTGTAAGCCCATGGTGGACGTAACTCAGATATTGGTTCAGGAGCCAGGTTAGTAGCAGGTACGATTGGATTTTTATTGTGTCGTTGCTCACATTAGCGTTAGAGTACAGAGAGTCTCAGGTTCTTGAGCTTATTTAAAGACCTTCATATTTTCCATCAACAGCTGTATGAAGTTAAAGGAAAAGAGGCCATGGGATTTCTCTTTCTCAGCTAGTTTATTTGTGAGGTGGTGAGGTTAATGTGGCAATATCCCATGCTTAGTAGAGAGGCTTTTTGGCTTTAAGCATTGTGTGTACTCCCTTCAGATTTATGATTTTGACCCCAGCCTGGCATTATCACACTGTCAGTGGGAGTGCAGGGCTGGTTTCAACCTCCAGCTCTTGGTGGTAATCTCTCTTAATTAGTTTACCGTTGAAACAATTGTCCGTCTTTTTGCCATTAAACAAGGGAAGTTTGCTCTATCAGTGGCTGATTTCCCTGAGGGAGGAAATCCTGAAAGAGGTTATCAGGGAGAAAAAAAGCTCCGGGCTCCACTTTCAAAGCAGTGCCATGTACGAAGCATGCATCAATCCTGTTAGTACTGCTTATTATTTCACAATGGCGTGTCAGGAATTACGGGCACAGACCTTTATGCACTCTCGTCCCAAGTCAGGATTTTGTGGAATTATGTACTAATAAAAGCTAATTTTACACATTAAACCACATTCTTTGAAATTGCTCTTTTAATTGCTGATCTCTCCCTGACTTCTCCACAGATCTCTCCAAGTCTCCTCATTGTCAACTTTCTGCCAGGGAGCCCTCCGTGCCTCATCATTAGGGCTAAAATCTGCCATCACTTAACATAACACACAGAGCTTACAACTGGGAGCAGCCCCCTCCCTTGCGCGGGAGCACAGACAATAATAGACACTATAGTGGCAGCGCCAATGGGAGTTTTACCATGTATTTTAATGACTTGTGCTTGATTACGTTTGCTAGATTGAAACGAAGTTCATTTAGTAATTGGTATGATTCTTAGAGGGTTCACATTTGACATCCGTCGCTCATTAAAGGGCTCCAACAATGGCTGTTGCAACTTTCATCTCAACGGTGACCCTCTCAGATATATATCCAGTCTTTTTCTTTTGATAAGCCACCCAACCCAGCATTCATTAACACATAACCATCTGCAGCCAGCCCCTCCTAGTACCTTCTCCCTTGCTTTGATGATATAATTAAAAGCCTTTGGTATTATCTCCCTCGGAGTGATAAGTCTAGGTGCGTCAGCTCTAGGCACATGCATTGTTTGTTATTTGATTCCCTCTGTATCAGCTGTTCCTCACGAATGGCTCATTTTTTATATGTTGTAAAGATTAGCTGATGGAGTGGGAGATCAGAGGCAGGAGAAGGGAATGTGGCTTTCAATATTAGTATCCAGATGCTCATTTGAAATGGTGATGGAGTTTGCTGTTATCTATTAGATTATTTGGCTCCTTTGCTTCTACCTGAAGATAAACTGGTTTAAGCACTAGTCAGTGAAAATTAGCATCATCCTTAGTGTCTTGTTATGATAGAGTGCTCTTATCAGTCTGGTTTAGTGTGGCTATTCTCTCCTCCAGTCTGGTTTACAGAAATGGCAGCTTTGTTTATGCATGTGCCCAAACTTGCCTGTTTGACCTTTGAAGCTGTGATTATAATATTAATCTATGGGACTATTCTGTTGCAAATCACTTAGGTGGTCTGTATTTCAGAGGATTTTCATTGTGGGACCTCCCTCTTGTCCAGCATGATGTTCTGTTATTGTTAGTATATTCCACATTGAAAGCTAACTCAGAGTGGCGTTTCAGTACATCTTGTTGTCTAGCTGGGGGTTTTTTCAGGGGGGTATGTGGGGGGAGAGGGGGTGTAGTGGAGCTGCAGCTAGGGTAGCACTGTGGTAACTCTCTGTTCACTTGGGCTGATCTTGTATAACCGTGTTATAAAGTTGCTTAGCTACAGAAAAAACTTGGTACAATACTTGCATGCAGATACAGCCCTCAGCCCACAAATCCTCAAGAGCCCTGCGGTGTAGCTAAAGAGTGTTATTCCAGTTTGCAGGTGGGGAGACTGGATGTACGAAAGCCGCACGGACACTGGCAACAGAACCAGCATTTATCAAGGAGTTCCCGTTTTACACTCTTCTGCTCAGTGTCCAGCCCTTGCAGCCTTCCCCATCTTGTGTTTAAGGGGGGACAGGGGATGTGGGGGGTTGATAGATCTTGAATAGGGAGTGAAGAACCTGGCGTTCTGGTACTAAAGAAACTCTGTTCTGTTTGTCATCTTGAAGTTAAGAGTTGGGGGTTTTTTCCTCCTGTTTTTCCATCTCCTTCCCATGTTGCATCCAATTATTTTTTCTTTTTTTTTTTTACATTTCTTGCCTTGTTCCATTGTTTTGTTTGTTTTCCCAGCTTTACTCTCTGCTCCATTTCTTTCCATTTGTCTCTTTCACCCATTTCAATAAACTATTATATTCATTATATAAATACAAGGGAGCCTTTTTTCTCTGAGACGATATGAAAATTCTCCCTCTTATAAATACACAAAATGTGGAAACCATCCTCAGGATGCAGAGCAGGAGGGGAGTCTGCTGACTTCCAAATGCAAGACCTCATTAAAATTAGTGGATTCCCTATTCTCTTTGCATAAGGAACATTGCTATTTGGGCTGACTTCCACAACAACATCTGGGCCACTGATAACATCAGTACTGGTGCATTGCTAGGTGAGCTCATGTTTTGTTAATGAAGTAATCTACTAAAAGTGCATATATCATTTTTTAGTACCACATACTTTACTGCAAAGTGTCATACTGATATTATGGGAGCTTTCCTTTGCGAGTGGGACTTAAAGAACTTTGTTACAGCTAATAATATGCATGCTTGAGAAATGCCACCTAAATTATAAAATTTTAAGACTTAAATACTTCAGTAGTTCATTGCATTAATTGACAAATACACAGAAAAATGTCATACTGGAACGCCTGATATTCTCCATAGCTTTGATCTCACTAAATACTCAAGACTTAGTATTGGTTTACTACATATACTTGATATACCCAGGTTACGAGCAATCTCTCTGCTGAGCTGGCTAATAAAAGTGATCGTGATCACAAGTATCTGTTCTGAAATAAGCAAACAGGGGAGGTTGGATGGAATGTACTGATAAGATATGTTAATTCAAACTTTATTATGAAATCCAGTCATCAAAGGAGGAAAAACGAAAACAGACAATTTCAGGTGTGGATTGAAATTTCTCTCCTTAAGAGCTTCAGGACTGTGAGTGAGGTTCCAACTCTCTTGAACGGCCTGGTGTAGTCCCTGACTGCTGTATTTTGTCCTTTTTAATTTGCAGGCTAAATATTCTCATGGCTTTCCTGTCCTGAGAGCTAGTGGCAAGTGTTCAGTCAGCCACAGTGTTCTTAAATGGGGCTATAGGTGTGTGGAAAGGAAAGTAATGCTAGTATAAAATATTTAGCTGCTGTGAAACAGGTTCCAGGAGAGCAGAGAATACATAAGGAGTAGTAATAGAATAATTCATGAGTCTTTCTGATTTAAAACTTTGCTCTTAAAATACTGAAGCTATAGGAAGTTTCTGAGTTTCTGAAATACTAACCTGCCACTGGCCTGAAAGTGAAGACATCCCTGTTGGTGGTTGTTTTCCTAACAACAAGGAGTTTTACTGATCTTTTCCACTGTACTGGGCTGGAGAGGCAAACACTTTGCAACTGAGCTGTGGCAGTCATTCCTAGGAAAGGTGAGCAGACCCCATCTCCTTCCCCTGTTCCCCTCCAGGAAGTGCTGGAAGAAATACAGTAGTGTTGTTATGTTTGCTAGGAGAACATGCACAGCCTTGCATATTAAGGCAGGCACTTGGCCAGGAGCTTTGAATTATTGTACCCTGACATTACCCACTGTAACTTTTAGCACTCTGGGCCCATTATTTTGGCTTCCTGCCCAGTAATGTGCAATTTCCACTTACATAAGAAGATGTAGCAGGAGTAATAACTCCTTGGAGGAGGTGTTTTCTTTCGCAGCAGATCAGCCCAGGGCCAGCAGGTGTAAGTTTATAGCCACAGCCCAACAATGGCAGCCTGCGCTGTTCTCCTCTGTTAATTCAGCAGTAGATGGAAAGGGATAGATCTGCCTTTGCACACTTTTCACTATCCACTGACTTAATTGCCAAGTTAATTTGGCCATGGAAAACTCCATGATTTTACTTCTTTTTTTCTTTTCCAGGCACCCCAGAATGCACATCAGAACGGGGCTGATGGATGCCCACCTCTACTGTCTGAAGAAATATGTGGTAGACTTCCTTGTAGAAAACAGGTAAGAAGCCAAGCAGTGCACAAGGTAGTTGCAGGTTGTTTGCATTGACATCTGGTTCATACCAGAGCTTTTAAAGGAAAATCCACTGCATTGAATTTTCTAGCATAAGCCTGACACATAAAAGAAACCAATTTTCAAAATGCTTTAGCTACACTAAAACAAATGCTCAGCATTATGTCTGATTTTCTTATTCAGACCTTTTAACAAACAAAAAAAAACCCCAATCTACTGACAGGGTAAGTGAAAGCTAAAATTTTTGCCTCTTTTCTGCATCCGTTGTTTTCCTAATGTATCTGTGCTTTTTGGCTGCTCATTTCACCAGGGCTCCCCCATTGTTAGGGCTGTGAATACATTTCTGACCTTTGGTTTCCCCCACCACAGTCTGTTTTGGCCTTTGCAATCACCTTTTCTCTCCCCCTTCACATCTACCACCACTGCAGGTGGGCTATCTCTGTAGCATCCTATGTTTTTAGCTTGTGATGTTCCTCTGTCAAAACGCTGAGACCACCCACTGAGAGTAAGAAAAACATCCATTTATGGAAGTGCAGAAGGATCTTAGCTATAATATTTCATGAAACAGAGAAAAAAAAAAGAAACCCTGTTTATCTTTAAAAAACAAACAAATGAACAACCCCCCTCACAGTCAGTAGTTCGGTTTTGGAACGATGATTTTTTGTGGCGCTCTCATGCCTGTTACATATATTGAGTGCTCACTGAGTTCCCAAGAGCTTTTCTCCCCTTTTAAGTAATATGGAAGATAAAGGGGCTGCCTAAGTGTTGTGTTCATAGTGCTTTTCCTTAGCAGATAAATTTTCATGTGAGAAAATGGGGTGGGGGAGGGGGCAGGGATTTGTGTTCATGTAGAAAACATGCAAATCCAGTGATGCAGTTGGATATGAGATCGAAGGAGCTCTTCCAGAATAAGGTTCTGTGAGTTAAAATTAAGTGGAAAATCTGTGTTAACCCCCAGGGCAGTTTCTTACCATGCATGCGAATAAAGCTTTGAGTGGCACATGGGGGCATTGTACAAGTTGAGTTCCCATTTGTGTATGGGACCATGTCTGAAAGGTGAAAAAGCTTCAAGAGCAGCAGATGCTTTAAATCTGGAATAAGCCATTTATTCAGTGTATTTTAGAAAGTCGGGGCAATTTGGAGTTCTTGTATTTCCTGTGGTACTGCGAAGCCCTGTTTACGCCTTTCTTTTGTCATAACATAACATGTAGGACTCCTTTCTTAAAATTCTAGCCACCTAGTTTTGCTGGGATTAGGGATTAGACATTTCTGGAATATTAGACATTTCACACATTCAGTACTTTTCCCCTGGTATTTCACACTGGTTTTAATGTAGATCTTTAGGTCTGTGGGACAAAGATGTATTTTGTCAGACATGGGACAGTGTGTGACACAACGAGGCCTCTCAGCGTGGTAACTTCAGATTTCAAAGCTTTATATTTCCAGTGAAACTGATGAGATCTTTGGCTCTGTCAGTGGCAGGATTTTTACCTTTTATTAACCAAAGCCAGCAGAGTGAAATCCTGCTCTGAACTCCTCTAGTTGCCCCCAGGTCCCCCTAGAACAAGTCTACTGACATTTTACAGGTATGACCAGTTGGGGTTTTTTGTTTTCTCTGTAGAGAGGTCATTCTCTGTCTTCACTATTTTTTTGGAAGCCGTGCTTCTCTTCTGTGACACTGTGTACATCATTACTACAGCTAGACAGCATTTCTTAAGATCTGATAGCAACATCTGGCTTACTGATGGCAGGTAGCTGCTTCATATGTCCTAGGGAACCTGCTTTGGCAAGGGGGTTGGACCCGATGATCCCTTCCAACCCCTACAATTCTGTGATACACATGCTGCTTATTCAGTCAGTCGAGAGAGTTGATTGCAAGTAATGTGCTTAACTGGCAAATCTGGGGAGTGGGACTTTTGCCACGAGGAGCTTTCAGGCTTCTGGCATTGGTGGGCATTTGGAGCTTGTTTTTCTTCTCTGAGGAAGGGGAGGACAGTGCATACTCAAAGATCTTTCCATCTTTGGCAGCAATATGCCAGGACTCTCGAAAAGACCCTGTGGAATATTTTTGCCTCAAAAGTACTGACATCTACATAATTGTTTGGGTTTAAGGATTCTTTTTTAATACTTTGGTTTTTAGTCTAGAGAGAATCTGCAGTAAGATTTCTGCCTCTCTGCAATTCTGCACCAGGACTGGAGAAGCTCAGATGCCTTGTTTAAGTTGTGCGTGTTTAAAACTAACAGCAGGGATTGAAGCGAACAGTGAAGCTCTTGTACGGTGCCAGGAAGTACTGACACAGTGTACTTCCTCAATATTACAATATTTACATTGTGTTAATATTTTAACAGCGGGGTTTGATGGCAGGCAGAACACCTTCTTTCATTGTTTGTAGCTCTGTGAAGCATTTACATTTTTTTCAAATTTTATTTTGACACACAAAGGCAGAAAAGATGTTGCCCAGCAGTAAAGGAAAAAATCAGGTCCTACAACTGGCTATAGCTCACTCTTTTGCAGAGGAAAATTATGATTACTTCCAGGTCAAAGAATTACATGAAAACTAATGTGAGATCTGTTGCTTCAGATGGGATAAAAGCCCAGTGTAGTCCCAGCTTAGCTGCAAAGATGTATTGAGAAGAAGCTCTTCTCAAGTGAATTTTGTCTGTGTATAGCTGCACACATAAGGGTAAATGGCATTCCTCTGCTTTGATTGGATTAATATATTGCATATCGAGTCCAAAGTCACTAGTAACTAACATGAAAAGAGAATAAAATGGCTAAAGCTTTGTTTTGTCTAAGTGTATGAAACCTGCTTTAGGATTTGGGACAACTTAATTGTCTATGACACCTCTGGAAAATGTATTGTTCAGCTCCAGAATGGAGTCATGATGCCGAGGTTTTATCATCAGCTCGGCCTCTGTCTTGCCTTGCAATACTAGACAGGTCCCTTCATTTTTCTATGCACTTGTTTTTTCTTCTGGGTGGGATTGTTTGGAGAATAATCAGTGTTCGTTTGGCAGCAATGAGATTCTACTACGGGGATGTTAGGAGAGGTCAAAACCCTGTTTGGTAGTCTGTAACTCAGTTCGTAGTCCTTTAATACATTTTTATGAACTATTTTTAAAGGACTGAAAAGTAGATTCTCCTGCCTGAAGTTTTATTGCTCTGTAGCAAACCAAACAAATTCCTGAGTTTTAAGAAGCAGAGATCGTTAGTGCCTTTGAACAAAAGTCAGAGGAAATGGTCTGTTTATTAGAACCCCCTCAAATATGTGTGTCCAGACAAAAATAAAAAATATCACACCCCTGGTGTTGTTTAAACTTAGGAACTTACTTTTCGGGAAATGAAACTGCTTTCTCTTTCTTAGGAGGAAAAAACTGCCTTTTGGCAGGTAAAATCCTCACCTCCATCTCTCCTTCACCAGTTCAGCACTGGACTCTACATCTTAGTGCAGCTGAGTCTTGAAGGGTATGACAGCCCTACCCTGTCTGAATTTACCAAGGTCAAGTGCTTGTTCCACAGTGACTTGGGGAACAGCTGAAGAAATCCTTGCCCCTAGCAGTTTGTTATTCCCTGCAGCTGGAATTTACTCCTTCCCTTCTCTCCACACTCCTGCATCACTGGGACAGGTTGATTATCTGGGAGGTCCTGAATGAGGTCCAGTGCACAGGCAGCCTCTGCCCAGGAGTAGCAATTGGAGCACATAGAGCTCTGCCCTGGGAAGGACATCTTCGTATTGAGGCTTTGAGCAACATGGGCTAGTGAAGGGTGTCCCTGCCCATGTTAGGGGGTTGGAATTAGATGATTTTTGAGGTCCCTTCCAACCCAAAATGTTCTGTGATTCAGCCCCCCATCTGCAGTGGGTACACAGCCCCGACGACTCCTGGGTCTGTTCCCACTGCATTTGCGAGGTCCTGGACCAACCAGGTTTGTGGCCAGGGCCTGTGACCTCAATGTGAACAAGCAGGAGCTTGTTTGGGCTGAAGTGCCTGCTGATTGTAACTGTCCCTGGGGTGGTATTTTTTTCTGCGGAGAACTTGGGTTCATCCCCGGGTGCCTTTCTTCATCAATGAAGTTAAGAGTGGTAGAAGTTGGTCTTCCTTCGGCAGATGTACTGAGTCTGCCAAATGGTATCACATCTTTGCTCAGAAGGGAGGTCAGGTAAAAACCTGATCTTGCTGTATTCAGGCAAGAGCTTTTCTTTCCTAAACATTTCCTTTTTCAGGATAAAGGTCGTGAGGATCTTACAGGTGCTGTGCTTTGTGGCGTGGGGAAGACAGGCGAGCGCAGGCCGTGTGTGTTGCAGGAGCTGCTCTGCCACCGCAGGGGTAGTTGAAGGTGAACACCTGCACCACACGATGAACTGCACAATATTGCTTTTCTTCAAACGATCATTACTCGAGCTGAGCCAGCAGGCTAGACAGAAGCAGAGGCTGTAGCTGGCTGGGGGCACGGCTCCACCCCACAGCTGGCGGGCCTCACACCCCTGGGGCCCTGGGGTGGCAGCCAGCACAGTAGCCAGTCCCTTTTTCTGGCACTCTCCTGAGTGCTAGGTTGGAATCTTGCCTCGCTGCTGCATTCAGGGCAGATGGAAGAAGAGAGTCCTTATTCCCATTCCTCCGTGAACTTCATCTGTAGGAGAGGGCAGGATCTAGGCCTGTGCTTTGTGAGCCCAGCATGTTGCACAGGCATGCACTGATACTTCTTTACTGTGTGCTGACAGTTTGCTTGCTAACAATCCCAGCAAAGCTCCCAGCAGAAGAAGTGTGATCAAAGAGAAGTTGCACAGTAGTTTGTGTTGTGTTTTTCCAGAATATTTCTAAAGCTCTAGCCTGGAGAAATATCTGATTTGGGGAAGGGCCAGGGGGAAGACAGATACAAAGCAACCTTGTCCCATGTCAAATGTTACTGTGGAAAATTCAAACTTGCTTTGGAAACTAAAGTGTTGAAGATGTTTGTGTCTCTGTATATACTGTGTATATGCTTAAAAGCATATCTAATGTGTATTTATAATATATATACCCTTGGATGGTATTGTGCCCCCAGTCAGTTTTGCAGGTACAAAGTGACAGTATTTGTTATATGTGTCAGCTGAAACCTATAGACATGGAGGCTGCCATTGTCACCTCAGTGAGGCAGACCAGAAAACCTGAACCCAGATCAAGGCTGCCTAAAACAAGGCAGTATGTGGTCATACTTAAGTTACCTCCCAAAAAATTACTTTTGTCTAACTTCTTCAGTGCAGAGCTTGTCATGAATATGCTAATCAAACCTTAGGTACAGGTTGGGCACATGAAAAACTATATGTAAAAATACTAACTTAGTGAAGTTAAGCACTTGGCAGTTCAGAAGTGCCACATCTGAGGCTCCCTGTGCAACCTTTTGCTTCTGTATGTGCTACACATTATGCTACAGTCTCCAGTTACATGAATCTACATTGCAGGGGTTTTTTTCCTCTGTGACAGTTGCTTCATTTGTTGCCTGAGATGCTCACAGAAGGAGATACTGTTCAGTATTGTCTGTAACTACTGTAGTTCAGGTGAAAGCCAGCAACCTTATTTGCTGCTTACTAGTTAAACCTTGTTCTGAAGATACAGTAAATACTTCCCTCTTGGATTCCCAGTGCCTGTAGTGCTCTGCACACACTTTATTAACTGTCTTTCCAGTACCTGGATTAGTGAAGTAGTGGTCTTTTCCCATTCTGAAAGGAAGAAACTGAGGTGCATGAGCTGAGCTTTGAATCATCTTTGTCCAAGTATGATGGTTTTCAATTCTTAATGTTATACAGAAGGCTCTTAATGTTGAAAGACTCTTTTCCATCGATGATAGCTGTCACAGGGTGACACTGATCACATCCAAAGCACACAGTCAGTGGCAACCTGCAGCAGTTAGATGTATGTTCTGCATTCAGCAGCACCTATAAACTCCTCTGTTTGAATGGTGTTTAAAAAAAATTAAATCAGTTCTTCAGGCATTGTTCATTTGCCTTAAATATTAACAGTTCTCACAGCTCTCTGCCTTGTACATTTAACACACATGTTTAATAAATGAGGCAGGTATTCTTCTGCCTCATTACACAACCTTGATTCATCCCGAGGGCATAGTCTGTCTTTATGTTGGGTGAAGAAGAGATCAAGATTGGGGAGAGAGGAAAAGTAGGTGAGTGTGTTTTTAAGGTTGGTGTCATAACGTGTACACATGAGGTCTTAAAATTAAGGTTGTGTAAGCAACATAGTTTTAGCTTTTCTTAATTCATGTGCCCAAACTGTTACCCTGGTGCTCTTTTAAGACTGTGTAAATATTTTTTTTATGTGTGATGCTTTCAGAATTAATCGGTGAGGCTACCGTGCCTTGTGCTAATCGAGTAGCTGTTATCAACATAGATTTATCACCTTTGGGGTCAGCCACCAGAACAGGATGGGATGCTGTAGGCTTCAAAGAATATCCAGCTGAGCCTTTGTAACTTTGGACTGGAGCATACTCAGTTACTTTGTGGAGTAGTGAACGAGCAGTCCAGGACCTTGCAGAGAGAGAGAGAGAAAATGGAGCATGCCCAATGTTGAAGGACTCAAAAAATTTAGCTGCAAAACAGGTCTCTTCCAAGCATGTACAAACAGTGGTTAGTCAGACTTAGCTTGATGTAGTATGGGCACTTTTCATGTTTACAAATGTAACGCCCTGACGAAAAGACCACCTTGTGCCAAACTGCAAGCATGGAAGTGCAAGAGCTTTTCAGCAAAGCAGTTGAAGTATTTCTTAACATGGACAAAACAAAGTATTTCTCCATAATTTTGTTCTTGGAAATAGCTGAAGCATTTTTGATTAAGCTATTCAAAGCAAAATCAGCTTGAGGCAAACACCTGGCATGGGTGATTTCAGCCAAAGCAGTTAAACTTTGGCAAAGTTTACAAACAGATCAAGGCAGAAATTACAGTAGGAAATGCTGGGCAGTTTATCTATATGCACCCCAGTTGCACCACCTCTGAGAGAAGATGCCACTGTATGTTTGCCTAGATGTTAGAGCTTCTCTGCTGTGCACCAGAGTGGCAATTGCGTTTTCTAGCATAAGGAGATCTTTGGACTTAATTTTAAAACACAACATCTGTGTATCTAAAACAAAGTTTATAGCACACAGCTTCCTCTTACACACCCTTGTGGCATCGTCCTCCCTTTTCCTCCCCCCCTCTGCTTCCGAGAAGCAAGGTAAAACTTTTGTTGTGTTTAGAAATGTGTTTTCCCACTGTCCTCAATTTTACCATTTTTGTCCTGTTTTACCATTTTGTCCTGAATCTGGTAACTTCTAAATTGTGGGGTGTACAAAAAGCCACCGTTTCCGTCAGAGAGTCACCTGGGGCCTGGGCAGCTGTTTGTGGCCAGGAGGAATGAACCATGTGTGGTACTGGAAAGGCAAGAATGATAAACAGCAGCACTGTGGTCACTTGGAGAGGTCTGAGTAAGGTTCATGGAGCCTTGTCCTGGGAACGCTGAGTGCTAACATCTTGCTTGCCACCAGGGAAATAGACTTTCCCTGGGGAGCCCTCCTCTCAGGGTGCACCCTGCAAGAGGCTGAGCTGCAGCTAAGGAAACAAATCAGCTCTCCTGCAGTTTTTCCAGCACTGGCTGGAGAGCTGCCTGCCAGAATTCGCCAGCAGAGAAACTCTTCTCTGAACAGAGCAAATTTGCAGTGAGTTTTATAGCCAAAGTCAGTATGATTTGTTTGCAGAGTTAAACACTGGTTGGGTTTTTTTTTTTTTGAACTGCTGAAATAAATAAGAGCAAATCGTGTGAGGTCATAGCGCTCTGCCTTTCCAAAGGGCTTCAGCTGCAATCCCACAGCAAGCTTCTCTTCTCTGCTCCCCTCTGCTGTGTCCAGAAAGCTGCTGCTGGGCCAGCGCTAGGAGGGGAGAGGCAGGTTTGCTGTCTGTGTGCTGTGTTCTGAGATCTGTGGCTGTGAGAGGAGCTGCAGTGGAGCCACCCCTTCTCTTCCCCAGTAAAAGGCAGGGGCAGCATGAGGTCTTTAAAAACTGGAGGTGCTAGTGCCTGGCTCTGAAGCTCCTGCTTGGATGGCTGTGTGCTATGTTGTACACAAAGGCCCCTGCAGGTTTATATTAAGGTGCTGCCCAGACTAAACCAGTGCATTATTTTTTTTTTCTTTTTCCCCTCTAAATGCCTTTTTATCATTCAGGCTGTCACCTGTGTTTCCTGGCAAGGGCTGCTGGCTGGGGGAGGTCTGGCAGAGCTGAACGCCCAGCTTTGGTGGTCTTTGTGTGGCTGCCTGAAAGATGGCTTAAAACAGAACCTGCTCTGTGAATACCTGTGAGTTAACATGTGTCAGCCGTGTGGCTGGAAGGTTTCTCCTTTGCTGTAAAGAGAGATTTTATAATGAATACTTTCCTTGTGATTAAAATGGGTAAATAAACAAATAGCTCCTACAGGAAGTATACTGTGTGAAGACAGGGCAAACAGATTGTAGCTTTTGAAACAAGGAAGAGAAAAAGAGGGGGAAAAACTGAACCAACCCAGGCTCCTCCTTAATGCATTTAATCTATTAGAATGTGAAACAGCAATTTATCTTTCCCATTTCCTTTCCTTGTCAAACATATGCAGCTGTTGGTGCTTTCTCTGCTCCTTACTAGAAATGCCAGGATTTTAAATTTCTTGGTGTCATCTTCCTCCAAACTATCACTATCGTTATCATCTTGCCATGGTGCCAATCCATATCACTTCTGGAAGCCTCAGGAGAACACCCCTTAATGATCCAAACTAGATTTAAACAAATTATGATTTTCAGCAAATTTAGTAATAAATCAAATTCCTTCTCCTGTCAGCAGAGTACCTGGAAACCAACATATCTCTGGATGTGCTGAATTGGAGCTGATTAACTCTGGGACTAATTGCAGAACTTTCTTTATGAGACCACAGTATGCCATAGTGGCCACGTGCCTGAGGTAGCGTGTTTGGTCACAGCACAGCATTCTGTGCAGGCTGCTCCTAATGCAACTTTTTGTAAAGTTAAGGTTAACATTTGTTAACTTTGTCCTCTAACTGTGATTTACAGCATCAGATAATGACCCTTTGGCCTCCTCATGAGAAGTGAATGTATGGAGGGTATGAAAAAGGTCATTCAAATGTGGATGCAAATATTATACAATCAGAAAAAATGTAGTTTGGGGAGGGACCTCTAGCAGTCTCTAGTCCAACCGCATCCTCAAAGTAGGGCTAACTTTTGTGTTGCTCAGGGGTGGTTTTTTGCAGTTAAGTTCAGAAAATCTCCAAGGATGGAGACTGGGCCGTGTCCCAGGACTGTACCACTCACCAAAAAGTTGTTTTCTTTATGTCCCAACTGGAATTTCCCTTGCTGCAGCTTGTATCTGTTGCCTCTTACCCTTTTACTGTGCACCTCTTGGAAAAATCTGGCAGTCTTCTGTGTCGCTTCACTTTTGGTAGCACAAAACTGTAATTAGATTCCCCTGCAGCCTTCTCTTCTCCAGGCTGAACAAACCCAGCTCCCACAGCTTCTCCTCCTGCGTCATGTGCTCCTGGCCCTCTTGGTGGCCTCAGCTGGGCTCCTCCTGATCTGATAATAAACATTAAGAAATGTTAACTAATTTTTCCACTGTTTCATGCAGTTGCAGTTTCCTTGAGTAGCCTTCACTCAAACTGACTTTTGTCTTCATGTGATATGGACTTTGAAACAAGGAGGGAATGATGAATCTTTTATTCATCTGTGTGTGCTTTTACTTTTCGTTAAATCATTTCCTTAAATCTGAAATGCTCAGAGTCCCTTTTTAATCATGAGTTGAGTTTTTGGGAGAAGAGAAAATAGTGATTGTTTCCCTACTATTCTTCTTCTAGCAGTTTTTGTACTCTAGGTTTTAGTTCAATGTCAAATTTCATTGTGCTTTGCCAGTCAAAGGAAACATGAACAATAATAAAGATGTCTAAAGTCTGTTGCCAACTTCATTATTGAATTGAATTACTGTGATGGGAGACTCTTAATTTCCTGCATATAGAAGGGAGAACAAATGCCACTAATGATGATGGAGTAGCTTAAGAGGTATCTTCATTAAGTCAGTGAATCTTCAATAGCAAACAACGATTTAAGTTCCATTTTAAGTAGAAACATAGGCTCATAGAATGCTTTGGGTTGGAACGGACCTCAGAGATCATCTAGTTCCAACCCCCATTGTGTATGAGGTAAGGGCTGATCTTAGAACAGTCTTGAATCAAAGTGAAGCAACTACAACTTGCCTCACTTAAAATAAATTGGGGAAAAAAAAATTAAAACAGAGAGTGTAACATTTTAAGCAGCCATAGGGCAGTCTATGAGAAATGTGGAATGCTGCCTACTTCAGTTGCTGGTTTTGAAGAAGTCAAAGACCTGAATGTGGAGGAGGAGTGACATTTCCTAAAGCAAAGGTGCAGAGATGAACTGTAACACACACAGGATTTTACACTAAACCTTTCTGGATGAGCGCCACCTGGAAAGAGCATTATGGATAAAAGTGGGCTCATGAAAAGAGAGAAGGTTCATTGGCCAAAAAGTTTCATCATAAAGTTCTTTGAGAAGGATAAAGTCACATGCACACACAGAAAAAGGTTAGTCTTAGGACAGTAGGACATGTTGGAAGTGCCACACTAAAGAGAACAGATGAGTTGTCCTATAGGGAGGGGTGGAGCAGGAATTAATCACTAGTGAGTATAGGAATTAAGTTAGTGTGATTGCTGGGGAGAAGGACGTAGAACTAGGACTTGTACAGGTGAAAGCAGGACTGAATTATGCACCAGAGCATCCAGTTTGTCTCCCAGACTGCTGGAAGAATGGGCACGTTGTTAAGTCACTCTGATAATGGGTCCATTTGATCACAGACCACCAAGGGTGAGATCTGCATAGTGAAACAGAGCAAAGGGATGTGGACATCTACTGTGCCTTTAATGCACAGCAGAGCAGGGTGAAAGAGCTTACCCACACGATGCTGCAGCCACGTCTCCTTCTTTTGACGTGTCTTTTCTGCAGACAAGTCTCTGGCAGTGAAATCCAAGCATTTACTTGTGCACCTAAGGCTCATGTAGCTCATCAGTTTTATGGATACGTGTCAGCTTTATCAGATGCATCATCAGATGCACGTGTTTGTGTAGGCACGTTATCAGAATGCCTCCCTTCCATGCGCTGTGCAGAGACAGAGCCTAATTTCAAAGGCCTTCAGAGAAGAGTCGGTACCTCAGACCCAGATGGCTGCAAAGGCGGAGGTGGGGGAGAATGGGGGAAGAGGAGTCCTGGCAAGGAGTCACGCTTGGTGCAGGTGCGCTTGTTTTAGAAGAATGGGATGCTGTCTGGGAATGAATGAGATCCATTCCTCAGCAGCATGTACAACCTGCCAAACACCCTGGGTGGCCTCCGACGGCCTCGGAGACTTTTTGGTCAGGGAGAAGTTCTAAAAATGTCTAAACTTGCTGGCGTTCCCATGCACAAGCTGCGTTAGTTGGGAGCTGTGGGGCGTTCCTGGCTGCTTGGCGAGTGGGCAGAGTTAAGGTTACTTAGATGACCTGAGCTGAGTGTGCACACGCTTTCAAAGGATTTGAGTATGTAATTGAGGAGTTTTAATTTCTGTGGTCAATTTTTCAGAAAGATGCCTTGTTTCCCAAAGGGGTTTTTGGCAGCAGAAAGATCCCTGCTCCTTTAAGTGCATCCAGACTTGGTAGAACTTGAGAACAGCTTTTTATGTGGTTTCCATCCATACAATCCCTTCCATACTTTGATCTGGATCCTCTCTGCATTATGGTGTCTGTGGCTGTCACTTGCATGGCTTCTGCTTTCCCTCTATCATCCAGGTTGCAGAGATTTTGGTCGGGATTCTGTAGTTTTAGGAAGTCATTCATAGACTTGAGCCTGCAAAGCAAAGCCATGCAGTCCTACAGGCTTGCTCTGCAACAGCTTTTGAGATTCTGTGACACATGGACTCATGTACATTGGGAGTAGGTTGCTGTCAGGCTTGATGGTTTTGGTTAGAAAATGGTATGGAAAGACAAATGAAGCACAAACGCAGTCATGTGGAATTACCTTTTAGTAGAACCTTTCTCAAAATTTCCTTGCATTCTCTGTAGGCTTTGAGCTCCAAAAATAATAGGAGACACTGTGAAATAAGTTAATTAATATGGAAGGGAGGAAGGAACAAAAATTAGTATATTTTTGTGATACAAATTTTGAGAGTGAAAGAGGACAAATAGAACATAGCAAGGACTAACATCTGTTTGATGCTGCGATCGGTGTTTGGGTTTATTGAATTAAGCACAAGTAATTGCCTGGTGGTTTATTGGCTTGCCTGGTTACTTTGGAGTTTTCCTTTATTATAATTAGTCTTGGGTACACCAGACAAAGGCAAAAAGGTTATTGCAAGATATAAGGGCAAAATTAGCCTTCTGCAGGGATGTGGCACACCCTATAAATGTATCATTTGATACTTTTTCCTTTTGTACGTAGCCCTTGTCTGCTTTCTCCACATTCTTAGCGTGTCTCAGAAATTCCAGCATTTTTAGCAGTGAATCGGTGAGAAGAAGGGGAAAGGGCCTGTAATTGCTTTTTCCATTGTGCTTGTTAAAACCACATTGTGGGAAATGGACCCAAACACTGTCTTTTAAGTGGTGTTGAGTCTGAGGCAGGTGGTATTAACTCAGGACTGCATTAACTCTTTTCAAATCTCTTTCCTGTTTCCTTGAGGAAACATGCCTGGTGTATATATGTGGCAAGGGCTGTTTGCCTGCCTCTTGCATTGACATTTTAATTTGGTCCATGATATAAATATCATTTCCCTAATCCCCCTTGCCCTGACCCTGTTTTGTCTTTTCTTCAAAGTGAGTTGACTTTTTTTTTTCCTCTCTCTTTAAGGAGGGGGGAGGAGATGGGAATGGTGGCTGGCTGCTCTAGTTTGGAGCATTAAATGCTTGAGGAAAAAATCTCAGAGTAACTGTTGTTTCTTTCTTTGTATTCACATGGAAATTTTTAATCTCCATCAAAGGATCAGGAGAAAATAACCTTGAGATTCAACAAGAGAGCTCCCAGCTTACATGGAATTTTTAAATGTTATTTGGCTTTATCCTTTAAGCGATGAGAACCATGAACTATGTACCTACAGGGTTCAGAATTAACTTTTCTCTTTCTTCCAACACACCCTCCTCTTTTTTTTTTTTTCCCTTTCTCCCTCCCTTTTTCTTACATCTTTATTGTTCTGCATAAACATGCAACTTCTTTTTTGGCCAAAACTATAAGTGCCTTAGGATTTGTTTAGTTGTATACATTTCTAACGTTAATTATGAGCACCAGTCTGAAATACAGCCTCATGTTCTCCTTTTGATGTGATCTGAAGAATTTGAAGGCCATGGAGCTAAGATTACAACCCAGCCCACTGTATACTTTCATAGTCGTACAAGAGCTAACATTAGCCTGTTAAAAAAAACCCAAAACTAGGTATAAAAAGACTGATAATCTACTTGTATGTACTGGAGAATCACAAATACTGTCTGTACCTGTAGATCGATGTAGCTGATGGTGCTAATAATGATAGTAAGGGACACCCCCTGCAACTGGCCCCATGGGGAGTAACAGCAGCTCTCACAGGTGGGCGCTGACAGCAGCGCCACATTTCATGCTTCATCACAGATTAATAAAACAGGGAGGATATTAAAATGCTAATACTCATTAATACCGTTTTATGGTGTTTAATGTTAAACATGGAACATGAAAATGAATGACAGCCAGTAAATGGAACTGACAGTTGTGTTCAGAGTGTCTGAGGCTGGTGAGAACAAGCTGCAGGAAATAAAGGCAGTGGATGCTCCCATTCCTGCTGTGGGTCAGGCCAAACAGCACCTCTTGGTACCTAGGCTTTCACAGGGTTACCTAAACTTAGATTTAAGTAAACTTTTCTGTTGTTATAAAATATTTTATGAGGGTTTTTTTTTCTTTGACAACATTGCTCAGAGCCTTTCTTTTCTGTCATCTGAAATACAGAGTCTCTGGTAATGTGTATGTCCAACAGCAGAAATCCCAGCCCGATGAAGCATAATTGTGATTAATGTTTTTGCTTTGTTTAGGGGTTTCTTCCCCCTAGAACTCTTCTTGCGTTGGCTCCATTGTTCTTCATTTCTTACTAACCTTTCAGTAAGCTTCCTTTCATCCCAGAGCTGGTTGCATTTCAGCAACAAGTAAAAGTTGGCCCTCTGTGGGCTGTAATGCATGTAATATATAGTATAATAATACACGTAGATAGCAAACAATGCTGCCATATCCCAGGCTGTTACAGTTTTATTTGTGGTTAAAACTCACTGAAAACTCCACAGCTAAAAATGTTTAGTGTAGCACAAACCTTCTCTGTGCCCTTGCTGTCATGTAAAAATCCCAGGAACCCTGGGAAGACGTTGTAGCCTACAGGGGCCAGGGATAAAGGGATTCTAAAAGCATGATACTTACGTCTCTCTGGTTGTGACAGTACTTGGTGAAATTACAGTTCTCTGACCAAGTATCCATTTTTGTACCTTAACATTTTAGTTTTTAAATAAAGTTAACCTTGAGTATCCTAGATTTATAATGCCTAGGTCTGAGTCTACAGTCTGCGTGTCTGACTGCAAGTGACTGATGTGTGCTCTGAGCTCCTAGGTACATTAAATACAGACTTTTCCAGGAGGTTCCTTTTTTTGCCTTGAAAATTTCATCTTCTCTTGAACTCCCAGCTGTTTCTTGCACACGCACCATGAATTTCAACTGCCCCGTTGTCTGCATTTCCCCAGCATATGCACTGTCTCTTGCCAACATCCATCCCCCTTTGTTGCAACCTGCTGTGTGAACGGTGGATTCCATCCCAGAGATATTTCTTCTTTTTGCATGCTTAAAACGTGATGAGAATTGACCCCTTTCAAAATTGCTGCCATCTCCCGTTGTTCTGGCAGGATCCAAGCCACATAAGGTGCTCCAGGGATTAGTCGCCCCCTTCCTTTCCAAGCAGCAACTTTGGTGGTTTATTTGAAAGCCTACTACTTTCTGTCAAGGTGAAAACAGACCAAATTTCAAAAATCACATTTTAGGGAATGACAGATCACAAAAAAAGGCTCGCCACTTGGACTGGGATTTCTGAAAGCATGTTTATTTTGGAAAATGTTTCTCAAAAGCAGGTTCATTATCATCTCTACTGGCTGGATTTTCCTATGAAGCATTAGAGTATGGTGACTCTGATTTGGCTAAGAATGGGATTTCTGCCAAAATGTTGTGTGTCCTCCTCTCCTCCTACCCATCCCTCCACTTACTTTCTCCTAGTTATAGCAGATTCTTCCTTACATTGATCTCTGTGGGTATTTCATTCTTGGTACTAAAGAAAATAACAAGTTTAGAAACCAGGGCAGTGCCAAGTTTTAAAACCTCCAGAGAATACAAAAGAGAATAAAAAAAGATGGCTTGCTTCTTCCATATCCAGCTTTACATTTATTTCTTCTTACCATAGGCATGTGGACTTCAGGATTTAATTGTAAGAATCTATAAGCACACTGTTTCTTTTCTCCTGAATCTAGGTTACAAGCTTCTTGGTTCTTCCAAACTCCTCCTAATTTTTTTTTCCCCTTTTGATGAAGGGTCTTCAGTCCTATCCCTCCTTTGATTTAAATTCCTTTCCTAGTCCCAGCCAGATGTTTGCTTTCCCTGGCTGTTGACACTCAGATAATACTCTCACGCTATCACTTCGTATATTCACATTTGCAAGATCTGTCACAAAAAATACCCAATTTTTTTTGTCACTGAGTGCCTTACTCCATAGTTTTTAATACTTTCCAAAGGCAAATTCTTTTTATGTCGTGTATAAATTTTGCTTAAACAGCTAGCAAAGGCAAACCTTCCTGTTTTCCCTTTTCCAGTAAGAAGGGTGTGTTACTGAGCCACATCTTATGGCTGACCCGGAGATTTACTCCACCTTTGCCAAAAGAATGTGGCTGGCACTTCAGAGAATTGCAGGGAAGCTTTGGGAGTTTGGCTGAGAAAGAGTAAACCATCAAAAACCAGGCAAAACTTTGTCTTTCCCCCTTTCCACTGCTTTCATTTCCTACCGTGTTGTGTTGTCCCCTGCATCAGACTATTTAAGACTGCCAAATACTTGGATATTTTATAGGTAATATATCTTATAAATGCCATGGCCAGCCTCTGAGGGAAACACAGGATTGTCGGTTTTGGATGGAGTATAAAACCCAAGCAGGAAATCATTGCTGAATGGCACAGCTGCAGGCAAACATTGTAAGCTAGTAAACTGCCCATCTGCACAGCCACACGTGTGTCGGAGCGCGGGGCCAGGACGGCTGTGGCAGAGCGCGGCTGTAAGTGGTTAGCTGGGAGAGATTTGGTGATTAAAGAATGAAGTGTTTGGCTTCATTAGTTCCTGAAATACAGCTATCTGAAGGTGATTATAATCTGATTTTTCAAGGAGGAGGAGAAGAGACTGAAGATGCGAGCTTTTTCTTGTTGGTAGTGAAAAGTTGCAGACACAATTTCAGGTGTGGGATGGGTTAGATCATCCCACTGCGGGATGGAGGATGTGACACAACCTACAGTTAAGGACTGAAGGAAATGTTTGTCCTGAGAAATACGGGAAAACACTGGATTTGTTTGTAGGACTCAGTTGGTGATCACATCTGAACTTTCCCGTCAGAGGCAGGAGGGACTGTTTTGTTCCTTTTTTCTGTTTCACTGTCCTGACCTGAACAGGAGCCTGGGCAGGTCATGAGATGTAGGTTTCTTGAAGTTTGAACTGTTGAAGATCCCCCTTTGCTAGAGATTTTTGCCATGTAAAATCACTATCAGGAGACTCATTCTGGTACTTTCCTCTTTTTAATTTAAGGTATAGTTAGTTCCTAGTTTTGCTGTCTTCCATTTTAAATAATTCCTCTCTTTTTTTGCAGATTATCATTTGTTGAGTTCCTCTCTGTGTTCAGTTCTCCTAGACCATGCTCTGAAGTTTAGCACTTCCTCTTAGACATGCCAAGTTTGAGTTCATTTTCAGCATGATTTTCCCAAGCACTATTTTAAATAGTCCACAATGCAGTAACTAAATGCAAGTTGTTAAAATAATGAAACAACAATAATAAAGTTCTTTAAGACCATATCTTATGCACTCAAACTTTAAAAACTATTGATTTGGGATTTTTTTCCAAATACATTCTTGAAAAATAAAATTATCTTCTAACAATTAGAATTAAATTACTAGGGTTGTAATCCCATTGCGTAAGAGGCTTTCTACATTGATGTTTTTCAGTTGGGTAGGGATTTTTTTTTCTTGGTTCGTTGTAATGTGTGTAAATCAGTGCAAGAGGAAAGATGGTCCCACAATCAGAGTCTTTACTTATGGCATAGGTGGCTTGGGTTTAGCTCCCTGCTTTATCGCAAACCCCTCGTGATTTCTCTGCCTCCATCTATTGAGGTGTCCAGATGAATAGAGTAAAGGTTTAAATCTATATGTAGGGAAGATGGGTGTATGGCCAGCTGAAAACTTTGGCAGCTTTTTGTTGACTGATGTATTTTGGATTGGGGCACCTAAAGAGCATGAAACTCTTGAGACCCAAACTTGATAAAATGTATTGATTTCTCCTGTTTGAAGAACTGAGTCTTTAAACTGTTCTTGATGTACCACGTGAGCAGGAGGACATCATTAGCCTCTGTGTCATAAATCTTTTCATTTAAGGATCAGATGTTTCAGATATCCCGGAGCACTCCACTTTTATTTATTACAAAGAAAAGGAACTTCTTTGGGTTCTCCTCTGTGGACACTTTATTCTCTGTTTTCCTATCAACTGACACCACATTTAAGCTGCATGAAATGGATTTTGGTTGTTGGCATTAGGATGTTGGTATTGTGATGCATTCTGTCTGCACCCAAGCACAAATTACTCAATGCCCATCAAATTGTAGGCATCTATGTTAAAATATAGGGAATTAGTTTTGAAGATTAAGCATTTTCCTTATTTTTAAGTCTTCCTTATATTTTAATGCATTAAGGAACCATGTGACTAGGGTACATTTTCGTAGTGCCAGGTATCTTGGAGTACCTGGCATTTCAGTTCATTCTCACGGAAAGTGTTCAAAATGTCTGATAATTTTCTGCAGAGAATGTGAAGGGGTGCATATTTTAGCATTCATGGGACTTCATGTGTGCTTCTCCTCCCCCAGGACAATCACATCTCTGCGGAGTGAACTGATTCCACATCTGGTTAGGAAACAGTTCTCTTCTCCTACATCAGTGCAGCAAGGACTAGACAACAAAGAAGAGGACCAAAAGAAGAAAGAACAAGCATCCCTAGGTCAGTACATATATCTAAGATTTTATGCAGTGTTTAAAGTCTATATGCTACAGCTGAATTATTGGGTGAAGTACAGAATTAGTTCAGAAAACCCCTAGTTTGGGGACTTTTAATTTTGTTTTTCTTATACATAATAAAAAATTCAGTAGATTTCTTTTTAAACACTGTTGTGTGTTATATTGATATTTTTGCCCTCCCTTATTTTGATGTAAATTGAGAGCAAGTCAGCTACATGCTCTGTATTTTTACTCTGGAACACAGTATAGGTAAGTGCACTTTTGAAAATGTAATTTTAGGAGGGAGTTCGTGAAATTGCATAGGGTGACAGACTAAGCCTTAACCTCCTTGCACTGGGAACTGGACAGGATCTCAGATCTTGGAATTTATTTTTAGTGTTTCCGCTGTCTCCTTGTGTGACCTTGGGCAAAACATTGCATCTGCCCTGATCCCTTGATTCCCACCTGCAGTATGAGAATAAGCACTTACTCACTACTTGTGATAAAATCTGTTAATGATTGCTAAGTGCCTAGCCGTTCAGATGATGTGAGGCAAAGATTTCCCTTCACCAACAGTATTTTAATAGTATTCCTCTTCAGAAAGTACTTCATTAAATCCTGTCTAACTTCATGCATGTGTGTGTTCTCCAGACATTTATAGTTTCATAAAGGAAGATAATAGCTTGCTGAAACCTGCTCCAGATAACTCTTGTTGGAATGATCATAGAGGAGATATGAATGAAACTCTCCACGAAGGAAAAGTGCGCTGCTACGTCCATATAATGAAAGAGGGACTGTGCTACCGAGTGAATACTCTGGGGCTGTATATTGAAGCTAACCGACAGGTGAGAAGAACACAGTGGGACTACAGCAGGAGCTTAGGGAGCACTTTAGCCTCCAGGAGGGACTCTCAGCAATAGACATGAGGAGTGTGGGAACTGAATCAGTGCCATGTTATCTAGGTACATCACCCAACTTGGTTGCTGGGATAAGGACATGAGGCCAGGAAACAGTTCTATCACTAATTTACTCCGTAGCTTTTATTTAGCTAAGAAACCCCCCACCCCGCACGCTTCTGGTATTTGGGAGAGCCAAGAAGTGTTGAAAATGAGGCTGGAAGTAGCTTTGATAGATCATCTGATCAGTGCCACCCATGTCCTAAAAGCAAGGTCAGTTCTGACTGAGCTCTTCCTAACAGATGTTTATCTCAGTGATGATGACAAAGGTTATTAAAGATTGGCAGGAAGACGTGAGGTACCCACAGGTTCAAAGTGCCTAATGCTTTCCAGTAGGATAGAATTCTTCTGTGGAAAGGTTTCGCTACAGCGGCACTCCAGGTAAACACAGAGGTGAAATGTTGATCTGTTGCAGCTTTCACACGGTGAGAATTCATAAAGTAAAAGATCACAGGGAGGATTAGAGAAATCCTGTACTACCTAATGAGCTGATAATTAAAAGCTTTTAATATGGTTGGTTGGGGTTTTTTTACCCACACTGGCTGATGCAATGTACGAGTTCTCACTTCACTCTACTAGCGATGAACTTCTTTGCTATCAGGAGTGGGCAGTTTCCTCCAGTCTTAGAAAATCAGTAAGGACTGCAGTGGAGAAGGTCTGGAAGTGGGGCTGGGAGAGCAATAAAGTTGTATGGGAATCGTGGAAGTGGTCACTGCTTTGCCTTTGCTCTCAGATTGAGTTGATTTCTTTTTAACAAAATGAATGGATGAAATTATGCAAATTAGAACTGCAGCGTGGCAGAGTGAGTTCACACACTGGAGCTCTTTCTCCTTGGTGCCTGTAGAGGAGCACAGAAATAAAATTATTTGTTTTGTGGTTAGGGACATGAGGAAGAGAGGAGAGAGGCAACACTGCTGTCAGGGAAAACTTTCCCCATGAATGTCAGGAACAAGGGTGCCCAAAGGGTTAAGGGAGAACACCGCTGGCAAGGGGAAGTGTGCGTGTATATTTGGCAGCAGTCACTTCAGTAAAAAGTTATTGAGTTGAGCCAGTCAGACTCCATGTGGGTTTTTTTGTGGGTTTTTTTGTGTGGGTTTGTTGTTTTGGTTTTGCTTTTTTTTTTTTACCCCAAATATTCTACATTTTGGTCAGTTCAGGAAATGTGTTTGCTCCTGGGTGGTACATTGAATTAGTGTTTTGAAATCACATTGGGGCCTTCAGCATTGGAAAGGATTTTCTTTGAATTTTTAACTTTTCCAGAATGGTAAAATTTCTAAGGAAACTATGTGGAGGTAAACATAAAGTGGAGCTTAATGACGGGTTGTGAGAAAGGAGTTCCTTTTTTCAGTGCCACTGCATTCTGTTTCTCTTGCTAATCCTCATAACAGATACACACTTCATTTTATCAGCTCTTTTTTTTTGTTCTTTTTTTTTTTTACCTCTCTCATTGGTCTCTAAGGAAGACTGGTGACTTTTTTTGCTCTGATCTTGGTCTTCATTGACCAGATTCTGATTCCCACTGCAAAGCCGGGACCTATAACTTTATTGTCCAAGAGGACAGGCCCCCAGAGCAGTAGCAGTCCACTCCAGTAGCTGTGGGAAGGAATGGCATCCTAACCCGCTGCCCTTCTGGTGAGGAAACACTTTACTCACATCATTTCACTTCCAGCTGGGTTTCTGGATGCCTGCAGCCTGTGTGTGGGCAGGTGGGTTCAGGAGGGAGTTATCTTCAATAGCAGGAAATAGTTTCTTTGTAAGATGAATTAAATCCAAACACATCTTAAACCTTCCCTTGACCCAGGCACTCCCTCTGACTCCTGCCCCCTATCTAACCTTCCTTTTCAGAGCAAAATGCTTGAGCTGGTGGCTTTCTTGGGTCACCCCTCAGGCTGCACGGCCACTGACTGATTCCAATAAGGGGTTTGCTCTGGCCACTAAAGTCCTTTATTTATTTCACCACGCCACCTTTCCACTGAGGAGGGCAAGAGCCATTCCTCATTTTTTATCCTTCCCACAGAGCAACACACTGGATAGTAGGAATCTTTCCAACCTATGCTGTAGGTATGCTTTGGTGTGTGTTCCTCTCTTGGCATCTTGTGGATGCCCAACTCTGTGTCAGGTGAGGACAGCATCCCTTCACCAAGCCAGCATTATCCAGGTAGATTGGCCTAGTTACTGGTGATTTGGTAAACTAGTGGTTTTCTGTAGTGCCTGCACCTTGGACTGAAGGATCCACCCTAAATGTCTAAATGTTTACTAGGAACAGCAGGCAGCCTGAAATGATAGCTCAGAGGTGTGAGCTCATCTTATTTGTCTGAACGAAGCGTCGAGTGTGGAAATTCTTATCATATGAAAACCAGCACTATTCATCCATCCTCGCATGCTGGAAGGGAAGCAAGCTGGTCATGTTATGAATATCCAAACAATTTCCTGCAAGTATCATCTCATTTGAGATCTTGAGATATTTTTTTCTGATCTGATCCCAACTTCTTCAGATCTGTGGGATCTGCTGCTTGAGGTTCACTCCCTAGCCATCAGCTCTTGTTATCCTAGCTTTCTAAGGAAGTTGTTTTACACAATCGTACTGTATGGCAGGCAGCTCCTGCATAGCAGCTTTGGAGACTGGTGGCAACTCTCAGCCAAATTTAACAGAGCAATAGAGATATCAAAGATAAGCTTTCCTAAGAGTTCTGTAAAAATAGGTGCCTGGGTAGAGAAAAGAGAGACTTAATGAATGCCGCTTCCTCCCCTCAGGCAAACCCCGTTACACCGTCGCTGTGCTGAGACTCCTCTTGACTTTCCAGATGGACAGTCAGTGCACACATCCTGGCTGGCCAAGCTGCACGTGTGGAGCTCCACACCAGCCCTGGCACAGGCTGCCCCTCTTGCAGGCACACGATTTGCCATGGCACAGACCTCTTAACCCTCGTGCATCACTTTGCCGCCTTCTGTATCTGTCACGTTTCTTTGACTGCCATCTCTGTTCTACCAAGATGTGTCATGCATTGCATCACCACTGCAAGTAACTGTACAGCAATGTGTCTGTGTGCTGCTGTGATGTTCCCACCTCCCCTGAAATACCCATCCATGCTGTCATCGCCTCTTCTGTGGTGTGTGACCTTGGCCCCAGTCTGACGCCAGGAGATGAGGAATGCCTCAGGCTGCTCTTTCATCCAGAAAAGGAGGAATGATGGAGTGATATCCCATCTCTGGCTCCCCTTTCTTTTCAGGATCCAGTTCAGAATTGCTCACCATGGATTTGTTTTTGGCTACCTCATGGGCCATGTCTCTCTCTGGTACCATTGCTGCTTTGTCTGCTTATCTCAGACCTGCTTTCTCTCTGTCAAGAGCCTTTTCTTCTGTAGCTTTCCACCATCTGGAATAGCCACTTGATCAACTTTAGTTTTATTCTCCTTAACCATCTGCAATACCTTTGTGTTGCCTGTACCTCAGCATGTTACCTCATTGAGTGGGCTGAGCACAGTCATCTTTTTATGCCAGTTTACTGGTTTATATTTTATATTACTTGCTTCTCTCTCCTGCATGCTCTAAAACACTTTGACCTGCATTTGAAATGGCAGGTGCTGGACATTGTAGTACCATACAGCATGTCACTGTTCAGCTGCAGAGCTGGAGCCAGCCTGCTCACTGCTGCTGGTCCGCTGCTTCTCCACAGGTGGGAAGCAGAGTTGAGAGAAGGCATGCAGTGCACTGCAGTGGGAGTGTACCTGTCCCTTTTCTGAACAAGGAAGATGGTAAATCATAGATATATGGCTGCAGATTTAAAATCCAGGATCCTACCTTTGCCTTGAGGTTCAAATGTTTATGGTAGATGCACTAGTGCCATGGAAACCAAAGCCATCCTCAAGCTGTTTATGTAACATGTAGGTACAGCAGTGTCAACATGTCAACTTGTGATGTGGGCTTTTCCATCCAGGTTCACAAGCTATTGCTTAATCTGGGTCTGGAAGAGCCGCTGGTTCATGCGTCTGCACAGATCACTGACAGAGAAATGGTAAGTGTTCCCTTTCCCTATCTCTGCTCCTTCAGTGCAGGCTGCACACCCTTTGATTGAAGAACTGCTTCCAAAATTCAGTCCCACTGTTGGAAGCAAAGCTGAGTTCTGAAATATGGAATTGCAGGGTAGGTGATACAGTGCAGAGACTCCGTGTAGGCTCACCCACGGGTCCTGCCTTTCAGTCTCTGTCTTCAAAAATGATTGATAAAAATTTTGTCTTGCTCCCAAGTCAGACATTGCAGTCTCTTGTTCCCTAATGACCATTCATGGTAGTTGAGCAGTTTGTCTCCCAAAGGACAGCGACCCCAGAAAGGTCACATTTTAGCTCTTGCTAAAGCATTTTGGATGAATACCAGCTTCAAGCCGCCCCTTCATGGGTCTCACTGGGCAAACCATAGTGAAACCAGTGACTACCAGCAGCTAACAGACCTTGGGAAGACTGCCAAGCACCCCTAGAGATAGAGCAGGGTACGCTTTGTTAATGAGTGCTTGAGATATGCTGTTTGAAGGAAGTGCATGGAGAACACATACCTGTTCTCTAGGTATTTTTGCCAGCTTCTGTTCTCTTCTTCCCTAGGTTGGATCAGACAGCATCATTGGGTCATCCACACAAGTAGGGAAGAAGGCATCCATTAAACACTCCATCATCGGCAGCAAGTGTAACATTGAAGACAAGGTTAAGATAATAAACTGCATCATCATGAATTCTGTTACAATTAAAGAAGGGTAGGTCACCTCTTTGTATCTTGGTCCCCTAAGTTTGCAGTTTCTTTTTCTATGTAGATTCTGAGTCAGTAATTTCACTACGTACGTAATCTTCAGCCAGAACAGTTGATACCATGGGGTGTGTTTCTAAAGACCAAGTAAGAAATAAATCTCTATAAGGAGGCTACAGATGCGCGGGTGAAGTGAATTAACAAGAGTGCTGCAGTCTTGGAACATAATTTTCTTCTTTTTAGAGGAGATCACATCATCGTCATAATGTGTAAGTAAGCTAAGGGGATGTGTTTAAGTCTGTACGAGCTCATGTGTCATCCTTCCAAGCCTTACTTTAGTGTCTGGGTCTCTGAGTATACCTAAAATGTTTGAGACACAAAGCATATTGTAATAGAAATGCTCTTATCAACTTGAATCATGACAGTTTCACTTAAAATCTCATTTTCTTTGGCCCTTTTTTGTCATCTTACAGCTTTACTTTACCATTGTATATGCTGAGTAATAGAATAAATGAATAACCTTTTCAAAGAGGAAATCTGCCAGTCAGTGGAGGTTTCCCATGCATTAAAGACACTAACTAAATAGGTAGCCTTGAGCTGTACATTTCCAAATGTGGGAAAAGTGGCCTATCTGTAATTGTTGATGTCTGCATGCCCCCATCTTTCCATCCATGCTGGCTTCCTGTGGATGTCAGTGGAAAGGAAACTGCTGATTGAGCCTGTGCAGGCCTGTATAAATTCCCTGCTACTTCATGGCTTGAGGTTTGCTTAGGGCCTCAGGAAAAAGGCCAAACTCTTAAAAAATGCCAAGTTGGCTCTAAAAGTTGCATATCTGAAAAGCAAAAAACCCCAAAGGATGTGGGGTCTATGGAGGATACTACTGTTACATAACTAAATTACAGGTAAGTATGGTACCTTACTGCCAAGTGTTTGTCTTTAATAGAAATCCACAGTAATTTCCAGCACATCATAAATCAGAATTCCGTTGAGTATAGAAAATAGCTGGTTTCCAGTTCAATTGCAAATGGATCCAGTATGGCTGTATCACTGCTGTCCTAAGATGTACTGGAACCTCTCCTGTTTGATCACAAGATCCTGTCATTCTGATTAATGAATTGATGCCACAGTCATAATGATATGGTTTTGCATATGAGGTGAGCAGCTCCACTGTTAAATCACAGAGGCAGCTAATTGTATAAATAGTGCTGGTTTTATGAGGAGTACCAAATCAGCTTGTGTTTGTCTGCACCAGTATGTGGTAACCCTTCTAAACCCTAAATCAAGCTCAGCGTCATTATCATAAGCATTTCACAAAATTCCCCAAGCAGCACGAAGTGGTGGTGTTTGGGTGCTTTTTAAGAGGGAAAAACTAACTTTTGGGGGTAACATTTCTGTGAACTTACAGACAATAGAGCTTTATTGCAAAGCATATTGCAGATAATTAGCAATAGGAGAAGAGGGAATGGCTACAAGTTGCACCAGGGGAGGTTCAGGTTAGAAATTAGGAGAAATTTCTTCTCAGAAAGAGTGGTTAGGCATTGGAACAGGTTGTCTAGTGAGGTGGTAGAATCACAGTCCCTCAGGGTGTTCAAGGAGAGATTGGATGAGGTACTTAGGGACATGGTTTAATTGGTAATATAGGTGGTAGGGGGATGGTTGGACTAGATGATCTTGAAAGTCTTTTCCAACCTTAATGATTCAGTGATTCTGTAGTTCATATCGTGTAACAGATACTGAGCTGATAAAGTATTTCTTACTGCCTCACAGTAAGTCGTAAGATTACAGTGGTATGAAGTCATGCATACACAGGTAGTGAGATACAGAGATATTCTAGCTGCTGAGTTTTGTTGAAGGAAGTCTTGCTTGTAACTTAGTGCAGAACTTCAGTGTATTTTGACCTTCTTTCATGATTTTGATTAAATCTGATAGATTTTTGTTAAAATGTTATGGTTCTTACATTGATGGACCCACTTGTACCAGGTGGGTAAGTTACATGTGGGTTTAAACTGCCTACAGTGGACAACAGCTTTTACAATCATCTTTTCTCCCAAGTGTCTCTAAAATAGCACAGGGTTCATCTAGCTAATCACCAACTTCAGAAAATATCTTGGGCTTCAATTGGAAAGCCAGTGCTATACAGGTCAAAACGAGCATAAGAAAGCTCCTTAACAGATCTCATGATGTTTTGTTGCATAGCAAATGTCCAAAAAGCCAGTAACACCATCTAAGATATTGTATATTAGAAACTTCTGGAATTGCACTGAGAAGTGGATAAAAACTGTGACATTTAATGAATATACATTTCAGTGCTGACATGAACACCTCCACCAAACTAATGGACCACCAAACATTAATGTCCTGGTCAGATGTGAGTGATAAGTGCAGGCTGGTTTCAGCAGTGTTCGTTGCAGTAATACCAACTCAAAGCAGTAGGCTACAAAGACTGCAGTAGGGCAAGTATTATGGAAAAGACAAAGGTGTTGAGATAACCCAGAGAAGAAAGAAAGATTGGGTAGATAATTTCTGAAAATGGGGAGACTGGTAAACAACCAAAGGCAAAAATTGCTCCATGTTCTAAATTTGTTTATCAAGAGCCATGATTATACATGGCACTGGCTTGGTAATTCACTTACCACTTAGATCACCTCAAGCTTTTCTGAGTTGAATCTGACCCTTTTTAAATTTTTTTCTCCCATCTCAGTTGCAGAAGTGACCAACAGCTTCAGTTCAGTATGTGGAAAGAAGTATAGGAAAACAAACAATCAAATAAAATCCAAACAAACAAAAAAATCCAGAAAATTAACAACAAAAAAACCCCAACCCCACAACCAAAAAAAAAGCCCCAAACAGATGAAAAACATTTATTTCCTGATTGGTTTGTTTTCCTTTAATGTGAATTGAAGATCCTGTATTCCTGCAGCTTCAGGATCCGCAAATTACATCTCCAAGCCAGAGTAAGGTTTTGAATAGCCTCACCACATTTGATACCAGCTTCTGAGATGGATAAACAGATTCTTCTGGGCAGATGGGAACACCACAAGGTGCTTATAACAAAACTAGGTTCCTATTGTTAGGCTGTGGTTGGCTCCCTATTGGAGAAACAGAGGTTATGACCTAGATGATGATGACCTTCCCGAGTGAACAGACAAGTAGCTGGGATTCTCTTGGACAGTGCCATTGCATACTGCTTCATGATCGATTCTCCAGCGAGGGCTGGTGCGTTTGGTACTCCAGAGGACCAGTAGCTGGTTGGGTTTTTTGTTTTCCCTGGTGTGTAGGGCTTCTGTTGTGTTATGTATGTCTCCTGTGAAGTGATTTGAGTAGATATGAATCCCCCCTTAGAAGAGATTACAAGGGATTAAAGAAGTTAGTAACACAGACAAAATAATTGGTAGTCCTTTCTTAATGTGTTTCCCACTGTGCAGCTAATTCTTCCATCAATGAGACAATAAAATAGCAAAGATTACATATGTGCTGAATGATGGACATACTTGACCAAGCTGGGAGGGATGTAATTTATACAACAGCCTAAGTGCTGAGAGATGCTGCCTGCCCAGGTGACAGGCTGCAGCAGGGAAAGGGTTCTTGTTTCCCTCTGGATGGCTCCCCAGAGCTCAGTGACAAATGGCTACACTGAGTTACATAGTTGGAGAAAATCTACTAATCGAGCTGAAATTTTAGGTCGTTTGAGAACTTTGTATACAATCTGAATGCTCCTGCAGAAGCTGCACGTGTCCTCAGCCTCTGTAGTGTCTTGGAGCTGTCCTTTCTCTTTGTTCTGTTGGCGTTGGAGGTGGTGCCGCACAACGGGGTCCCCAGATCCCTACGGCTTTGGTGCAGGAGTCCCCTGTTACAGCTGGCTCACAGGAGCAGCCTGTAACACTGGCAGACTGACTGAAGCAAATTACCATTTGCAAAGGAGAAGTGATGCCTGCGATACATTAACTCCACCCCGATTATCTTCACAGAACAGACATCACTGCTGTTGGGGCTTGCAAATAATCTCACAACTAATTATGCTGACCTGAGCATGATAACTGCGCTTCGTTTGATATACCCAGGCACACTTAGCTTCCTTGAAATGAGACACAGACATGGATGAATTCAGCTCGAGGTTCCTGGTTTGGCTTTTGTTTTGGCAGATGGTGGTTGGTTTTGTTGTAGGGTTTGGTTTGGTTTTGTTGGGTTGTTTCTTTTTTTTTTTTTAAACATTGGCTTTATTTTTACCAGGCTTGTAGTTTTACTGAGTTTGTTAGCTTCTGGCAGCAGGAATTGTTTAACTGCTCTGGTCATACAGGACCTTGTGCCGAAGTGCTCTGAGTATTACAAGTAATATTAACAGGAAAAGCATGTTGAATCCTTTATTCCATCCGTGCAGATAAAGATTTTGAAATCTCTTGTTTGTTAGTAAAAATGTTTCAGTGTATACACTTACTGAAAGGAGCCTGGCCATTTTGTCATGTGCACAGAGTATACTTCTTCCTTGGTAGTGGAAAATGAACGTTTCCTTGGGAAAGATTCAAGAGATGGGGGTGGGGGGGGAAATTGATCTTTGGATTACTTAGAGGTTAGTTGAGGAGACAAGCATGAAAAGCTTGGATATCAAGTCCACAGTAAGCCATGCTTTGAAGTGGTCTCTCTATGACATGCTGGTAGTCAGTACCAAAGGGGGTCTGGGGCAGATTTAGTCTCCAAAAAGAAGTATTTTCAAGGAGATGTAGGAAAACAGTATGCAGAATGAAATTCCCCATATGACAAGCTGCTGAGGTTACCTTTTGGAAAAGAAAGGGGTTAAAAAGACAAGCAGGTATGTTTTGGGTCACACTGCACATGATGGCAGCAAACTGCAGAGTGCTGCAGTGTTAGGGAACTTGGAACACAAGGGAGGTGACACTGAGCACTGCAGGTTACAAAAACTGCAGGTGCAGGAAGGTGACTTGAATACTGAGGATAGAGGGAAAGTTAGGTGAGTCCCGTGGGGAGATGGGATAAACCTTGGGGAGCTGTGAATCCCTGGGCAGATTAATTAGTAGGCTGGATTAAAGTTGTGCATGAAGGACTAAAGTACCTGGATTGGTGGAGGAAGGACTGGCACTGAAAATGGTCTGTCAGCCAAAAGTAGCATCTTCCTTGTTCAGTCCTATGAAGTGAGGTGTTGGATTCTGTTAGAGATGTTCTGGCTACCAGTGTGAAAGCAAATGGTCCAGATGCTGTAATGTCACTCAGTGAGGGGACTGGAGAGAGACCACGTGTGAC
Source organism: Gallinula chloropus (assembly GCF_964237585.1). Taxonomy (NCBI): domain Eukaryota; kingdom Metazoa; phylum Chordata; class Aves; order Gruiformes; family Rallidae; genus Gallinula; species Gallinula chloropus. Next base: position 10,760,164 of record NC_140091.1, read on the forward strand.
TGGTTAAAGGCCACTCTGGTTTACCATGTCTCCAATTTATTGCCACTTTCTATGAGAAAATGTACAAAGGAAGAAAACAACAAGCAAGCCGAGCTGGATTGACTGCTAACTGCAGATTGATTGTGAAGTTTATTGGTTGTTTCCTCAATAGTGCCAAATCAGCACCTGATGTAGAAACAGTCAGCGGTTTGAAGAAAGTTCTAATTAAAACCAGGATGGAATTGAGCGTTTATAGGGGTTCAGTGCATAAGTGGTCTTTTTCCCCTTGGATAATGGCAGTACAAAGAAATGGTCCTATTGCCAAGGCAACATTTGTTGAAATTGTAAAATATATTTTACAGCACATTCCCTCATGTGAAGGAATGAGGAGATGAAGTTGTTTCCAGCACTGTAACTTGCAAAGCTGCAAATAAAGCTTTGCTTATGCTAGGATTCCCAAACATTTTGTATCTTGAACCATTTTTTAAGATGGTTGTTGTTTTCTGGACACTTTGTCTCACCCCACTGGTTGCCCCAAACCCCATCCCCGGTGCTAACCCTAGAGCAAAGAACAAGGTTGTATTGCAGAAAGCACGTGTAAAGTGAGAACTTGATGCAGAAACAGCACATGCTCAGCTTAAAGATATGGATAAAGTGTGTGTATGGGTAAAGTATATCATGGGTATGGATAAGCATGAATGTATGAAGAAAGCTAGGTATGGTCTTTGCCTGTAAAAAGAGCTCTTACTCCTCTTGATGTTGCAATTGCATTCTGTCCTTTCTGCCACACCTCTTGGGTTTATACTGTAAATTTTCTTGTCGGAGACCATAATTTTCATTCTACTATTTAATTCAATGCAGATGCTGTATAAGATACTGAATAGAGGCAACCTCTGGCTGTGACAGTTTGTTTTCAGGAAGATAAATTGAAGAAGAGAGGGCAAGCTAGGAAAGCAGTGAGCAGAAAGCAGCTGAGCTACTTGCAGTGCTGGTTTTCAGTTACTTTCAACTGTAGTCAAATTCTGCTGTATCTAATGTATTTAGGATATTTCTCATGTAGTACCTGTTGTCTTGTGAATGTCTGAACCGTTATTACTAGCAGCTCCTCCAAAAAAATTTTCTTCTGGCTAGCTTCCTGGTACATCAATCTGTCTTAAATAAATCACCTGTTCTTTAATCTCAGATACAGATGTTTCCCTGATAGTGCAGGGAGCTCTTCCCAATTTTCCAAACATCTTGTACATCAAATATCGAACTTAAGGCACGGATCAGTTCTGAAAAGTGGCATTTTAGAACATCTCTCGTTCTGCTGATCTGCTTCTTCAGGTGGCCAGAGTTATGTCTGACTGCAGAGCTATCAGATTCTGCCTCCTGCTTGCCACATGGGTTTGGTCAAAGAAGGGTATGGAGATTTTCATAAGGAACTGATTGCTGTTGGGTTTGAGTGAGAATCTGGATGTGAGTGTCTCCTGTGGTCTTGAAAATCTTCCCCAACCTGGGTATGGAAAAGGAAAAAATTCTCAGGTTGTGCCAGGATCATGCCTGTACCTTTGTAAAGGATGAACAAGTCCAACTTGGCTCTAAGAAGCCAGGCTTAGTTTGTAACGGTGATGTTCAGAAAAACCTTTTCCATGTCAGTCTTGCTCATAAATTGGAAGGGGGTAGATTTAGATTGGGTGTTAGGAAGCAATTCTTCACTACAAGGGCGGTGGTGGTGAGACACTGGAACAGGTTGTCCAGGGAGGTGATGAATGCCCCCTCCCTGGCAGGGTTCAAGGCCAGGTTGGATGGGGCCTTGGGCAGCCTGGTCTAGTGAGAGGTGTCCCTGCCTATGGCAGGGGGGTTGGAACTTGATGATCTTTAAGGTCCCTTCCAACCCAAACCATTCTATGAATCTATATGAGACGAAAGTTGATTTAATCTATGGAGGGCTACAGGTCTCAGCCCAGAATTACCCTTGAAAAGAAACATAGAAGTGTCTTTCTGCTGTGTGTGCCAGCTACCCACTCAGTCTGAAGTACCAGCTAGAGAGCAAGTAAGGCAAACCCAGAGATAAAAGTGAACATGACATTTTTCTGCTTTGTTACCCTTAACTTAGACATCAGCAGCTTTTCCCAGGCATCGGCTGGGTGTCTGTAAAATTGTGCAGGACATGGCCCTCCCACTCTGCAAAAGAGAGTCTGGAAGGAGGTCAGTTTTCCTGCACGTGGGGTTTCCTGGTGTAAAACTCCTTGCAGAGTACTTCTGCTGAAGTGTGCAAAACCGAGCTTGCAGCTACATAAAAAGGCCACCAATTTGTTTTTTCCAAGATCAGCTGGTTTTAACTGAAGTTTCAGAGGTGAGGCACAACCTTCCAGGCGACCTCCCCCAGCAGCCCGAGTTTTACTTAATAAAACATATTAAGGTAGGTTTGAGGCAACGCTTTAAGGTCAGTTGAACTTTCACTGGAAAATACGAGTGCTGGCAAGTATATGCAATATGTAATGCAAAATGTTTAGGGTGTGGGGAAGAAGTGTAAAGGAGCCATACCACAGTGATGAGCTTGGCTGGAAAAGAGACATGAAACAAGTTCCTTAGCAAAAATACCCTCAGAGACGGGTGAAGAATTTAGGGGGGGGTTGGTAGAATGTTTTTGTTACCCCCAAGGGGAAAAACAGGAGATCAAAGCCCAAATTCACTTAAGAATGCTTGCTTTGAAATGTATCTATAAATTATAGCATGTGCTGCTGGCATCTATTGTAGTCTTTGGTATTTACTTGAGTGTATAACGTGAGATTCACAGTGCCCTGCGTTCCCTTGTTAGTGTGTAGAACCATGTGGGTCAGAGTGTGTTAGTGTGTACAGCACGTTGGCAAAGGCAACGTTTTGGATTCTCAGGTTTCCTAGTAGTGGTTTTGCCTCTTCCCTATTTTCCCATAGTCTTTGTGCCTCATCCCTGTGATCGTGTGTCACATCCATCCAGCTCGCTGGCTAACGGAAGATTCCTTGAGGGGTTGCCGTTAGGTTTTAGAGCTCTACCTGCTGCCTTGACACCTCTCAGTGTTATTAAGGTGCCCATTGTGGCTGTTATCTTCTTGGTCAGGGCAGAATGGGATGTTGCTCCCAGGGGAATCCACAGCTGTTACCCCTCAGTCAGCAAAGTAGCTGCCGAGGCATGTCACCCTTGGCTTTTTGTCTCTCCGTTTCATAGCTCATCTTGAGGAAGGAGCAAGAGACCCAGCTTCTTGGAGTGGTGGAACATTACCCACAGGCTGTCCTAAGCTTTGTGCTCCAGGCTCTTCCTCGTGAGCATCTAGTTTTAAGCTGTGCATTTTAGACACCTCATTTGCTTTGCTGCCCAACAGAGATTATGTCGGGTTTTTGGCACAATTGGATTAAACTAGCAGACCTGGATAGCTTCCATTGGCATTTCAGGAGATTTGCTGCAAGGCAAACCTGTGACATTCATACCTTCCTAAGCTTGCACAACTAGGGCGAGAGCTGCAGTTGAGGTCTTGACCTCAGTTACTTAAGCCCCTTTCTCCCAGGAGCGTTCATCACTTTAATCACAGAGTCCTAAATAATCAGTGGGTAGCCTGTAATTAGGGGGTTGTGTCTTGGACTCCTGCAGCCTGCTCCTGGTGTGCTGAGTGCTGCGTATTTTGATTTCCCGTTCCCCCAGAGGATGTTTGATCTCAGATTTACACTTTAGAAAATTAAGAAGGGTACGGCACCTCAGTCCCCTGGCAGCCTTCCTGCTTTCAGTGGTAGGTGCCTTGCTTTTCCCAAGTATCGCAGTGCTGCAGCGATTGACACACTTGATTTAAGAGTTTGATTTATAGACTGATACTCGGGCTGAAAGTCAGCAGTTCCAGGGCTGCGTAAATCAGCCTGTCTCTGGGACTAATACTTCCTTATTTATAATTTCGACAGGAGATGGAATTCCTTCTCGATTCTTTACATTTCTTTCAGATGTAATCGACCACCCTGTCCTTTGGTTTAAAGCTATGTGACTTTGCCACAAATAGAGGGAGGGGGAAGTAAGCTGAGGCCAGGAATTGCTGTGCTGTAAAAGCTCCATATTGTATGCTCTTGGACTTTGCTTTCTCCCAGCTTCCTTCAAGCCCACACAAGAGATGGACTTGAGGTTTTTTGGCTTTCTTCCCCTCCCCCCTCCCTCCATACATACGCTGACCTTTTAGAAAAATAAATAAAAGATAAAGAAGGACCTGGAATGTTGCAGAATGTGTGTACATTTTGCTCTCTGTTGTTTTCTGCTGGGATTAGTTGTTTACAATGGGGGAGAGAGGGAGGGCAGAGGAAGGGAGGTCTGTGGCCTTAACTGAAATTAGTGGCATTTCAGAGTGATCTTGTTAGGTGGTCTGCAGTTTAAAGACCTAAATCCTTGTAATCCCCCCATGCCTCCTTGGCCACTACTCCTTTTGCTCTTGTTCTCTCACTTTCAAAAAAAAAAACCCACCCCAAAGTCAGCCTCTCTGTCTCCCGGATACAGGCGTGTAACGTAGACGCACGCGTGCACGCGGGCGTCCACGCGCACCCTCTCTCGCGTGCTTCCATTCCCACGTTGTACCTGTGTAACAAATTAACATCTTAGCTACATCTGTTCCCACTGCAGGACTGGGCTTGTAAAACGCTCTCTTCTAGAATGCAGACGCACACTGAATATTTTTATTTATTTTCTGAAAAACACCCAGCTGCCAGACTTTCAGTTGGTGATTACACTTAAAACAAATTCAAATTGAAATTTCAGCCATAAATCAAATGCCCCAAATTAGTTCCTCTTGTGGGTTTGAACATGCTCTTTGGATTTTAAGGTCAGAAGATATCCGTTTTCACCGTGCTGAAAAGTTTAAAAATATACTACGTTTTCAAGGGGGAAAAAAGTAAATATGGTTTGCATTATAAAGCAGTACATCACATGTGTGTGCACACAGCAGCACCAATGAAGCCCAAGCACCTTTGAGGACTAATAGCACCTAATTGTTAAGCAGGGCAGGCACCACGGTGGCACTTTAGCCAAGGAGAGTACGGCAGAATGCTCTGTGCTACTTACCCTGTAAGAGAATAAAAGTTTATTCCTTACTCTTCAACTTAAAAAAAATAGTAAAAATTAAATAAACACACAAAATACTTCTCTTGGCAGGCTTTATAACATAATTTTTTTATATAAAAAAAAAAAGGCATTTACAAGTGGTTTCAAAATGGCTGTGTTACATCTGTCAGCGGGTGAGGGGAACACCCACAAATTGTGTTTTTATCTCTTGAAGTTTTGTTCCACTTGAGCAATAAAAGCCGGATTCGCTGCTGGTTTGTGTGATTGGGGTAATCTGAGCATCGAGTATGGTTTTAAAACTTCTGGAGTTGGTTGGGTTTATAAGTTTTAAGAAACTCCTGGGGTGGCGGAGTTCTTGGTTCCTGTTTTACCCTGGCACTGGGGAAGGGTTGGTTTGTGAGCACCTGGCACAGACAAGTTCATCTTAGTTCCCTGGCCTGTCCCTTCCAACAAATGGTTTGGCAGGAGCACCCCTTATCTTTGATGTTAATGTCATCAGCAGTTTCTTGGTTACAAAGCTATTCTTTCTCCAGGAGTTGAAAAGCTATCCCCACGTAGGCTCTGCACACATATCCAGTATTCTCCAGCCTCAGCTCCAGACCAACAGCTTAAATCCCTTCCCTGTTGGGGAACATCCTCCTGCATGAGGGTAGTGCTGAGAGGTGTAGTGTACTCACGGCCGCTCTCATGCTCAGAAGTGATGGATGGTGGGAACCTAAATGTTTGCAGGGGAAAGCTGTCATCTGACTGGCTTGGAGCGATGGAGGGAGGTATTTTGCAGTGTGCATTTTGGATGGGAGCCATTTCAGTGGGAAAGGAGCAACCTCTCCCATCACCTCCACTATTCTGGTGAAATCCAAGTCAGGATGGTAGCAGTGGGCAGTCCTCCACCAGTTCATCCCCTGGCCCAGCTGCAGATGCGGAGCTGCTCTCAGAGACCACTGTTGCACAAGATAATGGCCTGAGCCGCAGCGCCGGCTCACGAAGCTATTGGAAAGGAAGCAGATCATGACAGTGCGAGAGCAAAGGCAGGCAGGGGTCTGCTGTGTATCTCTGCCGCTTTTTATCTTATTAAGATGTTAGTAAAAACCTTGCCAAGGCAACCTGAGCTGGTTGCTTGTAGCATAATTGCCCGTATTGCCTCCTTATAGGTCAGAGGAGGGGAGCTTAAGAGAGTTAAAAGAATAATTGTTCAGAGGGGACAGTCTGTTCAAGGGGGGTCCTAACTGCTAACCGCTGCGGCTGGGGTCCGGTTTTATTGCTCTTACTGCTGCTGAATTAATGCTGGCTTTGTGGGGTAGATGGTTTCTGCTCTCACACAAGCAACGGAATTGTAATAAGCTTAATGGGAAATTCAGCATGCAAGATAATAGGGACGTGTGAGCAGGAAAAGACCAGGGTTAATTTTAGGATTGGCTGTGTGGAGCGAGGATTGATGTTTCTCTCTTCTCCTGAGGACCACAGATCTCCATTCCATACAGAATTGAGCCTCACAGTAGGAGAGCGCAGAGGCTCAGAGGCCATGGGTTTAATATGGGGAGGCAGACTACCTACATCTCTCTGGGGTTATATATCTTGCTTATACCTTCTTCCCAGTCAGCCAGCTTTGATGTGTGTTAGTAATTTTAGACAATTCTTAGCTGAGTGGCTTCAAATTTTCTGTACTTGAATGCCTGCTGCCTATATTTGCACATGTGAAATAAGGAAACAAATAACTTCACAGAATGTTGGAAGGGACCTTAAAGATCACCTTGTTCAAACCCCTTCCATGGGCAGGGACACCTTCTAGTAGACCAGGTTACTCAAACTTGCATCCTAGCTATTTTTTCTTTAGTTTTGAAAGAAGATGACTTTTGGTCAAGTTCCATCCCATGTAGTATTTCAGGCTTGGTGGTGTCAGAGGCTTTGGAAGTGTGAAGATGTCTGAGGCATGTAGAGCAGGTCCAGTGTGGGTCTCACACGTTTAGTACTGCAGAGTAAGCATGTTTGGGTGCTTGAATGTAACATGAAGAAAGCCAGCTAGCTGAGGTACTGATCTGCCCCTTCTCATCACCCTTTATTAGTCCCTGACAAGCTGGAACAAATGAAACTTCTCAGCAAAATTCACAGGGAAGGACTGGGCTCATGTTCCTCTTTTTAACTGGGGACCTGAGCAGAGAAGCCCCACCTGCAGTTACCTGGACTTTCTGTGGAAAATATGTGACTTAATCCAGGTCCCAAGTCCAAGGCCAGTGTCCTGTCTGTGGGATCCTCTAACATTATTGATTCTGTTAAGGAAACTTAGAAGAAAGTTGTTTCAACAGGAGTTAAAGCTGGAAACCCTTTTTTGCAAACCCTTTCTGAGAGCTGGCATTTCAGTTTTTCCAGCAACTGGGTGTGAGGATCAGGAGAAGAATAGTGGAGCTTTTGAGAGAAGAGCAGAACTGAACCTGCTTAACAGCATCATGTCACAGGTTCATTTGATATTCTGGTGGATAACTTTGCTTTGTACCTGTCATTTTAAATTATTTCCTTGGTTTACTGTGTGTTTATATTGTAGGTGCTGTCTTCAGGGCAGTGTTGTTTGTCATAACGCCGTGATAGAGAAGGATGCGGACATCAAAGACTGTTTGATTGGAAATGATCAGAAGCTGGAAGCCAAAGGTAAGTAGAGGACTTGTACTCACAGTGCACTTGTAATCATTGTCAGAATTTCTTCCTTGAAATTTTACTCCTGCTTCTTCATGAAGTGTCAGCAAACAGCAGCAGTTCTACATTGTGGTGTCCTATAATACTGGGATTTGTTTTCCATGGAAAGTAGCTTCTTGGCATAAGAATAGTTCAGTGACTTACTTCTCTGAAGTTGGCAGAAAAGCTCTGTTGTTATAAAGAACAAGATTGGGTGCTGAGACAGTCTGTTCACAGAGACCACAATTAGATCAGCCTGAACTTGTCCTCAGTAGAAGGAGCCATTATTTTGACTACTGATTTTTGTCAGTGTAAGGAAGGATCCAGTCAAGTTATTGATCACACAGACATCCCTTTTCTATGGGTGCTGCTAACCCATGGTGCCAGCATGCTCCCATTCACCTTGCTCCACACAGAAACTCAAAGTAGAGTATGATGCTAGGAGCTGCTGTGCTCAGTACAAAATATAAAGGCAGTTTCGTTCCGACCTGCTTTCCTGCAGAGAAATGCTGTTTTGGGGCTCCAGAGAGGTTACAGCTACGTGGCCCTCACTTGGTCAGAGTTAGGCCATGCAGTGGAAGTGTGCCTGGTGAGTGCTGGTGGTAACTGTAACCGCCTGAGTGGAACTGTTGATTTCCTGCCCTAAGAGATAATGGGCAGGAAATGGCTGTCTCAGTGACTGCATCCCAAGCACAGGGCTTTTTAATGAATATTTATGGTTGGGGTTTGGCAGATCCCTGCTCTAGGGTGTGGACTGAGGACAAAAGTGAGTTCCTTTGCGGGCACCATGTGAAGTTATTTAGTCAGATCAGGATTTGTTCATTTTGTCTTTCTGGGTGAATTCCCAGTTGTAAGTGCTCTGACACAGAGCAGGGTTTGCACTTAACATAGTACAGTGTTAACCTGTTGTCAGCTATGCATATGACAAGTTTTTCTTTAAATTGAAACTAAAAGTAGAAAAGACTCATGAAAACAAAATCCCAATTTTGCAGTTCTAAGTCTCTGATGCTGTAGGAAACATCCAGTGAGTGTTTTGTGCACTGCAGTCTTGGTCCCATATACCAGAGTCTGTGCCTATTCATGGCTTTGCCCATCACATCAGTCCAAACCAGTGGCCCTTGCCTAGGGGTTGGACCCAATGATCTCTCGAGGTCCCTTCCAACCCCTATGATTCTATGATTCCTTGCCCCCACCACCACCACTGAAGATTTGCATTGGTCATGATGTTCTGTCTGTGTCCTCCCCTGAGCACAGAATCACAGAAACATTTAGATTAGAAAAGACCTATTATGTCATCAAGTCCAGCCATAAACCTCACACTGCCAAGTCAACCAATAAACCATGTCCTTAAGCACCACATCTACACATCCACATGAATCACTAGGAGAGAGCTGAATCAGGAAACATTTGGTTGTTAATCTGTAGCGTGAACTATGAGATTTGTTTAATTAGTATTTTAGTAAAAAGACATATGTTTGATTTCTTTAGCAGCATCAAACAGAAATATCACCCTTTGAACTTGCTTACATCTGCTTCAGTAGTGTCTTCCAGGATGCAGATCCTCACCTGGTTACTTTCAGTATGGACACCATTCATCCTTCTTGATTGTCCTTGTCTGAATAGTTTTTCTGTAGGTATATTGCAGGGAGAGTAACGGAGCTGTAACCTGTAGTTCATTTGCCTATTCTTGTAGTCTGCCACTCACTTCACTTTAAGCTTCTCCAGAGCTTAAACCCACTTCTTAATGAGTCTGTGGCCCCTCCAGTTAAACTGTTCAGAAACGTATGATCGACGTTAGCAAAGACACATTCACGTAGATTATGAATACACCATTATGCTGAGCAGGAAAAAATAATAAAGCCTCAGTTCATTTCCCTGCCTCAGTTTCCTAACCATTCTGGAATTTCTTTGGACTGGAGGTCAGGTCTCCTCGGTGGTCTGGGATCTGTCTGCAAAGTTCACGACTTACTTCCTGAACTGCGGAGTCTTTCCAGCCCAGCATGTCTCTTCTGACCTTGGCTGGTCCCATAGTAAACTGGGTCCTCTCTTTTTTTGCTGAGAAAGTATGCCATGACTTCCTTTCCCCTGCCCAAGACTTCCTGTATCTTGTGCCAAGCTTTTGGTGTGGCCCTGTAAGTCTGTTTCCATATTCCCTCTTTCATCAAGGCTTTGGCTTCCTGGTAACTTTTCCTTCTTCAAACTCAAGCTTCCATGGCCAGGTTAGGAAAAAAAAAACCCCAACCTAGTTCTGTTGGGTTGGAGCCACTTTTTGTTGCGAGCTGATCACACTTCAGCAGACGTAAGCAGTAGCAGCTGGCTGTTGACCCACGTCTGGGAGTTACACGCTAGAAACCTCAGCAAAGCTGCGTACACCTTCCCAGAAATACTAAAAAAAACAACCAGCACTCCTTATTCCAAAGCAGTCCCTTATTCCAAAGCATCAGCCAGGATTCATCAAAGGTAGAAATACCCCTGCATCATCCCTACACAGCCCCATGCAGGTCCCACAGTCGGCTTTGCTGCAGAACTTGCTGTGTCTTCCCCACTCTGCCCTACGAGTCCTGGCCACACTGCCCAGACAGCTCAGGGTACAAGAGCTCTTTGAGCCAGTGGGGCACTGACCTCCTTTCATAACATGAACTCTGGTCCCGTGCAGGGAGGATGGCAGGAGAACAGCTACCACAAATGATAGGCAAACGTAACTGAAACCAGCTCTCACCCTTTTCCTTCTGCGGAAGAATATGGGCATATTTAGGGTGGTCCAAATGGGACAGCTGGGAGTAATGGGATTGAATTAAACACAATTTAGGTTGGCTATCTGGAACGTTTTCCTAACGATGTGGTCTGGTAGGCTGTGGGATAATCTCCCTGGGGACATGGTGGGAGACCTCATCACTTAATAATGGGCTTGGCAAAGCTCTGGACACCTAAATAGAGGGAACACTCCAGTGCTGGCTACTGGGGTAGATTGTGGGCAGCCTAGTACTTCTAAACTGAAAAGAAAATTACAGACACAGGAGCGCAAGGTAACTGTTAGCAGTGACATCCCAGTCTGGTGCTGACTTCAGCCCTGTCACAGCACTGCCCAGAGATGGTACTTTTAAGTACCTCTGTAAAAGTCAAGGTATGGAGTTTTATTAAACTTCTAGGTTTGCAGGCTGTGCCCCTTGAGAGCCATACTATTCTCTTCCTACTGCTTTTATTGCCATGCTTAGGAAGCATCCACTTTCCTTCCTCTGATACTTTAAGGAATTTACTAACAGAAGATTAACAGATGGTCTTTGTGAAAGGTACCTCATGCAGGTAGCAGTTTAAAAACATGTTGGTACCTAAGAAAAAGGAGGTAATTATTAAAGGGATAGGAAATGGCAGGCAGCGGTTCTGAAAGAACTTAATTGCACAGAGCATTCAATCACTGTTTTGAAGACAGTTATTAGGATCATGATCCAGCCTTTTTACGAACGTATTTTTTAAAGAGAAGCTCAAAAGCTGCAGGTACTCATTGAAGCAGGACTAGAGAGAGGGAGTGCTGGTAATGGGCCAGCTGAGGAGTCAGATGAGCCCTAGAGTCGGTGAGTACAATTCCCAGAGGAGTCTCTAGGCCGGATTTCAGCAGGGAGTACGCTATACATCTGATATAGGTTAGCCAGGAAGAGGCATGCACAGTAAAGCAGCCTAACTGCTCTTCAAAGCAACACCAAGAATAGAGATGGTAAAGATAGGATAGAACTAGCAAAGTTGATGTGCAACTCACCACCTTATGCCTTGTCTTCATCTCTGTTGTTGGGGCAGGGATGTTTTATGTGCATTGGATATTAAGGAGCAGATGTTGTTTGGGGACAGCTTGAGCCACTGCACACCCAACAACTGCATTGTTGTTGCCACAAAGCATATGTTCAGAAAGGGGAAAACATTCCAGCAGCCAGGATAATGATGTAATCTTAGCTTGATATCCTGGTCTGTACGTCACAGTAGCATCATCTCTGTGACCAGGCTGTAGACTAAGACTTCACTCTGCTTCTTCCTGTACAGCTTTTATGCCACCATGTATTTGTATTTTCCTTGGTGCCCTGACACGGTCAACACCCAAAATGAGTAGTGCTTGCTGAATATGAGGGTTTTCCATATTCCTCATTTTCCTGGCTTTCCTCAGTTTGTGTCTGAAACCTTAGTTACTGTAGACCGTGCAAGAGACGAGCTTCATCCTTTCTATGGCCTCTCTGCAACATCTGTCATCTTAATGCTTCACAACTGTTAACAACCTCATTTTCGCCTCCTCAGTATGAACATGGTTGGTTTTACCTCCTATTTCACAGAGACCTGAGAAGCAGAGATTCTGACCATCTGCCCATGGGTTTGGACTAAGTGCTGAAGCTGTGTGTTACATGTGGCATTTCCCAGCTATTAGAGACTTGACATTGTAGCCTTAACATTTTCTTTGTAAGTGTTGGAAGGGAGGGTTCAGTCCACTGGAAAAAAAAAAGGGAAAAAAAAAACCCAAAACAGTTAAAGATGAGTTTTATTATACAGGATCATGCTGTCCCTTGTTTGGATCGTTAGCAATGTCAGAAACTTGAACTCCGTGGTACAGCTTCCACTGCTGCAGCTGATGGGAACTGACAGGAGTGGATTATCTTCCTTAAGCAGAGATGGATCTGGAATGGGACATGAGAAGCTCTTTTCCAGGAGGTTTCACAGATGTCCATGGGCATCAGCAGTCCTGAGATCCACTCCACATGCTGGGGGACAGAAGGCTTTAGTTACTGTAGACTTTACTGATCTTGCCCTCAGCATCAGCTGCAGGGCCACAACTTGCGTCCCGCCTGATCCTGACTCCTGCTTCCCAGCTCCTGCTACAGCTCTGCCTCAGGACCAGTCTCATCCCATTCTCTATGGTTTTTCATGGAGTCTTTCTACCGTGAAGATTCTTACTTTTCTCTCTTCCTTGGCTACTCCCAGACATGACACTCACCTGACTCTTCCTCTGGTCTGACCATAGCTGATATTTCCAGTCTCCTTGCCTAGTCCACGCTCTGTTTCCCATCTGGCACTTGCCCCCTGACTGCCTGAGTCCGACTGTATCCCTTCCTGTACTGCCACTGTGCCCGGGCATGATCACTCTGGGCACAGGAGGGAGGCAGGTCTGTGCGGAGTGCTCCGCTGCTCCAAAGGGCAGGGATACAAGCAGGGGGGAATCCCTGCCTTCCTCCTGCACTTCCATGGTCGAGAGTGCACGCTGCAGACAGAGTCTCTGGAGCTTTTAGCTGCCCTCCTGAGAACATGTGCAAACTAAGATTGTTTTTTTTCCAGAGGCTTATCACGTAGCCAAAACCGTGTGGTTTCTCACAAGAACAGAAAAAGGCACATATCCAGTAAGGACTGGCTCCCGTTTCCGATCATTTTCCAAGTCTTGTTCCAAGCTTGGAGTCCTAGGACTTCTCAATGAAACAGAGTAAGATTGTTTTATTTTAATGAGGGCCAAAGAGCACATTTTTCTCTAATGTCATCCTCTGAAGGCAGGTACGGTTAATGAAACCTCCACATACAAATGGTCAACTGCTTGTAAGAAAGCTCCAGCCCGGCCAGGATTTGGCAGGATAAGGACAGGAAAGAACTGAGGGGCTTTGTGATACTCTCGCTGAATTCAAGTAGGGGTGAGCATCTACTCTTGCAAGATGCTGAGTACCTCCTGGTGAAGTCTTCAGGAACTGAAAACACTCAGCACGACGCAAGGTCGGGATCAGAAGGCATGCTGCAGCGCAGATGGGAGTTGGGAAAGCTTGTGAACAAGACACAGACTAAACAGTGCACACATGTATACTGTGCACTCGGGCGCAAGATGAGCTGGAGATGATGTAGGTATGATGTAAATTCATAACAAAACTGAGAGGTCCATATGATGTTTTTCCCTGAAGTAGTTTAACTACTGAGTGTCCCTGACAAAGATAGCAGTTGGCAACTGAAACAGGCATCTCAAATAGTTGTCATTTTTGCTTCAGTGACTACGCAGGGACTACATTTCTAACTGATCCTAATAATCCTCTTTTCCAAGCTGTATAAAAATGGTTTATGAGTTCTGGCCTTAGCAGGGGCATAAAACTTCCCTAGAACATCCATCCAGCAGGGCTTTGTCCTCCCCTCTGCCGCTGGGCACTGTCACACTTGTGCACACTGTCATTCCTGGCCGGGGAAGTTCAGGCTCCCTGAGTGAGTGGGTTAAACGAGCTGCCACTTTCGCAGCATGTTGATTGTGAAGTCAACCCATAAGGCAGCAGTTCGTAACCTTGTGGAAATATTTTTACATGCTCCACGCAGAGAAAATAACCACTTGTGCTCTGCTAGAGCTCAGCCACATGAAAGAGCCAGGAAGAACACCCCAATGGATGCTGAGAAAAGAAAGGGAACTCTACTTGCATCCCACGCAGCAGGCAGCAGTGTCCAGACAAATATGGTATCTCTGCTATTTTAGCAGGAAGTGTGGACAGAGTCTTTCAGGCTGATGCTTCTGAGATCCTGGCATGCATTTGCCTTGGGGTGGTGATACCCCATAGGAGCACATCAATCCGTACAATCCAGTCCCTTTCTTAAACACTTGGATGGGTCTCTGCACCAATACTAGGACTCCAAGTTTGTCTCCCTCCCTAAGGAGCTTGCTATCTTAGGTACATCCCCACCTCCTGGTCTCCTTTTGCCTTGGCTGACCTTTATCTTAAGTCTCTGCCTGATCCCTTTCCCATACACCTCTCTCTCCAGTTCCATCACTCCCCTATCCATCTGCTCCAAGTCCCAGTATTTTAATCTCTCTGAATTCAATGTGGCCTTTACCTTTACACTCCCAAGACACATCTATTCCCCAGATGAGTTTGAAGGCAAAGGGGTTACTACTGGTTGAACTGTGAGAAAAGCCTCAGCTGAAGCAGGTGAGCACCACCACTCTGCACTGGCAGAGTGAGATCTCTACTACCTGTTTTGTGGGCTGGTGGCCCCAGATGTGGGACAGAACTGATCTGCCTGAAGCTGTCACCAACCCCCTTCACCAGTGGGGTGCACATCCCACCTCTGGGCCAGGACACCCTGCTCACCAGGAGCATCGCTCCTGGACAGCCTCAGACTCAGCCCATGCAGCACTTAGGAGAGATGTGTGAGACGCTCCTGGCCTTTGGGGCCACAGCACGGTCACCCCTGATCTCCAGCGATCACGTAAGTAAAGCATGGCTAGGGAGAGAGCAGGCCTTGACTGGAAAGCCCCACTGCTCTGTAAACACAAACAAATCAGCCCCCATCACCTGCTTCCCTTCTTTATCTCTACATGTAATTTAAAACACCCTCCAGCCTCCCAAAGTCAAGCTTCAGCTGCTTCCCATCCCCTTAAGCCCCTTTAGTTCCTCTCCTCCCCACCCCCTCCCCAACCTGGCTGCTTTTCCAGGGCCAACCATCACTGCAGAGACAAGTTGCTCTTCTCTCCCACTCTCTGATCCTTTCTGTCCTGGGTGAATGTGGTAGGAACCACCCACAGCGTGTTTTCGTGCATGCGTTTCTGCAGCCACCCCTCCCCCCCGCCTAGTTTTTTAAGTTAAACTATCTCTTGCTTTAAAGAGAGCAAATACACAGCAGTGGCTTTCATCACTGCTGTATAATAGAGCAGTAATTCTGTGCCAGGGACTGTTTTCTATTTTATTTTAAAGGGTTTATAAAACAGTGTATGTAATTGAGTGAGTAAACTGAACGTTTTCTGGAGCCCCTGAGGGCTGGAACTTCGTGGTGGTCCTGGGCCTAGGCCCTAACCTTTTTTTTTTTCCCTCTCTCTTTTTTTTTTTTTCCCTCCCTTTCCCCTCCTTCCCCTCCTCCTTTACAACCCAGCGTTGCCACCAGCAGCAGCAGCAGCAATCTGTCTGGGGCTAATTGAGCAAACAACAAGGAGATGCTTTCACATGGCTTTTAAAGGAATGCTCCGGCATCCCCTTTCTGTAAGCAGCTTGGCAGGAACCTGCCAGGAAGGCTGGGGAGCGCTGGGTCCCCGGCCCCCAGCCTGCTGGTGGGGTTTGTGCTGGGCTGCGCAGTCATTTCCGCCCCTCTGTTTATTTGCATTACAATTTGTTTTTAGCCAAGCACCAAAAGCTGCCCTGCTCCCCAGCCCTCTAGCTCTCCTTGCCTTGTGCGTATGTTTTTAAGGGGCTCGTGTACAGTATGTGTAAACAAATGTCTTCCAAAGCAGGAACACATATATAACGAGTGACAGGTTTTTGATTTACGCTCAGTAAAATCTCCGTGGACGCTCGGTTCAAGCACCCAGGCTGACTTCAGGCTGGGCTGCGTCAGCAAGTTGAAGCAAAGTGCTAATCAGGAGGTTGAATGTGTTGATCAGCTCTGGATTTGCTTAGTACCAGATGCTCCCAATCTGAGAAGATCTAGTTGTACATGATTTAAGGTTGCAGAGTCCAACTCTAAGGCTTTCTGAAAGTCCTTTCTCTAATCCCTCTTCTTTCTCTGTGGGCTGAATGCATCTGTAACCCTGCCAGTGTCAGATGAAAGGCAGCCTGGTAAGAAATCCCTAATGGGGAGCCGGGGAAGGAGAAGGGAGGCGAACAGCTAAGCATGTGAGGTACTTCTCCCTCCTCCCCCAGAGTTTCAGGCAGAGTTTCTGCATGAACTGAGCTTGCTGGTACCAGCCAGAGCCACTGGCAACTGGCAGCCACTGCTGATAATGAAACGCTATCCACAGCTCGGCTCTCTGGCACACACGGTGGAGTCTGAGTTCCTTTCCCCACTGCAAGGAGGGCTTTGAGAAGGGAAGAGGGAACCGGGGTGAATCCTTATCTGCCTATCGCATCCCCTAGGGGTGCGGAATCAAGCTTTGTTTCTAGCAAAACCATTCTCTTTATCGCTTTAAAACTTTCTCCTGGGTTTGAGGCAGGCACATTCATGTGTTTTCTTTTAGCCTGTACAAGGAGAAATGAGCTTGGTGCTTTCACGCGAGTCTCTGAGGTAGCAGCGACATCCCGAGCAGGCTGTGTGCCCGCTTCAGGGAATCTGGGCCACACAGATCAAGGAGGGGACGAAACAGGCAGAGGGGTGAGAGATAAGGGAATGTGGTGCTCTGATTTCCTGTGTGGCTTTGGCTTCCTAAACTCCCCAAATCCCCTGCCGCATCAGTTTCCCATCTGCAAAATCGGCGCGCTCTTCTGTGCCCGCTCTTGAAAAGCATTTGGAACTCATCAGGTGTAAAATGCAAGAGACCGTAAGGCAGCTACAAGCATGTCAGTGCAAAATACAAATAGCTGGTACACCTCTGCAGCAAAGTATGTGACGGGACCCATCCCAGCTCTGCATGTTTAGGACAGTGCAGGATGCTGTCTGAAATGAAGCAAGACGTTCCTTATTAAAAAGTATTGCTACAGATAACCTATATATAGAACCGTAAATTGACAGGGCTCTTTATAAACCTAGATGAAGGCATGTTTAATCTGCAGAGGCATAACGTAATTACTCTCACTGGATGGTAGCCAGAGTCTTATTCACATCACAGAAATCAACGTGATAGGTAGTCTGCTTGGAGGAGGTTCAGGAATGGAGTCAGAGGAGTTGCTACAGGGCCTGTTTGAGATATATTGGGAAAGTTGTTGGGGGTGAGGAATGTTAGAGCAAGAAGTGCTGCAGGATGGATTTGAGGTACCTTGGCAAAGCTGTGTGGGGTCCAGGACGGGAGGAGAGAGGTGCTGAAGGCTGGACTTGGGGCTATTGGCAGAGCTGTGCTGGAGAGGTTGTGTGGTGCTACCTACACCACACTTGCACCTGGCATGTGTACAGTCAGCCCCTCATTTTCCTGAGCACTGCATCCACCTCTGCTTGTCCTCCCCAAAGTGCTGCCCATTCCAATGTTAAGCTGAGAGATGTTAGCCTGAGGCTCCGGGATTAATTACTGGTTGTCGCTAAGTGCCCCAAGCAAAGAACTGAATGACTCAATCTGATGTGAAGGTGAGAAGCAGCTTCTCCATCTCCTTATTTGTACCTTCATGAAGCATCTCTTAAAGTCAGTCATGAGGCTAACACAGCTCTGTCATCCAGGCTGAGGAGACAGCAGGATCCATATGATTGTGGGATCAAGGTTGTAGTGGGAAATTGTCTTGCCAAAGTCCAGAGTTCCTTGAAGCTTATAGAACAAAACTTTTCTGGAGCAATGGTTTGCATGGTGCAAAGCTAATGTCTTGAATTTTAAACCCAGAGAAGCATCCTGTTGGCTTGGCCAGTTTGGGGATTGCCAGAAATTTCTTAATTTGGCCAGTGTGGCATGTTTGTTGTTTTGCAGCAGTCTTGCAAAATCCACTCCCCCGAGGGGAGGAGTTATAGGTAGGTAAATAAAGCAGAACTCATTCTTTCCATCATCCTTGGCTATCCAACCCCACTGCTCTGTAAGGTGCTGGAGACAACACAGCCTCTACCAGTGCCTCCCAGCACATGGAAGGCCTTCATGCTTTATCCTAAGCTCCAGAGCCAATTGTTATTCCTGATGTGCAGGATGGATAGCCTAGGGGCATGGGCCAACCCACCTGAGCTCCACCGGAATGGGTTTCCAGCTCCCAGAGAGTTATTTAGGTTCACCTCCTCTCCCACAGTACCTTGAGGTATTGTGTCAGCTCTGAGGCCACTAGCTCAGGGGTTTTAGGCACTGGGCTTTCTGCTGCCTTTAGTAGTCTGGGTTTAGATCCCTTATTTGTAGTCCTTCCCTGACAAGCTGCTTTTGCTTTTTAAAGGGAATGCTCTTTCAGTACAGTGCATGACCAGTGCTGGGGCAGGTACAGGCACATTAATATGTCCACGGGGTCTGTGCAGAGCTCCTGGGAACAGGCAATGGAGCAGCCTCATAGAAACTGCTTCCCCAACAGATTTGGAGGAGGTGGAGCAACAAATTTGGATCCTGAGGTGGGCTGTCCACCTTTATCCTCAGAGATTGTAACTGCTCAGAGACCTTGCTTTGCACAGATAATTTTGGTCAGGCTCCATCCAGAGCTCAATCCAGGAAGGAGAAGTCAATTTAAAGTCAGTTTAAATTTATTAAAAAGAAAAAAGAGCAGCCCTCTCTTTTAGGCAGCCAGGGTTGGGTTGGGATTGCTGAGTCCTCAGGCTGCCTCGGTAGTGGCTCCCCGATGCTGAGCAGCCCCAACCTCCATGCACTTTGAGGGCACACAGTGCTCTTTAGGGCCAGGGCAGCTTACTGCTCTTTAATTGTATGTGGGATCTCCGTGTTGGATCTTGATGGTTCCTTGCCTCAGCCCAGGTGTGCACCTGTCAGCAGCAGCTGTGACTTCCCTCGGGCCTCTCTTGTTTAGCAGTGACACGTGAGCACTCTCATTAGAGAAACCTCCTGATGTTTAGTCAGTTGTTTAGGCTTTTGTCATGTGTGTGGGATACTGTCGGAGAGATGCTGGAGTGAAAGAAAGGCAGCGAATCCCTCTTGGAGTTCCCCAGAATCTGCTTTTCTCATTTTGTTTTGAAGTTGCAGCTTTGAAAAATGCAAGGTCTGAAGCCCTGCTGCAAAACTCAATTCCTCTTCTTTTCCTCCCTCTGTCTTTTCAGCCAAACATGTTAATGAAGTCATTGTGGGCACCGAACAGCTGATGGAGATATAACCCGAGTAGGTTTTAAAGATGATTTTATGGAAGCCAGCAGCAGAACCAGATGTTCAAGTGTTGTAAGATCATCCGTACAGATCAGTACTGGCACGGTTTACCCTGTCATTGCTCCTTTCCTGTTCAGCGTTATATTTATGTCTTAATAAAGAAGTATTTACAGAGCGGTGTGTCCCTGGGCCCCTCCCCCCTCATTGGGATGCACGCGGGTTTGTGCCGGGGAATATCGTCCCTGCGCGCCTGGCGAACGCACTGTACTTTTCCAGCAGAAGGGAGAGCGGGGACCACACAGACAGTGCCCACTCCAAAGAATGACTCCGCCGCCCTCCCTGCGATGTAAACCACGTCCCTGCAGCCCTGCGCTACCGTCCCCGAGCCTGGGAGAAACAGCTCAGGATGCTGCTTGTGCATCTCATCAGCGCAGCGGGCGGGCAGTGAAGCAGCGGTAACGCGGGCTGCTCTTTGCAGCCCGGCAGCTTCACCAGCCGCCTCCTCCTCCTGTCTCCCTCTCTCTCGTGATGCCGCCCCACAGCACAGAAGTGTTTAAACTGCGCCTCTCCTCTTGTGTAATGCAGCCGAGGAGTTTGGCACCCGCTTCCCTCAGGGCTGAGGTTGGTCTGTTACTTTGAAACCCTGCCCAAGAGCAAGTGTGTGAGGGGGCTGGAGGGATGGGGGAGCAAGGGTAAGCAGTGGGTGCTCTCTGCTTTATTCTGATGGTTCTTGGGTGTGTTGGTCCGCTGTTCCTAATCCCAAACGAGAGGTCCCTCCCCCCATCTAGCTGATCAGTGGATGACTATTCCTCCGTCTGGGAGATGAGTCGAGCCTGCTAACGTGAAACGTAACAGCCTTGTGGTCGGGGGTTGTGCCAGGATTGTAAAGCACCTGGATGGGTTTGAAACACAAGCTGTTCTTTAACGTTTATAAATTGGACACAAGTTCCTACCTAAAAGTTGTTTATTAGAATCTAGGAGGATTCAAGGGGACGTTTATCTGCGCCTGGCAGCTCGACATCCAGAGGTGCTTACAGCAACTGGCTGGGATGGTATTTCATTAACTGGAGTGATAAATGCTAAATGTGTGCTCCACGGGCACCAGCGTCCCCCGAGGAAAATTACCGTTTCCTAGCTAATTTGACAGGAGAGAGATTATAATCCAGACGTTCCCCGAGTTTCATAAACAAAATCCATCCTCTGAAGGGCCGGATTGGAATGGAAAGTATGGGTAAGGATGAGCTCCAAGGCCTTTGAAAGCTGCGGGGAGAAGAAACGCGCTGCAGCTCAGCCCCGGCTTTGTGCTAGATGTCCTGCCCTGCGTATGTGCGCCAACATGTTCCCAAGGTACGGAGCAGCCTTTTTCATCCGAGGATCGCAGAGGCTTTACAAAGGTTAATTAAAGAGAGTTCTTGTCTCTGTGTGTGGCAAGGGAGCGAGGCATCCATTTTGGGTGTGTAGAAAACAGAAGCGGAGTGGAGTGTAATTACCTGCCTTTGCATTTTACCAGAAGGCTGTGGCAAAGCCCAGAGAGGTCCACAGGGACTTTAACTCCCAGTCCTTTTGCTGAAACACAAAGCCTCCTTCTCCCTCCCTGTTTTTAGGATACATCTTAACTTCTGAAAAGTCCGCATCCTCTTACTTAATAGCTACAGCTTTACCTCCTTGTGCCTTAATTATATGTTGAAGTCTCAGTCCTTTTGTTTAGCTAATTTAAGAAGAGGGTGGGGGGCTCTTTACTGTGTCGGTTAGAATTTAGCATTAATTTAGTGTTCTCTGACACTTGAAAACCTGGCTGGGATTTGAAGCATTTTCTTTGCCTTTTTTGCCTTTTACGACCTGCAGGTGTTTGGTGTGAGATAAAAGTAGATCCCAAAGTGAGATTTCACAGCACAAATTATCAAAGTGAAGATTCACGCTTGATGTAGTCTACGTGTGTGGCAGTAATTATGAAAAATAATTCGGGATAATAGGGCCTTCAGGAATCCCAAGGCAGGCACCAAGAGGTTAACCCTTCCTCATCTAACCTGGTCTCCACGCCGCTGTCATCATCAGGTGAGCAGATGATGGGTTGAGTCAGGCAACTTCACAAACCAAGTGATAAACGTTAGGATCTTCAAGAAAATTTGGGAGGCAACCCAGGAAATGAAGTTCTGTCCCCAGGTAGTTTTGGATGTGACAGCCTGACCTGCGGTCGTACGGGCTTTCGGGAAGGTGTTAGTGGTACAGGCTGTTCACCAGCTTCGAGGAACAGGAAGGTCAGAACCTCTCAGCTAGCAAGTAAGTCTCCTCCCTTCGCTGCTCTGTCACACCCAGGCAGCAGAGTGTCACAGCCTGTGCCCATCATGGTGCTTTGTAGGCAACATTTCTGGGAAAAGATGGAACTTCCCAGCTCTGTCAGTGCTGGCGCTTTGTGGACAGGCTTGTCCTGAACACTGCCTTGGCAGGTGTGCAGCTGGGGTTGATGTGAGAAGGTTCTTGCAGTGCTGTATCAGCACGCAGTAGAGCAGAGGCTTGCCGTGATGGCCAGCACGGTCCCCAGCCAGCAGCTCCTGGGTTTCACCGAGCTCCTGAAAGGCTTTTCCTGTGGCCAGGGCAGCAGGTTGGCATGGGTGCAGAGCCCAGAGACATTGTGTGCACACACCTGCCCCATACATCTATCTTCCTGTAGGTCCCACACCCCTAGCACACTGAGATAGGGGCACCCAAAGCTCTGCCCCCTTGCCCTAGCTCCTGTGAGCAGCTCTGCAGTGAGCTCTTGCCCAGGATGTTTGCAGCCAAAACCATTTGCAAGACATGGATTTGGGAAGAACTTTTATTGTGTGGTTAACAATGGTTGGAGCCCTGGCACTCAGCCCTCAGCCCTTCGAGTCTGGTTTTGTAGGTGACTGTTGTGATCTATCAGGAAGCAGCAGCTTGTCTGATCCCTTCTGCAGTCAAACCAAAGTGGATGGCTCCCATCTTCCGGGCAGCCTTGGAGCCAGAGCCACACTGCTGCTGAGCAGCCAGCATGGGCTTCCCACCAAGGCGGTGTCCAAAGGGCACAAAACCTTTGCACCAGGCTTTGATCTCACTTTTGGGACGCTAGGGCTCTTCTGAAACACTTGGAGCTGGGCATCACAAGGACTCACCAGTCTGTTACTGGCTCCGGTCTCCCAAGGTTTACCATGCACAGCTGCCTTGCTCCTGCTGGCTTCTCCACTCTGCTTCCCTCCCTCTGGATGCCTGGCAGTTTTCACCATTCCCTGCCTATCCTTTGGACTTTGCTGGTGGGACCTTCTTATCCCAGGAGACCAGAATTTTCCTTACAAAACCCTGCAGGTCTGGGGAGGTCCTGTGTTCTCAGGAGGGGCCTCCACGCTGCCCAAAATCCACAGTGAGGTCCCTGCCCTGGTGTCTGGCTGCGGGACAGGTCTTGCAGAGGAACCCCTGCACTGGCAGCAACGGTGCAACAGCAGCACGCTGCTCAGCCCACAGTGTAACCCACTCCCCGGGTAGCACTGGTCCTGGGACACCGCAGTGGCAGTCAGTGCCACCCTCCTGTCACACGGGGCCATCCCTGTGGCCTTTGGTCACCTGATTTAAAGGACTGAACATCGCAGTGGGCGACTGGGAGCTGGTTCCCTTGGCATTACAGACTGCCCACCATGCCCCATCCCAGCCCCCCCCCGCACCGGTGCTGTGGGAGGAGCACAGGGCCCTTCTCACGGGGCAACCTGCAGGGTTAATTCTCAGACACGGAGGGTCCCTTGCCAGGGTCCAGCACCCAGCGAAGCCCCCCCAGCACCCTGCAGCAGCCTCGCAGAGGCTCCCTCGCTCTCAGCCAGGCGGATGATTTCTGGATCCTGTCGGTTTTCACTCCATCTCCCGGGAGCCAAGGTCCACAGCCGCGCCTGTGCCTCCCAGACGGGCCGGCAGACGAGAACTTCCTTCCAGGCCCTATAGACAGACATTTTATATACGTTAAAATGCGTGTGTATATAAATATGGAAAGCAAGAGCTTGGGAGAGCTTAAGTCTAAATAAACTTGTATGTTTAAGGCTTTTAAAATGCTAATGTTGAATTTCAGGGGAGGGGGGACGCAAGGGGATTGTTGGACTGAGCACCAAGACAGCTGATGGGCTTGGATCGGTGCCTTTACAATTCAAGGAAAAATGGGATAGTTTGGGAAGGAAAAAGGGATTTTCTTGTTTTTGTTTTTAGTAGAAAATAAAAGAAGCTGCCTTCTTATTTGCCTCCCTCCCCCAGCGCCGGAGCAGCAAGCGACTGGTGTTGTATGCATAAGCTATTCCTTTGTGCAACATCTAAATGGTTAATTGTGTTTGAGGAAGATGTACGGGCGAATGGAGGGACCACCCAGCAAGAGACAGACAAGAAAGAGCGATCTCTGAAATGTTTAACTAGAGAGAGAGCAAAGTTGTTTAAAAATATTTAATTTACAACATTCCACACTGCTGATTATAAATTGGCCGTCCAAAAACACTGCTGCGTGCAGGGAGGGATCCAGCCAGCATGAAACAAATTCTTGTGATTGTTTTTCCTATCTTCCTCCCTCCTTTCCTTGGGGATTTTAACCCCATGGCGGGATGTGGGTTGCCCCAGGCAGGGCAGGCATGACCACTGTCCCCTGGGACCACAGGCTGCCATCCCCTGTGCTAACACCTGTGCTGGGACTGGCACTGGGAGAGCTGGAAGGGACGGTGAGGAACAACCAACCAACGATGGCACTGGCAGTGACGGGCACATTTGAGATGGCCAGCAGCTAAAAGTCCCGCAGCCCCTTCCCCCGATTTTGACCCCAGAACTAGGTTTCCCCCAAAGCATTCTGCTAGGCTCCCAGGCCAGGACAGGCAGGAATCCCCCGGTGATGGGTCTGGAGACCTGGGGAGCTGAGCCTGGACAGGCTGTGCTGCCTGTGAGAGACCCCTTGCCCCTGCCCACTCCTCAGGTTGGCAGTACTCAGCTGCATCTCCCAGCCATTCCCAGCAGTTCCAGGAAGGAGCTGGGACCTGTTGAGCAACAGCGGCGTCTCCTCCCTGCTTGGGCCTTTCTGCAAAGGGGGTGGTTGGTGCCGGATGTCGGGAAGAAGGGATTTGGCCATGCTGTGCTCGCAGCCACTGCTGATCCGCAGTTGGCGTCAACGCACCCGGCGGCCCCAGCTCTGCTCACCCTGCGTGAGGGGCTGGGGCTGCTCTGCAAGGAAGGACAGATCCCTCTGGGTGGTGGCCAGGCCATCTCCCCCATCACCTGGGGATGGCTCCTGCTCCCTCCCCATCTTTGTAGCCCCTGTTCCCCCCATGGTGAGGGAGGTCTAGGAAAGGAGATCCTAGGCTCCTTATCATTCAGTCCCCGGGAGACCAGGCACACAGAGAATACATGCGGTGGGTGAGGGTCAGCCCCTTCTTTCCCAGCCAGCACCAACCCAGTCACTATGCCCCCTCACAGATGTCACTCAAGGGGTTGGAGAGCCACCAGCCAGTGAACCCAAGCCGCAAATCTGAACAGGGAATCTGAACAGGAAATCTGAACAGAGCTGAGGGATGGGGAAAGCAAGAGGAACCAGAATCTGAAAGTGGTGGCTGCTTTTGCTGCAGGTCCCTCCTTGGCATCTCCTTGCAGGTCCCACTTTGGGGGTGCTTTTCTGCCCCGGGACCCTGGCCATGCATCCACCTGTCCCAGAGCCCTGGGGAGCCCCAGTCATAGGGAAGGGCAGGAGTCTCGCCTGCTCCCACCAGGTCTCCTGGCAAGAAGGGGCACAGGGAGGGCTGCGGGACTCTTTGCTGGGGATTGCCACAACTTTCCTAACCCACATCCAGCCGGGAATCCTCGCTGGCCACCTGGGTGCTTCCTCGCTCGCTGCGAAGGCCTGTGACAGCCCGAGGAGCCGGGGTGGGTTTGGCTGCTTGCCCCCGTGGCGAGCTCGGCTCTCGGTGGCTGAACCGCTCCGGGCCCTGCCAGCCCCAGCCGGTGCCGGGAGCGAGAGCGGAGACAAAAGAGCTTGTGTCCGCCTGCCAGCAGCCGGCCCCGCCGAGCGGCCGCCCGCCCAATTAAACCGTGCCCGCTTCCCATGCGGCAGGGGCGCCCGGCGGACTCGCCGGCCCCCTCCTGCAGCCCAGCAAGCCCCGGGGGACCCCCCTACCCCACGGGACGTCCCCTGCCTCCCTGTAGGCGCCGGCGCTAAGGCGACCTTCTCCGGGTGCCAACACGCTGCCCTTTGTCCCGCGGCGAGGGCACCTCCGGCGGGTCAGGCTGGGGATGGCTCACCCCATCCCCGAGCATCTCTCTCCTCTTCGCACCTCGGGGCTCACAGCACCCGCCGGCGCAGGATGAGGGAGGGGTACTGAGCATCCCTCCCCGCTCCCAGTACCCCCGGGGGCAGGATGAGACCTGGCAGTGGCAGCCGCCGCCGCAGCAGGAGCATCCCCGCGCCCCGGCCCGACCCGCGGGGCCGGTGTCACATCCACTTAACCGGCTCCGAAAAATCCCTCTCCCTGACACCTTGTTAAATACCCACCAGGGGTCACAGTTCCCGGGTTTCTTTTTCCTGCCTTTTCCCTTACCCCGCTGAGACGTTTCGGTTGGCAGGAGCTCTTCCTTCCCCCCAACCCCCCTTCCCAGAGCGCCCCCCCCTCCCCCCCCCCCCCCCCCCCCCCCGCGCCGCTATTAGGTATCTTTCGGGGAACAAGAAACCTAGATCACTTACAAATTAATTTGGAGTTAAACCTACAGAAAATGAGAAACATGCTGCTTTGCAGGAGAGAGCGCTTGGCCAGCGATCAAGACAAATACATCCAAACCACCCGATGCGGCGGCCGGGGATGGGGGGGCTGCGCGCTCAAGGTAGACGTTTGGTTGCACTCGGGGCGAGTTTTAATGGGGCCGCGGCCTTTCCTCCCAATTAAAACCGTAGCAAACGAACAAAGGAGAGAACCTTGCTCCCCGGCGCGCGAGAGGATGTGCGACGGGACGCGGGGTGAGGGGGAAGGAAGCGTAAGGTGCAGCCCTAAAGATACGGGGCTCTTGCCCATCCCGGCGGAGGGGGACAGGCACCGATGGCGGGCACCGCGCTGCCCCACGGCGTACGGACGCCTTCGCACCAGCGTTTTCCCATCGCCGCATCCCTGAGGCCACAGCAGGTCGGGCCAGGGCTGATCCCCGGGGGGAGACGGGGGGAACCCCGCGTCCCCCTCGCCCCACGGCGCCTTGTCGGCCGCAGTGCGGTCCCTCCGGCCAACAAGGCGCCGTGGGGCGAGAAGGACGCGGAACGATAAGGAAGACCCCGACCACCTTGGCAGGAGGGTGGGAGCAGCCCCCCGTGCCGGGCGCTCCCGGAGGGATGCGGGAGTGGGTCTGGTCGCCGCCGAGCATTGTGTCTGCGGAGCGAGCGGCTGTGCCGGGGAGGCCGGGGCGGCGGAAGAGCAGTGATAAGATAAAAGGTCTGCTTTCCCATGCCGAGGAGCCCGGGGGGGGAGAAAGGAGGCGAAGAGGGGGGTGGGGGGGCGGAGAGAGGGGGGGCTTGGGGCGAGCGCCGAGGCCACCCAGGTTTCAAGCGCTCGGCCTCGGCGCCTGACCCCGGCACATTCAGAGAGCACTTCCTAAATTTGTCTCCTGTGTTCCTGACTCACAAGCAATTTCCTCACCCATAAAACGGCATCGGCATGAAAGGACCGGCCGGGACACCAATTACTTGTCACCGTTTTACCACCCCGCTGCTCACCGGTTCGCAGCTCCCGGCGGTGCCCGGCCAGGATCTGCCCCCTCCCCGTGGAGCCCCTCTGCCCTGAGCAGCGGGGGGGAGATCACGGGGTGGTGGGGTTCCCCGGTGCCGTGGGAAGGTACCGTGGGACAGAGGGATCACCGGTGCCCAGCACCTGGCCATGCTCCCAGGCAGAACCATCCCGTGCCTCCGATGTTCCTGGGCACCCTGGTCAACCACTGCCAGGTCCCTTTGCCCCACGGTGGTGTTGTCCCTGTGCCGGCATTGTCCCTGTGGTATTAAAGACGCTCCGGTGAGGCTGTATGGGAGGGAGCAAGGCTCCATCATCACCCATAGCGGCACAGGGCTTGCTTCTGAGCACAGCCAACGGCGCTGCCGCTGCCCCGGGTGCCTCCGTGCGCTGCCTTGTCCCTGCTCTCCGAGCCCCTGAGCCCCTTCAAGCTGTCCGCCCCCGGTCCCCAGGGCGGTCCCCAACGCTGGCGCATCCTCAGCTGCTCCCGTGCCCGGGGGATGCGGGTGGGGACGGGCCGGTGCAGAGAGGCAGAGTGTTATGGGGGTTTCTGGAGGGTCTGAGACCAGCCGGGACCCCCGGGAAGCTCCCACCCGCAGCCTGGGACCGGGAAGACGCCGTACGGGCTCAGCCCGACCTTTCCCGGCGGCCTTTACCCACCCGCCCCGCAGCAAATCGCTCCCGGCTTCGTGCCTGCGGCGGGCGAGGTTTGCCCAGGGCCCGGCGAGCGCCACGGCGGCTGCTAAACGGGTTTTATGGTGGGATTTAGGGACTTTTCTGCCGGGTAATTGATTTGCCCAGGCAGTAAAAGATCAAGGCGGGGGCTCAGACGGTGGCTCCCGGCACCTGCCCACCGAGCGGTCCGGGGTGCGGGCGGCTCGGGGCACGGCCGAGGCCAGCGGTCCCCGATGCCATGATGCACGGCGTGAGGCACCGCGGCCCCGCAGCGATGGGGCGAAGGCGACAGTTCTGTCCAGGAGCCCCCTTGCAGCCCCCCACCCCCACCCCCGCCGCATCTTTGCATCCCCCTCCCCAACCCCACCACAAAACAGCCCCCAAAGGAGACAAAAGGGGCTGTTTGGGGACCTGCCACCTGCTAGTCCCCATCCTACAATACCGCAGTAAAGAGGCACCAAACAAAGGCCTTAAAATCCTAAAGGGGCCCATTCATTAGGGTGACAAAGGGGGAAAGAACTACATTATCATAATTAATCCCGGTGCTGGCGGTGGGTGGCAGGGCCCTCTGTCTTCCAAGGTGGTGTGGGGACGGCCGGTGTCACCACGTCCACACGCTATTGTGCGCCGTGGCCTTGCGGGGCTTAGGCGGTTTTTAAGCTCTGTAAACACCGCGGGACCCCCCCAAGGCTGCCAGGGACGCCGTCCTCCCCCTACATCCCCTGCCCAGCCCTGTCGGTTTGTCTGCTTGCTGCAGACACCCCCCCCCCACCCCCCCACCCCCCAAAAAAAAAATCCCAGGGCTGGGATAGGTCCGTTCTTGCCCCCCTTGGTGCACCTGCTCCCAGGACCGCCGGGAGCTGGGGAAGAGCCCGAACACCCGGGTGCTGCTGGCGATGCTGGGACAGGGGCTCGCTGGCCGTGTCCCCTGTGCCGTGCCCCACAGAGAACTACCCCAGGTGGGACGTGGCAGGGACCTCTCTGCTGCCTCACCGGGGCTTTCCCTGGCTCGGGAAAGCACGGTTTCCTTTACCTTTCTCTCTGTCTAAGCCCTATCTGGGGGGACCAGGTGAACTCTGACTTGGGGACCAGCCCCTCTCTCCCCCCACCATCAGACTCCTGCGGCTGGGGAGGCGCAGGGAAACTGGGACGCTGTGCGGCACACAGGGATGCGCGGGGGCTTTAGGGGATGTTAATGTCCTGTCTCTAATCCCCTCTGGTGGATGCTGCCTCCTTCTTCCGTCCCTCGGGGCGCAGCATCCCTCTGGGACACAGCATCCCTTGGGCCGGTACTGGCTGGGGGAAACAGCAGGGCGGGGGACAGGGAGACACTGCCGTCCATCCGGAGAGCCCTCCCTGCACCCCCAGCTCCCCGAACACCCCAGCAAGGTCCCAGCGCTGGGCGCTGCATAGCCCCGGGGTCCCTGGGAGCCTGCGGCTGGCTCGGGTCCGCGGCCGGGCGGGCTGTGCCGGTGCTGGGGAGAGCACCATCTGGTTTCCAACTAACAAACGCCCGGCGCTGGCTCCCGGCAGAGGAGTTGCTGCTGCTGCGGCGGCGGCTGTTTACAGCGTGCCGAGGCTCTGGCACGTCCCTGCCAAGTCCCCTCTGCTTTCCCCCCCTCCCCAACACCCTCCCTCCATCCCCCAGCCGCTAGGCTCTGGGGCTGCGCCGCGGCCGTGCAAAGCCCGGCTCCACACCCCGGCCCCTGTCCGGCCTCCGCTTGCCCGGAGGATGCTGCTGCCCGCCGAGGCCGTTGTCCCGGGCTGCCCGTCCCCAGGGAGTGCCCGCTGCGGCGCGGCTCCTGCCCGCGGGGATTTTCCCATCCCCTTTGCTCGACGGGGTGGGACGCACAGTGCGGGGACTGGGGACGGGGTGGGTTCCCCGACCACGCCATCCCAGCCCCTCTGCGGGCGCTCGGTGGGTACGGTGCCCTGCCCTTGACGGCTCCCACCGCATCCCTCCGGCCCACCCCGGCGTCTCCCCGCGGCAGGGGCGAGGGTGGCCCCGATGCGGGGGCAAAGCCCCGGGCTCCCGCCTCGCCCCCGCGGCTCTCGCAGCCCCCGGTGCCGCAGAGACACTGCGCAGGGTGGGGGCTGCGCGGAGCCATTTGCCTTTAATTGAATTTATTTGTTACAACCCCAAACAATGTAAAGCAGGCTTCTCCCAGGCTCCAGCTGCCTGCCTGCCCATTAAAATACCATCTCGAACAGCAACCCCCCCCAACTCCCGCCTTGATATAAAACAGCCGGTCAGCGAGAAGCGGCAAGCGAAGTCTCCCTGCGCGCGAGCTGATGCCCTGCTCCCCATCCCGTTCCCCCTTCCAAGGCCCGTGGCCCGCAGGGCTCTAAGTCCCCTCCTGGATGGCTCCAAGGAGAAATAAGGGTCCTGCAGGGAGACCCGAAACCCCCAGCTCAGAACAGACACCCTGTCCGGGAGGCCATCACTGCAGCATCAGGGCAAGGGCAGGCTGAGCCCGTTCTGCCCACAGGCGTTTTTCAGTTGGGATTTCAATCCCTGTTGGCATGGCAGGATCTGGCCCTGTCGCTGGAGTTGTCATCCTTCCCTGCAAAGTCTGGGGTCCCTGAACCAGCCGCCATCATGCTGAGCCCTACGCCTTCTCACTTGGGGTGCAAGTCACCACACTGTGATGGTGCCAACCACTGCTGGGGCAAGCAGGTTCTGGGGGGCAGCTGGTCCCTGGGGACTGCAGACACAGCGGGACAGGGGTGCATGGTGCAGAGCAGGAAGGGGTGCAAGGATGACCCTGTCACAGCCAGTCCTGTGTCATGCTTGTGCAGCACAGGAGCTGGTGCCGGCATGGGTGAGCCAGGATGGAGTCAGGGAAGCTGATCCCACATCACCAGGGTCCCAGGTCCCAGGGGAACCTCGGGTGCAGTGGGATGGGGCACATCCAGCTCAGCCCCAGGCCCTGGCAGACACCAAGTGGGTCTTGATTGACCATCCCACAACTTCCCCAAGGACCTTGGTGCCATTTCCCTGCCTGCAGAGTACCGGTGGGAGAGCCCCAGGTGGAAACCAATGGTGAGATGTAGGAAGCAGATAGAGAACTGCGGGAACCGGCGGCGCTGGAGAGGAGGAGAACGTAGGTTTTTAAATTTAAGTTTATAAAAAGCAGCGGCTGCCCAGCGGTAGTGCGGGTCCACCGAGGAGGAGGAATGGTGGAGCTGTTAATAGCAATCAGGCAGCAGAAGTGCTGAATAGCCGTTTCCCTTCTGTATTTGGGGACACGCCAGATGCTACAGGCCTATCGCCGGACGAGGGAGAAACCCTTTACGTGCCGCTAAGGCCTGGGAGAACTCGGTGTTAGTGAGTCAGGCTGCCAGGGGGCTGCAGAGGAAGCACCCCAGGAACTCATTCTGTTTTGTGGGGATTCCCCCATTTCTGGCCAGTAAGGAGATACCAGGATGACCATCACCATGGCTGCTCTGGGCACTGGGATGGGCAGTGGGATGGGGATACATGTGGCGTAGGCATGAGTTTATAGAACCCCCCCAGGTGCCCTTGGCAGCACCTTGGGGCACCATTCCCAGTGGGAGCAGCACCATTCCCAGTGGGAGCAGCACCAGGTGTGTCCAATAAAGACCCAAGAAGGGTGTAAAACAAGCTGGTAAAAAAATTACCCCACAAATTATTGGTGGTGTTTATCCTTGGCCCTTTTGCCAGCCCCTGCCTTGGGATTCTGTGCCCCCTGGCCTGGGGGAGTGGAGCTCGGCTCCCCATGGCAGGGGATTGGGCAGCACTCCTGGGAATACCCAAACAGTGGGGTGTCATCTTGCCCTCCACCATAGGCCTGGAGGTATATCTGGCCCTTGGGGAGGGCAACCCCCACCGAAGCTGGAGGGGTACCCTGCTCTTGGTGTGAGGGAGGGTTTGTTCTCAAGAAAAGGCATCACAGGGATTCCTGTCCTTTGGTGGATAACATCAGGCCCCCAAAGGGGGGATGCCCATCCCTTGGGGTGGTGTGTGTGTGTAGGGGTGGTACTCAGCCCCAGCCCTTGGGGATTTGGCATAGGAGGTTATCCATCCTTTAGGAGAGCTGCCTATCCCTTGGGAAACGGTATGGAGAGATGCCTGGCCCTGGGTGGCTGTGGGGATGTCTACCCCGCACTGTGGGGGGCATGGGAGGAACGCCTGTTCCAAGGAAGATGGAGATACTGAGAGATGGGGGATACCCAGTGCTCGGGGAGAGGCTGTGGGGACCACCACCCCCGCCCTCAGGATGTGCTTGGGAGGGGTGCCCATCCCTTGGGGCAGTTCCAGAGGCTGCCAACCCTTGCAGTGTAGCTGTGGAGAAGGGTGTCCGTTCCCGGGGGTGGTTTTGGAGGGGGGTGCCCTCCATGTTGGATGCTCATCTTTGAGCAATAGCTGGGGGGGTGGGGGTGCCCACCTTTGGGAGGGATGTTTATAGGGGGATGCCCATCCTTGTGGGTGGCTGTGGAGGGATGTCCTGCTTTGCTGTGGAGGGGGGTGTCCACCCCTTGGGGTTTGATGTGGGGAATATCCACCCCCCGGGAGTGACAGTGGGGGGTGCCCATCCCTGCTGTGCCGCTGGGGAGGGCGACCCGCCCATCCCCGGGGGTGTCTCTGTGTGTGTGTGTGGAACTCTCGGTCCCGGTCCCGGGGTGAGGGGGGGAAGCGGGGAGCAGCCCCAGGCGCGGGGAAGGCGGTGTGTGTGTTGGGGAGGGGGTGCCGTTGCCCGCGGGCGGGGCGGGCCGGACCGGGCCGCCCCCGGTGCCGCCGCCGCCGCGCTCCCCCCCGCGGCGGGGCCGGGCCGGGCCGTGCGGTGCGGGGGGGTGGGCGGGGGGGGAAGCCGCCGTGTGTGGCCGCCGGCGGCGGGCGCGCCGTTGCCTAGCAGCGGCGATGGGCGCTGCCGCGGCGGCGGCGGCCAATGGGAGCGGCGGCGGCGGCGCGGCCCCGGCGCCCCCCGCCCCCGCCTCCCCTTTAGAGGCGCGGCGGGCGGCCGGCGGCACACAGCTCTCCGCACCGGCCCCGCTACCGGCACCACCGGCCCCGCCGCGCGCATGGGGGCCGCCGCGCTCGGCCCCACATAACGGGGGGTGCCCAGCCCCGCCAGTCGCCCCGCCATGCCGGCCGAGCCCCCCCGCTCCGCGCCGCCGCCGCTCCGCGCCGCCCACCGCAAGCCGCTGCCCGAGGTAAGGGGCGAGCATCGCCCGATCCCGCGGGGGACTCCGGGCCGGGGGGAAGGGAGGTGTGTGTGTGTGTGTGTTGGGGGGGAGGCTCGGGCTGCGCGGAGGGAGGGCGGAGGAGCCCGGGGGCAGCGGGGGAGGAGTGCCGTGGAGCGGGTACCTCCGCGTCCCTCGGCTCGGGGACCCGCGCTCTCCGCGGCTGGAGACCGCCGGCATCGCGGGTACCGGAGAGTTCCCGGCCCCGCGGATCGTGGCCGCTGCGGGCATCCCGCGCTGCTGTGGGGTCCCCTCACCCGGGCAGGGGCTCCCCTTACCCGCTCCCAGCCTGATCCTCGCCCTCTCTCCAGGGCAGGGCCGTGGGCCAAAGGGCCCCGCTGTGGTTGCGGGCCCGCTTTCAGGCGCTGCTCTTCGCCTTGGGCTGCCGGATCCAGCGGCACTGCGGGAAGGTGCTCTTCGTGGGGCTGCTGGTGTTCGGGGCGTTGGCCGTGGGGCTGCGGGTGGCCTCCATCGAGACCGACATCGAGCACCTCTGGGTGGAAGGTAAGCGCGGCCCCGCGCGTTCAGCCGCCCGTGGGAACGGTCGCGGCCGCGGCTTTGTTTCCCCCCGCGGGGCGCGGGAGGTGCGGGGCTGGCCCGGAGGCAGGTGACAGCGCGGGAGCGAGGCGGGAGGAAGATGCCGCCGGGATTCCTGCGTGCGGGGCGGCGGAGGACGGGGCCGTGGGTGCCCGCGAGCGGAGGTCCCGTCTGCGCGGCCGCTCGGGCTGTGTCTTGCGCGGGGTCCGCGGTGCTGATTTGCGAAGGGGACACCCCCCACCCCCTCCCCGCGTGTTCCGGCGCGGGGCCCGGTGCTGCCGTGCGGCCGCGTCCCCGCAGGAGGGGATGGTGTCTGCCCACGCGTGGGCACCCCGGTCCCGCCGCGCCGCTCTCCCGCCGCCGGGCCCTTTCCCCGCGGGGAGAGCCCCCGGGGACAGTCGCAGCCCCGTACTGGGGCAGAGCCGGCGCCGCGGGGCTGCCAGTCCCGGCTCCGGACCCCTGCCCGAAGGGGCCGGAGGAGCGGGCAGGGTCAGGCAGGAGCAAATCCCCGTTTCCGAGTGGAAGCGGCTGATCCCCCTCCCCTCCTTTGTTATTAATAACTCCGGCGTGGATTTTTCCCTCTCCCCTCTCCCCGCAGCTCAGCTCCCCGGTGCTGGGATTTGCTTTCCTTGCATCTCCCTTCCGCTTGGGGGTCCCGGGGTGAGGGGGGTGGGGCAGCACCCCGCATCGCACCCCCCTTCCCTCCCAGGCCCTAGCCGGGGAGGAGGGGGGGGGTGTCTCCCAGCCTGGGGTCCCCGGCGGGGTGCTGTGCAGGGGCAGATGTTGCTCAGCGGAGGGGTGTCAGCCATCTTTGTGCGGGAGCGCTGCCTCCTCCCCCACGCCCCGCTCCCTGTGTGGTCCTCAGCTACTCTTGGATTTGGTTCAACAATAGAAGCAACTTTGCTCTCCCACCCCCTTTTTTTTTTTATTTAAAAAAAAAAAAAAGGGCCCTGTGCTCCCTCGCTGCTCGCACACAGATGCACGCACTCACCCCTGCCCAGGAATGCCTGGGTCTCCCACCTGCTCCCCACATCCGAGGGGTGTTTGTGTCTGGTGTGTCGTCCCCCCCAGATCTCGTCTCCATCACCCGTTTCCTCTGCAACACGTAGCAGAGAGATCCAGTGATACCTCCTGGCCCGGTCGGTACCCAAGCAGGGGCTGGCAGAGGAGGGACACACTCCCGTCGTGGTTCCCTCGCTCTGGGTCACGGCTCCAGCTCCCTGGGACTCTTATTGTGCTTTGGGTTAAAAGGAGTTGGTGTTTCGTGCAGCCATGTCTGGAGTCGGGGAAGAGGCTGTGGTGGTTCCTGTTGCAGGGGAGCAGGACTTGTGGCACATCGGGGTGGGGAGGGGGTGAGCCTGGGGGTGGCTGGAAATGCCCAGGAACCTCTGTGTGTGGTTTTTTATGTACACACACTCTGCACCTCTCCGTGCTTCCCACTTCCATGCGTATGGCTGGGAGGGGCTGCTGCTGAAGGGTATTTCCCCCACACTGTGCCGTGTCTGTAGTGTGGGTGCTGGGGGGGGTCTCTCTGAGGACCAGGATCTCTCTCATGGCCAAGGTGTTGCTGGTGGTGCTGGGAGCTGGATTTTTGTTGGTTTGAGTTTGGGTTTTTTTTTATTTAACCCCATGGTGAAGCACAGCTGACCCGGGGTGTCCTGTCCCTTCCTGTGTGATGGGTCTGCACACAGCCCCTGCTCTGGGGTGGGGATGGTGTTCAGTGCTCGGGGTGCTGCATGGACCCCCCCTTTCTCCTCCCTGAGAGTAGGTGCTTGGGGCAGCCCCCTCTGTGCTTTGCTCCTGGGTGGCACAGCCCCAGGGGGGCTCAGGAAGGCTGTCTGCAGGCGCTGGAACTACCTTTGACCACCAAGGATGATGTGGCTGGTGTGTAGCTTCAGTCCTGCAGGTTCCTGACTGAAACACACATCAGGATGTGGAGCATTTGCAGCGTCTCTTTCAATTCTGTTTATTGTCTGTGGGGCTGCCCCCTTTCCCTGTAACCATCCCTGCCTTTCCACTGGCCTCCGCTCCTGCGCTTTCTGTTGATTCCAAAGCATTTCCTCATGTCCCTGGGTGTACCTAGCCCTTCCCAATCTCTGGACCCCATCCTGGTGTGGGGATGTGTATTGCTGGGAGATGGAAGGGCCCGGGCTGCCCCTGGGGAAGAGGATGCATGCGGTTTCCCAGGCTGTGGTTGGATCCTGAGCACTTTAAGCTGCTTTTGGATTCTCTAAGCCACCACTTTCTCCTGTTCCTGTGTGAGTGACAGGGTGGCTAGTGTGTGTGTCCCTCTGCGGCAAGCTGTGGTACTGCCGTGCCAGGTCAGGGCGCTGCAACCCGCAAACATGGGTGCTCCCACCAGCCTGGTTTCAAAGCCTTGGGATTCCCAGGGTGTTGGGAGGACCCTGGGTCCCGCTCTCTCTGCATATGTATGGGGAGATATTTGCAGGAGTGTGGTCCATCCCAGCCCTGAGGCAGAGCTGTGGGGTGTTTAAGGGGAAGGTAATGTGTGTAGGGAGTCCTGATCCCGTAGTCCTATACTGGTGGGTCCTGGTTGATTCCTCCAGCTCAGGACAGGGGTGGCTGAGGGTTCTGGGAAGTCACGGTTCACTCCGTGAAGCTGGTCTGTACCCAATTACCTACCTCTGCCTAGGCAAGCTGGGAGGTGTGGGTTGGTGATGCTCTGATCCAAGCCACCTCACTTAGATGAGGTCCCAACCCCACAGGAGTGGAGTGTGGCCCTGTGCCAGGCCATCCCTGCTGTGGGCTGAGCTCAGCCCTCTGGGAGCCTGTGGGGAAGGGAGCTGCTTCCCGTGGGGACACTGTGCTGCCGTCTGTCTTTCCCCCACCCCCTTCCAGAGGAATAGGATGGGTAGCCCTGATCTGGCCCCACGGCTGGGGTCAGCGCAGGGGCCGTGCTGACAGCAAGTCCCTGGCCACTGTGGGAAAGTGTGGGGTCCCCTGTCCCAGTTCAGGAGGTGCCCTCAGCCCCGTGGGCTCTGTGTGTGTGCACTTGTGGTGTTCTGGGGTTATTCCTGACCTGCATCCCTGTTTAGGAGATGGAAAGAGGCAGTGTCACCCCATAAATTGGACTCGACTGTGGAAACGTTCAATTAGGCTCCTCTGAAGCAATTAGCCACTCGAAGGCTTTGAAATCCTGGCTAGCGGCGAGTGTTGAGTTACCTCCAGACACCTGGCAGCTGTTCCCGGCTCTCCCAGGGCGTCTGTAGGGCCAAGGGGCCGGGGCGGTGAGCTCCGGGCAGGCAGAGCCCTGGGTGGTGAATGGGTCTGCCTGATTTATAGCGCCAAGGGCTGGTTCAAAGGAAGGCCGGGTTAATTTCTAACTGGAACAGCCGAGCGCCCCGCGCAGCCATCGTGCTCTCAAAGAGCTGCCAAGTCTCCCCGGAGAAGACCCTGTCCCTTTTCTGGAGGGGTCAGGGGCACCCCACTTGTGCCAGTGGGATGAAATGGGATGTGTGCTATGGGGGTGAGGGTGACTTACAGCCTTGTTGCCAGGTTGGGGCATGAAGCCAAGACACCCCCGACCCCCTTGGCAATAGCTTCTGTCCTTCCTTGTCCTCTGTGACAGGGCTGGGCAAAAGTGTCCCCTTCCCGGCACCCAGGTCAGGGCTGGGGTGCGTCCCGGCGTTCCCTGTGGCGGAGGCAAGTGGGAGAGGAGACCCTGCCTGGGTCTGAATTTGCAGAAAGAAGGGAAAGCCAAGGATGGGGCTTGAATGTGCTCCCAGCCCTGCCTCTGCCCTGGGAAAATTCTGTGTGGCTCCTCTTCCAGCCCCTGTCCCCACCGTGTGCAGTGGGACCCACAGAGAGGTGCAGGGCAGCAGCCGTGGTGGGCAACGGGGTGCTGTGGCCCTTCCTGGGTGGGCACAGGGAGAGGTGGGTGGTCTCAGTGCTGTCAGCAGGTGGGTTTTGTGGGGTGAGATGTTGGCGCAGGATCTGAGAAAGGAGCGGGTGAAGTCTGGGGTGCAGGGCTGGGGGCGGGGGCTGCGTGGGGCTGGTGCTGACAGCATGGGGGGCTCTGATGGCAGCTCGTCCCTGCGGCTGGGGCAGTGAGGCGCCTGACGGGATCTGGCCTGAGCCAGACTGAAGGGCAGCTCCAGGGCTGCCACGTCCCTGCGCTGTCCCCACGCCAGCATCCTGCAGGGACAAGGTCCCTGCTCTTCTTGGGGTGCAGCGACACAAGTATTGCCCTGCAAGGAGGGAAGAGGCAGCCCGGGGTCCACAGTGCTGTCCTGAGGACCCTCCTGCTCATCCTGGTGGGATTTTTCCTTTGGGACCCTGCTGTCCTGTGTTTGCAGAGTCTGGACATCCTCAGGGACCCCGTGCCCCCATCCTCAGGGGCCTGGAGAAGTGAGGTGCAGCTGGGTGTTGCTGCCATGGGTCCTGCAGTCCCGTTTATCCCCAAACCTGCCTGGCTCTGCCCTTTCTCAGTGTGCCTTCTCCCAGCTGGCTCTGAAAGGACCTTTCTTCCCGGGGCAGGGGGGCTGGGGGGGAGGCTCACCCAGCAGCCCCTGCACACCCGAAGATGGGGCTCATGCAGTTCACCTTTATTTATCTTTGGGAGGCAAGCGTGAAACCACTTGCTTTTCCTTTTCCCTTCCTTGACAGCTTGGTCAGCTTTTTTTTTGGCTGGAAAATTTTGCTAATTAACCCAAAAAGATTGGGTGACTCTTTACAGATGGCTGTGGCTTATCTGCCCCTATCCATTTTGCTTTGCTTTTCAACTTCTGTATATTTTTTTATTATTATTATTTCCTAGAAAGTGGTGTGTTTTGGTGGTGGGGTGGGTTTGGGGTGGTGTTTTTTTTTTTTTTTTTTTAAACTTAGACATATCCACGGACTTAGGGAGGGGGCTCTTCTTTGAGTTTTAAATGTTATTTGGCGACTGGGAGGGGGCAGCGCCAGGGCCCGAGAAGAGGGTTTTATTATCTGCCTCTCCCTCAGGCCTGGAAAAGTGGTCTGAGTTCAAAAAATTCATTTCTTGCCTGAATGAAGCCAGCAATGTGGAAAAATTTCACCATTCAGAGGGGGATGAATGTATGTTTCAACCACACATTAAGTGACATTAGCAAGCAGTGGAGTGCCTAATGTGGCCATTTTTCACAGCAGCCAACAGAGGGGGTGATTAGCATAATTAGTACAGGCAGCCCTATACATATGGAAATGGCAAATGCCTAAATGCCAACACCAGTGGAAATTTATGTCAATGCTGACAGGAGTCTTAGCCGTGAATAGTTCCCAACTGAATCCCCTCTCCCCCCTTTTTTTCCCCCCCCCCACCTCTCCCCTCTTTTTCGGGGGTCGCGCTGTCCGCTCGGTGCCGGCCGGGGCGGTGTGAGCTCCCAGCTGACCCACCCCCACGCTGGGAACCGCAGCCCCACGATTTGGGGTAATAAAGACATTAATTTAGCTTCGCCGTTAAACAAAAGGGTTTGGCCGGGGCCGACGGCTGGGGAACTGGCCCCAAACGGGCCCTTTCAGCCCCTCCGGTGCTGGCTTTTTTTGAAGGCATCCCCCTATTCTGCCTCCCCTCTTCACTTACCCGGGCGCTGGGAGCCCCTTTGGTGGGGCTGCGTTTGGTTAGAGGTGCCACGGCGGCAGCGAGCCCCCTGTTCATCCCTCGGCGCTACTAGGGACACCCATCTGCCACCCAACTAACCCCCCCTTTCCCCAGGGCCGGCCGCACCGTGGGGTGAATGGGGCCGGGAGGACATGTTTTGACAGGACGGGGCCGCGGGGCTTTTGGCGAGGCCGGCGGTAGCGGCCGGGACAGGTAAAAATGGCTCTTTCAGCGTGCCCTGGGCGAGACTTCCTCCGGAGCAGCATGGGTCCTTTCACTGCCTCCCTAATCCAGCTAATCCGCCCCACAACACTTTGAAGGTGGCCTCCGGCTTGCGCGCTGCTCGGCACGGGGAAGCGGCCGGCCGAGGGATGCTCGGGGCGGTGCCTTGGGATGGTGCCGTGGGATGCAGGAGGGTGCTGACGTGTCCCCGAAGTCCCGAGCGGCTTTAATCACCCAAGGGTGGGCATATCTGGTGGCGGCTTGTGCTCGGTCTGGGTCATGGGATGGCTCGACAGTCCAGTGTTTGCCCCCATGGGTGCCCCTTATTGCAGCAAGGGGGGAAGGGGATATGCTGTGGAGGGGGGTCCATATGAGGATGGCTTTTCCCAGCATGACTTTGCAACCCGCCCCCCTCCAGCTGTGGACGTGGACAGGGGTTTCTAGCCTTGGCGTTGGGATGTTGTGCTGTGGAAAGGGGTCTGGTCCCCAGAGGATCTCCCCCTTGCTGCCCCCAGGTCTTTGCTCTGTGGGAGGCACAGCTGCAGCTGGGGGCAGGGCTGACCTGGCCCTGGGACAGGGCTGCAGCATCCCCTGTGCACCAGCTGAATCTGGGACTCATCACATTTGTCACCACATCACACAGCCCTGCTATACCATATACTATATACACTTTGGTGGGGTTTTTTTTAGGGGGAAGGGGGGGGAGGTGGCTAAGCAAGGATGTGTACCCAGTGATGTTCCCTCCCTGCCCCACTTGGGGGTCACCCAAGCAGTGCCAGTGCCCAGGTCCCATCTGCAGAGCAGTGGTGCTGCTGTTGACCACAGCCTATGCCTGCCCTGGGGATACACAGAGTGGTCCTTGCAGCAGCATACTTCTGGGGGATGGGTGGGGAGGGTAATCAGTACATCTCCATAGCCCCCAGCACCTCCCATGTACCTCCCTTGCCTCCACCAGCTTTGCCAGGCAGGGAGGCCTTGGTGTGGGGCTGGCAGCGTGCCCCAACCCACTGCCCTCCTGGTGCCACCTGGGCATGCTGCCCTGGCACTCTGAGCCCACTGCCCTCACCTATGGGTGCTTGGGGTCAGGGCTTCTAGGGGCTTTGCCCACCACCTCCCCTGAGTAAGCATAGCAGGATGTCCCCTTGCTGTCATGACATGTGGGGTGGGCTGGGGGGGCTTGCAGATGTGCTGGAGCAGCAGGACCTGGCATGGACTCCTCTGACTCCAAACCTGGAGCTGAGTCTGGGGATGCCAGCAGCCCCTGGGAGATGAGGGGTGAGCTTGAGTCAGACCCCTTCTAAGGGCAGAGGGGTAATGCAGGGGTTGGGGCTCTGTCCTGGCTGGGAGCGGGAGCAACCCCTCTTACCCCCACCAGCCTAGGACTGCCCGTGGCTGGAGGATGTAGTGGGGGGCTGGCACCTACCTCAGCAGCTGAGGGCACAAGCTGGTCCCACTGGGCAAGGGTGAGTCGACTGCATCCCCGTGGCTATGGTCCTGTGCCAGAAGGGTTTGGGGAACGGTGTTGGTGGGGCAGCTCAGGCAGGGTGGCCGGGAAAGGGGCAGGGAGGCTCCCACCCTGCTCTGTAATTTTGTGGCGGATGCTGTAATTATGGGGAGGGCTCCCCCGGCCTGGCCCGCGGGCGGGAGGCAGCTGCACACGCAGCCACCCTCATTGCTGGGGACCCCATCCCCTCCCTGGCACCCATGCCCTCCCCACTTGAGCACAGAGGGATGCTGTGCTGTACCCCGGGTGTTGGGGGTGTGGGTGGGCATGGGGAGCTCGCCCTGCTCTGTGCCTGCACCCCATGACACCCACCCCCAGCGTGAAAGCCCCAGCCAGTGGTACCCAGAAGTGGTGCCCAGGGAGGATGCTCGCATGAAGCACAGCTGCCTCCGGGGCGCATCCTGCCCCCAGGCTCCACTGTGGAGTTCTTAGGGGGGGTGGGGGTAGGGAGGGGGTCACTTTGCTCAGCCTGGGGGTCCGTGTGTGTGTGTGTGTTTGTGAAGCCAACCCCTGCCAGGGAGCAGAGCGGGCTGTTAATAAGCAGGACCGGGGCGCCTGATTGGAACCAGAGGGCCCTGTGCATGAAAGAGCCAAGGGCTCCCTTTGTTAATTGGAATTAAAAAAAAAGAAGAAGAAGAAGAAGAAAAAGCATTTACATACAGTCCCTCATTAACGTGCTCATTGTTGGCGTGGGGCACCCCCGGCCCCCCCGGCCCGGGGGGCTGCGTGGGGCGTCTGGCTCCGCTCCGGGTCCGGGCCGGCCGGCGGGCGCGCGCCCGTTTGAAGTGTCCTTGGCAGCCCCGCGCGCTGCCTTGTCTTTTCATGTTGCTCTTTGGTTAATTAGGGTGTTGGAATTTGAGGCTTCCTCACGGCCTTTGAAGCTCGCTGACGGCTCTCAGTGCCCTGTTCCAAATTAACACTAATTACAAGGGACGGCTTTTATTTTATCTTTATTTCTCCCCCCCCCTTTAATTTTTTGGGGGGCTGCCCCGTATCCCCCCCCCCACTCCACCCCCCGAATAGCAACCCCCCCTCCCGCGCCATTCCGCTCTTGCAGATGTGCGGCTCCTCCCGCGGCCGCGCTGGGCGGAGATGCCCGCGGGGCGCAGCAGGACACGTCCCCCGGGAGCGGAGGCGACGCTGGGCACCCCCCGCCCCCCGCCACCGCCCCGCTCTCCCCCCTCCTTCCTTCCCCATGGCCGTGTCCCACCACCCGCCCGGGTTCGGCGTGGGTGGCGCGGCTGAGATCAGAGCAGCTCGGCGCACCTCCTGCCCGACCTCCCAGCCTGCCGGGAAGGGGACGGGTGTCCCGTTCCCCCCCCTGCTCCCCCCCGTGACACCCACCCACCGTCCCTGCGTCCTCGTCCCCTCGCCCCGGGCACTGCCGCCCCGCTGCCGACACACACACAAAGGCCGCGGCCGTGTGTGTGTGTGTGTGTGTGTATGTGTGTGTGTCCCCGCTCCCCTCCCCTGCCCTGGCACAACCTCCATCCCAACTGGCATCTGATGGACACCAGCTGCTCCCCGGCCCAGCCAGGAACAATAAAGACGCTTCTCCCTCCCCGTTCCCAAAAAGCAAGAGGGGGGGGAAAAAAAACCCCAACCAACAAACCAACCCAAAAAACACCAACCCATATAATAAGTCATTAAAAGAGAAGATTCTGCTCCTTATTTGCGGTCTCGCTCCGGCCTCCTTGGTGCTGGCAGGAGGCCAGGCCCGCCGGGGCCCCGCCTCTTGCTGAGGGAGCGTCCCAGCACGGATGAATCCTGACACCCCCACACACCCCTTCCCCGGCAACCAGGGCTGGGTAGGAGCCGGGCCCCCCATGCCAGCCGTGCTGCCTCGGGATGCACCCTGCCACTGGACACCCTGGGGCATCCCTGGTGAAGGGCACTGGGGCAGGGGCTACACACAGCATCTTTCCCCGACCCACCCTCAGGCAGGGGGTGGGAGTAGGGTGGCTGGGTGTTGTGCTTGGGGGTGGGGGGAGTTGTCTCAGGAACAGCTTCCCAGCCTGCTCTGGGCTGTGTTGTTGCTCCTTCACTGTGCCAGGAGGGATGGGAGCCCCTGGTTTGATGGGGATGGGGATGGCTGTCCCTGGTGCGGATTCGACTTCAGTCCCAGCCACGTACGTGTGTGTGTGAGTGGTTTCTGTGCTGAGGGGGCTGCAAGTGAAATCGGAGGCTTCTCCTGGACACCTTGGTCCCATCGTGCTCATGCTCTCTCACTGCCACTGGGGATGGATTCTGGAGCCACAGGAGCTGGGGAGAAGGGGTTCTGAGGAGCTCCCTAGCACCGTATCTCTCCCCTATCCCCAAACTGCTCCCAGAGTAGCCTGCACCTGCAGGGATTTGTTGCTCCTCACCTATCCCTACACCAAACCCTGAAATGCTGCCTGTCCACCTTAAGGTGCTAGGGAGCCGCTGGGCAGGGTGGTGGGGTGTCCCTGGTTTTGCTTGCTGTGTTGGGGACTGGTTGTGTTGGGTACCTGTAGCACCCACTGCAGTGCACGGGTGAGAGTG
The DNA here is from genome assembly GCF_964237585.1 of Gallinula chloropus. Classification (NCBI taxonomy): domain Eukaryota; kingdom Metazoa; phylum Chordata; class Aves; order Gruiformes; family Rallidae; genus Gallinula; species Gallinula chloropus. The sequence continues at coordinate 10,803,451 of NC_140091.1, forward strand.
GTCAGAATACATCCCATCGGCTTTGCCAGCTGTCTGCCCGTTGGGAGTTTCCGGGGAAAACAAAGCTAATGAGCTGCTTTGCGTCGGTGAGAAGGGGGATGCCTGGCCCAGCACAGGCTGGGGTGCTGCCTTCCCGGGACCCCTGAGTGTGAGCACCCAGAAGATGCAGCGGGTGGGGATGGGCACTGACAGCGCACATCGTGGTCCCCTTCGCAGCGGGCAGCCGGGTGAGCCAGGAGCTACGCTACACCAAGGAGAAGCTGGGCGAGGAGTCCATCTACACCTCCCAGATGTTGATCCAGACCCCGAAGCGGGATGGGGAGAACATCCTGACGCAGGAGGCCCTGCAGCTCCACCTCGAGGCGGCCCTGGCCGCCAGCAAAGTCCAAGTCTCGCTCTACGGAAAGTGAGTCTGGCTCTGGATGGGTGGGAAAGGAGACCCCCACCATGTCCTGCGTGTCCCCTCCCCCGCCCCACCTTGCTGTATCCCCTGAGGGTTTGATGCCCGTCTTTAACTCCTCCTTCTGTCTTTCCAGATCGTGGGATTTGAACAAGATCTGCTACAAGTCAGGCGTCCCCATCATTGAGAATGGCATGATTGAGAGGGTGAGTGCTGGGCACGGTGTGGTCCATGGGATGCCCATCCCCCCAGGGATCACTGCCCCAAAGAAATGGGCAGGGATGGGACTTGCCAGCCTTGGGTTCTGCAAAGGCACCACCAGCTCCACACAGAAGGGTGCAGGTTGGGGCAGCTTAGCAGGGCTGGAGCAGGGGAGGGGAGCCTGCAGCCTGATCCATCCCTGCTGACCCCTCACATCTCCTTCTTCCACAGATGATAGAAAAGCTGTTCCCCTGCGTGATCCTGACACCGCTGGATTGCTTCTGGGAAGGTGCCAAGCTGCAGGGAGGCTCAGCCTACCTCCCGTGAGTGTGGGGGCTGGCATGGGTGCTGTGGGGCTGTGGGTGGGAGCTGGGGCTGGGCAGGGGGGCTGCCGTGGGGCTGTTCTTGTCCTCCTCTCAGCCTGGTCCTGGTGCCTTGATCCCTTGGTGTTGCTGCTTGTTATATTCGACCCTCCTTGGGTCAGCACCCTGGGAACAGGTCCCTGTCCTTGTCCACCTCACCTCAGTGGCAGTGGGTGAGCTTGTGGCTGCTGCAGCCCATGGGCTATCCGTGCCTGCCGTGCCATGCCATGCCATGCCATGCCATGCCCTCACACCAGCCAGGGGTGATAGGGACATGGGGGCAGAGGCTGTGTCCCAGGCATCTCCCTGGGAGCTGCTCCCCCCTCCATCACTTTGTGGGTGCTGCGGTGGCAAGTAGGCACCCACACTCCTGAGCTGTGCCTGAGGACACAGAAGACACAGGCTCTCCGGGGTGGGTGGCGGGTGACTCCTGGCTAGCTCCCTGCGCCGCGGTGGTGGGGCTGGGGACCCCGAACTGGGCGGAGGGAGCCGTCCTTCCCCCCCCCCCCCCAACATTCCTTCTGTTTACGCGTGTGTTTGTCCGGGAGAGCCGGGGCGGCTTGTGCATTGTCAGCAAACGCAGCCCCGCGCTTTCTCATGCTAATGCTGCTCTGAAAGCTGCCCCTTGCCAAACAGATGAAATAGTGGCCTTATTCAGGCTGCTGCCGGACAGGAGGAGGGGGAAGGGGCCGCAACATCCCCAGCCAGGACTGGGGGACAGGCTTTGGACCCCCAAAACTTCAGGTTTCTCCCCGTCCCAGCCTGGGGAGCAGCTGGGAGCAGAGGCGAATGGGGCTGAGGTCGCCGTGCTGAGTGGCATGTTGGTGGCATCGTCCGCCGGGGTGGGCAGCATCCTGGTGCCGGGGAGGGGACGTGGCAGGCAGGATGGCACCCGCAGCAGTGGTGGGACCCATCTCTCCTCGCAGCCGGGTGAGTGGGTGCCCGGGTGGGTACCCCGGCTGAGCCCCGGCCGGCCCATGGGGACTTGTCCCCCTTTTTAACGCGGAGGGGTGAGGGGGGCGGGAGCTGGGAGAACAAAGAGCAGCAATCTATGGAAAGACAAAAGGATTTGCCCTGGCTCAGTGAAGCAAGCGAAAGCAGATAAAAGGGGCTCTCTTTGGAAGCAGCAGCAGCCCCGGTTGGTATGTGGGAATCTCGAGCGGCCGGCTCCGGCCCAGCCAGCCTTCATGAATTATTAGGCTGCGTTTCTCCCCAGAGCCCACACTCGCTCGGGGCTTTTTCTTCCCCTCTTTGGAGCGCTGGGCTGGGTTATTGGCTTTTTTGTGTGTCCTTTCTGTCTTAAAAATGGAAGCCGAGTGAGGCTGGGAGCTGGCCCCCGACACCCCGGGCTGGGATGGAGGGAGCAGAGCATCCACAGGCAACGCAAAAGCCCCTTTTCCCAAGTACCCGAGTCCCGTGGGGTCCCGCTGGACCTCCAAGGACCTACGCTCAGCTCTCAGCACCATCCTGAGCCCCTGGAACCTCTGCCGAGCCCCAAAACCTGGAGCTTGTGGGGACATAGCCGGAAGGGCTGGAGGAGATGCTGGGAGCCCTTGCCTGCCTGCTCCCCTCTATCAAGATGTTAGCCCGCGGGCAGTAATCGGCCTGACTGCTCGCACAAAGCGGGGCCAGGCGGCGGGGGCCGGCTCCCCCTGCTTTGTCCCAGTCTAACAGGATCAGGCACGCTACTTGACTTGGGGCATGGCCCTGCTGCGCCGTGCGGGGCACGGGGGATGCTGCAGACAGCCCCGGGAGGGGGTAGGAGATGCGCTAAGGATTGATGCTGCGCCTCTGCGTCCTCTTAACTCACTTTCGAGGGCACCCGTGGGGCCCACGGGCACAGCCCCACGTGTAGGTTTGGGTGGCAGAGGTGGTGCTGGTAGTGCATGTGGATTTCTGCATCCCCCATCACCCCGGTGCTCCTCTCTCCTCAGGGGCCGCCCAGACATCCAGTGGAGCAACCTGGACCCTCTGCAGCTGATGGAGGAGCTGGGGCAGTTCACGTCCCTGGAAGGCTTCAAAGAGCTGCTGGATAAGGCAGAGGTGGGGCAGGCTTACATGGAGCGGCCCTGCCTGGACCCCCGGGACCCTCAGTGCCCCCCCAGTGCCCCCAACAAGCAGAGCCAGCAGGTGGGTCACAGCCCATGGGGACCAGGATGGGTGCTGCTCTCCTGCATGCCCTATGGTCCTGCATCCCTGACACCTCCCCTCTACCCACAGAGCCCCGACATCCCAGCTGAGCTCTCTGGGGGCTGCCATGGCTTCTCCAGGAAGTTCATGCACTGGCAGGAGGAGCTGATTTTAGGTGGCACAACCAAAGACTCCCAGGGCAAGCTGCTACGGTAAGAGCCGCTGCGGTGCAGGTGTCCCCAGGCACAGCACTCACCCCCGGGACAGTTTGGGGCACAGTTCTTTATCCTCATCTGGTACCTGTGGGAACCCACTCTGGCTGCAAGAGGGGCTGTGGGGGGTGTCTGGGCGAGTGTGTGAAGATGGTGAGTGTGTGGAGCCAGTGAGTGGGGTAGGGCTTCAGAGCAAGGCAGGGGATGGAGTGAGCAGTATGCCTGGGTCCTCTCCTGGTTGTACGCAGTGGGGCTGGGAGCTGTGGGGTGGGGGACGGACCCATTCCTGCATCCTGGGGCGCTGCAGCCGGTCCCAGCGAGGTGCCTGCCTGTCCTCCAGTGCCGAGGCCCTGCAGACCATGTTCCTCCTCATGAGCCCGCGGCAGCTCTTTGAGCACTTCAAGGACGACTACGAGATCCATGACATCAGCTGGAGCGAGGAGAAGGCAAACACCATCCTGGAGGCCTGGCAGAGGAAATTCGTGGAGGTGGGCACCGGGAACAACCCACATGTGGAGCTGGGTAGGGGTGAGCCTGAGTGGCATCCCCCTGTGGCCACTGGTCCTGGCACCGCTCTCCTGTGGCCTGACTGGTCCCTAGGGACCCTCAGTGGTGATGCTGACACCCTGGGTGGCTCTGGGGTAAATGTCCTGGGGAGTGGGTGTCCAGACTCCTCTAATGGGGTGTTCCTCTGGCAGCTGGCGCAGGACTCCATCCCACCCAACGCCACGCAGAACGTCCATGCTTTCTCCACCACCACGCTCAACGACATCATGAAGTCCTTCTCTGACATCAGTGCCATCCGGGTGGCTGGGGGCTACCTCCTCATGGTGTGTGTGCCCCCCTCCTGCTTTGTTCCCCACTGTCCCTCCCTCACCCCTGTCCCCACTAACCCATTGTGCTCTTCCAGCTGGCCTATGCCTGTGTCACCATGCTGCGGTGGGACTGCTCCAAGTCCCAAGGGGCTGTGGGCCTGATTGGGGTCCTCCTTGTGGCTCTCTCCGTGGCCTCTGGGCTAGGGCTTTGCTCACTGCTGGGCATCTCCTTCAACGCAGCCACCACCCAGGTATGTGCTGGGGCAAGACCCAGGTACTGTAGGGCTGTTGGGGACTTTGGGGCCTGCAAGGTGGCTGGGTCCCCTCCCAGGTGGTGGCCATGTCCCCCCCGCTGACACTAGCTGCTTCCTGGTAGGTCCTTCCCTTCTTGGCCCTTGGCATCGGTGTGGATGACATGTTCCTCTTGGCTCACGCCTTCACCGAGACCAGCCAGCACATCCCCTTCAAGGTGAGCACTGAGCCCTGCCTGGGGGCTCCCTGGCCCCCTCCCACATCCCCATGTCCCCTCTCATCATATCCTGTCTCTGTCCCCACAGGAGCGGACAGGTGAGTGCCTGAAGCGCACAGGGACCAGCGTGGCTCTCACTTCCGTCAGCAACATGATTGCCTTCTTCATGGCAGCCCTGGTCCCCATCCCTGCCCTACGCGCCTTCTCCCTCCAGGTTCGGCTGGGGTCCCTCTCCAGGGGGTGTGGGAAGGGGTGACTAGACACAGGTCTGATGTGTCTCCTGCCCACAGGCTGCGGTGGTCGTGGTGTTCAACTTTGCCATGGTGCTATTTGTCTTCCCTGCCATCCTGAGCCTGGACCTGCACCGCCGGGAGAAACACCGGCTCGACATCCTCTGCTGCTTCTACAGGTACCGGCACTGGGCCGGCTGGCATGGGGCTGAACCCATGGGTAACCCCCTCGGGAGCACAGGGTGGCTCTTCTCTCCCTCAACATCTCATCCTTCTCTTTCTTTTCCTCTATCCCTGCAGCCCGTGCTCCTCACGGGTCATCCAGATCCAACCCCAGGAGCTTGCTGACGCCAATGACAACCATGCCTGCCACCCTTCCCCTTACGGGCACCCCGGCATGGCCACCAGCACCCAGATCACCACCACCGTGCAAGCCTTCACCCGGTGCGACCCCTCAGGCCACCACGTCGTCACTGTCCTGCCACCCACCTCCCAAGTGTGCACCTCGCCCGCTGTCCTCCTGCCCCCCACCGACCCGCTGGGCTCCCAGGTCTTTGCCCCATCCAGCTCCACCCGGGACCTGCTGGCCCAGCTGGACGAGGCCAAGGGTGGGCGGGAATGTGTCCCCCTGCCCTTCTGCCGCTGGAGCCTGGCTGACTTTGCCCGGGAGAAGTACGCGCCGCTCCTCCTGCGGACCCGGAGCAAGGTGAGATGGGGACAGCTGTGGTGGTGCCACCCGAGGGGGGGTGGTGGGTGGCACAGACCCTGCCTGACCCCTCACTGTCCCTGCAGGCCGTGGTGGCGGTGCTGTTCCTGGCGCTGCTGGGGCTGAGCCTCTACGGCACCACCATGGTGCACGACGGGCTCTATCTGACGGACATCGTGCCACGGGACACCAAGGCGCACGCCTTCATCTCGGCCCAGTTCAAGTACTTCTCCTTCTACAACATGTTCATCGTCACCAAGGGTGGCTTCCACTACCCGGGTGCCCAAGCCGCCCTGCTCAGCCTGCACCAGGCCTTCAGCACCGTCAAGTACGTGGTGCGGGAGGGCAACCACGACCTGCCCAAGATGTGGCTCCACTACTTCCAGGACTGGCTGCGAGGTGAGGGATGTTCCTCATCTCTGTGCCTTCCCAAGCCTGCACACTGCCCGCTGGCCTAGGAATGTCTTTTCTGGTGTGTGGCACCCTGAGTAGGGTGGTCCCAAGGTGCCCAGCAATGCTAAGCTGAGCACCAGGGTTTCTGCATGGCTGTCCTGCTGGCAGGGTGCTTCAAGGGGTGCATGGGGGATGTCATGTAGGGTGCTGTGTCCCAAGGGATGCTCACCCCTTATCCTGAATCCTCAGGGCTCCAGGCCACCTTCGACAGGGACTGGCAAGCTGGTCGCATCACCCATGACAGCTACCGCAATGGCTCTGAGGACGGGGCGCTGGCATACAAGCTCCTGATCCAGACTGGCAACAAGAAGGAGCCCTTCAACTTCAATCAGGTGTGTGGGGATGGGGCTGGAGTAGCTGGGCTGGGGATGACGCTGTGCCCGCTGCCCTGCTCATGCCCACTCCTGCGCTCTCCTCACAGCTGACCACGCGGCGGCTGGTGGACGAGAATGGCATCATCCCCCCTGACACCTTCTACATCTGCCTGACGGTGTGGGCCAGCAACGACCCCCTGGGCTTCGCTGCCTCCCAGGCCAACTTCTACCCGCCACCGCCCGAGTGGATCCATGACAAGTACGACACCACGGGCGAGAACCTGCGAAGTGAGTGAGCGTGGTGGGCTCCCTGTGGGCCCCTTCCCCCCACCCCCCCCCCCCCAGAATCCCCCTGGAGAGGCCCTTACTCCCTGCACCTTTCCTGCCCCACAAGCGTCCCCCCTGAAAAGAACCCCCCACACATCCCTTGTCCTGTTGGCATCCTCCGGTAGAGAAACTGCCCTGCTTCCCCGTGCCCTATGCTCATCCCACTGCACCTCGCACCCTGAGCACCCCACTGCCCACTCCCCCTGCCCATCACACTTATGCTGCAGCAACCCCCTTTCTGCTCCAGCTCACGAGCATATTCCCACAAAGAAGCCCCATCCACTCTGTTCCTCCTCAGCCTGACAAGTATTCCCCTGCTCCCCATGACCACCTACCCACAACCATCCTGTGGGCAAAGAAAACCCCTCCTCCTTTCCACCAGCCCTGTGGTACCTAGCCATGCCCTGTGCCACCTTGATGCCTGCATCAGACTGCCCTCACACTGGTGAGGTGGCTGGGGTGCCCCCATGCTGCTCACGCTCCCATGCTGCCCGTACCCCCATACTACCTGTGCTTTCCTCCCCAGTCCCAGCAGCCCAGCCGTTGGAGTTTGCCCAGTTCCCCTTCTACCTGAGCGGGCTGCGTCGCACGGCTGACTTCGTGGAGGCGATCGAGAGCGTGCGGGCCATCTGCCGGGAGGCTGCCCAGCGCCACGGGGTGCTGAGCTACCCCAGTGGATACCCCTTTCTCTTCTGGGAGCAGTACATCGGCCTGCGCCACTGGTTCCTGCTGGCCATCAGCATCCTGCTGGCCTGCACCTTCCTTGTCTGCGCCTTGCTGCTGCTCAACCCCTGGACAGCCGGCATCATCGTGAGTACGCACCGCGATGCGTGGGGACTGGGGTGGTGACCTCCTGGTGGGTGGGGACAGGGACATCCACTGCTATTCCCACCCGGCTGGGTGGCCCAGGGTACCTGCTTCATGGGGATGGGGTGATGGGGTGGCCAGGGACACCCTGAGTGGAAGGGACACCCATATGGAGGTGGCAGTGGGTAGGGAACACACGTATGGATGGATCAAGGGCATCACTTTTAAAGGGAATATATGGAAAGGAGTCTGGGGACATCCATATGGAGGTGAGAGTGAGTGAGGCACCCATACAGAGGGATCAGGAATGTGCCTTATGAAGGAAATGCATGTAGGCATTTAGGGACATCCATACAGAGGAGGATGAGAGCCTCTCCCAGTAGGTGGGACAGGGAAAAGGGGCAGTGGGGTGAGGCTGCCCTGTATGGAGGGGTAGGATCGGACATGGGGTAGGATCTGCCCAGGCAGAGGGGACAGCTGATCAGAGACACCCCTTACTGACTCCACTGCCCCCGCAGGTCTCCATCCTGGCCATGATGGCAGTGGAGCTATTTGGCATCATGGGGCTGATGGGCATCAAGCTAAGCGCCATCCCTGTTGTCATCCTCATCGCCTCGGTGGGCATTGGTGTGGAGTTCACTGTCCATGTGGCCCTGGTAAGCACAGGCAGACCCTTGCCCAGCTGTGGGGCACCCTATCTCCCACTCCCTAGCACCCTCCGCCCCTTTGCCACATCATGGGTGGCACATGGGGATGAGTCCTGCATGACAACCCCATCCCATGCAGGGCTTCCTGACTGCTGCGGGGAGCAGGAACGTGCGCTCGGCTGTGGCACTGGAGCACACCTTTGCCCCTGTGATGGATGGCGCCATCTCCACCCTCCTGGGAGTCCTCATGCTGGCTGGCTCCGAGTTTGACTTCATCATGAGGTGAGCCTTGGAGGGAGGTAAAACAGCTGCTTCCTGCCACCAAAAATCTTTGGCGATGGGCTGGTGAGCATGGGAGCCCCCCTGGCTAGCAGTGAGGATGTGGGGCAGCTGGCGAGGAAGTGTTCTGCAGGGGGCACCCACCCCATCTTGGATGGAGGCTGGGGGGACATGAGAGGCTGGGGTGTGTGGTGTGGAAAGCCATGTTTGGAGTGGGATGGGGTTCATGGGGGACCAGGCCTGCTTATTCCCTCTGCCTGTGCCCCCCCAGGTACTTCTTTGCCGTGCTCACCATCCTGACGCTTCTGGGGCTGCTCAACGGGCTGGTGCTGCTGCCCGTCCTGCTCTCTGTCATTGGGCCACCCCCTGAGGTATGAGATCCCTCTTCTGCTTCTCCCTCCTTGCACTTCCCCTGTCCTCTCCTCTCTTCATCCCCCATTGCTCTTCTCCCTGTCCCCACCTCACTCTATACCCATCCATGCCTTGCCCAGTCCCAACCTCACACTGTACCTGCCTCAGCCCATCCCTTGCCCAGTACCATCCCCACTTTACCCCATACCTGCCTCACCCAGCACTCTTCCTACCCTGCCACCCTGACCCCTTTCACCCCCTTTCTGCTTCATCCCCTATCTCCTTCACCCCACACACCTCTGCCACCCCCTGCTCCTCCATACCTGCACGTACACAACCCCTTTGACACCATCCCCTCTCTCCCCAGGCATCCCCGGTGGATAACAGCTCCCGCCTGCCCGCTCCGGAGCCGGTGCCCCTGTGCCTGGGCCCCGGGGGGCTGTATGTCCGTCGTGCCCCAGCCTGGCCAGCCACTTTCCCTGACACCTCAGACATGGAGCACTATGCAGAGGGCGTGGAGCAGGGCAGCCCCCGGGGACCCTTCATTGTGCCCCCTGCCCCAGCACACATCCTGCTGGAGGCTGGGAAGGACCCCAGCTTCCCCCGCATCACCGTGAGTGTCTGCCTGCCGTGGCACCACCGGCTCCCAGCATCACCTGGGAGAGGGTCACGGATAGAGCAGGAGACTGGGGCTTGTGGGTCCCCTGTGACCGTGCTGGGGTGCCAGGGGGGGTTCTTAGTATGGTTGGGGCCACTCACGTGCTGTTTAACCCCCCCTCTCCCAGGTGTTGAAGCCTTACAAGGACAGCCCAGAGGTCCAGGGGAAGAAAGAAGCTTCTGGCCCACAGCCCGCACCCCCCCTGTCCTTTGGGGAGCCGTGCCCTGTGCCACCCCGAGATTACCCGCAGCCCTGCCCACCGGGCCCCCGGCCAGCCCCCTCTGCAGCCCTGCCAGCCTACAGCACCCACCTGCAGGGTCCTGTCGGCAGCTACACCACTGTCACGGCCACTGCTTCGGTGACAGTGGCCCTGCACCCCACACTGCCCGGTTCCTACCCCAACTTCGGCCCCGAGGGCTTCGCCAGTGGTGAGCGGGACTGCCTGGAGGAGCCTGGCGTGCCCGGCGCTGGTGGCACCACTGTGCCCGACACCTTCGAGATGCAGAGCATGGGACGCTGCGACCGGCGCTAGGTGAGCTTGGGGATGTGAGCACCCTGCTCTGGGGCTCATGTGTAGTGGGGTGAGGGTGCAGGGAGGGTTTGGAAAGACCCAGCTGACCCCCCTCCTCCATTCTCTCTCCCCTGCAGGTTGCTGGCCCCTGGGCAGAGCATCTCCCCAGCGCCCAGTGGGCACAGGAGGGTGCAGAGCGGGCTCACCCGCGTCGTGCTGCTAACTGCCGGAGCGGCGATGCCCCCCGGTTTCGGCCAAGGAGGACCGGCTCCCCTGCACCCCCCACACAAAGGGGCTCAGCAGGGCAGGCTGGCACTTCTATGCAAGCTGTGTGCAGGCCACGCCATGCCCGCGTGTCCCCCACCCGGGGCTGTGCCTATGGTGCCGTGTCCCCTCATCCAGGGTTCCGGCTGCCCTGGGCTTGATTCCCCCCCCCCCCCAGAAATGGAAGCACTAACCCCTCCCCTCTGTTTCTGGAGCTGCTGGCAAGGCAGGCTTGGTGCCCTGCCAGCTCCCCTCCCCGTGGGGTCACTGCCTGCTCCCTGCCACCTCCTCCTGGGACCTCCCCCTACCCGGGCCATGAGCTGGGGTGCCCCAATGGGGTACCCTGATGCCCCCCATCCCAATACGGGGACAGCCCCAGAGCCAGCTGTGCCCTGGGGTGCCATGGGCAAGGCCTGGGGCAGGCACCCCCACCTTTATTTATTGCAAAGGGAAACTATCTATAGAGAGATATATATTTTTAAGCTTATTTTAAAAGATTTATTTCTCAGCCTATGGCCTGGCCCAGCTGCCCAGGGTGCAGGCAGGGAGGGGGTGGACCCTTTGCCAGTGCAGGGCTGCCCACCACAGGCAGCAGAAGCCCGAGAAGGGGGGATACGGACCTGGTTCATGCCCCCCCTCCCAGTTCCATAGGGTGCTGGGTGGCCACGGGCAGCTCACCCCTCTGACACGCTGCTTGGTGCCCATTTCCACACCGCCAAGCACAGAAGGGCTGGAGATCGGGGACATGCCGTGGCAGATCCAGGGAGCCTGTTGCTCCCACTGCATGGGCAGGGGTGGTTTGGGTTGGGTTTTTTTTGTGGGGGGGTTGGGTCCTTGGGGTGGTCCAGGCTGTGTCGAGGCCCTGAGCTATCCCATGGTCATGGCCCCTCATGCCACACATGTGCTTTGCCCTAGTGACAGCACACGATGGTGCAGACACAGGGGAGTGCACATGCATGTGGGCGCACGTGGTGCCACCGGGCAAACGTCCCTGGGAAAGCATCTGTCTTGCCAAGGCCCAGAGGCCAGCCCTGTCCCCATCCCCATCCCCATCCCCATCCTGGGCACCGTCTGTGCCATTACCCAGCACTTTAACTCCAGGGGTGTTTGCTGTGCCCGTGGCCCCAGTGGCCTGCCCAGCCCCCTGTCACTGCCGCTGAGCTGGGGTGGCCCTGGGGACCCCCATCCCCGTGCCAGGCGTGGGCACGTTGGGCAGCTCCCCCCCTCCCCTCCCCCCCCAACACGCCATCTAAGTTATTTATATCAAAGAGAGCAAAGGTTTATTTTTGTAGTTTGTACAGGCGGTAGTGGGGACTGAAGGTTTATTTTTAAAGAGTAAATATATATATTATATATAAATTACCTGCCGTGTCTGGCCTTTTCTCCTGGGAGCTGAACTTGGGGCGAGTGTGGGGGGGTGGGGGCTTGACACAGACCCAGCTGTGTGCACACACAGTGGGGTGTGCAAAGTGTGGGGGGGGTGGGGTGGGGGGTGTGTGCACACTGCAAAGAGGGGTGTGTACCCCAGGACTATGAAGGGCTGGGGACTGCTGGCAGGGCTTGGGGTGGGGGTCGGGAGGTGGTACTGATGCAATTGTGCTGGGTGGGTGCAGAGACGCCCCCGCCACTTACCTCTCCTTAAGCCCCAGGGTCCCCACCCCGCGGAGAGTCGCGTCGCGTCCCTGCCAGCGCCCGGTGCCTGCTGCAGCTCGGCCCCGCTGCCGGAGGAGGGCAGCACGGCCCTGGGGAAGGGGCCGGCACAGGGCCCGGCTGGGAGGCGGGTGGGGGCAGCAGTGGGGCTGGGAACGGGTGGCTCACGTTGTGTCCCCATGCCACAAAGGGACCCTTGCAGCCCCGCCACACTTGGGGACACCTGCACCCACCCCCGTGGGCAGCACCAACACACCCCCCCCCCCCCCGCATCATCACCCCCCCCACACACACATACTACTTCTTGGGGCGACCCGGGCATCCTGCCCTGACCCCAAAGCCGTGGGGCAAGATGGTTTATTGATGCTCTTGGCCACGGCAGCACCGCTGGCAGTGCCCAGCCCCACAGCCGGCCCCACTGCAGGGCATCCTGGGGGGCACTGCTGCTGCCCGAGCCCCTGGGTCAGGCTGGGGGGGTGGAGGGGGCGGGGGGCGCTCTGAGCCCGACCCCTACTTGGTGTGAGGGTCCAGGTGACGGTGGTGGTCGCGGGGCCGCGTCCCGCTGCGGGGCCGGCAGAGGCGGGAGGGCACCCCACTGCCCCTCCTCAGTGCGTGGGACCGCCAGGCTGCCGCGATGCTCTCCACCTGTGGGGATGGGGCATCAGCATGGCACACCTCCCACCCCACTCCCTCCCAAACCCGTCCCTGCAGCACCCTCCGGCCCCCGAGGTGGGGCAGGGCACCCCGAGAGGAGGCGGCAGCTCACCGGGATGAGCAGATCCTGCTGGTTCTGGCTCTCCAGCGTCACCAGCTCGCTGGGTGACAGCAAGGGCAGGCGCAGCTCCCGCACGGGCAGGGCGGCCACCTCGGGCACCGGGCGTTCCAGGACGGCCTGTGGCGGGGGGTGCGATCGGTGGGGCTGGCGGTGCCCTGGGCACCGGGGGGAGGGGGGTGTTTGGAGGTGGGTTGAACCAGCCTCTGTGCCCATCACACAGCCCCACATCCAGGGACAGGGCACCTGGGTCCAGGCACCCCTGGGTGGCTCTGCCTGTTGGAGGCCTGCCAGGACACCCCCACCCCCCCATCACCCTCCCCACCCACCCCCCCTCCCCATGCACTGCTGTGTTCCACTCACTGAGCTGACGTGCGCCCACTCCCGCACAGCCTGCACCAGGTCCAGCTCGTCCATGGCCAGGCGGTCACTGCGCAGCACCCGTGCCAGCACCACGTCAGAGAGCTCCTGGAAGCCCTGAGTCCGCACCACTGCCTGCCAGCACACCACAGTACTGAGGCATTGGTACCAGGACCCATCCTGGCACCATCCCTGCCTGACACCCCAGCACCCTCCCCTCACCTATATCTCCCAGCCCTTGCACCCCAGTCCCCCAACCAGCCTCACCCAACACCCAGCATCTTCATCTCAGACATCATTTGCTTCCTCTCCTCCCCTGCCCAGCCTCCATCTACCCAATTCTTAGGGGCCCCAGTCCCCTGCCTCATGCTGTGTTCCCCATGCCATGCACCCACAGTGCTCTCCATGCCCTGGGGCACCCTGTGCCATGCCCCCCCCAACCTGCAGCCTTACCATGGTGCAGCCCTCAATGAAGGCCAGGCAGTGCTGCTGGAGGTCAGCCTGCCCGTAGGTCACTGCAGCCTGTGGGACAACATGCACAACTGTGAGGGGGGGGGGTCCAGGTCAGGAAAGACCCCAACCTTCCCACTGAAGCCCTACAGAGACACAGGCACTCTCAGGGACCCGGCTAAGGTGATGGCGCCTGTGTGTGGGTGTCACAGTGTGGGTGTTGTGGGGAAGGGGTACAAAGGTCTCCCCCTTCCCTGACGTGCCCCACAGCAAAGGGTTTGGTAGTTCTGCCACCCAGTACCTCACCCAGCCCCCCGTCAGCCCCTGCCGTCAGCAGGAAGCACGTGTTTTTCCATCACTGCTTGGGGACGTCACCCAGCCCCGGGTGGGCGAGGAGAGAGTCTCACAAGCCACACTGCGGGGACATGGGGCCACCCCCACCCCCCCGCTTCAGTGCTTCTTGCATGGGCACAGGGTCAGCTTAGAGCCCCCCCACATGTGCCCCATACCCTGATGCCAGCACCAACCCGTCCTATGGCTTCCACCCCCCCACTATAGCAGGAATTTGGGGTGCTGTCCTCCTCCTCCAGCCCTACCAAGCCATGCTCATCCCAGGGCTGGCACTGCCCATCTGGGTACCAAGAGGACACGTCGCTGTGCCCCCACGGTGACAGCCCCTGCATGTAGATTACTCAGGACCAGCACAGGCAGGGTGAGCATCGCCTCCCCCTCCAGCACAGCAGGGGACCAGCACAGGCAGGGTGAGCATCGCCTCCCCCTCCAGCACAGCAGGGGACGAGTGGTGACGCAAGCAGGGAGGGAAGGCGGGATGTTTTTTTCAGGTTTGTTTTGTTCTGGGGTTTTGGGGTTTTCTGTTTGTTTCCTCCGGGCCAGTTTTAGCTCTGTTTACGCCGCAGTGGTCTGGCACCACATCTGGCAGGAGCTTTTGTGCTCTGGGGCCAGCATCTCACCCTGAGAGTATCACTTCAGCCCATGGGGAGAAAACAAATCCCCCTTCTTTGGTGAGCACACATGCACACATGCAGCATGGCACAGTCATCAGGACCCCCCACTCCCCACCCCCCCAGGCTATTTTTAGGTGCCCCCGATTTCATAAGAGGTTTTGGGACTGGCCTCAAAACCAGGAGAGCTCCCAGAAAACCAGTGCTTCCCAGTCTCATGCAAATGATGGTGAGGTTCTGGCACTGGGAAGCTCTAACTACCCCTGCTCAGAGCTGTGTGACCTTGGGGACATACCTCTCCAGGCTGTGGTGTCCCTGGTGTCCCTAGCATCCCTGGTACTATGTGCCCAGGAGCTGTCAGGGCAACTACTGAGCCAGGGTGGGCAGGAAATCCTGCACTACTGGGGTCATGCTTACCTGCAGAGCCTCACAGACCTGCTCCACGCTCAGTGTGTCCTTGATGAACTTGACGCAGAGCTGGAAGGCAGATGGAGAGAGGATGGGCAGAGTTGGGTCCCAGCGTTGCCAACCCCTCCCCCCCCATGACTCTCAGCACTCCCTGAGCCCCCAGGACATGGGACACAGGCACCTCCAGCCCCACAGGGCTTCACTGTGGGTATCCAGTCTGGGGACTGGTTCAGCCAGGGACCAAGCTTGATGTGACCAAACCCCAGCTGATCTCACAGCCCCGGGTGTGTCACCTAACCCTGGCCATGGTCACTAGCTGTGTCCTGTCACAGGGGATGGCCCTAGTGCTGATTGCAGTGTACTGGGTGACCCCAGATTTGCCCAGCCCTGCCTGCCAGCTGCTCTCTGCCTGTGACTGTTGCGGGACCCGCATCTCCGGCTGCAGCCCACACGTGGGCGATGCAGGCGGGATGCAGCCAGCCAGCCACATGTATCAGGGAGCAAGACCACCCTGCCACCCATCTCAGCTGCCTCCCACGCAAAGGGTTCAAAGCCCCTGCGAAATCCAAGGGGATATGACATGCAGGGAGGAGCTGTCAGCTGGAGCAGAAGGACTCTGAGTCACTGGTGGGATGGACATGAGGTCACCCTGCAGCTGGGGACACAGCTATGGGCTTCCCCTGCTGTCCTTGGTCAGCCCCACGCCCTGCTCCGTGGGTCTCCCCACTGCATTCATCCCCCAAGGATGCATTTGCTGGATGGTGGGGTGAGGCTTGTGTGGCTGGAGCACTGGGTCCCTCTTTCTTACAACAACCCTTAATGTCCCTTCCGTGCCCAGCTTGACAGCCCTGTGCTATATCTGGGGTCGGGCTGAGCTTGTCCCCACTGGGTGATGGGGAAGGTCCTGCCCCGCCACCCGGGCGCACAGCAGCCCGTGGCTCCTCCTCAGCTCCTCGGCTCGGTCCTTCCCCGGCGCGGTGGGAAGGGAGGGGAAGTCCGGGCGTGACATGGTGGGTCACGCGATCCGCCTGGCTGTAGTTCAGGAATCGCTCTGATGACGTGGCCCGGCCGCCTTCCCCAGTGCCGAGCTGCTCCAGCTCCCCGCCCCCTCCTCCTCCTCTGGCTCCCACCCCTCCTTTTACTGCTGCCGCTTTCCCAAAACCTTTCTGCCCAAAACAGCAACCCCTTGGCTGCACCACGGCCGGGGTGCCAAGTGCTCCCCGGGGCCGGGGCTTTCCCTACGGTAGCATCCTGCCACATGACCAGAGGGTACCCCTGGGCCATGGCACTGGGGCTTTCCTGCTGCCCTTTCCCGCGCTGGAGACACGAGACCCCATGTCCTTCCTTGGGATTCCCCAGCCCCTGCAGAGCTTCGGGACAGAACTGCACCCCCCCAAAGGGGAAAGCACCGGACAGACCTTCCAGAGTTGAGAAAGAGGGGGCTGAGCCTGCGATGGACCTGGGTGAGGCACCACAGTGCCGTCCTCAGAGCCACCTTCAGCCACCAGCCACGCATCATGGGGAGCTCTCAGCATGGGGGCACTCGGGGACCACCACCCCAATATAATCAGAGCCGTACCTTGCACAGGTCCTGCAGACCGTACTCCACCGATGAGGTCAGCACCTCCAGCGCCTGCGGGCAAGAGAGACCTGGTGAGCACCAGCGTGCAGGGCCACGGATGGGCACGGCAACCATGGGGCCAAGGGCATGTGTCCTTCTGCCCCCAGTGGGGTGGGGGGGAGTGGAGGGGAAGGACACATGCCCTTGGCCACATGGTTGCCATGCCCATCTGTGGCCCTGCATGCTGGTGCTCACAAGGTATTCACATGAGGGCATATGAATGTGCTCTGCCCTGGTGTTACCCATTCCCAGCACCAAAAGGTGTGCACACCCAAGCTGTCCCAAGGCTGGGACAGACACTTGTGGAACAGGGTGTGCTGGACACCCCGCTGTGCTTGACTGAGTCCACACACACCCATTGCACTGTTAGCCAGCCAGAAAGCATGCAGAGCATCTCCCTCCACCTTTGGCACCCCAGGAGCTGCAAAGCACCCTCTACCCCTTCATCCCCACCTTGTCCCTCCCACGTCCATGGCCCATACTCACGATGTGGCTGTTGAGGGTGACACTGTTGGTGTAGAGGAACTCGATGACGGCCAAGAAGACCTCAGGCTGCACGTTGCCCAGGATGAAGGGACCCTGGGGTGGGATGCTGCTGGGGGAGCCCTCACTGCCCACCGGCTCCTGGCTGAGCATCCCCTGGAAAGCCTGGCAGCGGCAGGCCAGCACACAGCGGTGTGCGAACACCTTCTGCTGCTCCCGGCCCACCACGAATGTCACGTCACTGTGGGGGAGAGGGGTCCATGAGGGATGGGGTGTCTTGGGAAACTGTAGCACAGGATGCGCTGGGGAAGGGCAGGGGTACCAGCTGGGTGCCTCTCCCAGTAGAGCAGCACCCTTTAGTTTTAATCCAGGGCAGACAGTGGTCCTTGCTGGTGGCTCCCTGCAGCTGTGTGAATGATACAGGTGGGGTGAGCAAGATGGGTCCCCTGGAAGGCACAGCCAGCCATGGGTGATGGGACAGCCAGGACAAAGAAAGGCCCAGGACAGCAGGAGAAAGTGGCTTTCTCTTTCAGCACAGCAAAGCTGGGGAAAGTGCAGCTGCCACTGGGCTTGATGTCCCTGACTCATGGGCACTGACTCATGCGCTCAGGGACGCAGAGCTTCCAGTATCATTGCTTGGGGAAGCTGGCCTTGTCCCTCCCTGTGTCTGCAGGACAGGGCAGCCCACACTACACACTGGGGTGTGGGATTCCACTGCACTGGTCCCCCATAGACCCCCAGTACGGTTTGCCAGCTCTGTGGAGGCAAGATTGGGAGAAAGGGAGCAGGCAAAAAGGCAGGGAGTCTCCAGTCTGTGTGCAACACGTGGCCATGGTCCATCCACCCGTCCCCCTGTCAAAGCACAGCAGTAAGAAGAAGACATGCCACCCAAACTCTACCCACCACAAAGCTGTGCACAAACACACCACCCAACCCTCGTGGTCTCCTGGAGATGATGTGCCCACCAGAGAGGAGGACACCTGGGTCATCCCGCATGTGTATGGGGATGTACACAGCTGGGGTGAGCTGGGTGGTGTGAGCAGAGCCCAGTGGCTCCTCTGTGTACTGCAAGGGAGACCAAAACAAACTGTTCCATGACTATGGTCCAGAGGGCAAGTGGGGCAAGCAAGGTGTAGGCTGCAGGATGGGCGGTGAGATGTGAGGTGCAGGCTGCTATTATGGGATGCAAGGTCTGGGGTGCAGGACACAGGATGGGTGAAGGATGAAGATTGAGGGGTGTAGGATGCAGAACAAAGGATACAGGATGTGGGGTGCCAGATACACAATGAAGGCTGTATCATGCAGGCTGCAGGAGGAAGGATGCAGGATGAAGGTTGGTGGATGCAGAGTTGTAGGACATAGAATGAAGAATGCAGGATGCCAGGTGCGGGATGCAAGACATGAGCAGCACAACGTGGGCTGGGGATGGCCAGGCACTATCAGCTGCTTCCCCAGTGCCCGATGTGGTTGGGGATTTTTCACTGGAATTTCTCTTCTGGGTGGCCAAAATTTCAGTAGGGATGGGGATTTCCTCAGATAGCATCGGCATTCGTGCCAGGCCTTAGCACGAACTGGGCAAAGAAGACCACACAGCTCGCCAGCTGCCAGGCAAGAGGCAGTGTAGGTGGCAGGCAGCAGAGGCAGTGACTCCCCATCTCTGCATCATGCTCCAGTAGGAGACAGCAGGGATGCCAGGCACTGTGAGGCGCTGCCGTGCCCTCTGAGGTGCAGGGAAGTGGAGATGTCAAAGGAAAGCACCCGTAAAGTCGAGGTGGGAACTGGGAATGGAGCTGAGCGCAGGTGACTGCTTCGTGGGGTGGGTGCAGAACCCTCACTCCCAGCACGGGCAGGACCTCCAGCATGGGGTTTAGGCAGGGATGCTGCTTTGCCCTGTTGGCACCATGCCCAGGGTCAGAGGGGGGTCTGGGAACACCCAGGGACCTTCTCTCCTCCAGAGAGGTGGTGGCTGTCCCAGGGCAGGTTGCATTCAGGCAGTCTTGGGCTCCGAGGGGGGAGCACTGCAAAAGCCGTGCGGGATGCCCTGGGGTGTGCAGAAGCCATGCCTTTCCCACCAGCTGCCCGGGGGTCCCTGCACTGCCTGGGGGCCAGAAACACCCCAGCAGGACATGAGGCCATGGGAAAGTAGCGCAGAGTGGGTGCCGGGGGGGTCAGCATGGCTGGGGGGGGGTGGCAGCCCCCCAGCCCCTCACCTGAACTGGGGGTTGTTGACCAGGGTGCGGAGGGCGGTGGTGAAGGCAGCCGCTTCACCCTGCAGCCGCGCCGAGCAGGGTTCGGCCATGGGCTGCCTCGGGGAGGGCGGCGGAGGAAGGCGGCGCGGGCGGGCGGGAGGCAGGCGGGAGGCAGGCCAGCCTGGGGAGGCCATGGGGAGGAGGCCGCTGCGACGTTCGACATGGCTCATTGCTAGAGAAACCTGGCAGGCAGGGCCAGGGCCGGGGCCAGGAGGAGAGTGAGTGAAGGCGAGCGGGGAAGCCCACCCTTGCTGCCGAGGTGGCTCCCTCTGGATGTTTGCCGGGTGGGATTGGAGCCGGAAAGCAGGCCTGTGCCTCAGTCGGAGCGGCATTCCTCTGCCGCAGCTCACGGCATGGCGCCGGCGCTGGGACCTGCTCCCGGCTGACAGCTTTGCTGCAGAGAAGCCAGCAGATGGGAATCGTGGGGGTGGAGGGAGGGAGGGAGGCAGGCGACACGTGCACAGGTTAAACGTGCAAAGATCGCGCCCCACATCCCCCCCCCCCCGCCCCCCCCCACATGCACAACCCCAGAAAGCTGCTGGACGTGGCTGAGTCCCTGACACCAGCAGCAGAGAAGACTCGAGTCCTGCAGAGAGATTCACCCTCTGAAATGGCAGAAGCCATCTCTCCTGCTGATGCTCTGGGCTGAAGCCCTGCAGCTCTTGTGTCTGCTTAGGACACAAGCGAATGCAAGAGGTAAAAAGCATAACCAGCCTCACCCAAGCCCAAATCAAATGCTGTGCCTAGGGATGGCCTGTCCCCTTTCTCTGGAGCCTGGCTGTTCCCAAGCAGTCCAGGGTGGGGATGCGGGAGGGTGCCCACAGAGGGACCACCTTTGGTTGCCAGAGGTGATGGGAGAGAGAGAGAGAGGAGGAGGAGGAGGAGGGCCTGCATCCGCGGCAGCACCCGAGGGAGCGGGGTCCAGCTGCCAGCGTGCTTGGCAGCACTAGTCAGTGGCAGGCTATAAATACCTCTGATGGGAGATAGAAACACAAAAGCCGTCTCCACTTTCCTCAAATAGCTCAGCAGCAGCAGGGCCAGACAAAGGCACATTGACAGGGCAGCCACCGCGTACCAGCTGGGCTGGGCTCCAACTGCAGAGAGAAACCCTGTTCCAGGCTAGGAGCCCCCAGCAAACCTGGTCAGGGCATCCTCGGGACATGGCAGGGCTCAGTGATGAGTGCCCACCCACCTGCCCCCGTCTCCCTTTGCACTGGGAAGAGGTGATGGGGGGGGGTGAGCACCCCAAGGGTAGAAATGAAGCCCTTGAGGGTCCAAGTCGTGGTACAGCCCAGAGTTGGGGTGCAAAGGGGAGATCGCAGTGACTTTTCTCTACCCCTTGTTCTTCCTTTGCGCATTTGATACCCCTGAGTGCTTTTTTGGGGTTGCCAAGAAGGAGTGGCTGAGATTGGAGGGCACATGCACGGTGCCATGTCTCCACGCTGGCTGCAGTCCCAACCACAGCTGGAAATATGAAGAGAGCAGAGGTGAAAGGGGGTGAGGCTCTTCAGGGACCAGGAAACAAGGAGTTACAGGAGCCGTGCCCCAGAGTGGCCCTGGAGAGCTGCAGTGTCACGTAGCAACACTCCATGCTCCAGGAGCACAACAGTCTCTTCCCACACTCACCGTGACCTGCGGGACCAAGGCTGGTCTTGGGCAGCCAGTGGGCACGTCAACCGGCACAGCATCCCCTGGGGTTACCCCAGCAGGGCAGGAGTGGTGCTAGGGGTAAGTGTGGGACAAAATGCAGGCAAGAGGGTTGAGGAGACTGGAGGGGCAGAAGCTGCTCACCCATGCTGGGGGGGACAGAGATCGGGGAGCAAGGGGCTGGAGGGACTGTGTGTGACTGAGATGGACCAGCCTCAGATGGCTAAGGCTGCTGGGTACAGAGGCACTGGGAGCAAGGGTGGCTGCCACAGCCTCCCTGGCCCCTCTGGATCCCACAGGGACTCATATGCCAGGAGGTGTGGGATTTGCAGGGCACAGGGAGAACCAAAGCAGAGAGGCAGTAGGATAGATAGGCTGGGGTACAACTCACCTCCCCCTAACACTCAGAGCCATGTCTTCTTTCCAGGCCACCCATATGGCTGAACAGCTGCCCCCAGAGATGGCCCTGCCAGCCCAGGTGACAGCTGCAGACAACACTGAAGCCCCTCCACTCCGGGCCACCCGCCGTGGCTCCCAGCCCCCAGCCCTGGCACGGGGCCCTGAGGAAAGCAAACCCCCTCTCTTACCCTCCCGCCGCAGCTCCATCCTCAGCACCCTCCCAGCACCCCTGGCCAGTCGCCGCAGCTCACTGGGGTTGGCCCCAGGGAGCAGGCGCCCTTCCATCGGCCCCTGGATGCTCCACAGCCGGGTGAGCTTCTCTGGGCTCCCTCTTTTCCAGCCCATCCTCAAGACCCGCCTCGAAAACACTTACAAGATGCAGCCAGATGAAGGCTGCAAGTTTGATGCAGGGCAGGTGCAGCGGGTGCTGGAGGGGGCCCTGTCCAGGGCCCTGGGGGCCATGGTCTACAGTCCCCAGGGCAGTGCCCAGCTCATCCAGAGCCTGGCCGAGCTGCTGCAGAGCCAGGTGAAAGAGATGGCACCACCTCGCTACAAGCTGGTCTGCCAGGTGCTGCTGGGGCAGCAGGGCCAGCAGAGCCTGCTGGTGGCCAGCCGGGCACTGTGGGACCCTGAGACTGACAGCTTCGCCTCCGCCACCTTCTCCAACACCTCCCTCTTCGCTGTGGCCACAGTGCATGGGGTGTACTTTGAGTAGCACCTGCCTCTCCCTGCCCTCCCCAGCTTTGCAGAGCTGCAGGGGGAGAGCAGCTGAAAATAAAGAGGCTTTCTCCAGCTGTGGCTCATACCTGCAGTCCTTGGCCAGAGCAGCAAGGTAGCAGAGATGCTCGCTACAGCCCCTCGCCCACACTCACACCCAGGCTGTAGCTCTTATGCCTCAGTTGGGAAGACAACCCAAGCTGCAGCAAACACACCTCAAAAGGCAGCAGCACCCTGACCCAGGTTGCTTCCCCCAGCGCAACCTGCTCACAGGCAGATTGATTACAGCAGCACTGGTGCAGCAGGTGACAGATCACCTTCAAAGCAAGCTAAGTCCCTCCTCTTTCCTGGCTTAAGTCCTAGCCCCTGATTCCTGGTGTCACAGTACAAGGACCCCAACAACCCACCACCCTGGGGCCACAGCCCCTGCCTTCTGCAGCTCAGCATCAGCATGAGAGCAGCTGAGTTTGGTCCAAGGGCAGAGACACTTGGGAATGAGTTCAGCAGCAGTGAGGAGCAGCTGGAGCAGCTCCAGGGCTCCACAGGAAAGGCAGTGGAGGTATCACATGGGGGTCCTCACCCCCATCCTGCTTTCCTGCCCTTGGGCCCCAGCAAGCAGCAGTGTTAGGCAGCCCTAGAGCAAGGACAAAGGGGGAGCAGAAGCCCCTTCTGCGACCCCAGCTCCAAGCAAAGCAGACTGTTTGCCTTTACACAAATGAGTTTTTATTGAGGTGAGTCAAGGACAGGGGGGCTGCACATGGACAGGCCAACAAGAAAATAAATAATTCCATATAAATAAGGTACATAAATAGTCCCACATGGCAAAGACTGCCTTGAAACAAGAAACCTCCCTGGGTACAAGCAAGACAAGAGCTTTCCCAGGCAAGTCCTCAGATCCCACCCCCCCAAACCTTTATCAAACCTCAAGTTGTACCAGACAATTCACAATTTGGCAGCAGACAGGACAGGGTGGGGCCCAGCACAGTCCCCTCCTTAGTGTAGCAGTGGTGGAGTGGCACACACCAGCCCACACAGCCCCTGGCAGGGCAGACAGCATCCTTCTTCATCCCTGTCAGCCCCTGGAAAGGAACTTTAACCCCCCAGCAGCCAAGCCTTGAGGTCAAGGCTGTGGTAGTCCTCTCCAAGCCATGGAGAGGGTCTGTACAACTAGTGCACCACCTTGGGCAGGACAGCCCGAGTCCCCACTGCAGACAGCTGCCAGCCAGGGCAGGCTGGAGCACCAGGCCACAAATGAGGCACAGCCAGCCCCAAACCCAGCTGCTGGACACTCGCCCACCACCTCCCTGTGTCACTCTAGTCTACTCCACCATGACCAGCACAACCAGAGCAGGAGCTGCCAGTGGGAGGATGATTGCCCAAGAGCCAGGGAGCAGCAAAAAATGTCAGTGTCCAGATCTGCTGCTGTAACCACATCCACATGTCTTAGTCCAAAGTCCAGCTGAGCACCAAGATACAAGGTGCCCAGGTGGGCAGCCAGCACCACAACATACCTCCCATTCCATGGGAGGGGCAGGGGGAGACCCCTATGTCCAGAGAGGATCCCCCCAAGGTCCCAAGCTAGGCCTCAGCCCGTTCTTGGAGGAGCTTAAGGATGTATCTGAGGCGGTGGTGAAGCTCAGGAGAGCAGCCCAGCTCCTGGATGCTGCACAGCTTGTAGGTGTAGGAGTTGCGCTCCCGGTTGATGTAGGTAACAAGGCAGGAGTGGTCAGGCTTGCTAATGATCACCTTGGTGTGGTCATTGTAGAAGTTCACCTGGGAGACAGGTTGAGCTTGGTTTAACCCACACATCTCTCGGTATGTCGGGAGCCAGGGACACTTCCTGCCTCAACCCGTTCCTCCTCCCCAACCTGCCCAGGAGCACAGCTGCTCAATGTTCCATGGTAGAAACACACCAGCCCCAGCACTAGGGCAGACTGGGGCAGCTAGCTGAAGCATTGTGTGTACCCCATAAGCTGGGCAAGCTGCAACCAGCAACTCTGGGCACTGTGGCAGAATCCTGAACCCACAGCTGTTGTCATAGCTGGGCCTTGCATATGGACTGGGGCAGACAAGACCTAACAGAGGCCAGGAGTCCCAAGGTGGCCACCTCTTAATCCCCCCAATCATCTCCACTACACCCTACACATACCTGGAGGGTGCCATTGCTGAAGAGCATGAGCAAGGCTTGGTCAGTCTTCACCCACTGCAGAAGGAGCAGGGCTGGCTGCCCGAGGTCATCTATGCTGGGCAAGTCACCTCCCTTGGAGAGAGAGGTCTGTGTAAGCCACTGGTCCCACACACAGGAACACTGTCACCACCATACACATTCCCAAAGCTCGGCACACCCCCAGCAGAGTCCCCACACCAGGACACAGCTCCCTGGGTGTCCACCTGGCCACAGCCTGTGAGCAAGGTGTCCCACACAACCCCCAAGCAGCATGGTCAAGCCATGACTCAACCTGCCCACCCATGATGTCAGCCCAGCCCAGGGCCCCAGCACCCACCTTCATGAGATGCTGCTCCATGTAGGACGCAAAGTAGCGCAAGACACTCATCTGTCCCTGCAGCTGCTCGGGGATGGCGGTCACAGAGAACACAAGGTGTTTGCTGTTGGTTGGATTGTAATGCACAGTCCTGGGAGGGAGCAGACCATGAGCTTCAGGGCCACCCAGCACCAAACCCACTTTTGGCAGAGTCTCCCCATGCCCCTTCCCACCCGAGGGGCGTCTCCAGAGACCAACCCCTTCCCCACTGCTTACCTGTGGTTGGGGGAAAGCATCATGTGCGTGCCATTGTTGAAGAGGACCCCGATGCTGCGGTTGGAGAGCTGGTAGCCAAAGCCATACTTGTTGGAGTAATCTACCCACTTGCTCACCCAGACAAAGTGCTCATGGCGGGCCAGGGAAGCTGGGTTTTTCTCCGCTGGTGGAGAAGAAAGAGGGTGAGCAGAGCACACAGCCTGCACCCATATCACCTCCCCAGGAGGGAGCAGACCCCTCCCCCCAGCAGGCTCTGGCAGCATTTAAGGTAAGCCACATAGCAGCTCATGGGGAAGAGGATGCACAGCACCCTGCTGGGTCCAGAGCAATCCAACCGGTTTACCTGGGGGCATGGAGGAGAGGCAGGTCCGCAGGAGCCGGACAGCTGACTCAATGATGGCAGCGGCAGTGATGCAGTCTTCAAAGGCTGCAGAGAGAAGATGACAGGCTGAGTCAGACGGCCCCACTATCGGCCAGGGCAGGACAGGAAGCTTGGAGCAGGCTGGAGTGGCCTGGGCAAGTATTGCTCACCCTCACAGCTGCTGGCTGTCATCGCCCGGATGGAGGGGGACACGGACTTGCGGGATGTCTCCTCTACCACTGTCTCCACAGGGCTAGAGCTGGCACTGCGGCACGACACAGGGGTGGCCTGTGGAGAGAACTGGCTTTACCACTGTCCCGCCCACTCCCCCTGAAGAGGGGTGCGCAGTGTCTTGGGGGTGTTCTCACCTCGTTCCCTTCCACAGTTTTGTAGCTTATCTGCCGGCAGATCGAGGTCTTCATTAGCCCAGTGACCAGCTTGGAGATGTCATCCTTGTCCTCTAAAGAGCCTTTCTTGGCTGAGGAGAGAGCAAGCAATGAGCACACCGCTGAGCACAGGAAATGGGGACATCTGGGCCACCCCTCCCAGTAGCTCAGCTCTCCTTCATCTACTCCCATGCCCACAGTGGTGGTGAAGATGGCATCAGGAAGCTGCCTTCCACTTTCACTTCCCAGTTCTCATGCAACACAGGCCTTTCCAGGAAGAACTGCCCCCATGGGTTGCAGCATAGCATCCGCTCTCCAGGTGCACACCCATGCCAGGCCACCAGCACTAGGAGGGCAGGGGATCCACAGAGACCCGTCAGGAGGTCTCTTGGGGAGACTGAACCCACTTTGTCCCTAGAGGAAGGGTCACCCACAGACTCCTGTGCAAGCACACGGACTCACCCTTGGGCCTCTTCTTCCCAAAGAGCGTCTTAGTGACTTTAGCAAACAGACTCTTTGCTGGGTTGGGAGGACTCAGCTCT
Source organism: Gallinula chloropus (assembly GCF_964237585.1). Taxonomy (NCBI): domain Eukaryota; kingdom Metazoa; phylum Chordata; class Aves; order Gruiformes; family Rallidae; genus Gallinula; species Gallinula chloropus. The sequence goes on from NC_140091.1 coordinate 10,829,353, forward strand.
GGAGCCATCACACAGCTGCTGGGAGGGAGCTTCTCAGGCGTGTAGCCCTGCAGAGAGGTCAAGGCAGAGGTTTGGTTTCCACAGCCCACGTGCTCCAGGCAGAGCAGCTGCCCTGGTCTGACCGCAGTCACTTGCAACCCTCCTGACAGCCAGCTTGCATTTCCATCAAGCCTTGGCCCCCCAACTAGCACCAGTACGGAGCACGGCCCGTGCTACAGGAACAAGGCAGCAGTAGCACACCAGATCCCTCAGTCCCCTGACAGGCATTTGGGCAGGGCAGTGGTCTGAAGGACCGAGACTTGAGCTCTACGGACACAGCACAGAAAGCCTCAACCCTCCCAGAAGGGGAGCAAAGACCAGAATCCCACCCGCTCACCTTGAAGAACTCATGATCCAAGATCTCTTCGAGGGTGAGGCGGTCTTGGGGGTTGCGCCTGAGAATGCCGGCAATGAGGTGCTTGGCAGGCAGGGAGAGGAAAACAGGGAGAGTGTACTCCACCTGCTTGATACACCTGTAGGTCTCCTTGAGGTCGGAGGTCTCAAAGGGAGGGTTCCCACAGAGCAGGGTGTACCTGGGAGGGGGATACACATGCCACCGTCACATCCCCGCCAGGCTCATGACTCAGCAGCACTTAGTGCAAGGATGTTATTGGCATTTGGCCGGCCACACCTGGCTGGGAGCACTGCTTCCAGCCCAGGCGGCTGTGCTCACATCCGGCCGCGCTTCCTCCTAGCAACTGTTTTGGACAACACACAAGGAGCCCTAAGGAAGAGGAAAGGGCTGGCAGAAGGCAGCCCTGCTGCTCCCACCCCCTGCGCAGCTGACAGGGTGAGGAGCAGGGCAGGAAGCTTGCGGGCAGCGGCCAGGCTGGATGTGCAGAAGCCGCACGGCGATCGCTCCCCATACAAGCTCAGCGGCGACTGCCGCAGCCACCGAGACTTTCCGTTGTTTATCAGCGGGGTTCCGGGGGCGGGGAGGTCTGCTCTGAGCCGGAGCCAAACACGGCACGAGAGTGCCTGGCCCTTTGCAGCTCCCGCTTGCCCAGCCCCTGAGCAGCATCCTGGCATGGCTGCAGGCACCCACTCCAAAGCAGAGCCGGGCAGGATCCAGCTGCTTGCTCCCCTCCCCCCCGTCTGCCTTTCAGCAGCCACTGCAGAGCCACGAGGCAAAGCGCAAGGGGACTTCCTCATCGGGGTGCTCCACAGCCCAGCTCCCCCCGAACCGGCGCAGGAAGGGCTGCCCAGACACCCCCTCCCCACCCAGCAGCGCTGACTTACATGACACAGCCCAGGGACCACACATCTGACTCGGGCCCATGGCCCTGCCTCAGCAGCACTTCTGGGGCCAGGTAGTTGGGGGTGCCACATATCGTCCTGCCGGCAAAGCGCCAGGTCAGCACACACTCTGCATGCCCCTGCAGACAGCCTCCACCCCTCCAAGCCCCGGGATTTAGCTTGCAGGCTGCCTTCCCCCCCCCCACTCCCTGCCTCCATTTTTCTCTTTGTGGTCCAAAACCTCCCGTCCCCCCTCACCCACATCTATAAGGAGCTCCATACAGACTCCCTGTCTTCAGCTCCCAGGGGTCAGGAGCAGCTGCTCCCAGGGAGCTGTTGGGAAGGGTTTGTCCTAGAGCTGGGGAGGAACAGAGCCTTTGTGTCCCAGCCGGTGCAGCCGGCGGGGCAGCCAGACAGGCACAATACCGATAGTCAGCACATTGTTCTCCCTGATGTGCTTCAAGCTCGCTCCTGAAGGAGCCACAAAGCCCCCAGCCCCCTCGCCTCGCCGGCAGCTGGGGCAGGAATTGCTCCCTCACCCCAGGAAAGGGCCCTAAGGCTTCTTTCTCCTCCCTAGGCCAAGAGGGACCACTCACCCCTCCACCCTCCAAGGAAGTTGGAGGAGGAAGAGTGAAACCTCAGACGGCTCTGGAACAGGGAAGCCTCAAACTTACTTTTTCTTTTGGTCAGAGATATCGTGGCAAGCAGCTAGCCCAAAGTCCCCCACTTTCAGCTCCATGTTTTCATTGATGAAGAAGTTGCCTGCAAGTCAAGGACGATGCGTCACCACAAGTCCCTCTGGGGCAGCTTGTTCCCCACATAACACCCTGCCCTGACCACAGCACTCACCAAGCTTGAGGTCTCTGTGCAGGATGCCCTTGAGGTGAAGGTATTTCAAGCCTGAGATGATCTGTTTGAGGTAATAGCGCACTTCGGGTTCCAGCAGAGTATGGCGGGCCTTCCATATGTGGGCAAGGGACTGCAGAGGAAGACAAGGCAGCTTGGTGATGGCAGTCAGGGAGAACAAGCAGCCCTGCTGACTAGGCAAGGGGCAGACAGGGTCAAAGCCAGTTCTTCCAGAAGTTACACATCCACAAATACATCTTCCACAGCTATTACCTCAGCACACTCCCCACATGAGGTTGAGGTTGCTCAGCACAGCCAGAGGAGCCACTGGATTTATGGTGGTCCCATCAGGAGCTACAGGCTGCCAACATGAGCAGGCAACCCAAGTGGGACAAGCAACTGGTGGTATCTCCAGTGCTGTACAAAACCATGCAGGTTACATCTGAGCTCAGAGGGTGTGACAGACCAGGCAGCAGGGCAGCCCAGGAAAGGAGAATGCTAACAAAGCACCTCAGATAAGGCCTGCTCCATCCAGCCACAGCTCTGTTTAGGAGATCTTTCGACAAGGAGGCCACACACCAGCACTCACCTTCCTACTGCAGTGCTCCAGGAAGATGTAGATACTCTCTGTATCCTCAAAGTAGTGGGAGAACTTAACGATATGTTTATGGTGCAAGTCCCGGTGCAGCTCGATCTCGTTGGTGATCTAACAGGGCAAAGCGGTCCCAGGTAAGCACAAGGTCCCTACTGCACCCTACCAGCCCAGCACCCACCAGCCCCATGGCACCCACCTTCTCCCTCTGGTGGGGCTTAGCCACCCGGCTGTGAGGAATGACCTTCACGGCATAGGTTTTGTTGCTGGAGAGGTCTGTCATTTCATAGCATCGTGCAAACCCACCCTGCAAGAGAAGAGATGGTTATGGATGGGTGAGAGACAGCTCTTCTCCCATGCCTGCTTACAAGCCACCGCCTCCTCCTCCTCCTCCTCCGTTCCCTTGCAGCACAGCCCGGCAAAGCGTCACACGCTCCCTCCTGCTGCGTCGCCCACTAAGATCTGAACTATGATGCTCTCAACCAGGGATTTTCTTCACCCAGTTCCTGTAAAACCTCCAGGGCATTTTTCCTCCCACCACGGGCCGGACTCTGCAGCTTTCCACATGACAGATCAGCCTGGAAAGTCCTGCACAGGGCACTGAGGCCAAGGACCGGCAAGGCCACCAAAAAGCAGCCCCACGGAGACAGGTTTTTCCTGCCGTGATGTCAGCCTCCAATCTGCACACTCAGCTGCCGAGCCCGCCCGGGCCGGGCTGGGAACCGGCACCGCCTCCCACACACACCGCTGGCAGCGGGAGAAGTTGCGTGTGACAGAGCGGCGCGGGCTGGCACCCCTGGGAACCGGGGCACCCGCCGGCCCACGCACACCCCGCGGGGCGCCCCGAAACCGATGCGACTCCCGATAACCGGCGAGGCACGCAGCCAGCCCGGGTGATTCACTGCTTCCAGCGCTGCTGCGGACCCGCCGGGAGAGGCGGGGCGGGGGAGTGGGGGTGGCGTGCGACAGCCGAGGGGGCGCGCTCAAACCCGGCTGAACCGGGCGGAGGGAAGCCGAGGAGGCCCAGAGCCCCCCCCCACCCCATCCCTCCTCATCGCGCGGCGGCTCCCAACCTCCCTCCACCCGTGACGCCCCGGCCGGTACCCCCCGCGGCGGGTGGCCTCTCCCCTCCCCGTCCCCCGGTACCTTTCCCAGCAGACGCCCCTTGCAGTAGGAGCGGCCGGAGACGGGGTCGGTGATGATGCGGGTGGTCTCGGCCGCGCGGGGCGGGGGCGCCGGGGCGGGCGCGGGCTGTGCGGGGAGGCAGGCGGCGGGGAAGGGGGGGAAGAGGCCGGCGGGCTCCATGGCTGATGCGAGAGGAAGAGGAGGCTCCGCGGGGCTGATGATGCTGCTCCGCCACCGGGCCCCGACACACACGTGGCCCCGCCGCCGCGCGCTGCCGCCCCGGGAATCCCGCCGGCTTTATCAATGGGCGCGCTGACGTCACCGCCGGAGCCCCGCCCCCGGGCGGCCCCGCTCTGCCCTTAAAGCGCCCGCCGCAGGGTGACGGGGGCGTGGGGAGGGGAGATGGGGTCTTGCGCAGTGACTGGCGCCCCGTGTCCGGCGGTGACTCGGGGGGGATTCCCGCGCCGGCCTCGCTGCCGCCACCGCGCCGGCCCCCGCAGGCTCAGTGTCCCCCAATGGATGCGTGTCCTCGTCTTGGCACAGAGACACCCCCTAAAGCAGCAGCCCCCCTAGACACAGGTATTCCCTATAGACACACCCCCACTGACGCGCAGACCCCCCCCCCCCCCTCCCCGTACACAGCCCCCACCCTCGCTCACACCTCTGCTTACAGGGGTGACCGGCTTGCGTCACACGACCCCCTGGGGACCCCCCCACCCACACCCCGTGGAAAGGCCGTGATCAGGGTGGGATTTTGTTTGCTGTGGTCCTACCGCCCCTCTCCCCCCCCCATGCCGAACCTGGATGCGGGCGCTGGAGCCCCTCACTCTGTGCCAGGGGCTGGGGAGGGGAGTTAAGGTGGGGCGCTGGGGACCTAGGGGACGGCAGAAGATGCGGGTGAGCTCCCTGGCCAGGCTGTCCCCTCCCCTGGGCAGGTGCCCCTTGGGCACCCTTTACTCCAGCCCTGCGCCCCCACGACCCTCAAACACCCCCCAAAATATCAGTGCCCCTGAGGCTGCCGATGGTGGCCAGTCTAGGTGATCTACAGGACTGCCCCACTGTGGGTGTCCGTTCTCACACCGCCCCCGCCGGTACCTGCCGGGCCCTGGGCGTGCCGGGGACCCTGGTGTTGCCGGGTGGGCTTGGCTGCGCTCTGGTTGTGCCCGGGCATTGTGCCATAGCCATAGCGGTGCTGCTCTCTAATGGCCAAGAGGAGGACACGTCTCTGTGTCACCCTAAACAGGTCACGGAAGATGCTTCCCCTCCCTCCGGGGTGTGGGAGCTGGCAGGGGTGGCCGCAAACCCGCGGCACCCCACAAGCTTGGAGCAGCAGTGTTAGGAAAGCCCTTCAAAAGCAGATCCTGCTACCTTTCCCCTGGCCCACAGGCTGACTGTGTGCATGTCCCTTGCTCCGTGCCTCTGTTTCCCCTCTCTGTACTCCACCTCTGCTTCCCCAGGGCGGCTCAGGGTTCCAGTCAATGATGCTCCATCTGCTCCTGAGTATGCTGAGGGTTTTGCACGAGTACTCCCAGCCGAACATCCCCGTGTTCCACACCACAGCCCCTGGGGCGGGGAATTAACCCCCTTTTTTTGCTGCCGGAAAGCTGAGAAAACCTGCCCACAGGGAGAGATCTGCCCGGATCCCTCTGCTGTGTTCTCAGGCTTCCAGCTTTTGCAGAGGAAATGTCAGCAAACCCGCAGGCAGGGAGGCCGCTGCCCCTTGGGGAAAGGTACCTGTTTCCACCGGGGCCCCAGGGCTCCCCAGGCGGAGGCGTCACGGGGCAACGCTGGTTTTCTGAGAGAGGCCCCAGCTCAGGGCTGCCGGGAGCTCCCCGGGGAACGCTGAGTCAGCGTCTGGAGGCCAAACGTGGGTGGGGGCGCTCAGGGGTGCAGGGAAGCCCCAGGGGACCTGCCTGGGGTTGGTAGGATGACCTATACGGGGCTTGCCCCGGGGTCCTCCACAGAAGCACAGTGGGGACCAGCGAGGGCTGAGAGATGCTGGCTCTGCTCCTGCTCCACTCCGGCTCCAGGCGAGGTCTTGGGCTGGGTTTGGGGACACAGATAGACCCCCACAGCCCATGTCCCACCAAGAATGAGGCATCTCCTCTCCAAAAGGGTTGGAGCCCAAGAGCAGCCACCCCTCCGATTGCGGCTCAGGTCCACGGTGATGCAGAGCATGGAAGCCAGGGGGTTTCCCATCACCGAGCTGGGGCAGTGGGAGGAACTGTGGTTTAACATCAACAACCTACCCGGACTGGGGAAGGGGAGCCTCTGGGGTGATCTCCTGGCTGCCTGCAGCTGTTTAGTTGGAGTTACAGCAAAAGGGAGCCAGGCTTTTTGGGGAGGCACAGAGTGAAATGGAGATCAGCACCGGATGCAAGTTGCATCAAGGGAAATTCCATCAAGATGCGAGGAAACATTTTTCCCCTGAGAGCACAGGAAAATAGTACAGAAGCCCGGAGAGGCTGTGGGATCTCTGTCCCCCATGATGCTCAGACCTGGCCTGGCTCCAGCCTGGTCCCTCCTGAGGTCTGCCCACCCTCGCAGTCTGGGGTGCAGTGTTGGGGTGACAGCCCTGACCCCTTCATGAGCAGTGTTCTTCCTTCCCTCCACACTAACAAAGTACCTGCAAAGTACCTGCAAAGTACCGGGCTGCAGCCACTGAGGAGGAGGAGGGAGAAGATATCTGGGCCCTCATCTGAGCCAGGGAAGGAAGCACCAGCACCACCACCAGCCCCAGGGAGGGGAAGGCACCCCAGGGGATGGCTGGGGATGTGCTGACATGGGGAGCTGCAAATGTGGGCAGAGCTGCCTGGAGGGATAAAAGGACCCGTATCCCTCTGGATTAAGGAAGCACTTGGATCTGCTTAGTATATAAATGACAGTGCTGGAAGTTACGCCTTGGGAGGACGGATCTGGCCCGTGGGGGTCGAAGGAGCCCTCTGATATCTGCAATGGAGTTCATGGCTCAGCTGCTGCCCTGGAGAGGAGGAAGCAGGGGAGGTTTTACCACAGACAGGGTGTTGGTAGGGTTCAGCATGTGGGTGCCAGCTTGGGGGTCTGTGACTGTGTCCAGGGCACCCCGGAAGATGGCTCCATCCCCCCAGGCCAGAGCAATGCCAGCACCTCCCTTCCTGCAAGGGCCCGAATATCCATTTCTGTATCCCATCCCAGCAGCCAGGATTCACTTGGCCTTGCTTTCCTCTCTGCTGTCCCATCCCATCCTGTCCCATCCAATCCCATCCCTGCTTCCCAGCAGAAATCCCTCATACTGCTTTCATGGCTGATGGATTCATTGCACAGCACAAGGTGCTGGCACCCCAAACCCACTGCTTCAGATGGAATGCCTGCAGCAGAACAAAGTAGGTCCCACTGCTGGAAACCCACTCTGCCAGGGGCTTGTGAGTCTAGGAGAGACCCAAGTAGGTTCTATGGGATGTGGGTGATGGGTCTGTGCCATAGGGACCTGCTGTTCTCCCACTGGGGGCTGGAGCATCTCTCAGCTGAGAGCTGAGAGCAGCACCCAGGGTGCCAGTTTTGAGACATGAGTGAAGGGTGAAATCAAGGGAAGAAACCCTTGAAGCCTGGTGCCTTCTCAGACATTGCTATTGGGATAGCACGGGCGGCCCAACATCCCAATGCTTTTATTACTGGTGTGCTGAGCTTGCCAGGCCTCTGAGGCACCCCAAATATGCAGCATGTAGGGTGTGCCAGCACTCTGCACCCCATGTGAGGCTGAAGAGCAGCTGTCAGAGCCCTGTGGTCACCTGGCCAGGCTCCAGCACCGCAGCACTGCACGGGCACTCGGGCCAGGTCCCATCTTACCCACCTCCCACCAGTATGGAAGCAAAGCGCTGCTGGTACCACACCGTGCATTGGTTTAGCTGACTCAGACCGCAGTGAGCACACGAACACATTCAGGGTGTGGAGACACGGGTTCCCTCTCCAGCACTGCTCGTCCTGCAGGCTGTAGTGCCTGTGCCTGCCTGCTCCTCCTTCCCAGCACAGGACTTATGCGGGATGGAGGTGGTAAAGGGTTGGTGATGGAGAGCGAAGCATCCTGCATTGTCTCCCTGCTGGGACTGGGGGCTGCGTCGTGCACACAAGTGGGAATCAGCCAGGCAGAGCTCTCTCCCCATCCCAGAAGGGAGGAGAAGTCAGCAGAGCCCAGCCTGGTGCCTCTCCAGGGGCTTTGGGGGGCTGACACTGGAGTATGGAGTGGGCTGAGGGCATACCACTTGTGAGGGACCAATGGGGAGTGGAGACTGGGGGAGACTGGGAAGGGAACTGCTTCTGGGGGATGGAGAGGGGAGGGATGGGGAAGGGCTGGGGGACTGTAGGGACCATGGTTTACGTCGGGGCGGGGTGCAGAGGAAGAGGGGTGACCAGAGGGCAGATTGAATAGAGGGTCCCGGGGACAAGTGTATTTTGGGTGCGGCTGGAGGGTCCCTGATGGTGGGAGCCGGGCGAGGGGAGAAGGCGCGGGGTGCTGCAGGGAAACCACGGCCCTCGGGGCGGGGGCAGCGGGCCGGGGCCGGGGCGGGCGGGCCGCGGTGGGGCCGCCCCGCAGCGAGGCGGAGCCGGCGGCCGCGCCCGGCGGGGAGCGCGGCGGGACGCGGAGCGGCCCCGGAGGATGGGGCGTGCGGCGGCAGGTGAGGCCGGGCAGGGCACCCCGGGCGGGCGGGGGTGGGAGGGGGTGGGGGGGGGGTGCGGCAAGCGCAGCCCCGGGGGTCGCTCGCCGGCCGCGAGCACCCGTCGGGCGCGGCGGGACGTCGGGTGTGAGACAGCCCCGGGCTGGCGCGGGGGGGGGCGGCAGCCCCGGGAGCCCCCGGTGCGTTTCCTAGGGGTGGGAGAAGTGGGGTTCGGCTCCCCGCCGTGTCGGGATGGGGCGAGGGGAGCGCTGGTCCCGCAGCGGGGGTCACCCGTCCCCTCTGCTCTTCCCGCAGGCGCTGGGCTGGGAACCGCGTCCCTCTGGGGCAGCCTCCTGCTCGCCGCCGGCCTTGCCCTCGGCCCAGCGCAGCAAAGCTGCAACTGCACGGAGCCCGCGGACTTCCAGGAATTCCGGGAGGCTCCGCTCCCCGAGAGCTGCTGCCTCAACTTCACCGGCTCCAACATCACCCACCTGGACTGGAGCATGCTGGTGGGGGTGCGGGGTCTGCGGGAGCTCTACCTCTCACACTGCAGCATCGTGGATATCAGCAACGCACAAGAAGTCCCCCCTGCCTTGGAAATCCTGCACTTAAGTCACAACCTGCTGAAAAATCTCCCCGGAAGTTTTCTAGAAGATGCCCCCAATTTGAGGGTCCTTTATCTGGACAGCAACCAGCTCCAGGAGTTGCCCAAGTCCTTTCTGAAAGCATCCACCCAGATCCAGGAAGTCTACCTGGGCTTCAACGCCCTGACCTTCCTCCCCACCAGTCTCCTGAAGCCGTCTCTGCTCCAGCTCCAGCTTTCCAACAACAGCTGGGACTGCAGCTGCACTTTGCTCAGCAGCCTGGAGGGTTGGCCCAGCCTGGATGATGGTGTCGTGTGCCACACGCCGGAGCAGTACCATGGCAGGGATCTCCAGAGCATCCCCAGGGACGAGCTGTGCCGCTCGCACAGTCTCACTGCCCTCTTCATCTGCCTGCCCCCCCTCCTCATCCTCATCGGCATCACCTGGTGCTTCTGCAGGCGGAAGAGAAAGACCAACTACAGCCTTCAGAGCAGGTCCCACAGCCACCCAGCTACGGTGGATGGGGGCAATGTGGTGGAGCCCCACCACTATGAGCTTCCCACTGCTCCCTCTGAGACCAAGAAGAAGGTGCTGCTGGGGAGCCAGGTCCTGCTCCAGCCCTCTGTGGATGTGCTGGAGAGTGGCAGAGACATCTATGAGGAGGTGGAGATCCAGGTGGGATCCCCCAGCAGTTCCCAGGTGCTGGCTGGTGAAGAGCTGCAGGGCATGGAGCCAGGCAGGCAGTGGGACACCCCAACACCGACAGCAGAGGAGCTGGGGGGCAGCGAGCCAGAGGTAGACACAGTCAGTGTGAGCGAAGTCCTGAAGGACTCTGCTGACCGGGAGAAGATCTACCTGAGTCAGTCAACCAACTATTACAACCTGGTTCCTGGCATCGAGCTGGAGGACTCAGATAACCTGGAGTATGAGAGCATCAACCTGCAGTGATGCCAGGACTCAGCCCGTGTCTGGGACACGCTGGGAGGACGGCAGGGGCTGGATGGTAGCAAATGCCACCAGAGCAAGAGAGGCACGAGCTGTGCTGCCATGGCTTCCAGTAGCTGTTTGCAAAGCCACACACCCAAATTCCCATCCCTTCCCCTGCATGACCACGGGCACCCCTCGCTTGCCTTGTGCTGCAGCTGGGCAGGGGTTATGAGGGTGCTTTGGGCACTGTGGGCTCTGCCACAGGATGGCAGGGTTTGGGGACACACGGACTGGCAGTGCCCAAGGAAGGATAGGGAGAGGAAGTGGGGGCTGGTTTTGGAGGACCAGATGACAAAACCACTGACTGGAGCCTCCATGCTCTCACGCTGGAGCGATGTGGCATCTGGCATGGACCTCTTGCTCCCCAGCCCACAGAGAACAGGGTCTGGAGACATGGGAGAGGGCTGGCTCTGCCCACACAGTCTGAGGGCAGTGATATGCCTGGGCAGGGTGCGCTGAGCTTGGCAAGGGGAGCCTGGGGTGGCCTGGGCTGCTGCCCACCCCACAGCCCTCAGCATCCCGCTGCATGGCATGGGGGCTTGAAAGAGCCAGTCCACATGTGCATGTATGAGTGTGTGTGTGCATGTGTGCAGGGACTGTGTGCACATCAGCAGGTGCACAGGGAAGCTCTGGAGGGGACCACTAGCAGCCTCCCCTGCCCCATGTGCTGCCAAGCCCTCCCTGTAGGATCCAGCTCTCTATAATAAATCATTTTGCTCCTGGAAGTGCAGCTCCACTCCTGCGCCTTCATGGTTTGGGGTGGGGGGGAGCCAACGGGACGTGGGGAAGTGCAGGGATAGAGAGCTTTGCTCCTACCCCATCTCCCCTCCCATGACCCGGGGAAGGTGTCAGTCTGCTGTAAATGCCACAGTTCCTGGCTGGGGCAAGGACACGCAGGACTCTTGGGCATGGGGCCAAGGCTGTGGGTGCTGTAAGTCACCCCTCATCCCCGGGCGAGCCTCACCAAGGGTGCTCCAGCCGTTCTCCAGGGGTGGGGGGACACAGGTGCCCTGCAGTCCCACCCACCCAGGGGGACATTTTTCAGGCTGGAAGCCCCAGCAGCTGCCCTGCTCTGTGCTGGAGCTGGCCTGGGCCGGGCGCTGCACCCGGGCAGGAAGGGAGGGAGCCCGGTAGGGCAGGACATGGCGCTCCCGCTAGCAAAGGAAGCAGCGTTTCCTGCAGAGCATGGCGTGGCCTCCGGCAGCCCACGGCAGGACGGGCCTCGGGTCCCAGCAGCACACAGCCCCAGCAAGGGTTGGGGATGAGGACGGGGTGGTTTTCCTGCAGGTCTCGCTGTCACTCGCGGATGTTTCCCACTGTTTCATGTACTGCTGGAATTTTTTCCCTCCCGCTCCCTTCCAGAGCCTGGGAAAGTGGCCCCGTGCCAGCCTCTAATGTGGCTCCACCACTGCCTGCCAGGTAGCGCAGCCAGGAGACACCCAGGGGACCACATATGCACCCCACACGTTCCCCCCAGGGACATGGAAGGACCAGGGGCAGAGGCAGGACAGCCAGCTGTCCCCAGGGGCTGCAGCCCAGCCCATGGCTGCAGGAGCTGCCAGCAGCAGGCAGTGACAGGCATGTTTTTCACCAGTGCTCCCAAAATATCCCACAGCACTCCCTATGTGCTGGCTCTGCCTGCATTCCCTGCGGTCCCATTCCCAGGGCTGCCAGGAGCAAGGAAACCCTCCATCCTTCCTCCTCCTCCTCCTCCTCACGGACCCTCACTTCAGCTGCTGCAACTGCAAAAGGCAACGACCTGAACTGCTGCGCTGGGGCCTGCAGCCCCCCACTGAATCCTCCAGCCACGGCCTGTGGCAGGGAGCTGTGATCGACTGTGAGACCCCGTTTCCCTGCCTCTGGCAGCCCAAATCCATCATGGGGAGTGCGTGGCTGCATGGGCCCATGCCGGGGTGGAAGTGGCACCAGTGGGGCAGGTGGGTGCAGGCAGGGAGCAGGCAGTGGCTGCAGCATGTGTGGCAAGGGCAGGGTGGTTGTGTGGGACATCACACGAGCAGGGGCATCTGCTCTATCCAAAAAGTGTGTGAGTTTGGGTTTTGTCACGGAGCATACACGTTCTCCTGGGGTAGGAAGGGCACAGCCCCAAGGACTGATATCAGCAGTGGTTGTGGGGTATTAGAACAAGTGATACAGCCAACTAAAGTCCCAGAAAGATGCTTCCTGTAGAAGGATTCCTGCACTCAGAGAAGTGTTTCCCCTGAGAATATTAGCAGAGCTGTAAAATAAATTCTCTTTCCTGTAATCCTTCCTTTCCCAAAGCCACCTTACCTTTAAAGCTCCCGTCTCATTCCTGAAAGTCAGCCACACTCTCCAGACCACTGCTGGACCCACTAAAGTGTAACCACAAGGTCATTTTCTGGGCTGGACCCCATCTTGTGAAAACATCCTGAAGTTAATACCGTGTGGAGCTCAGGACACCTCTCAACAGCAAGGAGCAGCACTCAGGATGAGGAGTGACCCCATTCGCGTTAGATTGGGTGTTCATCCCATGGCAAGTAGCATTTTTTTCTTAACTTCAGCCCTCACACATAGCTGAGGAAGTAAGGTAAGGTCCTTAGACCAGGCTTGGGCACTTCATAATCCCAGCCAAACTAAAGCTGTGTTTAACTTCAGCCCCTGCGCATCTCTTCCTGGCTCAGCACACGGCAGGCTTGGCCCCTGTGCACAGCTACACCATGGCCAGGCCAGAAATCACACACTGGGGTGTGTCCTGCAGCCTTTGCCACCACGGGAACAAGGTGCCACCGTCGCAGTCCCATGTCACACCTACAGCACGTCCCCAGTGCCGCTTTCGTTCACACGAGCTGCCGCCCTTGGCAGCTGCGTTTTTCCGCAGTGACGTGCTCAGCAGCGTGTGCTGACGAACTGAGCATCATCCTGCTCACCAGGGGACAGGTTTACAGCTCTGCTCTGACATCAGGTTGGTACTTGGTGCAGAAGCAGCAGCTTCTCCATCTGTACAAAGTCCCCCAGAAACACCCCTGAATCGTGTTTGCACCCTGAAGAGGGTGGGGGGGAAAAGGAACAGTCAGAGGAAGATGTGACGCATCCCTCCCAACTGCCCTTTATCGCCTCGGCCGCACCTCTCTGGAAAGCAAAAGCAGGCGTTGCTGGAGCGCAGGGAAAGTTTACCCCAGATCACTATGGAGAAGGAATGTGCTTGTGCAAACATCCCGCCCAGCCAGGTCTCTTGGCCAGCAGCACAGCCAGTGGCACCCAGGTACCCCCACCATGGTGTCACTGTGCTGCTGCAGCCACGCAGGTAACAGGCTGCTGTGTCTCACTCCACCCACAGCACAGACCTGTCCTTGCCTGCTGCCACCAAGGAGCCCACCAGCACCTCCTGCAGCCACACAGAGCATCACAGGAGAAACAATCCACACCCAAAACATAACTAAGCACAAGCTATTTGTGGGGCTCAGCCTGTGTTTTAAGCCATCAGAGACACTGGTGTCACCACTGCCCTGCCTGGGGTATGACAATCCCAGGCCCTTTCCTCCCCTTCAGTGTTAAAATCGTGAGGCTGGTGGGCACTGGGGTGCTGATGGATGAGTGGGGCTTTTGTAGAAACACAGGTGTGAAGCATACTGCATGCCCACGTCGTGGGCGTTAAAGGTCAGTGTGTGACCCATCCCACAGCCCCAGCCTGGGATGGGCGCCCAACTCCAGCCCAATACCAGCACAAAGCATTTGGCAGCAGCCCCAAGGATGACATCAGCACTCCCCAAAACATCCGGAAAAGCTTTTGTTCACCACTTTCCAATCCCAGAGCTAGAGTCTGTACCCAGCTTTCGAAAGGGACAGACTATGAGGAGAGCCTGGCCCTTCTGCTAGAAGGAATTCATCTTGCACTGGAAGGAATGAGACCAAGGAGGTCAGGGAGAGGCCAGCTGGTCACTGAGCAGTGCAGGAAAGCCAGATACATGGAGGTACCCTGAGGGCAACCTTGCAGCCAGGCAGGAAACACCAAGGAACAGCAGTAGGGGGCTGCTGGCCCCCACCAGCCTGGTGACCTGGGAATTGCAGGCAGAGGTACCAGCTGTGGAGGCTGAAGGTGTTAAGAGACAAGTTTTCAGCCAGGCTTAGCACAAATGCAGAGCCCAAGTGCTGCAGCTCATGGGACAGCCCTCTCCTGAGGCAGCAGGTCACCTTTCCCCATCGACCTCACTCCCTATGTGACACATGCTGGCCTAAGCAACACAGGAAAAGGGGGGACATGTGCCCAGCCAGACACCAGCAGCTTCCAGGCATGGGCATTTCCACCTTCCTCCTGTGTGCAGGTCGCAGTACTGGAAACTCTCCACTGGAGCCAAGTCTGACAACTTCTCCACACTCAGTCTGCCAAGTCCACTGTCCCAGAACCCAGGGAGATGCTTTAGTCAAGAGCATGCTGGGTCACAGCCTGACACAGAAGTGCTCAGGGATTCCAGGAGAGATCCTTCTTCCTTCACGGTTTACAGGCAGGAGAGGCTGCACAGGACCCCTCTGCCCTGCACACAACAAATGAGCACACACCCCCTTTACTGTAGAAGACTCTTGGTTTTATTCGTTCTCTCAGCAGAATCGTTTTCATTCATTTGCCTTTTCTGGCCTTGATTTTCCTCAAGTAGAACTCTAATTCCTTGCCTTCCAACACATAGCCATCGGCTCGGCCACACTGTCCAGGTCTGGAGGCAATGCAGGCTGCAAGGAGAAGCCAAACAGTTAAAGTTGAGTAACTCACCACCCCAGCAGATGCACACAGAGTGAAACACACGCTGCACGCAGCCTCGCTGCACAAGCACAGAGGAGCAAGTGATCAGGAACAGATACACCAGTTTATGTGATGGCTTTGGTACCACCCCCTATGGTATCTTGCTCCTGAACATGCTCTGCTGGACAGAGTCCCTAATGAAGTCCTCTTCAGATCTCCAAACTGTCATCGCTCAAATTCAGTAGCAGAACTGGACATAGGTCTCATCACCAGAAGACTTCAGAACACTGGCCTACTCCCCAGAACGTGGAACTGGTCAAAGCTGTGACAAGTTCATAGGACATTTTTCTGACCCACAGCGCAGCCTGTGGGTCTTTGCTCATTTTGCAAATCTCAAGCCCCATTGTTTTTCTCCAAGGCCAACCAGGAATGATCAGCTCCAGAAGCCTGGATGGGACATGTAACAATTCAACCTCCAGAAAAACATTCCCCCTTCCTGCCTGAAGTGGGGTAACCCCAGAGAAGATAAAAGAACAAGTTACATGCAAGACCCAGAAGATACTCCTCCAGGTACAGAGAGCACCCCATCACTTTCACCCTGCAGTTAGCTTTATCATAGCAAGTAGAACTTAAACAATCCAAGCACCACCAACAAGACCTGCTCTGGCACCCTGTTTGTGCCCTGACTCCCTTATCCCCACCCACATGAATGCTGCCAGGGACTCACCAAGCAGCTTTCCTTGCTGGAACTGCTCCTCAAGAATATTTGCTATCTTGGCATTCTTCTTCCGCTCATCGTATTTTTTCTGGATCTTCTTTGAACGCTTCTTGTTCAGGATTTCTTCCTCTTCAGGAGTCTAAAAAGAAGACCAGAAATGAAGCCACAGGGCCACCTTCTGCAAGCACAGGTGGTCACCACTAACACAGAGACTCTCAGATTCTCAGAACTGTCCTCTTTCCTAAGCCAGACCCCCCAGAGGAACAGATACTCCAGCCTCACAGAGCCAGGCACTGTTTCTCTTTTGTGACCAAGAAATGCCACGTTGCTAACTAGTCACTGCTGACAACAAAGCACAGCGCCCTAGGGAAGGGTGCTCTCAGTTGAAACAGCAAAGGTTTCCCCGATGAATTAATCCTCCTCCAAGAAAAGCGAGTGCTCTTTCCCTCCCCAGACATAATGAGAGCACGTGGGTGTGGTGCAAGTGCTGACAGACAGGTTACAGGTGTCTCCCTGTGCTGCTGAGCTGCACCGTGCTCAGTTAAAGGCGCTTTGATTTTAATTTGAGGAGACAACCTTAAACTGAGTGCTACACAGAGGGGTTTAAATACCTTCTAGCAGGCTGGGATCTGGAATAAAATTAAAGGCATTGGGTCTGGTTAACAATCCACAAGAAGCCTCTCATCATAGCAATCAGTCCCCAGCACAAGGACCTGACCTGCAAGTCTTCCTCAGCATTGTAAAGTGTCATCGCTCTCCCTTCAGTAGCAGAACTGGACAAAGGTATCATCATTAGAAGACCAGAGAGATCGACAGCCAGGTCCTTGTGCATGAACTGGTTGCAATGCCTCAGAGAGCTCAGTGGTACCCAACACTCTGCGAACAGTCAGGCTTAACCAGGGAGCTGGCAGGAATGTAGCTTAGACAACCAACATGACTGCTGACGGGTACTCAACCCTCATCCAGCAGGCACTGTCCTCTCCCAGTGACCAACTGCCTCTAGCCCAGCAGGCTCTACACTGCAAGGAGTCAAAGTGACAATGACAACCCCAGGCATACCAGTTTGGCGCCCTTCTTGCGTCCAAGGGGCAAAGCATAGTGGGCTTCGTACCACTGCCGGTACGGGGTGCTGTCAACAAGGACGATGCAGTTCTTCACCAGGGTCTTTGTCCGCACCAGCTCGTTGTTGGAGGCGTTGTAGACAACATCGATGATTCTGGTCTTGCGAGTGCAGCCTTTCAAAAGAAGAGTATGAATTCAAACCTACAGGGATCAGACAACTGAGAATACAGTGCACAGCATTTCAACCACACCCTCAAAACAGCTCACACTCATCACCCCAGCATATGTCCTCCAGCTTCCCTGGCACCAGAATAAATTTAACCAAGAGATACATCTATTTTTCATCAGTCCAACATGCTGTTGCTGAGACAGGAACCTATGCCTGGAAACTGAGTCATCCCAGGTGAAAAACTGGGATCTGTGGCTTTGCTGGGACTTTAAGCAACGCTAAAAAATAATCAGTTTCTGGACTGGAAGATTGCCCAGCAGATGCCAACTAACATCAGGCACAGGGCTTGATCCCATCGGTACTTCCTAGAACTACTGAATTAATCTGTGTTGAACGTGCTCTCTAACACATACTAGGAGCCATTTTGTAGGACATGAGCTTAGGAGTGAATTGGGAGGTGAAGCTGCTGTTTTTAGTCTTTAAGACCCACCTCAAGTATTCATAGCTACTAGACTTGACTGTTTAGCCCTGGAGACACAGCCCCCCCAACGTATGGAAAGACCAGGCACAAGATGGGTTTTTGCCTCTTCACTCACGTGCCTCGTCTTGTTCTGCAAAGCGTGCCCAGTCCCTTCACTCCTGCAGTAACACCTATGCATGACAGCACTGATGACATACGGACACTGCTCTGTGATCACTGAGGACCAAGCATGTCCCTTCTCCCTCACACCACGCTGGCCACCTTGAGACTCACTGCTAGCTTCACCATCATGCTGAGTGACACTGAACAGGCCCATCCTCAGGTTGAAAGGCTTTCAGTCTGCAGGTCAGAGAAAATCCACTGTACTGATGGGGTAGCACTACAGACTCCCCTCTTGCTGCATACTACTCCTTTGCTAAGCAAAAGCAGGAAGCTCAGAAGTAAACTGCACATGCTTGAGTTCTTTTCAGAAGGTGTAGCTTTAAGAAAAAATCCTCAACACTTTTTGCTTTTGGACAGGACTGCCTGCCTTTAAGTGTTAACTAGTGCTCCAATCCCTGTGAGCTCAGCAGACACCCAAGGCTCCTAAGGCCACAATTACCATCCCTCTGTATGCTGCTTCAGACCCTGCACTGCCGGTTCCAGGATGTTCAAACCCAGACTACAAATCTGCACATGGATCATCACCCCTCTACTCTGTACTGCTACAGCCACAGAAGATTTTCCCTTTCCAAGACATCGGGCTTACCACGTACTTACATTCCGATCCCCAGGAGAAGTTGCCAACATCCAACCGAAGGGCACGGTACTTCTTGTTCCCACCACGGACCCTCACGGTATGAATCCGCCGTGGGCCAATCTGTGGTGAGGAACAGACAGCAGGGTGGTTGGTGCTGGTGCTGGAGCCCTGCACAGCTTACCCGGGAGCCCAGCCAAGTCCGACGCTCACAGGCAATGTGGTCAGTGTAACTATGACAAACCCCAGCATCGGCAGATGCGTGAAGTGACCAGAACGGTCTGTTGCATCTACCTAAGGTGAAAATTTCATCACTCCAATTGCCTCTTACTGCAAAATCGTTATCACTGCTTCCCACAGGGAGAGGGCAAAGCACCACCTTTTAAAGCAGCAGTGATAAACACTGAACAGTCATTAAACACAGGACATATACACAACTACTGACGACTGCCCCTTCACCCCCCCCAAATCACCTACTTTAGTATTGGCAGGAGGTCGTCCCAACTCATACTTCCTCTTCTTGTGGTAGGGCTTCCTCTTGCCCCCAGTCTTGCGACGCTTATGCCAGTTGTCCCTGGAGATACCTGAGTGGAGAGCAGTGTGGTGAGATGATGGCATCGAGCCCGCATGGCCCCAGCAAGACACAGTTCTGAGTCCTCAGCTCTCCAAGGTTGGTATCCGCACAGTGCACTCAGCCTTATGCAGCAGTGAGAGAAGCTTCATCATTGATACTCAGATCCATCTCGACCTCCTCCCTTCCAGCAGAGCTGCACAGAGCAGATGGATTCCCTCCACCATGTCGGGACCCTTCGGGATGCAGCCTCTCAACCTACCTCCTGTGCGGGGCAGCCTTCCGGAGCCGCCCCAGCCCAAGCTGCTAGGGATAACCCGGTAAGCCTGGCAGGTTACCTATGAAAAGAGGCTGCCACCCCACCCGTCTGCTCAGCGCCTCGGCGACAGCCCAACACGAGCCCCCCGGTACCTGCGTACCCCATAGGAACTGTCTCTCCACCATAACCCCCCCCCGTCCCGCAAACCCTCACCAACCAGTCGGGCGCAGGGCACCCCCACCCCGCCAAAGCCGCTCCACCTTATCTGCGGAGGTCCCAGGACAAGCCGCTCCCTCCACTGCCCCCGAACACCGCAGCCCCGGCGCCACCGAGGGCCGAACGAGCGCTTCGGGCCTGCATCAGGGCGAGGCCGCGCTCCCCCCCAACCCCACCCCGTCGCCATGTTGGGCCTAGGCACCCTCCCTCCGCCATCCGCCCGGCGCCGTCGCTGCCGCCCCCAATGGCGGGCGGTGCTCGCTGGCGGTACCCTCCGCTAACGCCCGGCAAGGAGCGGCGGCGGGCGCCGGCCGCGCGGCGGGCGCCGGCCGCGCAGCGGGCGGATGGCGGCGGATGGCGGCCAGACCCCGCAGCGGCCCCACTCACCCATCGTGCGGCACTGGCGCAAAGAGGCGGGGCTAAGCGTCACGGGGCGGTTTGGCGGGGAGAGCTCTCGCGAGGCCGTGACGCCACCGCGCCGCCAGCGCGGGCCGCGCGCTGTTGCCTAGCGACGCGGCGGCGCTAAGAGGATGCGGCGGCCGGTGGTCGCGGCCGGTGCCCCCGGGGCCAGCTCTGCCGGGGCACCAGAGCTCCAGCCCGCAGGCCCGGGAGGGAGTGGGACATTGTGGGGGTTTGCGAGTCCCTGGCCCGTCCTTCCTGACCCGCGGGTCAGCGCACGGGCAGGGCCGAGGGCCGGCACCCCGCGGCGGGGCCGGACGGGCTCAGCAGCCCCCCCGAACCGGTCTGGAGCCGTACATGGCGCTGCGGTCCAGCGACGCCTCATTAGCATACACCTTATTAGTATGTGGGTTAATTTGCATACCCAGGGTGCACCGCGGGCTCGCGGCGCGGCTCCGGTAGCGTTTTCCGCCGCTGCCGCCGTCCCTCGGTTCCGGGCGCGGGGCCGTACCGTGTGTGCCGCCAGCCAGCCGCCGAGAAGGCGGAGGATGGAGGGAGAAGAAGGGGGAAGGTGGAGGTCGCCGTGTGCTGGGGGGGGACACCCGGGAGCCGGTCTGTGCGCGGGGGTAAACACTGGCATACTCCGGTTTCTCTTCAGATCGTATAAATCTTTCGCCTTTTACTAAAGATTTCCGTGGAGAGGAACAAGCACGAGTGTCGTAGAATTTTTTGAGGCTCCATTTCGGTGGAGCTACCCCTTCTCTGGTCAAAAGTAGAGCTAATGGAATAGGGGAGATTTTGGGTGGTTCAAACACCCCGTCGCAGTCTTAGGCTATGGCTGGGACAGCGATGTAATTTGAGGCTGGTGTGTAGCGTTTAATTTCGCCACGGCAGTCCGTCCGAGGCTGGTTTTACTGGTGGGAGCGTATCTCTTATCCCAGGGATGCGCTGGTCACTGACGAGACCCCCGACGCTGCGCAGGGTGGATGTTGCGGTCCTCACGCCGCCCTGCCAGCCAGCGAGGGAATGCACAAGGAGATGGTAGATAAATCTTGGGGGGAGGTTGTTGGCTGCCGCTGCCCAGCCGTGGGACTGGCTGGGTATCGGCTGGTTGGTGCTGAGCAGTTGCACCGCTTCTCTGTCTTGGGGTTTATTTTCCTGCTGCTGTTTTCTCTCTTCTCCTTACGGCTTTTAAGTACGGGAGTTCCTTTTTTAAACTATTAAACCGTTTTTATCCGCACCCACTTTTACCCTTCCAACTCTCCTCCGCATCCCACCGGGCGCGGGGAGCGAGGGAGAGGCCGTGTGATGCTCAGCTGCCGGCTGGGGCTGAACCACCACCGGGAGCCCCAAGCCCCTTTCGGGCTGGAGCAGAAGGGCCCCACCGCGGCCCCGAGCCCGGCGGCGGCAGCGCTGACCCCGCATCTCGTTTCCCGGCACCTCATTAGCATGTGTGCCTTTACGATCCGGCTGATTTGCATACCCAGGGTGCACCGCGGCACACGGCTCCGTCCCGGTCCCGCCGATACTCACAGTCGCCGCCGCTTCTCCCGGTTCTGCGGCGCTTGTGCCCTGCGGCGAGACGGGACCGGGCCGGGGCCGCGCTGGCGGGAGCGGGCGGGCGGGCGGGGGTGGGTCGCCGTGACCTGGGAGTTGCAGGGCAGGCGGTGGGTGTGCCGGGACGGGTGCAGAGGGTATACTCCGGTTTCTCTTCAGATCGTATAAATCTTTCGCCTTTTACTAAAGATTTCCGTGGAGAGGAACAAGCACGAGTGTCGTGGAATTTTTTGAGGCTCCATTTCGGTGGAGCTACCCCTTCTCTGGTCAAAGACAGAATAAAACCAACCACCTTCGGATCTATCTGGTCACCTGCGCAGCGTGGTGCGTCCTGCCTGCCTGTGCTGCGCCCCGTGCGCCTTGCGGGCGCTGCCTCTCAAAGCCCCTTCCCTGCTCCGCGCTGCCCTGGAGTCCCCGCCCCTGTTCTGAGCATCCTGCGGGCCGAGTGCTGGGCGGTGCTCCGGGCCACGCCGGGAACCGTAGGCGGCCGCCTTCCCGGAGCGTGCTGGGAAATGCAGTCCGTCCCCGCCCCGCGTTTCCCGGTAGGCCTCGCGGCACGCCGGGTTTAAATCGGCGGCGGTTAGCGGCCTCTGGGTGTCTTTACCGGGTTTCAGGCGGTTGTCGAGGAGGGGGTGGTCTTGTTCTACGCCATGGCCTTAAACATCTACCCCGGCTGCGTCGTTAACATCCAGCGGAGTAACGGTAAGGGCTGGGGAGGGAGTGGGGCGTCTGTAGGGGGTCTTGGCCGCTCCCCCCTTCCCCCTCCCCGTAGAGCCCCCTCGGTCCCCGGTGGCCGCGCCGGCCGTGCCGGGGCTCAGCGCTCTTTTCCCTTCTCTCCCAGGCTTGGTTCACAAGGCGACGGTGAAGACTGTGGACACGGAGCAGTCCTGCCTGTCTGTGGAGTGGAGGGAGGACGGCGTCGTCAAAGGCAAGGAGGTGAGCGGCGCTGCCTCCCCTGCCCTCTCCTCGGCTCTTCCCCGCTCGCTGGCGGCCTTGTGGCCGCGGGCAGCGGGGGCGAAGCCGCGCGTGTTCCGTGCGGGGCCTCTCGCCGGCGCCGTTGGCTGCTGGGGGTGGGGGGGCTGCCCCGCAGTCCCCGCTCTCCCAGCTCGGCCGGTGTGTCTTGGCTTTTCCTGGCTTTAACTGTGGCCCTTAGGTGTTCCTTGTGGCTTGCCGTGCCCCTAGCGCCCTGCCGGGTTTGGTATTCAGGATCCCTGTGCTGGTGTGGGCCAAACATCGGGTGGGAGTGAGGAGGAAAGGGAGCCTGGGGCACTCCAGGCTGGTGTGGCTCCAGTCCTGGCACGCACTGAGGTCTCCTGCGGTAACAGAGCAAGATGGGCTGTCCTGGCTGCTCTGCTCTAGAATTCAGCTAAAGTCTTGAAACTGCCGTTGCCTGGCTATTGCTGCGTTGAGATATGCAGAACTTGTGGATCCAGGTGGGATCGCTGGCTGTGCCCTGTGTCTGTCTTATGGCACTGAAGGTCTGTGAAGAGAATTCTGCAAACACTCCTATGCTGTCAGTAGATATTGCCCACATATGTGTTTCTGAGCTAATTCTCTGATTAGGTACTTTAAAGGTTCACATGAAGCTCTTTCTTTCTGGACTCCTCTTTTATTGAAGAAACTTAAATTATTTAAATATTTATTTAAGTAACTTAAAAACTGACAGCCCAAAGATTTCCCAGTGCTGCCTGTGTTGCTTTGTCGGGTGAATTCCAGTGCGAGCTGCTGTGATACAGCAGCTTTTGTGTACACATTCCTGTAACCTCTCCTGCAGGATCAGATTGGAGAAACTGAACCGAAGGAGTTGCTGCCTTTTGTGCTTGAGCCTGCCCTTGGCTACCTGCCCACTGTCGCTCTGCAGCTGCCTGGGCCAGGGTGCTGCAGAACCCTGTGGAGGCAGGGTTGTAACTTCACTTAAGGGTCAGGCAGGAGGTCATAGGTGGCCCTAGGTGAAATCCCTTGCAATGGCAAGTGAAACTGCAGGCAAATTGATTTGCAGATTAATTGCTGAATCCTTAATTCCCAAAAGTTGAAGCAGTTCTTTGAAGTTTATTTCAGTAAATGCAATGACACAGGAAATGCTTAATGCTCTCCTAGTGCAGAAGTCACAGAGCAGCTGAGATTTACTAAGATTAGCAGTAAGAGATTAAAGTAGCTGATGCCAAGTGTGCTTTGCTCATCCCCTCCGGAGCACTCTGCAGTACCTGCAGAGCTGTGTGCTGTTTAGCACATGGTGGCAAATGGCTTAAACAGCGTGTTTCTTCTAGCATATGTAGACATGCAAGGCTATCCAAATGGAATATGAGCTATAAAACTTAACACTTGGCAGGTGGTGGGTCAGGTTTGTTTGCTTGTACTGAAAGTCAAGTCTTTAAGAAAAAAAAAGTCTGTAAGCAGTAGCAGCACTATCCCACTCTGTAAAATCCTGCCTTTGCACTTGTAGATTGACCTTGACAGTGTGGTAAAAATAAATCCTGAGTTTTCAGAAGAAGCGCCTGCCACAGATGTGAAAGAGAACCTTCCTTTGCAAGAGAATGTAACTGTACAGGTAAGTGCTTTGAAGTGGTTTAGTCTCTCCCGAGGCACTGAAGTGTCAGCAGCAAGGTCTTTTTATAAGTAATGCCCCTGGTCTTAAAGACTGAAGTCTCTAACTTGTCTTTTCTGTCTCAGACTTGTCAGAGATCTTGTTGTATTGGCGTTATCTTGAAGTGCTGTGCTAGGTGCTTGCAGCTTACTCCTACTTAGAGCGTTTGCTGTTTTTCAGAAACAGAAGCGTAGAACAACCCTTTCAAAGATTCCTGCTCCACGGGAAGGTGAGAAAATGTTCTTTTCTCTGCTATATCCTTATGAAGCAGTGGTGGTCTTCCATTGCAGCCATAAGGCTGCTTATCCAGGCGATCTTAACAAAGACCAATGTGGTTCATAGCAACGCTTTGGACTCTCAAGTGCAGCAGCCCTGCTAACAGGTTGCTGTCCTGTTCCCATGAGCTGGCGTTTGTTGCTGTGCTGCCCCTTTCTGCAGTATTGATGTAGTTATTCCTCAATACTGCTTTAAATGTCACTAGGTGGTTGCTGTTGTAGTGTGTCTTTAAAGTTTCATGTGGAGTTTTGCAAATGCCACAGACAACAAGAGGTAAGTGGCAGATCTTAAGATTAGAAGTCTCAAAATGAGAGTGGAAAGGGCAAGAAAGAAATAGTAGTGACAAATGGGTATATCCTCTTGAAACAGCCTCACTAGGCAGTAACTGCAGCTTTATCCTTTGAGACATTTCAGACCAGGCAGCCAGAATGCCAGCTGGTGTGCGGTAGCTCGGTGACTGTGTGTCAGGGCAATGTTTTGGCTAAAGCTAAGATAGTGGTATCGCTGTGGGGCTGAGAAGGAATTGTTTTTCTTGAGGTGTCAGGAGTTGCTCTCATGTTTTCTATCTTCTTGAGCTTGTTCATTGACTCCCTCTTGGCCTTGTAAAATGCAAGGGGCAGCGTTACTAGTCTGTCTGTAATACAGACGTGATGCGTGCTGAGGCTGAATGGTTGTGAGTTTAATAATTCTCTTACAGTCTGTAGGTAGCCAGAACTTGTGTTGTTTCCAGGTGATTGAGCTGTAAACAAAACAGCTGGGATTGTCTGGCTGCTTTTCTTGCATGTGATGCCAGACATGGAAGCTGGTAGCAGAGGACAGTGGTACAAATCCTCCTCTGTCGGAGAGGCGTGAGTAGTCTGAGAAGCTTAGTGTGGCTAAAGTTGTTCTGTGCTAGGCTGGTTCTGATCGTCCTCAAAACCAGAGAGCCCTCCATAAGTTTTGTGAACTGGCAAGCAAACTGATGTAGTGAAGTTGTCTAGATAGACAGCCAACCAGGAGAAGAAAGGTTGTTTAGTCCTGTTGCTGATTGATAAAAAAAGTCCTCACAGAGGTCATGGCATTCCTGAAGTATGGAATCTAATTGCAAACCTGAAATATCTGTTGCTTTTGCTTCTGGCAGTCTTGCCCCTGAAGACCTTTTCAGAGTACTAAAGCAGCAGTGTTTTCAGTACTCCTTAAATACTACATTATAGCTAGCTAAACACTGTGAATGTCAGTGAGTATCTGGCCTGTTGCAAACACTGCACAAACTGGGAAGCTAACTTGGCCTCAGGTTTTCTTTCTTAGTCTAAGAAGATCAGGAGGTGTCTGTCTCCATCTCATTCAGGAAAATGAGAGGAGTGCTTTGAGTGAGTCAAACACACAGTGCCTCAGTCCCCTGGATTAGTAAGAATTTTGGAGGATGTTGAATATATTAATGTACAAGAATCACTTGAAACAAACCTATTTAGATGCAGCAGCTCCTCCAGCTGATATGTCTGTCCAGGAGTGCAACATCTACAGAAAAATTGCTGCAGTGTTTGTGGTGAGGTCAGGTATGAGTGTGTGTGGCAAAGGGAGTAAAATGACATCTCTGAGCATGAAACTGATGCTTTTTTGTTCCTAAAGGTACAACAGTGACACCTAATGTCTCTGCACCTGGGCAGAAGATTCCAGGTAAAGATCTAACAGATACAAGGGCTGAATTTTGTGGGTATGGTTCTAAGGAACTGAAGTTTACACTTGGTCTGAAACAGATCTGCTGTCCCCTGAAACTGTAGTGATTAGTTCTGGATAAATCCCTGTGATTGCTAGAGGTGAAGGTGGTTCTAGATTTCATATTGTGCTTTTTTTTTTTTGTATCAGATTTGTTTTCTTTGCAAATCTAGCAGTGTATCTTGCAATCCCTTCCCTAGGAACTGTTGTGATGGATTTGGTCTCAGTGAAAGAAATACCTTAGTACATGGCAGTGGAGACTGCCTACAAAAGGACCACTTCCAAAGACTTTATACAGGGTCTGTAAGCTGAATTTAGTGTCATCAAATTCCTGCTTCACCCATCGCTGTGTGGGTGCTGTGAAGGTGGGCACGGTGCTGCCCACAGCCAGTTGCCAGGTTGCAGTGCTACTGTCACCGTGAAAGAGTTAGTTCCCACAGCCCTACAAGTGTGATGCTTCAGAGTATTTCCTGGTTCCCTGGCTTGTAACTTTCCCTTTCATAGGTATGAAGGTTTTGGAACTTCCTATTAGTGAGTCCTTCGTGGTGTCTGAAAGAAGTAACTGAAACTGCAAAGCTGGAATGAACTGTTTGCTTTTCTGTGGTGGTATATTTCATACCACTTTTCACTCACCTATTTTACTTTGTCCTGCACTTTGCTAATGTGCCAGAGATCTGGAAATGATCCTTTCAACTACAGCTTGTTCCCCACTTCTTCTGTGCTTTGTGAGCACTTGATTTACTTGCAAATGCCTGAGTGTCTGAGGCATGATGCTGACCTTGAATCTGTGTTCCCAAAGCTACACGTGGCCGTTCCAGGATGTCAGTTATCCCAGAATCACAGTGTGGCCTCCAGGAAAATGAGATGAGGGTGGATCCCTGCATTTCTACACAAACCAAAAACAATTCCTCAGTTCCTGGTGAGTGGAAAAAGAAGGTGGCAGAATCTTACTGTGAAACAAGATGGTTTGTATTCACTTAACTAGCTAAGCTGCAAATCCCAGGGGTGAGGAACAAATTCTACCCATTTGTATACGTAAAAACAAGAGAGAAAGAGGTCTGCCATTATGTAAATATCCAGGGCCCCTACCTGAAGGAGTTCTCAAAGGACTTTGGAAATAATATTGTTGAATAATTAGGTGCTTTTATTAGCCAGGGACCTGTGGTTGGGCGAGTGGGTGGATGTGGTATCTCCTTAAGAGCATAAAGCGGTATTCATAGGGCTGAAGTGGGGAAAAAAAGCTCCTTAATGCTGCTCCCAACACATTCTGTAACTACACTAGTAGTAGTTTTACCTGTACTGGTTGTATAAAGCAAGAACTTGAGCCTACTTGAATTACAAATTGTAGTTATTTATCTTTGCCCTATGAAGGCCATATGCCTTGTGTTTAACGTTCTGCAAAGATATTGAAATAAGAGGCTTGAAACGGAATTCTTGTCTGGTGTGGCCTTGACTTGCAGCTTTGAATAAAAGTTGGTGATCAGCAAAGTAAGGAAAAGAACCCCAAATATCTGCACACTTACCACAGGTTTTAACCAGCGCTCTCTCCTGCCTCAGAATCAGAGCTGAGGAATGCTTGTGGTCTGTGAGGCTGCACACATTACAACATTTTTCTAATCTAATTATTGGTTTTGTCCTGGCTTTTCTGCAGCTGGCCGAACCAGGGCTAGCAGGCTGAACTGTGCTCCAGAAGCCGCGCTGCCGAATGTAAATGGAGATACAGAGGATCACCTGCTTGCTGCTGGAATAGGCTCTTCAATGAGCCCAGGTAACAGGGAGCAGTGGGTAAGAACTGACCCACCAGGCAGCAGTGTGTTGCTCTGTGATCTGCTGCTTTGTAAACTCCAAGACAGTAACTTTGAGAATTGTGAGTGTTTTCTATTACCAGTGCATGGTTGTTACAGCAGTGTCTCCTCAGAAATGCTGCCTTTACTTCAGAGCAGCAGTGAGGTTTGCTAGGCAGTTCCTGGGGCAGGTAGATCTGGTTTGGGAAGGAAGTCCTGTGCAATTAATGACCATCCTTCTGAAGATGATTGTTTCCTGTGCACCTTAAACTGTCAGCAGCCTGTGAAAGTTGAAGTTTCTGTACTATGAAAGTTTAATGCAAGGAAAATGTTTTTATTTTACCTAGTTCGGAGAAGATCTAACATTGTGAAAGAGATGGAGAAAATGAAAAACAAGAGAGAAGAAAAGAGAGCTCAAATTAGTGAAATCAGGACAAAACGTGCACAGGTAGAGTACAATGCACCAGTAAGGGCAGGTTCTGTAGGACAGCACATCAGAAGAATTAAAACCAAAGCACTTTGCCCAGGCTTTGTTCTTACAAAGCTGTATGCAAAGACAGATTAATTCTAGTTTCAGAAAGTTCTGAATCTTGTGGCCTTTAAGTGAACTATTTCTAATTGTGTAGCTGATTGTTTAGGATGCTGGGGGCCTTTTCTGCTGCAACAAGTTAATTACCTTTGCATCCATCGTTTTATCCATGCAGGAATTTGACACCAGCTCTCCAAACTGGGAGTTTGCACGGATGATCAAGGAATACAGAGCAACTTTAAACTGCCAGCCAATATCTTCATCTGACCCAGTAAGTAAATACTGAGGCTACTGACTGCAGCCTGTACAGGTTGCTTTGGTTTGTACTGAGGACTTTGTAGCATACAAACGATTTAGTGCATTGCTACCTTGGAAATCCTCTGAGCATGTTGTGGTCTTGAGGGACCTGGTGGTATGTGTGAGGTCACTTACTGTCCCTGTTGAGGCTAAACTGTCTTGTGTTCCTTTGCATATGTCACTAGCAAAAAAACTTGTGTACTTTAACAATCATTGTGCACTGATTTGTGTGGCAGTGTCAGTATTCTTCAGAGCTTGTAAAAGGCAGAGCCCGTTACGCTGTAGCTTAGCTTGTGGTAGGTACAGGTGTAAGTTAAAACAGGATTGCCTTATAACAGAAAGTGGTGTCACATGTAAGGTCATATTATGTACCTTTAAGCTATATCAAAAAGCAGAGAAACAGAAGACTTGCCTCCCTGTGAGGATGGGTCTGATTTGTAGTGGAGGCAGCTCTGATCAGCATATAGAGAAGTAGATGTGAAGGAGCATTGGATTTTTCTCTTTGATGCTACGTAGGTGTGGGTGCAACTGTGACATAATTAATACTTTTTTTCTTTCTTTTCCTTTTAGATAGAAGAACATAGGATTTGTGTCTGTGTGAGGAAGCGCCCTCTTAATAAACAAGGTGGATGTGCTGACATGGCAGTTCTGCCTTTCAGCAGTTTGATGTTTATTCTTAGAAACTCACTGTCTTTTCTGTCAACAGAACTTCTAAAGAAGGAATGTGATGTGATTACTGTTCCAAGCAAGTCTGTCCTGCTGGTGCATGAGCCAAAGCAGAAAGTGGATCTAACAAAATACCTGGATACCCAAGCATTTAGATTTGACTTTTCATTTGATGAAGGCTCTTCCAATGAAATGGTTTACAGGTAACACTTCTTGCTGACTGGGAATGACTTCCAAGACAGAGCTATGGCTAGGTGGCATCCTGGCTTAAAGAAACTGCTACCTGAAACTAATATTAAACTCCTTTTTGGAGGGAACCAAAGACTGAAAAGTCTAGAGCTTATTTTTTGATGTGGCTTTAATTTCCTAGGGATGGGATTTGCCTTTACTTGCTTTTTTAAAACAAAAATTACGAAATGCTTGCCATAACTGTATCTTACCTTCTGAATACTCAGGTTCACTGCTAGACCTCTTGTAGAGACCATCTTTGAAGGTGGGAAGGCAACGTGCTTTGCGTATGGCCAGACAGGCAGTGGCAAAACACATGTAAGTGTTTCTCCAAGGTATTAAACTTTCTACCTTTAAAGCTCCTTTGTGCTGACAATGAGTAGGATTGTATAAGGAGTTTGGATCTTGGCTTATTGTCTTAAAGCTAATACTTTGTCAGTCAATTTTCTTTTTCTTAGTTTTATGTATTAGTGGGTTTCCTTTGAGGAAAATTGTACTAAATTAACCCTGTAGCTGTTTTTTTTTTTTTTTAAAGTCTTAAGATGTCCTGTCACATTAGTGTTAGTTGTGGCTAATCCTTGCCTCAAAAGGTTGTTGCTGCCTTGCTGAACCTGCAGAGTGGGGCTGTTGGCCTACATCTGTGCCAGGCTGGTGTCTGCATCATGTTTTGATCTTGGAGGTGTTTGACAGACTCTGATTATGTAAGAATAAGTCTCCTGTTGCACGTAAACATTTAAGTGGTCTGATGTTGTCTGTGAAGTGGGAAAATTGGTGTGTTTGCTTTCTAACCACTCCTTCCAGCCTACTAGTTGTCGATTCATGAGACATGATGATTGTGTTTTCTTGCCTCAAAGGTTATCTGCTCTAAATTTTCAGCTGTGCTCTCTTTTGAACTCCTTTTGACAACTACAGGGAAGGAAAGTGGGGAAGCTTTTTCCTCACAGCATGACAGTGGAGTCAAATCTGCTGTCTTGTTCTGCAGGAAGCCTTTACCTCAAACCACAGTGATCTGGTCTGGGCTAGTCTGTCAGTTTGAGTAATCAGGCAGTAGCTGTCATTCCAGTATTAGAGGGAAGTTTTAGGTGAGGGTCTCCTACATTAGTGCATGTAGATCCTTTCTGGTGATCCAGAAGAAAGTTTGGAAGCTTACAGAAGTCTGGATGTAGGCTGCCTCCAATGCACTGGAATGGGCAGGCAAACTTGCTCATCTGAGCATTGCTACAGGAGTAAACTGAGGCACTAGAATCCGAAGCAATGAAGTGACTTTCCTTTCTGGACCCCAGGGTGCAGAGCTAGCACAAGGACAGTAGCTGTTCTTTGAGTCTGGAGTGCTGCATAGTTAAGATCTGGTAGACAGTGTGTGTCATGGGATTGAGTTTCGGGGTATTTTATACTTGACTCTTACATACAAAAGTCACCAGGATGGTACCAACTGAAACACTTGTTGGCATTAAAAGTATCTTGCTCATGTAGAACTCAGTTTTGGTATCACTTCTGTAGGTAGCAGTGAAAATGCTGCTCAATTTGTCTGAAGAAATAAGGCTTGCTGCTTCTGGCCAGAGGCTAATTAGTGGCACTGTCAGGGCTACTCCTCCTTGGAGGAGCAACTACTTTGACTCTACTGCCAAGCCTTACAGGTGTTCAGCTGTTGTTTTGCATAGTCCAGATCTTCCTCCTGAACTGATAGGGGAGCAGCAAATGAATTCTGTCCTGAATTGCACTGTGTTCTAATCATGCTGACATTGGAGAGTGTGTGTATATATACATGGTAACTTCTTAATATGTTCTCAGGACTAAAATCAGGTAGCCTGACTTGTTTATAACCTTACCTCTGGCCTTTTTCTCATTACAGACTATGGGTGGAGACTTCTCTGGGAGAGCACAGAATGCCTCCAAGGGCATATATGCTTTTGCATGTAAGTTGATTCTTCTTTAGATATGAAAATCATATTAGTGCTTGTTTTTCCTAAATAGATCTG
The DNA here is from genome assembly GCF_964237585.1 of Gallinula chloropus. Classification (NCBI taxonomy): domain Eukaryota; kingdom Metazoa; phylum Chordata; class Aves; order Gruiformes; family Rallidae; genus Gallinula; species Gallinula chloropus. The sequence continues at coordinate 10,860,313 of NC_140091.1, forward strand.
GATTTGTATGGTTATTTAAATGCTTCCAGTGGAAGATGCATATAAAGAATTTGTGTTTTAGTAATAAGCAGTGGTGTTCACAAGAAGTATGGCTATGGTTTGTTTTTTTCAATTTTAAAGTATTTTTCCACCCAGCCTGTAAGGTCCCAGATCTGTACTTACCTGGCCAGAATATTTTTCTTGTTGAAGCAAAGACATGACACTTATGGGGTGATGACACTTTTTGGACTGAACCATTTAATTTTGATTCTTCTGCTTTCCTTTTGCCTCAGACTAAAGGTGGTGGTTGGAAATACCTGATTTTGAATGAAACAAACCCCAGTCATTTCTGATATAAAGCCTGTCACACAGAAAGCATATAAATGCTTCCTGTAAGCATTAGATGCAAAAAAGCTTGGCACACACAAAATTACTTCAGAAAACAGATGTTTAGAAGCTCTTCCTTGAATGCCTAGAAAGCACCATGAACCCTGACCTCTTCTACCTTCTCTTCAGAAGGCATATTGTGAAACCATTCTGTGTTGCAAGGTAGTTCACTCATCTCTGACAATTAGCTATTACTGGCCCTGAAGGGAAAGTATTTGCTTTTAGCTCAATTTCCAAGTCTGAAGCCTGACTGAGAGGCTGCACTGGATCCAGCCAAAGGGTCAGTTGCTCTGTTGTATTGTCTTCAGGCAGCTGCAGTGCAGATGCTCAGGGATCCATATTTTCCAAGCTTCCCACAAGAGGTGCTTGAAACAAATTCATTATGTAGGCCTGTCCAGAACAATAGTGGGTCCCTGTGTTCCCCCAGATCAGGAAGGATTGCTGGCTGTGGGTGACATCAGCAGCAGAAGCTTCTGAATCCCCCTGTTTTCAGGCCATGGGTGAGGGTGTTGCTGAAACTGTTCTCCAGATGGTAGACCAGCACTAATTGTTCTACTGGCATTTGTTTAGGCTGTCATTTGTCTGCTAGACAATGTCTTCTAGCTCTGCAATATTTGAAAGTAGACCAAATAGCAACTAAATGTGCGTTAAGCTAGTTAACTAAACTCTGCCTTTCCTCACTAGCACACGATGTCTTCCTCCTCCTAAGCCAGCCCAGGTACAGGAGTCAGAACCTGGAAGTCTACGTGACTTTCTTTGAAATATACAATGGAAAGGTGAGAGTGTTTTAAAAACTGTGACCTGAGTTCTTTAGCTGAATGCTTCACAAGTGGCTGTGTGAAACTTGTTTCTATAGTTCTACTAATATAGTCTATTCTTGGTGTGTTTGGAATTGAGTTGGAAAGCTATGTTAAAGGTGCTGTTTATCTATGAAGACTTACAAGGAGACTTTGTTCATATTTCTCTCAATCTTGTTGTCTGAATATAGGTGTTTGACCTCTTGAATAAGAAGACAAAGCTTCGAGTCCTGGAGGATGGCAAACAGCAGGTCCAGGTTGTTGGTCTGCAAGAGATACAAGTTGGCTCTGCTGAGGATGTCATCAGAAAGATTGAGATGGGCAGTGCCTGCAGGTTTGGTGCCTTAAAACCACTAAGAGTCATGTCCTGTTGTACCCCCTTGTCTAAAAAAAAAAATGTATAATGTCTGTAGCTGGTGCTTTGAGGCTTAAACAGAAGCCTGTTGTTCCCAGTAATAGGCAGGCACAGAGAAGCACCTCTGCTTGAAAACAAGGTGGTTACAGAATAAAGGGGCTGGCAGGGAGGTCAGAGTTTGTGGTTCACCTGCCGTTGTGTAACTCCAAGAAGAGAGAATCTATTCACAGGAGGAGATGGCTGCTCAATTTAGCTGCTTTCTAGAAGTATCAGCTAGTGTACAGGAGCACAAGTAGCTCCCTCTGGGCCTGTAAGATCAAGGAAGAGCAGCTGGCATTAACTTAGTTGCAAAAATGCTTTGGCTTAACTGCAGGCCAGATGAGCTATTCCAATGACAGCAAAACCACTACATCTAGACTAGATCCCAGAATGAAAGAATCCTGGAGAGCAGGTGCCAAGGGACAGCTGTAGGCTTGGGTCATCATCCTGGCAGGAAGGCAACTGTATTGTCATACTGGTGCCTTTAATCAGGAGGAAAATCTGTACTATCAAGTCTTATCTCAGTGAAGCTGCAACTGCTGTGGAAACACTACTAAGGAAATGAGCTCCTTGGCTTCTGTATTAGCTGCATGTGCAGGTATGGGCACCCCGCCCTCTGCTGCATGTGCTTCTCTGGCAATTTTTCCCAGAAGCGTTTGTCACTTCAGACTCCCACCTTATTTTGGGCCAACCTCCCTCCCTTCCCCCAGCAGCAGGGGCACAGGTGGGATGGTGAACCCTCCAGCCTTCTCAGGGAAAGATGATGAAGGTCACAGAGGTTTATAGCAACTTACAGGACTCCAGGCTTTGCCTTGCAGGGATGGGGCAGGTGCAGTTTCCCAACAGAGGTGGTGCCAAGCCAGCTTGGGTGGAGAAAGGGGATTTACTGTGATTGTGATGTGTTAGCAGAGCTCACTGTGGTATGACAGATGTGTTGGGAACATGGCATGTGGCTGCTCTGAGGCTGGGACATGGAGCTGAAAGACACTTTCAGCACTGCAAATCATATAAGGCATTAGTGGTTGGAAAGGCATTCCACTGTAGGCTGGTGCAGCTGAGCCTGGCAGATTAAACAGCCTTAAGTCTCTACAACTGGGCTGCAAGTTCATATCTGTCACAGCAGTGCTGCTGTGGAATGGCCTGTGATGTCAGAGCACAACTCATGCTAAACCTGAAGTATTAATGTATAGGATAAAACCAGGGAGGCTAAAGGACTGAACTGAATGGCTGCAAGTCTTGCCTAGTGCTGTGGGCACCCGTTGCACCTTCTGTGAGACAATCCTAATGCCCGTTTGCATCTCTGCTGCAGGACATCTGGGCAGACTTTCGCTAATGCGAGCTCTTCGCGGTCACACGCCTGCTTCCAAATCATACTGCGCCAGCGAGGGAGGATGGTTGGCAAGTTTTCCTTGGTGGATCTGGCAGGAAATGAGAGGGGTGCAGACACATCCAGTGCTGATCGGCAGACACGAATGGAAGGTGCAGAAATCAATAAGAGCTTGCTGGCTTTGAAGGTGAGCTGTAGCTCCAGGAGCAAGTAGTGCTAATCAACACATGGATTCCGCTCACTCTGGGGTTACCTGTTCTGTTCCCTTTTTGGTGCAAGGGAAAAGAACAGGCAAAAGATAAATTCAGAATATGTTTCCAAGAAAGCAAACCAGTCAGGCCAGGCACTGATACATCTGTTTTCAGCTTTGTTCAAGTTGTTTCTTTGCATGTGATGGATATATACTAGCTGTCCTGTGACAGTCATACCTGGAGTGTATTTAAAAGGCTATGAAGCACTTACAGTGCAATAGGGGTGACCATTCTCCAGCCTGTTGGGTTTGACAGCAGTTTGGTGGTTGATAGCTTGCAAAGCTGTCTGAGAAGAGATGCAAAAGACTTGTCTTTTCCTAGGAATGCATCCGTGCTTTAGGGCAGAATAAATCTCATACCCCTTTCCGGGAGAGCAAGCTGACCCAGGTGCTAAGGGACTCATTCATAGGAGCAAACTCAAGGACTTGTATGGTGAGTACATGCACAGTGCAAACACACCACTTATGGGCTCTGTGATTTCACTAAATAGCTGCACGCCCCTCTTCTAGAGTGAGGGGCCTTTGAAGTCAGCAAGCTTTGGTTCATTCAGTTTTCCTCCTCCACTTGCCCACAGTGACAGAGAACAAAAACTGATGAGCCTTGCCCAGCACCAGTAGAAGCAGGACTGCAGAAGTCACTTCCATGCAGTCAACCTACAGCAGAGCCTGATGTGCTCTCAAAGGGCTGTGCTTCACTGGCTTTGTGTGCATGCTGCCCGGGGAAGGTCAGATACAAGGCCCTGCTGCATCCCAAAGAAGCTATTGCAAAAAATGGGCTTGTCTCCATACTTCAGCTCTGACCCTTTGTCCTAACGTGTCCCAGCTTCCTGGGGAGATCTGTGGGGCCATGAGCACAAGTCAGATGTGAGAGTTACTGAGGTTTTGTGTTCTGTTTGCAGATAGCAATGATTTCTCCAGGCATGAGTTCGTGCGAGTACACCTTGAACACCCTGAGATATGCTGACAGGTAATGGCCTTTGACCTGGGGATTTTATTCACATTATAGAAGGTGTTTTGGCTGGTTTTATTTTGACCAAAAGTTCTCCTGCCATTGCTTGTAATGGTAACTCGGAGGTTGGTTGCTAGGAGCAAATTATCTGAACGCTGTCTTAGGAACTCCATGTGAAACACGTTAGTCATGGTTTAATACAGTCTGTCTCTTCTTCAGAGGAGGCTCATGATAGGCTTCAGACTGTCCTGGGTTTTGTAGGGAGATTACCCTGCCCTAGATGGTTGCCTCTGTGCCCTTTACTTTTTGCAGTACTCCATGTTCCATCTCTAAGTGGTGTGCTAGGAATGTGTCCTTGACATTGCCCTACTTTTAGCACAAAACACTTGGTGTTCTTGACAGACTCTGGTGTGAGCTAAGAGGGTATGGCACCTTGGGGACTTTTAGGTGAAATCTGAAAGACCTGGAGAATTCAGATGCCTCTAAGCAGATGGTGGGAATGTGTTTTGAGTGCCCCATGGTGTGCCTTGGGTACTTGCAGGGCAAGGGAGACTTGCAGGGACTGAACCCCGGGTTTCCCTGGGGGTCCTGCTGATACCTGGAACCCCTGTGAGTGCAGTGAGTACCTCCTGGTCTCGGCTATGTATGCCTCAACACCCTTCTGGTGAGGTGACAAGTAAAAAGAAGGCTGTCACTTTTGTCCTGTGTTACAAGATGACACTTGTACACTTCAGGCTTAGAGCTTCCATTCGTTTAGTTCACAAACAACTCTTTGGAACACTGAATCTTGAGAGGTTCCCAGACTTGGTTCTGGATTGGAGTTGCAGTTCTTTTCTTCTGGTGGTCAGTCATTCCTGCTCACCTGAAAGGACAGGACAAAATGCAACATCTGACTTGGTGTGCTTCAGTGAGATTCTGGTCTCAAGTCGGGCCCATGGGGTTCTTAGCCAGTGTACAAGGCAAGTTCAAGATCTAAGAAGGGGATGTGAGGCTGAAACTCACTGGAAATATGAAGCTGACTCTAGTAAGTGGAATGAAATATCCAGCTGGTGTCTGACATTACCTCTAGTACCATGTCATCAGCCATGACTAATCCTTATTATAGATCTATTCTGGCACAGCAGGACTCTGGGGGGGAAAAACCTTATTCCTTTTTCTTTCCATACTAAGTTCTCTTAGTTGGTCACGACAGACCTGACGTGTGGAAGACAGTTTCTGTGAAAGGTGTTGCTGGCAACACCAGTGTGTACTTGGATGTTTTTCTCCAGGAGAGGTTCTAGACTGGGCATGATGACAAATGTGTGTGTGCTCTCCTTCCTATCGCACTCCGGGTTTTCTGCCCGTGTGAGCTTGTTCTGGGGGTGGTAATGTGCAACTCTGAGGTGCAGCACTGATCAACTGCAGTAGCCTGGAAACTGCTAGAAGTGTTTGAGTGACAAGTCTTCTTGTTGCAGAGTGAAAGAGCTCAGCCCTCATAATGGCGTTGGTGAAACACAGAATCAGATGGAGACTGAGGAGATGGAGACCGGTGGAGAAGGCTCATGTCTTCAGTACAGTGTATGTGTGTGTGTGGTGGGTTGAACAGCTCTCAAAACTGGGAACAAGTTGCTATTCTTACTTGAGCTGTTTCTTGCAGCTCTCCAAGGATGAGGAGGAAGATTTCTCTTCCCACATGTTCCGCTTCCGTGAGGCCATGACCCAAATTAACGAATGGGAGGAGAAGGCTGTCGAACAGCTTAAAGACATGAGACAGGTACGTGGCAGAGGTGAGCCCAGACCAGGCTGCCTTCTACATGTTGTGATAGCAGCTTGCCTTGTCTGAGCCAGGTACTGCTGGGTAGGCTGTGGGCTGCAATGCAAGATCCTGTACAGTATAGATCCTCACTGCCAACTTCTCCTGTCTTCCTGCCCAGCTGGTTAAACTGGGGTATTTCAGTGCTTGCGGTCAGCTAGTCCCTCTTTCTCTCCAACTAGCAACCTCTACTTGCAGCTCATGAGCACTGACTGGTACTGGCTTGTAGAAGCTCAGCTTTGTGCTAGATTTGAAGAAAATAATTAAATTCCAAAAAGCCAATTTTTCACTACTGTTATCTTTGTAAATATAGAGAATGATGATTGAATTCAACTACCTTGTGGGAACCACAGAGCAACCAGACTATGATCTTGAGACCTTTGTGAGCAGAGCCAAGTGCTTTACAGAGGAGAGTGCAAGAAGCTTCCTTAGTCTCAGAGGTATGTTAGTGTTTGATTAGCAGAGTTGCTAATCTTTTCTTATTTTTAAAAAACCTGAAAGTAATACTGGCATGCCCATGGAGGTTTGAGCACCCAGTTATTCTGCACAGCTTATCCTTAGGATACTTTCCTAGGTAACTGCACACACTGATCTGAAATGTCCTGTTGTCTGCATTTTCCAAAGTAAAACACTGGCTAGTAACTTCCACTTGCTTTCACTGCCATATAAAACTGCCTTCTCTTGAGAAGAATCCACCAAAAAGAGCAGGTGAGCTCAAGTCTGGCTAGTTAGTTTTGTAGTTTACCTTTTGCCTTGGCCAAAAAAACCCCGACCAACCAAGACTTGAGAAAGAGATCCAGGTGCTTCATTGCAGGGATTTGTAGGGATATGCCCACAGCTTCCACTCCTTTCTCATGGATATCAGGCCTTAATACCCATACTGGTCTAGTGAGGGTGTCCCTGCCCATGGCGGGTGGAGGGGTTGGAACTACATGATCTGAGGTCCCTTCCAACCCAAAGCATTCTATGATCCTCTGTAACAGGCATCTACCAGACACATACTGAGTTGCCACATCTGCTAGCACCCACAGTTGGCATGCCTTTGCCTTAGTGTTAAGGGCATTACTTAATGTGCAAGAAAATCCTTCTGACTGTTCAGTTCTGACTCAGACTTCCCAGTTCCACCAGCTGCCTGTTCCCTGAGCCCTGCCTCTCCTCCTGTGGACTGCACTGGCTGAAGTGCTGCTACAGATACAGTGGTAGAGGACAGGAAGGCAGATGTCTGGCTGGGCTGACACATGGAACAGAGCACAGGTATACAGGCTGCCTGACTGGGATGGGGAAGCTCCAAAGGTGGCAAGGGCTACTTTTCTGCCACTGTTACAGTAACTTGGGCTTTGCCACTTGAACCCTTAGAGCTGGCATTGTCTTTGTCTCAAAAAGCAGGGCTGAGAGGGTTTTGGGTATTTTTAAATAAAGCTGAGAATTGTGGCATCAAAGTGACTTTATTTTTAAACAGCTTTGGCTGCCCTCCTATCTTAAACGCAGCCCCATGGCTGTACCCCTTCATTCACCATGGGGGGGTGGTGACAAGGTAACAACAGGAGATGCTCTGCTCTCCTCTTTGCCTTTATATGCCAGGGAAATGCGGCCTGCTGGGATAGCTGGATTAGCAGCATCTTGTCTGAACTGCAAACTGCAGGCTTGAAGCTGACTAGAACTGAACAAGTGTGGCTGAAGAGCTGTGTGGGACCAGGCAGGATTTGATTTTTGTGCTGAGCGGTTCTTGCAGACTTCGCTTCCTGCAGAGCCCTGCTGAGGGGGACAGCTGGACTGGGGAGTTCAGCTTCCAGGTTCAGCCTCCATCATTCCCCTCTTCCTTTACAGAAACACTGGATGCCCTGGGGATTGCCATGCAGCTGGAAGAACAAGCCAGCAAGCAGATGCAGCGGCGGCAGCGGCCTTAGTAAATACAGCAAAATCTGGTTTACAAGCAGTCTTGCATGCTTGTCAGTGGTTTGTGTAACTCCTGATTTAACCGTGGTAAAGTGTCTGTGGGTTGTGTGTGCAGTGACCACAGCAGTGTGTCTCTCTTTGTGGCCTGGTAGCAAGAGTGCTGGAGGCACCCGCTGCCAGGCTTGGGGAGGGGGGCCTGAGGAGTGGGGACAGAGATGCTAGATGTGTCCGGCATGTGGCCCTCTGCTTGTGACAATGGTGTCTCTACAGAACTAGATACATATGTTTTCTAGTCTACATATAACTTCCAGATGTGCTTGAAGCATTGCACAACTGTTGGAAGCCTGACTCTTCCAGAAAGAAAACGTATTACATGTGATTCTTAAAAAAAAAAAAAAATCAGTATTTTAAAGAGTTTGATAAATAAATATTCCGGGGTTAATAATATTTAATGTTATAAAAATCTATTTCTTCATGACTTTGAGGTCTAACAACTGACTGATTTCTTGATTGAGGTTTCTTTTTAAACTATTAACTTGCAATGTTTACATAAAAATCTCTTGAGATACATTTTGTCTCTTAATTTTGAGATTCTGCTGGGTAGGACTTGCCTAGCAAGGGCCAAGCTGTTTTAGATGGTACCTATCCTGCACCTGAGCAAGGCTGGGTGTATACTGAGTGGCTCAGCTCTTCTGGCATCAGGTAAGTAAGAAGGACCCTGTGATACTCCCTTATAGCATCCTGGGGCTATCTTCAAAGCTTAAGTAAACTCCATCACACTTTGCATATATATTTCTCATGATTAAAATGCCCCATAAAATACATGTGTTCAGTAGCCCACCAAAATCTGTATCTGAGGGCAGAAGTGCAAAGCTGGCCCCTGCCATTGCCCTTGTGTGCATCCTGGGTATGGTGGTCTATGCAACCTGTCCTCCTGGCTGGATACTGGTGGGTGGAAGACAGCTGGGAGCCCTGTGCTGCTGCTCTGTTTACTGCTTGTTCAGCTTGTTCCAGGGTTTATCTTGAAAGGACAAAACAGCCCTGGGAGCTCTGTCTGTAGCCAGACAAAGGTCAGTGAATGGACTCTTAGGCCATACTCCTTCCTCTACATCCCCCTACCCTGGTGTATGCTTCCTGAACTAGCTTCTGCCCCTGAAACTAAAGGGGGTGATGAAGTGTCTGTACCCCCAGCTCTGCACATACCTTCAGTGGACTGCAACCTTGCCATGTCTCTGGGGATGTCCACTATGTTGGAGGCCAGTTCTTCAGCCTCAACTGGGTCCATTTTTGTGTACCAGGTATCAGGACTGTCCTAGAAAAAGCAGTGAAAGAGTTAAGATCTTCAAGGGATGAGCAGCTAAAGAAGGGATACTTTAACCTGGCCAGCTGTGATACTTGGTCATTACTGGTTTTGGTACTGAAAGCAATGTGGGGTTGAGCCCTCTTAACTTTCCTCTGAACTTTTAAAGCTGACTGGGCTTTGCCCACATTAAGATGGCACAGCCAGAGCAAAAGGGTTATTATTCTCTGAGTTTGGATGGTTCCCCTTCAGCTGTTACTACACTCTATCCAGCTTTGTCCAGGGGTGTCTTGGGCTAAGGGTGGGACTCATTGTGAGGAATGAAATGTTGCCCCTTGGTTGTCCTGTCTTCCCTCCCTGGACCTACTGTTGCTTACTAACCTGTGTATCTACCCCAGGAGCAAGAGTCGGGAGGGACCTAATTTAGAAGAGCTCATGTCACCTCTTGTCTCACTGACCCTTCAGCTCCCACTTCTGTCACAAGTTCCCACGGTCACAGCACTGGCAGTAGTCTGAGTTTCCCTCCTTGCTCTGTCTTGGGGTGGAGCCAGAGCAATTATCTTCCTGAATACCAAAGAGGAATGCTTCTCAGAGGGGGCCTTGGTTTATGTCTCAGCTCTCATGCAAGCCCTGATTTCTGGTGGAAATAAATCCACTCCCTTCAGCCCTGCAAAACAGACCAAGGTCCTGCTAACAAACACCAGGAGGGAGGCATGATTACCGTAAAGTGCTGGAACAGTCTGTCCCCTAGTGCTGCCTTTACCCCCTCCTCCACAAAGGGAAATGTGTGGACGAAATACTGCAACAGAACAGAAGAGTTGGTGTGTAAGGAGAAGGGATGGGAGTATGGACAGATCTCTGGGGGTGATGGGGCTCCAGATAACCTTTGTCATGTGCCCTGAACCACCCACACCGGTGCTACTGCTGGCACTTCCTTGTGGTATATTCAGCTCAAGCTTTACTTTGCTCTTCCCCCCCTCCCCCACCCCAGTGCCAGTTCCCACATTTGTTGATGTGAAGGGGAGAGTGTTTCAGTGAAATGATTGTAGTGCAGAAGCTGCTGGAGAGCTCATCTTGCTCTGCTGGTGGTGCCTGCTCAGGGGAAGGGTGCAGTGACCCTTTATGTTACTCTGTAGGTTTGTAACCCCCTCTTTCCTCCCTGAGCAGCCTAGTTCTTGGCCATCACTTGTTAAGCCCTTCCTGTTTCCTGACAGCATGGCCCTTCCCTGTGGGTGTTACACAGGAAGAGCTAGGCTGAAACAGGCCAAACCCCCTTACCCAGCACCGCAAAATAGCCTGCTTTCACCTCTGTGCTAATGTTTTACTCTTTGCAAGTTGTCCTGATTAGCCCCTTAACGCTCCCTGTGCTTGCCCCCTGGAGCCCATTCCTGAAGAAGTATTGCTCCTGCCTTTGTGGGCAACTCTCTGTCTGTGCTGCTTAGGAAAAGCCCACAGTGTGGGGAGCCTTTCTGCTCAGGTGCTCTGGGAGGAGATCGTGTGTTCTGATGTTCTCTGGCATATACCACCATACCTCCAAGGAGGCACTTGCATGGCTTTGGCTGTCCGGATGATCCAGATTCCCCAGAGCTGCCATCAGACCATGTACCACTTTCAGCTGGAGCAGATCTTCAGCCACTTCTGCTGACTCCTTGGCTAATACGCTGCCATGAAAAAGATGCTGTCACCTGCTATCCCATATAGGGGAGGAAGCACACAACAAATTAAGTCTGGACCTCTTGGTGCAGATGGTGCAAGGCAATGGAAAATGATGTGTTCCTACCCTGCCCTAGCAGCGCCAACAGATGGGAGAGTCTCTAAAGAGAAATGTTTGGCTGTGCATGGATTAGCAATCATTAAACTAGTTAACTATTGGCAGGAGCTTCCTGGGCTGTATTAAAATCTAGCAAGTTTCTTGTGTGACCATGAAGAACCCAGGACTCAAAACTACCACCATCACTTCTGTGAACATACCCTGGAAGACACTCCTGTCAAGGAGTATGTCAAGGGCCTTCTGTTATCTGCTTTTGCAGGAAAACTGTTCTGATAGCACTATCTTGTGGACACTGCAGGAATTTCATATTAAAGGAACAAATTTTAGCTCAAATATCTGAATTTCCTTAAGGATTATGTAGACTGCTGTAGACTCTACTGTTGGGTTGCTGTTGTTGAACAAGGGTGTTTCCCTGCTCCCTGGGGCTCCTGGCTATGTGGAGAATACAGTGGCCTTGATCAATACAGCACCCTACAGGCACTGTATTGGCAAAACACACATTGCTTCCAGGCCCAGCTATGAAGCACACAGCACATGGGGCTGGAGCAGGTAGGATTCCACATCTCTCTATAAATAAAACTTCAAGCCAGCTCCAGTGTCCATAGCAGGGAGGGTCAACCACGTTCCTGAAAACAACCCACCTCCAAACAACCCAGAACTGGGGCCTCGGCCGAGCTGAGGTACTCAGCCAGAGAGCTGTGCCAGGGAGGAACATGTCCCACTCCTTTCCTACCCAAAGCACTCACTTCCCTAAGGCCTTTTTTATACTTCAGTGGATTTTGCTCCCAAGTTTCTTACCCAATGGCTTTTGCAGCAGCTGCCTGCTGAATATACACCAGCACAGGCTGCTTCGGGCAAAGCGAGCTTGGGTCTGCAGGAGGAAAATTAGGAAGGTGAGAGTGATGCTTTGAAACACGACTAAGATGTTAGAAGGGAGGGTAGGTGGAGTTACACTGCTGGCATGAAGGGAGGATGTTGTTTTTCAGAGAACATGCCTTCAGGAAACCCTGTGGCTATGTATCATCTGCAGATCCCTGAGAGGATCTATGCAGGTGATGCCCACAGCAGCCCAGCCACAGCTCAGGGTGCCTGGGCCGCTGCACCCTGCTCCGCTGAGTTTGGGGAGCAAACACCCAGGGGCTGGACCTGTTCATCATCCTTGCCCAGCAGACAGACCTCACTGGTCTCTGCAGCCCCGCCTGCTGGCACGAGTGCTGCAGGCAAACACCTCGTGAGAGTGACCCTTGTCTCATGGTCAGGGTCACTGCTGAGCTCTGCAGATGAGGGAGCGTGGGAGAAACACACCCCTGCACCCCGGTGGCCCTGGCAGGCTGCAATCAGCTCTTTTACCTTCGGTGGTCCTGTCATGGAAGGGAAGTGCTTTCTCCCTGGGGGGTGTCAGCAATCCAACCAGGCCTTTCAGCAGGGCGGGCCGCACCTTGTGCGCCATGAGGGCCTTCAGTAGCAGGATGGCTAGAGGAGAGAGACAGGATAGCCCCTGTTATAAACCTTGTATAATCAGTTTGTTAATCAAACTGGTAGGCAGTTAAGCTATGTTAACCCTTGTAACTAACCTGTTGCTAATCGCAATTGATGTGAGGGTGTAGGATCACGATATATAGGTGGTGTAGTTATGCAGTATAGTTATGGGAAGCAGCTCTGGGAACTAACGGCTTGTGAAGGACAAGAGAGTCTGCTTCTTTTTCTTTCTTTTTCATAACAAAAGACTTACTTGTGAGAGTCTCACACTATCTCTGGGGGACAAGGATTCGAGGGCAGGATGGCATCCACCACTGATACATCATTTACCCCCTTGCTACAGAAAAACTGACTAACAAGGACATAAATTAGCTCAGACTGATAAGACCACTGCAAGCTTGCAAGACCTTCACATTCTAGGCAAATGTTGAAAGTGCATCATGAGGACGACTCAGGCTTTCTTCCAAGGACCACCAGAGACCCTCGCTCACAATTCTTGGAAGGATCTGCGCAAACGACTGATAAACTAATTAACATATGAAGCGAGAGTAGGTAGCTTTAGGTAATAATTATCTATAGGTGTTAATAGAATATTCATTGGTTTACTGCATAAATGTAGGGTGGGTCTGCTGTTTGGGCGCGCGCTGTTGGTGGAGCGGAGACTCCATGGCCGCCCAGCACTGCTTTTGCCTGCTTCTTACTTGCTCAAATAAATTCTATTTGGATACTCTAAACTAGAGTGAACAATTTGTCACTGCTGTTTATAGCAATTTTGGTGCCGTGACTGGAATGCAGGTTAACTTGGTTCGGGATCCAAACTCTGGGGAAGGCGCCTCATCTTCGGATGGCCCCTGAGTAAATGACACCCCTTCCAACACCTGCACATCTGAACCCTAAATTGAGGAAGAAAGCAAAGGAAACTGCAGTACCCCATAATTTTTGTGCACGAAGAGCCAAATGAAGACTGCAGGATGTGTGAGTATTATGAAGCAATTCCGCTCAGTTGGGGTGGGTTTCCCAAAGTGCACCTGAATGAGACGTCCCGAAGGGGCGAAGCGAGCGCAGACCCTCTTGTAGTGTGGTTCTCATTACCCATGAGGGTGTGTGCCATGAACGAGGGGAAGTGTGTGTTTGAGTGTGTGAAGGCACTTGGTAAGATGGGACAGAAGTAGAGCAAGCTGTCTGATCCCATGGAGAGGGGCCCTAAGGCAGGATGGCCCGGTATACCGCCAGAGAGTCCTTTAGGGTTAATGGTTGCCCACTGGGATGACTGGCGAAGAGTTGCAGACAGTTTTGGGTATACAAAACCATTGTTTGTATGTTATGATGTTGCCCTTTGAATTTTGTAATGTAAACTGTGTAACTACGATGTGATCTCCTGAGAGTGAATAGGGGAAATTTGGATACTTAAGTCTGACCCTCTCAGGATGTATTGCCCCTTTGAGTTGTATAGAATGGCTGCCCCTATGGCAGTTGGTAAAAGTAAACAAACAGTTGCTGCTAAGTGAGAGAACTCCTGCCTGTCACACAGGAGACCGGGGTTCCATTCCCCAACAGGGAGTCCCTTTTTGGTGACATTGATTTATTGGTATTGACTTCAGATATTGCTAAAATGAACTGAGTTTTGAAAATTGATTTAAATTTGACAAACTATTTGTGTGAGTGAAATGAGCTAACTCTGGTGTGAGTGGTGAGTGACTGAGCTGCAGCGTATCTGAGAGAGAGAAAAACCTTTTCATAACCATTGTTATGCTTTGCATATGCAAGAAATCTTTGTGCCCGGTACTGTGTGTTGTTTGAATGATTGAAGTGTTTGACTGAGATGCAGTCTGACTGCGGAGAGAGTGCGAGTTCTGATCTGTGGTCCTGCATCTCCGCGAGGAGAGCAGCTGGAGACAGACGAAGCGAATGGCAAATTTAAGCTGTTTGTGTAAACAGGAGTCAGAGTATGTGTTGAGAGTGTCCCTGTCAACAGGAGATGGAATTTTGTTATCAGAAAGAGAAGCAAAAGGGAAATAATTACGGAAGGTATAGAAAACAAACATAACAGTCTGTGGACCATAGGATGACGAAAAGACATTCCCTGAGAACTCATGAATGGGGCGCCGACAGATAAATTGGAAAAGCTAGTACTAAGACGACCCAAAAAGCCAGAAATCAAGGTTGAAAATCCTGCTCCTAGTGCTCGTTTATTGGATTGAACCACTTCCCCCAAGCTGCCAGGAGGCTAGCTCCTTCATCCCCTTGTGGTGGTGGTCAGGGGGGGGGGCGAAGGGTGGATATATCAGAAAGTTCACTGAAAACCACCAAGGTGATTTACTGATTACTTGTTCTGTAGAACCTAAGTTAATACCAGTTATATTTTTGGTAGACACTAGAGCCCAAATCTCCACACTTAGAACAGAAAAGGCTATCTGCATAGTTTTGTAAGAAATTGCCTTGTTGCCACCTTTAACGTTAAGGGCTCACTGTTCCCCACCCCTTTGCCCCCCATGCTGTTTTTTTTTCCTCCTCTCACCGAGAAGCGAATGTGTTTATTTTCTTTTCAGGGGGTAGAGGGAAGCCAATTTCTCCCCCCCCCCCGGCCAATCCATAGGGAGTGGAATGTAGCAACTCGCATCTTGCAATGTCGCTTGTCTGGTGGGTTGGTTTGCAGCGTTCACGCACTGAGCCAACTGAGAGCAAGGCCGGTTACGTGTAAATTGTGCTATTTCATTTCTCTCAGGGACAACTTGTCTCTCCAGGAATTCCTCATTCCCAATATGTATGGGTGATTCTATCACTCCCGAATAAAGCTGCTCCAAATTGTTTTCATATTAAATCATCTTTCTAGCAAAATGGACTTTTTTCCTGTGGTAATTAGAAATGTAATAATTTCTTGTCTGCTCAGTCAGGGACACATGTTTGTAATAGAAATCGCTTCTTGAACTTGCAAGAAAATGATGCTGCAGTAGAATTTGGCTAGGAGAAATATTTATGATTACTTGCCACAAGAAGACTTAGCTAGACATTAGCCTGGCTAAGCAAGAATTGTTCCTCCTCCATTTGGATCTCAAATAGATTATTCCATTTTTCTGACGTGTGTTCTGGAGGAAGTTTTTCTTGTGTGCTTGCAGAAGACATACTGACTTATCCACATTACCTTCAGAACACCTAACCTGCCATGTCAGTGTATTACAAGGAAAGATAATGTTCTTATCCATTAAATATTATATAGAGGAATAAGAAAGAACAGTGGATATACTGTATTGGGGGGTTATATTTCTCTTACATTGTTCTCTTTTAGACATTCAGTGAGAAAAAATGGACTAGAGAGTTTAGATGGAACGTTCTATAAATACACTAGTATGACAGGAGAAAGTAGACTACTGATACACTTCAAACACATTTATAGAATTCAATCTTTGTTGCATACATTTAAACTGAATTTTGAGGAAGGAGTCCCAAGCCATAGTAGTAAAAGCTTGGCTCGTTAACTTGTTTTAATCCATAGCAAGTTCAGTGTTTCAGTTTCAGGATTATTTATTTGCTAAGCATTTTCTAAAGCAGAGCCTCCTTCATGAGAAATTAAAACAAATTTCCTCTCTACAGGGAACGTGTCTAGTTAAGTACATCCTCACGTAAGTATTCGTCTGTTTATTTAGACAGGCTTTTGGATGGGACCTGGATAAAAACACGTTGGTTTAGCATTACACTTATAATTGCCCTGAGGACTATTTATGAGGCTGTCATGCTTTAATAATCAGGTGACTATGGTAGGGTATGATGTGCTTTGTTCTTGTTCTGTTGCTGATGGGAGTACTTGTGCCATGAAGTGAACTTGTGCCAAGTGGAGCTGTTGATGTGGCCGGCTTTGTTGCTGTGTGCCATACTTCCTCTGTGTTCTCATGTGTGCTGCAGTGGGGCTGCCAAAGAAGTAATGATATACTTGCTCAAATAAATTCTATTTGGATACTCTAAACTAGAGTGAACAATTTGTCACCGCCGTTTATAACAGCCCCCGTGGGCGCTTTGGGGAGGCCTGGCGTGGGGAATGAGGTACAGATACAGAGGAGCAGTACGCACACCAGTGCTTTCTAAGAGCTGAGCAATCAGCTGCCCAACTTCCAAAGCCAATTTATCTGTTTTTCACTATAAAAAGAGTAGCTCCACCGAAATGGAGCCTCAAAAAATTCCACGACACTCGTGCTTGTTCCTCTCCACGGAAATCTTTAGTAAAAGGCGAAAGATTTATACGATCTGAAGAGAAACCGGAGTATGCCCCAAGCGCCCGTCCCGGCACACCCACCGCCTGCCCTGAGACCCCCAGGTCACGGCGACCCACCCCCGCCCGCCCGCCCAGCTCCCGCCAGCGCGGCCCCGGCCCGGCCCCGTCTCGCCGCACGGCACAAGCGCCGCAGAACCGGGAGGAGCGGCGGCGACCGTGAGTATCGGCGGGACCGGGACGGAGCCGTGTGCCGCGGTGCACCCTGGGTATGCAAATCAGCCGGATCGTAACGGCACACATGCTAATGAGGCGCCGGGAAACGAGATGCGGGGTCAGCGCTGCCGCCGCCGGGCCCGGGGCCGCGGTGGGGCCCTTCTGCTCCAGCCGGAACCCCGAGAGCGCTCCCGATCCCGAGACTGTAACAGCGCACACTTGAATGCACAGTACAACACACAGCTTTTGTCCATTATCGCAATTGGGTTCTATTTTTGACCAGAGAAGGGGTAGCTCCACCGAAATGGAGCCTCAAAAAATTCCACGACACTCGTGCTTGTTCCTCTCCACGGAAATCTTTAGTAAAAGGCGAAAGATTTATACGATCTGAAGAGAAACCGGAGTATGCCCACGACGCCCCCTCGCACACCTACCCACCCGCGGCTGCTGCCCCACAGGACACGGCGACCCCCGCTCCGCTCTCTCCCGCCGCCCCGCCTGGCCTGACACACACTCCCCTCGGCTACCAACGCCTCGATTCGGCCCGATCACACCGATCACCGGCTCGGGACGGCGGTGGTCGGTGAGGCTGGGAAGGCATTGCCCCGCACTGCACCCTGGGTATGCTAATTAGAGCCATGCTGAGGCGGGGCATGTTAACAGGGCGTCTTGGGAGAGCGCGGGCTACAGGGCGCTCTGCGGCGATGGGTGTGTGACGGGACAGCCAGGCCGGGCTGGCGCAGGGGGAGTGTTGGGCCCAGAGAGCGGAAGAGGGTAAAGCCGCCGCGGCGCCCCGGTTGGGTTGGTTCGTTCCCGCGGGCAGCGCCGCGCAGAGGCGGAAGGTCGGCTTCGAGAGAGGCCGCCTGAGCCCCCGCCGCTGCCCGAGCCTCCGCAGGCTGGAGCTCTGCGGCGAGAGGAGTGGTGTGCGAGACCCGGGCCAGTAACGACTGCGCGGGCCCGGGCAGCCCCGGGTAGCCGTTTCCTCCAGAGTTTGGCAGGCAGCGGACCGCTCGCGTCGCCCGAGAAGCTGGAGGAGCGGGATCAGCGATGCCGGCAGCCGGACCGGGCTCCGCACGACTGCGGGCACGATGGGACCCGCGTCTGCCTTCCTCCCCCGGCTATGGAGCTATGCTCTTCGCAGCATGCCCTGAACCACCGTCCCCCAAATCGCTCTGCCATTAACCAAGGAAAGGGCGCTTCCACCGAAGTGGAAGCTCAAAAAATTCCATGTTACTCGTGCTTGTTCCTCTCCACGGAAATCTTTAGTAAAAGGCGAAAGATTTATACGGTTTGAAGAGAAACCGGAGTGACCCGCCTTCCCCCCGCACACGTAGCCACTCCCGACAGTCCCTCCATAGCACACGGGGACCCCCGCGGCGCCCGCCCGCTCGCCGCCGCTGCGGGGCGACACCCCGGCGGCCCACACGGACGCTCCCTCCCGCCCCGAGCCCCGGCGCTCCGGTAGCCGCGGCGGCGGACAGCGCTACCGGGATGGCACCGTTGCTCCTCGGTGCACTCTGGGTATGCAAATAAGGCGACTGCTAATGAACTTAATGCTAATGAGGCGCCCGCGGCCCGCAGTGCCAAGCGAGGTCTCGGTGGGGGGGCTGCTGCGCCCGGCCGCCCCCGCAGAGGGTCCGGGAACCCCGGAGACACACGGGCTGAGGCTTCCCGTCCCCTGCCCCTCCACCTCATACTTCCCAGGTCTGGAGAACAAGGTCCCCAGCCCCAGCCTCGGCCACCACCCAGGGTGGTTACACAGATCTTACCTTCATACTGGACATCCAAGTGTACCGAGCACAGCACGCCCAGCACAGGCTCCACGATTATGGAGGGGGCCTCTTCCATGATGTCCTGGAGAAAAAAAATGGGCAGAGTGACAGGGACAGTCTTTACACCCTACTCCAGGCTGTCTTTTCTCCAAGCACAGGGTCCTGATGCAGCCCAAGGCATTAAGGTGGAGGGGGGGGAAAGGTGGTGGGTTGCCAGGGTGGGAAGACATAGAAGCTAAAGCAGCCAGCCAGGCCCACAACCCACCTGCATGACTCTGAGTGCCTGCAGAGCCAGCTGCTGGGCTCGGGGGGAGGTGCAGAGCAGCACAGCAACCAGGCCGTTGTAGACTTGGTTCTGGTACTTGGGATTGCCGCGGCCCAAAGAGGCCAGCAGAACCTGCACGTCTTCTTGAGCCTCTGCCGAGTTGGAAGTGGCCAAGAACTCAGCGAGGGATTGCACCCCTGTGAGGAGAAAGAGATGCCAAGTCATGTGCCTGGATAAGTCTGCAGGTCACTTAGCTGTTTCCCTGTCACCCCCTGGGAGACCCCAGTGCCACATCCCACTCGAAGTGTGGCTTGAAGAATGGAAGACAGGAGAAAAGTTCTTTGTCCTTGTTTGGAAGCCCTACCACCAACTGGAAAACCAGATGGCAAAATTCATAGCCAAAGTAGGTGGCCAAGGCCCTTCTGTGGGCATTTACATAAGAAGAGAGTCTGGCACTGGGATGCCAACAGTGCTGCTAAGGATCCCTCTGCTCATCCTGCCACTTCATCTCTCTTGGAGGAAGCTGTGATGGCAGGTATTGCTCCAAAGCCTCTGACAACATAATCCAAACTACAGAACAACTAATGGGCTCTGGCTTCCACTGCTCTGGAGAAAAAAAAAAAAAACCAACCCCCAGGAAAAAGTAATTGTTGTAATGCTCTTTCAGAAGACACATGCTGGAAAACCCTCCCACCCTCAGAGGGGGAAGCCCGGGAAAGTTTGCAGTAGGTGAACGCTGTGTGTAAGAGTGGAAACTGTTTTGTGGTTTAACTGGAGCAGCCATAACCAGTGGGACAGCAATATTGCATCAGAAGAAATGACTGTAAAGCAAGCGAGCTCATTAAAAACTGAGAGAGGAGATGAAATGCAACCGCTCAACAATAGCTGAGACTCTGAACTCCTTCCAAACGCTGCGGCAATCTGCCATCGGCAGGTGGAGGGAAGGGAGTGGCTCAGAGCTGCCAGCAGCCCCTGGGGCCAGAGGTCAGGGAGAGCATCCTTGTCTGAATTAGGAAAAAGCACCGATGGACACAACACCTACCGTAGCTTTCACAAATGAGCTCCTTATACTTCCTGCCAGCATCTGCGACGAGCTGCAGCAGCTTTACAGACTCCCTTTTGTCCTCTTCTTTCAGGTGGTTCAGCCCTAGTATTTCCAGGAGAATCAAGACACCTCCGATATCCAGGAATTCAGTGAGGTATCCGTGTCTGCAAGGACAGGAGGAACAAAGCCAAAAGTGTCACCAATCTTCCTCTGCCAGCACACTGTGTACCTGGGGAGCATCACCTCCTGCCTCGCCACAGCGTGTCCTGGCACAGTGAACATGAGGCGGCCCAGCCTGGAGTGCAGAGGCAGATGCCCACCAGCAGCATGCTTTGCTGCCAGCGGGTCAGCTCCTGTTTTACCCTCTGCTTGTTTCAGGTGTTGAACATCAGGCAGAGAAACCTCCATCTCTACACTCAGGCTCGCATCACACTCCTTCCACATGGTGCTGCAAGTGGTGCTGGAGGCATGCACAAGCAGTGGGTTTGGTTTTGACAGCATTCATTTGGAATTCCTACCACCAGCCTCACTGGGGCCTGCCTTTCCAGGAATGCTTATGAGGTCCTCCCAAAAGATCTCCAAGGACTTGTTATTTTCTTTATCTACTCATCCCATCACCCTTGTGTGCCTTCCCCACGGCACCTCTCACATGGTGACACTCTATACTCACCCTCTTGTAGCAGATAAGAAGATCCCAATGGACCTGAGCAGCTTGTTGAGGCATGTGCTGTAGATGTAGCTGTTTGACAAGGCTAAGGAAAGATTTGCAGACCATCGTGGTGTCCCCCAGGCTGCCTTTGGCAATGTGGAGGCCCAAAGTGGGTACTCCCTCTATGAGAAAGCATGGGCCTTCCTCTCACACGTGGGGAGAGGCAGCATGCTCATCCCAACACGAGAAGAACCCACTAATTCTAGCTCCCCGAAAGGCAGGTTACATGACTTTTCCCTTCAGCTCTATCTTTAGATAGCTTGTATTGTTTCCTTAACCCTGCAGAACAGTTGGATATGAATATCTCCATAAAGGAGCTTATTCTTTAAAGAAATTTTTGGTAGAGAACTTGCCCTTCCTCTCCAACCCCACTACCACACACCACCTCCAGCTGTCCAAGGAAAGAGATACGTCATCCTGAGCCACGTTGTTAGGCGAGCCAGAAACAAGCTGGCTCCTTGAGAGAACTCCAGCTCCAGCTCCGGTTGTGTTTTGCCATCGTTACTTTTAATGAAGTTGTCCAGGATGCGGCTTCGAGCAACTTTGTGGGCACTATCCCATTCCTGCAAGAAAACCATGAGCTTCCTGATGGCTTCCTGCTCTTTGACAGAAGTCATTATCTCTTCTGCCTAGAGGAAAGTGAGAAAGAAGTTTTAAAAGGGTTTTGAAGATAGAAAAAGCCTGTACTAAGTATCTCTGGCAAATATTATTACAACACTGACTAGCCATTAATTTAATCCATTTTTTTTTCTTTGTGCTCATTCCATAGATAGGAAAACTGAGGCAAAGGGAGAGTTTCTGGTGTGTCTGAAGCTGCACAATGAATCTGCGTCAGTCCTGAGATTATTTACCAGGGCAGGTGGCCTCACCACAGGGGCTCCCTTCCCTGCTCTGTTAATAAAGTCATTTTGATGTTAGCCATTACCCCAGCCTAGGCTTCTCGCTCGCCTCATGATATGAACACTGCATCTCATATCTGACCCGCCAGAGGATAAATAGGGTGAAATGAGAGCACAAATAGGTATGGATTTATGGGGAGTGACAGGGTCAAGGGGGCTGTAAATGCCTGTTAGCACAACCGGCGCAGCGTGCCCTCGCTCACGTGATGGAGCAAGTCATTTGGCCCAGGCCTGCCTTCTCTCCAGGAAGATGTGCTTGGCCTTGGCTTGGAGAGTGCTCTGGGACCCCTCCACTGGTTTTTTTTCCTTATCTAATGTCTATGGCATGTTTTTAAGCAATCTGAGAAAACCTGTAACAAGAAGAACTGTAGGCAAGAAGGCAGAAGCTCCAGAAACACCCCTTGCCTGCTCTCCCATCCCTTCACACGGGTGTTAAATAAAACAACCTGTATTGTGCCAAATTTCTCTGACAAACTTTTGGCTTGGCATGATATCCCCTATTCCACCTTCACAGATGTGAAGGTCCACTTCCTAGGGGGGTGAAATGCTAGAGGATTAAGCTCTCCGCTCAGGCAGGTGAGAACTGCACTGGCATGTATGTGTTTGGAGCCTTGCAGTTAAACATCAGTATTGCCCTGGCATGTATGTGTTTGGAGCCTTGCAGTTAAACATCAGTATTGCCCTGGCATGTATGTGTTTGGAGCCTTGCAGTTAAACATCAGTATCTCCTCACATACACAGATGCTGGAAGAGGGACAAGGGCACAGACATGAACACAGGTGTGTTGTCCTCCACAAGCCCTGTCAACACGCCTGGGGGTAAGAAAGGAATTCACACCTTCTCTAATACAGTCCATGGACTTCCTACATAAAAAAAAGCACCACTTAGGGTTTTATTTTAAGTGTGGTTTAAGAGAAAAAATAATTAAGGTGACACAAAATCTTTGGGCTTCAGAGCAAGAACTTTCTCTCACTGTAATTCAAGTTGCCAAGACTCCTGATTTCCTATCTACGAAGTTGTTGAGCCTTGTCTCCTAGAACCTGGAGCAAAATTCAAATCAGGTCTAGAATATCCCCAAGATACCCCATCAAAAGTAACTTTCTGTTGCTATTACCCGAACCAGGCTGAACCCAGTGACCAAGAGGTGAGTGTGTACACCCCTGTGCCTGGAAACAAACAAAAGTCATCAAAAAGCCAGCTAAGAATGGCTTTTGAGAGTTAAGATGAGACGAAAAGTCACTGGGGAATTAACAATCTGTGCTCTGTAAGGAGTCTGTGTCCTTGGCAGGGCGTTTTTAGGATCTCCTTTGCGGGGAAGCAGGTTTAAAATAAATCCATTTTCCCAAAATAGTTGTGATTGAAAATGTTATTAGCCATAACAAATGTTAGTGCTGACAGGAGAATGGCCTGTTAGGGGCCTCTGGTGAAACAGTCAAGTGAAAGTCATATTTCACATTATTGCGAACATTTTCCTGTGATTTACAGAATATTTGTGAAACATGACTTGCAAGAGGCATGATTGATACTGAGAGAACAGCCAGTGTGTAGGGGGAATCTGTATTTCACAGAGACGGTTTGCACGAAATTTACAGTCCCATAAAGTGCTCCTCTGTCCTCAACAGAGATCTAGTTAAAAGAACTTTACAGTCTGAAACATCCCAAAATTGATTCTAAATTAACGTTTCCATATTTATGTTTGAGATGCTGGTGGTGTAATGCTAGCCTATTTTTATTATAAAGCTGCAGTAACACCCCCCCTATTCAGAAATGCACACACCAGCCTCTGGACATGTGGGGTTTTTGTGATATGAAGGGCTTGCCTATGAATCAATAGCAAAAAAAAATAAAAATATAAAAAGTCTGAGTTAGGAACAGTGATCACATGAGGCTTCTGAGGATTCAGTGATATCTGTCCCTGGCTGCTGTAATAACAGCATCTGCTGACATAGTAGTCTTTAAGCTAACATTGCAAAGTACCCTGAAAAGGTACATGAACATTTTTATTATAACCATTTTACATATGGGAACATACAGACACAGGGAAGTTAAATGACTTGCCTGAGTCATTTGGCAGCACTAACATCAGCGCATAACTCCTGTTTGTTGGCTTCAAACTCTGCTCTCAGTAGTGCTGGGCTGCCACCCCAGTCCATTGGACCCAATAATCAAAACAAGGCTGGGTCAGGGCAGAGCTTTATTCCTGCCAGATAAATCCCAAGTGATTTAGGAACTGGCTCTGGCAATTCAGCAGTTCTTTACATCCAGAGTGCTGCTAAATCATCAGATTGAGATCAAAAGGCAGACGAATGCTGTGTCAGCCTCAGTCCGAGTGCGAGGTGCCAGGGACTATTGATAGCCTTGGACTCAGAGAAGGACAGAGTGACAGTGAGTTGGTGTTACCTTTGCATCTTGCAACATCAGCAAAACTCACAGTTCCTGTTTCCCTAGCGGGTTTCACCGTGTCCTGGCACACCCCAAGGCCCCCACAACCCTCCTCACGTGCAATGCACCCTTCTCGGTGTGCCTGAATGCTCAGCCCCTAGCAACCCACAGTCCCACTGACCCCACCTTCCAGCCCCACCGTTAACCCCAGCCCTCGATCCCTGCGTCCCTCCCAGCCCCCATTCCCCTCAGCATTTCCCTCCAGGCCCGATCCAGAGCAAACAGGCCCTGCACTCCCCCACAGCCCTTCGTCCCTCTCATGTTCCCTGATCCCAGTGCCGGCCCCGACCCCGTGTCTGCTCTCCCTGCCCCAAACCCCCTCAGCCCTCATGCCCACTCTACTCCCCAGCCTGCGAGCCCCTCTTCAGGCCCAACAATCCCCCTCATCCCGACCCCCCAGGCCCTACAGACCCAGCGGCTGCCTCACCCCCTCTCACCTTCCCCGAGGGGGCGGATACCCCGCTGCATGACTGACACCGCAGCCGGCCCAATCGCGACCTGCTTCAGCCCCCGCCCCGGCCCAATGGGTGGGCCAGTGTTCATCGCCAGTGGGCGGGGCGCCCGGCCCGGGCCGGGTGCTAAGGGCGCGTTGCTAAGGAAGTGGGAGGCGGGCAAGGGGCGGAGGGTGGAGTGAGGGGCCCGCTTTTCCTTCCCATTGGCTGTCGGGGCTGTCGTGGGTGGTGGAGGGGCGGGGCTTCCGGTGGGGGGAGCGGAAGCGCCGGTGGAGTGGGAGACGGGAGCGCGGCGATGGGGGTTCGCAGGCTGAAGGCGGCGGTGGAGCTGGCGCCGGGGGAGGCTCGCGGTGCGGTGCGGTGCGGTCCCGGAGTAGGGGGGGACGAAGGGGGAAGTGGACCCGAAGGGGGGGACGGGGCTCGAAGGCGGGTGGGGGGAGACAGGGGCCGGAGGAGGCGACCGAGCCCAGGGCGCTCCACTGCCCAGAGGGACCCCTGCGGGTGGAGAGGGGGGACGGGGCCTGAGGGCCCGCCGGGACACGGCGGCAGGGAGCCGAGTGCCGGCGCGGGGCCCGGAGGCTGCCTGAGGGCAGGGCGGCACGCTCCCCTTCCCCCCGCCCCGGCAGCGGGCAGCGGTTTCTGGTGCCTCCCCATGTCCCAGGAGGCGCGAGGAGGGGGTCTGAGCCCCGCACGCCGCTGGCTCCGCGTCCGTGGGGAGTTCCGGGGGGTGAAACTGTTGTCCCGCTGAGCACGTCCGTGTGGCCGAACCCTGGCTATGGGGCAGCGTTCAGAACCGCCCGGGGGGACTAGTACCTACCTCACCGTTAGGTTTAAGCAGGGACTCGCATGGGTTCGGGCTCCGGCGGGGCAGGAGGCAGCTGTTTTAACTGGTGTGACCCATTTCAGAGAGCAGCACGGAGAGAGGGCCTGGAGATGGGCAGCCTGTGGTGATCCTCCTAGGCTGGGCAGGCTGCCAGGACAAATACCTGGCCAAATACAGCGCGATTTACAGTCAGAAGGTGAGTGGCCAATTTGTGCTCTCCTGACACTGTCATTCAGCTCTCTGAGAAACTGCCTCTTTTCTGCTCGCTGCTGAAACTGCCCCAAAGCCTCTCTCAGCCTGAAGGGTCTTTGGGAGCGAGCAGTGAGGTCACTTGTCATTGAAAGCTCCTTGCGTCCCGGAGCTGCGGCAGCGTTATCTAATGGTTGCTGATGTCATCTCTGTGCGTGCAGCTGAGACAAGAAGTACTTCCTTGGAGAAACTTTGTTCCCTGTTATGTGAATTACTGGAGTATTTTAGGGCTTTTAAAGTTGTGACGTTGTTCAGACATGATGTGAACTGTGTTAGCTTTTCCAAGCAGGGAAAGACTGCGCAGTTATGGCTTGTAACAGGCTGAGGAGTGACAGTGCACGGCAGCATCTGTCGTTCCTTTGGCTTCTCCTTCCTGTGAAGATGATTCATCTTAATCTAAGTTAGGATTATCCTGTTTGCGAAACAGGCATCTTATGATAGTCATACCCACCCACCAGGAGCTCCTTGGGTTTGAACCAGAGAGGTCTGTCTGACTGCTGGTTCCCTAAGTTGCAATATTTTTCTTTCCCCCCTGTAGTGGGGGACCCAGTGAAATGTTAGTGGGGTGTTTTTTTTTAATGTCAGCATAGGAGGTTCTTGTACTTATCTACATCTATTTCAGTTATAGGTGGCAAAGCTTGTACATTACAAGTAATAATTGCCTGGGTGGCAATGTCCCCAGGGGCTGTGCCAGTTAGCACAAGATTTGAAAGGATCTTAAACCCCATCAAATCCAGGCATCTGCCATGGCAGCAGCCTTCTCCTAATGCCATGGGCTGTCGTGGTTAATACGATCCCATTGGTGCTGGTGCCTTGCTGCTGACACTAAAGGCTTTCTTCTGGCTGACACTAAGGATTTTCTTCTGCTTAGGGAGCTCTGGGTGGGAGGGCCGACTCGGTGGCTTTGCCATGTGTTTGTTAATGTGTAATCCAGTGCAAAAGCCATGAGTTGGCTTGTTCTAGTGAAGAATTAATTGTTCAGTGACTGGCGTGACCAAGAGATGCTGCTGAGCAGAGGAAGAGCGTGTTGCAGGGCAGCATGCTAACTTTTTTAAAAAATACACCTCTACCAGAAAGAGGATAGGAATGGGAGAGGGGAGAAGGAGTTTTCTTAGCTCCCTAGTGAGAAGGTGGCCGCAGCCATGGTGAGATGGCGTAGAAGACTTTGGTGTAAGAGCTTGATGACCTCTTCCTTGTTTGCTGTTTAGGGAGCTCTGGGTGGGAGGGCTGTCTTGGTGGCTTTGCCATGTGTTTGTCAGTGAGTTTAGGTGATACAAAAGATCTGGAGTGTTTATCAATATAGTTCTATCTGCTCTATTTAGAAACTCCTCCAAGATCCTGTCTTCCAATCTGCACTTAGATGTAAGGCCTTAATTCTGGGGGCAATCACTGGGGTGTTCTGAATCCCCAAACCAGTGCTCTGCAAATGCACAGCTGGAGCATTTCAGGAAGGCTTCTGAAAACCAAGTCGGTGTTGATTGTGGACAAGTCTTGGAGACAGCTGCAAACAAGTACTACTGAAGGACAGGACGAAGTTGTTCTTCCTCCTCACTCTTGTTTCACTGTCATGAACTAGACATGTACCAGAGCAGCCCCTTCTTACCAGAATGGCTGGCAGTGGAGGTCTGTGGGTTGGGGAGATGGTTTTCTCTTCCCATGTGAAAGCTAACACTCATAAAAGCTTGGGTGGCAGTGTCCCCAGGGGCTGTGCCAGTTAGCACAAGATTTGAAAGGATCTCAAACACTGTCAAATCCAGGCCTCTGCCATGGCAGCAGCCTTCTCATAATGCCGTGGGCTGTTGTGGTTAATACGATCCCATTGGTGTTGGTGCCTTGCTGCTGACACTAAAGGCTTTCTTCTGGCCAACACTAAGGATTTTCTTCTGACCCCGTGGTTTCTGTTGGAAACCTGTCCCAGATTTTCATGTTCTTTGTACTGAAGGTACTGACTTGGTGTAATTTACAGCACAGCCTAAATGTGTGTGGGGTGTCTCTTTCTGTTCTCCTTAGGGCTGCACTGTCATCCGCTACACGGCTCCATGGAGGATGATATTCTTCTCCGAGACCTTTGGCATCAGATCCCTCCAGACCCCAGCCAGGAAACTCCTGGAGCTGCTCTTTGACTACAATGTTGAAAACAGACCGGTTCTTTTCCACGTTTTTAGCAACGGTGGGGTCATGCTGTACCGCTACATCATCGAGGCGCTCCGCACTCACAAGCCGTTCAAGAACCTCAAAGTCGCAGGCACCATTTTTGACAGCGCCCCTGGCAGAAGAAACTTGAGAGGAGCCCTGCGTGCCTTGGCAACCGTCCTGGCATCCACCAACGTGCTGCTCAGGTGTTTCCTCCTGCTCACTTTTGCTACCACGGCTGCCGTGCTGCGGATCTTGCTGTACCCGCTGACCCGCTTCATCCATGAGAGCCACTACGATGCCCTGCTGAGAGCTCCCTCGCGGTGGCCCGAGCTTTACCTCTACTCCCAAGCCGACGCCATCATCCAGGCCAGCGACGTTAAGGACATGGCTGAGGCCCGGCAGCGGCTGGGTGTCTCCGTGAAGGCTGTGGACTTCTCGGATTCGGCTCACGTCAGCCACATGCGGGCCTATCCCACCTCCTACTGCAACCTCTGCACCACCTTCCTGTCTGACTGCGCCGGGGGCTCGCCTCCTTAGCGGCGGGACGACCTCCCGTGTTTGGCTCTGCTTTGCTCGGCTCCTGTGGGAAACGTTACCCCCTTTGCCTGTGTCTTTGAAGGGGGGAAAGTAGAGACTTCTTAGCTTTTTTTTTGGTTTGTTTTTCTTCTCGCCATCTGCGGGCCTGAAAGTCGCCAGGC
Source organism: Gallinula chloropus (assembly GCF_964237585.1). Classification (NCBI taxonomy): domain Eukaryota; kingdom Metazoa; phylum Chordata; class Aves; order Gruiformes; family Rallidae; genus Gallinula; species Gallinula chloropus. The sequence continues at coordinate 10,888,544 of NC_140091.1, forward strand.
TGGCCTTTGGGCCTTTGGGCCAGCTGTGCTGTAGCAGAAAATAGACAGGGATTAATTTAAAGCACTGAAGGTGAAATCTGGGTGTGGTTCAAGTTGATGTGCTTTACCAAGGTGTCACAGACCTGGATTTCACTGGGAATGTTATTTGTTTCGTCCTATCTCCTATTTTTCTTTGCTTTCCATGTTGTCCCTGATGTCCATTGTGCCCATTATGTTGCCTTGTCCTGATTTTACAATACAGTTCTTCCATGTCTTTTTTTCCCTCTCTGCTGTTTCTTTTATCTTGCAGTAAGCAAACAGGACAGGAGCAGCTTTACCAGACTTTTTTCTCCAGCTCTTGTGATGCTCCTTGCTGGATAACAGGCAGAGAAACCAAGTGTAAGACCTGCAAAAGGCTTGTGCAGGGCAGTATGACCGGACTGTCACCTGGCTTATTTAAATAGCTGAGATAAGAGCAGCTTAAGCTCAGATCTTTGGTGGGAGCTCAAATGCCTGTGATACCTGTTGTGTTCTTCAAGCAAAAGATCTAAGTTAACGCTTTTGAATGTGTCTTGTGTTTTGTTTCTCCTCTTTCCAGTCTTTTGTATGTTCTCCTGAGTAGTTTTGCTTTCTTGGGGAGCTGTTAATTTATTACTGGGGGTCTTGGGGCAGCCTGTGTTGTGCACCTGGAAATGTGGGGAAACTGGCACAGCCGTGACCCAAAATAGCTTGGAAATGGAAAGGTGGAACTGCAGGGAGAAATTAAACCAGCTCTCAGAGCTATGATTTATACTGGGTGTTTCTTAAATCACTTCCAGCCCACAAATGACCATGAAATTCAACATTTTCCCCCATAACATTTTCTTCAGATGATCAGTCTTTGCTGTCTGTGCAGCATGTACGATTAATACCAGGAATTAATTCCCTTCACCTAGAGAAAAAGTAGCTCTCTGTGCTGCACTCCAACCATGTTTGGTTTGGGGCTTTGTTGCTTGTTTGGGGGAGAAGTGGGGATAAAGAGAAGGGAGGTTGCTAATGTGTTTCTGCCATGTCACAGCTTCCAACCCCTACAATTCTGTGATTCTGTGAATAATGGGGGAGGACAGGATTAGCTAACTTTAAATTCCCAGCCAAAGATTGCCCGGAACAGGCTCTGAAGAGCTCTGATATGAACCAGGCGCTGCCCTCACGAGGCAGGAACGTAAAAACCACACAGATTTTTACAGATGTTTGCAGCCTGTGGGCTGCTGTGCTCGTCTTGCCTACCTGTGGGGTGCTGTCATCCCCAATTACAAAGCACTTGCTGTTCAGAGTTGAAATGTGAGAGGGGAGAAGTCTCTGGGGAAGCACTAAAATAGTTTGGAAGTTTAAATGAGGGGAATGGAAGCACACGGCGAGTTGCTGTCAGTGGCCAGCACGAGTGGTTTCAGCAGGCTACTGTGGCAACACTTCAAGCAAAGAATAACTCCACACTGGGCAGGGTTTTAAAGGGTGGGCTGGCATGTATGGGGTAGGTGAGAGGGAAAGGAAAAGGGTTTGGTTGTCTTCAGGTTTTTTTTAAAGTGAAAGCTGGCTCAAGGATCAGGAGTCCTTGTTGCTTGGGATCCAGGCTGTAGGTGTGATCCCAGTTTCAGCTTCCACTGTGGAGAGGAGCTGTGAGGGCTTTGCTGTGGGAAGGTCACCTTCAGCCTGCCACTTCTTGTGGAGCAGTTCTTGTTGCTAGGGTTTGGACCTGTAAAATCCAGGCATGGTCCCCTATTCCCAGGAAGCCCATTGGAGCTCTCCCAGCTCTTTAAAGCAGGTCCCTGGCTTGTGCTGTCAGAGCTGTAACTCCTGAGCTGTGCTGTTTCCCCACCTTCCCAGAGAGCTGGACTCTGTCTTCTGTGGCACTGTGGGAGCTCTTAGGGAGCAGAGGTGATAAAGGTTGTTTAACTACCACTTGCCCTCATGCTGGTTTCTACGGGTTCAGTATTTACACAACAGTTAAACACCCCATAATATACACCTCCGAATTAGTATGGTTGTGCTGGGCTGGGAATCTGCTGTTGCTGTTTATTGCTGTGGGTGTTGAACTTCTCCCACTTGAGGACTTGGGCTGTTGCAGAGCGTGGCTGGCAGGAGCTGGAGCTGAGCCCTCCATCCGTCCCTCTGCAGTGGGATGGGGAAGATTCCTCTGGGAAGAGCCCCATGTGCATCAGGGACACCTTCCATCCCTGCTGTGGGATCGCTGCTCCTCCACTGCAGCTGGGTCTGCTCCAGCTCCTGTGTCCAGGGCAGCAGGCAAGGAGTGGGCTGGAGGTGCCCCATGCCACTCAAGTGGGACCCAGCTCACAGGCATTTCCACTGCTGCCAAACTGACCTGAACTTTGGGGGTGATTTATGTACACACCCCCCTGAGAGCAGGGGCACCTCGAGCAAGGGGAAGGTTTGCAGAGGAAGTCATCAGGCCCCATCTTCTGGGTGGGTTTTGTGTTCCATATCCCAGCAAGCTTTAATGATGGTTGAGCAGGGTGGAATACATCACCCTCTTCTTGCCTGTACCCCATGTGTGGATATATCACCCTCTTGCCCATAGAGCATGTATGGATATATTGCCCTCTTCTTGCTCATACAGCATGTATGATCGTACCCCCTTCTGCCCTCTATTTCTGTTGCTCATTATTTGAAGCAGCAGGTTAATAACTGGGAGCCTGAAGGCACACAGCCAGGAACTGATCCAGCCCCTCCTGGATTTTACAAAACCCAGCTCTTCCAGCCCTTGATCCTTGCTAAGATCAGTTTGGTGCCGTCTGTGCTCCTAGAGAGCTTGAGCCAATGTTTGGGATATCCTGGCAAATCCATGGAGATCTCAGAGATGAGCTGTGGGAGGGATGTTGCTGGTCTGCTCTTTGGGGGGAAAAATGCAGTGTCCCTGGGCTTGCCTAGCACGTAGGGAGGGGGATGCAGTGCTGGCTGGCTCTGCCTGGGCAGCCCAGAGCTCGTTTCCCTGCAGCACAGCACTGGTGTGTGGAGCAGGGTGGGCAAAGGCCAGTGGTGGTGAGAGAGGAGGGGGCCTAGAGCCCAGCAGCCGTCGTCACACATTTCCCAGGAGAGGGAGAGCCCTTTCCCAGGAGAGGGAGAGCCCGCATTGAGGTTCTGAGCTGCCCCTGGCAGTGAGAGGGTGCCCAGTGGCACTGGGAGAGGGCAGAGCAGGGCCGGGCCAGGCCGCGTGTTTTGGAGCGGGTGGGAGCATCTCGCAGTGTAGCTCAAACCCAGCCCCTGGGCAAAGACTGACCTGTGCCTGCACCCAATAAAGACATTTTAAAACAAATGTGCTGTTGTCTTTCAGGTGTTGGGACAGTTGTATATGGGGCTGAGGCCTCATCTTTGTAACGTCACAGGCTGGAGCTCTGCTGCTGATGGAGAAGTGTGGAGGGCTTGGGATGGAAAGGAGCAACCCTGGCCCGGGTGCTGCTTCCTAGAAAGAGGAGGAAGATGAGGAGGAGGCTTAAGGCCTCAGGTCTGCATCGCCTGTGGAGGTGAGGGAGGAGGGAGCTGGCGGAGGGTGGCTGTGCCGGCCTCCCTGACCACCGTGCCGCGGCTGGCCGGGGTATGCTCCGGCCCGGGGATGTGGGGATGCTCCGACTCGGAGGGAGCAGCGCTCCACGAGGTGGCAGCAGCCCCCCTCTTTCCTGCGTGGAGCGGTGACTGCTTCAGGAGACGGGAAGACCAGAGGATGCTGGAGAAGACCCCAACAGCGCTGCTCAGCCCAGTTCTGCGTGCCCAGGAGCCTAAAGCCCCCTTCGAGGGGAGAGAGAAGCCTGACGGGAACAAGCTCCGGTGCCGAGAAGGGGAGAGAGTGAGTCAATACAGAACAGCATCTCTCCCTAGTGCTGCCAGCCCCCAGAAGTTGTACCAGACACTACTCCTCAGCTTTAGCTGAATGTTGAAGCCAAAAGAGTTTTATACTGCTGTTCCTGTGCCACCTGGCCAGGTCCCACCGCTTCTCTCCATCACCCAGAGAGGGCTGTCTGGTTTTTAAGTGAATCTGTGCATATTGTGGCTAGAGCATGGTCCAACTTCTGGAACAGCCACAAATCAGGACCGTGGAGCTCCCTTGGGTTCCCTGTAGCCCCCCACCCCCAGCCACGGGGAGGGAACTGAGCTTAGTGCTGCTCTCTGGGAAGGCTGGCAGGACCCCCCAGCACACGGGGGGTTGGGATAGCACAAATGGGGCCACCCCCCCACACTGCACATCCCCGGCACAGGTCCTGCACCCACAAGGGAGGCAGGGGCTCCCTGGGCAGCTCCTTGCTCTGCCTTCGTCTGCATCTCCCCATCCCCTTCCCTTTGAACTTGAACCCCTCTGCTCCCTCCTCTCTGCATCCTCACATGGATGGAGATGGGCTGCCTAGGCAGGGCTGGGGTGGGCAGAGGGGTGCACGGCATCCTTTGGTCACCCTCCCAAACCTATGGGGGCTGGGGTAGGGAGAGCTTGGGCAGCCCCTGCCCTCCCTGGGTGATGAATGAGCTGACAATAGGGTATTGATAAGGAATTAACCTTGAGCCCTTCTTGCTTCAGTGTCAATAGAGCGGGAGCCAAGTACACACATTTGATTGGAAATCTGTGTTTGGCCTCTGCTGCCTCTGCACCCATTGACTGGAGAGACGAGAGGGGGATGCGAACTGCCCTGCATCCCCCTCCCTGGCCTGGACACCCCACCTCCATCCCTGCTCTCATGGGTGCCTCTCATCTTCCCCAGCCTGTAGCTGCCAAGGTTGACCACGGGTGCTCAGCTCTAGGGGCCGGCAGCAGCCTCTGTGTCCCACACCTGCCATGTGGGGGGCCAGGTACCAGGGCCCCCCTGGTTCCCCAAAGGGCCTGTTCCCATCCTGCTCTGGCCTCGACTCCAAGCAGTTTGTTTAATTAAGTGTTTTGCCTAATGGGATTGCCTCATTTCCATAACAAACTGGCGGGCTGTCATTAGGTGGGCTCCCTCATTCATTACTGTTAATTAGATATGGATCCCCCAGAAGGCGGCTGGGGGTGATGAACGAGGCCCCTGACACACGCTATTACACATTAGCATTTTCTCAATACATCCGATACATCACGGCTCCCCGCTTCCTAAAGATATTTTAAATAAAATATTAGCAGCCTGCTGTGGGGCTGGGGGCTGGGGGTGGGGGTGGGGTGGGGTGGGTGGGGGAAAGGAGGTTTCCTGCCCCTCATCCTGGTCTCAGGCCTCCTCTTTCTGGGCTGAAAGCAGACCAGAGAGTGGCAGTGATGTTGTGCTCCTCAGCCAAAAAACAAAGCCCCCCCCCAGCCAAACCCACCCCTTTCCCAAAACTTGCCACCGCAGATGGGAAGAGGACCCTGACATCCCCACTGCCCCCCCTGGGGACCCTCCCACCCCCCAGCACCCCATCCCCAGGGGACGCAGCCATCCGCATTGACCCGTCTGTAAAATGTTTGTAAACCAAAAGCGTTGGCGCCAGCCCCACGCCGGGGGGAACCCGACCTCTGGCCCCCTCCCCACCCCAGCAGCCTCCTGGTCCCTGCTGTCGGGGGTAACCCTATACCATGCTGGTGGCCCCTAATGCAGGATGTATAGATCTGTTGGGGCTGGGCGCCTCCTGCCCCCAACTAATGCAGCCGAGGAGACTTCATTATGGGGGGGGGGGAGGGTGTGTCCCCTGGGCTGTGCCCTCATGGCTCTGTGTGTGTGTGTGTGAACAAATTGGGGGACCCCATCTGTGGTGGGGCAGAGATTCGTCATTGCAGGGGGATGCTGGGGCTGGTGGGGGTCCTGCCCCTGCAGCCTCCTGCCTCTGTCCCTGCACCCCAAAATAAGACCGGTGTCCCCCCTTTTGGGAGATTACCCATGTCCGGGGGCTGCTGCGCGGTGTGTTTGGGGGTCTCCTCCTCTGCTTCTTGCCTGTGAAGGGAAACAGAGAGAGGCAGGAAGCGCCCAGGAAGATTTATACTTGTTTAATTAATGTCAAATGTAGTTTACAAACGGGAGTGACAAGTACCTCTTTGTATAATATACACCGACACACAATCATCGACACACCGGAATATCGCTTTGTGCAACTGGGATTCTTTGGGCAAAGATAGGTAACTCCAATAGTTCCATTTTTTTGTTTAACAAAAAAAAAAATCATTTTAACTCATTACAGAAGAGGGAAGGGGCTGATGCACGTTACAAACTGGGGTCTCTGCCTGTCTGCCCAGCCTTCCCCCTGCAGCCTCCTTCCCCCTGGAAAACAGAGGATGGCTTTACAGTTAAACCAAGAACCGAACAGAAAATAACCCCCAAAGCAAAGAACCAATGGCTGGTTACAAATGGTTCGACACGTACGTACACACAGCACACGGCTGGTCCACAACACCCACCTGATAGCCTGTCTCCTCCCCAGGACCTACTTCCAAGGCAAAGCTGGGGTGCAATGTTCTGTCCTCTCCCCACTTCCCAGCTGTCTCCCAAACCCACTCACTGCACCCTCTCCAAACCCCTCTCTGAGACCCCAGCACTGGTGGCTTGCACAGCCCAGCCATGCCCCTTCCCCACCCCGAATCTGTCCCCCTTTACAAAGCCAGACCCAAGCTCTAATTCCCCTGCCCAAGTGCTGCTGGCAGAGGGTCCCCCAGCAATGACAGCCACTGCTGCGGCCCCTTCCCCTGCCCACAGCCTCCCTGGGGACACAGGAGCCTCCTGGGGAGCCTCAGCTTCCCTGCAGCACTGCAGGGACATGCTCTGAGCAGGGGAGGCTGCGGCTCTCTGGTCTGAGGCCACCACACTGCGCTGAGCCTGGAGATGTGGGAAACTCTCCAATAGGAATTGTTGGCTTTGGCTGAGATGCTTGTAAAATACAGCTCCTTCAAATTGGGGGGGTCTTTTTTTTTTGGGTGCCATAGGATCCTTCTGAAATCACTTGTGAGATGCCAAGGACAGCAGCTCCTCTGCAAAACAGCCTCAAGCCTCAAGCTCAGGGCAGAGAAGCGGTGATGGGACTGTCAACGCCCTGGCATCCTGTGACCCCAGCCCTTCCCTCTCTGGAAGGGCCCTGGCAGCCCAGTGGCACTGGGGACCCAGCTCCAAACCCATCTGCTTGTCTTAAAACACCCCAGTCATGTTGTGCTGCCAGGTGGGATCTGCTTGGAAAGACCCTGTGGGAGCTGGGGGAGATGAACTTCCCCATCTCCCTGTCTTCTGGCTTTGGGGAGCTGGCACCCCAGGACTGCCCAGGGCAGGGCTGCACAGCACGGGGCTGGGGGAAGTCCACACATGGGGCACGTGTTCACCTTGGGAAACGGGCAGGTCCTGAAAGTAAAAGAAAACACAACAAAAAACCCATGGGAGAGGCCAGATGGCAGCTTTGGTTAAGGCTGAGGATACAGGAGATGGGGACAAGCACAGGGGATTGTGTGGAAGAAGTTGGGGCTGGGGGGAACCTCTGTCTCTGGCTGGGAGCATCTCTGCCCACCACAGCCTGTGGGGAAGCCCCAGGGGTGGCCGTGGGGACGCGGCAGGGCCACCTTGGCCCTCCACACTAGTGCCAAAACCTCTTGTAAAGCACAGGCTCCAGGAGAGCAGGAGTTGGGGGAAACTGAGGCACAGGGCTGTCTTGGCAGGGCTACTGTGTCTGTGCCAGGGCCTGCCGCAGTCAGCACCCTGAGGGAATGGCCAAACATGAGCAGGGCCATCGCATCCCTGCTGTCCCATCCTGTGCCATCCTGCCCACGACCGGGCACCAGAGCAGCCTGGGCACCCTGGGCCAGTGAATGCTGCCTGTAGGGGAGGAAAGCACAGTGAAGGTGGGGTGCAGGAAGGGGCTACAGGCTTGGGTGAGGCACAAGGGGGTCAGCTGGACCCTCAAGTGGGTGACTTGAGCCTGGGGGAGAGGGCAGCGTTCTGGCAGGCTGCTTCCCGCTGGCTCTGCACTGTTTGCCCCTTCCCCAGCTGGGAAAGGCAAAGGGGGCTGAGCCAGATCCCCCCCGCCCGGCGAGGAGTTAAAAGCCGTGTCTTTCCGGGGATAACGATTCTATTATAAATAGCCCCATTAGCTACAACTAATGACAAAAATCCACCTCCTCTACTCCCCATAAGTTCTGTAAGTTATGGGCAATGCTACAGCCATTACTAAAAGCTGTTAACTTCATATCTGAATGAGGAAATATACACCACAGAACATTAAACCATTTATATTATATATATGTATATATATACTTTTTTTAAACTAATGACTTTAATGCCAAAACTTTGCTGAACCAAGAAAAATATGGGTTTAATGTTCTCTGCTCATTTTTTTTTTCTTCTTTAAAAAAAATACAACCCAAAAAAAAAAAGAAAGGGAAACTTATTAGTATGCAATGTTTGAGTCTATCCCATTTATACACAACATTGTAAACATATATAATCTATATTACATGTGCTTCATTTCTGCCTGGGTGTGTTTTTTTTTCTTTTTCCTTTAAACCTTTTTTTTTTTTTTTATCACTAGAACACCACAAAAAACCAAAACAGAACCAAACGGAAAAACCAAAGCAAAACAAATAAAACCCGAAACAAAACAAAAACCTGAACAAAGAACACAAGTTACAGGTTATTTAACATCTCTCCGTCAAGGGTCCCTTCCCCAGTCTCCTGGGGCCAGAGTGGTCAACAACACTGTCCAAAAGAGGGCTCACGAGCCGTCTGCGATGCCAAGCCAGCTCCAGGGAACGGGTGGATGGGGAATACTGGTTTTAAAAAAGGGGGCTTCACAACAAAGGGTTTGGTTTTCGCCCGCTGCAGATGCTGAAGGAGGTCCCGACACGTGAGACCTGGGAGCCAAGGCTCCCCACTGCTCCTGTAGCCTCGAGTCTGTGTCTGGAGTCTCTGGTTTGTTTTTTTTTTTTTTCCTTTGAATTTTAAAACGTCTTTTTTTTTCGTTGTTGCTGTCGTTCTTCTTCCCCTTGGTGTGATGAGCTGAGCTGAGTAGCTGGGTCCCACTGTCCTGCTGAGTCCTTCATAAGTAGATGCGCCGAAGGTCTCCAGGAGATGTGATGGTGTTACACTGGGGACAGAGCTTCTTGGCACCCTGCAACCAGCAGATGAGATGAACAGCGTGAGAAAGAGAAGGAAAAAAACCCACTCGGCTCTGCCCTTGGCCTGGGATCTCAAGGGGAGTGATGCAGGGTCAAGGGCAGCAAGGCTAGCCCCCTTCCCCTCCAGGCATGGCCATGTCCTGCGATCAGCAGGGACAAGCTGAGAGAAGGGGGAGCCCCAACACTTCTCCTGCTTGCCCTGGAAACCCCTCATCCCACTCCAGCCGGCACGAGGCAGCTGGGCAGCAGGAGCTCTGCAAGAGGCTGGAACCCAGAGCCAAGGCATGCCACCAAACTCATCAGCTCCAGGAAGAGGAGTCTCTGTGGGTGGATCAGCCCCAGACCCCTGTCCCACTGTGTTATTACCACCTTCTGCCAGGCAGGTCCATCCACTCCTTTGGGCTCCCTTTGCTCATCTGCAGCCCTTCATGAGCCAGTTCAGGTCACAGAGCAGGCTGAAAACCAACCCGGCTGGGACGTGTGCAACTGGGATGACTGAACTGGTTCATAGTTGGGTTGGACCACCCCTTTCAGAGCACTGGGGACTGCCCTGGACACCTCACAAACGCCCCAGAGCTGCTGGCATGAAGGAAACCCCCATCCTGTCCCCACATCACTCGCAGGGATGCTGTGGAGATGAGTCCACTCTGCCAAGGTGAGCTGAATCCAGCACACTGTGATGTGAGCCGGGGCGAGGTAATGGGCAGCCGGCACGAACACTACATGACATAAAACAAGGGCTGATGTGCCATCCGTCACCGAGCCTGACAGCGAGCGGGTGTTAATAAGCCTCAGAATCGGGGTCAGCCTAAGCCGGTCATCATTAGATTGGCAGATGTGACAGGCAGTTGATGGGAAAAATGACAGAGAGACGGCTCTGCTGTGTGGCAGCCTCTCGCCAGCAGCGCGGGACATGGGGATGCCCCGGCTTTCACAACTGCCCCCCAGCCCCAACACGACCTCCTGCTACATGGAACTGAGCACAGGCCCTGTTTGAGCACCCCAGGTGCACCCTGACAGCTCGCTGCTGTCAGCCAGGCTCTCCCAGTGCTGGCAGGGGTGTGACACGTCGTGCAAGAGTCTGTGGGCTGGCGTGGGGCTCACTGGTGAGCCGGGAGCGGTGTGGGGCAGTGGTGCTGCACCCCTAGCAGGGCTTGTTTTGGTGCCTGCAGTGGGGAGCACAGCAGCTTGCAGGATGCAGACCGAGCCACAGGGCAGGACTGGGACCCTTCGGTACTGCTACCTGCATCTCGGGGACATCCCTAGGAGAGAGGCTGGCACTGCTGCTTACAGAAGGCAACGATCCTTAGAAAAGGTCCTCTGCTCTGTGACAACACCTGCAGAGGGAGGACAGGGTCTGTCTTCCCTGGAAGCTCCCTGACTACAGAGAATCTGGAGGAGAGAGCCTCAGATACAGACAATTTACATAGGTGCAAAGTATTCACTGGATGTGGCTCCAAAGAGGTGTAAGTCATGTCTGCTCTGCAGCCTGGAGTTCTACCTAAAAGCTCCCAACAGACCAACCTCCAACCATCCCCTTCCCTGCTCCCAGCACATGTTATTCCTGGCAGACATGGACTTTGCACATCCATTTTTCCCTGAGCTTTGGACTCCCAAGCAGTCAGGCTCCCCTTTGATACCCCTGGCTGCTGCCCCGGTCCACGAGGGGCCCAATGAGCCCTGGCACCTGAGTTCCGAAACAGCCAAGCCCAGGTGTACACCCAGCTCCAGGGCTGGTGCGGGCACTGCCTGGGACTGACTTTACCCCCTCTCTAGCTGCTGGGCCTGTTGAGGTTTCCAGCGTTCTGGGACCATCTCACTGTGCCTGTGCAACACATGGGGCAGTCCTGTACCTGTCTTTGTGGAGTGGTCTGGGCATGCTGTATCTGGAAGAGCAAGCATGAACCACAGCTGGAAGGAAAGGCCTGGAGAAACCAAAGAGTGACTGCACTGGACTTTGATACAGCCAGTTAATGTAACAGGCCCCTGCTTGTGCTCAGAACCAGAGCTTTGGATCTCCAGCATTAGCAAAGGGCAAGCTCTAACCCTGCGTCTTCCAGTAAGAACTTCCTGCAGCAGCTACAACAGGTAGGAGAAGAAAATCTAAACATCTGCCCCTTCTGGCACCTTTAAAGCCACTGTGGGCCAAGCTACGCAGCAGCACTGCCAAGGAGGAGTCACTAATCTGCATGCAAATCACAGAATTATAGGGGTTGGAAGGGACCTTGAGAGATTGAGTCAAACCCCTCTGCCAAAGCAGGTTCCCTAGGACAGGTCGCACAGGTCGGCATCCAGATAGGTCTTGAGTATCACCAGAGAAGGAGACTCCACAACCCCCTGAGCAGCCTGTCCCAGTGCTCTGTCACCCTCACTGTGAAAAAGTTCTTCCACATATGTCATGCAACAGCCTGTTTGAATCGAGTCCCTGCTCAGGCCTGCATCGCTCTGTAGTCCCCTGGACCTCAGAGGCGCCCGCTACATCTGGTTGGCCCCTTGGCATCGTCTCTGTAGCTTCCCAGGGGAAGTGGCAGGGAGGTGCTGAGGAATTAATTCACAGCATGTTGTCCAAGGGAATTGTCCAGGCAGTTGGCAGCTGCATGTTCAAATCCCCTGTGTGCCCCAACAAGCAGAAGTAAGTGTGCATGGGGACTTTAAGGTGTTCCAGATGTGACTAAAGCACGCGTCCGCGTCCAGGCTTTCCCTGCCCAAACAGGCACAGCTTATTGGCAAGAGGCAGCAAAGCATCCAACCAAGCAGCTGGAGCTTCCGTCTCTCTGGACAATGCACCAGGGAGAGGTACCTTCTGCAACCCTGACCCCTCACGTGCCTCTGCCTGCCTTCAATCTGGGGTGAAGGATGAAGGAACATGCTTGCTGCAACCTAAGCCCGTGCCCCTCTGTTCCTCACTGCTCCTGCTCATTGCTGAACACCATTTCTGCAGTTTCCTTCAGCTCTGCTGAAGTTGGAGGTATTTGGCTGTACGTGGGTGGGGAGGACGCTGAACCCTCCCTGAGTTCATTTTTGCTAAAAACAAACCTCAGCTACTGCTGTCTCAGGGTCTTACACCTCACGCTCCGTTCTGGGACCTGGAGCTGGATTGAGACAGCTGCAGGCAGCTGTGTGCAACCCACAGCAAGGGCAACCCTGCTCTCACAGACCAGGAAGCTCAATGTGGGCTATTTCAGGAGGACAGACTACTGGAAAGCCCCTCTGCCCAGGCCTCTCCAGAGGCTCTGCAGGTGCTTGCTGTAAGCACAAGTCCTCTACACTCAGCCCATGGGATGGCAGAACAACCCCCATTAAACCGACTGCAGCTTGGCTCCTCTCTCCCACAGCAAAGCCAGCTATGCAATGCCTTGCACCACAGGGAAAGGGAAGGCAGCTGGATTTACCCTGCCAGACCCTGGGATCTCTGCCCCAGAGATCTGCTTTCTGCACCACATGCTGATGGCGTTAGGGGGATCCCCTGCCTGCGCCGAAGGCTGAGCGCTGTGCATGGGCAGCCAGGGCCAAGCTTTCGACCCTGCCAGGAGGCAGAACCCAACCGCACGCAGCCTGACCCATTTTCTGTGCAAGCCACATGATGGCAGGTTGATTTAGGGCAGTGGTGGATGTTCCTTCACCTGCATGTGGGAAGGGCAGCTCGTCTGGCACTCTGAAGCTCGGGTACACCGGCAGGAACCATGGCATCCTACAGACCTTCAGCAGTCCGGCCGGAACGCTGGCTGCACGTGGCATGCCGGGCCCAGGTCTCTGGGTCTGCCAAGTACCTGTGCTGGGTGTTAAACACTTCAAGCAAAAATAATGACTTTGGAGCCTCAGGGAAGCCTTTTTCTTTTTTAAAATAAAACTGTCATCCTCTACACACGTAAGCCCATGTGTTACATTCAGAACTAAGTCCTGATTTGTTCTCTTTACACTGAAATCGCTCACAACCTCGTTCCTCACATCTGACTTTGCAGCATAGGTGCACAACATTTACCAGCAGCAGCATTTAAGCTCTCCTCTCTCCTAGCAAGGCACATAAGCTTGTACACACACACACACACACACGCTGGCACAGGCACAATGAAAAAGCGTTTGCTCCCCCACCGCTCACCTGCCAGCTGGGGTTACTAAACTTTTCCCTTGAAATAAAAATGCTGTGGAATAATAAGTCCCACCTGTCGGCCATTTCTTTCTTTCTTTTTTCCAGGTCCTTCTGCTCCTTTCATCATAGCTTCATGGAAAAGCCTTGATGTGTTATAGCTGCGTGTGCTAGAGTAAAGGCCACCTCAGCTTTTCCATTATAAACCCCAGTTTTGAGGGGTTTATAAAACTCTGCTGCAAGAAGTTTGCTCCAGGGCTGTTAGAAAGCAAAGAAAAGGGGCTGGAACCAGGATGGAGTTTATTTTTTCTCCTCCTTTCTTAATTAAAATTTGGCAAGTGATTGATCCACAATACAGGCTAATCACTTGGGGTAGTAGTTTGAAAAATACATTAACGAGAGCTGAGATGTTGAGAAGTCGTTAGGGCTCGCATGGTGCCAGGAAGGGTTGGAGGATTTTGTCTTAAAGTTGCCTCTTAAAAAAAAAATATGGCATGACGTCTGCTATAAATTGGCTGAAGCAAGAAAACTCAAAAGGAAGGATTTAGGCACTTCCTGCTGTCCTGTGGGTCTAAAAACGGGCAATTTCCAAGCAGAATAAGCTATCAGGAACAGAGAATAAAGACACACACATGCACGCAGAGCAACTTTGCCACTGTCAAACCTGGGCTCGCAGCTTGCCTACTGTACAGGAGGGAAAGCCAAGGCTGAGAGGTGACAGGAGGGACCCAAAGCAAGAGCCAGCTTCTGCCAGGAGAGGAATCGAACTCCAAGAGCCAATTCTCAGCCAAGGCCACAGCCCATCACCCCACGCCTGTGCACAAAGTGGCAGCTTCTGCTCTGCACATGATAACTCCCAGAGAGGCAGCTGCTCACCACCGCTGTGGTGGGGTCCCTCCAGTTGTCAGGTAGCGGGGTTGAAGCCCTTGGGACAGCACCCTTTGCTGCAGAGCCTCCTCAAAGGGTGGATGGAGTTCACCACCACGGGTTGTTAGGGGCCCAAACTGAAATATGTTCATAAATTACTGGACGACCTCATGGCATCCTCCATGCAGCTGCTGACTCAGGAAGCACCAAGGAATCACCCAGAAGGGGAATCACAGCTCTATACTACAGTCCACATGGGATACATGGTATTACAGCCTAGAAAAAGTGACAAGGCTGAGAATGTAGTTGTGTAATCTACCAAACATATAAACGTGTCACTGCAGAGCATACATATCTACCAATGGATCCCCTGGAAGCACATTCTGTGATGAATAAGGCTTTTCAGAAGTGATTTTTTTCCCTGCTCTTGCAGTTGTCATTTTCAAATAGGCCCAAGACAGGCAAGTACAAGCCTGGGGTCAGCAAATACACCTAGGTAATGCTGGATCTGGCTGCACAGGCAATGGGGGGACTCAGCAAACTGCACCTGCTCAAATAAACCTGCCCTAAATCAGCCCCTGCACGCCGCCAGCCACTGGCAAACAACAACCTGATTCAGCTTTTAACTCCACTGACTTTGTGAGGAAGGATACCAGTATTTGGGAGACCACAGAAACACAGCTCAGAGGGACATCAAGAACTCCCTGACCCATTCCCTCAGCAAACTCACCCCAACCTGAATCACTGCTGATGGACACGCATCAAACCTGTTCCCACAAATCTCCAAGGGTGGTGGCTCCAAACATCCCCAGGAAAGCACCACAGCAGATCACCAATCTTTACTGGCAGAGCACCTCTTCCCAGGAGAAGGTCGAATCTCCCCCACCAGTAGCTGTAGGGTCCCTCTTGGTTCACAGGACAGCATAGCGAAGGGGCAGACAAACCTCTTCCAGAGGGAGGTTCGTCCCCCATCACCCAGTGACTCAGGGCTGCAGTCCAACAGCCAGCTGAGGACAGATACCCGCTGTGAGGATGGCTGATGTTCAGGGAGATGAACTGCTGCCCAGGAGAAGGCCCCCTCCTGCAACACCATGTTCTCTCCCACCTCAGGAGAACCTGCCCATGTTTTCAGGGCTTTCCAAAAGGGATCACAGGGAAATCACTCCAGGCCAGTGCTACAGTTTTTGTGTAACTTCATAGAATCATACTTGAAGGTATCGACCTGCTCTCTGCATGCAGGATGGATGAATGAAAAATGTCACTGTGCTGAGTGCCCCAGACAATCAGCAAGTAGGGAGCAGCAAGCTCACCGGTGTGGTCTGACACAGCAGTACAAACCCAGCAGGCAGAACAGGTAATACCATTTCCTGGGGACCTAGGCATGACCACACGGCATCAACCGACAGTCATGTATCCCTCTCCCTGTCTACACTCCTGTTGGGCCTACAACCACAGAGCTGCCCACAGCGTATGCAGCATACAGCACAACTTTAGCCTGTGTCCCCTAGACTACAGCTCTCAGGCAGATCAGTTCTTCTCACAGAGTATGTGGAAGGAGAGAAAACCACGCAACTCATCAGGTCCTGGCACCAAGCAAAGGGATGGTTCCTCACTTGATCCATGGCCACCATGAAGAGGACTAACCAAGCAGCTTCTGTTGGTGCTGAAGCACTGGCTAACTCAGTGAGCACCACGATCTCAGTTCTCATAAGCTATCTCCCTTTCTGTGATCCCAACCTTTCCTTCATGTTAATCCAACACAGCAACAGAAGATGAAGTCTATGAGTCAGCTCCAGTGAATGTTTCCTCCCTAGAATTTGGGAGTCGCTTTGATACACAGAGCTCTAGTGTAACAGTCAGAGAGGCCAGCAACTATTTGCTGAGTAGGTGGTTAAACATATCTCCCCTTCTCCCTTAGCAACAGAACAGTTATAATTTGGAATTGGATTTCAAGCACCAAAAGTCCAAAAATTGTATTTTGAGAAAGCCTAAGTGCTTTAAAGATCCTGCCCTCATCAGTGCCCTAGACAACAAGGAAGTCAGAGGGTACTAGAGATGCTCAGATCACTGTAGCATCATATCCCAGAAAACGTTTAAACCTTTCAAAAAGCACTTGGCTGCCTCTGGTCCACAGACAGAGGTGGGCACCAAATTTCATGCTGTCTTCAATACCCTGCACTGGTTTAGAAGTGTTCCCAGGCACTGGGAGCCTTCAGTTCCCAGGCCTCCTTCAGAGGGCTGCAGTCCTCCCTCCCTCCCTCTCTCCCAGACACGCTCACACTCTAGTTCAGTATCAGACCTCGGCCGGGCGGATAAGCCACAGGCACACAGGGACAGGCAGGGATGGCAGATCTCCAGAATGTTCAAAAGGGGCCGGAAGCCCGACACAACCCACCCGCCCCAACTCCTATTAACTCCAACAAATTGTTTATTGCACAACAGAAGAAAAATGTTGCCCCTCTCCCCCAGCCAAGTCTTTCCATGTGTGCTGCACGCGCAGGCTCCCTCCTCCCGGCCCCGCTGGGGAGCCAGCTTTATACCCAGGGAAAGGTAACAGCGGCGATTATTACACACACTATCCCACAGCTCCTCGCTTGTTAAAAAAAACAAGAGTCTCTTTTGTGCCCGAAATAAAAGGAGATACCTTAATTAGAACAATGCAGGTTGGTGAGCATTAAACACTGAGCCCAGCTGCTGTATGCCATTAAATTCATAAAAAAGGAGGGGGGAAGGAGGGCAGTCTTAACGAGATTACACACATTGACTTTGATCAAGACACAAAAGCACCAAGGCGTTCCAGGGTTTTTATTGCTGTCTTCGGGCTACATTTTAATGGTTACATTAGAAACATGCGAACACAGGCTGGGAGATTTTTTTTTTTTTGAGAAGGGAGAGAGAGAGAGTGCAAGCATGCCTTGTGAAAAGGCCTGGCTTAATAAATTGGGGGCTGCAGGGAGAGGCTAGGACTGGGGAACACATGAGTAGCCACTTATTAATTGCTTCCCCTATGCAAGTGCCAAGTCCTAATTCGATGTCTTGCAGGACTATTCCCATCCCGCCTGCCTGGTCGTCACAGGAGCCATGCGTGGATCGCACACTGCCAGCTCCATTCCCCACCTTCCTCATGGGTATCTCGGGGAGGGGGGGGAGATGACTCCCCCCCACCACCCCACAAGGGCAAATGCTAACTCCTGACACCTGGAGTGGGGCTCCTTGGTCCTTACAAGCAGACACGGCTGCTGCACATGAAACAAAGGGGCCTGACTGAAGCTGAACTAAGTCTCTGCTGAGTCCAAGAAGAGCCTGAAATGGGTGCCACAGATTTAGAAGATGACTTGAGGCTGCTGGGAAGCGGTGAGGACAGAGACTTCAGAGTCAAGAAAATGCAAAAGAAATCAGTGCTTTATCCTCTGCTTGTAGCAGCACTGCAGGACAAGATGACTCTTCACTTAGGGAAGGTGTCAGAGCACTCGTTCATCCAAACACCTCACATCCACATATCCACATATGTGTCTTTTATAACATGCTGCTAAAATGTTTACAAAAGCTTGTATAATCTAAATAGTGATGGGGTGTAGCTGAAGAGCTATAAAATACAGCCCAAGGGATAGCCAAGTTATTGAGTTGCTATTAGTACTCAAGCCCACAGGCACTTCACCATCCTGGTAACTTTTCTTGGACAAGACTTTTAAAAGGCAGGATTTAAAGGAGCATGATCGGCTTAATCGTAATTCCAAGCACACAACGTGTTCTATAAAGTAGATTTTGTAATGCCTTACAGGAACAGTTTTTAGGAGTGGCATTCCCTCACATTTTTTGCAACCCAACACTGTATCATCTTGCTAACAGGAGAACTAGAAAGCACAACTGATGATTTTCTACTCCCCAACCTGAGAAAAATGAAAGCTTGAAAATCAGCTGCTCAGGGGACATTAAAGGCCGATTGTAAAGCCCACAGTTTTAACACAGGAAAGGAAAACACTTTATGCAATAACACCTTAAATTTTAACCTCATGTCCTTTAATACATGTATACATTACTGCTGCCCTGGGTCACCCATTCCATGTTCAAGGTAGTCCCCAATCTTCCAAACAGCATGGCACACACGTAAGAAGCACACAGTGCTATTTCAAATAACCTGAAAACTACAGATTCACACTCATAAAAGCTCCCTTCCATATCACCTAACCTGAAGATGATTCCCTTTGCTTCAGGGGAATATTAGGTTTCTCAGAAGCTACCCATTCCATGAAATCTCAGTGGATTTGGCCTCCATTCTCACAGTTTTACCTCTCTGCATGGATGGCCCACAGGAAATTAACTGTAAGGCAAGGTTGTCCCCGGCACAGAGCTCTCACATGAACAGCAGCCTGTCCCCACAGCACCAGAGGAGCAAGCAAGGGGTAGGACTGCACTTTGGCCATGATGACCCAAACGAAACTCACTCAAGTCAAAGCTAGAGCGGGATGTTAAACAGCAAGGCTTGGAGAGTCTGCATGCACAGCACCTAGACTGTTCAAAATAGAACAAAAAGCACCTTTCCCTATGGGGATTTAAATACAGCATCCCAAAGGAGAGGAGAAAGTCTGTAAGTCAACAAGAAAGTAGCCAAGAGCCTCACCAGAGTCCGCAGCCAGCATTCTTCACAGTGCACATGCCAGCACTGAATGGAAGTCAGGGGCATTGTGTAGGAGTCCTGAGGAGAAGAAGCACAGAGGTTATTTCCACAGCAAGGACCTACTGCTTCTTTGCTCCCAACCCCACCG
The DNA here is from genome assembly GCF_964237585.1 of Gallinula chloropus. NCBI lineage: Eukaryota > Metazoa > Chordata > Aves > Gruiformes > Rallidae > Gallinula > Gallinula chloropus. Next base: position 10,907,316 of record NC_140091.1, read on the forward strand.
CATCCCCTCTCTTTGTGGGTAACGTCACCTTCTATTTTGTATGGCAAGAAATAAGCGTGTGTGATAGGTAACCTTGTATTTTTGTAATGTTTGTGCAGCAGAGGCAGAGAGTCTCCTGCAGTCCATTTCTCTGGCTTCCCAGAACTCCTGTTGGAAGCCCATAATCCACTCAAGTGGTGACCTGGCTCAGCACAGTTATCGCAAGAACATCTGAAGTCGCTGTGGCCACCTGCCATTATTCTCATCAGGAAGGTCACTGGATCATACAAAAACCAGCGACAGGGTAAGATTAACCCTTATCACAACTCTTAGCTCTGCAGGAACAGCTTAACTACATACCAAGAGCGCTGCTGCTACTCCAGCAGACGTGCCTGCTCGTGAGTATTCTCTATCGTTGCTAATAAACTTCTGCCATCCCTTGTGTGGGATGAGGGAGGGGGACTGCGAGCCATGAACCAGGAGAGTGAGCACCATGCATGGGGCTGGAGTTGCAGAGGGAGCCCTCTGTCAAACCGAATTTCCTCCTGCTTGCTACCAGCAGGAAGAAAACCGAACAGGAGATGCAAAGCTCTGCAAGCTCAGACCATCAGAGGGAGCTGCTGCCTTTCTTTAAGGCGGCCACCGCGCCGCGGCAGAGCAAGCAGGACACGGACAACTTTTAAATGCTCAGGCAACGATATTCCCTTTTCACATCACACAGTGGGTCTCAAATCACAAATTCTGCTCTCTCCTATGGATGCAAATCTGCACACGCAGGAAAAGGACACCCCTATCTGGGAGTCTCCTATAGGGAGGCTGAAAGTCTGCCAAAGTTGGAGCTTTCCTGCCCGTGACACAGATGGGCAGCTACAAGAACTGGTAGAGCAATGTAATGAGTACAGAAATTTCAACTGCTGAGAAGACCTAGCTCCTTCATTTGGAAGGCTAATTGGCGTATAGGAACAAAGATGAGTTCCCTCGCTCTGCCCCAAAAAGAAGAAAAGCTTCTTCCCTCCTCAGCAAAGATACCAAGACATTTCTGATTCATTACCACAAGTGGAGTGCTACTCACCATGCAAATGAGACATTTATAGCGGTCCCCACGGGAAAGCTGCCTTTCTAACTCACGGACACGAGCCTTTAACGCTTCAAATGTTGTCACTGCAGAGTCTTCTGTAATTCTGCAAGAGATGATGGAGAGTGAGCATCACTGAGCACAGGAGATTGTTAAGAGTTGAGGGGAAAAAAAGGATCCCACAACAGGTACCGCAGAGGAAATGGCACCATTTGAACTAATACATCCAACCTGTGGTGAAGAAGAGCTCCTGAAACGCCCAGTGTGAATTCTCTGGGCATGCCACGAAACACTCCCAAACACAGCGCGACTGAACACAATGGGGCCGGGCTGCCAGCTTCATACAGAGCGAGTTTCCACAAGACACAGACATTTAAAGAACAGGTCTTTTTGTCCTCTTAGTTCCTGTCTCCCTTGAGAGATTCCTTAGGATCACCAAATGCTCTGGTCATGTTGCTCTAAAGCCGGTCAATTAACTTTCTGTGGGCAATAGCAGCTGCTCTTCCCCTTAGAGAATGGAGGTCTTTGCTGGCCATCAACCTCGCAAAACACAAAATCAGGTCATTCCACAGGATCAGTACAATGTTTTCAAGTTAAAGAAATCCTTGGCTTTTTGGGTTCTAACACTGAAACCAAGGAGAAACAAAAAGCAACAGACCCTGTGCCAACAGGGTAGCTATAAAAGCAGCTTTACAGTCTCTGCTTTCCCATTTCCTAAGGTCACTTTTGATGGGCAGCATTATCTCTTTTGTCACAGAGGCGTTGTGCTGAGGGCAGGCAAGTGTATTTTCATGCTTCTGTGAGGCTGGTGAAAAGAGCAACTTGCCAACCTAAAAGCAAGGGCAGACAGCGATGCTTAGCAAATGAGATGCAGGGAGCATTGTGGACAAGGATGTGTCACTCCAGCATGCTGCAAAATCTGATTTCCACACAGTGCAGACACAGGGAGGGGCCCTCACACGATGTCCAGAAAAGGTTTATTTTAGGGTATCACTGAGGCTTTCATTCTTGTGAAAAACAAAGCAAACCAGCAATTTTCACCTCTGCCAGTGAATTTCAGGCCTGTCCAAGCAGACTCCAAGAAGAGCCTGAAGAGCACCTTGCCACCAGAAAGCTGCACCGATCACAATGTAACCCACAGTCACACCTACACATTCCTACCTTTTTACAGGATGATTCAGCAACAGGTGGCTAAAACAGGGCTCTAGTGGAATTACTACAACCAATAGAGAGAGCTGCAATCTCAGAATTCCTTCTGCATGCACACACTCACTCCTTTGATCATTAGTCACTTGTTGATGGTACGCAGGGAGGGACCTGAGGTATCTCCCACAAGGTGATTCTGCTGGCTGTGCCCAAGGCTCTGGAAACAGAGCTAGTCAAAAAGATCTTGAGTGATTTTTCTAATAACAACACTTCAGAAGAAGCTGGAGCTGCAGGAGTGCATGTGGTTAAGTACCAGTGTTATAAAGCTCCTCCAACTTCACTCCTACCTTTGTACAGATCAGACAGTCTCTGCACGAGTTAACGGAGGAGAGACCTTCATCAGAAGGAGCCTCATTGCAAACGGTACTTACTAGGAAGTGGTACTGGTTTTAAAATTACAAAAAAGGCAAAGAACTACACGTCCTGTGATAGCCTGGTGGGTGAGCACTGCCTGGTGACAGGGAGAGTGTGGATTCAAGTCTTGGTATCAATAAATATTCTTTGGAGCAATCAGAAAGAGCTTCAGTAGGAGCTGTGAATCACCCACTTGCGCCTACTCACTGGTATAAATTACCATCATCTCCCAGTCTGGGTTCTCACCCTCAAGGAAGAGTTGCTAAGTGTTTTTAAAGAAAGTCTAGAAAGCTGTTAAGTTTTTGTCCAAGGAAGGAACAGAATTATTTATTTATAGCTTGAAGATTATTGTGGGATGAGAAAATAGTTTCTCTTCCAGTCTGGCCCATCAGCAAACTGATGCTGGATGAAGGCTGCAGCTGGACTTGACTTTCTGGGACCCATTCCTCCTTTCTGCACACGTAAGGGCACTGGAGATGCAAAGGCAGTGAGTGCAGGTCCTGCCCAAAGTGGGTGGCAAGCAGAACCTCAACCCTTGCTAAATCCTCCCATCACTATCCATAGCCATCCATCCTGTGAAGAGCAGGCGACTCGGCAAGGAAAAGGAAAAGTGGAATACTTGAGCAGATCCAAGTGAAGGCCAATTCATCCCCAGTCCCAGCCCAATAACAGTCAAAGGTTGAGAAGAAAAAATTTGCCACTACAACAACTAGAGGAGATAGAAAATGGCTTGTTTATAGAAGTCTAAATGGCTGACCCCCATCGGCCAATTTCGGAAAGTCTCTGAGATAATCGCACCTGTCCAGTAATAAACGAATGAATCAGAAAAGGAGGCTGAATAGAGGTATAAGCAATAATGCTCAGAGGCTGCCTGATACAATGGCCAATCAATAGGAGGGCTGTAGATCAGGGTGCTAGTTAGCTGGAAAATTACCGCACCACTGCGTGCGTCACGCTGTAGGGATCCTGGACAATCAATGTGGGAGGTATTGATTTAGTTATTATCACTTCATACGCTCCAGACATTGTTAAATATACATTTATTAACAAGACTGGGGTGCATTGGTAAGAGAGGGAGCTTTAGCCACTGCAATATCTCCCAGTGCTGATCAAAGCTCAGCTGTGACAGACTTTAAATTCCATGTTCTCCCTGCCAAGCACACTCTCAGGACAAATCCTGACCCATCGCGCAGTGCTGAAGACGCAGCTCCTATCTCACAAGAGAGAGATCTTGGCCATAAGTGAGTATTTTGCACTTGAGATTTCAGGAAAGCCTCCCGGAGCAGCAGCAACCAGGGACGTGGTGGCCAAGGGTCAACCCAAAGCGAGCGATAATTGCATCGCTGCTTCCGAAAAGCCGGAGGAAATGAGGTCAAGGGAAATAGGGAGAACATTAGTAAATAAAGGAAACTGGAACTACCTCCAGGGATGGAATAAAGACAAGAGTCACTTCCCATGTGTCTGGCTCCCGTGGTGGCCAGCACACTTGGGACAGATGCCATTCCATTTAGTGAGATTTTACCGTCAACCTGCTGCTTGTATCCTAAAGATAAGCATCGCTTAGGAGCAACTCTTCCTGCAGCAGCGATCTTGGGAACTCCCTCAGGCTTCCCTCTTGCATGCACACCTTGTAAGCGCTTGCCCAGAGGCAGCTGGGAGCAGCCTGTGCAGTATTTTTACAGGGTAACATCAGGGTGGAACGAGGGTTAGAAAGCCAAGCTCCACAGAGGGGGTAAGGCTGTGTACGAGTCACCCTGCCAAAGGAGGCAGAAGGAATTTCAGGGAAGAAGGAATTGGCTTCCCCAGCCCTGCTCTACCTTGACCTCATGCTGGATGTGGAAGGACTCTTAACAATTTTGTGCCTCATCGCTCGGATTTGACGCGTTTGGAGAACGTCATTTATCAGTCTCAGGAGAGATGTGCTGAGCACAACCGCTACCCAGAGCGACGCCATGAGCCCCAATGCTGGTGCTTTTCCAGCCACGCAGGTGCCAGCAGCCTCCCTGATACCTGCATTGCCCTCCATGGTTGAGAATGTATCCAGAGGGCACATCCACGCTTTACTCACTGCGGGCCACCACCATATCTGCCCCAAACTGGGGAGCCTAAGCAAGAATCTTTAAACAAGAGCAAACACATGAAGGAAGGGCTCCTGGTGGAGTTAGCCTGGTCCTGAATTTCTCTCTGGGCTTTGTGGTTAAGCCTTCAAGAACTCAGCAGACACAGTGGAGGATGCTGTGTACCAGGGAGCAAGTCTCTGTGCCCCAGCAGGCAGCACGTGAGGTTTTGGTCTCTGTGCCCCACGCATACTTTGCTGCTGCTCAGAGCATTTTTCCCTGAGTGCTGGAAAGAAGAAAAAAACTTCCTTCCCCTCAGCAAATCCTTGCTTTGCTCAGATAAAAGGCAAGAAGAAAGGCACAAAAATGCCATGGAAGAAGAAAAAGGACCTATCTGTAGCCTTGAGCTGTAACTGAGCAATCACCCCCTGGGAAATCTCCCTTGGGAACAGGCTGCCCCCTCCTTGCAAAAAAACTTTAACCCAAACACTGGTTATTTGTCAAACATTAGCATGCATGTGATCTTTGTTTCTCCAAATTAAATCGAGCAATTCCTACCCGCTGTCCCAGTGGGCAATCACAAGCAATTCCGTTAATTAAATTATCTCTGATTCTGCAGCTCTGGAATCTCTCAATTGACTAAGTCTGTGCTTTATCATCAACAAAATACTGGACCAAAAAGGAAACAAAAAAATGTTGATGTCAAAGTGATTGGCTTCAGTTAACCCTTCCCAGCTGGATATTAAGGGCTGCTCAAGAAACTGTTGGACTGGAACGAGCCCAAGAGCGAGAGCCTCATACCAGAGATACCGGCAGCAGCTGTTCACTTGTGTTTCCTTTCTGTTGTACTGAAAACATCCCCAAAACACGGTACTGTCACTGCATCCAGCATCTTGCCTGTCTGACAGCCACAGAAACATGCAGACTGTAAGCAGCTGAAGAAGCAACAACCCACCTCAAACATCAGTAAAAGCCCCCTGAATGCCCCACCCTCCCCTTACCCAGATCACACTCCATGTACCCCGCTGTTGTGGAGTCTCCATAAAACATTCCCCTTTGGTTTATTTCAACTGGATATAAATTTTCCTTTCTTCATAAATAGCCACACTGTACACAGCATTCCATAAATTTTTACAATTCTGCTGTTTGTATGTACCTTGTAAAAAACGCTTAGCGCTGATTAAATGCACCACCAATAAAATTTCATGGGCTACTTTTGACACTTGATATTCTGACCTTCTCTCTTCCTCACCCGCTTATTTTTGTTTTCCTGTGCCTGTAAACACAGAGCAGCAAAGGGGAAAACGCAGAGTGCCTCTGACAAAACCAAGAGTGATGTCTTTATTTTTAAACAAAGCCTTTATCTTCCCTCATCCTAGGTGGAGAACCCGATCCCAGCAGAACATACATGCTACTTCCCTGCGCCAGGGCCAGAGGTCAGGTCGCTAGCAGCTTACATATCATAAATATTAGAAACAGGCTGGTCGATGCTTTCTTTGAAGGCAGAGTCAAGCTAAAGTAAGATTCCAGGAGCAGAGAAATTGCTACTGGCCATATCCAACCATGGCTGCAGACGACAATTATCATAACCACTCACTACTACGTTGCAGAAGAGAAAAGCCTGCTGCAGTCCTCGCTTTGCGGGGCACAAATCTTTAAGACCTGATAAAATGATCCAAAATATGACCCCAACATCAGTGTGCAATCATTTAATTGCAAGCCTTCTCTCACAGCCAATTTATGTTTGGGTGAGAGGGCAGCTTTTTCAGAGAAGAGACCATGTTTTATTAGACTGTAACACGCTGCGCATAGCTCCTGCGACACCGGTAAGCACTGCGGAATGGCAGAGCACAGCGATGCTCTCATGGCTCTCACTCATATGCTGTCTTCACCACAGCTCTCTCACTATCTGAGTTTCAAACACTAAAACCAGCTCTGAGTTTGCTGGGACAAGATCTGCTTTGGTTTTCAAACAGGTGAAAAGAATCGGCCCCCTTCTTTCCATCCAGCAAGCGTCACCTGCAGCACATGCTACAGCTAGTAACATGGGGAGTTGGTTTTGATGTGGGTGAGCAATAACTGAAGTTAGTAGGAGATAGAGACACAAAGGCCTTTTGCACTTACTGGTGTGAGAGAATGTAACATAAAGCTGAAAAAGAGGTTTGCTACTAGCAAACAAAGCACTTAAATTGATATATTTTTAAGTCACAGGTTGCTTTAAAAGGAAGCAGACACAACTCGAGTGTTTTCAGTATGCAAAGTCTCTGAAAGAAACCCAGTGCCTGGCACTGGTGGCAGACTGACTGCGAATCACCCCAGAACATGTGGGCTGCCGGCTTGGCACGACGCACTGTGATTTTATTTCACTGGATGAGCTGGCTATGGCAGAAGGGGCCAGATCCCCAGCAGTAAGAAAACTGCCCAGCAAAGCTGTCTGCAGTTAGAGCCATGTCGAAACACACCAAGTGAAATTCAGACCCTCGGTTTGTGAGAACGCTGGTGCTAAAAGCAAATCTTTTGGCAAGACATCAGCGTTTTAGGGGCCACTTTCCCCTTTATTTAGCTAAAAATCTAATTTATTTGGGCTATTTGTTTTTAGACTAACCTCTTTTAAAAAGGCTGACTTATAATCCTGTAAAACATTGTCACATGTATTGAGGAAATTGGCAAGGATGCTAATTTATTGTCCTCTAGGAAAAAAAAAAAAAAAGAAAGCCCTCTTTCCTTGATTAATGTATGTTTTTGTATTGTAAGATATTAAAGAATGTTGCTTCACCTGTAATTATAGAGAATAGTTTATTTTGGCAAAGTGCCCTGGCTTCTGGTTGCCAAGTTATGAATAATTCAATGTTCCCCATTCTAATTTCCGTGTTCTAAGTTGTGAATTTGGAGCGGGGTGCATGCAAGGGCACACACACGCTGCCGAGGTGCTCTCAGTCACGAGCGCCTCTATTTTATACTTGCTTGCACAACTTGTTAATACTGGCATCTGCTTGCCAAATTCAGAGTTTGCTTCTGAACTAATTTCATCTTGATGCAAACCAAGAAATGTTGCCTCTTTTATTTCCCACCCCCCCCGCTCCTTCCCTGACAGAGGAATTATTTCTCTTACACTTGCATGCACCGTCGCGATACCACTGAGGGGAGCTTACTGCTGCAAGAAGGCGTTTTAAGCCGCATTTAGTAGGGACTTGGGCAAAGATTCCCCGAAGAATTTAACGACAGAAGAATTCATTATGCTTTCATATCTCCTCCGCCTCCATAACACAGAGCCCAACAATGTCTTTACAGAAGCGGGGAAGTAAATTCAGGCACTGGCTTTTTCTCTCTCTCTCCCTCTCTCTCTCTCTTCTTTTTTTTGGCCGGCGTTTCGCTGGGACACATGTGCCCAGCCCCAATCAAAACAGAGACAGATGGCACCGCTGATCATTCAGAATGGAAGGAGCCTCGGAGTCAGCATGTTTAGATGCATTTGTAGGGCTGCGCGGTACCCGCTGGCCACTGGGACTGATTTAAAAAGGCGGCGAGTGAATGTCTGAGCCTGCGCCAAAATTTTAAATGTGCCATTTGAGCAATTATGGTTCGACATGAAAGCTGGGAGAAAGAATGCATGGGTCATTCTGATTTCGATTTAGAGACTATGTCCCCCGTTCCAAAGAGAAAATAAATGCAATCCCATTGCTTTACTGGAGCAGCTTTGGCGATAAAGCAAAAAAAGCCAGGCTACGGGAGAGGGTTTTGCTGCAGCAAGGTTTTGTTGAGGCAGCACAGGCTGAGTTAGAAAGCACTTCTCTGAGCAAATTTCCTAAGTTAGAAATAACCACACGTCTCATGTTAGTATCTCAGGTTGCTTTTCAATTGTATCCCTCATCCTGGTGACCCTAACTGTACTCCTAACACACCTGTGAAGGCGCATCACGGTGTCTATGCGAGCCAGGGCCACAAAAGGCAGGCAGCAGAAATGGAAAATGTGGCTCCTCTCCCTACAGAGCCACACGGGATGGAGGTTTCAGCCTACAGGAACTTGCTTCCACCCACAAGTAAACATGTTTGGATTACGGCTCAGCTCCACGTATAGCTAGGCAGGTATATTTTTCTCCTGGAAGACTTATAGCAGCTGTAACTCATCAGCTTACCGTGGCCTGGAGGTGCTCTGGGATTACTGGTAGTTTTGGTTGGATGATCAGGGCACAAAAATATAAAATATCCCTGAAGTGAAAGAGGAATAGCAAATTCTAGGGCTGAAAGGTGATCAGAAGGTTGGACTTACGGCCGAGTCCTGCGGCCAGCCTCTGTGCACAACGAAATGCCTTCTACTCCCATGGCCTGCATCCAAACGGCCGAAATAAACAGGAAATATCTACGTTACTACCGCAGCACTTGGACTCATCTGCAGCCTTTTAAGGGCTTTGCCGTGGAGGTGATATGCTTTCCAGAACTTCCATTCATGATCACTGATTGGAGGTACCCAAGGGCAACGCGATAACACATCCTCCAGCCAGCTTCCTACAACTGCTGCTGCCGCCCCAGAAGTTTTACACTGTTGTTGTTTCCTTTACAAGGAAAGAAAGGATCAGAATTAGCATCATTTAAGGTAATCATGCCTTCAAAAAGAAACATGAGGCTATTAAAGGAGGCCACAGCACATTAGTGTCACATAACCAACCACAGTGCCAGAGCTGCAAGAGGAAACCAGCAACACAGAGGAGGGAGATGTCATGAGCTGGCTATTGGAGGGCAAAGCAGACACACTTATACAACCAAGTAGGAAATAACAGCTTTTGGGGGACAGAAACTGTCAAAAAGGAGGAAAGAAGTGAATGGAGAAACAGGATAAAGTGCCAGCAGTGGTGGGGAGCAAGTAAAGTTAGGGCAAGCATCAACACTGAAACAAGGGCAAAGAATCAACATGGATATTAAACTACGTTAATTACATTACTGGCCGTTACACTGCTGCTGCAAAGGCAGTGCTGGGTTCTGTGTTCCAGAGGCGGAGGAGGTAAGAAAGCATAATGAATTCTTCTGTCATTAAATTCTTTGGGAAATCTTTACCAAGCTCCAACTGAATGCGGCTTAAAAACTCCCCCTTGCAGCAGTTACACTCCCCTCAGCGGCATCGCAACTGTGCACGCAAGTGTAAGAGAGACAATTGCAGACTCTACAGTCGTCCCAGACACGGTTTAGTGAGAAGCAAGACCAACTGGGGCTTCTTTTTGTTCTACTTCATATTTATACTTACTAACTATAGGCAAAGAAACGCATAAACTACCAAGAGCCGTAATTACAATCACCCTGTTGTCGTACAGCAGCTGGCGCAGGACAAACACTTACTGAGCCCTGCCACAATAGCCAGCAAGTGCCAAGGAAAGCAGTGGCCCCATTAGCGCCAGCACGCAGACAGCTTGTGCAGCCAGGGCTGCCCTTCAACAGATGCATGACGGCAACAGCAAACTGGCAGTGGATGGGGCACAACATGATCCCTTTTCTGCTCTTCAAAGGAACATTTCCATCCAAACAGGGAACGCAGCCTAGGTAAAAATAATTGTTACTTTTCTCTTGAGAGCATCTGGGCACTGTACAAACATTTCCTTAAAAAAAAAATAGTAATTTAAGTCAGTCCCTGCCTCTTAATTCTTGCAGTGTAGGTAAGGGATGCGGATAAACAGTCACATCCTCAAAATATTTTCAGAAAGAACACAGCAGGATCTACAATGCTCCATCAGAGACATTGTTAAACACAACAGGCTAATTTTAGGGACGAGTCCTCTCTCTGACAAGCTGCTCACACATCTAAGGGCAGAATTCATCTGCTAGAAGGCAGCTGTTTGTGTTTTATAAGCTAAAGTTTCTCTTACCTATAGAATAACTCCAATATTTCACAGGGAATCATCATCCATCTAACTGAAGTACCCTCTAACGGACCATCAGCCTCATATCCCCTTTGAAATAGCACAGCTGAGCACTTGCTGGGCCACGATTTATTTTTTACCTTCTAAGACGTCTTGCTAACTCTATAGCTCAATAGTGACAGTCGAATTTCACACTGCGATAGCCCCCCATCGATTTTTCACTCCCAGGAAGCAACTCCACAAATTAAAGTTAACAGCATTTCTGAAACTAAGAAAAAAAGGAAAAGAAAAGAAGAAAAGAAGGGGCAGGTGAAAAGACAAGAAGGGCAAGATGCCTAAACCATGCCTCCAGCATAGGAATAAAATTCCTCCCTGGGGTTTTCACCAGTTACGGGACAGGGATGCTACTGCTCCAGAAGCTGGCAGCCACCTTGGGTCTGCAGACACTTCAGTTCTAAAACATGTTCAACAGAGAGAAAAGCCTCTTCCTGTATGAAGATGTCAAATGTGTATCTACAGAAAACTGCCCCAAGGCATGAGAATTAGACCAAACCTCTGGACACAGCTCACACAGCAGAGATGCCACCTTTCCCCCAGGTCTGAGCTTGTACAGTCAGCCTGTCTCACAGAGCTTTGTTAACCACCAGCCTGTGATGAACCCCAGCACTGATAGAATTTCAGTTGGCACAGCATTAATAATGTTTGAGACCATCCTTGGCATACAATTTCTATTGAACAAGAGGGAGCAGAATAAAGAAATGCAGCCCAGCAGCCTGCTCTCCACCACCACAACCTAGGGGGTGAAGTAATGCCAAAGTCTCACTTCATAAAGAAAAGGAGCATCCACCCATGTGCCCCTCCAACGCTGAACACCACCAGTACACGTTATCAGCACTTATTACATACTGCTTGAAGAAAGGACCAAAACCTAATAAAGACAAAACTCTGGACACAGGCAGCACTTTCTCAGCCTGGCTTTGACAATCCCACAGTTCAGTTCAGCTTCCTGGTTCCTGTCTCAACTTTACATGGCTGATCTAGGACTGGACCCACCTGCAGCATCATGCCCTCTCTTAGCAGGGCATTTATGACTCAAATTAATTTTTTAATTCTATCTTTTCTACACGATGTTCTTTTCTCCTACCAAAGCCTATCATTGGTGGGACACTATGGTGAAGGGCTGGGGAGTGCTTATCCTTTGGTGTGAATTCACAACAGCTTCTGCTTCCCTCTGATATACCAGCTTAAGCGTGGCTCCTTCCCTTTCAGGCCTCTGCTAATCCTCTGGCTTCACACTCACTCTGCTCTCCTCTCGACTCGTCTGCCTGGGAGCAGGGTCCCCACGACAGACCCTGTTACGTCCCCCACTGCTCCCACACACTTGACACTCGGCACAAGGACCTCAACCTAAACTTTGTTTAATTTTAAGTGATGCTTCCTCCTGTGCAGCCACACCAGAGCCCCTCTAGAGCTGATGCTTTTGGACAGCTGGATCGGAAAGAGGGGAGGGGGGGGGAGGATGGGAGGAAAGAGGAGACAGGAAAAATAAAATGAACACAATTGCTTTTTGTCTCTAAACCCCTCTTTTTAACCCAACGAGCGACTCATCCAATGAAGCATGATAAGCATGAAGTGTTATATAAAGAAGATAATTATAAAGGGATTTAATGCTTGGCAGGCTCGTAGCGCAAGGTTTATAGCAGAGGTAGCGTACTCACTTAAACAGCCGCGTGTCCGGATTTGCTATTATGCGGCCAGCGCGGCTGGGGCCAAGCGGAATCAGAAACAAGATTTGTTTTACAAAAAAAAAAGAGCACAGCCCCCTTCCCACTGAGGATGGCAGCTCCAGTCCCACCTCCTTCCACTTCTGTCCCATCCCTGATTAATGATGTTGTCTGCCTGATTTATGACCCACCCCAACAGATTAGAGTTTCCCTCTTCAATGTCCCCCCCTCCTTTCGCTCCCCGGCCCCCCCCAGAAGGCACAGCCACACTCCGCTGGAAATATTAGAGAATTATTAAATAAACATTCATACGTCATGTCTCTTCCCATACTGAGCTCATCGTAGTCAACGCTCAGCGGCCGGGTCCTGTTTGCTTTGGGGCTGACACCAAACAGCTGGAGTGATTCATGGAGAGGCTGGCTACAATGCTCTGTGCCATATATCATGCTCGGAGCGCTCCCTGCCCCGGCGGAGATAAACTGATCAACCACAACGGGCTGGAATGAATTTATGACAACACAAAATTGAGGAAAACAAATGGGAGGTGACCCAGTGGGCCACTAACCCAGACTCTCTCGCTGGCCTGCAATCTAGTCTGGTGGCAGAAAGCAAAATTGAACATTGGCACTCTGAATTAAGATGCTGGCTTTTAACCCCGGGGAACCTCAGTTTCAAAATGGCACCAGACCTTCGCAGGCGGCATCTCGGGAGGGAGGAGGGAGGAAGGGTTTTTGCTGGGAAGGTGCTTTTCATAGCTCGGTGCTTTGGCTGAGAGTGTGACGTTGGCAGAGGGGCCGGGGAGGATGCGTGGGAAATTAGGGACCAGCTGGTCTCTCTGAGCAAAGCTGCATCTTGAGTCCAGCTAAAGGCGCATCACACCGGCTGAGCTTCTTCCTGGTGGCTGCAGATGGGCAGAGCTCAGCAGGTGCAACGCTCCTTTACCCCACCTCAGGGTGTCTCCCACACACCTCATGTTGGTGAGATAGGAAAAGCTGAGACACCCAGCAGTATCAAGGAGAGGCGGAACCAAGTACCTGTGGCTGCCATCTGTCATTCAACACAACCCAGATGAAGTCAACCAGCTCAAGCTATTGATGACCTGGCACGGCACATGGAGGAGGGCAACAAACACAGTTACCCCAAACCCCACCTGTTGTTCTACATGTTCCACAAAAGCCTAAGTTTAGATTAAATTAACTTGCTCAAGCAAAGAGCTTCAGCTGCATGCCAAGAAGAGGACGGTTTGCTGTACTGTATTAATGGATTAAAACCCAACCAAACAAACCCACACAGCTCTCCTTGCCTGGACTTATTTTTGGAAGAAGGGAGGGGAAAGGAACGTCATTCTTATGAGAGAAGGATCAATACGCGGATCGCTGCTAACTCTATTAGCTGCTGCTCTAAACAGAGAGCCTGGCTGACACAGGTGGCAAGCCATGTGCTTCTGGACACTTTTAAAAATGCTAATCAGATGCTACACAGGGTTTAACATGCCAATCAATAACGCTCAGATTTAAAGGCAAAAATTAAAGTTACAAACAATGGAGTAAAGTGATGCTGCCAAAAACTTCCTGTAAGCGCCACCCAAAACAAGAAAAATGAAACCAATTTAGCTCCAGATTAAGAAACAGGAACTAGAGATGAATCAATTTAGCCTGTTGGGCTGGGTTGCCATATATCATGGCTCAGCACTAGAGTGGGAAGCAGCCAGACAGTATGAAACCCTTCCCCCTCCTTTTCTGTAGGCTTCTAGCTCTGATCCCTGTTATCAATTAATTTAACAGAACCCCTCTACACAGACAAGCACACAGAGCATTCAGACTCCTTAAATGGCAGGACAGAAACTATTTATCACTCACGAATCTCAAAGGAAAGAAAGAGAGGGAATAAAAAAAAAAAGCAGCTAGGATTTCTCCACCTGAAGCACCATCTTGCTTTCTAAACCTCGGTGAAATAAAGCACCTTAAATAAAAAGCTCTCCCTGATACTTAAAAAAAACCCCAAACCCACACTATTGGAAAGACTCTGCAAGACACTTCAGGCTCTTCCTGTAATTTCTACTGGATTTTTGCTGACTTTTTGTGCCTTTTGCAGAACTGATGCTTCAGTGGGGCAAGGTTATTGCGGAGCAAGGTGTGCAGGCATACATATGCATGCACACACGCTCCCCCCCGCTTCACAGCGGCGTGAGCACGAGTGTTGTTTGGAAAGGATTCTGGGATCCTTCAAAAGGTGCCAGCTAAAGCCTCTTTGATCAGATTATTAAAGCTATGTCAATTTTATCACTTGAGCTCAAGTGTTCTGGAAAATGTCAAATCCTTTCAGCTCCTGCAGTTTAAAGATTTTCAATAGGAGTGGATCTGGGAGGGTGGAGGCCTGCTGGGCTGACAGGCAGGAGGCCCAAAGGGAAGCCAAGCAGTGGCTGAGACAGAGCCTGACAGACTGGGGCAGAAGGGGTATGTGCATCCTCGAGTCTCTGCATGCAATGGCTGGCTCACTCTAAGCACAAAGATGCTTCTGTGCTGACCTGAGAGCTCCCAAACTCAGTGGTCCTTGGCCAAAGTGTGCTCACAGAGAAGCACTGACCAACAGACAGCCCATGTTTGGGACAGGCTCATAAAAAGCTTTGTAAAGAAGAAAGTGCAGAGACAGCAAAGCGGTGTTAAAGTCTCCTCTGCAGCAGGGAGTCTCCTCAGTTATCCCCTGAATGTGAACACTTTGCTCTGTCAGGGTGTCTGAACTGTCACAGATCTCAAAGAGTTCCAGGGACACAACCTCTCAAGCCACCACCAGAGCAGGGGGAGACCAAACTAGACCAAAAATACCCTTTTCTGTAAGATCAGGTTAAGTCTACCACACGGTTCTGTCGCACATCCCAAATTATCAATGGACCTCATTCCCAAAATGTAAATGCCATCTGTTTAAAACCCACAATTACATTTCATTGCTTCCACCTCATTTAGGCTGCTCTGTCTCTCACTTGATCTTGGGGCAACAATTTACGTCATAAAGCAATAATCAAAACACTGCCCCACTCCCATGAACACAGCCCATGACAGAAGCAAAGAGCACCCACAGACTTAGTGTTAAGGTTGCACTGTCAAATCTGCCTGAGCAGTAAGCCACCCTAGTAACATGTGGAAGGAGGCTGAGGAGAGAGGTTGTTACTCAAATGCACATTGCAGATAAAACCATTTATTTATATCCTAAACTAGGCTGCAGGATATCCAGTGAGCAGAAAGGGACAGGAAAGGAGATGTCCAGGAGCCCCTGCACTACAGGATATTCAAACACTGGGACTTAAACTCTGAGTCAATTTGAAGTGCTGCAGGTAAAAACCTCAGGAATTCAGACATCACTTCTGTTAGCAACCATACAAAGGTGAAATCTGGATGTTAAGGGACAAGAAATTCTCCCAGTGAGGCTTCTGTCAAATTATGGGGATACTGAGATTCCCTTTTGCTGAAGAGATGGAGGGTAGGACATACAGTTACCATGGAGAAAACAGAATGGAAGCCACGTTAAGGACTGCCCTGAAAACCAAGATGCAATAAGGCAACTTCTCCAGTAAAAGCAGGACCCCATGGTACACTGATTGCAGAAGTCTTGCAGAGAAATCAAAAAAGTCAAAGCACAGCTTGACAAGTCAATTGCTTTTGCCAGGTTAAAGGAAGTTTGAATCTTCACCTCCTGTCCAAAGTCCCAGTTCTAGTCTAGGCTGTTATGCACCACACAACACATCTGAAACCCCAGCATTGATAGCACAGACACTTCTAGTTACATATTTTAAAAGAAAGCAATCTGCAGTGGAGAAGCCCTCTGGAAGCTGCACTCAATTCCTTGTTACTGGGTAGCAAAGCACAGCTTCCCTTCTCAGCAGTAAAAGCTTCAAAGATGCCTATCCTGAGACTAGCACTGCTTCTGGGAGCACCAAATGGGATGCTATGGTTCCTTAAAACAAGAAAAATGAAAGCTGTCCACTTTGCACTCACTTTTCAATGTCACTGTTCTTACAGGTCTTCTGCATGGTCTCCTGTTTACTGCTTTCACCATTACTCGTTGAGGGCATTTCTGCTGAGAGAAGAGCAGACAAATTAGTAAGAAAACATTCAATCGTTGCACTGTAATACTCTAAGAGAGGTACAGCTTCAGAAGCAGAGGGCCCTGATGAGTCATTTTCATGCTGATTCTCAGGGAGAGGAGACCAATGCTAGATGTCCCTGTCTGGCAAGGAGGCCCTCTCTCTGGACAGCGTTTCTATGATTTGGGGCTGAAGACACAACCCTCACCCCCTCCCCACTTCATACTGACTGACCCTTGCAGATGTACAAGCTGTTTAAGCCAGGATTTAACTCAGAAAGGTTTGCTGCCACCGCCACACCAAAGTGTAATTCGGAAGTCTGGAGCAAATCCACCCAGACAGAACACATCTCAGCTTCTCCCTTTTTAGAAGACCCCCTAAGACACAGGGAGAAAATAAATGCCAGGTAACTAGTATGACAGAACAGTCTGCTCAGAGCTCTCCTCTACCAGCAGTCCCACAGCTCCTTCCAGCACTGAAGGGGATGTGAGATACCAGTTGGAGATGAACCAGGTGTCCTAGGGCCGGCCCCTGAGCTGTAAGTTCAGCACCTACAGGTAAAAGGTATGAAGAAAACAGCTCACAGCAAGTGCCATCAGGCCTGCTTCCTCATTGCCTCCATGGCTGCAGTTACTGAGGCTGAACACACACCTACAAGCAAGTGCTCCTACATCACAGAAAATAAATGTGACTGCCTATCCCACAGAAGAAAATGCCAGCGATAGATATCCTATGTTCTCAATTTAACCATCATGCCCTTGGCAAAACTGGTTCCCAACCCCCCTCCCAGTGGCAAACAGTTACGTCTTGTAGGTACTTTCAAGGCTGGGAATCAAACGCCCAAAGCATTACAGTAACAGAACAGGGAACAAAATCATTGGGACAAGTCTCTTCAGGTCGCTGAGCTTCAGTTCCCTTCCTAAGGGAGCTGGAGCAGCACTGCCCAGCTCTGGAAATGGATTTGGCATCTACAGCTGGAAAGCGCCAGGTTTTATTATTCTCATATCTCCACTAGCTTGCTGCTTACACTTCCAGTGCTGCTGGCATTAAATAAAAAAACCCAGCAGTCAAATGGGTTTAACACCCCCCCCCCCCCCCCCCAAATGCTATGAGCTTTTAAACAATGCATGCAAAGGTACATTTTCACATTAACTCTTTTGCTTTGGAGTTTCAACTACAGGTCATGAAGTAGGACAGATCCTACAGTTCCTACCCTAAAGGTGCAGGCAGCAGAGCTGCAAGCTTTTCTTGCCACACAGAGGCCAGCAATCGCAAGACCTACACAGGAGACATGATACAAGCCTCTAGCATGGCCTTTGAAAGAAGGGAAGCTGATAAGAAAGCAATTCAAGAAACCCCAAGGAACAGATGCCTGCATAGTTTAAACCCCCAGCAGCTGAATGCCACCACCTCTGATGGCTCCCTCTGTGACACAGTGGTTTTAGTGACACGACAGGAAGTCAATCCAACCCATATCTCTTATCACCACACCAGTTAAGACTGCATTTTTGGGATATTTCCTGACAGCCCTGACCAGTTTAGTTAAGCTGTAAAGTTTCAAAAAGACAGTGTGATTGTATGTGCACACGTATCTGCTGGTACCGTGCAAGAGCATTTGTAACTACCACCTGCCTAATTGCTGGCAGTCAGAAGGTATGGAGTATCTGTTGGCCCACCTGCAGTGTACAAATTAACAATTTCATAGAATCACAGAATCATAGGGGTTGGAAAGGACCTTGAGAGATCATGGGGTCCAACCACCCAGCCAAAGCAGGCTCCCTAGCTTTTATTGCACAGGTAGGCATCCAGATGGGTCTTGAATGTCTCCAGAGAAGGAGACTCCACCACCTCCCTGGGCAGCCTATTCCAGTGCTCTGTGACCCTCACTGTGTAAAAGTTCTTCCACATGTTGGTGCGGAACATCCTGTGCTCCAACTTGCAGCCATTGCCCCTTGTCCTGTCTCCACTGACCACTGAAAAGGGTCTGGCCAATTCCCCTTGTATCCCACATTTATGATATCTATAAACATTAGTAAGGTCAATTTACAATTTCCACACATAATTTACACGTTCCACACTCACCGTCGCTGGCCCATTTAGAAAACTCCGGTGTTATTCGGGTACTGGGTGTGCCCCCACTGAAAGAGAAAAGGGCAAAATGATAGAGGATGAAGATGGGAAGTTTTCCTGCTCAGGACAAGCCACCCTCTCCACCCAGCACTTCTCCCTTAATACTTCCATCCATCAGTTGAGGTGTCAAAACATGAGTGGCTGGCCAGGAGGTGGGATGGGTGCTATGCCACTTTCCCCCAGCATCCTCCCAACCTGCAGTTCCAGCTGTGACCTCTGCTGCGTCACACAGGGGTTGTGATGCTGACTGAAAGCCTGGGATCCAAACAACACCTATGACCTCTGCATGGCTCATTTCTGAATACAGAGTATCAAAGATGAAAACCTTACTCATGAACTGAAATCCTCTGTGCTGCAGTAACTTTTACCTCTAGGAACAACTTTACCGCTTCACAAGCTCCATCATTTCCATCTTCTCAAGTGAAGAACCCCAGCATTGAGGTACAGACAACTCCTAACCCTGTCCATTCTCTTACAGTCCAGTAACAGAGACTGTAAGGGAGAGGGATCTCAGGAGCAGGCTGCACACTGCATAACATTTCAGTTTTATGAGCTAAGACAGTTGCACTCAAAAGACAACGTAGAATCATGCTTCAGGGCATCAGCTACCCTACTGCATTTCTACAGATCTCTTCCGTTTTAGAGATGGGCAAAGCAAATCCAGGGAGACCTGCAGGGTCCTCCTTGCTCAAACAGCACAACAGTGCGTTAGGCACAAGCCACACAAAGGGACTGGGTCTCCTGGCCTCAGGTCCACAATCATCTCACCTCAAGCACCACTGCCACTGATCAGGAATACCCTGATATCCTCCTGCTACAATACCACTCTCCTGGCTGTGAAGGAGCTCAAGCATCTTTGAGGCCCTGCCTTTGGACTAGCACATTTAGCAGAGTACTGAACGGACCAATGGTTTGGATCCAGTGTGCCAAATGCCACTTTTCTATGGAGTGGAACCTAATTTTGAACTAGTGCTTGTGACAGGCTAAGCAGTAAGAAAACTTCATTTCACTGCTCTATCAATCACTTCAACCTTGACCTCACAGGATCACTCAGTGAAAGAGATAGAGGGGTAATTTAAGCCCTGTTTTATGCAGGGCAGAGGGCTTAGAAAGCAATCCTACCTCCCTGTTAAGACTCATTTTATTTGCCTGAAATGCTTCCCCAAGTGCCCCGAACACTGGCTGCCTACATTCTCCACAGCCTGTATGTGGGCAGAGCACACATCCTGCCTCAGCCCCTGAGTCAAAGGCAGGATCAGTTTGCATACCCCACAACATGTAACGGGGTGCAATGAAATCACACCCCAGGTGCCAGAGTCCTACTGTGCTGAAGAAGATTTGGATGGTATTGCATTATACTTCTACTAAGGGGCCATGTTCATTGTGAAGCAAGATGATGCATAAAGTATAAGATCTTAGTTCAGCCCAGTTTTCCCATCACCAGAATTCACCTTCTGCCCAGAAGTGGTTCAGGGAGGGAGACTGCGCAGGGAGGCTTTATGAGGCTGCACAGGCAGAGGTGGAGACCCACCTGCCACACTATGCTTCTTTCAAAGTCTTTTGTTGTGAAGCCTTGCACTTCACTGAACAGCTATTTTCCATAAATTAGGATTCCCCAAGAACAATGAAAACACATTAGAAAGGCACAGTACTTACTTTAAAACAGCACCTCGGAGCGCCTCCCTCTCTTTGGCTTCACCTGGCTCTTCCCCAGTGCAAGGGATAACGTCTGCCTCTGTGTACCTGAGCACAAGGGGTTAAGGAACATGCAGCCTTGTTGCAGAGTAGAAAAGCTTTTGAGATGGGTGGGACACTATCTGGGATGCAGAACAAATTTGTTGCCAACTAGGAACACCTCAAAAGAAGAGAGGCTGGTATCCACAGAGGTGCTGCTTTTAAATACTGGGTTGAAGTCTTTGTTTAGGTGGAAAGAAACAGAAAAGTCTTTTGACAGCAGTGTGACATTTCAGCCTCTTAGAAGGGGAAAACCAATTCCTCAACATCTGCAAGGCTAACTGGCACAATTCCACTACTCCTGTTTGAGCTAGAGAGATCTTTAACCATCTAAGGGTTGGGACTTCAGGCCTAAAGGCTGGTACAGATTTCATTTCAAAACCCAATTCTACAGCTGTACACCCCCCCTCATCACAGCTACGTCAATGTCTGCCTAATACTCTTCTGGGAATTCCTTCTGGCTCCCAGAAGTTCCCAAAACCTGCCCTTACTGATAGCTCTGCCCACAAACTAATGAAAGGAAAAAATTCAGCCCCTCAGAGTGGCAGGTGAATAGTGCTCGACATGTCTACTGCAGAACCCTCCTGAAAAGGAAGGGGTGTCTTCTAGAAAACAAACTCAACTCCACCCACGAAGCAGGAAAAGCTAGCCATGTGGAAGAAACCTGGATGGAGACAAGACACTGATTATGAATCAGAATAGAGAAACACTAATGCTGATCTCCTGCAATGTCTCCTACAGGCTTCACCAACCAGGGCTGAAACAGCCCTGCATCAACAGGAGATCTCAAAGGCAGCAACTGTGAATCCCTCCTAGTTCAAATAACTGGGGAAGGAGGTAGCATTTCCAGTAGGGCTGCACACAGGTTACCCACCACTACCCAGGGCAGCGCTGTATGAAAGCCAGCTGAAGATGAAACTGCAGCTTCCCTCTCAGTAAGAGCCTTTCAAAAACGATACTGTGGTTTCCCGTATTCAAGTGTGTCGTCCCCATCCACATCCAGGTCAGCGTCACTGTCTGGGTTCTCCTTGCCGCTGCACATGATAAACCCAGAACCTGGAAGAAAATAACACACGTGGGTGAGTATTGGAATGGGAGAAGAAGTGGAGGAGACCTCCTAAGGATGGTGACAGCACCAGTCTGTAGGCTGTCCTTTACTTTTAACAGCCTCACAACAGGTTCCATCTCTGAAGACTGCACAAGGACAATTTTCCAAAGACCGCACAGGAAACACTCAGAAATGGATGCTGGATCTTATGCTCTAAAACGACCCTCAACACTGAAAATTAAACATTCTTGAACTTTTGGTCTCCACAGGATTTGAAAGATGAAGGCAGTGGAAGTGTCTCTCTCAAAGGCAGAAAAAAAATCAAGTAAAATAAAGACGACTGATTTTTCACAGAAGCAGTTAACACAAAAACTACACCACCAGCAGGTAAGGGGCCACAAGGCCATTCTGAATTAGTCCTTACTTCAGGTGCAGAAAGCAGGCAGAGGCTAGAATACAAATATATATAGATATTTAATACATTTATCATGGCTTAGATTTTTACAATAGAAAATGTTTAAGAAAAGCAAACCCCTTTCTAGGGAAAGATCTGACTGCACAGACATCAACAGCCTTACATCATCATGTTCTCAAGCATTTTGATGACTCTGTCATTGCTGATTGTAACCAGGCTTCTTTCAGTTGAACCTGCATGCAGACATCTATGAAGATGAACCTTCACATGGTATTTGCCCAAGGTCTTTTAATGGAACCTATGGAAAGCATGTGACCTAACGCCAGACACGATCTCTCCCACAACATTAGAAATTAAGCAAAGATCTCAGGAATTCTAGGGTGGTGCAAGATTCTTGTTTGCATTCAATTCTGCAGCAGACCTGAGCTGTTTGGAGACTGTCGTGGTTTAACCCCGGCTGGGAGCCGAGATCCACGCAGCTGCCTGCTCCTTAAAGGAAAAGAGCAGGGGGAGAGGGAAGGGTGGGGGGGGTGAGAGGCAAGGGAAGGGGCAAATAACCCCCAAAACAAGAAACTAAGAGGCCTGTGGGTTGGGATAAGGACAGTTTACAGAAAGATAAAATAGAACAATGCTAACAGGACTTTAAAGCAAAAATACATGAAGCTGTTGATACACAGTGCAGTTTGTCACCGAACCCACAGCTCAGGCCGTGCCACCCAGAGCCGTCCCGGAACCCAACCGTCCCCCAAAAACCACGCGTCCTGGAGCCGCCGCAGCTCCTCCTCCCATCAGCCCCCCGATATCCTGGGCAGGATGGAATTGGTATGGAAAACCCTCTTTGACCAGTTTGGGTCACCTGTCCTGGCTTCGCCCCTCCTTTCTCATGAATAGAGAAATACGAAGAGCTGAGAAAGTCCTTGACTGTCTGACAGCAACTAAAAACATCAGGGTGTTACCAGCACGGCTTTCATTTTAACACCCAAACACAGCATTCCATCCGCTGCTACAAATGAAGTTAACTCCATCCTGACCAAAACCAGGACAGAGACATAAGCTACACAGATGGAAAGTGGCTCACTCCAGCTGCTTCCAGCAGGTTGTTTCATTTAGCATCCTGCTGTCCAGACAGCAGCACTGGACAGCTGGCTCAGACAGAGGGTACCTGCTAGAGGCTCGAGGACCTGGCACTTCCAGATGGCTAGTGACCTCAGTCCATGGCTAGCTTAGGGAGTACAGTCCACTGGAAAACACTGACAGGGTAAGGTAGAAGGAGCCTTGGCTTTGCACAAATGTCCCCAAAGCAGTACATTTCTGCACTGCAAAGTGTGGTTCTAGGTGCAGAAGACAGGTTAAAATGAATGTTGAAGCACTGAATATACAGTGCACATCTAAAGAACAAGGACATTCCCAAGCATTAGGGTAGCTTTCAGGGCTACAGTTGTCCAAGTCTCTTCATACCACTGGGCTCTCACCAGCACACTCACACAAGCTTGTGCTGTCAGCAGCAAACTTGCACTTTCCCAGCCCAGAAGAGCAAGCTGTATTTCTAATAGCCTGCATCTGTGCAGAGAGCAGGGCAAGGCAAAGGTCTCCTTTCCAAGGACACCGTGGACACAGCTTTTACTGTCGCTCTCTAGGAACGGATGCTCTCACTGATTCATTAGGCCCCCAATAAAATTTGTTTATATGGATTTGATATTTCTCTTCCCTGAATATAAAGAAGGTCCTTAACGAGTGACAACCATAGCATGACAATGATTTTAAGACTAACCTTTCCCTAGAAGCATAAACTACCTTTTACTTCCAAGTAATTGCCAGCCTTGATTTTCAGCAGAGGTAACAACACTAGCAGCAACAATGCAGCACCCACCAGATGGTGGGTGCAGGAGCCATGCATGCTCATAGGTCAGCTCTGTGGTCACTGGGGCATCCCCCTTCAAGCAGAAGGCCCCCTTATATACAGTGTTTCACATACTGGCTGCCTGCTGCCAGCCAACATGTCACGAGCTGCCTTCTCTTGCTGCAATGGCTTGGCTAGTAAATCTTGAAACCTTCAGTTGATCACTATGTTTGGGAGACGATTTAGAGGAGTAAGAGAGACCTGTCAAAGAAGCTGGATAGTTTTTCAAAGCTGCCTTAGAAGTCACAGTGGGCAATGGGGTGGTAATTTACAGGTATGGCATTTAACCTGCAGTAACACCATCCCCTGCACCTGGCATCACTTTAGCCCATCACTTCTCCAAGGCCATAAACTTTGGACACACAGGTCTTCATTTTTCTTGTAGCTGTGGGAAACACAAATCATGCAAAGCTGGAGCTGTGACTTGGCCGGTCCCAGAGGTGATCTGAATGTTAGCCAGACAAAGAATGCATGGAACAACTGCTTTGGGAGGGGTGGAAAGGTGTCCAAAAGGCTGAACATAAGTGGGTCAGTTCTCTGTGTCCCTCTCTGCAAGGATGCCAAGCACACAGCAAACATGCACCCTTCCATCAATTTTGTTTCCAAGTGACTCAAGCCAAGCAGTGGTTTATGGTTAGAGCTTAAGAAAAGAAGATCTGCTTACTGCAATACAATTTACAAATATTAAGGCACCTTGACTTCAGAATCCTGGTGTCCTTGCTCTCAAAACCTTTGTACTTAAGAAAATCCCTTCTAAGGCTGCAAGGAAAATACTCCACAGACCTTCTGCTGAATCTAGCTCTGTAATAGGCACACTGCACTCCCAACAGAAGGGAGGGTACAGAGAAGGAGTTGGGACACTACAGGCTAGGATGGGCACACACTGGGATGTTCTGATACAGCATTTCAATCGGAGGGGAGCACAGCAGAGAGGGTTCACAGGTTAAGATGAGGGACAGGAGAAAGACAAATTTTATTTTCTGATCAAACAAGAACTCCCAGCCCAGGGCCTAAAGGAGGCTGCAATAAGGTGATCCAACTCTCACATTTTCACCAAATGTGGACTTCATTTTTTTTTTTTTTTGAACATGACCAAGTGCAGCCCATTGCAACACCGTAAAAGGTCTGATTCAGAAACTGTACGCTGAACAAAGCAACCTCCCTGCACCCAGGAAAGACCCTGAATATAAGCTGTGCCATTCACTTTTAGGACTTCAGAATGCTTTAAAAAAAGAAAACAAAACCACCCAGAAAATAAATTTCCAAAGTGAATCAAAAGGTCTGTACATCCCAGTACTGCTGCTGTGTGAAAGAGAACTCCAAAAGAACAGGATGCAAAGCTTGGTCTGGCATCACCTGTGCAGAAAACGTCCTGCCACTGGCATCCTAACACCCCTTCATCTGTGGCATGGTTGGGTTTTGAGGCCAGTTCCGGCAGGCTGGGGTTTGGTGCCACAATTTCGACCTGACCCTCCTTGTCTAACTTCCTGGGGTTGCTTCCATGCACAAAGCCAGTGAAAACACCCACGCAGCTGTTCAAATATTTGACGTCTGAACTGCTTGACATTATTCATTCATCTCAGGCTCATTCAAACCAGATTTCTGGACAAGTACGGTTATAAATGGATTAAGAGGACCACTAAATGCAAGGAAGGCCTGATAGAATCACACCTGCTTCTTGCTAACTCAGCCCAAGTGTAAAGAGGGATCACAACTTCCAGCTCCTGCCTGCGGCACACACTGCTACCCAGGAGCAAGGAAAATGTGAAACGGAGCACAGGTGTCAAGCAGGATAAAACAGCCTTTGCAAGGGCATTGTTCAGGACCAGCTAGGGGAGAACTGGGGCTTCCAGAAGACCCCCTACCACTACACTCAGGTGATTTGCAATTCAGTAGCATGCACTGGGAAGAGGGAAGCGTTCCTCCAGCAAGGTGTGGCTTTTGAAGGTCACGCAGTAATTCATGGCTATCAGCAAGGCTGCCTAGAGTGGACCTCTAAAGCCAGTGCCACTATCCAGAGGTCAATGCTTGGGACCAGAACTTTATCCCAATGTGTTAATAAAGTGAAATCCAACAACTGAATGTTAAGTTGTGAGTTTGACCTAAGAATTCACAGGAGACTCGATCCAGAGGCTGTTATTCACAGGAGCAGCTGTGACTTACAAGGAGAGTTGCCAAAGGCCTGAAGAACACAATTCCTCATGTGAATTTGAAAACACTACTTCCAGGTGAAAAAAAAAACAAGTCCCAAACTTTTACGTATTTCCCTTTCCTTGTTGAGGAATTTTTTGCTCTCATTGTGCATTTGACAAAGGAGGCAACAGCCTGTCATACGCTGCCAGCCCTGATACAATTAGCCTCCCCATGTTAAAGCAGCACAATCCTCTGACAGTCTTAATCCCAGCTGCCTCCGTAAGGTCCAGACAAACAGGAGTGAGCAGGCAGGTCAGACGCTGGGGCCATTAAGCAGAGAAAAAACAAAGTTACAGCTCTGTCTCCAATCCCCATTGCTCTTGTAGCCAGGTGCTCTGACAAGCAATTCCAGCCCCAGTATTGAGTGGCACCTCTATAAACCCTGTGACAGTTTGGGAGACAAACTCCCCCATCAATCAGAATGTACCTATCAAGATCACTTACCTAGAGCGCCCGCCACCCTCCAGTACTGTGTACACAGCTTGGCTTGGGCTGGCCTCGGAGCTGCCTGCCTGAGCACCAATTCAAGGTGGTTTCTGAAAAATTTAGGTACTCTACACAAACAACAGTGTTTCTAAAAGAGGGATGCAGAGGTCTGGGAAGCAGAAAAAACCTCATGTGTTTCTTCCTTGACACCAGGCTGCAGGTACTGGCAAGGCTACAGGAGTCAGCTGAGCTTGAAGGAGACTGGAAGAGACTTCCTGCTTTCTTCCATGTGCATATTAATAACAACTGGAGATAAATCTCATCAGGAATCTTTTTCTTCTTCTTCCCTTAGGTTTCAAAAGCACTTTGCTTTCTCCTAAGGCAACCCTATGCCTAAGCATTCTCTGATCTCTGCACTGCTTCTCCAATCTCACTTCCTTTGTGCAACCTCCTAATGACCAGTCATCTCAACATCTCTTGAACCAGTGGTGGCTCAAGCTAAGATCAGGAGTCATTAACATGACATATAAGCAGGTAAAAGGGCCCCACATTCAAGTCCCTCCTTTTCTGCATCATGTTCTGTGGCAGATGGTTAAAGTGACAACATATGCTGCTTCAGGTGTTGGCAGCACTGCTGGCTCCTGCACAGGCATGAGCTCACACAGAGACTGGCAGGCTGGGAAGTAGGAAGGTAAGACAACCAGACCCAAATGACCGCAGCCAAACTTCATCAGCACAGCCAGCAAAACACAGACCTGGTAGGACCCACCTCTGCTCCTCAACTCCTATCTGGGCACATCAGTCAGCTTTAGGGGCCAACTGTTCTGTATGTATTTAATCATCACTCCAAGTAAGTGTCGTGGTTTTGCCCCAGCTGGGAGCCGAGATCCACACAGCTGTCTGCTCCTTAAAGGAAAAGAGAAGGGGAAGAGGGAAGGGGGGGGGGGGGGTGAGAAGCAAGGGAAGGGAAAAGGAAGGGGCAAATAACCCCGAAACCAAGAAACCAAAAGGCCCATGAGTTGGGATAAGGATAGTTTACTAAGATAACAGAAAGATAAAATAGAACAATGCTAACAGGACTTTAGAGCAAAAAATACATGAAGCTGTTGATACACAATGCAGTTTCTCACCGAACCCACAGCTCAGGCCGTGCCACCCAGAGCCTGCCTGGAACCCAACTGTCCCCCAAAAACTGCGCTTCCTGGAGCTGCCCCAGCTCCTCCTCCCATCAGCCCCCCTTTATATCCTGGGCAGGACATCATTGGCATGGAATACTCTCTTTGGTCAGTTGGGTCACCTGTCCTGGCTTTGTCCCCTTCCTTTCTCATAAATACAGAGATATGAAGTGCTCAGAAAGTCCTTGACTGTCTGACAGCAACTAAAACCATCAGGGTGTTACCAGCACTGCTTTCATTTTAACACCCAAACACAGCATTCCATCCGCTGCTACAAATGAAGTTAACTCCATCCTGACCAAAACCAGGACAGTAAGACAAAGGAACAAAATTAAGACATTAGTACTGTTGCCTGCACCACCATTATCAATGTAGCTACTAGGAGGTGTTCATGCAGAGGATCAAACCCATCTCTATAATGATATAACTCATCTGTTTCTCCTGTTTAGCCCCCAAGGACAATGGAGGTGTCAAATCTGTATCAGAAATATTCTAGAGATACAGAATTTACACAAAAATTCTGGAAGTGGATCTAAATCCAAATCCATCTTAGGGGCTTGCAACTCTACTGGGGCCTGTTTTGGCAGGGAAGAGGCATTCATTCTGCTCACAGGTAATTTACACGTGTTCAGGAAAGGAGAAAAAAGCCTCCCATAAATCTCCAGAACCGTAGCCTTTGCTAATTACACTCCTTGCAGTAACCCCCTTCTGCACAACCTCCCTTTCCAGCACGTTCACTCTATTTTCTTAACGAAATGTCACTCGTTGGCTTCTTGGAGAGTAAAACCAATGAAGGCAATAAAAGTAGTTTATGCAGACACACGGCCCGGGCCTCACACACGCTTCCTGAGATTGGCTCTAAACTGGGTTTATTTCATCAGCTGCTGAAGTATCCCAAACTAGTGCTAAGAGGACAAGATGGCAAGGGTACTGGTTTATTTTAAAGGGCGTTTGGGAAGAGAGAGCCATTAGATTCCTGAAATCAGGGGGAAGGCAGAGAAGAGGCCATCCTGAACAGCAGTCACCTGGAGATAAGTAACACTTTGCCACCTATATTTTTAGCAAGTGAAATTGTTGCCCCATTTTTGTTTCCTAGCACAAACGGTGACAGGACAGTTCTTCTGGTGACTTTGTCAGCCTGTTGCAGGAAAAAATGATGTTGAGAGGCCATAAAAAGCTGCTTGCAGGATGAGGGTTTCATTTCTCTGGAGCCAGATCCATTTCAAGCAAAACAGTGATTTACCTGGAAAGCTGACACCCAACTGTGCTGTTACAGCATACACCTGAAATAGCAGATGCATCCATCTGATGCCATCTATTAGCTCCCACAGAGGCACAAATGGGCTGCCAGAGACCTGACTGCTTACCAGCATCTCGGCCATGGTGATCTTTGCTAACAGATCAGAAGAACAGCTGCCTTTAAAGAAAGGGCCATATAATTTTATGACCATTAACATCATTTCACAGCAGTGTGCTGAACAAAGGGCAGGCAAGCTCCGCTCTACAGGATGAGAGCC
The DNA here is from genome assembly GCF_964237585.1 of Gallinula chloropus. Lineage (NCBI taxonomy): Eukaryota > Metazoa > Chordata > Aves > Gruiformes > Rallidae > Gallinula > Gallinula chloropus. Next base: position 10,936,179 of record NC_140091.1, read on the forward strand.
AGCTGCTGCAAGGCTTGGGGAAGAGGCTTCCCTACCTCTCACAGCACTTAGGAGTATTCTAGATATTTCTTTATGTTTCTCTGAAACTCATCAGGAACAGATCGTGGCTGCAGAGGGGAAAACACCCTCCGACCAAAAGGTCCAACCTGGTGTGACCATTCACACACAGTTGCCTCCAAGAGCCTCATGCCAGCATGATGCACTAAGGTGAGAACAGTCTCATGTCTATCTCGAAGGCTGCTCTTCAAAACCCAGAGCTGAAGGACAAAAGCAGCAGCAACAGCCATGGTCTTTGCAGCTACGGTTTGTATTCCACTGTCAGGGAAAGGTGGATCTGAAAGCTTTTGTTCCCCTGGGGAGAGGGTGGAAACAAACAAAAAAAGGAAGAGGGAGAATTAAAGTAATCTTGAATCACTAAGCAGATTCACATCACCGGATCAATAAGCACCACTGACAGGGATCACAGGAATGTCGCAACTTTGCCAATAATAAAGCAGCACAGCAGAGCTCGGATTCTAAGGCAGCCGAGCATGAAGCAGCAAGGCTGGTGAGCAGCTGAAAGCAACACCCTGGCTTACACCAGGCCCCTGCCAGCAGCAGGGCTCGATGCAGTTTACGTTAAATAATGATGAGCAGAGAGATTGTATTTGTTGGAGAAAAGCAGCCAAGGACTGGAAAAACCAAGGGCTAAATTTCACAGGCCAAGCCCGTATGTTCTGCTCCCCAAACTAATTCTTTTCTAGGCTGGAAAGAAGAAGGAAAAAATCAGTGCTAATTTAATCAATTGATCAGCCTATTGATTGCAAAACTGGAGCTGCTAGTTAGCCATGTGCTGTAATGCCCTCAACTCTGAAACCACAAAACACACCATTGATTTCTTCACTTCCAGCTCCAAAACAAGAAATAAAGCCGGGCTTTCATCGGGAAAGCAACTTCCTCATCCAGGGAGAAGATGCAAGCAAAGAAGAAGAGAGGCCAGGAAACAGGGACAGCCACATCTTGCGAGGTTCAAACTGAAATTAGTTACAGCTGCAGTCACGGTGTCTTGTGTAAACTCTATCGATTGGGTGGCTGACAGTCTTGGGAGCCTCCATACTAGGACAATCAATCCGGCTGCAGTGTCACCTGCCACTTTGCTGAACAGTTGACAATGCAATTATCCAGTGTGGAGGCAGGGAGTTGGCGTGTGTCAAACGCAGTTAGCCACTTTCCGGGCACTACTCGATAATGCGTTTCACCGCCGAGCGTAAGAGACGACACGCGGAGACAGGAGCTGTTTAGAGCCATTGAGACCCGTGCTCCCTTTTTCCTTTAGAAAAATCTCACTGCCCCTGACTTAACAACTGTATTCTAAAATGCTATTAAAATCGCGTCAATCAACTGTTGGGTGCTTAAAGGCTGATGTTTGACCTGAGTGTCCAAGAAGTAGGTTGCAGTTGTAGCAAAACTGCAGACACTTGGGGGAAGGAAAGGGATAAAAAAAAAAAAAAGGGAAGAAAATAATCAAATGACTGCCTTAGAGCCTGGGACTTTCAAAGCCAGAGCAGCCCACTAGAAAAATGGATTGCAGAGAGCAGCTAAGCAAGTGCAGCAGATGGGACGGGAAGATCTTGCGTTGCATGACTGAGATCTAGGAAAATTGAAGTTTAAAGGGATGCTGTCAACTTGAAACCCAGTCAATTTTAAAAAATTGAGTAGTTTCGGGTGCTCTACCTGCTCCCTTACTCCCCCTGCCAATTTTCACGGTGTTACAACTGCATTTTCTGTTTCCTTTTTAATTAATTTTTTTTCCCTCCTTCCTCTGTTGCTGGGTGACAGGCATCCCTTTTCCTCCCCCAAGTACGATACATAATACTGTCAAGCGGAGAGAATTCCCCTTCTCCCCACAGAAAGTCTTGTCCTGCTTAAAGTGGCTGTTGGCGTCAAGTAAACCAAACAGCAAGGCTTAGCTGGCTGTGCTCCTTTCAGCTAATGTGTTCTGGCAGTTTGCACATTAAAAAATTAGCTTCTTACATTTTCTCATGCGTTCAAAACCCACTACCACCAACCAGGACTTTTAACAGCTATGAGCATCATTCCCCCCCCACCCCCCCGCCCTCAGTTAAAGTGATTTTTACTTTGCTGAATCTCACTGATTACTTTGTGTTCCAAAATGAAGAAAACACTGTTCCTTGAAGCATTAGCTGAACCTTAAACACACATGATATTGAGCAGCAATTACATGGTGGGTGATGCTGGCTTTTGTACATAAGGTAGGAATACTGAGGGGTTTTTTCTCCCTTTTTAAATCATGTACTATTCTCATCTGATTTTCCTGCTCACTGAATTTAACTTCCGTTATTAATATACAGTACAATACCCAAGAGACATGTCTTAGCCCCTGAGTCCCTCAAATTCTATACGTGGACACAAACTATAGAGAAACAGTCAGGTATATCTCATCTGATTATTTGATATAATACTATGTACACAGATCTGTTAGCATTTTTAGATCAAGTATTACCCTATGGACAAGTACCTGCTCTCAAAGGAGAGAGGTGCAAACATTAAGGAGTGGTTGGGCTACTCCATCAGGCCAGTACGAAGAACCATCCTTCAGTAACAGAAGGATTACCAGGATTACCACCATTTTACACAAGGGCTGAGGTAAGGGCATGCAAGTGCTCTGGGATTCAGCAGCCCTCTGAAGGGGGAATGAGGCACAGGATAAGCACTTGAGAAACATGGAATTTATACATCTCACCCACTTGAAAGCTTACAACAGGTTGAAGTGACCTGCAGAAAGTGGCAAACCAAATAGAAGGCAGCTAAAATACCAAGCTGAGAGACTGGGAAGGATGCTCAGGTACATAGATGCATCCGCCTCAAACACTAAACAACAAGGGATGCTGACACTGGAAACATGACAGAGAAAGGCAGTGAACTGAGCTCTTGCAAAGTGGGAGGAAGATTAAGAATTCAATTATGGCAAAGATTCCCTGTACTGTTACTACAGGCTGCTCTTGTGTCCAGGTTGAAGTCTGCTTTAGCCTGGCAGGGTAAAATGAACAAATTCTAGGTTATCTATACAGAAATAGGTAAGATGATTTTAGTTATTAGACCATTCTTCTAAAAGGCCTAAATATACCAGTGACATCTATTTCTTGGTCTCTAAAGAATTAAGTCACACTTTTACAGTTCAGCTCAAATTCGTTTGGCTGAATTTGAGTAGATCCATTTTCACTCTCTTGCTGGTAAGAGTTTAAATGCAGCCTGAACTTCCTGGCATGGAAAAACGGGAAGCTTCCTTACCCCCTGAAACCTTTCTGCATGTCTCATTTTATTTTATCTGAAAAAAAGAGGGCACAGCTGGCTACAAGGTGAGATTCCAGAGCAAGACTGCCAAGCTCTGTGGCCAGCTTTGCTACTATTAGAAGATGCTTTTCTGTGCTTCAGTTTCCACGTGTCAAACAGATTTCGTAGAGTTCTGTTGTAGAGTTTGATGCTCATGAAATTACACTGAGAAGCACAACTGAGTTTTCCTCTATTTGGAGCTTTCTGCCAGGCACTTACCAGACACAAACACAATCGCTGTGTTGACAAACACCTGCTGCTCAGGCAGAATTGAAAACCCTCTACTTAAGATTCTGAGGACAGGACCTCACACTTGAGAGCATGTTTCTGATGTGTCTTTAGGAGGAGAACAAATTGAAGAAGCATATAGCTATTGCACCAGAGCTCTTTCTTGGATACAGCTATCCCTTGCTGGACAAAGGCTAGACTACAACATTTGCTGCTCGCCCTGAAGCACATCTTGATTGTGCAGACAGAAAGCAGACAGTAGGACCACAGCTATCTGCTGGAAACTTTTAGACATTTTACTACAGTCCCACTTTCCCAGCAGCTGCCCTAATTGTACATGACATGAGATCCAATGCAAATGGGCACCTAAGGATAACTGTAGTTTGTTACAGCTCATAAGGCTTTACCAAGTCCCTTTATGCATACGCCAAGTCGCGCTGCTCTTTTCCCTTGATAAGACATTAACGAACAGCTACAAGCCCTTTGCTAGCTCACGAGGAGGGCAGCATGGAGAAATAAAGAGAAACTTCAGAGTTAAGTAATCCCTGTGTGTTTCTCCTTCTTCAAGGGCATCACAATCTATCAGATAGATCCTTGTCATGTTGATCTTTCTTAGAAAGTATCCTTCCCCGAAAATGCCCTGCTTACCATTTTAACATTTTCAAAGACTCTCTCTCTTCTCTGTTGTTTCTGATGCAACTGATAGGCCAAGGGAAGAGAAACCCAGAAGAGCGGTGGTGACTAGCTCGCTACTGTGCCCGGAGGATGGCTTTTTGGTGGGGGAACAGGAGGGGAGAAGAGGACGGGGCGGGTGGGGAGAACTTAGCTACAATTCTTCAATTCTTTCATATCTAAAGAGGACAGCAATCTCTGTTCTATCAGACCGCGCGGTTCGTGCTTTAAATGGTACTTGCTGCTAGCTTGCTTTCCCTGTCTCTGTCTCTCTCCCTTTGAAGCAGACTGGACAGCTTCCTCAAGCTGGCGTTATCACTCCCTCTAACCACTCTTGGCAGGCAATCTAATTCCCCCTGAAAAGGTCACCGCCATTTTAACTGCCTTTCAATCACATTAAGCACGCTGCCGCTCGTGCTCAGAGCACTGCGCCTGCAGCTCTCCTGACTGAGGTGCGATCGATAAACTGACATCCCGTCCCCCAACATGGTCTCCCCAACTGCCCCATCTGCCTCTTGCCTCCTTCCCCTCTCCTGGACAACCTGACCTGCTGGAACGGACAGCGACAGACCAAGTGGTAAATCCTCTCCTCCAACATGAGGCAGCAGAAGGGAGCCACTAACCTGGCATTTACTCATCTTTGTCCCATCTGCTAAGAAACAGAAGGGTGCGAGCGTCCCCCCCGCCTCCCCTAGACCTACAGAGGCAGCGACTTCACAGGACAGTTTGCTCAGGCACCGGTCCAGACACCTTTGAAGCTGTGTTACAAAGAACAAGCCTCCCTCAAGCTTCCCTCAATGCAATCATTACCGTTATCTCTCCCCCCGTGCTGCTGCTTTTTTTCCCCCCTCTCCCAGTTACGAGTTATGTGTTCCACCCATCGATCCCTGTGTAAGACACTGTTTTAAGTCCTCTTGCCTTTTGACTGTGCTAAGCCGTTTAAGAGATGACAGCGGCTTCTATCAGTGCGAAGCTGATGCGATTCTTTTCAGATAAAGCACTTTTTTTTTCCACTCTCCCCCTCCCTTTCCCTTCTTTCAAGTAAGAGACATACACACAAAAAGAGACACTGAATCTTTCAAAGAAAAAAAACCCTTTTGAACTTCCCTCAGGAATTCTTTAAAGGGATAACCTTACAGTGTAAACACTGAGGCTAACGTGCATCCATTCTGGAGAGGGAACAGAAGAATTGCTACAAATATGTTGAGCATCACACAAAAAAAAAAAGCCATCAGAGACAGAGCCACTTGATGCTTTCACTTGCGAAGCCTCGTTGGCTTCCTAAACACAGAAACTCATTAGACAAAGATGGCATGAAATAATCCCCTGCAACAAAGAGCTTCAGAGGGAGATGATCCAGAGACGTGGGGAAGAGATGGTTACTGAGTGTTCAGGCATTTGAAGAGAAATTTGAGTCTTGTGACAGAAATATTTGATTATTACATCTGTATGATTTCACTTTGAACAGGAGTTTGATTTAAACAGGGCTTGGTAGTTATGTTGATAACCACCTATGCCCATCCCGAACAGAGGCAAGAACTCTCCTGCTACAGCCCCCTACTTCCAGCAGGGCCTCTGCTGAAACAAAGCGATTCCAAATCCTATCTCATATTGCCAATCATCTTCATTGCCACCCTGCATTCTTCCAGTTTTGGGTAAGCAAGTGAAGTGATAGCAAATGATGCTTTAAGAAGCCAGGAGGACACTAGAAGTATGAATGCCTTCACCAAACCCAACAGCTTGAGAGGCATCATACTGATCCCAGCACTTCTGCTGTGTCATATTCCTACTTGCTGCCATCTCCCATTCTTTCCACCTGCTGCTTCAAGTTGTGGCAGGCAAGGTGGCACATTTTGGCTCTGCTGCACCAGACCCAAACAGGTATTTGCAGTTGCAACACCAACGCAGAAGACAAGAATTTCCACCTTCTAAGGCAGCTACTCAGGTGAGAAAAGCAAGTCTATCCTCTGAGTGCTTTGAAAGCAAGAAAGCTTCAGCCCCAGAGCCACACAAGTGAGAGTTCCAGCCTGTGATTGCTCCAGAGTATTAGGTCACCTTCCAGAAAACCTGAGCAGGGCTGTTCATTTACCTGACCTTTCTGTTTTCAAGAAGATAAACCTCAATATCTCTCAACCTTCCCCCACCTGGGAACCTAGCAGGATCTTTCATACAACTAGCAAAGAGTTTTTCTCACCTTGGGAGTGGTATGAACTTTGTTCACGAACCAAAAATGACAAAAAGAGAAACCAGGACCTGTGCTGAGTTTGAGTGACTTCTGAAACACTGCCCAATGGACTGACCGACTCATGCAATACACACTGGCCACAATGTCCTGCTCCCCCTTCGCTCAGCTGTGACATCTCCTCAAAGCAACACACCATTAAAACTGAAATTAATTAGACACATGGACATCTTTTCGCCTCCAGTTTTATGTATTTCCCCATGTCATCTCTTTAGACACCGGTGACATCCCTGTAGCCTGGCAAAGGCTGTCTGGCATTATAAAAGGCCTTCGATTTCCACATCGCTGCTACTTCTCAGCAAAGGGAACAGAGCCAAACACAAAGCCTCGGGTGACAGGGGTTAACAGGAGCCTTGCCAACTCCAGACAAAGCAGTTTTAAGCACTGGAAAGCATTTCTGAAACGTTGTGCTGTGCTTCAGGGCTGTGAATTAAAAATTCTGTCCCTAAAAACAAGGCCAGAGCCAAGACTGGCAGAGCAAGGGAAAAGACAGTCACCAGGTTTCCTGGGAGTACACAAAGCAGGTCTGACTTGGGAAGACCTCTGAATGCCAACAGCCAGAGACAATACAAGAACCACAAAGGGGTGCATGAAAAGAGTGACTTTCTTAAAAAGAAGTACAATCAGCCAACTATGGGAGATCTTTCCAGCTTTGCCTTGACTTCCTAAATTTTACAGAAACTTCTTGTGCAGAGTACAGGTAGGTGCCCCGCAGGTATAATCTGGTCATCCCAAAATACCAGGTGGAAAGTTTGTGGCAATAAGTTCCCCAGTCTGGGGAAGGGGATATCTCTCCAGAGGAGCGTGGCAGCTGTTGATCCAGCTGTCAGCAGAGGCATGCTCCAGAGGAGGAAAGGCAGGGAAAAATGGCACGCAATAGGAACCTGCCCTCCGCTTCGGTGAAGTCATCTCCTTCAGAAGCAGCTCTGCAACTAAAAGCTGCACAGAGAGGATGCTCCTCATGACAAAGGCTTCAAGAAGGTTCCTGTGCTTGCAAGCTAATCTACAGACACTCTTCTTCCAATACTAGAAGGGGAAGGAGTCTAACCCATCAGTAATTATGGAGAGTTTTAGAACCACACCTAGTTGTACTCTACTCCCACCCTAGTCTTTCCTAATCCTTTGCTGGATCTGTTCATGTAAGCAAACGCTACTGAAGGTGTCATGAAGGTCTCAAAAAGGAAAGAAGAAACAGGCTCCATACTTCCTGGTGGAAGCAAGGCTAAGTATGAAATACAGAAGTACCTGCCCACACGTGTGCAGCCATCTAGCAGAGGTTACAGCCCTGACTTGTTACAGTCTAACCTCTGCAGTTGAGCTATATAATACAAACTAACACATTTGAAAATTCCTTAAAATAAGGTAGAAAATACCATAAGGAGCAAATACTTTACATTTACACAGCCTAATCACATCAGTTACACACATTTTGCCCACCTGAAGCCATGTTCAGAAAAGGGTCTCTTGTAACTGAATCAGTATGTAAGGCCCAGACCACCTTTCAGGGAGTAACAGCAACCCGGATGCCAACCAGGTGAAGAAGCACAATGTCCACACCACCAGGAGTGGAAGATCATGCTCTCCTCAAACTCAGGTGTTTGGTGGGGGTGAAGGAAGAAACTGCACATGCACAAGAAAGGGCTGAAATGAACTGAGCAGCTTTTCCTAATGAGGATTAGTGGTGACAACGATAGAGGCACACAGACATCCCTGCTCTGGATTGCAGTAACTATACTACATAAATATAGTCTGAGGCCCTGCGGGATTTCATCACGTCTCTACCTGGCATCATGTAGATTCAACTTTCCATGCAGGCACCAAAAAAGTGAAGGTAGGTAAGGCTACAGACAGAGGGAGCGACAACACGTGCTTCATGGGATAGCCTTTAAAACCCAAAGAAGCTGCTCCTTCACCTCTGTGCTCCTGATCATCTGCTCTGCTACAAACCAGCTACAATTTAATTTCAGAGGAAGTTAAGAGCATATCAGGAGTGCCAGGCTGTCAGAGAGCACACAGCTGGCTTTAAAGTCCAGCTCCCTTATGTAGTAGCCTTTCCCCTTGAGATATTTTAAATTAAAATCCAAGCTGATATAGGAAGATATCACATCCCATCCTCTTTATTGAACGGAGGGAGCCAGCATTCCTTCTCTCATTAGGCATGCGCTACGTGGATTGCTTGCGAGAGACTCTCCTTAGTGCCAGAGGTTCATGCCAACAAACAGTTTAGTAAATCCTCCTCTTCGAGGCCAAAGGGCTGAGTGTAAGAAAGGGGCCAGGTTTCTAGCTAAAATTACATTCACCAATAAAGCTCACGAGAGGTCAAATTTTGCCATAACTCACTCTCTCCTCAGTAACTGATTTCCCCGTCACTGGGGAAGGAGCAAAAGAAGGAGGAAAAATAAAATGTGTTTGTCTGGGAGCCCTAAGGGCTTGCAGTGCTGGAGGTGCAGAGCAGGTTCCTGGATTCTCATTTATCAACCTTAAAAGGGATGGAGTGATAAATGCACAACCGGCCCTTTAATATTTTATGCAGGTGCTAAAGCGACTTAGCTGTCACCTTCAATACATCACCAGGGGCTGATACACCAGCTTTCGTCACTCCAGGCTGGGAATTTTTACAATTTCATTTCTATTTCCCTCTCTTCACATATTTCCACGTATTTCTTACTACGTGTAACATAAAAAGCTATTTCCCCCAAATGATCTCCCCGTTCTGCCCATTTCTACTCGTTCCCTCTTTAGCCACATTTCTCAAGCAAGAAATAACACCACGCTTTTGCTCAGGGTTTGCACAAATTTCCACTCTCATCACTCAAGAGAGGCAAAGAGCTTCACTTCTGGGCAAAGGCTGAAGGTTCTACCCCTTGTGAAAGGCAAAGCTACAGCTCCTTCCCTCTAGAGATGGGCAAAGATCAACTTCCACAACAGAATGGTTTATAAGGGCCCCCAAAACACCGGCGCACCTCGAAATCCTCCTTCCAGGAGGGTAGTAGCCCGTATCCTCTTCTGCCCGCACCACTCGTACTCTTCGAAGCGGTTGCCGTTCTCATTCTCGATGTCCACAGAGTCGTCCTCAGTCATACAGGAACCTTCTCTCTGCGCAGGGTAAAGCAGGGGCAGAGTGTTGAGATGCACATAATGGCTCCTTGGGGTTAATAGCTCAGGGTGGGATGGAGAAGAAGAGCTGGACTGTTCCCAGGACAGCTAAGCACAGAGCAGGCAGCAGCATCTACTCCCGCCCCCACTCCCAGTGACCTAAATCTATAAGTAAATGGATGCTGGAAGAAGCTGACAAACTTATGACTGAAACACATTGGAAGGGTCATCATTTTTATACATGGGAATTTAAGCTCTGGTTCCTACACCACCAGTGCATTTCAACATGCATTTCCCTGCCTTGCATGCACAATTCCCCTACCACATAAACCAGAGATTCCTTTGACCACAGTGGGAAAGTTCTCCTAGAGGCTATTTTTTGGGGGCACACTGATCAAAAGACACCTCTCTTTACCTCATGCACCTCTTGAGGCAACAAGAAATAATTTGTTATCTCTACTGTGGGCTTCTCCTGAGAAACAAGCACAGAAAGCCTCAGGACAAATCTCTCCTTCCTCTAGAAAAGGAGGGAAGAGAGTTTCCCCTTCTTCCTTGCTGTCTTGGGATGAACAGCAAGAGAACAGTTCAAATGTGCTTCCTGGAGTAAGATGCCATGAAACATTTACAAATGGCAGTCTGTTTAAAAAAAAAAAAAACAACCCATAAAAAAATTCTAATGTTGTCAGAAACAGAGATCAGAAGGAACTCTTCTTGCTGTGCAACACGGGAAGCATGAACTCCTAGAAAAGGATTCATAAGCTTCCATAGCTCTACCTGTAAGTCTACAACTTAGACCTCAGTAGCAGCAGAAGGGTGCATGAAGTAAAAAAGTTACTACTGCAACACAGAAAAAAATCCAGAAGAACCCATCTGCCAAGGGAAAGAGAAGGGACTACAGATCTTAGGGAGACAGTTAGCATTGCCTGCAAGCTCAGCACTGTTAGTTTTTGCCCCACGTTAAGTCAACTGCAGACAGAGCTGGAAGTAAGGAGAAGGGGAATGGCAGCTGGTGATCCTGCTGCGCCTCTACCTTGGCAAGGCATTGTTCCACATGCCTACTCATCTCCTCCTCGGATCCTGACAGAGGTCGGCTGCAGAGGGGACATACCTGCCCTTCATCTTGCTTCCTCCGTTTCATTTTTCCAATCCGAGCTGCATGGAGAAACCAGGGAAAGAAAAGAAAAACACTTGTCAAATTTGTGGATCCACCCTTCTCTGTATTTGCTCAGCTTCAAATCATGAAGCCTTGGTAGAAATGGTAGGATTTCACACCAGAAAGTTTGGCTGCAGCTCCCTATTCTGACCTCTGTAAACAGGAGAGAGACCATCACTCAGCACTTTTTCCAGATCAAACCTGTAAACTGTGGCTAAGTGCAGCCTGAGTTCAGAAAGGCAGCTACTCACAATTTAGTAATGAGGAAAGGGAGTATCTGCTGCACATCCCCAAATCAATTAATATCTTGGAAGCCTGAAACTGTTTTCAAAGTTAAGCAATCAAGCTACTGAGTTCTCTTCTGGATTTTGCCTTCTAAGCCCAAGACCCATCCACTAACACATCTATTCCCTACAAAAATATCTGCTTGGACCACAGAAGGATGAGTAGCACCTGAAAAGCCTTGGACAAGGTGTAGAAGAGTCACTTCCAGGATCAGTCTCTCCTGTACACCCTGAATAATTCCTTCCCACAACATCACAAGTCAGAGCAGCATCTTAGTAGCTTAGGTAACACTTATGGACAGATCTTTGTCGTGGCAAAAGCAGCATCTATGCTAGATAGCTTCTGGCTCTCTCATTTTTATTTCACTGCCTTCGTATAGAGGAGAACTGGGGGCTACGCTGTCTTCTTCAGGGCACCCTCTGGGAAACAAACTCATTAGGAATCACAATGATTAGAAAAAGCAGCCAAGGTAGCCTGTTGCTTAATCCAATCTCTGGTTAATTTGAGCCATCATTTAATGTGATCAAAACATCTGGAACCAAATAATTTGCATTAAAAAAAACTTCTGTCCTTTATTATGATGGCTTTAGGCAGGTATTACTGAATAACTCAATCACTGGCTGCAGGAAAGTCACTGTTTAATTAATAAGGAAGGTCAAAATTCTGAATGAGAGACAAGGAAAAGCCCAAGGAAAGCCCATGTGATAATGAGAGATGACACCACCAAAAAGTTGCATTAGCCAGAAATGGTTACTGACATTGTGAGCACTGCAGTGTGCTCCAAAAGCCTTCGTGCCTGAACACTGTGGGATCAACAGCTCCCTGCAGCCCCCTCGGAGAAAGCTGCTGGAACATCAGGAAGAGACAGACCAGGGTACAGCAAAGTTTGTGTCAATTGTTTATTCTAAAACCCATCAGGTTACTGCACACACATCGTCAAGTGGATTGTAACAAACACAGGCCTGAGAGGACTCCTTCAAGGCTTTCTCGCTGGCTTCCCTGCATTCAGGACGCTGGGTTAGGACTGGTGTTCCCATGAACCAGAATTAGGAATATTCACCATCCCCTACACTCTGCCATGCTCCATGAGTAAGGCGGCTTCAAATCATTCCCTGGGCTTTGCTTTTCCTCACTGAACGAGACAGATCCGTAGGAAAATTCCCTCCAAAACAAATCTTCCCCCACCGGCATCATAAAAAGGCTTTGGCAAATGTGACATTCTTAGAGTAAGAGACAGCAACCAGAGCCCATCAGAGTGGTTTTGAGACCTGGTACTGATTTACAGTTAAGTAAATGCACACCACCTTCACTGGTCACCTGAGTTTCATCTGCTGAAGCTCCACAACCTTCTCTCACGCTGGGCACACCAGACTGACAGCTCCACAGCCTTCCTGCCTCTCCACACACTTCAGGTACTTCAGTATTCCCAGTGGGTATTTTAGTAGTTTCCCTTCTATTTTGTCTGCCTAGATCTGTTCCTTTACCTACACTACCAGCTTCTGCTCTGGAAGCCAAACCCTTTGACTTCCAGTCAATACAGGAGCAAACAAAGCAACACGTTACTGCTAATTTCATTGTGCCCAGATGAATTATGTTCCACTTTTAAATAAAACAGTGACCTTCCACATGCTTTCTGTGTTTTCTCTCCCCTTCCTGAACCCCAAAATACCATCCTCTCCTCCCCCTTCATCATTGTCGAGCCCTGTTACCAGAAGAGCTAAGCCATGCTCTTTCTGGTTTGTACTTCAGTGTATGAGGGAATTCTGAAGTTCTGGTTTAGTGAACACCTACATCCCCCAGCATGGCTTTCACCTCAGTTTTGTATGCTCCTTCCTTGCCTCACTAGTTCTGCAGAGCCACCATGAAATAGCGGAGGGACTGGAACCAGACACAACTTGAGCCTGCTCCAGTGAACACCTATCTGACCTGAGAAAAACACAGGATCCAAGCCTTCTCTATCCTGATCGCCCACACGTCCTTCTCTCACATCATCCTGTTTTTAAACAGGGAAACATAGGGGAAGGGTGATTTAGTTATTCTGGTAGGACTCCCTGTGGCCAAGCACTCCAGCTAAGTCCATCTGTCTGGCAAGTTTATCAGTATTTTAAAGTTTTTTACTGCTGTCCTCCAGTCCTTGCACTGTAACACTGATAAAAGGAAAACAACTTGTTTTAGGTCTCACGCTGATAAACTCTTGGGACCATTCTCCTACAACAAACACCTGTTCTGCTGCTGAAACGTTCATGCAGAGCTGGGAACACAACCTCTCTCTGCTCCAGCTCCACGTGAGACTTGGCAGATGACCCCTACGGTCAGCTCATTTAGCTCTGCTGAGGAGCATCCCTCCAAGTTCCAGTGCCACAAGTGAAAAAGCCACTTGGAAGAAAGAGGTGTTGAAAACAAACCCCCCCTGCCATTTTCATTCCGTGGTCATTAGCAGCAGCAGCAGCATTGCACCCACCGAGGCCCGGTGTGCCCCTGGTGACAGCAGAAGCCGAAAGGGAAGGCTGCAGCCTGGAAAGCACATCCTGAGCAGCGCTGTCCCTGCCCGACACAACACGCAGCCCGGCCATCACTTCCAATCAGCGCGGAAGGGCCCGAGCAGCCCCAAAGGCAGGGGGTGATTGTGGCGCTGTCCCGAAGGGGAGCGGCTCCAAAGAACACGCCAGTGAGACCACAGGATTGTTAATTAGTGTTGATAGATGCGATCATTTCTAATTAGCTCACTAATCCCTCTCCCCTTCGCTCCTGTCACAGGACCGTGGGAGGGGAAGCAGGGGGGTGGGTGGGGGGGGAGCTGTTCCCTCTTGCAATTCAGGAAGATGAAAATGTGGCCCGTGGAGGACTGGATGCAGGGAGAGGACAGAGCTCAGGGAAGGAGGTTTCTGCACAAGGCCGACTCATTCTTATCTCTCTGACTGAACAAAGGCTCCGTAGTTATTATTCCAGCCTTCTGCCAGGAGGTGAGGAGTTCACTGATTTTTATTAGCATTAATAATTATTATTAGGCCATCAGAGGGCTTCCAGCACCTTTGAGGCCTCACTTCTAACAGATGTACGTTACCCTACACGCAGCTCCGCTGCACATGCGTCTTCTCCCCCAGGTTACACTAAACCATAGATGGAGTTTAAGTGGCCAGAGGATACGAATAAGAAAAGCAGCACACGTAGGTGAGCAAGAACTGGGACCCTCTGCAAGCACCAGGGTCTAGTTACAGCTGCTCGCTTAACTCGGGAGCTGTGCTGGCGAAGGGAGCTGCTCTTCCCTTTCCTAACACAGCAGCTTTTGGGACTACTCAAGGTGAGAAGCTGCTTGCACTAGAGGAGGAGCCAAACTGCACTTGATAAAGCCTCAATGTTGAGGGTACATGGATCCCTGCCTTGCCACTAGTGCGGAGAGCAGCCAGCACATCCCTGTCTGCAAACACTGATGCCTTACGGGTGGAAAAGGCTGAGGATTTTTTTCCTCACAATGGGCTCTTCCCATCAAGGCTAAGCCTTATTAATGCCTAAAGATCACGTTATTCTCTAGCCTGGCAAAACTTCCTGGGAGAAAAGCTAATGGGTTTTAATTTTCACTGGCACTCCCCTCCCCAAGCAAAAATTCACCTTCAGGACAAGGCACTAATTACCTCAGAAGTGCTCTTACATTGCATCTAGCAGTGGACACCATACAAACCTCTACTGCAGCATCGAAAGAGATGATTAAGTTACTAGCAATATCTCTTATGATTCCCTCCACCAGTTTGAGTGGTCCCCCGAGTCCCATGCAGACATCATTAGCAGCTCCTGCAATGGCAGGCCAATCAAATTAAGTGGAAACATTTTTGTCTCCTTTCCAGTGAAAATCATCTGGCTTTATTCCTCCCCCATCCATCGGCTACAAAAATACATGACATGCTGGTGGTGGTTCAGCAGCAAACTGCACAGCGACCACCTCTGTGGAGGTCTGCACCAGCTTCTCAGGCAGGTGCAAAAGGAGCTTTGTAGGACCTACCTGCAACTCTAATGAGAATGTCAGTTTCTCAAATACCCCTACATTTGGATCAAAGATATTCAAGCACAAGAATTAGCACCTGCTCTCTTCATAGCTACAAGAGAAGCCTTGTGGAGTCATCACTAAAAGCTTCTGTGGCTGACCAACTCATCCAGGAGCATCTTATCCAAGGGAATAAAGGCAACAATGGCAAAGCACAAAAAGCCATGTCAAGAACATGCTAAAGCAAGAAAACAGATGGTCAAGAATGGATCTGCTTCAGTCCCTATGTACAATTTTCTGCTCATCTGCCTGCGAGAGAATATTAAGGGCCAAATTCACAGAAGGGTCTCAGTGGAGCTTTCACACTGGCATGGCCAAACTTCCACACAAGATGCTTTTCAGCAACCTTCAACCTGAGACTGTTCTCCAAGATTGGCACATTACTTAACTGCTGAATCCATGTTCTGATACACTAGCCAATAACTTTCTGCCTCTGATTTTCAATGACTACCTAACCTGCTCGGCACTGCTCAACTCCATAAGCATCAATTTACAGGTTGTCTTAAAGCTTCCAGTTTGGCCACACTGGAAATAAGACAAATGAAAGAAGTGCTTTCTTTATCACACAGGTTCATCAGGAAGCAGCACCTCGTACTGCTGGGTTCATAAGGGCACAATCTCTGTGCACTGTATTCAGCACAGGTGAGAGGCACGGGATGAACTCACTGAGGCTGACAGGGAAGTTCAGATACAAACACTCTGTTTAACAGACAGAACATTAATCTCCTGCTCCAGAGCCTACAGATGCTTACACGTCAAGTTAAGTCAAAGGTTTGACTTAAAGAATTAAAATTCTGGACTGCCAGGTACCTGTGAACCATGTAACTATCAGGACCTAATCGTGTTGCAGCCAGGACAACAGCTGCTCACAGGAGACATCTCCCTCTCTACCTTCTCTTTCCTTAGCTCTTGCTGCACTTCCCCAGGTGATCACTACACACTGAAGAGATTTGACAGGGCTTGGGCACAAAAGCTGAGATTTGAGATTTTGAGATTTGAGTCAAGGACCACGTGAAAAAAGAGCAAACACTGCAGGATCCTTTTCACAGGAGGAGTTTACAGAAGTGATTCTGAAAATCAGCTGGTAAGGAGCCTGACAGAGATACCAAGATAAATTGGTTACAATACCAAGAAGCACACTTAAAAAGTAACAAAAACTAACAAAATAGATTTTTCTTTGATGGAATGCATTTTCTACATCCCAAGTTTCTTCAGCCTGTCAGCAAGAATACGAAACAAGAAGCCAGATGCATTTGGCCAAGTCCCACATAACTTCTGTCACTGCAAACTAACAGGGACAGGGAAACCATTCTCACAGAGAAAGGTATAAAAGTTGCATAATTGATTAGAAGCTCATTAAAACACAAGACAGACAAATTAGGATCCCCCCTCCAGCACTCAAGCATTCTCCATTAAGAGCAATACCACTGGAAATAACTGTCTGACAATAACGTGGCAAAGCTTACACACACCACAAAGTTACTGTAGTGCAAACGACCGTGGAGGAGACAAGAAGACAGCAGGCTGAGTTCAGTGGTCACAAATACAGTGTCACATGTGTAGGAAGGAGCAGTGTAACACACCCCACCACCCAGCTGGACACTGATGGAACACGACTGAACCAGGCACTATGACAGATGTGTTCTGGGAACAGCAGTCACCAGAGACATAGGAAGTGAAGGTTGGGAGGAACCAGTTCTGATCTAGTCTGACCTACTTTGTGAGCTGAGGCCAAAGCAGTTCTGCTCGTATTTCTGCATCCAGCTCCCTTAATGTCTGGGCCCAGCACTGTCCCAGAACAGGCAGGACACACCAGCATCACAAGGGCATTATGTAAGTTATTCAGATGTCTTCATTCAGAACATGTCTGTTAGTTCTGCTCACTGTGCCCCAAAAGGTACCTATAGAAAATGTTTCAGCAAAAATACAGATGCCGTACAAAACCAGTAGTCTCCCTTTAAACGATGAGCAGATGTACAACCTCATCCAAGAGCGGGGCCCAAGAGGAGCTCCTAGATCACAGCCTACACAGATTGTGCTGCAGCACTATGTCGAGGTACAGTCAAAAACATCAAGCACTCCTGAGCCAGCTCAGCTGAGCACGCTGCCATCAAGTGCTTTCATGCTGAAGGACTCTGCAGCAACAAGAACCTTACAAACCTGGCTTGGATTTGTTCTGGGCTTTTTAAAAAATTTAAAATAAGGTAACTGCATATTGTCAGCCTGGAGAAAGGGGAAAGGTGGGAGCTTAGCCCCAGCTATCCAAAAGTGACAGAGAAACAGTTTGACATCACTGACTCTGGAGACCTCTGTCACCCAAAAGAAGTCACCGCAGAGCAATACCTCAGTACGTTTCAGCCATCTGAAGTCTCTGTGTCAGGCAAAGGATCTACCTGCCAGTGCTGGCAGCTTACCACGCTCACCTAGCAGCAGAGATGTGAGCACACCTGCCAGCAGTTACCTGTAACTGCTGCAAAGCAACTCATCTCTTTGCAGACTTTCAGGAGTTCACTCTGCTGTATGACTTAGCAGACTTTCAAGAGTTCACAGGTTTCTGCCCCTCAGGGTTGATATTTAAAAATCTCCAACCCAGCTCTGTGTTCAGTTCCGTGTAACAAAGTTTCTGGGTGGGCTTCACAGACCAGCTACAAGCGGTACAAGCTCAGGTGACAACATATTGTTCCCATATAAACCGTAAGTTCTGATTTCCCTCAACTTCAGGAAAAGAGTTTCAGCTTCTTCAGTTGAAGCTCATTAAAAGAAAAAAAGAAAAAAAGAGATAGGCTTTCAGCTTTTCTGCCAGCTTACAAACACAGATACGGGCCTTCCCCTCCCCGAAACACAGCGACCTCTGGTTTGTGTTTTTAAAGACGCCTTCCACTAAAAGCACTCGTTTACTTGTTGGTAGGAACGCACGAATAAAAGGAACGTGCCGACTTGAGAGAAAAACACCCAAACGAAACATGACGTCAGGCAGCCGGCCGCTCAGACCGCCGGTTTGAAAGTTTACCGCATGATTCCTGCCGTGTGAGCCCCGAAAGCGCCGCGACTCAGCGCTGAGGCCCCGCGGCCTGCTAATAACCCGCTGGCGGGAGCGCAGCAGCGCGGAGGCCCGTGGGGGACTTCACCCCAACGCCCCCCGCGCCCCATCAGCCACACGTCGAGGGCCGGACGGCAGGTCCCGGCCTGCGGGGCCGGGGAAGGCGGTGTGTGTGTGTCTGGGGGGTGGTTTCACACAACTCGGGCCAACCCCGCCAAGTGTTCCGGGAAGGGGGCGGCGCGGAAGGAGGCCCGGCGGGGCGGGGGTTACCCGGGGTGCCGCACTCACCGTTCAGACGGGTCTGCCGGTTCGCTCGCACCCGCAGGAAGGTCTGCAGAGGGGAGACAAGAGGGGAGAAGAGTCAGGGCCCGCAGCCGACGGACGCGAACAACTGGGCCCCAACCCCGGTGAGCAGGGCCCAGCCCGGCACGACACCCCCCCACCCCTCTCCCCCCCCCCCCCCCCCCGCCCCCCTTCGCCCCGCGCAGCATCGGGACAACGCGCAGACCCCGGGACGGCCCCCTGCTTCCCCCCGCACCCACCTCTTCCCGGCCCCCGCCGCCGGGCCCCCTCCTGCCGCTCTGCATAGCCGCGGGTGCCGCCGGCGGGGCAGCGGGGCGGCGGACCCCCCCGCGCGGCCCGGGATGCGGGCGGATACGGCGCGGCCCGGCGGGCGCCGCGGATCAGCCCCCGGCGGCCGCCGCCATGTTGGCCCCGGTCATGTGACCCGCCGCCGAGGGGGTGAAAGTTCACCAGGAAACCGGCGGGGAGAGGCACGAGAAGAGGAAGTTCCCATGGCAACCGACAGGCGGCAGCAGGGCCCGGCGAGCCCCAGCCAATCAGAACCCGGGGGCGGCTGGAACCCGGCGGCGCCTGGCCAATCAGAAAGCAGGAGCAATTGGGACGTGAGTGCCTGGCCAATCAGGAATTAGGAGCCACTGGAACCCATGGGCACATGGCCCAGGGACAACTGGAAGCCAGGGGCAGATGACCAATCAGACCCCGGGGGAAACTGGAAGCCAGGTTTCCTCACCCAGTAGGGACTGGGCACCCTTTGGGCCCACTGGCACTATCCAATCAGGGCCCTGGGCCCTATCGTAACCAAAAGGTGCTGTCCAATCAGGAACCGGGGGCAACCGCTCCCCAACTTTTCTTGCCCAATTAGGGTTCGGGGGCCTTTAGAACCCAAGGGTACCCAGCCAATCAGCGCCTGAGGATAACTAGACCCACACGCACACGGCAAATGGGGGCCCACAGGCTCCTCACCAACCCCTTCCCAGCCCTGACCCCACCATGGTGCCTGGGTGCTGTGGGGTGGGCTCTGCCTGACCCCGCTCCCTGGGGCATGGGGCCAGGGGCACCTGAGGTGGTGCCAGGGCTGAGCACAAGCTGAATGTTCACAGCGGCCACCAGGCACCCTGCCCTGCCCTGGCAGCACCCACCTGGCTGGTGGGGCTCAGCACTCTTCCTGCTCTCCCTAAGGAGGAGTGGCTCGTGCCTTGGGCACGGGGGCACCGGGGCTGCAGGTGTGGTAGTGACACCTCCCCTGGGGTTTTCAATCTCTTCCCCCTCTTCTTGCATGTCTGGACGTCTGGGCAATCAAGCCTGGCACATGGGTTGCTGCCCCATGGCTGCCCCATGGCCATGCTTGGGGACAACTCCAGTGGATCCGCTGGAGGGCAAGACAGAGCCAGCAGGCTTGAAACTGGGCATCACGGGCTCCCAAACACACAGACCCCATTCGTTCTCCTTTCTGTTGACTGCCCAGGCTTTGTTTATTGGAGTTGAACCTGCGTTTTGTGTCTTTGCTCTGTCACCTGACAACTTACTGCTCTTTTCTCAGAGGGAAAACAGGAAAACTCGACCTGCTGACCCACGACCCAGTACGTTTTGCTGTATCAGAAGACAGCTGGCAGCCAGCAAGTCCAGGTGTCGGCTGGCGAGCTCTGTGCCGTGCTGACCTGCCATCCCACACCTCAGCTCTGTCTGCAAGCTGACGCGTAGTCGGATTTTCATACATGTGCTCACAAAATCAAAGCTACCAATTGTTGGGTTTCCTCCTGTAATTAATTGAGCTGCCTTTCAGGAGACAGACGCGCTCCTGAGCTGACGTGGAGGGAGGCGAGTCTTTTCTGGACAAGGACTTTAGGCTTTCAGTTGTATTTGTTCCACATGTTCAGTCCTAAATATTTTGTGGGCTCCGCTGACCCACGCAAAGGGGTGTCCCTCCAAGCCTCATATGTTATCTTTGCAGTACAGTGAATGGCTTATAATTTGCTGTAGATTTTTCCAGTGAGGATTCAGACTTGTATCTAACGAAAATGGCTTTAGTTTTACTTGGAGTGCAGGAAAAGCCCCAACTGATGGGACACGCTGTATCTCAGAGGAGAAGCCACCATCAACCCCTCTCACAAGGTCCATCACTACACCAACTGCTGCCACCTTGATCTGTTCAGTACCTTCATGCCAAACTCCAGCAAACAGATTTGGCATAGGGGAGGGCAGGAGATCCTCTCCCCACATCCCAGAGCCGCCCCACTGCCTGCACTGCAGCTCCCTCTCAGCGCCAGGAGCAGCGCAAGCAGCCCAAATGCTCTGCAAGCCTGGGTTGCGGTGGCACTCCTATTCATAAAGCTCCTTTCCCCCTAAATATCCCCATGGTAAATAAGCATGAGGACTAAGAAAAACCAAGCCACAGGAATTCTGAAAACCTCATGCCAATAACTCACCTTCTAGCATGTTACTAATGCACTATATATTCACGATTAGATCACAGATAACACAAGGGACATTCATAATTCCAGCACACCTCTGCAGATGGAAAGCTAAATTTTGCAGCCCTTAAAGTCGCCACCATGAGAGTCTTCTGCTCCGCTTCCTGAGCTTTTTACTTGGTAAGCCAGGAAGACTGACTTCTCATTCATATTGTGGCTTTATTAAGGATACACTGAGGCTTTACACAACGCTGGCACCCACTCTGAGGTCCCTTTACGCTGCCAGAGCAGCGTAACGCAGCCAGCACAAGCGTAAATGAAAATCAGGCCCCAGAGGTCTTTTCTCCCTGCAGCGCAGACTTACAACTTCCATTACACATTTGCATTAAGGGCTGCAACCCTCCATAAAATACACTCACAAACTTAAAACACATTAGAGACCAGCTAGACTCAGCACACAGAGGGGGCTTCTGCTGAGAATATTTGTCCTCAAGTATGACATAATGAAAATATATAGGAATGGAGGACTGCAAGGGACCACCAGTTTCACAGAGAGTGGAGTCTGAAGGAGTGGGAAGGGAGTAGTGTTCTCCAACAAAGTGGGCCATGGCAAAAGTCTCCTCTGTGCCCTTTATGGAAAGAACATGTTTTATTTATTAGCCTTAATAAACAGGCAGGGAAGAAAGCGGGATTACCTGAATCAGGCATTTCTGTATCTTCTGCAGCGTTTTGCTTCTCTGACTTGGTACCAGGTCTTGCCGTACATAGAGTCACAGAATGGTTTGGGTTGGGAGGGACCTTAAAGATCATCTAGTTCCAACCCCCCTGCCGTGGGCAGGGAACAGTAAAGTGATTTGTGATGTGCCACCAAGTTAGAACTGAAGGCTATGTGGGAATATGTAGCAAACAGTGGAGTGTTTGGCCCATATTTAATAATATAACCAATAAATAGGACAGAGGAGATGATAATGGGTAAGAAATGTACAAATTTGCTTCAAACAGGACACATGCTTTAACTGGGGCTGTTTGGCTAGACCCCCACACTGGTCATCAGCCTCTCCCTGCAGAGATCCCAATGCAGACCTGGTACACACAAAGGGGCCAATGCAGGAAGACCCTGCCTGACCCTGGGCACAGGGTATTGCTGCTGAGCGCTGTAGGATACAGGGTGATGGGTGCATGCCAAGCTGGTACAGCCATGGTCCCCCCAGCCTGTTCACACAGCAGGTAGAGAGAGGCACGCTTGGGTCTGTGCGTCAGTGCACCATTAATGTACCTGCTGCCTGTCAGAGCTTACTCAAAGCCAGGGGCTGAGCTCAGGCTTGCAGCCAAACAGTTTGGATGGGTGCTGAGTCAGTCAAGCATGCCAGCCCACCCCAGAGATACAGAGAGGCTTACAACAAGCAAAACTGTATTTGTGCTGCCACCTCTCTCTTCTCTTCTTGCTCCATCTCCCTCAACTTTTACTCACTGCATCACAAGTTGAGACCTGCTGCTCTTCCGGTCAGAATGTGTTTTATAAACCATGCTGGCATGGCTGTGGGTGGTCCAAAACCAAATCTGTTTCAGGTGGGAGTCACGAGTCAGTGGCACACCAGTGAAATGGAGAATTCTGGTGTGCTGCAGGGCTGATGTCATCCACTGTTTTACAAAAAAGTCACTTCCCTGAAAGTTTCCTGGTGGCACAGGATAAGGAATGACCAACATAGCCATGGCAACAACTGAGATGATGAATATAACGCAACAGAAACCTCTACAACACTTTAAAGCAGTTTTGCAGGACTGTGGTTTAAAGCCAGAGCGGGGAGGACTGCAGACAACAGCACACCTTTGGAGCTGAACGAGGGACCAAGTGCTCACATCCCTGTGCTGCAGGCAGGCGAGCTGGGGCACAGGTGCAGAGCCAAGGGATGGGCTCTCGCACATGGGGAGCTGCGGGCACTGGGGCGAACTGGCTCCCTGCCTAAGGCTGAGATCAGCGACAGCATCCGCCTGCTTACCTGGTATCTGTCCGAGTGATGGATGTCATCTGAGGAGTGGGGTGATGCTGTCGGAGAGTCTCCTTCCCGCTTGATTGAGGCCGACAACAAAATTGACTGCAAGAGAAAGGAGAAATTCATGCTGTGAGCATCGCCGAGCTCTCTGCCCCTCGCTAAGCCCTCCTGAAAGTCATGGAGAGTGTCTGCCGAGACACGGGGCTGCACTGGGACAGACTGCCGGGCTGTGGGCCTGGCTCTGTTCCTCCCAAGGGACCCCACCCCACGAGGGAACTGGGTTGCAAGGTCTAGCAAACTGCAAACACATCAGGCAACAAAAGGATGGTGATTTTATCCCCAGGTCTCCTGGCTGGGGGCAGAATCAGTCCCTGCTGGAAACGATGCGTGAGGACCACACCGGAGATTCACAGGATAAGGTGAAGGCATGCTGTGGAGAGGTGTTGTCGTGCCCTCATCCATGCCTCCAAGTGCCACTAAATCTCTCAATAGCTTTGTAAACCACACTAAAGCTCTCAGTACCGCTTCCTTCGGTAATGACGCTATTTATTTTAATAAGTAGCACAGAAAAAAAGGGCCTTTTAGAAGGTTAAAAAGATCAGCGATAGTTGAGACCTAAGAAATCACTGATAAACTTCAAGTCAATAGTAGGTAAGTCTAAATTCTACACACAGTGAACTCTAGCAGGAAAATTACTGTGGGGGCTTGACAGCATCTAAAAAAATGTACACCGAATTCTAAGTGAACTTTATTATTAGAAGAGTTTGAGGGAAAAATGCAATTTAAAATTCTAATTTAAAATATAAATTAACTAAACAAGGCTAAATATAGCCCAACACACTGTAAAAAAAACCCCAAACCCTGTACAGTGGAAATGCAGCTCTCCAGATGTTTGTTTCTGAGAATCAGCTGGCAAGATTCGACAATAAATGACTGCTCAGAGATGTGTATGTTTGCGAAGGGAAGTGTAGATATCATCTGAATTGGACAGGTCAAGTGTGGTGACAACATTATTAAAAAGCATAATACCTTGGAGAAAGGCAAGTATTCCAGAAACATTTGCCTCTGGGCTGAAATGAAACATGAAAAAAATGTGCATTTTTTGGAAAGATATGAGCAAGTAGAAAAACGACTCAGCATACAAATCGGTTCAGTCAGCAGGATGCCATCCCCTGGGCTCGGACAGCTCTCCCCAAGGGAAAAGCATGGCAGGGTGATTGGTGTGGGCATGAAAGTAGAGCACTCTGGGGATGGGGGCAGGGGAGAAGTGTATGGGATGGTGGGTTCAACCCTACGGGCATGAGCTGCCAGCCTTGCCATGGGGGCGAGAGCCATGTCCCTGCCTGCACTGTAGGTCTCTGCCATAAAGCATGGTGCTGCTGGCTGTGCAGAGTTGTGATATCCTGAAAGGGGCCACGGGAGAATTACCTGCTGGGGTGCTCAGTGCCTCTTGCCAATACTTAGGACTGTGCTGGCCACATCTTGGGGCTGGCAAGGTCCTCAGCTCAACCCCACAGGGATGCCAGGCACTGGGAGGGACAGCGGGAGCTGGTGGGGCTGGGAGGATGCAGTAAGGGCTGCCCCAAGAGATGGTCTTCTGCTTCCCAGGAAAGAGGGGTAGAGCAAAGGCTTCTCCTGCCTCATGTCTTGGCCAAAACGCAGTTGGTGACTGGTTTTGGGGAGTGGCTCATTTCCTTCTGGAGAAGCTCTCTAACCATGCAGAGCAGAGCACAGACCCCGAGCACATGCTGTTGTTTAGTTTCTTTATTTTCTAAATGGAGAACGAGGACCATTTCTGAAGAAGCAGGATTGCTCTTGCCCTACAAAACCAAGGGATGGGGGCTCAAAGCCTTCCAGTGTGACTGAGAACAACAGCCCTGGTTGCAGCAGCGCTAGTGCCCTTCCCCTCCTCTAATAAGCCAAGCACCCTGGAGCTGAGAGGGTTAAATCTGTTTCGTCTTCCAATGTATTCTGGAGAAGGGGAAAAAATACCCATCTCCCCATTCCTTGGCGACAGACAGACAAACCCTCCCCGCCTCCAGCTCCCCCCTCAGCTTCTGGTAGCTCTAATCCAATATTATTATGTGAAAAATGGTTGGGCTAGCTATGGAGACAGTAAATTAAACCTTATGTATTAGTTTTTAGCATGTGGTCCCGGGAAGAACGCCGGCCCCATTTATTCCTCAAACCTCCTGAGCACCATGGCGATGACCTCTGGAAAAACGCAGGGCTAAACTAATCCCAAAGATGTCAATCTCGAGGCCTCTTCTACATACACTTGCAGTTTAGATTAATAAACTGTCTATTTTTAAATTGTGTGCAAGCACTTCAATTCTAAATACCTCACCGGCATGTTAAACACAGCGTTAGAGATGCCAAGTCACACTTCCCCTTCACTCTTAGGAAACTTGACTTCATTTGTTTTTCTCATTTCCGTGCGCCGTGGCCACACTTCGCCTTTCAGGCAGCCGTGGGGGGCAGGCAGGGATGCAGGGGCTAAGGGATTAGGAAAGGCCCTCGCCATCGGGGTGACTTTCATTTCGGTGTCAGGCCAGCCTCTCTGCCATCCCAATGTTGGCCTCTTTCTTTTTTTTTCTTTCCCTAACCGTTGTGTTGGGGCTGTTTGCTGATGGCTAAAGCCTGAGGTTGCATGGCCACAGCCTGCCAAGCTAAGGATTTGCTGCTTTCGGATCCGTGCTGCTCCCTCCCAGCCAGCTACCTGCAAACGGGCACAGGACAGAGATACGATCCCCACCCCTCTCTTGACTGGCATCTGGGAAGGTTGCTGGGAAGGCAGAAAGCAGCTTCACACATGCACTACCAACCCTCCTGCATGTCCAAGCTGCAGGGCAGACCCGAATTCCAGCATCCCCACCCCAAAAACGTGGCGCTAGGTGCTCTCCATGCAGACAGGGCGCATCAGAGCAGGGCTGTCAGGGTGAGAGCACCCTCCTCCCTCTCCTGGCAAACCACGTCTCCCAGTGTCAAAGACGGAGCAAGGGCCTTGTGCGAGCGGCTGTGCAGCCTCATATTTCTCCCTCCCCTTTAAATCATCTCTCCATTGGGTAAAGGCACTCTCTGCGGAGGTTATAAACCCTGAGAGGATCAGCCTGAGCATTACACCTGGGGCAAGCTAAATAAAAAAAGGTCACCGGCGCTTTTTAAACATGGACAAAAAAGCAGTAAAATGTGTTTGGAAAAAAAAATCTGGCATTAAATCATGACTTTTTGCCTGGCTTGCCTCATTAAAAGTGGCCTTTTGGAAGGTAAAATTATCATTGTAAGTGATAAGATCTTTAAGAAAATAATTCACGGCTTCTTCACCCTTTAATATGATAGCCGCCACCGGCTAATTTTTTTCTTAATGGCAACGAGGCCATCAATCTTGTCCAAGCCCTATACTCCCTCCTTTCTCCTGCCCCTCCTGCCGTGCAGGGCAGCCATGGCCCCGCTCAGCGTTTCCTTCCCACCCCTCGGAGCCCATCTGTGCCATGCCAGGTGGGAGAGATGTGACTGGATGTATGGCCCGTGTCCGAGGATCCGGGTTCTCCCTGTGGATGTGGCACAGCAGGAAGCAGAGGCTGTGTAAGCCTTGCTCGTGCTGTAAGGTTCACAGCCCGGCAGCTCACGACACCCTCCATGGACCATGTAATTCCACAAAGCCGGGCTGCAGTCCCTGCAAGTGTTTCAGCAGCCTCATCGCAATTAGGAACAGCGTGTGGTTTATGTGTGTAAACACACGGGCAGGTTCAGGTGTGTGTCAGGCAGCCAGTGTTCCAGGGACAATCCCAGTCCATCGCACTCTGGACCAGCTCCTCCCAGTTTGGGTGGAAGAGCTGTGGGCAGCTGTGAGGTGATGTCGGCAAGCACACACGCTGCCAGGTCCTGACCCACAGGCGCTCGAGGCACGGGACCAGGGTGACACGAGGGGAGGGGACGGCTGTCGGGGTGCAGCTGCCGGCCCGAGGAAATGGATGGAAATTGCTGGCACACACCGCCCCGAGCCCTAAGCGCTACCTTTTCCCCGGCACCCGGGGCAGGTGTCAGCGCGGGGAGAGCCCAGCCAGAGCTGCTGACATTCTGCTGCCTCTCAAGGCCAGTCATTTGAGAGTATTAAAGTGCTGGACTCCTGCTTTCTGATAGCCCTGGAAAAACACAGGGAGTCTATTTTTCTTAAACAATCCATCACAGCCGCTGTCAGCAGAACAAATACCCTAACCCTGCTTTTTATGTATCTATATGGCCCTTTTTTTATTTTTTTTTTATTTTTTTTTATTTTGGCACAAAGTGTTCCCTGCTTGATGCATTCGGCTTTAACTCTGCCAGCTAAATAGGTACTTATCACTTAACATGGAGGTGATGGCTTGACATGTTTTCTGTCTCCTGCCCTCCCCTCCACGGTAGGGAAGCCGTCAAAGTGTTGCTAATAGCTGTTATCACTTGGGAACTGTAACCCGAAAGCAATGAGTGATACCGGGCCTCGCTGTGATTTCCCCCCTTAACTCTGCTGGCCGTTTTTTATGTTATTGCTGGAGGATCCCTGACACAAAGATGCTACTATTAGAGATGAGTTTCCTAGAAGCTTTCGGAGCGTCCACATTTGCTCCCAGGAAAGTTAGAGGTAAAATCATCTAGTGGCTTTTAGCTGGCAGAGATAAAGGTGGGATGGAGCTGGGGATGAAAGGCTTAAATGTGAGAAGGGTGTGAATAGTGAACAGAAATAATGGTATTAGCAGCTTCTGGCCTTTGCTGGAAGATTCCAGTGGTCCACGGGCAGAATAAGCATAGAGAAATGTGAGCTACTGATGCCTTTCGGCACACGTTACAGTCACACTTGGGATTGCAATGGAGCTCTGGCTCCTCTTGGGCGAGGCACTGCCCACGTGGTGGGGAAAGGGGCCCTTTCCAGCAGATCTGCCCATCAGCACACCGGGAATGGAGGGGGAAAGATTTCTGGCCAAGGTCTGCCAGCCTGCCCGGCTCCTCTCCGCAACCACATCCCTCTCCGCTCCTCCTGCCGAACGCGGCGGTTTCCCCCAGACTAATGGGAGGGCACAGCTGTTTGGCCCAAGGGGAGCGAGGGGCTTTGTTTGTTCATGGGGTAATTTGTTTTATGGAATAAAACCTGGCAGAGATCTTTTTTTGGAGCGACTCTGGTATTCATCACCCCGAACTGGCAGGGAGCACAGCCAGCCGACACTCATCCTACGTAATTTCCCCTCTTTTACATATCTGTGGGCTGTTCTCGTGTCCCCAGCTTGGCCGTAGCTTTGCCACAATACTCAGATTTAGCTTTTTAATCTTTCCTTGTAAATCAGTTACGGAGGGAGGGGGAGCAGGTACGGTGACTGACTTCTCCAACTCCCCCAGTGAGTCAGTGACACAAAAGAAGGAGTCAAAACCCTGGGGCCCTGACACCCGTCCCCTGTTCCTACCACCAGACGTGATACAGAGAAGTTAAATGATTGTGCTAGAAATTTCATCTCGAGCGAGGCAGCTGGGAAGGGCTTAATACAGACATTCTGTCAAGGTTTAAGGCTCCAAATCTTGCTTGCTTCAAAGCTCTTTTTCCTTGGAGGGCTTTAGTGGTCAAATTTCCCTCTAGGTGCTGTAATTCTCTCTCAAACTGCTCGGTGAAGCCATAAAATCACGGGGGTGGGTGGGGGAATCAGAGGGCTCTGGCATTGTGGCTTGGTTCCCAGCTCTGCTGGAGGTCTGGGAGCAGCGTGCTGGCTGCCTGCCTGTGGGCACCCTCCGAGGAGCTGGGTGCACACCTAAAAAAAAACGGCTGTGAGCATTTGCTGCGTGTGCAAGATGGATTTTGTTCCATCAGGTCAGTGTCTGAAGCAAAACCTGGCGCACGGGCTGGGCTTTACGTTTGAGAGGCAATTGGCAGTAACATGTTAGGAAGCAGCAGCAGGAAAAGGAATGCTGAACAGTGAAAAGCTAGTGTGCAACCATGCTGGTGAGTGGGACCATGAAGCCGCAGTCTCTAGCTCAGCAAGAGCAAGGACATCCTCCATCCCTTCTGATGGGCATGAAGTATCTGTTCCCACTGGCACCGAAACTCGTCCTTGGTGAAGAATTTATTTGCCCACCCCTCCTCTCCCTCCTGGTGTCTTGGACACAACATCAGAGAAGGAAGGATGCTTCATGCGTTCAGGACTCTCCTTGAAGTCCAATGCCTGGGGAGGACCTTTCCCAGAGGCACTGGGAGTGCTTTCTGCAAAGGAGATGGGCTTTCAGCACCTTTTTGCACTTAGGTCTTCTGCAAAGCACAGGCATGAGGCAGCCCAGCAGGGGTTGATGGGCTTGATGGGCTACATGGCTCTCAGAAATGTGAAGATCCTGGCACCAGAGGCTATCTCAAGCCCTGGGGGGGAGCATCCAAACATGCAGTCATGGACAGAAACTGCTGCTGTCAGCAGACAGTAGTGTTCTCCTTGCTATCTCCCAGCCATGGGACTTCTTGCAAGACACCAGGCAGCTATCTCAAACCCTTTCCCCAGCCAGAGGCTGGCAGAGCCCAGCTTGTTTGTCACAAGCATTCCTAAGTAGAGTGGCAGTCAGGGTTGGATAGAAATCTCACCCTGAGGCTCTCTGTGCAGGTTTGTCATCTGCTTGCCCAAGTGGCTTGTCCACACTGGCATTCCACCATGGATTGGGTTTGGTGTTGAATGGAAAGCAAATGAGGATCCTGGATGCTGCAGAACTATGTGGTGCTCAGGGCTGCCTGCGCAGAGAGGGAGCCCAGGCGCTGAGCAGATGTGTTGGCCAGAGCCCCCAGCTCACAGCCCTCGCTTGGCCGTCGCTGCCTCCGTTGGCTCTGATAATAGAGGAACCTGATACAATAATCCTGCATTCATCACATCCCATGTTGAGTGATTGGATTTTCTTTGACATATTGCCATGAGAATTGACCCAGTGCACGGAGTGACAGCTCTTCAGGGGCAGGAAAGCGGAGTGTGAAGGGACATGTGTTTACATCTGGGCTTTTATTGCCAGGAGAGACGTTTGCTGGGGCAACTGTGGGGAAGGGATGGGAGCAGAGCCAGGAGACAAAACATGGGGCGGGTTACATCCCCTGCCCCCAGCTGCAACCTAGGAAGAGCCTCAGGCCAGCATAGAAGCAGCAGTGGTAGTGATGCTATATGCAAAGGTCCTAAATGAGACCTAAAGTGGTCTCAAAGCCACCAAAGACCACAAAAGTCAGACAGACAGCCTGCACCCCAGTCTCCATGTCCCTGAGGGGAACAAGCCTGCCCCAGCCCATGCTGCTAGGGGATGCTCCCAAGGGATGGGAAGGTGCAGCCCCTTCTCCTGCTGTGAGCTGCTGGAGCTGCTAGCTCTTTCATAAGCACTGGAGAAGGGCTGGCCAGGAAAGGTTGTGACAGTCCCAACGGTGCTTGTGACCACTTACACTGGTGCCCAGGGTGGAAAGTGTTACACAGTGGTGCCTGCCAGACCTCCAGCAATGCCTGGGTGCCTGGGCATGAGCTGCAGGTCCCCTCCTGGGGGTCTGTTCCCCATCCCTCTGCCTGGGACCCCTGTTAAGGGTGGCCCAGAGACCCAGCTTTGTCTCCAGCAAGACTTTCTCAGAGGGACTTCATATCCTGATCGGCTATTCCCACCCAATGTCACAAGCACTCAGTGGGCACGAAGGGAAAGAGCAGCCTTCACGCCCCTACCACCCTCCTCCTCAATCCCATCTGGTTACAAAGGGGCCTTTAATACCAAGCTCAGGTGAAGGTGACAGCGCTGTGCCTTCCCAGGCCACACAGGACTTGTCTCCTAGCAAAAGCCACCTAGAAATAATGAATCCTCCTGGGCTGAGAGGCTTTCAAGCTCTCTGAGAAGGGAATGAAAGATTTCCTGATTTCACCCTCTCCCTCCCTGCTCTCCTGGTTTCTTGAAGTTAATGTTCTTAGCCCCAGACGTGACGGGCAAAGGGAAAAGATCCATGTGGTGACAGGGGACGATTGATCTCTTTTACATAGAACGACGCTCCAGTCCCAGTTTAATCCCCTCGCTCAAGGCAAATGGGATTCTTTGTCAATGGAAACTTCAAAAGCCCAGCCCTGCCGTGAGATGGACCTTCTTCTTTATCTGGTCTCTGTCAGTCACTTGCTGCGTTTCCCTCCAAAGAGCTAATCTGTCTTCCTAGCCGTCCTTCTCCCTCACAGGCGATGTGTTTGGGACCGTTGAGTTATCTACACGCAGACCTGACGAGGAGGGAAAGGGGAGCTTGCAGAGCCCAGCTGCTTTCACATTGCAGGTGCCCTTTCCAGCTCCTTCAGGATGTCCCAAGGCAGCCTCAAGCTCTGTGGATTTTCTATGGTGGGTGGGTTTGGTGATTCCTTTCTGCTCTGCTTGTCTTTCACAGGAGAAATAGAGCTCCACTCTCTGGGTGTCTTCCAGGACAGCACGTGGGAGACAGGGATAGTCATGCAGGAGGCAGGAATGCCAAAGGAGTGGAACACTACAGAGCATCACCGTGACTTTTTGTTTTCCTTTGTAGGGTTTCAGAAATTTTTTGGTTTATTTGGGAGCTGTCCCTGCCTGCCAGGAACTTGGGACAGCACGGTAGCTCGCAGGACCCTTGCTTGGTGGGACAGACAAGGTGTTGGTGCGCTTGGCAAGACATCAAGGGGAAAACCTAGATCTGAAATGTCAGTCTCTGCTCCTGACATCACGTGCCAAGAACAACCCAAAAAGGAGAGTGAGCCCTGAAGTCAATTCTATTTAAACAAGCACAAAGACATCTCTTGCAAGAGGTGCTCTGGAGACTCCCTGACATGGTCTCTGTAACCAGAAGAGTAGGGGAGCCCGAACCACTTGCCTTTGGCCACCTTGGGAAGCACAGTGTAGTTTTTGGAGACTGTGCAATGTCCAGCTGCCCTGCAGTGCTCCCTGCCACCCACCTGCCTGCCCGAACTCTTGTCCTTCCTACCGCCACATCAAGTGAAGTCCAGCTAATGAGCAATACTGATTAATAAATGACGTCCTTTGCAGTGATGCCATGATGCTCTGTGCATTTAGGATTTTTGCATTTTGAGCAAAGGGGATGGGAGGTGGGTCCTGGGGAGGGGGCTGCAGCTGAGAAGGGGGCAGTGATTTGGGCTCCTCCTCGGGTGCGCTTCACTCCCCTGGGGCAGTCCCACTCCCCTCTTCTGAAGCTGGCATATGGCTCTGGCTCCAGGAACTCCTGCACGTGATTTCCCAGGCTGAGCTCAGCCTGCGTGTGATCAGCTCTCATTAGCTGTCATTAGACACAATCTGGAGTCCCGGAGCCCGCTGGGTCCTTCAGCTCTGCCATCCCTTGGCTGCAGTGAGACACCCCTGCGCAGGGACCTGGCTGCTCCAGCCCAGAGGGTGAGTGGGGGCAGCAGCTTCCTCCAGGGCTGGCCTGCCCCAGAGTGCAGCCATCTGAGTAGCAGGACAGGGAGTGGGCTGGGAAGGCAACGGGGGGCTAAAGAGCATCCCTTGGAGGGAGAGAAAGTGTTCTGAGTTGTTCTCACTTACCTTGGGGGTGCCGGCTGCCATGGCATCCTTCAGGATGGAGCTCTTGCTGCCAAGAGAGAAGAGAATGGGGTCAGAGTCACAAAACTGCTGTGGTGGGCTGAGAGGGGAGCGCTGTGAGGGATCTCATGAGGTTGAACAGCAAAGCACATGGCTTTGGAAAGGAGGGCAAGGAAAGGAGGCCAGCACCCACTATTGCTGGAATAAAATGGTCCTTCAAGTGGAAACTCCCAAACCCAGGCAGAGATGCAGAGTCAAATCCTGACTCTTCCCCTTGCTGGGGCCTCACACAGCTCCTCTCCCAGCCCTGGGGAAAAGCGGGGAGCAATCCTGTGGGGACACAGGGCAGAAAGCAGGGAGTGGAGGGGGTGAGCCCCACATAGGGTCAGGCACAATGGAAAAAAAAAAAGGAAGGAAGGAAAAAGAAGGAGATGGAATGGATGTAAGAGCAAGGGAAAGAAGATCCCCTTGGCTCCAGCCACGCCGTGGAGGCAGCCGTTCCGCCGGAGGCTGGAGTGATTTGTTAATTCAGCTTGTTCCCCATTTAGCAGGGAAGGAGGTCCCTGCCACGGTGCTCCTCCTCGCCTGCCCTCGCCAGCGGGAGATGCTATAGATTTAATAACACCTTCCCCCCTCCAGACAGGTTAAACTTGAAACAATTACATATCAAAGCCGACATGGCGGGGAGGCCTGCACTGTAATTTTTTGGTTATTAAAGTAATCTCTCTCATGTAAATTCTCCTGCTAACATGCTGCAAACAGCATTAGGAAATAAATTATTTCCCCATGATTCGATTTGTCAATGCAAAGCACCTGCAGCAGGCAAAAGGCTCTTGAAATATGTTGCCAAGCCCAGTGCCTGCGCTTGTAAGTGCACGCTGGTGGGGTGGCTGGCTCCCAGCTCCCCATAGCCCCAGGGAGATGATGGATGGGTGGGTGGAGGGGGGAGGTTAGCGGGGGGAGGCGGAGGTTGGGGAAGGGAGGAGGGGGGGGGGGGGAGTGGAATGGAATTGTGTTTAATAACAAAATTTGTATGCAAGCCTGCATCCCGGGCTAAGGATGAGTGATCGGCAGCCAGAAAGTATTAAAAAGCCTCGCTAAACAGATGCTGACAATAGAACAAGACATATCAAATCAGATCTACTTCAGAAACATTAATATACACACGCACAGGCGCCCGCCCGCGCGCGCGCGCCCGGCTCCGCACACCCGCGCTCCTTTCTTCTCAATCACAGCAATATGGGAGGCATCAA
The DNA here is from genome assembly GCF_964237585.1 of Gallinula chloropus. Classification (NCBI taxonomy): domain Eukaryota; kingdom Metazoa; phylum Chordata; class Aves; order Gruiformes; family Rallidae; genus Gallinula; species Gallinula chloropus. The sequence continues at coordinate 10,969,747 of NC_140091.1, forward strand.
TAAATTTTTATGAGACTTTTAGAAGATCAACACGGTACTAGATGTGACAAAAAAGCAATGTGCCTGTCATGTTCGCTTTGTCGGGGACACTTTAGCCCCAGATGCCGAGCTGCAGTGGCAGCGGGGAGAAATTGAATTTGGCTGGCTTTAATCTGCCTTGATTTGGCAGATGGCTGGGTGTTATGAAATGAGCAGGCATGGAGGAAGGTGTTTTCTCCTGGGGCTACAGCCCCCCCCCCCCCCTCTTCCAGTGCCACTGTCCTCGCCCCCCGCCTGAAAACAGGGGGAAACACACAGTTAGCTGTTGCCATTGGGTCATCCCGAATGCAGCAGCTCTGCTCCTGGGGGAAGTGGCTGTGGTGCCTGGGGACTGATGATCGGCAGGCTGGGGCATCGCCTCCCACGCGGGCCCCCTTCTCTGAGGGGATGCGCTGTCAGATCCTCTCTGGAAGGGTGAAGGATGCCCCCCCACCCCACCCCATCCCCCAGCTCTGCCACCTCTTGGGAGGTGGCACAGAGCAGAGTTGGTCCCTGCTGCCCTCACAGATGCAGCCCTGGCACCACCTCCAGCTTGTCCCTGAACCCGTGTGACCAAGGGAAGGATTCCCACCCCCTCCCCATCTCCCCCATTGCTACCTTAAATTTCTCAATCACCCCGAGTGTGAAACAACTTTCCTTTTCCTTTTATAATCCAAACACCCGGTTAAAAAACCCAACTCATTTCCTCCCTTTTCTTGTTAAAGGTGTTTAAAATTATTCCTTTTTGAGGGAAAAGAGGAAGAATCTCATTAATTCCTCCCAGAAACGGTGTTGGTGCCAGGAAAACTGCAGTTTTCAGGACGAGGGGCTCTCTGGTCAGCCAAAAGGCCACTGATGGGCAAGGGGACTGATCAAGATAAACCACACCAAGTTATTTTATTCTTCATTCTGAGGACTATTAAGAACCACCCAGCCCCCTTGCAATTCAGCCCCACTTCACTGCTGAGAGTTTTCAATTTGTTTTTACTTATTTCCAGAGACAGGCTGAGAATGGGACACGGGCCCCAGTCACTCAAGTCACAAGACCCTGCAATTAAGGGTGCTTTCCACCATCCCACAGAACAGCCCCCCCCCCACCCCAAATTACAGCGGCCGCAGCTCCCCACACCTCTTAAGGATGTCGGCAGTGGGCTGAGAAGCGAAAGGCCGTCAGCAAAGAGAAACCTTCCCCTCCATAAACACGGCAGACAAATTAAAAATGGTAAAAGGGAAATCAAGACCTTTAAAGTTCAAACACTTTTCGGTGCCTTTTAAAGTTTTTTCGCTCTAGGCCCTTGCAGAGAGCACAATCTTTGGAGACCTTGGGATTCTCTTTAATCACCCAGCCAGGCTGCAGTGGTCTGAAATGATTACACATTTACATAGTAATAACCCCAACACTCCCCACATTATTTCATGGCTAGCATATTTCCACTCGGCGAGTGATCCATGTGTTTTAAATTATAACCTGTACATAGGAAATTAGTTACTAAGTACGATATTCACGGGCTCGTCTGACACTTCTAATTAAGGTGATTTACACAGAATTATCCTACGAAATAAAAAAATGGTGTTTTGCTAGCTAATAAAATATAATTACTACCCGCTTTTATAAGTTACAGTTAGTTTTAATCTATTTGGGGAATTGTTTATCTAGTTCATTACAGCAAAACAACTTCTTTCCCTTTTAGGCAAACACGCCCCCCTCACCCCCCAAAGTACCAAATAAGACAAGAAACACCCTGGAAAGACCCAGCCATTTGGGCAGCCTCCTTCTCTCCCTCCTGATGGGTCGGCATTTCCAAGTGACATGAGGCTGCTTCCTTGCTGGCTCCCCTTCTCAAGGCTGTGGCACCAGTGCTGGCCCTGCACTGCTGCAGCCCGGCGTGTTCGAGTGCCCTGTGCCTCTGTGGGGACAAGGGAAGGTCCCTGCTCTGGTGCTGCTGGAGGGCTCTGCCTGGCTCTGTGGCTGTGTCACTCAGTAATGGGAGCTGCGCAGCCAGGTCCCCGTGCACCCCGGGGTGCTTGCCAGGGCCCTGGGCAGCCTTGTGTAGATCCAGTCCTGGAGGTTGGTGGCCCTGCCTGTGGCAGGAGGGTTGGAACTCTGTGATCCTTGGGGTCCCTTCCAACCCAGACCATTCTATGATTCTATGACCCATCGCTTCTCTGTATTAGAGCATGACAGCTTTAAGAGGAGTATTTACTCTCAGCAAGGTGCTCCACAATGGAAGCAAGACTCAGGCTACACTACAGACGTGCAGGTGTCTTTTAATGCTAGGCAGGGATTTGGCTAGGAGCATCCCCTGGTGTAACTGGCAGTCCCCTGGCCCCTCCCTGAGTGAGCCCGAACGAGATGCTCAAACCCAGGTGCGATGTCCCGAAGCATGAAGGGCTTCTCAGCATGCCCAATGTGTGCCCTCCTTGCCTGCAGTCTTGTGTTGTCTCTACCTCTGCCACTGTGGCTGTCACTCACAATAACCTTCAGTTGTTTTGTTTGGTTTTTTTGTTACGATCCTGCCTTTTGGGGTGTACTTGCCATAGGAAAAATAAACCCCACCAAAAAAGCAGCGTGCAGGGAATGGTCCCTTAGCATCCCCATGAGCAGAAGTTGCTGCTGTCCACAAGGAGAACCCGGGGCATAAGATAAAGGCTAAGTGACCCGACTGCATGAGCAAGGTGGTACTCCTTTTCCATTAAGGCTTTGCTTTTGCAAGCTGGTGTAGCAATCTTGGCTTTCCTCCAAAAGAAAAGAGAACTCTTCTGGGTGGCCAAGTCAGGAGTCAGGCCCTGATGGTTCATCAGCCACTGGGCAGAGGAACACAACCCAGCGGTGCTCTTGGTGCCCAGAGCCCACCAAAGCAGGTGGGGCTTTTGCTGACATCCCTCCCCGCCCCAGCCCAGCTCAGGCAGAAGCCCAGTGCCAGGCAGCTGCCCCAGGGCAGGAGGGCAGGAGCCCTCCTCCTCCTCCTCCTCCTCCTTCTCCATGCCCACTGCAGCACAGGCACTGACCATGCCGACACCAGGGCATCACCGCAGCACCCTGCAGCAAGGCCTGGAAAGCTCTGCTGTAGCTGTAGCTACTGCTCGAGTGTTGGCCAGCATGAGGAGACCAAGAGATGGAGAGATGTGCTCAGAGGGGAGATTTGGGCACAGGACCATGACAGGATTTGCCTGATGTCTCAGTGAGGTCTCAGAAACAGCCCTGACACCACCCTTCAGCCCATCACTGCCACCAGATCTCGCAGGCACTTGGGCTCCCCCAGCATGTTCAGACAAGTCTTCTGCAGAACCCCCACCCAGCGTGAAGCAGGGCTTATGAAGAGCATCCCACAGAGAAGGGCTGAGCTCCGTACCTGGCACGGCAGCCACCCCCCAGCCTCATCCCCCTCACATAATGAATAACCATCACAAGAGATGAAGTTCCTTGAACTTGGACAGCTACAGTTGTTTGTGCTGATCCCTTAATAACATTGGAGCAAGGAGAGGTTTAAAGAGGTGCTAAGAGGACTGCTGCCACGCTGTCCTTCAGCCTCACAACTCTTCCACACAGCAACTCTCAGCAGCCCTCGGGGTTTGATGGGCACCAGCCAGAGCACGTGCAGCTCCCACGTGAGACCCCACAAAGCCAAAGTGTTTCTACAAGCTGCGGCCAACTGATGTATTTCTTTAAAAAGTAATAATCTGGGAGAAACAATTTATTTTTGGCTGGAGGACACACACAGCCTTAGGATGGGAGACCCAGCAGTGGAGCAAGGCGCTTGCAGAGCCACGCGGACGGCAGCGCCGGCTGTAAATAAGCAGTCGTCGGGTAGTAAGAGAATTGGATTTTTGTGAACGCCAGTTTAAATAAGTGGAAGTGTCACTTGAAGCCTAAATAAGGAAATGGGAGTTTGATTTCTTTTTTTTAAAGCTACATGAGGCCAAACCCTCTCACCTAGCCACAGGTGACAGCCCCTGGCAAGGCCAGGCGTGATCTGTGCCATCAAGGGAGGGATGCTGAGATGTTTAACCTGCTGTGGCTCCTCCAGAGGCACCTGCTCCAAGTGCGGCTTAGAAGATCTCCCACATCCAATAATGGGGAAAGGGGCTGAGTGATAGTAAAAGCTGCCAAAGACACTGGAGTGTAGAAGCACTCTGCACCTATGGTCTCTGGTCGATATCTGTGAGATGTCAGCATCCAATGTGGTCAGCTGTGACAAACCTGACCCCACAGGGCAGCCACCCGCCTCCCCAAAGAAACGATGCTGCAGTAGAAATGCAGCAGTATCATAAAACACTGTGGTACGACCTGACCACTCTAAGAATCCCCTATTTGGTCTGTCCCATTTGCACCTCCCCTGTTGTGGTTTCTCTTTATCAGCCCCTGGTACCCCAAGTCCCTGCTGGGACCCCTGCTCAGATCAGGCGACAGATTTCTGGGTGAGGATGTGATGGTCCACATGTGCAGGGTGAAGAAGGAGGCTGGGGTTGCTCCTTTCTCTGCCACTATTTGGAAAGGAGGGAGCTGGAAAAATAAAGAGAAAAGTCGGAGGGAAAGGTCATGCATGAGATTGATCTGGGGGGCTCTTTGCTACCACGGCTGTAATGACTGTTTAATTATTCCCAGCTCACATGGCAGTTCAGAAGAGGCTCTGCAGAAGGCATGCATTGCTTCAGGGCAAAGAACTGACCCAAGATTTATTTCTCACCCTCAGGTTTCCACACATCCCTTCCCAAGGCTCTGGCTGCCCTGGGAATCAGTGCCAGAGGAAGGCTTTGCCTGCTCACATCCCGAAACCCAGCCTGCCATACCCTGGAGTCAGGGAGCTGGCTGTGGGTACCACAGGTCCGAAGGGACTTTCAGGAGCATTCACAGCACCTTCAGGGCATTGCATGAGCAACAGGATATGTGGCTCACAAATTTTCCTACCTGCTGTGCTACCCTGGAAGCCCTGACCTCTGGGAAGGGCACTCACCCACAGATTAAGGGCAGCACCCCACTGCTCTGCCTCCTTGGGGTCTGCAATAGGGGGAGAGGAATGGGGCATCTCTAAGCATGCACAGCTTGTGCTCCCTCTGCTGAGAAGCCGTGGATGAAGGGTCCAGGCAGTTGTCATTGCCACCCTCTGAGTGCACAGGAGGAAGCTGAAGGGTCTCTCTTGCCTTTCTGTCCGTGATTAATCTGCCACAGCAAGGAGTGGGGACACAAATCAGAGGGGGGATGAAAGAGGATAAATCCACGGTATCAGCAGCACCACATTTGCTAGATAATAAACAGACTGCTCTCCTCATAAATTTCTCTCCGTTCCTCCATGGTTCCTCACCAGTGACACGGGCGGGTGCAGAGCTGGGCTGGCTCCTGCTGTCTCGGCTGGTGGGGAGCAGCTCTGCCAGGGAAGCCTGGGACCCTCCACCCAGCCTGGCATCCCTCATGCCCTACACAAACTGGGGCATAGCAAGGGCTGCAGGACAGCACAGTGAAGCCCCATCCACGCTCATGGGCTTTAGATGGTGCATGGGACACCTGAGCTGACTGTGACAAGCTGATCCGTACCAGCATGTGAAGTGGGTGGGAGGGAGAAGCTCTAGAGACACCAAGCACTCTTTGACTTAGTATTCCACTCTCCATCTCAGTCCCCTCAACTGTGACTTGTTCCTGGCTCCCTGCCCTGACACAATGCCCTTTCCCTACTCCTCATTTTGGCAACAGCCAGCTGACCCACTTCTCCACGCCTCATACAGGACATGACCCTGCTAGCTGCCTCATGATAGCAGGTGGTCCTGTGTCCTACTTGGGTATCATCACAAAGCTGACACTTCCAGGAGAGTTTAATTTAAGCCCAGAGGAGTCACATGGCTGGAGAAACCCTCAGGTGATGCCACTTCCTATGCACCTGGAGATGCTCTAAATCCAGGCACCCATGACTGGGGTGCTGAGGTCCTTTGCTGAACACCTCTGTCATGGGGTGGCATGGGGTGCCCTGCTGTGGGGCAGGACCTGCTCCCTTGGGACAGAGCCAGGCAGTGCAAAGTGAGAGGGACCCCTCCTGTACTCCAGCCTCCTGGAGCAAAACGGCATCTCCCAAGCACCATCTCTGCCCCAGCAGCTGGGTTTTGCTGGGGGACATAGCTGCAAGGCAAACCTTGCTGTCCCTGGAGCAGCTGGAAATCACAGAGAAGCCACTGTGGGCCAGAGACAGGATGGGACATCATCACAGGTAATAAACTGCTTGGTTGAACACCTTGTGGAGGGGTGCCAGGAAAGCCCCTGGGAGCCCCAGGCTGGCCATCCAGCTTCCCCATGGCCTGGGGAGAGGATGCTGCAGGGGAGGTACCCAGTCTGGGTGTAAAGCACTGTCAGGCACTTAACAGTACCTGTCCCCACCACCTCCTTGGCTGGATTTATGCCTTGAGGGGTCACCTCTGGCAAGACTCTAATAACACGACTTTATTAGCTTTCTTGTTCCTTCTTTAAGATCCAGGAGCAAGGGGGGAGGAGGGCAGCAGCACCTCGGGGAGGAGCGGGGAGGGGTGTGCGGGTAGGAAGCAGCTGCCCTCGCGATTCCCCTTCTTGGTGACAAGGGGGAAGAGGGAGAAAAATGATGCTCCCTCGAAATTTATCATGCACCCAATTACAATGTTAATTGGCAAGTCCCAGAAATCAATTAATTCGCAAATTTTTTTCAATTAAAAATTAAGATAAATCATAAAACGTTATTAAGCAAAGGCCAAACTCCCTGAACTTTTTTTTTTATCCCAGGCATCTGTGTTTTTTTTTTTTTTTTTAAATAAAAAAAGAAAGAGCTGTGTTGCCAAAGCCCGATGCCCTTGAGTGCCTTTGCTGAAGCGCAGGGGGCTGTCATCAGCAGGACTGGGCTGAAGACAGATAAAAAAATATCGACCAGTCGGACACACTGCTTCTGCTTTATTGATCAGGCGGGAATTTAACTTGCTGTGCATATCCACCGTGTCAGCAAGGGCCACGGGCGAAATTAAAAGTACTTGGCTTGGAGATGTCGCCTTGATACCGGGGGGGGGGGGGGGGGGTTGGGGGGGTGGGGAGAAGAGGGAGGGGGGAAGAAGAGGGGGAGAAAGGGAAGAAAGGAAAAGAAGATGGAAAAAGAAGAGGGGGGGGGGAAAGAAGGAAGAAAAAAGGCATAAGTTGAGGAGCAGGAGGTGGCAATGTCTGCTTTCCACCAACAGCCAGGGCTCCTTGCCTTCTCTGGAGCACTTGCAGGTGTCCACCACAGGCAAGGAAGGAGAACGGCATATATTTTGTTGGGGCTTTGGAAAAGAAAGCCTTTCTCCCTCCAAACCATCTCTGATCCCACTCATGCAGAAGCTGTCAGACCTGAAGTGCTCTCTGTACAAGAAGTCTGAGGAAGTACCTGGCCGTCAAGTTAAAGTCCCTACAAATAAATCTAGGAGACCTGAGGCGAGAGCCGTGACCCTGATGTGACACAAGACAACAGAGCTAATTCGGGTTTTACACACTCTATTTATCCTGCCAGGCCTGGCAGCGCGGCTGCTCATCCCTCCCAGAGCAGCCACCCACATGAGCCCCAGGAAGGTCTCCTCCCAGGGCCCTTTGGGACAACGCAGCACCCAGCAGATCCCACTGAAATGAAGCAAACCCTTGTCTGGGGCAGTGAGAGGAACAGCCATATGGAAACACAGGGTTCCCTGAGCAGGAGAGGGGTGGGAACCACATATCGTAACTTGCTCTGTACCCTTACCCTGAGCAGGAGCACCACAGAAAGCCCCTGTCATTTGGGCATGCAGGCATCCCAGGGATAGTGTGCGCTCATCCTTCAGCAGCAGTCTCTGGTGCAGAGGCTCAGGGTTAGCACGGGATGACTTTTAAAGAAAACAACACTGGGAAAACAACCTGTGGAAGGATTTGAAATCCAAGGTGTATCTCCAGCTGTCTGGAGACATCTCTGAAGGTGAATGAGCAGACCATCTCCTAAGGTCCTACAGCCTTCATATTTTAGCTGTATCGCCAGCTTCATCCTTACTCCTTGTCCCACCAGGTCTAGAGCTGCCTCTGTCCCCAAAGAGAGCTGACTCTCTGCGTAAGGAAACCTGGAGCTGCAGCCCCCCCCAGCAGCGGGGTGAGGATGCTCAGTCCAGTGCCAGGAACTGAGGCAGCACTTTCTGCTTCCACCTCAGCTGCCAAGGGAGGGAGGATTAAGAAGAGTGAGAGGAAAAGAGTACACATGCAAACGAGGGAGAGGAAGCTTCAGAGCATTGCCAAAGGAAGATTTAAGCCTGGGCAGAGGTGCACTAAGAGCTGCTACAGTCCTGTGGTTGGCTCTTTTCCTCTGACATGAATCAGAGCTGGCTCCAAGGGTCAGGCTAAACCCTTCGTCTGGGTGATTCACCTGCTGCTTTGAAACAGGCCTTCCCAATGCATCTTGCTCTGCTCTGACGCTATCTGGTTTCCTCTTTGTGACAGCATCTTTGAGGTAACCAGAAAAGAGCCCATGGCACTTTCCATTTGCACCAAGATGAGAGACCCTAGTGCCCTCTGTGTTCTGGGAAATGCTTTGCAATCAGAGGATTGGAAGAGAAATTACTACTGGGCACACCAGAGAGGTCCTGAGGGGGGATCAGTAGCTCCTGAGGTGCTGGATGCACAGGGATGTCTCCCCACGCTACTGGTGTGGTGGCAAGGAGCTGTGAGAGCTGCTAGCTCAGGCTGGGAACAGCCAACAGGTTGGCATGGGCTTCAAAACAGAACCATGCTCAGATTAAACATTCAGTGTGGAGGTGGGAAAAAAGGGAAGAACAGTGAAGAAAGGGGAGTTTGGAAAGCCACGGGGTGCTCTGGGAGAGCAGCACCATCCCCCGTCTGCCCACCCAAGCACATCTATCCCTGGAGGCACCTGCTGAGCGGCTGGGATGCTTAGCATTACAACACTGCATGGACACACTGGTGGCTGCATCTTCTCAGCTTCGAAACACATTTAAATGAGAGGAAAGAGCTGAGATAGTCCTGTCTGAGCTTGCACCATCCTTCAGTCACAAAACCAGGCTCAGAGCCAGCACGGTCGAGCTCACTGCTCCACCCTCTTCCCCAGCTCTAATGATACAACTTAGCCTTTTGGGGAGGTGAAATCACAGCTCTGAACCACAGGCTTGCTGCTGGTGATGCAGAGAAGGCTCTTTAGCTGTCACACAGGGCAATAAAAATGCCCCCTGCCAAATAAATATTTTAACAGGAGTGCTGCATTTTCAAGAACAGAGCATCTTAAAAGGCACATTCCCCAACCTTCAAGTGCTTGACTCAGCAACTGTGATATTTGTAATGTGACTTCCCAAGGCTTTTTACGTGGCCAATAAATGCCTCTTCCCCAAAGTCCATCCTGGGGCTCAGAGAGCTGCAGGGAGACCATCTGCTGAGGTGCACTCCACAGCTCCCACTGCCTCCTTCCCCCCTCTTTTGTCCTCAGGCTCATCTTCCCCCCCACCCCAAACTCAAACCATAGCCCCAAACCTGCCCTTTCTCCAGCCAGCCTCCCCCATCATCCCCTTTCAGCAGGTTGTCCTCTTTGGTCATCACCTGGGGAGCAGTGGGGAGGGCTTAAGGGTTCCCCTGCCCATCGTTACCTCTGCTCGCCATATTTACCTGCAGTGGCATGGGCAGCAACACGTTCCTGTGTGCACAGGGATGCTCGTGTGTGTGTCTGCCCTGAGGGACACCCACGGGTGCTGCTCCTGAACCCTGTGCCTGCCTGTGGTCCCTGGGTGGCTCTGTGCTGGGGAAACACGTCTGCAGCCGGAGCTCAGGCCAAAGCTGGCAGCCCCAGGAAGAGTCTCCCATTTCAGTGTGCCTCACTGCAAGCCTTTAATATGGACGAGGCGTAGAACAGGCGGATGTAAATCCAGTGAGGATGGGAGACCTGTGTCTAGTGCACAGATAAGCTTCCTGCACGCAAACCAGGAGCATTCACGTACCCTGCAGCGACTGGCTGGCTGGAGCACGGGGGATCGGGGTACACAGACACCCCCTGTTGTTATGTCTTAGTTTTACCTTGGTGGCACTCAGCTGCTCAGCTGGGGATCAGCACTTTGTGCTCTCTGGGCTGTACCTGCTGAGGGAGGAGAGCATCCCTCTGCACAGCGCCGTGGGGCTGCTGCTCAGAGCCGGTGCTCTGTGAAGGTGAGCTACTAGGTAGTTTCTTGTTGGAGGAAGATTACCAACAGTCTTTCCCAGCAAGAGTTAAACCCCATAAAACCAAGGCTTGTAGTTTTGTTTTCTTTCAATTTATATCCTTCACTTAAAGGGGGGGTTGGGGGGAGGGAGAAAGGAGGGGGAGAAAAAAGAAAGCCAGGTGACATATTCTAAGAGGGAGCACCGAAAACGTGTTAAGCACTTCAAAATCTCATATATTCAATCGGCCTCTGGCAAGACATCTGCCTAATGTTAGCGCTTAAATATCCTTTTCCATTTTACATGCATTCAAGTCTCATTTGAGCGAAATGAAACGGTATTATTAAAGGGAGATTTTGCACAAATGGCCTGAATTTGACATGTCAAGTTCAATGAGGCTGTTACATATGTAACACCGAGAAGGGCTCGGAGGCTGCCGGCTCTTGAAACAGCGCCAGTGGCTCAGAAATGAAATTTGCATTCAGAGAGCCTTGCCTTGCCGTGCAGAGCTGTGCACAGGGCTCGGCCGGACCCACGCAGGGCGGAGGATGCGTGGGGCAGGTCTCTCTCCCTGTGCTTTAGGAGACTGGTTGGATCAAGAAAGCAGAAGAGCTAGAAACTTGAGTATTTCATTCCTACTCAAGCCTGCCTTTTCAAGGGACAGCTGCACCCTGTGCCAGGGTTGGATCCTCCTGAGAGATGTTCATCGCCGGTCCAACAGCTGGTGTCCATCCCTTGGGCATGCATGGCCCCTGCGTAGGGGTGCTGCCTCATGGTTCACCACAGCTCCTCCTGTCCTCGCCATGTGATGCTCTGTTTGAGCAGACCTTGAGGTGTCCCTGCCCTGAGGTCAGCCCAGGCACACCAGCACTGGCCGTGGAGGTCAGGAGCTGTCCCTGTCACTGGGGAGTAGCAAACCTGCTCTGGACCAGCTGAGTGAGAGGATGCATCGGGGTGGGTGGGATGCAACCCCAGGCTCCTGATGAGGAGGGTCCATGGGTAGTGTCATCCAGGTGGCTCCTACAGATCCCTTGTATCTCAGCCCCAAGATGGTCTCATGATCACCTGGGAGAATCCCTTTTCCTCCTGTCCCTCCCCTGCCTGCCTCCAAGCACTGCCTAACCCCTTGCTCCAGCGATGCCCCAAAGCCTACATGAGCACTTGACACCCGGCAGAAGCGATGGTGTGGGGCAGCCCCTCCACATTGCTTCTCCCCCAGCCTCTCCCCTCCTCTTGATCCAGCTCTACGGCAGCACCTTGTCCAGCTCACCCCATCATGCAGCCCTGTGGCCATGCTGCCTCGGGGTGGTGGGAGATCCCAGCACACGGGGAGCCCCGGTGCCATGGCACGAGCTGATGCGGCGCCCACCAAGTCTCTGGTGCTGCAGGCTCAGCGGGCAGGAGGGGATCTGCCTTCCTAACCCCGAGCGCTGGAAATTTATGATTTTGTTGCAAATCATTAAGGTTTATTAAAACTTAACAGCGCAAGCCATGATTGGCTGCATCCTCTTTAAATTAAAAAAAGAAAAAGGCCCTTGGAAAGCAGCCCCCCGGTTCGCTTCTCCCCATCAGACTGATAAGTAACAGCTGCTCAGCCATTTCGGTATTGGCAGGGAGCGGCCAGGGCTGCCGGTGCCCGTCACGTTTATAGGCCTACATTTTATTTTTATGTTTATTGGGTTATTTGAGATCATTATTAGTTTCTCTCTCCCCTTGTTGATGTGTTCTTGCTCCCGGCTCCTCCAAGTGGGAAAGGTGTTGGGGGGGGGAATGGGAGAAAGGGCCACACGCTACACCGAGCCACCCTGACGGAGCCGGGCAGTGTGCAGGAGCTCAGCCTGCTTGCGTCCCGCTGCCTGTCCTGCCTGCCCTTGCCCACCATGCTGGCTGGCCCCCGCCTCGCTCCCCTCTGGGACTGGGAGAGCCCCGTCCCCGCGCAGAGCCGCTGTGTTACGGATTAGCCTCCATCGCCTGAATCCATCGACTAGATTGAATGTTATCTATCACGCTGCGGAGGGAGTCGTTATTTAATAATTAATAAAGACCTCTGATTCTTCTCCGCCGCCTGCGTGGCCGAGCGGAGCGGGCCAGGGAAGCGAGGGCAAGCCGGGGAGAGCTGTCTCCTTTCTAACTGCTGCTGTTATTTAAAGGAATAATGCCATTCTTTTTCATTTGTCAGCTGGCCCACAATGGCCCTTGTCATGCTTTATGATTTAGGGTTTCCTTTCCTTTCCCATTAAACGCCACCTTCCCATCGCCGTCTCGCGCCAGCCAGCCCCCGCTCCTGGCTTGCGGTTTCAGTTTCGCTCTGATATTGGCCCAACTTCTTTGATGGGCTCCTCCGAGCACTAATTGCTTCTGTTCATTTAAACCTGTTCACTAATTTGCAGTGGCCCTTTATTAAGTTGGATGCAGCCCAAATTACACCATAAATTACGCTCGCAAGGGGACTGGGTGTCGCAGGGGATAAATGGGCTGCCTGTTCCCTGCCTCCCCCCCACCACCACCACCTTTCTCCATCTTCCTGTGCAACGTGTGGGGGATGCGGGTCTCAGCCTGAGCCTGCGGGTGCTCAATTTGGGAGATCTCAGCCCTCACCCATTTGGGGAGGTCTCTATTTCTCCAGCTCCTTCTCCCTGCATCTGCAATGGCTTTCACTCAGTTGCAAAGAGGCTCCTAGCCAAGCAGGGATGGATTCTGCATCCTCCGCGCTACGCCTGGCGACGTGCACCCCCTTCCCCTGGCACACACCCCCTGATGCACACACTCTCCCTCCTCTCCAGCCACCTGGTGACGTAACTGTGCCTCTCGTCGGCAGTTTGATACCTTTCCTCGCCTTTTAATGACCGGGGAATTAATTAATAATTGAAATAAACACATTCTTTTCCAAGGCTGCTGAGTTTTATTAAGGCAGGGGCAGGGATCTGCCAACCCTTGGCTGCAGCCGTTTCCTAAATAACTGCTAGCAGTTAAAATGCAATTATTTCATTTTATTTTATTTTTTAATAGGGGACTTTGCTGTGCTGGGGAAAGCAGAAGGGAGCTGAAGGCATCTGAGGAGCAGTGTGCACCACTGCTGCAGGCCTGCTCCATCGTGGGAAGTGAGCAACATGAGAGCTGCTCACCCGAACACATGTTCCCAGGGAAAGGGGTGCTTGTGTCCCCTGGGAGGCACTTTGCCTGGCTTTTCCATTTTAGGGAACTCCAGGGAAGTGTTTCTGCCCCACTGGCTAGCACTAAATTTCCCATGTCTGGTCGCTGTGGGTACCACCATCTCCTCTGGAATCTGTGGGTACCCTGGCTGGATAACCGGGGATGCTGGTAGACTCCAGGGAGCTGCTTACCTGATGTTCAGCTGGGTGAGCTTCTCCAGCTCCTGCTCCATGTGCTCCTGCAACTCCCCAGGACGAAGGAGAACCTGGCAGATGGGGCAGATCGGAGCTTGGCTGTCAAACAAAGTCGCTTTCTTTTTGCCTGTGGGGAGGAAAAGAGAGGACAAAACTTGAGGTCTGACCGGCTGCCCTCAGCACTGCCCATGGTCTGCCCTGGTCCCTGTCCTAGCTGAGGTATGAAACCAGGGGGATTTTCTCCTGGCATAGCCCCATTTGTCTCCCTGGGGCAGTGACTGGCTCTGTTCTGCAGCAGCACAATAGCATCCCAGCCCCAGCCGTGGGAGAGCAGCCACTGCCACATCAGGAGTGACCCTGCACAACCCTAGTGTCTGGTGCAGGGGGTGTGATTTGGGACAGATGGATGACCCAGCATTACCCACCGCTCCCATTAACTAATAGCATTCCTAATATATCAGGAAGAACTGTCTTCATCCTCCTCAGCACTCCTGAAGTCGGGTGGGTCAGGATGATCCCCCCCAAAAGGGCAAAGTGATTCTCTATGGGCACACAGTGGTTGGGAGGCAGAGGAGCAGGTCTGGATGCTTGACATGGCTGCCCCGGATGGCTCACGCTGTGCCCATGCTGGGATGGGGACCCTCACCCTCCCCACGCCACCAGCAGCTCTGGATGGACCCCAGAACCACCAGATGAACCCATTGTGGCTGCGTCCTCCCTGGGTGAGATTTGGGGGTGCCCACGGACCTCAAATCAAATCTAGGCTGAGCCCCTGGGGCCATCCTGACAGCAGGGCACCGCCTTACACCCTCCTCACCCCAAATCCTCCCCACCGCTCCCCTGCCCAGCCACGTCTCCCCAGTTCCCTCCCTGCTCCGAAGCCAATTTCCTCCCGCTCAGGAACTTTATTGCCCCCTCTGTAAGGAATATACAGCGCCTATTTAACATAAAATAAAACTCTAAAGCAAACAATGAAGTTTCAATAAAACAGAGAAGCCGGCGGGTCTCCAGGCCCCCCTCTCCCAGCTGTATTAGCAGCTCTGCTCATGAGAGGGCGTGCGGAGCCTGGCTCAGATGACTCCGGCAGGGAGAAACATGCTTTATAGCTGCCTGTTGTCATCTAACGTGAACCCTCCTGCTGGATTATTTATTTATGTATTAGACATGGATCAAATTGGTTAAATCCGAGTGAGAGGCAGTAATGCACAATAAAGCAGCCGGTGCTGGATACGAGGGGGCTGCGTGCGCCGCGGCCTTCCAATCAGGAGCCAAAAGGTGCCATTTTATGGCACCTAACGATGGCAAAGCCCAGTTAAATGAATCCCCATTAAAGGAATAGACCTTCTCAAAGTATAAAACATTGGTGTGAGTGGCTTTGCTGGGTCCCTGCTGCTCATTGTGTAACTGCCTGGCGCAGGCATTTAATGAGAGGAAGGGCCTGAAATAAGTTTGAGAGTCACCTTGACTCATCCTTGCCTTCCAGCAGGACACAGCACTTGTGCCTGGTGGGAGCAGGGCTGTAGCTGGGATTTACCTGCCCTTTTCTTCAGCATCCTCGTAGGAGGTGGGGGAAACTGAGGCAAGAGGGACAATCTGGGACAGGCCAGTGCTATGCAGCACCCCCTGCCTACCCAGCTTCTCCATCTTTTGGAAACTCTCCCATTTGCAAAGCCAGGAGGAAATCCAGATGATGTCTCCTCTGGGCTTGAGCCACTCTGCTTTGCTCTGGGATATAGCCACCGCAGACCCCAGCACCTTTGCTCCTCACCCCTAACACTCTTCTGCCAGGGGAGGACACAGCATGTAGCTCGTGCAGCTGGGAACATCTTCCTCTCTCCTCCCTTCCCTGGTGTTTAAATAATGCCCAGAACCCAACCCAAACCCAAAAAACCAGCTCCTGCCGACCCTTGCGGGAAAGGTCGGCATTTCAGTAATTCCACCTTCCTCTTGGAGCTTTTCCACTTTTGTGTAGTGGGGGCCTAAAATAGCCCAGGAGCGTCCCCGACCACCTGCTATTTATAACCCCAACTTCACAGCAAAACAATGGAGCTGTCTGAGTCTCCCTCCCAAAATAAACAGGCAGCCTTTGAGCGGACGGGAAATCCTGCTGGATCCCCGCTGTGGGGTGCACAGATGGACGGGGTAAACAGGCTGCCCTCCGCCCTACCGCGCTGCATCCCTGCTCCCCGCCCCAGCCACCACCGTGGGGCCCATGAGCCCCCCTCGCCTGCCACCCACAGCTTGGGCTGGTGGGGCAGGGATGCTCTCATCAGCACCGGAGGGTGAAGTGGAGGTTGAGCATCCCTGGGGCTCTTCTGTCCATGGAGTACTGGGGTGTTTGTTTGCTGGGAGAATTGATGGACTGCAGCATGGGGATGGGCAGCATCGGACCAGGAGGTGCAGCTGGGGTCCCGCCTGGGCCTTTTTAAACTCCTGCGTGTCCAGGTGCCCTCTCCCTGCTTGTTCTTCAGGGCTCTTCCATGGGGTACATGTTCCTACATGTTCCTAAGCAGATCTGACTTTGGATTTCAATGGCTGGAGCAACCAGAAGGGATCTCATGCCATGGGAAGGAGCCTTGCTGCCAACCCCAGCAGCAGAAATAAGCAGTATGGTCTTACCCACCAGCTACACCAATGATAGGGTGATGAATTCCTGCCAAGGAAGGATGTGACAGCTGTCATCCTGCATCCCTGTGACAGCGGGGGAAGACCCCCTTGCTCCACTGAGTGTAGAAGGCTGGTGCTCATGCCGAAGCAAGGGCTTCCAGAGGGGTAGAAGAAGAGGGACCTGGACATGAAGCCAAGTCCCTGACATACAGATCACAAAGCAGGAGACAGAAGGAGCCCCGACTCCTAGCCCAAGGGGCTGACAACAGTACTTTTGCCTGAGCAGGTCTAAGTGTGGGTGACAACAAAAGGGAGGGATCATCTCCCATGCCAGCAGGACACCTACGCAAGCCTCCCCAGGTCCTTGAAACCCGCTGCATGCCCACAGTGCTGCAGAGGCTGCTGGTGGGATATGTGTCCCCAAATCAGCGGTGGCCGCATTCACAGCGTGCTCCAGAGCCTGGCACACACCCACGCAGCGTTGTCCCACGCCAGGCAGCAGTACCCAGCTCCGTGGCATGGGTGGGATGTTGGGTTGTGGGGAGGGAGAGGATGGGCATCATGAGTCCTAGCAAAGGTGGAGGGAGACGCACACATGTCCCTGCAGCAGAGCTGTCCCGGTACTCACGCCGCTGGGTGTGTGCAGCTGGACTGTGCTTGGTGCTCACCCTGCTCGGGGCAGCAGAGGACATCGGTTTGCTCAGGGCAGACTGAGGTTCCAAGCCCCGAGCCGCCTGGCCGTGCGCCTGCCCCGGCGGCGAATGCTCCCCGCTCTTCCCTCCCTGCCCTGTGCCAAACCCGTCCTGGGAGACCCTGAATGGCTCTTTTGAGGCTTTTGTTTTTTGGCAGCTGTGTTTTTGTTTTCTTTGCCCCTTTCTCTCCCCTTGGCTCTCTGGTTACTCGGTAGGCTCAGCTCCAGTGTTTACCCTCCTCGGCTCTGCCGTGCTTTCATGGCTGCCGACCCCCCGCCCGCCAGTGCCAGAGAGATGAAAAGGCAGGGCCTTGGTGCTCCTGCTGTTTGCGTGGTCTCCTGGGCTCCGCGGAAATGTTTAACTCCAAGTGTTGAAACCGAATATTTCCTGCTCTGAAAGCAGAGGGCTCGGTGCACAGACGCACCCCTGCGTGGAGGAATTTGTCCATGTGCTCTGTCGGAGGGCATCTGCAAATGGATCCCAGCCCAGGCAGGGACTGAACCGAACCCTCCTGATCCCACTGGGGATCAAGGGCCGTATCCTGCTCTCAGCTACATCGATACAGACCTGATGTAAATCCCCTGACTCTGCTCTGACTCACTGCAAAGTGGCTGTTAACAGGACCCAGGCTCCAGGCTGGGAGGTGGGGTCAGGTACCAGGAATACATGTGTGACACCAAATAGGTGTGAAGGCATGAAGTCATTCCTGCTCCCACCTTGCATCTGTGCCCCAGGATGGGAGCTCCTTGGAAGGGAGCGCTGATGTATACAGCCTCTTGTCACCACACAGGACAGAGTAAACGATGCTCCAAATGAAGCGAATGAACAAAGTTCACAAGGTGTGAGGGCTCACTCTGCCCAGGAGCTCAGCAAGTTGCCAAGTGAATGGAATCAGTTGCTTGTAATTCAAATGCTGAGCTCTGCTGATGGCTTACTGAACAGCCAGGTGTCCCGGGACTGCCACCACAGGTAGCGCAGGCAGTGGCAGTGGGTAGGGACCACTGGTGGGGGCACGTTCCCACTCGCTCGCTCTTTTCTGATGGCCCATTGCTGGGCAGGTGCCAGGGCATCTACCCAGGGTTTGGGGCATCTTCTCTCCAAGCTGTCCTCCCTTGTGGCCATCCGGAATTTGTCTCTGGGAGGACCAGCTCTCCTTTCCCGACTCCTGATTTCCCCCGACCTCAAACTGTTTTCCACTTCCCTGAGTACCAAACTCCCCCCCTCCTCCGAGATGCCTCCTTCCATCACCCTCCTATTTCCTCTCTCTCCCTCTTAAACACTCCATCATTTAAAGCCAATCAAAGCCGGTTGATCTGAAACTCTTCTGAATAGAAATGACCCCACGCCGAGGCCCCGCGGCCCCGCGCGCCGCTTCGGGGGCTGCGCTGAAACCAGGTGGGTGGTAATGGAAGTGCTGACACAGGCTCCTTGACAGCATCGCCACTGCCAGCGCCTGTAATAATCCCTCCCGGCTCCCCCGCAACTCGGTTTCCGCGGCGATTATTTTCCATTCGATGATGGGCTTGCTGTTATTTGTGTACTGATAGCAGATATCTTGTGTGACAAGTCTCCTTTCCTTCCAGCTCAAAAAACAATAATTCAAAGAAAGCCCCATATTAGCTTGGAAATAGCCAAACGCTCCCTCTTCTCCCGGCGAGCCTGCGCCGCAGCCGATGAGGCTTGCAGAGCCCTGACAGTAAGTGGCAGGTGAGGGGCTGTGCCGCAGCCGAGGATGACAACGGCAGCGTGAGGAAGGCAGAGATGGTGAGTGCAGAGCACTCCAGAATAACAGTAGAGGCAAAAAGTACTTTGTAAAAACGTGAGAGAGCAAGAATAATGCTGTTCATCACGGTTCCATCTTCCCCCTTAGTTACTGGTGTGAATTGCCCCCATGGGGCTGTACCACTCTGCTGGGCACTGCCTTGGATCCTGCTGGTTTTGATTGTGGACAAAAGGTACATGGCTCCCAAAAAACTGCACCAAGGTCAGGGTACATCCCATGCCTTCCAGCAGCCCCGTCCCCTCTCTTGGGCTCCTGGTTGGCAGTGGGATGCAGACCCCAGCTGTGTGCAGTCCAGACCCTGGTTGGGTGAGATGCAGACCTGGATCTGGCCACTCCTGCACTTGCTTTGCACAGGGTGGTGGAGAATCAGGTGCTGGGAACAGCGATGGGCAGTGAGGTGACTCCAGGTCTGCATGATGTGGCTGGGTTTAGCATCTGTCCATAACTGCTTCCATGGCACGACCTAACTCTGTGCAGCGAGAGCATCCGGATCACCAAGGATGACAGGCAAAGCTGCCCTTCCCTTTTGGAGTCGGCAGGAAGGGAGAATAGGTCTGGAAAAGTGGCTTTTCGTGTAAGGAAAGACTTTTGGGGAGTCACTTCTCTGCTCCTGCCTCATGGCACAAAGCTGACGCAGGAGCTGGACTCATACTGTGCTGGGCATGGCACGGGGCTGCTCCTGCCTTGGATCCAGCAGAGGGGCAGCAGGATGGGTGACAGCCAGGGTTTATAAAACACTCTGTGTCACAGATGGACCAAGGGACACCCTACAACCTTGTGAACAAACTGGGGTGCAGCAAAGAGCTGAACTCAGCTCCCTGCATCCCCACCAAGGGCCTGGTCCTCAGCACCACTCCCTGCTGAGGTGCCCAGGCTGCCAAGCAGCTTAGAAAATACACCTGCTTCCCCTGAGGGTAAAACCCGTGGAGGAATCTGGGCAGAAAAGCTTCCTAAAATATTGATTGCCTTCCAAAGGAAAGAGTTGCTCTCTTAGCTGTCTCTCTATGAAAACTGGATGCTGGAGAGGACCAGTGTAAACTGGTGCAGCACCGCTGCCACGCAGCCAGGGGAATGCTGTGGGTCACTCAGTAAAAACACGTGTTCAAGCAGCAGTCTGGGTTTTTTGGAGGCTGTCACACGTCCCATCAGGCCCGACACCATGCTTCTCATGGTGGGTGGTAGCCTGTCAGCGATGAGAGGTGAGGGGCCCCTCTGAGCATCCAACCCCACCGCTCACAATCTCAGCCCTGGCTCTCCATCTGTGGAGATCACAGCTGCCCGGCGCGGGGCAGAGCAAGATGGATTGAGCTGGGCAATAATTTAAGAAACTGAGTGAGTCTGTACATCCAATCACTTTACAAATCAGGGGAAAAGGAGAGAGGAGGAAAGGCAGGAGGGGGGGGGGGGTGTGGGGGGGGGGAGAAGTGAAAAGGCCGCGCAGGGAAATGCATCACAATTACTGTCTTGGCTCTAATGAGGAGCCTGTCATGAGGCTGTCATCCTGCGGAAAGCCACCTACTCAGAAAGATTCAATAAAAAAGTAGCAGAGAGATAAAAAAGAGATATATTTCAGCCCTTGCTAATATTCTTTTCATTTGTCCCAGCACAAAATAAGATACTGCACTTAACCGGCTCGGTTAAAATGAAAAGGGGGGGGGCGGGAAGGGAGCAGCATTGATCAATACCACTAAAAGCCAGGAGACACGGTGATGGAGTGCAATTTTTTTGTCTGTGCTGAAGCATAGCAGAGGCCCGGGCGGGGTAATTTATGATTCGCACGCATGCCGGCTAACTAGAGGCTGACAAGACAATGAATCCTCGATGAGAGGGCCGCGGGCCGCCGGGAGAGCTGGAAAGGGAGAGCATGACAGGGACCTGGAAGGAAGATGGGAAGAAGAGGCTTGGGACGGGCTGCTGTCCCATCTCCCCACCGCGCTGCTCCTGGGCTCAGCACGGCTCCGTGAAGCAGAGCAGGAACGCCTCCCCAGCTTCACAAGCAAAGAATTGAGAAGCGCTGAGAGCAAGCCAAGGGGCTGTGCTGCCTCCATCCCTGCCCTCCTCCCTTGTGGCTCCTGGCTGGGCAGGGTGTTCCTGATGGCATCCCCTGAGGAAGCACATCAATGCCTGGCAGTGACCTGCACTGGGCTTGAGATGTACCGAACTGGGACAGTGGGGATGAGGGACAGAGACAGATGATTCTTTCTCCTTTCCAGCTTTTCTGATGGGTGCTGGTGTGAGTCAGGGCAAGTTCAAGACCACAGCATTGGACCTTCCTGCTGGCACCCATCCTCTGCCCAGGCAGAGGATCCTCCTCCATCCCATGGGTCTTGTTAAACCATGGAGCCCAGACTGGGTGGGCTGTGGACAAATCATCCATAGCCCATGGGGCCAAGGGACTGTGCCTGCAATTCTTCACATGTTGTGACCCACAGACAGTCCTTCCTCAGTGAGGCTGGTGAAACAAGGCACGTGGGCCCAGCACACTCCCCAGCAGGCAGGCAGGCAGGCAGGCAGGCAGGAGTCCTTCTCGTGGTAGTTCTCTGGCTGCGTGTACCACATGTGCAGCCATAGCTGGACTGAGCATGGGGAACAACTCTGCCTCATTACCATCCCTCCTCTTTGGCCACCGGGCATGCCCTGGGCTGTGCAGCCAGGGTGGCACCTGGTGACATTCAGTAATTGCCTGTTTGAGTTACAAGGGTCACTGTTTGTCCCTTGCTGAACCAGCCCCCCGAGCTGGGGTACTTACTGGCCTGGTGTGGGAGAGGGGAGGAGGGGGGGGGCTGTATAGCCACATTGCCTATGCATGTGCCTGGATTATCCACACTTTTCATCAGTTCTTGGGATGGCAAGACCTGGAGCAGAATACCTTTTTAGCAGCCAAAAAATAACAGCAATGGGAATGAGAGAAGGCGGGGGCTCACAGCTGTCTGGCCGGGCACCCCTAGAAGAGCTATGGCCTCATGTCCCAGGAACTTTTGGGGTCTGAGCCCCATCTTTCTGCTCTTCTAAGTCCTCAGCAAAGGATCTGGCTGCATACCAAGAGACAGGATCAGCCTGGAAATGGGTCTCTGCCTCCACCTTTAGCAGTGAAACAAGAGTCTGGGGACCACCCCACTGCCAGCAGGCTGGGGACTTACTGTGGATCCCCCCCGTAGCCCAGTGAGGTACCCAGGGAGGGGCTCCAGCCCCATCCTGTCCCCGCAGCAGACGCCTGCAGGCAGCCACACGTCTCTATGCCCTTGACTTGGAGGGCAGCCTGTTAAGTTGGTGATATACTGATACGCTTATAATTCGAAGGGGTGATGGGGTAGAGTCTTTCCCTGCCTCCCACCCACTCCCTCCCCCCCACACACTTTCCGGCTCCTCTCCTCTCCTCCCTCGGGGGTGTGTGGGGCACATATCGAAAACACAGATATTGAACTGTCAAAACTATTTCCTACAAGAAAATAGATTCATCAGCTTGCAGCACGCAGGGTCATTGCCACATTTTCCCCTCGCGCCAGCACCTGCACATGCCGGCGCATACCCAATGCCTCTTCGCAGCACCGGCACTTTAGCTTGTAGCTCAGGGCCCTTAAGTGACTTTGAGAAATGGATAATCGATTATAATTCCACGGGCCTCTCTGCAGATTTATCCGGAGAATGTATAAAAGCCAGGGCTTGGGAGAAGCAGGTCCTTCTGGCCAACACGTCGATTGCCTGCGCTCTCCGTGCCCAGCTCGGAAAATCGCATCCCGAGCACGACTCTGTTTAATCCATCAGTACACAATCAATGCACTCTGTAATCAACTCTTGATCACTTAATTTTACACATGTTGGCTGAATCCCTTTGTTTAATCACTAGATCAGGCCGCCTTGTTGCACTGCCCCCTCCCTTCTTAACCCTCCCTGACCCCTGCTCCCCCCGCCAGCACCACCAAATGCAGCCCGGAGCCTTCATTTCACCTTGAGGAAGAGCTCCCGTGAATTTAGAGAGTGGTGAGATGGCAAAGGAAGGGCAGAAAGGAAAACAGAGTGAAAAAATAATGCTGGAGACAAGGAAAATGTTTCCCCTTCTGTGTCTTCCTAGAATTTGCCCTGACCATTATTACCCCCGCAACAGAAATCTCCTGCTAGGATTTAAAACTGGGATGGATGTTGGGACACACGCACCGAAGGCCTGCAGCAATCCCAGGGAGAACGGGCACATTGGTGTGTCACCAGGCAGACGCACCGGCAGACCACGGGCACCCATCACACGGCTCCCAGGGCTGCATCTAGTCCCTCCAGCATCCTCCCCACCCCATTATTATTTTGACTGTTTTAGCAGCTGAGGCCATTACGAGCATCGGTTCTTGATCTTTCCCTCCCAGAGGCATCCTTGGGAACATTGCTCCCATCTCGCCGGGGTTCAGCTTCCTTTTTATGGCAAGAGCACGACCCCCGGGTTGTGAATGCATGTAAACGCAGCTATTTGGCATTTTTAGCATGATTTGTGTCGCTAGCCTGATGCCACCTCACCCTTCACACGTGCTCCGCCGGCACGCCGGGGTCAGCGTCCGGGGGATGCTCATAGGTGGAGATGTCTGACTGCCCGACATTGAAATGTGCTGGGATTTTGCACGCACGCACCTCATCCTGCTGTCAACCAGCCCTTTCCAAGAAGAGTTTGTGGCATTTTAACTGTGTGATGAGAACCCGAAAGCTCCGAGATAGGGAGACCACACGCTTGTGATCCAAACAGGAACCATTCTGACCAGCCACGTAGGTCACACAGCACATCCCTCCCACCCGAGCAGCGCAGCGGTAACTCATAACCCGCTTAAATCTTCCTTTCTAAAAAGGCCTTGGTGCTGCTTTTAATTTGGCACGTGGAGTAACTGCTGCTCGTGCTTGCAAGAATAAAAGATGGGATATGCTTGAACAAGGGGGATCTGGAAGTGCAATTGCCAGGGGAGCGTGCAAATGTTAGCTTTGCACAGGAAACTCGCACAGAACCGCGTGTTGACACCAAGAGGCCAGTTGTAGGACAAAGCAGGCGCGGGTGTTTAAAGAGAATTCCAGTTGCTATCCTATAGCAAATAGTCTTCAAAGAGCCCCCGGAGCTCTCAGCTTCTCAGCATGGAAAGAGGAGCTTGTACAAGATGAAACGCAAATAAATAGTTTACCATAGAAAAGATATCCAAGGCAAAGAGTGAGACGCAAGTTTCAGATCTCACATTAGCCAGCTGGGGTTTTATTGGTCCCCGAGTAAAAGCTGTAAATAAAGCCCAAACCTAACCTGCATATTGTCAAACTGCTTTTAAAAAAAACCCCAACCCCAAAACGACTCACAACTTGATTGCACTCGAGAGCACGGAGGGGCGAGGTGGTGCTCGGTGCATCACAAGGCAGCCTGCAGAGCCAGCAGCAAAGTGTAAAACCAAGAGCTGGACAAGTGGAGCCTTTTCCCTTAGGATCTGCTGACAGACACAATTGCTCCAGCCTTGCTAAGGTTGCTCATCCCTGCCCCAGAAACGCTTGGTAAAGGGTTAGTAAGAACAGAGAGAACAAAAAGCTCTCTCCCCTGCTTACATTGGCATCGGTGCCAGGGAGGAAGGAAGGATGGATGGTGGGTGGGATGCTGAGACCCCGTCTCTTTGTTTCCAGGTTCCTGCCTGGCTGTAGGGAATGAAGGTGATGCTGAGCGTGAGGGTGACAAGGACAGTGACTACAGGGGATGGGTGGGTGACCAGAGCACCTCCTCCAGTCTCTGCAGCTCTCTCCTAGGGAGTGCCAGAGCAAGGACAGCTCTCCCCTCCATGGCAGGCTCTCATCCCTCCTATGCAGAGCTTCACTGATCTTTCCATCCACTTTTCCACTGCATTCATTCTTTAGACTTTGATGTACACTGATGCACTGCCAACATCAAAGCTAGCCCACCTGGCTCAGCTTAAGGAATCGCTCTTCACAGCAGATCCAGGTGTGGGATCTGGTCTGGTCTTCACCCAACCACGGTTTGCAGGGCTTTTCCCCCAGGTTCTGCACTTGTTCAAGGTGGTCTGACTTCCCTGGGAATGGGTGAAGCCAGGCCAGGTCACTCTGACCCCAGAGCCCCTGGTCAGGAGATCAAAGGATCACCCTGCCTGGGTTCTGCCACCAAACCAGAAAAGAGACAACTTTCTTCAACCAGGGGTGATGGTGAGCTGTACAACAGACAGTTGTTCTTCAGCCAGCCCCTTCTGCCCATCCCTACTCCACTCCCTCATCCCCAGGCACAGCACACACCATTTAGGCTGGGGCCTGCTGTGCAGGAGCAGGGCAGGATGAGGTCTCACAGTCACATCCAGGGGACCAGGCAGCACCTCTCATCAGCACTGCTGGAGAAAGGGGTTGCACTAGCCAAACTGCCCTCATGTCCCATGGAGCTGACCTTCCTCATGGCCAGGCAAACCCCACATGGAATTATCTGGTGCCTCCAGACCCCCCATACATGCACTTGAGGTGCAATAGAGGAGTCTTTCAGATGCCCAACCAGGGTGTGCAGGAGGGGAACCCAGGCAGAGATGGGATGTGTCTGGGTTGGGAGAAGAAGAAAACGGCAAAGCTGGGAAGGGGGTTACAAACCCTGGCTCAGCAGCAGTGAACCCTCTGGGAAGAGCAGGAAAGGCTCTGCTGCAAGCCACCACAGAGGAGACCAAGTGCAGGGTCCATAGGAGAGCCTCCCCCACTGTCACCCACATACCTACACAGGCGGTGACAGTGTCACGTCCCTTCCACTGTCTTCAGGTGGAGGGAGGGAAACAGGAAGAAAAAAAAAAACAAACCAGCCCACAAAACAACCTGCCAAGGACTAATTAATATTTAATTTACTGCAAAATGTACTTATTATTCCCAAGTAATTGGCCGACTGCACAGCTGTGACCACTAATGAATAGAGGGGGGACAAGATGCAGGGACAGGAGGTGGGAGGGGGTGGTGTCGGCTTTGATCAGACCCTGCTGCCTGCCTTTAATGTGCATAATAAGAAAACTTAAACAGCTTTGATTTTTTTTTTTAATATTTTTTAAAGACCTAAAAATGGCCGTGATGCCACTAATGGATTGTGCTTAGCTTATTGCACTGTAATCGCCCTATTATCGCTGCAGCTTTAATGAGGGGGGGAAAAAAAGGACTTTGGAAGACATCATTTGCAAATAGGCTGTCGAACAACACTGCTGCTGAACCCAGAGAAACCAGGTGAGCCCTGCTGATTGTGATTCCTCACAGAAACCACCGATACCTGAGGCACGTGGCATCCCCGTCTCTATTGCCGCTCTTCGCTCTGTGATTGAATTATTGGCTCATTTAACTCTAAGGATGGGAAATATTTTTTTACTTGCTAATAGAAGCCTGGCTTGGCTGTGCCCCGGCGTAGATTTTTTTAGATGGGTTTTTCCTGATGGCTTGTTCCACGGAGGGAGTTAATTTCACCCCGGTGCAGAGTGCTTAAGTGGGATTTAAGTGGCACGGGAGTCTTTCGCTGACCCCTTCGCACAAGGTGAAATCTGCCCTGAGAGCCTCCCCTCCCTGGAGAAGGATGCTCAGCATGGGCAAGGACACATCCTGATGCTCCAGCCTCTTAATCTGCTGCTGGGATTTGGTGCTTCACAGCCAGCCCAAACCTGTGCAGGGACAGCTTCTGGGGACAGGGACACCCTCATCCCCCTGCCCTGCTGTGCCCCAGATGATACATAAGGAAATGTGCCTTTGCCAGGCAGAGGGGATGTGGAGGAGTGTGGAGAAGGGATTGAAAGTCCTGGTTTCTCCCTCTTTCTGTGTCCTGACCTGCCCAGACCCTCACTGTTCCCTCCCACGATGGCTGCAGTTGCTGTATCCATCGCTTTTTCCCCAGGAGGCCAAGACAACTGGGGCTGCCTTCCCCTTGGCCCGAACCTCACCCCTCCCCTCCTCCACCGCATCCCTCACCCCAATTAAAGGCCTGGTGGTGGGTCTGAAGGCTCCTTCAGCTTTATTACGGCACTGAGACCTCGGGCCAAGTTCCCATCCCGCTTCCATGGGTGTAAATCCAAAGAAACTTCATGGGCTTCAATGGTGTGAAAGCCAGATCAGCACTTGGCACCTCTGTGCCTCTCAGCATCCAAGTCTGTCGAGCGACGGGCCGGGAGACGTGCCGTCACGGCCGCCCGCTGCTCCTGCCCTGTGGCTGGCTCTTCCCTCCAGCTAAAGCAAACAGCTCATCAGACACCGTCCCAGAGAGGCTGCGCTGTGGCAGGCAGCCATGGCACACAGCAGAGGGGGGAACGGACCTGGCCAGGAAAAGGCCTGAATCGTGAGAGGTGGGGGCACACACACCCTGCAAAGCTGTCGAGCAGCTGGAGGGAGTTCAAGGCAGGGCAGCAGAGAGGGTCAGGTGGTTGGCAGAGTAATACCTGCAGCTGAGCAGAGTGAAGAGCGATGTTGATGACTTGCCGTGGGCCTCACACGTCTCTCTGTGTGATCCTCTCCATCCCTCTGTGAGGGACCAGTGCTGGTGGCTCTCCGACCCAGTAGAGATGGAGGCAGAGCAGGCACCAGCCTGCTTTCAGGCAGCTTTCAGGGGGTGGACCTGCCCTGCACAGTCTAACACATGGCTGCCCAGGGAAGAGGCAGGGTTGAGCCTGGGTAATGCATCCCCGTGGGTCACCCAGAGCCTCTGATGGAAACACGTGGGGCATCTTGCTGCTCACACGTGTCTAAAAAAAGGTTGAAAGGGGCAAAAGGAAGTGCACAGCTGGGAGCACACATCTGCATGTTTTCCCATCCTGAATAAAAATACCTGCATCCCTGCAAAGGGAGCAGAAGTGTGGGGCACGGTGTAGGCAGAGTTGGAATGAACTGGCACTGTCACCCCAGCTTGGGCAGCACAGGCAGGAGCTGCAGATGGTGTGACCACAGCCAAGATTAAAGGGTGCCTCTTGCTTCACCTTCTTTTTAGCTTGATTTATAAATTGTCCTCTTTGAACCTGCTTGAGCTTGGAGTTTGGCTTGGAAGTTTTCTTTGAAATGGGAACAGAGTTTTTCTCTGAAATGTCATGGTGCTCATTTCATTGCAATAAATGGATTATTTTTTTTTTAAGAAAAAGCATAATAAAAACTCTGGTCTACTCCTAGAGCCCAGGCTGTGTAGGAAGCTGTGCACCCTCCCTGCCTGCATGAGGGCAAGACCCTGGTGTCAACCTCCCAGGAGATCTGCAGACCAGAGAATGGGCTGGAGGGGCTGCCAACCTGCCCCCCCCATCACCCAGGATTGACCATCATGAACAGAATCAGCCAAGAAGAGCTCCCCACTGCAATGCAGTCCCAGCTGATACCCAAAACGGCCGTGTTTGGCTTGAAAGCAAATCCAGGTTTACTTTTTGACTACACATTGTGTATTATCCCCACAGTAAAACTGTAACGGCAGCAGAAAACTACAGGCTAACCCAATAAATACTGACAGGCCCCCTCAGAGGCATTAGGGGGGAGTGTGCCAGCACACAGCTGGCCATCTCAGTGCCAAGGGAGCCGCAGGGCCAGAGGACACTTCATGCCTGTGGGAGCTACAAGGCGAGGAGCAGGGTGGCTCCCTGCCTGCACAGCGCCTGTTGCACGTCGGGCCGGCTCGCTTGGCTCTTCTGAGGGTGGTATTCAAACTGAGACACTGGACTGGGCCAGGAGCACTGGAGCCAGGCCAGCCCCACTCCTGCTCCACAAGTCGTGTTGAGGGCACTGAGCTACAGGCAGAAGTACCCCCAAGCCACCCGTCCCCACCTCTGCCTGATGCCCGGCAGATCTTTGTGTCTCTCTCAGGCTGCCCTGCTCCTTCCCTCTCTGCCTTTTTGTGCTGGCTGGACCAGGCACTGCTAGAAAATCCTCTCCCAAACCACATCTCTGCCTTGCTTCTGACTGGCAGACCTTGCAAAATAAAAACTGCCACCAGATATTAGAGAGGAAAAGCAATTTTGGGTGGGCTCTTGGCAAGCTGAGCTCGTGCTGGCCTCGCACTGCTTGACTTCCCTCACTGGGTGCTGCCTCTCTGGCATCAGGAAGGAGCTGGTTGTCAACCCACGGAGCTTTATTTGGAATTTTATTAAACCTGATCAGAGAGGCAGTGGGTTTTTTTGGGTCCTACCTCAAGGCAGCACTCAGCCGGCCCTTGGCATCTGCCAAAATAATAACTGCCATGGCTGCGATAATGCCTCGTGCCTTGGGAGGTTGATGCTCTGGAACCATGAGTGGCTGCTGGGAAGTGGGTCACCACTGTCCCTATTCCCCAAAACTGTGTGGCAAAGAGGGGCATATGGACCTGTGGCCATGACGTGACACAGGGTCTCGGGACCAGAGACTGCCTGTTTCATCTCACTCATCTTCCTGTGATTGAAACCCTCATTCCTAGACTGAAATTGCCTTGCCTGTATTTTGGGTCTTTTCCCTGTTCAGCCCTCAGACCTGGCAGGACAGGGACTGTGCACAGTGCTCTGCTGCTACAGGGGCCCCATCTAAGTCAAGCCTCAAGAAAAACATAAATAACATTATGAATAATACAACAAACCCCCCCCCCTAAAAGAATATAAATAATAAAAATAATATAAATAATAAAAATAATATAAATAATAAAAATAATATAAATAATGAAGAAGTCAGTCTCTGGCTCCCAGTCCTCTCCTTGCCTGTCCAGACTTCTGTCCTCCCACTCACTCCTCTCTGCAGTGCAAGAGACAACGCTCAGCAGCAGATTCAGGGCAACCCCTCCCTCCCCCACAGCCCCAAATATCCCCAATATCTGTGTTGCAGCTCGGACACGGACAGAGAAATCCAGCACAGGCAAAAAGATAAATAAAAAGAATTCAACGAAACACCCCAGGGAATTAAAACCTCTGACCAGATAGGCACTATTGACGGAGAAATATAAACGCTGCTATTTCGGTGGCAGCTTCGCGAGCCCTAAACCTGAGCTGCAAAGTGGATTGTTGGGTTCGATTTGTCAAACTGGGAGGCTGGCAAGTTTGGGCAGCTTCACAGACTGTGTTTTATGGAACCTTTCAGGAACCCTCAATAAAAAATGTATTAGATTAGTAATTTGAGTCCCAAATGACCGATTTGAAACGATTGCTTTCTTATGATTTTTCTGAAAGTGCCTGTTTCGTGAGAAATTGCTTGAAAAATCAGACAGGAGTTTTTAGAGACAATTGTAACAGCACATGCAAGGGCTGGGCACCACGGCTTGGGAGAGCACTCATTTAATTGACAAAGGGAAAAAAATCCTTTGTAATGCCTCCTCTGGCTCTTCCCAGGCTTCTGCATTATCATAACAAGGTCTAATTCTTAAATACCTCTCCAGAAAAGAAAGTGCCTTGTTCACCCCTCTATTCATTCAGGTGGGAAGAAGGGAGGTGTAGGAGGCAGACATGACTCATGGAGGTCGCCCATCCTCAGTGGAGCTGGGATGGGAGCCCTGTGCTGTGTCCCCAGCAAGTCCCAGTTCAGGCAGTCAGGGCTCCTTCCCAGCAAACTGGTTTTCCTCCCCTCTGCTCAGCTCGGAGCCGCTGGTGTGGGATGTCTGCCATTGCAGCTGGGTGTGCCAGGGGGGACAAGGGGCAGCCGGGCTCTTGGCAGAGATTTACACTTCACAGAAGGGAGATGTATGGTATATACAGTTCACACAAAACCATGAGCTATATTTTATTAATTTTATTACTAAAAATGCTAATGGAAACTGCCTTTTAAGTATGAGATGCATCGGAAATTGAGTGTATGATGACCTCCCTTTCAACCTAAATTATCCTACAACTCTGCTACCCTGTGATCATCTTCTTCTCTGCCTTCTGGTCTCTGGGCTGTAAGGATCCCATGCACAGCACATGCTCAAGCTTTCTGCCCCAACCACAGAGCCTGAAACGTGCCTCTGCTATTTATTTAAAGGAAAACTGAGATTCTTACACCACCACTCAATTGCAGGGCTGAAGCTTTAAGGAGGGGAAAGAAAATAATAATCCTGAGAGCCTTATGATAGACTTGTGAAAATTGGCAATCCTGAGAATGAATCACCCTGGGATACTACTACCTGGAAGGTATTAAGGAATTACAGTATACTGCCTAATTAGGGTTATTAGTCAGAGCTGAGCCGGTTGGGAAAGATGCAGAATTTGGAGGAGAAACAGGAGAAGAAGGATTAACCTACCCTCCATCCTCTTCTCTTCATCCAGCCTGCTAAGACCTGCCTTAGTACCCTCTACCCTCCTTAATCTCTTCACCCTGTGCTGCCACTAATGCCACCAATTTCCCCCAGTTTCCCAGTCCTGTTTTGAAAGGAGATCTCACCCCTTTTTATAGGAAATAGAAGAAAAATAGGGGAGTTGCTGAGCTCTTGGTGCCCAGCATCTCCAACCACCGTGCATGTAAACTGCATCCCCTCTGCCTTATCCCCTGCCCTCCATCCTGGAACTCCCTGGGACAGCTGCTTCACCCCAGGAATCTGATCCAGCATCCCCCATG
Organism: Gallinula chloropus; assembly: GCF_964237585.1. Taxonomy (NCBI): domain Eukaryota; kingdom Metazoa; phylum Chordata; class Aves; order Gruiformes; family Rallidae; genus Gallinula; species Gallinula chloropus. The sequence continues at coordinate 11,000,806 of NC_140091.1, forward strand.
CCTAACTGGGGGATGGCATCCCGTTAAGAGTGATCAACTCTAACTGGGACATCTGGGAGTGACTCCAGCCTGAAGTAAATCAGCTCAGGTCCCAGTAATAGCAAGTATTTTTTCAAATGCACAGGCAACCATGCACGTTTTGATCAGAAGTTAACCCCCAGGCAGTAGGACTGGGGCCCTTTCTAGGGTACCTTTGGGGGTGAAGGGATGGAACAATGCCTCCAGTATAAGTGTCACCCAGCTTATCAACCTGATTAATAATGAAAATGCAAATATACCCCAGATCACTGAAATATCTTTACTCTTATTCTCCCTAATTGCTCCTGTTGAAGCAATATTTTTAAACAGACTTTTTTTTTTTTTTTAAAGACAGGAAAACACCAAGTCAGTAGGTTTTGCATAAATGGCAATTTGCAAAACTGCAAAGGTGACATTTTTGACATGAACATTTAACAAAAAATTAATATTTTGTCTCTTTAATAAATGGGTATTTGCAAGGGAGAATTCATTATAAAAAGGGAGCGAACGCAAGGTTCTTGAAGCCATTTCCATCAATTGCTATAAGATTTATATGTAAATATGTTAATGGTACTATTAATAATTTAATGGGGGCATGGCAAGCTGTGTTTACATAATAAATATGATTAAGTGTTTCCCTCGAATGAAGTTGCTGAACTGTCACGCTACCCCAGGTTATTATCAACATGGCTTTAAAATGTTAATCAGACAATCCGAAGGAAATAGTCCCCATCCCCACCCCACCATCCCAGTTGTTTTAAACCCAGCTCACCCTCAGAGTGCCAGCCTGTCCCCAAAACCTCCCCCAGGCGCTGCGGCGTTACTGGCAGAAGCACAGAGATGCGCTAAAACGCACTGATGGTGTTTTACCAGATTATTATTATTATTACTATTATTACTATTATTATTTTAACTTTTTCTTTCTGAGGGTGGACTAACACCACCCACTTCAGATTTACTTGAGTGTAATTGAGAAGAAAATCTGGTCTGAGATAATTAAGCTGCTGAATATGCTTATCGTGCCTTAAATCCACTGTGCAGGGAGCAGGGAGAATTGCTCAGGGTTTGGGTGGTGGGAAGGAAGCAATTACCCGGGGCAGGGGGGATGGTGAGGGAGGGGAGGCTGCAAACTCCAGCTGACTCCCACTTCTTGCTGGATGTAGGTAAAGGAGCATCCCCGTGTCTCCAAAGGCTTGCTGGAGTGAAGGTTTTTTGACGGCTCAGATGAAGCTGTTCTGGAGCTGCACAACACAGAGGGGTCCCACACTAAACCCCCTCAAAGCCACCCTGGCTCACCCGTTAAGCCCAGCTCACCCCCTCCAAGCAAAAGCCATTAGTCTGAGCAGGCAAGGGACAGGAAGGGTTAATTTAACCGCTGTGCAAGGCCAATCACGCTGAGGTGTCAAACTATAATTTTATATTAGGGCCTGTAATAGTTACTAGAGTTTTACTACAATAACTACATGTCCAAGCAGAGTTTAATGAGAAAATCTATAGTTTTGCTATGGTATTTTCTCTTAGTTTGCATAATTCCCTGAATGCAACCCAGTAAAGCTTTTGACCCGAGATAATAAAAAGGTGATAAAAATGGGCTGTAAAACCCAGCATATACATATATATATATATATATATTTTAAACAGCCACTACAAAATTATGGGTAATTTCCACAAGATAAGGCAACACAAAAACCCCTCTTTCGATGTAACTAATTCAGGGGAGAACAAAACTAAGCTGGACTGGTAAATTTGAACCAGCAACCCCAGAATTGTGGGTCATGGACCTGATCCTGCCTGAGCTCAGCCTGAGTGCCTCAGGGACAGGATCTACCCTGAGGACAGCAAAGAGCTGGGTGCATGGGGCATGCGGGTGTGGGCTGATGCTCACACATCACGGAGGAGGGATGGGAATTTCCCTGTGGATGGGAGCAGCCCCTGGCTGGAGTGTTAATTCTCAGAGTGTAATTCGTAAGGGGTGAATAAGGAATAGGAATGGTCTGAAGTGCTGCACTGGTAGCTGGCCAGACAGACGGACGACAAGGTGTGGCAGGGTAGGCTTTTCTCCCAGGGACCTGCATACAGGAGAGCAACTAATGGACAGTCCGTTTGGATGCTCAGATCATGCCTGCACCGACTCCAGGCTTCATTTAAGGCAGATTACATCCATCTTGTGCATTTCCGACTTACACAGCACCATATGGCGCTCTGGGGATGACCCATCTCCCTGCATTAGTATCCCTTCCTCCCAGGAGGAAATTCTGGGGTCCCACTGAAGGACACCCCATGCAGGGTGGCAGAAGAAGAGCTGGAAGACCAGGTTTTAAACCCAGCCTTGGGCATGTTAAGAAATATCTATGGGGAAACTGCTGCTTTCACAGAGCCCAAGTGACAGGAGTGCCTGCAGGAAAGTCCCAGGCGAGGGCCACATGTGCCCCCCAGCTATTCTATCACCTGGGCTATTCCCTACAAAGACAAGGTACAGATTTACTTGTCGGTGGCAATAATCTCTCACAAGCCCCCATCTCCACCTCCAAACACTGTAACATCTCCAAAAGCTGATGGAAAACCCTGTGCCTGGTGTGGTGAGGACTGGGGACCATTTATTTCCACAAAGACTCTACCAAGGAAGATGTAGGTCTGGGACACGCGTCTCCAGCCTCCTACTCCCCCATTTTGACCTTGGTTAAACCTGTCCTCCTGCTCCTCTCATCCGTATGGGTGTGATCACCGAGCCAAAGCCTGGTTGAGTGCGGGTTGGTGAAGGAGGGAGGAGGCTCCTTAGCTGAAAGGCATTCGAGAAGGACACATTAAATCATCACACACTCTCTCCGCATTTCCTCCTCCACCCTGCAGCTGGTTACGAGGAGGTTTGGATTGTAAATACAGCAGTAACTTTCTCCATAAAAGTCAGCCTCTTCTCTCTGCCGGAGCCATCAAGGGATGGCACAACCCAGTGCTTGGGATCTAATAATAACAGCATCTTTCACTGCTACGGCATCTCCCGCCCCACAGGCTACCGAAGGGCTTCACAAGCACGCTTTGCACATTTCAGGACCTCATCCTGAAACACACCCGCTTGCAGGGACAGGCAGAAGAAGTTATTTACAGGAGGAATTCAGGGAAGGCAAGGCAGAGCCATCCACGCTGCCTCACATTCAGGGCATCCTGGTGAACATGAAATACGCTTTGGAAATTCTCATGTGCAAAAGCAGTTTTGCTTTGGATTCTGCATCACCCCGAGGACGGGATGTTTCGTGCGGTCAGACCCTGAGGCCCCTCTCGCACACGAAGCACAGCTGACAGCTTCCCCTTCCACCTCCCTTCCCCACCCAGGGAAGGTGCTGGGGCCAGTCTGCTGCCTGAGGGAGAGCACCGGGATGGAAACGCAAGGTGGGTCGGACGTGCCAGGTGCCGCCTGCCCTGACCGGTGGCCCCTGAGGTTCATCTCCATTGGGTCCGTCTCTCTGGCAAGCTCCTGGCTCTCTGTCACCCTGCCAGCTCCGGGCTGTCCCTCTCCCGTTCTCCCATCAATCACCCACAACGGGGATGATGTGTTAATGTTTTTCCTATAGACAGACACATTATGTTTCCACACTGCCTCTGCACACGCCGTGTTTACGCCCCTTCTCCCTCCGGGGAGTAAATCAAGCAAATTGATGCGAGCCATGATTAATTGTGTATCTCGGACCAATCTTTTACCGAGTCCCTCACACGGGCAGGTTGTTCCCCCCCCCCCCTCCCTCCCTGACGAACAGGGGAGAGGAGACGACGCTCCGCTCGCTCCCTCTCGCGCAGTTTGACGGATAGAGCCTGCCTGGGACGCGGCGAGATAAATTTGAAAGGCCTGCGCCGGGCTGTCAGCGTTAAAGATGATGAATGTGGGAGGTGAGGCGGGAGGGACCCGCCGAGCTCGGCGTAATGGATAGGGCTCCTCCGCAATGGATGCTCGCCCGGCGATTCTGCGTTAATCTCCGGGCTCCGCCGAGGTGCCGCCAACTGATAACAAGGAAATAGGAATGACAACAATTTTTAGCCGAGAGATTCTTCACAAAAATGCCAGCCTGCTGGAGGTCTGACAGGCCCTGATTGAATGGGAGCGGGGAGGGGGGAGCCCGCGAGTACCTCTTGACTAACATGCAAAAGATGGATCATTTCATTCCCCTGCCTGACCATCTACATTTATTATCATTTCCCTTAATTCTGCCTCGCTTAGATACCTGTCAGCACCGTTTCTTTTCTGAGGGCCAGCTGATGGGATCTGAGTGGGGCTGGAGCCCTTGTCCCTCCTCTGGCGCGGGAAGCGGGAGCATCCCCGCTGCAGCAGGCAGTGTCAGGGACACAGCGGCCCTGCCCTCTGCTCGCCTGGACTGATGGCAGATCACCAGGACAGGCTTTGCCCCCCGCCCCGAGGAGGGCTCACAGCATGGCCCCACTGCTGCTGCCCAGCCATGCACTTGTGTTCCATGGCTTTCTGTGCCAGAGGCAGGAGCCACACTGGAATCCCATCTCTCTCCTCCTCTAACAGAGGAGCACCTCCCGTCTCCTCCAGCTGAGGTTTTCCAAGCCACCCCAGTGATCACAAGGTTGGTCTCACGTGCCAGGAGAGTTTCACTGAGGCTCAACCTTTGCTCAACCACCCTGGGCACCACAGGCTGCCCTGGCTATAAAAGCCCTGACAGCCCCCACCCCACACCGTGTTTAAGCCAATAGCTTTGCCCAGGCTCAGCAAAATGCCTCTCTGCATCCTGCTTTGCTCAAGCAGTGGGAAAACAGAGCTGGATTAAGTGGAGTGAGGTCTCACCTGGCCAGAGCACAGTGGGGTGGGATGATGGTGCTGCTGCTTTGAGCCTTAGAGGGGCTCTTTGCTGCAGGCAGGAGACATCCCACCTCAGTTTCTTTCTGCCAGAGCCTGTGATGGCCACAGCATCAGCATTGCTTGCTTTGGTGTGGTGCCACGTGTCAGCCATGTGTTGGGGCGCCCTGGCTGGCACAACAGTGGGGATGCAGGGGAGCTGGCAGGAACTTCCCTGCTTCAGGATCGGGGATATACCAGGAGGAGGAGGCAGCGTGAGATGGAGCAGGCTGGGGAGAGGATGATGTTGCCCCTCAGCTTCTCTTGGAACGAATCTCTGGATCTAGCATGGTCCCTGAGATTACCTCTTGGCCAGGCAGATGGTGTCTGGCCCACAGGGTCTCCACCTCACAGGGTGCTCGCTCAGGTGAAGCTCCTGGACAGGGATCCTTTGACCACTGAGAGATGCTGAGGAATGTGACAAGGACAAGGCTGCAAGGTGTCACCTCATCACACCTCCATCCCTCCTGGCCATGGGGAGGACATGGGGCTTGCTGAGCCTCAGCACTGCAGCAGCAGGTACTGATAGCAGCCCCTCAGCAGCGTTTTGCAGCCCAGAGGCCATGACAGAGGGGCACAGCAGTGATGCTGGGGGAAGGGTGACAACATTTTTGGATCTGTCTGCACCTCAGCAAGATGTGAAAGAGAATCCCTTTACCAGAGCCTCAAGGGCTGCATGGAGGAACCTGGAGGTGATGATGCAAGCTATGGTACTGACCAGAGCGAGGGCAGCCCCAGGGAAGCCAGGTGGGATAGGCACAGGAGCGGGTGCACTGGAAGGCAGTGGCACAGCTAATGTGGACCAGGACTGCCTTGCAGAGGCTATGATAGAGGTGAGACTCCCTGGCATAACGCATGTCACCCTGAAGTCTACCTCCCACATGCCTGGGCTGTCCCCAGAGCACCCAAGCCCCTGCAGCAGGACCTTGACACTTCCAGGGTCCTTCACAGCCACATCGCAGCGATCAGGAGAGGAAATCACCAGCAAACAACCAAGTGTACTGGCCTGGGCAGCTGCAGCATGAATTTCTTCCTTGGTATTAGATGGGACACAGACACCAGACTGTCCTCAAATCTTGCCCTTCTCGAGTGCTCCCAGACTGACCCGCACCCTCTTCTTCTCCCTGCAGCTTCCCTTTCACCTCCTCACATCTCTCCCTCTGCAGACAGCACCAGTTCCTTAATGACCCTGATCATACAACTATTTTCTGGCCACACATAAACGCTTTCATTTCCCCCCCCCCCCCGCCCTCACCCCTGACTGCCATCGCCATATTAAAAAGCAACCCGCTGCTGGGAATACATTAGTGACTCGCAGCAGATCCTTCTTTGCAAGGATAATTACAAAAAATAGAGGGACAATAACTATTAATATTTTATTGCAGTATTTAATGAGCTAAAGCAAATTGTCTTGCACTCCACTGGAACGACATGCTTTGTCATTCTTACGTTCCCTCCATCATTTTCCCCAGCTCCCCATCTGAGGAGCCCTCCCTGCTTTCAAGTCCTGCTCACTCAGTGCAATTTATATTTCCTCTAAGCTGCTTTTCTCCAACTTGAAAAACGACCTTGCTACTTTCCAGGGCTGGCGTGCTGTCCCTGCCAGCAGGTCAGCCTCCAGACCCGTCCACTTGTACTGAAGGAACAAGTCCTGGGGAAAGAGCCTTTATCTTAGCGGGGAAAAGCTGCCCTTTCATCTCAGGTGTTTATTGTCTCCATCTCACATGCAAAAGAAAGGCTTCCAGAGGTTAAAGAAGGAGTTTTAAAAGCACTTTGGGACTCTGAGAGACTCGTGTCCTCACTTTTGAAAGCCCTGCACAGTGTGGGTCACTCACAGCTCCCGAGGGAGTGGACGGCTGGGATGGGGGAGAGACTCGCCCTGGCTGCCGGCCCCGTGCCCCGGCCATGCCCGAGGGCAGCGGCACCGCTGTGTGTGCTCAAAGCTGGGGCCACCCATGTCTCGCTCCCCCCTGGGACAGCGAGCGGGCCACTACCATCTGTGGGCAGCTCTGGCTCCCCAGGTTCACTTGCGAGACCCCAGACCCGTAGAGGGATGGCGGTGGGGCCCTGACCTCAAAGCATGGGGCTGGCTGTGTCCCACCCAGCAAACCTGCCACATGCTAACCCCTGTCCCACTGCCAGCCTGCTGGAATGCTGGGGGCCTGCTTTGAAGGCACAGAGCAGCTAATTGCTCAGGTATGGCTCTGGTTTGGGCTACCCACCCCAGGAATGCTCTGCAGGGGACCCAGTGTGCCAGGGCAGCCCTGGCCATCTGCACCCTTGCACAGCAGAGACTGCCAGCAGCCCCCCAGGCCAGGCACAGACCCACGGCACGCACCCACTGGGCAGGGAAAACACCGAGGTGCCAAGGTCTGGTTTTGTATTTCCCTAAATTCCTTGATTCCTGCTTTCTGATCCATTCTGGGGGTGAAAGGGGTGGGGGTGCGGAATGCCATACAAAAACTTTTATAGGCTCCTATATGTTATTTCTACTAAACATAATAGTTCCATATTATACATGCAGCTAGTAGATAGATGCATACAATTCTATAGCTCCTCAGTGCTCTTGAAGGTCTTTTCCAACCTAGTGATTGATTCTATATAGATTTTCTCAGCCTATATAACAGTTCTATAGGCTCCTATATATAAATCCCAGTAGTCTGGATCCAAGAAAACTGTGCCCCAATTGTTTAAACTCTCCCTAGTGCTCAAACATTCTCTCTGCCCTGCTGCAAGTTCATCATTTTTGAAACGCACACCCAGAGCTGCTCTGGCCTCCCAGGCAGCGACCATCCGTGTCCCCAACACCTCCTGCTCGCTCCCCTCTGTGGGCAATGCACGGGCAAGATGCAAAAATACAGAGCATGGGACCTTCTACAGGATGGTTATGATCCTGGAAAGAGAGTGAGCACAGAGCTCTCACCATCTTCTCAGTGTCGTTTCCCCCTGCAGTGCTGGCTGGGCACCGAGCAGCACGTTTAACCCACCGCAACAAGGGGAAGGCACTACTGAGGTGGAGAAGCTCAGAGCCGAGTGTGAACAGCCATATATTTGTGTGCCCCAATAGAGAGGAACATCCAAATGTCTGCGTACCCTACAATGCCCTGTCACACACAAGCCAAAGTCAATCAGGCTTCAAGAGTGCAGGCAGCCCTGAAGAAGTATCCAACCCAAACAGATCCTAAACAAGACGCTTTCATTTTACAGGGACTCGGTAAGGTGAAATAAAAGCTGGAGTTGTTATTGGCACAATGACCTGTAGCCATGGAAGTGTGAGTAACTGAGTATCTTTCCCTGAAAAATACTAAAAATATCTTAGGGCCACACGCACACGTGTGGGCACGTGTGTGAGTGTACATGGAACAGTCACTCAAACCACCCACGCCACGCTCAGAGCAGGGATAAAAAGGGAGACAGAGCTGCACAGCGCTACTGCCTGTGAGGAGCTGAGCACGGGAAGCTGCAGCGCTGGTGGTAAAGCCACAGCGTGGGGGTTATGAGTGTTTCACTGGCCAAAAATCCCAGGCCAGGTGCTCAGAGGGGATCACTTGGATGCTGCTTTACGTCGGCTGAGGGGCTGAGCCAAGGGTTTCAAGATGACAGACCCTATCAACGTGTGCTCCAGCCGGTCACTGCAATCAATAGGCAACGAAACAGCGGGAGGGCTCAAACCTCTCTCCCCGACCCTCCCTCGCAGGTGGGCTAACGGGACAGGGGTCCTGGGGAGCAGCTCCCTCCTCCTCCAGAAATAAATAATCACTCCCCCAGCCTCTGTGAGCGGAGCGGAGATTTAATGTGCTGACAGCCTGCATTTTTTACCTTTAGTCAATACAAGAAAGGCCCCCAGACTATGATTCCCAACATCTGGATTCCATCAATATGTGATCTGTCATGATGTATCGGCATCTCCCCCCCCCCCCCCCCCCCACTCCAGATTGAGCAATGCGGCTGGTTTTATTAATACGTCAAATACATTATCCGTGTAATACACTTGTCTGCCTCTGCCCTCCCGCTGCTCCCGCACAGCAGATTTGAATGTATGATGAATCAGTTTGCATTACACGTCTGTACGTCATAATTTGTCAGGATTAATAGAAGTGTGTGCGCGGTGGGGGGGTGGGGTGGGGGGGGGGAGGGAGGGCGTCATGTGTGTTTAGCGCAGAGATGTCTGTATCACTTATTTATCTCTGCTCAGGCCGGCGGGTTCCCGGAAAAACCGCGAGTGCGGCACGTCTGGGAATCGCCGAGCAAGCCGGGGCGCTTCTGCGGGCGCAGCCGTGCCCACCGGCTGCTCTGAGAGTGAGGGGGGTGTATTTTGGGGGCCTCAAGTCTTTGCACAGCGTGTCAGGCACCCACAGCAGAGGTACAAAGAGGGTGACACAGAGCTCCTGCGTCTTCCTCCCAGAGCCCTGTTACCTGGCCACGAAGCTCCACTCCTCATCTCAGTTTCCCTGCGCATGACATCCACCTCTGCCCTCACCGCCAGTTCCCTGCATGACTTGCAGAAAGTAACTCGTTCTCACTGTGCAACTGAATTTTGGTCTCATTTAGTCTCTTCCCCACAGGGAAGAGGTGCCAGGACCCGGGGGCCACATGCAGGTGATGAGCCCGGCCAGAGCCAGCCGGTGCAAACTCTCCCGAAGACCCAGCACAAGAGATGGGTCGGGACTTGGCGGGAGGTGCTGGTGGTGTCTCACACAGCACATTTGTGTGTAGCTCTGCAGCTGGACTTCAGTTTGCCCCTGTAAAACACCAGTTCCAGCTATAAACTTTATTTACAGTATATTACATGGGATTTAGAGGGACCCATAAAGACCAGAGAACAGAACTAACTGTGCCGTCGCTTCCCAGGGTGACCCAGCAAGGCCAGTGAAAGCAGCCCGCCTCAGACACGCAAGCTTCCTTGCTGCATCACCCAGCCAATATTGAGAACTGCTGCCCTTGTACCTCGGGGCCCAGGGGCTGCCCCCCTGCCCACAGCATTGCATTAGACCTCTCTCAGCTTGCTCCTAATGAGCTTGTACCTCCACCCAGCCCAGAGCTGCACAGAGGTCTTGTGTCCTCGAAGCAAGACAGCCCTGTCAGCGCAGTGCCACGCTCCATCTCGTTAGCACTGCCTCTCACCAAGACTAATTATCCTGTCGGTGAGTTCATCTCTCTTGCCCAGCATGGTGTGGTCAGGAGGAGAAGGCGTAAAGTCTCCTCGCTGTCTGTGTGCCAGGTCCTCGCCCCAGCGCTGATGGTCACATCTGCAGGACCGCAGCGCCCAGTCCTGGATGACTCCCAGCGAATCGTGAAGCTGTCCAGCTGGACACAGTGAGCTCAAGGAGTTGGGAATAGGGAGCAAGGACCACCTGCCTCAGCATCTGTAGGAGCTGAAGTTGGGTTGGGCGGGAGAGGGCAGCGAGCAGATCTCCACGTGCCCTCCTGCACTCCTCCAGCCTGTCTCAGTTTCACCACATGAATTAAAAGGTGGTAAGTGACCACCTTAAAGACCTGAACGTTCTAAATATAATGTCAGATATCAGTGTTATGGATAATTATCAACTGGCTTGAGTGAAGAACAGTGATACTTCCCAGTATTCTCATTGCTGTTACTTTCCTTGCCACGAAGCTCAGCAGAAACAGGGATTTGGAGTACTTATGATGGTGCTGACGGCAGCATCTCACCATGGCACAACCTCCTGCAAACAGTTCGTGACCCCCCTGCAGTGTGTACCCCACAGTGGAGCACCCCCAATCTTGCGTCTGCACCAGGGGGTTCACTAAGCACTAGGGAAAAGGCTTTGCCCCCTTTGCCCCTAACCACTGCCTGGAGAAAAGCACCAGCTCCACAGAAACAGGATGCTCTCACACAACTTGCATGGGGCTCTGCAAGGCACCTCTCAGCTGGCACCTCCACCCTTGGCTTGGGCAAGGAAAGGGATTCTCAAAGCAAACATGGACTTTTTCATCAGACAACTGAACAAAATCCCATGATTTCCTCCTTTTGTTTCTCCAGAAGGGTCAGGAGAAGTCCTGGCTTACCAACTTGTCCTACCTCCAGTACCCAGACCTGCCCCAAACCCACAGCCTGATGGTTCAAGGTGGGTGGGTGGGAGGAGGGTGTGCATGGAAGCACATGCTATGTCCCCATGGGTCCCCAGGGCTTCCTTTCCTGGGGTCACAACACCGCCAATCCACATCAGAGCTGGTGCCATCCTCCCTCCACTCTGGTCCAGAGGATGCTGTGGGTCCCTCCCCTCCCCATGGCCAAGCCCTGTGTCCCCCCCTCCCAGTGCTGCTTCCCGAGCACGGCTGGAGGACGTGACGTCAGGGTCCCTTAATGGGCAGCAGTCACCTCGCTTTAATAACAGCTCCCAGAAACAATTGTACATTTACAACCCAGCGAGCGAGCTTGGCACGCTGAGCCCGCTCCCCTTCCAAGGCTTAATTTGATTTTGACATATTGGCTGGAGATTAAAGGGCTCTCATAAAAAAAGAAAAAAAAAAAAAAGGAAAAAAGAAAAACCCACCAAAAAAACCTCCAAACACACACACAGCATCCAGCCCCCCCGCCGCCCCCTTTTCAGGGCTCAAGCAAAAGTGCTAACATTGTAATATTTTAAGTAGAGAAAATCCAAGTGTGCTTTACCCCCTGCTGCCTCTTACGCTGGGCTTATAAAAATTAAGTGGAAACCTACACAGCTGTAGGCTATAAATCCTTTGTCGCTAACGCAGCCAGGCCTGGTACCTGCCTCCCAAAAAAACCCCCAACCCACCAGAAAATAAAGGCGAACTCCAAGAAGTGAGTGGCTGGAAGAGATGCACAGGGCAGGCTGGGCCGAGCAGGTTGGGGGGGCAGCTGTGGGGACATCCCCGTGGCTGTGGGGATGTGCCCACAGGGCTGTGGGCAGGAGGAGCGGGGATGGGGGGAAAGTGCCGGAGCGTCGGGGAAAGCACAGGAAAGCGGTAAGAGCCCTCTCGGCTGAAGATCAATTAGCATCAATTACTGACTTCATTTAATTGTCGTAGAAGATGAATTTGTCATTTTTAGTCTGGAATTAATGGGAGACCTTCAGCTTTTCCTTGGCAGCCCCGGCAGGTCACCGTGTATTCCCACCCTCCCGTTTTTTTTGCACAGGATTGCGGCAGCGGGGAGAAGAAGTGAGAGCTGCTGATGCTGCCCAGATACCTGTCCCCATCGTCCCCAGCCATCCCCATCAAGCACAGCACCCACACGGTGCCAGCCAGCCCCAGCACAAGCCACATGGCCAGTGCCCCGCCAGCCCTCGCGCTGTGCCCAGCATCCAGCATCACTCCTGCCGACACCTTCCCTGGTGGGGTTTTTTTTTTTTTTGTTGTTTTCTTTTTTTTTTTTTTGGCACCCTCCACTTTTTCTCCCCTTTCCCGTTTTCCTCCAGAAATTAATTTTGCAGCCAAGGGCTGCGAAGTGTTTACATTTTCCCCGGCAAACAGGCGACAGTAAACAATGAACGCTCACAGATGAAATTGAATTTATAACTGCATTATGGGGCCAGATAACGCCCTAAAATAATACAACGATAAGGAAATTCGATTTGATTGCCGCCACGAATCAGCTTGGGCCCATCTGCAGCCAGGGCCTCCCGTAATAATTTTAAATTGGGTTTGTAAACCTTATTTGTCCTTAAATATTTCTGTCATTTTTCATTGCTGGAGACAGATCCTTGGGCGCGAGGCTGCGGATTGGCCTCGCCGGAGCCGCGCCAGCGTGCGGGCGGAGGGCCGGCGCGGGTGCCCGGCGTGCCGAGCGGGCGCCAGGGCTGGCGGTGACAGCCACTTGTCCTATCCATCACCGCGTCGACAGCCGGGGAGAAATCTCGGGCAGAAATTGAGTTTGCCTCACAGGGGACAATTGAACAAATTAATAGACCATTAGCCAAGCGGTGACCTGAGAAATGAGGGTGCTCCGGCTCTCCCCAGGTTTCAGGGAGGAGGATGGGGAGAGGTGATGGAAATCCCGTGGTTGTCCCCGGAGGGGATGGTCCCAGTGCCCCAGGATGGGATGGGAGATGCGGATGGGAGGCCACGCTGGGTGGCTGTTGTGGCTCATATGCAGCCCAGCACCAGCTCACACGAAAACGGCTGAGCAACCTGTCCTACCTCCAGTGTCAGTGTGCTGGCGTGCAGAGGGCACAGTGGGAGGGATGTGGGGCTCTGGTGGGAGGGAGATGGCAAGAAGGGCTGCAAGAATGATCTGTGCTAACACAGAGGGACAGCTGGGCAGGGATGAAGTGAAGGGTAGGGAGATGAGGAATTAAAAAAACCCCAATCTGGTTCCTGAAGCCATTGCACAGAAGTGCTGCACAGATCTGTGCTGCAGCATGTGTGGGACACTCCCAGGTCCTCAGGGTGCAGGGGTACTCAGCACCTCCCAGTGCTGGTGGGTGACAGGCTTCTGGTCACCACCGAGCAGGAGACAGGGTGTCTGCACTGATCCCCATGTTTCTCAGCTCTCCTCGCATGATGGAGGATGCTGAGCTGGGAAAGGGCTGGGCAACCCCTGCATCCCAGCCACCAGCCAGGGCTGCAGGACCTTGTGGAGGGGGTGATCCCAGGGAGGACATGGTCCTCCTGCCTCCGAACACAGCCAGGTGCCCTGTGCAGCATCTCTCCTCTGCGACCTCTTCCGAGCTCGCCTGTATCATCACCATTCATTATCCAAATGACTATATTTATTAAGTCCCCTGCCAAAGCATTACAGAGTGGTCTGTAACAGAGATTAAAAGCAGAATAAAACACCAGCGTGCTCTTTTTCAAGTAAACAGGGCGATAAACAGCCTCTGCACTGGCCACCAGAAGCACACAGGCTGTGTGGAGGATGCTGAATTCACTGCTGCCCTGACACAAACACACTTGTGCCTGCAAACACCTCACTCCCAGAAGTGGGGATCAGCCCAGCACACATGCTTCTGCTTGTCCAGCTGCTCCTTGCACTGAAAACCTGGTTGGTGGGGAGACACCTTCACCCACCCTGCCCTGGGCAGCTGCCCTGCACCCCCTCCTGCCCCCCCAACCTTGGCCAGGACACTGCCCCCCACAGAAATGTCCTGTCCTTCCTCTGCCCCTGTGACTGAAAGACAGGGACAGCTTGGGGACGCTCCTCTGCTGGCACACACACGAGCCAGGCCAGGTTAGTGACTATCCCCACGCCTGCCAGCCCACCGACCCCCATGACATCAAGGCACTACAGCCCAGGGCAGCAGATGGACAGACCACCACAGTCCTGGTGGCATTTGCCAATGGCAGTGGGATGCAGCCATGGCTCCCTGCTCCTGCCCACCGGGATCTGCAGAGCAGAGCAGAGCCTCAGCCCCGCAGCACAAGGCTGCTTGGTGGTTCTTTCCAAAGGCATTATTTTAAGTCTGTGGAACGAGGTGCTTTACGAGGAGGCACCAGATTTCCTTTGTCTCTGCTGGAGATAATCAGGTGCAGATAGGATGTATATTCTGTAAAAACACACACAGCCTTCCACTCACCGGTTACCTTTTTCCTGAGAGCTGCAAGGGTTTCAATTACCGGATTCTGGGATTTAGTGCCCAGGGCTTTTTGGTGTGCGTTAGATTTATTAGGAGGTTTAGTACCAGCGGAGGATTCACGCATTCACTCCCAGGAGCCCAGCTTCCGTTCACAGACCCTAAATCATGAGCCGAGATGGGCTATTGTCACTTAGGACATTAGCATGGTTAACGTACGTGGGGATGATTAATAGCAATATACATGCAGCCTCCCCCCTCCTCCCCAGCGCCGCATCTCTGCCACCTCTGCCTGAGCCCTGCCACCTCTGTCTGAGCCCAGAGCTGCCCCTTCGTGGGGAGAGCCCACCTGCACCCCCTCCCTGGGAGCACCAGCTGCTTGGCACCGCCCCAGCACTGACAGCGTTACTTCTTTATGCTGTATTTGATTATTAAGTGTTGCAGGCACTTGGGGGGCACAGGGAAGGGTGATGGGAACCCCCTGCAGATGTTGGCTGGGAGAAGGTGGTGGCTGGATGAAGGGGAAGGATGCTGGTTAGCAAAACCTGCAGGAAAAAATGTCACTCTAAGAGTAAACGCGATCTTCCCCAGCATGACCCACCCACCCCTTGCCATCTCCTTCTTCCCAAAGGATACCTCAGGTCAAACCTGCCTCTGGTGGAGAGAGAAGAGGAAGGTGCCCTTGTTAATCAGGGAGTGGTCCAATGTGGCAGCCCCTCTGATCCAAGCAAGTGTCCCCTCCAAAACCCCATGGGATTATCCCACCTCTCTGCCTGGCTTACCTCCCACCTGCAGCAGAAGCAGATCCACATGCTATGGTCCTTCCCCATCACCCAGAGGGACGAGCAGCAAGGCTAAAACTCATCACACGAGTGATGCCCCAGCATCACAGGGATGAGACAGCCCCTGCATGGCGGCTTCTGCATCCTGCAGTGGCAGGTACCCGTGGCTCCAGGCAAGCCTTTGGCTCTGCCGCACTCCGGGGGAGACACGACCACGCTCCTAACGAGCAAGATCCTGATGGATTTTGTCCTTTTTCCAATACTGTGTTACTTACATTCCTTCTTTTTTAATTAAAGCAGCCCCAGCTGATTTTACAAGCTTGCCACTGCTTCTCTCCCAGTCTCTGTGTCTCTCATATGCTTGAGTGCTAGTATTAATTATTAGAGCCAATTTACTGTTTATACTCTGATGTTTTAACTAATTACCACTAATGGCAGACACCAGTGGGCAATCAACTTCATTTAGTTCCCAGTGCAAACCACTCATTACCATCTGAGAGAGTGAAAGAGAGTGTGTGGAGGATAAATAAAGGCTGAGCTCTGCAGGTGGGTGCCTGGCACTGGTGCTGAGCCCTGGTGCTATCCCTTTGGCAGGGCTCTGTGGGAGGAATTAATGCTCCAGCATGTGTGGATGGG
Organism: Gallinula chloropus; assembly: GCF_964237585.1. Taxonomy (NCBI): domain Eukaryota; kingdom Metazoa; phylum Chordata; class Aves; order Gruiformes; family Rallidae; genus Gallinula; species Gallinula chloropus. The sequence continues at coordinate 11,016,588 of NC_140091.1, forward strand.
TAGCAGGGGAAAAGTCCCTGTGCACGCCTGCCCTGTGAGGGTTGATAGGGCATTGGTGTGCCACACCATGTGCTGAGCTCTGCCTTGTCATGGGGGAAGGATTTTAAGCCAGAGACATCTATGGTTTCAGGTGAGTAATGTGCCTCTTTCCTTGCTTGGCAAGTGGCTCCTTTTGCCTGCTGTGTTTCATCCTGGGATTCATCCCTGGGGAAGAGCAGCCCCAGCTCATGTTCTTGGCTTGGTGTTGTGCCAGGTGGAGCTGAGTTTCCCGAGTCCCCAGTGCCCCTGGTGTTAATCGTGCCATGAGTAGTACAGTGGGTAAAATCAAGGTGAGATGGGCCTGCAAACCCCTTGAGCTGGGCTTCCTCCTGCCTGGAGCTAGCTTTGAGCCTGGGCAAATGAAGCTTGGTCATGGAGCTAATTTAGCTGTTGCTGTGTGTGGTGATGCTGTTGACACTAATCCTTTCCTTAAGATGAGTGCACCCCTCAGCCTAGCTTGTATTTCTGTCTGCTTGCTCCCTCTGCAGACCCAGGCAAGCTACCAAGATACATGTTTACCACCCTGAACCCCAGAACCAGCCCCTGATGTTAAAAGTATGTAATCATCAGATGACATAACTCCCCTGGCTGTGGGTTTTCTTCTCTGTTTTGGACTAAGAAGCATGCACGTGATGTGGAGAAGGGCCTACAAGGAGGGACCAGCAGACCTCTTTGGTGGGTGCAGCCTAAAGCAGAGCTTGAGGGACTGAGCTCCCAAACGTCCCCAGATGTTCCCTAGAAACGCCTCTAGAAAAAGTGATGTCCAGATCCATTTGCCTCCTACCTGTTAACCCTGACCTGAGACAAACCCACATCCAGCTAGCTGCATTTGGGGTTCTGGACTATCCCTGGCCTCAAGCATGAACTGCTGGGGAAAGTCCTTTCCAGAGGACAGCTGAAGCTCTAATGACCTGCCAGCTCATTACCAGTAGTGGGAGTCCTGCCCTAACAAAAGGGACCGCGGTGTTTTCGGAGTTGAAGAGTCTGCTGTGACTTTGCTGTCGCAGCTCAGCAGGTGTGAGCCCCGCTGCAGTGATGGGGCTGGGCACTGCCTCTCCAATGTCTTTCCCAATTTCTCTCTTTTGTTCCCTGATTTCCTCTGTTGAAATCCTCCTCTCGAAAGGGAGACAGAGGTGGGGGTTAGAGACCTGCTCTGCAGTGGAGGGGACGTGGTGGCCTGTCTGGTGGGGGGGGTTATAACTATGCACACATCTGAAATGTAATTGCTGTCAGCTCTCTCCATTCTTGCAGCACGAGGCCTTTAATCTCTCCCACCAGACCCATCGGCCCTGATATTGCAGCTCCAGAAAGGCTGGTTTTATGTACTTTAACCCTGCGACCTTTACAAATCCCATCATTCCAATCAATACGTCTCATTAGCGTTAGGTAAATGTATGGGATGGATGGGGAGCTGTGCTGGGAGGAGCCCGCGGAGGGTGAGGTGGGAAGTGCTCCCGCCTGCCCACTCTCAGGGGGCAGCACAGCCCCACCAAGTGCTGGGAGCTGCTGGGGGCATCCTTCCCCTCCAAGCATCCTTGCCCTCAGATACACCCAAGATGCACGCCTTGGTCTATGTAGAGAAGGAGGCCAACCCATGAAACAAAGTCCCTGTGAAGCCAATAGTGGAGTCAAGAGCCCAAGCTGTTAACTGGACCAAGCTGTTGGAGCAATTTTTCCTCTCTCCTTGAGCAGCAGACGTGTTTTACAGCTTTCTCCTCTGCTGACTAAATGAAAACATACGGGGCCTGTGGCAGGTGATGGGAAAACAATGTGGGGTGTGTGTGGGGCTGCCTGCCATCCCTGCCCCTTGGGCAGGGGAGCTGCCAAGGAAGGGAGTTAGTGAGGATGGCAGGGCAAAGCCAAGGAGTGGGGTGAAGACAAAAAAATCTCTGGCCCTTCCCATGAAAATGAAGGGCTTAATCCAGGGGGAAGTGAGTTTACATCAGGTGAAGACCCTGCTGGCACAGGAATGCTGGCTGTGCCAGGTGGGACCAGTCCAGGGGTTCACAGGGCATTGATGCAACCAAGGATGCTTCAAAAAAAGGATGGGGCTGATCCTGTCCTTGGGAAGGCTGGAGGTGGGATAGCGTTGCAATCTATTTTTTTGCTGGGGAGGGGGCTTCCTTCCCCATGTATCAGCCAGCAGGGCTGTAAATACTATTACTGCCCATAAACCCACCCAGCTCTCCTCTGAATCCTGCTCAAATGCTTGACTCAGGTGACCCACGGGCGGCAGTGGATCCCACAGGAGTGTGCACCTTGGAGGCTACTAGTGCTGCAGCACATGTGGTGTGGGGCAGCCTGCCTGTCGTGTACGCCTTGTCCCTCCCCATGCTACCCCCAGGCTGTGGGGTGACTCCCTGGGGGACCAGGAGACAGTGGCCTCAGACCTCGGTGCTGCCAGCTCACTCGGGCTCTGGGCTTTTCCGAGTAGCATCCCAAGAGCCTGAACTGAAATACGCTGGGCTTAGGCAAATGCATCCCTGGCAAACCCAGCTCCTCAAGAGGAAAGAAGATGAGTTTAAGGTGTTCTCCCCGCTGTGGGGCAGGCTGAGGTAGAGGAGGAGATAAGGGTGCCTTCCTCACCCTCCCCAAGCAGAGCAAGCTTTTTAAGCGGCATCTGGAGTGGGGTTTGGTTTCTGAGCTCTGCTATCCCCATCTGCAGAGCCAGCACGTTACTGCAGCAGCTCCCAGCCCTGCCAGCATCAGGCTGGCCCTGGCAGTAAAAGTGGACTGCTGAACAGGAGGGCAAAACAAATCTGGATGTGTACATCTATTTCTGCCAGAGCCTGCAAAAGTGAGGGCTTAACAACCAGGGTGGGCTCTGCTGTGTCATATTAGCAGGGCTTAATGAAGGTGTCTCTACGAGGCTTGAACTTAGAGCTGGGACAGATACACCTCTCCCAGAGTGTGGAACAGCCAAGTTTGTACTGTGGAGGGGATACATGGGGCTGGGTATGCTTGTTCCCAGGCACACACACTGTTTGGAGACCTGGTTCATTTGCTCCCACCTTTCCCCACATGAATGCCCCACTCTCCCTGTCTCCCCGCTGCTCTGTTTGTCAAGGCTCTTTGGTGAGACCTCAGACTTGTTGACAAGCACTAAACTCTGCGGTGGAGTGAAAACCATTTAAGCACTAAGCCCCCCTCGGCTTTAGTGAGATGACTCTGCAGCGTGGGATCTTAGGGCAGGAGGCAGAGGGAAAGAGAAATTAATAAATCCTCCACCGGGGCCAATTTCTCTTGACCTGACACTGCTCCTCCTGGAATTACACATGTGAGTCCCCAGGTCCCTCTCCAGAGTGGTGGGCTGCTTGGCACACCAGCCCCCCCTGCCTAAAGCACTCCCTGGCCACCATGCTGGGACAAGGCTTGAAACCTGTCTGGTCCATGACAGGAAAAACCAGTCTGCAGCTTCGGAGTGATTCACTCCCACAGAAGGGCAGCTGAGCCTGTGCAAGTCCCTGGCTCTGGAGTGCACCAGGGCACCTCGCCCTGGCTAGGAGCCCCCACAGCAGGGCACCTGTGCACAGGGGTCCTGGTGCAGGTTCCTGGGACCCTATCTAACCTTCCTGGGCTTGTCTGTCAGCAGAAAGCTGAGCAGCAGGGATACTGTGGACAGAGAGGTTGCTGGGTCCAGAGACTCAGAGGCTGCATCAGACTTAGATTTTGTCTGTATGTCCATGTGCTCAGACAACCCCGGCATCCCAATCAACAGGGGAGAAGTGTGCTGGGTTGAAGGCAGAGGGTGCTGTGGGGCTCTGGGGAGCCCACTCACAGCTGAGGGCACCCAGTGCTGCTGCTTCTAGTCTAGGGCTGCCCAAAGCATGTAAGCTTGTCGGCTGCCCCTTCCTTACCCACCAGAAAAGTTGTTTTTGGACAGTACTGGGAACTGAGGGAGTTCCCAAAGGCCTGGAAACCCTGGCCAGATGCCTGTCAGCTCCGTTGGCTCCTGGCTGCCTGTTTTTGTTCCTGTGCTACACCTGCTTGAAGGGCTGGGGCTGAGCCCGGGCAGGGGAGAGGTGGGAAGAGGCTGAAGGTAGCTGCAGAGGTAGGACCAAGAGCTTCCCAGTTGCTCCTTTCACTCCTGGTGCCTGCTGTCAATGCTCATCCCTGCGGGATGCTCCTCTGTGTGCCCCTTACCCCCATGTGTGGTCTGGATGTGCTTGGACCCATTCTGCTGTTGTCACCTGTGTCACTGGGGAAGGAGACGGAGCAGCCCCAAGGCTGGGAGAAGGGAAGGCGCAGCTGGTTTTGGCTGTCACTGGAGGGAGCAAGCAGGTGCTTGTAGCGCTGGGACCTGATCTCAGAGCCTCGGCTGCCTCCCTGCTGCACCCTGCCTCCTCCTCACCTCCGGTCATGCAGAAATCTGGCCCTTACTCAATCCAGCATTTCAGCTCCAGCCATTACAATGACAAGGGTGATAAGAGATTCTTATCACAGCGCTCAGAATTGATCTGAAGCTGAGCCCCTTCCCCACACTCCTCCTCCTCGCAGCTGCCGGAGCAGCAGTTGGTGCTGCAGAGGGACTTGGCAGCAGGGCTTCCTGGAGAGCAAAGATGGCAACTGGGGGTCCAGATCCCTCCAGAGATACATCCCTCCAGCCGAGTAGCCTCAGGCGTGTGCTCCTGCTGGAGACAAAGCACAGGACGGGAGCCAGGACGCCTGGGCTCCTTCCCGCCACGCGTCTGCTGGGACACCCGCTCTGCGTCCCCAGGCTGCAGGAGGGCAATGCAGCTCTGCATCCCTGGAGGGCACTGTGAGCCTCCATCCAGGGACCTGGGCTGTGGCCTCCCAGCTGAGGCTGGAGCTTGTTCTCCTCCTTGTGCTCAGTGTGGAGGAAGGAGAAGGTCCTGCTGACCCCAGAGGAGGGACGGGATGCAGCCTGCAGTCCTGAATCCCAAGCCTGGGGCTCGCTGCACCCTTGTTCTACTCCAGCCATCCAAAGAACTCTCACTCCCTACAGCTCAGTGTGGCCTGCCAGCACTCCAATCCCTTCCTGATTCTGCCCACCCACCCACGCTTGATGGGGACTACACGTCTTGCCTTCCCACGCATGGCTGATGGGGACAGATCCTGCCTTCCCACACGTGCCTGATGGGGACAGTGCTCCGGAAGGACACATGTCCTGCTGGCAGAGCCCAGGGCTCCCAGACTGACGTAGGTGTCCGTGAGCCCTGCTCACACCAGAGCAGCCAGCATACCCCCTGCATCACTGCAGGCTGCTGTCGCCTCTCCTGGGGGAGGCTGGCTGGGTGCCTCTTGGGAGAAAGCAGAAACTACACGCAGGTTTCAGTGAGGTTGGGGCTGATTCAATACCACTGCCTGGGGTCAACCTTTCCCCACAGCCACCACCTCCACCATTTACAGAAACTCAGTTCCTGCCCCCATCAGCCTCAAAACTTGGCCAGGTCCCTACTTGAAGCAGTCCTCAGACACCCACACCAGCCCAGGCCTCCACCTTTTGGTTTCCCACTTCTCAGCTCTGGGACGGTCAGCAGTATGTTGTGTGCCCAGGAGGGGCAGCTGCCAGCACCGAACCTGCCCTGGGCAGTCATCACCACAGCTCCCCAATCCTTGCAAGCTCCTTGGCTCAAATGCATGCACCCATTCCTCGCAGCACATCTGCAAAGCCAGAGCAGGAACTCAGTTGCTGATGGGGAAACTGAGGCACGGGCAGGTTGTGGGCTTGCACGGTTGCACAGCAGAGCTGACAGGAGGACTGAGATGTCCTGGTCTGGCCTGGATAGCCTCGGCCCCTTTAGAAACCTTGAAGCCCCAGCAGCTCTGGCTGTGCAGATGTTGCAAGTCCTCCCTTTCCTCCCACAACTGTCCCTGGGAAGAGCAGAAGCACAAGGCAGTGGCAGGGGAAGCGCCCGAACAATCAGGGCTTGTGCAGAGATGAAGAAAGGCCCTTCTTGTTGGCGGGTGCAGTCGGGGTGAGCCCCGGGGCATCGCAGGATGGCACCCCAGGTAGCCCAGCTGTGCTGACTCTCCAGCCCAACAGAGAGGGGGCTGTTGTGGGCCCAGCCCCGGCACAGGGTGTCACCGCCTGCCTTGGTGAGTGAGGATGCTGTCTCTTCGTGCCTGCTGGTTTCTGCTCTGCTGACCCGCTTTGCTCCCTCCGCCGGCACCATCCATCAGCTCTGGCAGCCCTGTCAATTCCAGGGCTCTGTAATGCCATTCCCCACGGGAAAAAAAAACTTTTCTTAATTTTTTTTAGGGCAAGGAGAAGTATTTTCCCTTCTGGCAAGCTGCTAGACTCCCTCCCTCCCCTCCTCAGAGACATCCAATGCTGGACACAGCCTGGGGACAGGGGCAAAGCATGTGCCTGGGCTTTTAATTCAGCTCAGCCTCAGCCTCCCCACTGGCTGCCAGGGCTCAAAGGGCTGTGGTACCTGCACAGATGTGCAGTATTCCCAGGGCAGATGTGCTCCAGCTCCTGGGCTGCCCCTGGGCTTTTGCTCTAGCAAGTACCAGGCCAGCGGTGGCAGCCTGACCTGCAGCCTGTATGGATGTTGGGCAGGGAGATCTGGCGAGCAGCCATGCCAAGCTGGCAGGAGCTGGGGGGAATCATCCTGGCAACGGCCAAATGTGCCTGTCCCTGTGTGTGGCCCTACGTACCTAATCAGGGCTGCCTGCAGCGGCAGCAGCTTGGGGAGGGCATTATCACATGTCCCAGGTCCCACTCACCAGCCTGGCAGACAGCGGTGGGGATGAGCCAGGGATGCCAGGGCTGCTGCCAGCTGGGTCAGGCTCAGGAGGATGACACTGCTGCCGGGATGAGAATGGGGCAGTGTGCATCCATATCTCCTCTCCAAAAGCCCTTCTCTGGGAGGTGGTATGTTCAAAGCACACATCGAGGGGGTGAAACCTCCAGCAATGTGCCACGCCTGAGTGCTTCCCCCCATTCTGCAGTGCTGGAGACTACCTATAGATGAACTAGAGGAAAAAGCAGGATCCTGTGAGAAAGCCTTCATCTCCTCCTCCCTGCTGGGCCTGGGTCAGCCCCACAGTGCTGGATGTCCCTCCAGCTCCCCCAGCCTGCTGTCCAGAGGTCCAGATGTGGGGCGGGGACCCAACCATTACTGCTGCTCTTGTCTCTGCCCCGGCAATCCCACCTCAGCAGCTCAGAAACTTCTGCTTCACCCCTTCAATCAATACTCAGCTCTTAATAGTCCTGACAATTCACAAGAAAACAGGGGCATTAAATGTTAATTATATCTATTTGGATTAAAAAAATTTTATTACTCAAGTTAATTATAGCTGGAGTCGTAAAAAAGGTGCAGAGCAAGAGGCACTGCTGCTCCATGGGGCGAGCGGGGCTGAGCATCCCGTTTGTCCCGAGCCATTGGATAGAGGGATGTACCCACCATGAGCCAGGCCAGGATGGAGGGATGTACCCACCATGAGCACATCCGCCTGCCCCGCCTACGGCCAGACCCTGCCCCTCAGAAAGGGGGCTGCTATGGGAAGGGCTGTGAAGGGGATGTGCCGGGGTGGGGGGGGGAGTGAAGGGAGCGCAGAGCCGGCGGCAGGGACTCGGCAGGGTCTCGGGGCGCACGGCAGGTACTTGCCTTGCTGTTGTGCCGGCGGGACCTGGCCTGCCCCAGCCTGTGGGCTTCTAATTTACTGCTTTCCTTTTACCGTAAAACTGAAAGGGGAAGGTGCACCCTTTAATCACTGCCTCCGGGGCCCCGCCTGAAACCACACAGAGACCGAGCGAAGGCTAGGAGTTAATGCTCCTTCCGACACCTTTTTATGATTCATGGGCCTGACCTTGAGCCATAAACCGCTCAACCTCCCTGCCACGCCGGCAGTATTTACAGCCTGCAGGGCCACGGCACGCAGCCACCGATGCAGAGCCGCAGCCGGGGCCGCGCACGCCGGCGCAGGTACGCAGCTGGTGGTGCAACAGGTACGCGGCTGGAGATGCGCAGGCTGGGACAGCTGCACGGCTGGGGATGCCCATGCGGACAGGCAGCTGTGGAGGGGTGGAGATGTGCAGCTTCTATGCCTACACACAGGCAGAGCACTAACAAAGCCGTGTTCGGGGGTACCTGCACGCAGAGGTGTGCACAGGTGAATGCGCTGAGATGCCCTCGCTGGGGACCACCCACAGGCACACGTAACAAGCAGGTGTGTGTGGGGATGGTGTGCACCCACATGCCCGCTGGCTGGGCATTTCCCAAGGAGGGTGGCTTGCTGCTTATTGCAGCAGGACAGAGGGACATGGCCCCACAGCTGTGGGCACAGCCCAGTGCAAGCACCCACAGCCCTCCAAGCACCCTGCTCACTGGTGGGAGCAAAAGCTGCTGACGCACGAACCGCCTTTCTGGCACTGAGTCCCAGCATCAGGGTCTGTCCCACTGCATCCCACCTGCCAGATAATGCCAGCTCTTGGTTCACAGTGAGACCCATAGAAACCTACACTGGCCCAAACTGAAGCAGGGTGAGATCTACCAGTTAAAGCAAAGGGTGGCATTCTGGCTAGGCTCAGACCAGTCAGCTCCTTGCTTTGTGCCTCAGTTTCCCCACTGCTGCAGCAGGAGAAATAATCCCAGCCCATCGTGTTTGCACGCAGTTGGGAGGCCGAGCTTGTTAATGTTTGCGAAGTGGGTTTGGCTCCTGTGATAGAGCAAGGCAGAAATGTGAAGGTCATTATTATTAGCAGGATTAAAGCGATTTAACCCAGCAATGAGGGGTTACAGGTGGGCGCAGCTATGCTCAGCAACAGTGTGCACAACCTAAACACAGTGATGAATGCTGTGGTTACGGCTCATTTTATTAACACTGGGCAGAGCCAGAGGGTTGCCAGGGTGCCCTCTCACACTTCTACCCCCAAAAAACACCCTCCCCAAAGGCAGCTGGGACTGAGGTTTGCTTTTCCTGGGGTCATCTGGAGCCAGTATGAACTGTCACTCAGCACACGCACAGCTCTCCCAGCCCGAGCCCACCTGCATCCTTTGCCCAGCACACAGGTGATCACACACAGCCTGCCTGGGCTTCCCCAGAACCTTCCCTCAAGGCACTGGGCAACTTATCCCTAACAAAAAAATTCTCCTTTTTTTTGTTTCTTTTGAGTTTTAAGGTTGTCAATATTTTTTTGTCTTTCTTTATGAAACAAAGGAGGGGAAAAAACACCCTTATCTTGGAAAGCAGAGTTCAGGAAAAAGCTACTGGTCTTTTGGACTCACTGAGTCCCCATTGGTAGCCTCGCTTGTCATGGAGAATTTATCAGCCAAACACAGTGCTGGTGTAATGCACCTTATAACTAGTGCATAAACAAACTTCAGCATGATAAATGCCCTGCTTTGAAGCCATAAAGTTATTAGCTAGTGGCTGTTAGCTACTGCTTAGCATGGGACATGCTCCTTCCGTTAACCCCTGGATGCCCCATCTGTGCTCAGAAGTCTGGGGAGATGTCTGGAGGCACCTCCACGCAGTGGGAAAGCACAGAGGGACCAGGTGGGCAGGGATGCCCCTGCCGGCACCGCATGGAAAAGGATGAGGACTGTGTGAGGGAAATGCACGTTAGGAACAGGGGTCTGAAGGCTGGCACCCCATCGCTGCCCTATTCGAGACCTTCAGCGGCTCCTCTCTTTCCCTCTGCCCCCCAAGAGGCAAACACAGTGGAGGGGGGCAGGCTGGTATGTACCCACAGCTCAGGCCCTCCTGGGCTGTACTGTTTCGGAAATGGACTCAGATGGGGCTGGAGGAGGGAAGTTACCCCCCCTCCAGCACTCAGGCCACCTCCTTTAGATGAAGTGCTGCTGAAGACTCTGAAGAGAAGCCCTAAATTTTTCTGGCAGCAGCCAGGCAGCGAGCTCCAGTGAGGTGTTTAGAGTTCCCTCTGCTGCCTGCAGTGCACGGCTGCCTGCAGCTCCAGATGAGCCTGGGAGATGCTGAAGCAGCACAGCCATTCCCCAGGGCCAACGTCACCAGCTCAGCTGGAGATGGCTAACCAGCAGCAGCAGAGCAGCAGTGGCAGGGCTCCTAACAGCTAACAGGAGTTAGCCCCCAGCATCAGACCTGGGGAGCACCCTCCACAGCACTGGGCCAGGCTGTGACACCCATCAAGGTCCTCTGGTCCCTCAAGCCACCTCCTGGTCCTGTCCCATGCTTAGGTACTGAACCAAGGCAAGGAGCTGGCTGTGCCGGGGGTGGCAGCAGGTCTCAGGCATTCAGCCCAAGTACAGATGGGGCTACACAGCAGCATGGCAGCCACATAGCCTGGAGCCCCACAGCCACAGCGGGAGATGCCAGTGGCTGGGGGCTAACTCCTGTCCGTCTCCCAGTAAAACCATCCCTGCAAGAAGGCAGGAGATGTCTCAGCAGGGCCAGCTGAGGGGCAACAGGACTTGGGGCTGCCTCAGCGTCTGTTCCTCATTAGAAGCCTGGTGTCGAAGAAACTCGTAATTAGAGCCCTGAGTATTAATTAATCTCCATGACCCTCCTCTTTTTCTCCTTTCCCTGCTCCCACAGCTCAGGAGGTCGGTCTGGGTTATTAAACACGTGCACGTGGAGGATGGCAAGCTTGCCAAGTGGGCTGGCAGCGATCAGGGCCAGATCCTCAGCCGTGTCCCTGTGTTCAGAGCAGCCAAAGGTGCCCAGTCCATCCCCATCAGCACAACGTCCCTTCCCAGCCTCCTCTCCCTCGTGACCAGGCTTGGCTGGGGACACATCCTGCTCACTTCGCCGCAGTCAGCACCTTAAGGACAGCACCTAAGTGGGCTGAAACCTCCCAAAATGAGGAGAGCTGCTTTTATGCTAACTCTGCCTGCACAATCCCTTGTGGTGTGGCTGAGAGCAGACCTGAGCATCCCAGGGGACAGGTTGAGCCTTGCTGGAGATGATACACCCTTAGGAGACCTCCCAGCATGATGGGGCACAGAGCAGCCAGCCCAGCCCAAAACCACCACCAAAAAATCTTTGGGTATCCCATCTCTGCTCATCCAGACCTTGCTCGGGTCTTTGAGACCCTCAGCACTAAGAAGACAACCCTAGGGCATGGAGAGGACATGGGGACCTTTTGTGCAGCATGGCTCTCCATCCCTGGTCTGTCCACGCAGACTCAGGCACAGCTCCTAGGAATACCATGCTCCCTAGCAAGAAGCTATCCAGGCACAACCTTGAAGACTGATGTGATCCAGAGAGCTGCCACAGAGCAAGAAAACATGATATGAAATAAATCCAAACTTTTCTGACTCCCTGGTAACCACCAACTGCTTCCCTCATCTGATTTTTCCCCTTTTCTGCTGCAGCAATAAAAAGGGGAAAATCAACATCCAAATGATCTTGTTTATGGCAACTAAATAAGCTGCATGTGCTTAATCCGTTAGAGTTTAATGAATTTATGACTTGCTTTGGAATTTGACAAGGGCTGTAAAAGAGTAATTAACATTTATCAGTGTGTTTTTTACACACACCCTGCCCTCCTCCCGTCTCCCTCCCCTCCTCCTGCCGCCTGTCGCGAAGCAGCACTGGGTATCGGGGGGGAATATAAAAGTGATCAATTAATTCTTAATAATCTCAGGGAAAGATTGTAGAGTCGCAGTATGAACTCAGGGAGTGTCAATAAACATGCCAAAGGTTGGTTCCCCCCCCTTCCTGGTGCTGCTGCGGAGGAATGTGGGCGGCTGGGGAGGGGATGGGGTTGCGGGGGTGGCACTTTGGTGGAGCAGCCCTGCATCCCTTTCCTTCTCTGTCACACTGCATCTGCCTCCAGAGCAGCTTTGTGTCACCTCTGGGACAAAAGGAGAGCGAGTAGGGGGTTGGTGGCAAGTGGGGTCCCCATCCAATGCAGCAATTTGGAAACACCACCCAAATCGCTCCCTGTGCCAGCTGATAGCTCTGTCCCAACAGACCTGAACCACTCCAGTGTGACCCCAAATCCTCACCACCATGACCGCAGGGCAGCCAAACCTCTGCCTAGATGAAGAGTGCAGCCAGCATGCTGGTACCCGTGCCACCCGCGCCATCACCCTGCTGTCACTTGTCACTTGGCTGCCATAGTCACAAGGGTATGTCAGTGCTGACCCCCAAGACAAGCAAGGAGGGTCACACTTCGCTTCTGCCTGGCCCGTGAAGCAGGGCTGGATGCAGGGATGCAATCGGGGGCTGCAGGGTGGCCAGCCCAAGCTTCCCTGCCAGCAGTCTTGGGGCAAGCTGGACAACCCCTGTGGATCCCAAAGGATCTCTGTGCTGGGAGTGGGGCGTGCCCTGCTCTGGGGAGGACAGCCAGAAGAAGCCACTGCCATCCCCTTCCCGGTATGTAGGACTCCCCCCCTACTGCTGTGATCACAGCATCCTGCCCCCAGCATCAGCCTGAGTGTGTGTCAGGGAAGCCTGCATGCCTGGGCATCCACGGGGGAAGAGAGGGGTCAGTGCTCCTGGGGGGCAGCAAGGCTCCGTGGAGGAGACAGAGAAGCATCTGGGCTTGGCTGTGGGGCAGAGGGTCCTGGAGACCCACAAACAAAAGCTCAGGATGATAAATCCTCAGAGGTTTGAGACTGTCCGGGGATCTGCTCTGGACAGAAACAAATTCTCCCTGTCGAACATAATGGCCCAGAAATAAGCGATGAGGCAGGAGGGGGCACCCCTCCTGCCTGGGGCTGCACCCAGGGGGTCTGGAAAATCTCTGCCCAGCCCCACACCGAGCACGGGTGGGGGTGGGAGGTGGAGGCAGCAAGACCCTCCTGGCAGGCTGGGACCCCCATGCTAGGCACACACCCACCAGCTGGATGGGGCAGACTCGGGGGTTCTTGCCATGCCGGTGCAAGGCAAGTGAGGGACATTTTGGGGGTGGGGGGAAAGGGGAAGGTAATGCCACGAACTTGCCTTCCTTTTACCTGAGCTGAGGTTTGAGGCCAGCTGCCAGCACAGGCTGTGGGGTCAGGCAGGGAGCAGAGCCCCATGGGGAGCGGGGCTGAGCCACCACACAGGGCAGGGAGGTGAGGGAGGGGGCTGCAGCAGAGCTGTGCTGCACGGCCAAATTACCAGAGCACCAGCTCCATCAGCCTCTGAGCCAGGGTCTCCACCCTTGAGCAGGCTTCTGGTGCCAAGGGCTGCACAGAATTCTGTCCGTTACACACACGTGCATCCCAGGGAGGGAAAAATGAGGATACAGGGAGAGATTTCAGGCCCCTGGAACTGGTCCCAGCACACCAGTATCTACTCTGCTCACTAGGCAGCAGGTTTGCCCTCCATTGCATGGGTGGCCCAGCAACATCCATAGCCAAAATCGCTCAGGGACCGCTCACCAGTGTCAGCTGCCCTGAGCCATGCCCAGAGCCTGGTGCTCCTGCAGTGCTCCGCACTGTTGTCAAGGCTCCACCACAGCCGCCCCTGCATGACCTCAGGATCCCTCCTCTGCCGTGGAGGAGAGGATGCTGCCAGACAGTTAGGGGGCAGAGAGGGGGGCTGTGCTCCCCCCAGCCTGCGCTGGCTCAGCCGCTCCCACATCATCCTGTCTAAACAGCACCTCCTCCTGCAGAGACCTGGCGCTGGGGGTCAGCAGCTCAGCGGCTCTGGGATCTGTCACAGCATCGCCAGGATTATCAGAAAGCAGCTTGGACCAGGCATCCCAAAGGGTTGGGCCAGCCAGACCCAACGCCGTCCAGCTGCCAGGAAAGCAGGCTGGGGACATTGATGGGATTCAGGTGACATGGGCTGGTCCTCCCTTGCCACTGACACCCTGCCCCACACCAGGCACGTGGCTTGCCCTCCGTGCAAGGCTGGAACCTCCCCACCTCGGTGTGGCGTGCAAGGCAGCGCTCGTTAGCCAAGGCAGTGGTGGGGTGATGCTTGGCCAAGCTTTGCAACGGCACTAATGGATGGGAGACAACCCAGCCATGCCCCCACCTCACTGCGCTCCGGCGCTGATGGTGGTTGTAACAAAGAGCATTTATCCAGCTGCATTCCCTCTTTCTTCCTCTTTCCTCTTCCCTTTTCTGTTGCTCAGGTGTGACAATTTTAATGCCCATAAATAATAAGGTGGATGGGAACTGTAACGGTACAGGCAGCCCCTGTGCCGGCTTTTCTCCATCTGTTGGAGACCCTGGGTGACACTTCAGGTGGCAGAAGGGTTGGAAGGAGTTAACAGGAGACTCTCAGGTCCCCTAAACATCTCGCCCAGGGTCTTAAGCCCATAAGCAGTGGTGCTACAGATGACTTTAAGCCATGATTATAAGAAATCTATCGATCTTTTGGACTCTATAATGACAGATTAGCCATTTTAATAAAACACCTATTAATCATGCATTAACCCTTCTCAGCTCTTTGCACACCAAATACCAAATTGACAAGGACGTCGGGATTTCTAGGAGGCTTTTTGGAGGGGAAGGGATGGGAGGTTTTTTAGATAACAACAACAACAAGAAGAAAATAATGCAAACTTACAGAGGGGGAGAGTTAAAATCATACGATGAGTGGCAGTTGCAGACGCCTGGGGCCCTCTTTGGTTGTCGCTTCTATCTGGCAATCAATTGACAAGAAATTGAGATTATGAAACATTGTGCCTGTGATCAAAGGAGGTGGGCATCCTTCCCCCATCCAAGGCCAAATCTCTACTCCCCCATGGGAACCAACATCAGTTGACATCAGCGATTTGGCCTTTGGCAGGCAATGGACAATGCTGACACAGATTTTAACATGAACATGTCCACCAGCCCAACAGGTCTTTATGGCAAACTCTGAGCAAGAATGTAACATCCTAATGGTGGATCCTACCAGAGCATCGAGGTGCCTGTGATATTTTTTGGAGAGCCTCTGAGAGCTTGTCACCCAGAGAGGCAGAGGAAAAAGAAGGGGAAAGGAAAGGAGGAAAGCAAACACCCCATCAGCTCAGGACAGCTGGGAGTGGGCACACAGGCTGCTCACCCCCTCTCCCTGCCCACCCTTGAAATCCACAGCATCGGCACGGGATGGTCCAGCTTGCAGACCCAGACTGGCACAGCCCTGGGGCCTCTTGTGTAAGCGCTGGGGAGGGGGCAGGCACCGCTTCCTCCTGCCTTGGCCGTTGCAGCCTCAGAAACCACCAAGTCCCCGGTGCATTAGGAACTGCCTGGAGGCCGGGGCTTCCTGCAGGTGCCCCGCACTCATGAATCACACCTTGTCAGGGCTCGGGGTGCCCAACGGCTGGGCGACCGCTGAGATGCCCGGGGAGCCCTTCCTGGGGATGCACCCGCCTCCCCACCACGCTACCCCGGCCAGGCGAGGGTTAAGCAGGCATTAATCACACCGTTTGAGAGACATTTCAAAGCCTCTTCCAAATATTATAAAAAATGTCTTTAATCATCTAATAGCACGAACTCTGCTCATGATGGATGGAGAGAAGTCGCCTCTCTCCTCCTGATCCTAACAGATGAGGCTGAAGAGCTGATGCTCTGGGGAGGGGGGGAAGTTGGGGAGGGGGCTGGGGGAAGAGAAGGACATTTCTCAACCTCCCACCAGAGCAGTTATAAATATGAGGTCATACAGCAAGAGATGATAACGCATTAAGGGCTCTTGAGATATTAGTCTGTCAGCCTCGTTAGACACAGCCTATTTGGGGCTGACTGCATAATTAGAGGCTGGGGTACCCATAACTCATTGGTGTTTATATGGTAGGAAGGGGCTACACTCACCATAACCCTCAGCTCTCTGAGAAGTCATCTTCAGCAGGCATCTAACCCCACTCCCTGCTGCAAAAATAATCCTCCTCTCCCCAGGAACAACTGCTCCTGCTCCCCACCTCCTGCCCTTCCCACAGCTGGAGCCCACTGCACGCTCCATGCACCCCCCTCCCCTGCAGTCGGCAGGGATTATGACTTGGCCAGGATGCCCCAAGGCAGTCTGTGGCCAAGCAAGAGAAGTCCTGTCTCCCAGGCCCCTGGCACCGGATGACTGGCTGGGGAGCAGCCCGTGCTCTGCTCTGTGGAGGGCTGCATCCCCCGAGCACCCCTACAACCTCCACAGCAGGTTTGGCCTTCCTATGCCCTTCCCATGCCCTTCCCACCCTCCGAGTTGGGCTGGAAACACTTTGAGGAGGTGGATATACCCTGGCAGAGGTGGTCCTGAGGAAGCCTGAGCCGGAACAAGTCCATGGAAATGCAAAAAACCAGAAGTGCCCCAGGACATCTCATCACTTCTGCCCTGCTGTGAGCAACCCCCGCTCCTGACCCACAGCCCCTCACACCCCCATGTGCACCAGGGACTCCTTTCCAGCCCGGGGGCTGCCCTGCGTGAGCAGTGGTTGAGAGACAGGGCAGAGCCCCCCACGCTGCTGCTCCCAGCCTTCTGGGGGCTGCTGCTCTGCCCCTGGGGCTTTTGGGGTGCTGAGCGCAGGGCAGCCAGCGGCTCCGTGCTTGGTGGGGAAGCTGGTGAGGAGCTGGGCTTTCCATGTCCCCTCCACTTTCTCTTCTCAGTTCTGCCTAGCTGGTGGTGAGCCCCGACACGGAAGGGCAATTCCCAACCAACCCAGCCAAAAAAATTGAACAAGTGAAACAGGGAAGGGGAGTGTTTCCCTTCTGCAACCCTGAGGCGTGAGGGCACTGCGAGAGACAGCTCCTGCTCGAAAGGGAACAGGGAGGGAGCAGTGAGCAAGGGGAGGCAGCAGAAAGCCAAGCTGAGCCCCCTGCACTTAGTGGAGCGGGCTCTGCAGCCCAAGCCTTCCCAGCAACGTATCCCTGTAACTCCTCTTGTCCTGTGGCAGGTGGGAGAACGAAGGAACAAGGAAGGGCAGGGACATCAACACGAGAAACAAGAGTTCTTCTTGCAGGGACTGCCCTGGCACTGCCATGGTGCCCAGCATGACCACCCCGGTGCCTCATCCCCTCTCTCTGCTGGAGCTGGGGAGGGGGGCAAAGGGTCCACAGAGGAGGGGGCAACCCCATGGCTTCCCAGGCTGAGGTAGGATAATGAATCCTGATGGGAGAAGTGACCTTTTCCAAATGCCACATGTCATTGGATTTTATATCACACCAGGACAATGTGCCATGGGTATTAAAATCGTTTTTCCAATAGAAGCGTGTGTGTATGTGTGTGTCAGAGAGAGATGTGAGAAAAATAAAATTAAGACGTGAAAATTAGGCTGCTGCTAAACATGGCCTTTAGAAAAGACTTAGGTCCTTGCAGAGCAGGACTGACAGGGAAGATCCTTGCCCTTTGCTCCTGAGATCGCGGATGATTTTGTCAAGGGAATATGATTTGTCCAAACCCCATGACAGAACTAGGGAAAAAAGGCTCAGGGGTCCTGATCCCCATTTCTACAGTCCTGCAAAGACTTTCACCTCTACAGTGTCCCCTCTGCTGTAGGAGGACACCTCCAGGGCTGCTCTGCCCATGGAGGCACGTACAGGTCCATATGGAGCACAGATCACCTTCCACCTGCACTCCTGGATGCCTGAAAGCAAAGCCCTAATGATGACCATCACCAAGTCATTCAGCCTCACCTGGGTGTCGAAGCTGCCTGTATCCCTGCATGCTGGCTCAGAGATATGCATGGAGCATCCACGGAGTTATACATACACATGGGTGCAGACACCACCCCATATATGCCAGGATGCACCCCCATGTGAAAACACAATGTAAAAAGAGAGGCGCTGGAAGCCAAATTCACTTGAACTCCAGCCTGTTCCCTCAATCTGCAGGGCAATTGTCCGGCTGAAATAACAAGGCTGGGACAAGGGGGGGAAAAAAAGGGACAAGCTGTGTTTGTTTATTCAGCTTTTTCTCCCCCTCTCCTCTTGACAATGCCTTGACACCGTGTCCTGCTGCACCAGGGCTGCAACCCCAACGGGCTCGATTTATCCCAGCTGGAGCCCTGTTTACCAGCCTTGTCCTGTTTACAGCATGGTCCATCCTGCCCAGGACCAGGCAGTGGCCATCCCCAGGCTGGACAGCCTGTGCTTCACCTTCCCCAGCCTCTGCTGTGCCAAGGCTGCCTGTGCATCCCTAGGAAGGTGCCCAACACTCCACACTCCCCATGTGTTCGCACACAGGGCGACTTGTGGCACCCTGCCCATCTGTGAGGTGATGTGGGCTCGCAGGAGCTGCTGCTGGCTTGGTGGTGGCCACAGCCTCCCTCAGGGCTGGCTGGTGGCACACTGTCACTGAGGAAAACATTGGCTGCAGGCTCAGCAGTGAGGAATCACCTGGAGACAGCCATGTTCCACCACAAAAGCATTAATGGAGCTGCAGACCTCACACAACCACACGCAGGTGCTCTGCTCCCCATCCCTCACACTGCAGTGGAGGGGTACAGGTTTGGGTTGTCACACACTCATCCTTGTCTCCCCGACGGGCTCACAGGGGCTGGGAGGACAGAGCTGGTAGGAGCTTGGCTCCTGTTCCCAGTGACAGAACTAGGTGTCACACCAGGCCTCTGCATGGTTGAGCCTGGTCAGGCCCGAAGGGTTGATGGTGTTGTGGTGAGACATTAAAATGCTGGGGACGTGGCAGAGGGGTGCTCACTGTCAGCAGCCCCCTCGCACTCCTCCTGTGCCGATTCCCATCTCTGGTGGGATGCGCTGGCTGTGGTCTGCTGGGGAGTGATGGGGTCTCCTGAGGTCCCTGGCTGCTTCACCTACTGGAGCTGCCTTCAGCAGTGCTCAGCTGGCAGCATCTGAGCTCCTGTTTGCTGTTCCATGAGTCTCAGCTAATGAATCCCAACTCACAGAAGCTTTTCGTTATCCCCCTGGCTTGCTGGCAGCGCTGGCCACTGGTTTGCAGAGCCTGGGAATCATGAGAGCAGTTCCAGGGGTGACTGCAAATCCTCACCTACAAGCCTGCGTGTACCCCGTGCCCTGACACCCTTTTCCTGCCCCTGCCCAGTCTCAGAGACCGCAGAGGGGACACCCACACCCTGTGGATGTGAAACAAAGCAGCCGGTCCTGCTCTCCCACAGAGTCCCTTGTCAGGGGCAGCTAACAGAGATTCACCCTCATCCCTGGTGGCAGGGCCATTGCTCAGCGGTGATGGATCCCCTCTCTGCACCTGCTCACGGCTGCAAGTACTTAGGCTTAATGAGTGAGCAACCTCCTGGCATGCTGACCATGCAGTCCTCTTCCATATGGTCCTCGTGCAAACCACTGCCTGCTGTCACCCAGGGAAGCATCCTGCTTGAAACCAAGGTCTCCGGATCACATTCCGTGAGGGATGCCCCATGTTGTGCACATGAAGGATCCTGCAGAGAGACCCCGACCTAGCCCTAAACCTCTGTGTCTGACACTGCCCCTGTGCAAGCAAGGGTCCAAGAGCAGCTGAGCCTGGACCAAGGCTCCATGTGCAGCAGGTCCCCAGCTTCAGGTGCAGGGCAGGAGAGAGATACCAAGGCTTTCCAGTCGCTCAGGTTTTTTGGAGACAAGCAGCCTGTCCAGAGCAAAGTACTGTCACGGTGCAGCAGAGCAGTGTCCAGCTTCCAAAATGCCTCATCCTTCATTGATCACATCTTCCTCACTTTGTACCACTGGCCCAATTTTGGGTTTGTTTGCACCCTGGTGGTGGGGGGCAGTGGGGGCAGCCTTCCTGCACTGTGCACCCCAGATCCCTCTACCTGGTGAAGCAGAAGCTCCAGGGAAAGCAAAAGCAAAAGAAGGATCGCCCAACCCAGCCCAGCTCCTTGAGTTTTGGAGGTGCTGTGTGCATGACTGTGGGTGGGGGTGAATTTGAGCACCAAGGCTTGTCTACACTAAGTACTGCTCCTGAGGAAACAGCACCCTGCTGAGCGTTTCCTACTCCAGAAATCATCGTTCGCTCAAGCTCCCCAAACCCCCTTTCACCCTGAAATACAAACAGAGCTTTTGGGGGATGCTTCATCGGTCTGAAAACCACCTCCAGCCTTTGCTCAGGCCTGCTTCCAAGCACAGGCAGGAGATTAAGGGAAGGGCTGATGGAGTGGCACGTCTGCACACAAACACGCCCGTGTGTGCTCCTCACGCGTGTGGCTCCTCATCTCCGGAAGAAGATCTTCTCGTCAGGAAGTCACGGCCCTGATTACTTTGTCTTCCACGTTTAAGAACATCCCTAACTGCTCCTTGGATAGCTCAATTAGTAAAGTGAATATATTATATAAAGTCTAAAAGATTAAACTATCATAGGCAGCCCATAATTTCATGAAGAAGTCAGGGGAGCATATCCCTCTTATTAACTCTATAACAAATGTGATGAAAATGTTCAAATAGAATGTTAATGCAATGTTACGTGTAATTTTCCCAGGCGATTTTCTGCTGAAATATTTCTTTATTAATAGTAATTGAGGGTATAAATTATGAATGAGACGATTTTCTCCTTTCACTGGGAAAGACGTACTAATGGCAATAATTCTTTATAATAATTTTTTTGGGGGGGGGAGAATGGGGAGGGAGCCGGGGTGAGGGGTTTAAAGAAAAAAAAAAATCTTTAAAGGAATTGCAAAATATATAGACTAGCTGTGCATGTTTTATTGCAGGGCGCTGTATTTTATACCCGCGTGCTGGGCATCACTCCCGCGCAGGTCTGCGCCGCGCGCGCGCCGCGAGGCCCGGCCTTCTGGGGAAGGTGATTTCCTTCTACCTTCTCTGTTCTGAACATGTGTAAAGCCTTGCATGGAGCAATGGGGGTGGGGGGGGGGTGGTATGAGAGCACCAATGCTGGGGGTCTGGGAAATCAGGATTCCCTTGTCAAGGGAAGGAGGGGGAGTAACCACACCGTGAGCTCCAGGCACTTCTGGTCTTGTGGGTGGGTGCTCAAGGATGAGCAGGTTAGTGGTACAGGCTCCTGCTCATTTAATGGGCTCCTGCCCATTTAATGAGCAGCCTCTCTTCCCCTACAAAGAGAGGCTGAGGGAGCTGGGTTCGTTCAGCCTAGAGAAGAGAAGGCTGCGGGGGGACCTTATTGCAGCCTTCCAGTACCTGAAGGGAGCAGAGAAACAGGAGGGGAATCAACTTTTTAAAAGGGTAGACAATGGCAGGACAAGGGGGAATGGATTAAAGCTAAGGGAAGGAAGGTTTAAATTAGATATTAGGGGGAAGTTTTTTACAGAGAGAGTGGTGAGGTGCTGGAATAGGCTGCCCAGAGAGGTAGTGGATTCCCCGTCCCTGGAGGTGTTCAAGGCCAGGTTGGATGGGGCCCTGGACAACCTTGTGTAGATCCAGGCCTGGAGGTTGGTGGCCTGTGGCAGGGGGGGTTGGAGCTCTATGATCCTTGGGGTCCCTTCCAACCCAGACTATTCTATAATTTTATAATAATGCAGACTCTGACACCCACCACAACCAAGAACACCTCTTTTTGCTTCTGTTGGCTTTATTTGGGGGGGGGGGGCAGTGTTTTACCACCCATGCAGATTGCTCATCCTGACCCCAAGCACCTTCATGCAGAGGAATGCATGGAACAGCACGAGGCTTGGTCCTGCAGCTACTGAATCTCACACAGCCTCAAAGCAAAGGGGGGAGATTCTGGGGGCTACATTGGCTCCCAAATGCCACCCCCCTCCCTCCCTCCCCAGCATGGGGACACTCACAGAGCCAAGCCCAGGGCCGTGCGCTCGCAAACCACGGACAGGCAGCACCGAGCAGCACAGCTGCTTGTGGGGAAACAAAAAGTCCTTTTTGTGGTGCCAGAATGAAAGAGGCGTTTTACAAGGGCTCCGGAGCTTGCTCTCCTTCAGGTCTGTATGGGGCTTTTCCACAGACCAAACGACTTCAAAATTTTTCCACTCAATTAAAAAAAAAAACCGCTGGTTGGAGAGCAGTCCTCAGCCTCTCCTCCTGCACACATCTCTCTCCTCAGAGGAAGATAAAGGGGAAAGAAAAGATGCTATCCCTTAAATTTTCATTACACTTCCATCAGATGAAAAAACCCCATTCTGAATGGTTTAAAACTTTTATACCAAAGAATCCACTTTCCCCCTCCTTTTTTATTTAAAACTTTTCCCAGGAAGGAAACTTTTTGAAAAAGCTCCAGTCTGCAACAAGGATTGGAAGAGAAGCCTCCTGAGCCCAGGCCTTTGCTGTACAAACTGGAGAGCACCCTGACAGCTGCTTAAACAAGCTAAAAAACACCTCTGGTAATGGCCTGCACCAAGGATGAGCACCACATGTTGGTATGCAGCAAGGGGCAGAGGTCTTTGACGTGGTTGCAGGTGTGTTGGGGAGTGGGTGGCTTTGCTCTTCCTCAGTGGGAGCTCTTATATCCCCCCATTTCCACCGGAGGACCCCCCCCTGCTCCAGTTCCCTCTATTCAGGTTCTCCCTGAGCTCTCTGCTGGGCTGGAAGAGGAGGTAGAGCTGGTCCTTCTGCCGGCTGTCAGGCTGTGCTGCCCTATCTCTCTCCTTCTCTGGAGGCACTGAACCTCTGGTGCTGCCCACGGCTTACCCCAGGCCAGCAGGCTGTGTGAGAGAGGCGGCAGAAAAGCTGACAAAATCAGCGTGATCCGTCACCGACCCTCCTCAAAATTAGGTTAATAATTTATGATGTTAAATGGGACAGTTAATAGCTGGGCCAGATGATTCCTCAGCTAATCTAGAGCACGGGCTGAGCTGCAACGAGTCCTCTGAGAGTTCATTACACTCCCCAGCCCTCGGCGCTAGTGCTTTTGGCTCTGCCGGTACCTACGGGAGGCTGGGGCTGGTGCCGCTGGCAACACGCCTAAGACTTGCCCCTCATCAATTAAGAGAAATAAGGAAATCGACAGGAAAATTAATTTCCAAAGAGACAATGCCTCTGACACCTGCACTGCCCTCGGAAAGCCGGGGGTTATCTGAGACGCTGCCTGCCTGGGAAGGAGGTTGCGCCTGCCTTCTTGCTGAGCGAGGTCAGGCTGCTTTCCTCGGGGCTGGGGAGCAGGGAGGGGTGTAAGCGACTGAAGAGAAGATGCTTTAGCTCCTGGGTAAGCCCCAAGCTGGCTTCTCATGTGAGGCGTGCTCAGCCACATTTGGGAGGAGAGGTAACACCCATGTCTGCTGCTTAAAATACCCCAACGTCCCCTCTCTGGCACAGGGCAGCTCACCGGCAGCAAGGATTTACACCCTGACCCTGCACATTCCTGAGGAAACCTTGAAGGCGAAGGATCAGGATGAGAAGGTCCAGCAGGTCTTCTCCATCAAGGAGGTGGAGCAGGGTCAGCTGCCTCAGGGACCAGGCACTGCCACAGTGCTCCCCAGGGCCAGCCCTCACCTCAGGGCACAGCGGCGGGTGGATCTTCAGCCACTCTGCCTGTCTGGCTCTCTAACCTCCCCAGTTCTTGTCCCACCCTCTCACCTGCAGGTCAGATTGATCCTGGTCACAGAAGCCAGGTGCTGGATGTAACAATCACCTCTCCACACACTGCAGACCTTGTCCGGGCACTGAGCCCTCCCATTCCCTCTGCCCTTCCCAGGATGCAGGGCTGGCTTGCTGGGAAAGTCAAGGAATTACCAAGAGCACATCTCTGTGTGATAGAGGCTTTCCATCCCTATCCAGGGTAAACAGACCAGCTGAAGTTCATGGGACCTGGAGGCAACAAAGACCCTCTGGTACTGACGGCACTTGAGTCCAGCTCTGCCTCTCTGCCTGTCCTGCCTCCCGTCTCTCTGCAGAGAGCTCATCCTGCAAGGAAGATCTAGAATCCTTGGCTTTGCACCAGAGGCTCTGTACTGAGCAGCACTCAGCCTCACAAGACTGAAGCTCGGGGCAGAAAGTTTGCTGGCTCTGGGACCACACTCCAGGGAGACACAAAGTCGGCAGGGACCCACCTCACCAATCTCAACTGCATGTTGAGGCATCTCACTGGGGGATGCTGCAAAGCTGTGCCAGCCTTAGGCAAACCTGGAATAGGGTGTCATGGCCACGCTCCTCCCCAGAACAGCAAGTAATATAAGTACCCTGAAGTATGCTCCTGGGAGCCTTAATCTCTTTTACCAATGGAAAAACTAAGACACACCAAGTCTGTGTGACCATCCCAGTATCAGCAGCAATATCAGGTGAAGAGAACAATTTCCCTATCAGCCAAATGTTCCCTGTCCCAGGGTGTCCGTGCCCTGCCTGTAGTGGGAGCTCAAGACAGACCCAATGGGCTAAAAAGGGACTGTCTGGGCTACCACGCACAGGCTGCTGTGGCCAGATGTGCCCTGATGACTCATGCAGATGTTGGCCCTGCAGCATGTCTGGGCAGTAATTCCCCTTCTCCTTTCCACATTCCTGCTCTGCCAAATTCAAACCATGCGCAGTGTGGGGGATTACCTGCAATTACAGCTTTCACACATCAGGGCTGGTTTCATGCAGCTGGGGAGAGGGGGGGAGAGCAGCAAGAAGTAAGGGCATCCATATGGTGGGTTTCTGTGGCCATTCTCCTCGCCTGCGTTAGATGCAGCCAGTCCTGCCTCACCCCTCCAACCCTCTTCCCTCCCCTGAACCCTCTCCCAGGTGGGAAGACCCAGGAGGAACCTATGGAAGCAGAGGGGAGTCCCAGCCTGGGGCCAGCAGCAGGGATGGTTTTGCTTCCAGCTTCTGCCCAAGTGTGTACGGGAAAGATGACAATTAGGGGGACAACAAATGAGGCTGCCAGCCCCTGGGGGGGTGGGACGTGTGCCGTAACTTGAGGCTGAATCGGAAATAGCTCTGGTCGACCCACTTAGAAAATCATCATTACTGTAGAATTTATGGCTGACACAAGCTTGTCTGATAGATATGACTATTTAAAGGCAGCCAAAGCCTCCATTTATAACAATGTGAGGGAAGGGGGGGTGGAGGGAGCTGGGGCAGGTTTGAAGATCAAAGGGGCACCTGGGAAAGGAGAAGGGAATGTGTCAGCCCCTGTGGCAGGGGCAAAGGGACGGTGACTTCAGCCAGGAAAAGGGCTGGTGTGGTGAGGCGAGGGGGGCTGCACCCTGTGGGAGGGAACCAGCCCTGTGCTGTGCAGGTCCCCAGGACTGCAGCATCCTCCATGGTCACCACAGCTGCTCCTGTCCTTGGGGCTGACATAGAGCCACTGCCAGGTGCAGGCTGGCCCTGGCCCCTGGCACACAGGATTTGGCACCATCCAGGCAGGATCTGGCACCTTCTGGTCTGTTCCCACTGTCCAGGCAGTGGTGGGCACGGACACCGCCCACTCAGAATGTGCTGCAGCATTTGCCAGGCATGTGCTTTTAATGAGATGTGAAGGGGAAAGTGACTGCTGAGGCTGGGAAAGAAAAAAAAGCAGTGGCAGGTTTGGGAGACAAGCAGCTAACACCTTGGAGGTTCAGATTTTCCTTTTTCCTTACCTTGAAGGACAGACAATGGCTCCTGGGAATGACAGGCCATTGCTGTACCCAGCCCTTTGCTATCCTCCTGGTCTGTGATTCCCTCAAGGCTTTACAAAGAGGGCAGGCAGTACAATCACCCAGTGGCTTGTTAGGGGAGCACCTCATCCCAACAGCAAAACCAGGAAAAAGACCTTCTTGCCAGTTCCCTCGGCCAGGATGTCTCCCCTGGTGAGCCTTCATCTCTGGTGAAACAGAAATGCTGCAAGTGTGCTGGAGGTTGGAAACACCCCACATGTCCCAGCATGTCCCCAGGCCATGGTTCCCTATGGATGCGCGTGAGGGAATCCCACACCCAGCGGTGAGCAAGCTGGGAACAAGCACAGAGCTTGGATGGGCTCTCCACCAAGGTGCTTGCAGAGGGCTGATGGATGCGGAGCAGCGGGCTGCAGGGTGGCACTTCCTGCCATCCGGAGCAGGGGGCAGTCTCTGGAGGGCACCCTGCTTAGGGACAGCACGGAGCCAGTCACTGGTGTCCCTGTCCTGGGCTCTCCTCCCCAATCTGGCTGCTCCCTGTCCTTTGGGGATGGCGGCAGCTCCTCACCTGATTGAATTTCCAGGCCATCATTCGCTCTCCCTGCAGCTGCGAGGCATGATCGCCCTCCCGGCAACCCCACGCTCACCCCGCGGAAGGAGGGGCTAATTCAGTTAGCCCAGTGGCATTAGCTGCCGTGAAGAATAACCCGCCAACAAGGGCCTGCGAGCCTGACACAATATTAAAGACCCCACTGCCCTCACTTGGGGCAGATTAAGCTGGGCTCATTGCTTTAATGCTGCACTCCTTGGCCGGGCTCCCTCCAAGGCTCTGCACCTTAACTGTATTACCCCAGCACCGATGTGCTTGACCTGCTGATATTGCTCCCACTGATAATTCACCTCCCAAGAAACTTTGCCTTTTTGACCTCCTGCCAGAGCAGGCTCTAACCCCACGGAGCAGGGCTACCCCTACATTCCACCGCCCATGAGGACTGCCATCCATTGCCTTCTGCTCCCCGCTCACCTTCCCTCAGCACCATCCCCTTCATCCCATACTTCCAGGGGCCTCAAGATGCCTTCTTCTGCCAACCTTGAGAAACCCGCCTCTGGATCCCAGTCATTATCAATGACTGTGCTGACATGCACAGTGAACATGTGGCCATGGGATGGGGGTGTGTGTGAGCAGAGGATGGAGACTGTTATTTACAGTGCCAAGGAAGCACATCCTGGCTCACTAACTTTACCTGGGGTACCAAGGCTCTCCCAGAATAGCATCTCAGTAGAAGCATATAGCGATGCCCAGAGGGAGCATCGGGTCCCTCCTGCTCCCAGGGAGACAGATGTCTTATCTGACCCAGGGAAGCCATTAGGAAGAACACCCAAATACCAGCCCATGAGGAGCTCAAGCTCCAAGGCAAACTCAACAGAGCGGCGTGGGAGCAAGAAGCAGAGTCATCTGACAAGCACAGGCAGTGCCAACACTATCTTGGCCTGGCCACAGCCACTACCTCCTTTTACCCACACGTTGTCAGCAGCTGTCCTGTGCTCTACCCCTGCTTCATCCCGCAACCTGAAAGCAATACTGCACCAGTCCTTGAGATGCTGCCTACTAGGGCTGTGTGCCAGCACAGCCTTGCTTCTCACAGGAAACATCAACACTGAGGAATCACTTTCCTGCTTGGTCAAAACCAGAGGGCCGGTGTATCCTACAAGCCTCCTGAATGAAACTTTCAAACACGGAGAAGTCAACTTTTCCAAGCAAATCCTAACAGCCTGACTTAACCAACCGACTCACTTCTGGCCTCCTCACCAGAAAATCAAAATCATCTACACCAATCTTCCCTTACTGTTGGCCAGCCCAGAGATTTTTACTGAATGGAGTTTGAGCACCCCTGCTGCCCGCTCTGCCAGGCTGCTGCAGGCTGCCAGCTCCGTCTTGCCTCCTCAGAAAGGAGAGAGTTTCAACAGAGGGTTTGAATCCCCGCTCTAGACCTAAGCATCTGCTCCCCACATATTCTGCCCTGCCTTTGCACGGGTGATATTTATACTTGCCTGGCACAGTTAGTGCTTGGGTAGCATATATGAGGCTGGAGAACTAGTTATGTATATTTACATAACTGATATATATTAATGTATGTTAGTTATGTAAAAGTAGCTCGTGCTGCCTTATGAAGAGACTGCACATTGCTGTTCTAGGGCCCAAGCACTGCTCACATGGAACAAGCCCTCATTTTGGACATATTCTGCTTCCCTATTTTCTGATTTCACTGTTCAAAGGTGTGTTTCCTTTTTTTTTTAAGAAACAAAACTAGAAAAAGGAACGAACCTAAACTTCTGCCCAAAGCTCAGACCGCAGTTTTGGGGTTTTTCTTAATATTAAAAGACTTGGTGAAGCTGAGTTTGATCCTCGCTCCTGGCACAGGAAGCAGAGCACCCACACAAAAGGGGTGTCACAGAGCAGTTGTGAAGCTGTGTGGTTTGGTGGCTGTCAGGACAGAGGGTCTCTATTTTGGGCTTTGTCATCAACCCAAAGTGTAATCCTGGGGAAGGGACCGCAGCTCTCCCCATCCCTGGCCCCCTCTGCCCTCCTCGGGGTGCACAGGAGCATTGTAAGGTGTGGGAATTTGCCACTGCCTCTTACCTGGGGCAGAAGGGGCTCTTACCATAAACGGTGAAACACTCACTACCTGGAAAAATCCTGGGCAGTGTCACATACTGAATTTGCTGGCTCCATCAGTGCTCTGGGGACTGTACTCGTCCCCAGGCCTGCAGCCCAGCCAGACCTGGGGCCCGTCCTAGCCTGATGTAACGCTCACACTAAGCCAAACCAGAAGTAGAAAGTTTTCAAGTGTCACTGCTCAAAAATTAAGCCTACAGACAGGAGCAGAGCTGGGATGTGTAACTACACAGGAAACACAAAGGCTTATTCCTCCTACTGTATTCCTGGAACAGATCCCGTTGGCTGCTCGCACATATATATTGCCAACGAGGGACTTAATCCTGCTCCCCCTTATGCCGGGTGTGACGCGGCTGAGGGCAGGGGAGAGCTGCACCACTGGAAGCAGGAGCAGACCCTGCCCTTGGTGTGCAGCCAAACGGGTTGGAAACAGGGAAGGGTGTATGGCTTTTACAAGCCTTTCCTAAAAAAGATAGACAGTGTCAGAGCAGAGTCAGGTCCCAAATTTAGGCTTGGGCAAAGCAACCGGAGCCATTCCCTCTTTTGCAGTTAGCACGCTTGGGAGGTGAATGGAAAATGGTCGATGTGAACACTTTTTCCTAATGGAGTTTATTTGTGGAAGTGCAACGCCTTAGCACTGTGGCAGATGCCCTGCCATGGGACCTGAGCTAACCTCACACCACCATGACCATTGCCACCACCATCCCTGTGTCCTGCTCCCCTGCAGAGGGGCAGCACCTGCGGGCACCGGCCGCCCATAGCATCCCCTCTGCTTTTCGACCTGCTGGTCCAGAAGGCCAAGCCAGTAACATTTGCATGAAGGGGAGTCACCTATCCCATCGTGGGGACAGGGAGCATACACAGTACTACTGCCAGGCCAGTGACGTGGGACAGTGGCCCTTCTGCTTCTCACCCTTCTGACATGACCCCTCCTGTTAGGGGGAGATTTAAGGTGCTCTTATATCTCCCTGCTATAAATGGCCTCATAAAAGTGACAGAAAGACGTTCATATGGATGCTTGTTAAAATTTTATTACTAATCACCAGCAAAGTTAGCTGCTATATTTAACCCAGGCTGGGGGAAAGAGGGGAGGGGGCACTGCCTGGATAGCATGGAGAAATCAAGATCAGAAAGTGCAGAGAGGACAGGGTGACAAGTGGCCCCGACACAGCTCACGGACACAGGCAGGGGCCTGCTGGAGCAATGGCAAATAAAAACCTCAGAGCCTTCAGCCTTTGCCTGTGAGCAGCAGCCGCAGCCCTCTCACAAGTACAAACCTAAGAGCAGGGTGGGCTTGTGGTAGAGCACAAGGCTACTGATCAAAGAAACCTCAGCTGAACTCCCACCTCCGTCACAGCCTCCTCAAGCAGCCCTGGGCTCTTCCCTGCATGGAAGCTCCTGTGCAAAGCGGATGAGAATGGAGATTTAACAAGACAGCCAGCTCTCCAGGCTAAGGAAGTCTCTCAGCGGCGTGCGAGTGCCTGGCAGTCCTAGGATGACCAAAGTGCCTCCACTGCTGCTGCAAGGACACACAGTTAAGCTCCCTTCCCTGCTTAAGTCAGATCTTGTCCTTGCAAGCAAAAGAAGTGCTTAGAGTAGAGAAACACAAGAAAAGCACGGTCCAGATGGCCACAAGGGCATGCCCAGAAGGACTAAGAAGATGGTCACCGGTCCTGTTGTGTTAGTGGCACACACAAGGTAATGGCCCACTGCAGACTTGGGCAGCTGGGACAGGGACTGCTCTCCCACCTCAGTGTGACTCACCAAGCAGGAGGAGACCTGCTCTGACCAGATGTTAACAAAGGAGCCTTCTGCAGTGGGGTGAGGTTTCTGCTCTACCGTCTGTCCGGCACTGGGAGTGGTAGGAAGGTGACTGATGCAGTGAGGAACGGAACAGAGGGAGAAAAGTCTCATGGTGCAAATAAACAGCTTTGAGTGTATCCTCAATTTGATAACAGCATCCAGGTGACTATGGGTTTCCAGAGCACGTAAGGCAAACTACTGCTCGAAGAACTTCAGCTGTCACTCGACCTGCCTGACTGTACTGCAGAGGGGAACAGGAGAGGGAGACATGCTCCTCTCTGCGGATGCTCTCAGATACTTGCCTGGTACTCCCCCATCTGCATCTCCTTCCAGCTTTATGGCACTCCCACGTGTTTTTGGCAGGTCCCAACATCCCCACCTGCCCTCATACTTGCTGTACCGAAGCATCCTTGAGACCACTCACTGTCCCTTCGACTTCCCATCACCACTTCCCCGGTATTCTGTTCCTGGCACTCTGCAGAAGCTGCTGTCTGTCTGTCAGTCCTCACATCCATCTTCAGGGCCTCTGATAAATCTCCTACAGGCCTCTTTGCTCCCTATATATCTATCTAATTAATGTTAGTATAAGTAAAGCACAACCTTTTTCCCTTAATAAGCAGAGTGCTGACTTTATTACAGGTCTCTTTTTTTTTTTTTCCCCTTTACCCCCCCCTCTTCTTGCTTCAGTGCTTTAAATCATGCTCAGGAAAGCGCTTACGAAGGGAAAGGCTGCACGCTGCATCTTGCTGTGCCTTCGCCCCGGCACGGCTGGGGAGGGCCGTGGGGACTGGGGGGCAGAGGGCAGTGGGAGGAAATTGGACAGGATGTGTTCAGAGCGGTGCCAAGAGCTCTGCGCTGCCAGGTTAGCCGGGGTCAGGGGAGAAGTCAAAGGCCATCGATGTGTTGTCTGGCTGAAGGCAGAGTCCAAGCAAAACAAGGTGTTAAATGTCTGCTAATTAGAAGTGTCAAAACAGGAATGGAAAGGCAGGCATGGCTGGGGAGGGCCTGGAAATGTGATAAGCAGGGTTTGCTGGAGAGAGACGTGAAATCCTGTGGCTCTGGACCACACTGCAGGTGAGAGCAGGAAGGCCCCTGCAGCGGCATATGAGCTTCTCTGACACTTTTTGTCCAGAAAAGGTGAGAAGTAAAGAAGATGAACTCAGAGGACAAGGTCTGCCCTGTGTTCCTACAAATTCTTAGGATTGTAGGAAGCAAAGAGTAAGATTTTTTTAATGTATTATTTCTCTCTCTTTCTCACACATGCCCCCACCCCCAGTTTTCCTCTCCATCCCATGAGAAGCGTTCCTGCATCTCCTGAACTGGCATCAGGCTGCCACAAACCGGGTGCACTCAGCTCTGTCTGCTGCAAGCACCTGGGGATGCCACATATGACAGTGCAGAAGAGAAGCCCACAGCTCCCAGTCTCCTGAGGCAGCAAATAACTGGTGGAGAAGTGATGGAGCAAGACCTGGCCTGCAGGCTGGGCTTGGCCTGGCTCTGCATGACTCTCCAGCCCTTTGCCAGTTCCTTCTGCTTGTGCATCACACGAATGCAACATCTGATGCTAACCCACCGCTGTGGGAGGGAATGCCGTGTGTACACAGCTCACACTCCCAGTGCCCGACCACATCTCATGCACATGTGAGCATGCACCATCGGATTCCTCACAGCCAAAGAATTACACCTGGCCTCCAGAAACCCAGGCATGGGGAAGTGGTGCTTTATCTCTTCCTATCACCACGCCAAGCCTGAACCCAGTCAGCCCCTTGGGCCAGTGCTGGAGTCAGAGGGCTGCCCTGAAAGGGTTAATGCTCCCCCTGCCCTGGGTGCTGGGGTGAAAGGGTTACCCATGTTGTGCTCGGATTCTTTGGCTGTAATGTGATTTCTTGGCTCTCCCGTATATATTTATGCAGTTTTGTCCACACTCCCGTCCACTCCCCCCACGCGGTGGCTATTGATCAGGCTAATGGAAGGGATCCGATTGCACATGCTCTGACGTGCTCCCCCACAGCCTTGCCAACTCTGGCCCAGCCAATCAATGCTGTGATGCCCCCGAAAATTTCCCGTAATCTGATTTGAAGATGTGTTATCACTTAATAAAATCCACACTTGCCCTTCCTCTCCCCCCCTTCCGAAATGCATTTGCACTTCAGCTCGCAGGCCAGGTCCTGCCATGCTTCTGCATCTTGCCAGCCCCTGGGAGAAGGACCACAGAGTAGCCAGGGAGATAAAGATGCCCTAAGTAGGTAAAGGGAGGGATGGAGAAGCACTGCCCAGCAGTGCCAGGGGACACACATGGTGACACAGACTGGTGTGTGAGCGATACCTGCTCCCTGCTCCCTTTCACAGTGCGGTGGCTTTAAGGGTGGCAGTGAAAAAAGAGGATGAAAAATGTTCCTCTTGAAAACATGGTGAAAAATGCTATTGGTTTTCTGTAGCCTGTCAACACACATTCCCATGGTCTTTGGAAAACAATTCACAACAGCGTATGAAAACACCAAGGGTATTTGTTGTGCGAATGGGCATCTGTTTTCTGACCAGCTCACACAGCAGTGACAAGAGGAAAGTCCTAGCTAGCTGGGGCAAGATGCCAGTGGGGTTTAAATGAGATACTCCTTGTCACTGTGTCTTCTCCAGGGAGGTTTGTGTCTCCAAGAAGAGCAGACAGAGCTTCCCACTTTCTAAGGAGAATAATTCTTTATCCTTTCCTGTTCCTCTGCTCTGAGAGATGCTCTTTGTGCTTCGCACGCCTCTGCTACCCCAACAGTACACCTCTGTTTCATGAGGGAGAGCATGGAGACATGCTGAGCTCAAGGCTCCTGAGCTGACAGTCTGGTCAGGAACAGAAAGGTGGCCAGGAACAAGTCCATCTCTTCCTGTCCCTGCCAAGTGCGGGGGCGACAACAGTGTGTGATGTACACCGCAGAAACAGCATGCCACCCCTTGAGTCCCTAAAAGACAGGGGTCTCCTCTCCCATGGCAGAGCAAGAAGCCATGCATGGAGGGAGCTACGGCTGCTTGGGGACCCAGGGACAGGCGTGTGCCAGCAGCAGGCTGAACCTGAGCCCTGCCGATCAATGGCGTGCCTCAGAGCCCTGCGCGTGCAGGGCTGCTCCCCGGGGCCCGAAACCTGACGCCGAGGTTCAATAATTCAGGGGGAGAGCTATCAATGGCTTCTCAGCTCTTCAGAGAGGAGAGCAAATTGAAAGGTTTGTCAGGAGTCAAAACAGAGCAGGGCAAAGCTGGGCTGAATGTCAGAGAGATTAAACAGTCAGAAAGCCACAGGGATGGGGATGCGGACAGGACGAGCAGGGTGGCCATGGCTTTCTATGGCCCACTTTGGCAACTGTAAAAGGAGCTGGCTTACAGCAGAGTGGGGCACTTTCACAGCAAGATGGCTGTTGGGTGATCCACAGAAGTTCTCCAACAGACAGAGAGGATTTAGGCAGCTCTGGTTGCGTAGGCTACACAGGAGCCTGGTGACATGATGATCCTTTGATCTTAGGTAAGAAGTCCCCAAGCACCTCTCCTGTCTCCAGGATGTCACAGTCAGGGACAGGGGCAGAGAGAAGCCACACCAGGGCCACATCTCCCATTAATAGGTGGCCTCGTGTGGGGAGGATGGCCCCGTGCTGGCCTCCAGTACAAAATAACTCTTCCAGTCCCAGGTGGAACACTGCACCAACAGTGGATGATAAATAATGGTGATATTTCAATAGACACAGGTATGATAATGAAGAGCTATCCTTCTTTTGCAAAGATCACTTGTAGAATTAAATATTTATAAATGATATTTAGACTCCCAGTCCTGTAAAATGCCTTTTTTACACAGATAATATATGTTGACTTGTTGGAGAACCAAACCAGTTTGATATGATTAAATACAGAGCCGAGTGACATGATTCATGCCCTTTCTTCACCACTTGCCAGCCTGTAGCACATGCAAGACTCTCTCAATATATTTCTACAGACATTCACTTAAAATAAAATAAAATAAATAAATCCAAAACCATCCCAGCTGCAAAGTACATTGAATTCCTCCCAACACTCCAAATCCTGCTATCAACTTTGCAGTGCCTGGCTTGTAAGACATAATATTTCTCACCACACCAGCCAGTTTTTTATAGACAGAGTTTAATTTCTGCTTTACATGTGACTTAC
The DNA here is from genome assembly GCF_964237585.1 of Gallinula chloropus. NCBI lineage: Eukaryota > Metazoa > Chordata > Aves > Gruiformes > Rallidae > Gallinula > Gallinula chloropus. Next base: position 11,050,481 of record NC_140091.1, read on the forward strand.
ATCCAGCTCTGGCACCTGACCCTGCAGGTCCTTGTGTGGGAAATGAGGGGTTGAACAAGCAGAGATTAAGGTGCACTTCAAGCATGTTCAGCGTGAACAATCGTTTGGTTTAAGGGGGATGTGACCAGGGGGATGTGTGTCTTCCCCAGAGCCTGCACTGGTTTCACATCTTGAAAGTACTCTCCATAGCCCCAGGGGTTAAAGAAACAGAGACAGAAAGATGCAGAAGAAAGAGGAAGAGATTTCCAAGCTGGTGAGGACACCTGTTCCACACAGCTCCCCCAGACCTCAGCGCGATCACAGCGTAGAGTCTTCATTTTGCAGTTTCACATGTATGAGCAAGAGAAAACTGTCCATCTTACAAAAGAGAGGTGAGACAATCAGCTCAAGGGTTCAAAAGATAATGGAGGAGCTGGAAGAGGACCTGAATGGGGCTGACTGTAGCACTGGAAAAGGGGTCTTCCATCAATGCAGGGCAATGCTAGCTCAGGAGAGGTGAGACAGAGGCCAGGAAAAATGGGGAAAGCATCCTGGGCCAGCCTTCACTCAAAAAAGGACGAAGCTGAACTGTGCCCCACAATGTCTGGACAGGTCAGTGGGGCTGGAGAGTCCACCTCAAGCATGGCTACAAACCAGGTGAGTTTAGGCATGCAGAGGAGCCCTGAGGGACTGTCAGCAGCACCACCTCCTGAAGTGGATCTAGCTTCATCTTACAGCTGTATGTTTTCTCTCTCCTTATGCCCTCCTGGGAGCCTGTTTCAGAGACTCCTTCCTTGCAGAGCCAGGAAACTCCTTCTTAGTCTCACCTCTGATATTATCAAGACCCATTTATATCACAAAGCTCTTGCACCTCCATTTGCCCCTGCCCGAAAAGCAGCAGGGCTGGTGCAAGGGTCCTGGGAGCTGTCTCCACCCTGAGAAGCAAAGCTGGTTTCTAGCCCTCAGAGCACGCAGTTGGACTTATTAAACAGCACAGGCAGCACTATTGGAAGGAGAAGTTTCCATTAATTTGCAGGTGCTGGGGGAAAAGAGGCTGGGGGAGGAGAGACCAGGTGCTTTCTGGACGCTGCCCCCAGCAAGCTCCCCCTGGTCCATTCCCATTGTTTCACAGCTGTCCCACACGGCCCCGCCAAAGGGGATAACAGGCTCAGGAACAGGCTGAATGACAGCAGACACCTTATAAAATGCCTCGCAGAGCGGCCTGGCGCCTTGCTGCAAGCAGCGCACATGCCCGCAGCCCAGCCGGGCTCAGCCCCCGCGCGCAGGTAGCAAAGGGGGGGCTGACATCAAAGGCTCTGGTTTTGCAAGGCTCAGGACGCGGGAGGGCGTGAATTATAGACTTTGATGTCTGAGCAGCGGCAGAGGAATCGGCGTGAAGATCGTTTATAAATCACTATTTACAGTCTCCACTAAGTGCCAGGCAGGCCCTTAAAGCAAGGGATCAGGTTTAACTGAGGGCCGCTGCAGAGCACGGCTGCTGGAGGCTGGGCCAGGCCTCAGGCTGGGCTTTGCGTGGGCAGGCCGGGTTTTAGGCACTCTCCGTCCCAGACAGCCAACTTAGACTCTGAGATCTTCCCAACAAATTTCCCCAGGGCTTCCTTCTGTCCTTCACATCAGCACCCAGTTTTGGGGAGACCCAACATGGGAAGCCTGTGGGACAGGTGAGCCGTGGCTCTGAGAGGGGCAGTCCCTGTGCCACAGGACAGCAGGTTTTGGAGCTCACGTGGGGCTGATCCTGGTCCTGGCCAAGAGGGAAAGAAGCGAGGCAGGAATCTGAGCATCCTGTCTCTGCTCCTAAGGGGTCTTCTGGCTTTGCTTTGCTGCCAGGTCCGTTGCCTGATGAAGTTTGTGATAGAAACCAAGCCTGGGTAGAGCTGCTTTTCTTCCCTTGGCTGAATCCATGCCACCAGGCTCCAGCTGCTGTGCTTCTCTTCAAATAAAGCTGGGGGAACAGAGGAAGGAGCAGAGGAAGGGACAGCACTCAACCATCCTGCCACTCTGGCATGAGGTCATTTCAGTCTGTAGTTAGTGGTCAGGTCCTACCACACACTGCTGACAGTACCTGGGTCTCTCAGAGGGAAGGACAAATCCATGCTGCTGTCTACAGCACATCTGTGTGTGCTGATGCTAACAGATACCTCCAAGTTGGAGGTTACAACCTCTGAATCCTGGGAATGTAAACCACTCTGATTTAAATCCACTGATCTGGAACTGCCCTGGCCCCGTGGGCTTAAGCCTGTCTGTGTCTCAACTCAAGAAACACCTGGTTTTGGACTCTTTGTCTGATCTGAGAACAACTTGCATGGTGGGATTTCTCCCTCGTGGTTTGGCTTCAGCTCCTGTGGCCAGAGGTCAATGGGCAGCTGAGCCCCACGGGAGATGCAGCAGGGAGAATGCCTAGTCTGGGGCTGGCAAACTCCTGGTGAACCCCACAAGACCGAGCACCCCCATATGTTTCCAAAGGCAGCAATAAGCCCATCCCCAGAGGTGGCTGCATCCTCCCTGTCCCTCTCCTCATCCCAGACAGAAGTATTCACTGCCTCGCACAAGGACAGTCACAGGAAAACTTAGAAGCCCATCTAGGAATACCAAGTGCTGTTCCTACACCTGAGCATCCAAGCACGCACTGTCCCCTCTACCCTGGCACTATTTCTTTGCCCTCAGTGGCCTTTGCAGTTCCCTCCCTTGCAGAATAAACTACAAATTCCTCCACATGGCTTTCAGGGCTCTTCAGCATCACCAGCACAGACACTGGCTTAGCCCAGGCTTGCCTCTTACCCTGCAGGGATGCCATCCAAACTGCAGTCAGTGAGCTAATCTGATCTATACTCCATCAGCCAGTTCTGAAGCCATGGGCTGCATCACTGTGGGATGCACAAGGATCCTGGCCTAGCCACTCAACTCTTGGTCACACAGCACAACAGGCTGTTGCTAACAGAACTGCATTTTCTCTCTCTCTTCCTTTAAAAGTTCACATCCAGCAGCTGCACCAAATTTTTCAAATGCAGCTGCTATGTTTTGGAGGTCCCTTGGATTTCCTGATGAGTTGCAAACCCCAAATCCAATTCTGGCCCCTGAATCAATGGACGTTTTTGCATGCTGACTGTTGAATCAGGAGCAGACAGACAGACTTTCCCATTGTCCTCTCCTTGCCTTGCAGGCTCTCAGCAGGCCTGGTTCTGCCCTTGCACATGCACATGTAAACTGTAGATAAGCACATATTTCTCCTTGCTGCAGCCACTCTCCAGGACTTATCTCAAGCAGGACGGGGAAGCCTCCATCCCAGCCCAAACTGATACCTCCTCAGACAGAGTCATTTTTATGTCCAGAAATATTTATATACTTTGTACAACCGTTGTTTGCAGAATCTCTCTTGGTGGCTTCCACACTTTGCGGCAGCCCCTGTTTGAAGTTGGACCAGATGGGAGCCTGGACCAAGGATAAATAAACCAATCAAATCTGAGAAAACAAGCCCCCATCCCTCCTGCCTCTTCCTCGGACCAGTGTGAAGATCCAGCTTGGGAGAGGGGGGTGGGCTGTGCTCTGATGCTCAAACTGCTCCCTCCGTCCACCCTTGAAGTCCCTTCCTCTGGGCAGAGTTTGGTATGTGCTGTTTGCAGGGGGGCTTGTTTTTCTAACATGGTGAACACATGCTCTCTCCCGAGAATCATTTATTTTACATCAGAGATCCTGGGGCTCCTGACCCAGAGTTTTTGCAAGATGGTTTTGTACTTTCCCCCATGAGGAAGGAAGACACATTCCTCCACCTACCACTGCAAGAACGGCAGGTCCCAGATGTGTCCCTCACAGACCAGGCTCACCCTCGTTTCCCTCTTAAGACAGAGGTTAAAAGTTACACACTGAGGTCAGAGGATGCTTCAAAGGGCTCCTTAAAGGTCTCCCAGGAAGAATATCTTGTTCTTTTTGCTGACAACAATCTTCTGCTTGTGGCACACTGATAGAAAAGATGAGCAAGGAAAGATGGACACTGGTTACACAGCAGCCACAAGATCTTAATAAATTGCCCACTGTTTTGACTACACTCTAACATCACACGCCTCAAAGGCAGGCACAGAAAAGACCAGAAGACATCTTCCTGCCATCAAGGTCTCTTCTGAGCCACCAATAGCCAGAGCAGTAATTATAACAGCAGGAAGTCAGTGCCACTGCCTGACCCACCAACAGACCTGACCTGCAGCAAGTTGCTCTGTCCTCAGCATCAGCTGGGCTGCATCACATGTAGCTGGAGTTGCTGCTTTGTGGGATCAAACACACCTCACAGCCCCAGGAGGCAGGACAGCCAGTCCTCCTCTTCTTAATGGCCAGAGTCCCCTGAAAAGTCCTGCTACGCATGGAGTCCAGCACCCACCTTCCTGCCCTGGCAGGGGAAAGGATGGTGGAAGGAGAGCAATGCATCTTTGCGTAACCCGATCCGTTAACACGCAGCTCCTCTGATGTGGGCAGCTTGTGCTTTACAGCATTAGAGGAGCAACATTTCATGGAAAATTCAATAAATACCCCTGTACAGCCAGACATCTGTAAACAAAGGCTTCCAAATTCAATCAGGCTGTGGGCTCAGAGCAGCATTTATAGGCTACAGCATGGAATATTATATAGGAAAGCTAAAAGTAGGGGGAGGGGGCAGATTCCTGGAAAATGAAAGATCTCATAGCTCTCCATTACCCCAGCAAAGAATAACTATGTGCTGTGCCACCGTGCCCCTGCTTGAGTAGCCGAGGCAGCCTTGCCATTGCCCGGTTGCCAGCTCCCCCATCAGCCTGTGCTGGGCTCTCACCTAGCACAGGCATCACAGTAAAACCCAGAGCAAGCCATGCAGGGTGATGCAGGGGACTCCAGCAACTGCCAGAGACTCTGCATGCCGAGGTACGTTCTTGCTGCCAGCCCTACCAAGAACATGGCTTTTGGGATGTAGGTCTGAAGATGAGTTGCTTTCAGAGCTTGGAGGTGTTTACAGACAGCGTTCAACTCACAGTGGGATTTGGGAGCAGAGGATGGTGTTTTTGTTATTCTTTGGGGCTTTCCTGGGCTATGCCACCCCTCAGATGGTCACAGGGTCCCATCTATCTTGTCTCTTGTCCTGTTCTATCACTGCCTCAGCTCACACTTCTGTAAAACCAGATAAACTGGGCAAAGTGAAATGGGAATGTCCAGACAAGGCTCTGCTGGGCGCTGTGGCCACTTACTGCGCTGAGCCACAGCAGTGCTGTGACCCATAGCCATCCACAGCAGATGGCCCCCAGATGTACCCTGGTATGGAAGATTTGCTCCCAGTACTGAGAAATGCAGAAGCTGTGACACACAGCTGAGCACTGCTGGGCAGGTTTGCGTCCACTTGTGCACAGACACACACAAGACAGTACGGCCCTCCAGCAGAAACTCCCTTTCCCCCTTTGGCCAAGGTTTTGTCCAGACAACCAGCTAAACCCTCCTGCAGAGGTGTGGATCTTCTCCCTCCAGCATCATAACGGTATAGGTCTCCAGTTCATGAAAGCAATGTTGGATAGCATGGGTCAGGGTGCCTGCTAACCTCTGCCACTCTGACCAGGTGAAAGGCACCTGCAGATTGTAGCCTCCATAAATTCAAACCAACACAAGATTCTTTGTTAGCATCTGATGGTGGCAACACCTCACACACTCTGGACTCTGCATCCCCAGCAGTGCTGAGGTCCCATCTGCTGGCTGCTCCAAGCTGTACCTGCATGGTCAGGGGTCTTAATTCCTCTGAGCTGGACTCTGCAGATCTGTATGAAGGGCAAGCCTCCAGCTCAGAGAGAGATGCTTAGGTTCTGCTGTGCTCCTGCAGCCCTTTATATCCCTCAGAGGTGGTGGCAGGGGCAGGATAAGCCCCTGCAGACGACAGCTACCAAGAAACACCTTTGTGTGACTGGGGCTGTGCTGGATGACCGCTTTGAACCCTCTGGCAGCACCCAAAGAGATTATAAGCCCATAGTTAGGGCAGGCCAAATCAGGCATTTGTCTCCTCCTTTCCCTCGAGTGCACTTTCCCTTACAGCTCAATCAGGCTTTACGAACACACCGCCACACACAGAGGCCAGTATATATAATAAATAGAGCCTAGCTCTGAGGGCAGCAGTGGTAAACTATTGCCCAGGGGACAGGAAGGTTAGTGGGATTGTGATCTAAAACCCGAGGCTGGCAGCTCTGTGCTCCCCCGGGAGAGATTTCCACAGCTACTGCGAGGAAAACAATCACCGTTTTGGTTATTACACTTCATTTATTGGTTTGTTCAAAGATCACAGCCAGGTAGGCCCTGAATTCAGGGATGCTCAGAGCAGGGGTCTCCAGTCCCACTCTCTGTGGTGGGGTCCATCCCAGGGTGCTCCTCTAGCTCGTGTCCTTCCCTACCCCAGGACAGCTCCATCCTGGCTGTCAGTGTAAGATCCCTTCACCATGACCAGCTGAAGCACAGGAGGGGAGCTGATCCGGAGGAACATGCTGGGAGAGATGTAGAAGACAGACGTCTCACTGATGGCTATGCAGCCTGATGTCAATGCAAGAGGAAGCAGCACACATGCTCCAAGGGGACCATCTAGCAGATGCACTACTGGGAGTGTATTAATTTTCCAGGAAGCATCTTTCCTGTTACTGGAGATAATATGAGAAATTATGGGCTGGCATGGACTCATCCACACATGCACCTTGAAGGACTGAGAGCAGGCAGGATGGGAAACCTGCTGCTCCACAGCTGAGTCTGGCTGCTTAGGGAACTGATACAGGACATATATCACCAAGTCCACCCATGTAGGTTGTTCAACAGGCACTTCAAAGCCTTGGGAGAAGTGTGTCCACACAATGAAGAGGTCTCAGGAATGGGCCATGGGTACCACTTTGCATGGTGACAGCGCAGGTGGGATCAAGTGATGTAGTGACCAGCTGAGGCTGCTTTGACCACACAGACCCCAGAGCAAATCAAAGCAGCTGCCGTCCCTTCAAGATGAGAAGGGCGCTGGGTTACAGTTGGGATTCAGGAAATATGGGGAGCTTCCCGCACCTCTCCTGAGCCAGCTGCCCTGGAAATGTTCCTATAAACTCCCATTAATTAGTTGACACTTGGGCTGTGCAAACAGGCTACCCCCTCCCTGCACCCCCGCAGGAGGCAGCGCTGGAGCAGGCCAGTGTGGGGGCCAAGTCTTGGGCACATTCTTCCAGTTAATATTTCAGCCCGCAGTTGCCAAGGCATCAGGGATGGCGTTCCCCCCCTTCCTCCCCCTTCTGCCTCCCAAAGCGCCAATGGTGAGCGGATAGCCAGGTTATTGCCTCCCCCTCCCTTTGCAAGCAGATGTATGGGAGCCAGAGGAGGAGATTGATGGGGTTTATAGAGTCTCCCTTCTGACCACCCACCAAGGCTCCAGCTCCTTTGGGTCTGCCTACGCCACAGTCATGGCTCCACTGGTGTCCACACAGAGAAAAAATGGCCTAGCTATATCTGCTGGGTAGCCTGGGATGTGACTGCTGCTTTAAAGGACCTTGCTTTGGTTCCAGAGAGATCAGCAGAGATGGGAGAGAGCAAACTGCTCCTCCTTGGACACATCCATGCAGTGATGGGAAAAATCCGTGTACCCTGAACCTCAGTGAAATTGGGTCCCCAAATCACACCAGGCTTTCACAGGCTGCACAGGGCTAACTCCAGGTATCTCAAAGCCTTAGCAAGTCAACGTATTGCAAAGAGAGACTGTACAGAAAGGGCTGCAAAGCAATTCTGTATTGCATACTGCTTACTCGTGGAGAACCTCCAAAGAGCAGCAGCAGTCCCTCCTGGGCACATCAAGGCCCTGGCAGGTCCTGGGAGGCACAAAGGTGGGAATAAAAGCTGTGGAGGCAGGCCAGGCTCAAGAGGCCCACATGCCACAACAGGGAGCAGCCTACAGGGAGGGGGTGACAGACCCCAGCACAGGACATGCAATGGTGTAGCCATTCAGCATGGAAGGAGGCAGGGTTTGGTGAACAGCCCAGGTGAAAAGCCTTGAAAAAGACCCCAGCTCTTCATGACAGTGACAGGCCTGGCATTCAGTGTGACTGGTGTCACTGCCACCAGCAGCATGCTCAGCTGGGGGCACCATCTAAGCAGAGGCTAGATTGAAGGAGCATCTTGGGGACAGGGCCAGCTGCCATTACATCCCACAATTTCCAAATGAAACCAATCGCCCCCTGCCACCCCCAAAAAGGAGAAACAAATCAAGCAAACTAGGCCCGTTGGTAACATTTGGGCCATTTCCTGTATGTTTAACACATTTTCTATTAAGCCCACGACAAATGGCGAGGGCTCCAGGCACAGCCATAAAGGCTCCCTCCTGCAGCAAGTCGAAGGGGCTGCAGGCAGGGAGGGGAAGGTGAGCTGGCTGAACGGGCAGATGGGAGGTGAACGCGTAATTCACAGCAGATCCACAATTTGATTAATTTCCCTGCTTTTCCTGCTGGAGAATTCTGGATTTTATTGGCCGTTAAAAGGCACCGCGCTGCCTGATTTTGGAGCAGAGCCGTGCCAAGGGGGAGACACAACATCGGGGCTGGCTGTGGGGACCTGCTGGAGTGGGAATCAGGTGCATGGGCTTAGGGCGAGAGTTTCAACATTGTGGGATTCCCTCCTGAGGGATAATTGCCCCCAACACGGTTTCCAGAAACCAGCTTGTCCCAGGGACCTGGCTTGGTGGGGAAGGAGGCTGCTGCTGGCCCAGGACAAAGCCTTTCCGCAAGCCAATGGGACCCTCGTCCAGCCGATTTCTCCCTCCCTCTCTTCCTTTAATGCTCTCCCCCATCCCTCCCCCTCACACTGAGCTGCTGGGATCGGCCCCCCGCAGGAAAAAAACCGCCCAATTTGTCATGTCATGTCCAGCTGTTAACCTCCCGTTGCCGAGCCATAGGGAAGACTTGCTTTCTTCTATTTATTTATTTGCCACTTGGACAATGGAAGGCCTCAGGCCTGCTGAGCTCTTCATAATAACGCCACCAACGATCCCCCCCTCTCTGCACGCCTCCCCCCCAGTCAGCAGCACCAGCCGAGGAGCTGCAGGTGTCAGTGGGCATTAACCCGTGCAGGACTCCCAGCTCCCTTGAAAGGCCTGGCTGCTGCTGGGGAGGCAGCCAGCGAGGGACATTGCTGGGCCTGGGAGGTCCCTGGGGCCAGGCTCATGTGGAAAGCCTAGCACAAAAGGGGAGCAGAGGGAAAGGCCAGCCAATAACCATTGCTCCGGAAAGCTTATCGTGCCACTTCAGGGATGCTTGGCTTGGGGGGGAGAATGAGGATGTCCAGCCACCCAGAGAGATTCAGTGGGGGGGAGGCAGGCTTGGCATAGCCACTGCGGCCACAGGGACACTTAGCAACGGAGTTGAGGGTATAGCAGCCCACAGGCTGGCACCTGCTGGCCCTGCCAAGCCCTGCCAGCACCCAGGCTGGGGATGCTCAGTGGCTCTGCCCCCTGCCAGGGTTACCCCACCAGGCACATACAGGAGCAGTGATATGGCTGGGCTGGGGCCAGAAAAATTGCTACAGAGGCCAGGCTGTGTCTTGGAGGGGAAAGGCACCAAGCCCCTGCTTCACATTCCCACCCAGGCTGCAGTGAGGAGCTCCAGGGTTGAGGCCAAGAGCTGGGCACCTTGCTTGGGCTCTGTGTCCCCCCAGACAGCGAAGCCTGGGGGAAGCTCCATGGCTCCTGTCAACTGCCCCTTCATAACAGGTGGGAGGCACAGGGCCTGCCACCTCTGCAGGGACACAAGCCCATGTGCCCAGGGCACCACACTCTGGGTTGGCCTTGCAGGCAGCATGCTGCCAGGGCTGCAAATACATTGGCAACTGGGTTTCATGTGCATTTGCTCCTCTGACAATAAAATGCCTCTCGGGTTACTGGGAAGGTAGCGGCGCCGAGCAGACGAGGAAGGAGCACACGCGGGCCTGTAACTCCTTCCTGTCTGCCCGGCTGTCTGTCAGGCCTTCCTCCCCCTGTCAATGTCACTTTATTTGCTGCTAGGGTGGCGATAGGATCACTATTAAAAGCACAAGTAGTAGGCATTAAAATGCATTTCAGTTAGTCCGGGATAATAAAGGCGTGCAAGGGGAAGGGGGAGGTGAAAAGAAGGAAGTTTTAACTCGCTAATAAAAATCAAATGCAGGCAGTTTGCAGGAGCGAGCGGCTCGGCGCTTCGCCTTTCTCTTGTTAAGGGCCTGCTGCCATAAATAACTTCCCTGAGCGAAAGCAGAGGAGAGCGGGAGAGCGAGGACGCAACAACACAAAATTTTTCATTTTTCTCCATAAATCATTTCAGCGTGTGATAATATTTGTTTTTTCTAATGAGTCTCCTGTGATCCATTCCGGGAGCTAACATCAGGGCCTGTCAGGGCGTGATGTGTGGGGCACTTCAGCGCTTTACAAAAACTGCCGCCTCTACAGATTTCCCCCCCTGCCCCTCACTTATGCTCAGGATGAATGCAGCCAATTTTTTTTCTTTTCTTTTTTTTTCTCTGGGATTTCAGGATCTCTCTCTTTTGGCATGAAGCTCTTCGGAATTAAGCACTGAGAAGACACCTCCCAGAAAAGCAAACCATCTCTCTGTTTTTTTCCTTTCTCTTTGTCCTCCAGAACAGGGAACAGCCAGGACAGGCAGCTCTTAGGGTGAGAAAAAGATGGATGCTAATGGGAACAAACCCAAATGAACGCTGGCACTGAACCCCCCAAAGAAGACTGGCAAAAGGCAGCTCCCCAGAGATGGTTTAATGTCCAATGCCTGCCACACTTGCCATGCCCCCGGGCAGCACTAGCACTGATCAAGATCTATTTGAACCTGCATGAAGTCAGACACCACCAGAAATACTACAGTGACCGCAGGAGGTTGCATTTCCACAGAGCACAAGCCCACACCCCACACACATCTTTTGGTCAAAGCCCAAGAGCTTCACAGTCAGGACTTTCTAATCGAAAGCCTCTGGGCCAAAAACCTGTTTGTTTCTGGAGCTCACCACCCCTGTGGTGGTGACTGTGTCCCATGAGAGCCCAAGCAGTGGGATGAAGTTTCATTGAGATTCCGTCCATTCCTTCACCCTTACTGGCTCCTCAGTACTCATTCCTTAGCCCAAAGAGCAATCTCAACTAAGTGAGACACCGGGAGATTTCAGACCTGGAGAGGAGAGCAGGTTGGGTTAGGGGTCAGAATGAGACTGCATGCATTCGCACCCAGGTGACCAGATTGGCATCAGCCCTGGTTATGACAACCAGAAATTATGACTAATAGCTCAACAAGGTGCTGAGCAACCAAGCTGGTGGATTCTCTGCTGTGGACAGAAGTATGGCACCATGGTACCATGTTCCCTGTCCTAGCAAACACCAATGGACCATGGAGACTGACTTCAGCCTGTACCTTGGTACACATCTAAGCCATGCTGTCAGGAGAGACAGAGGATGCTGCTGGTGCCTTACAGTCTAATTTAAATGGGAAGTGCCTATATTCAGGGACTTCTGTCCTTCATCAGAAACATGGTTGGACTCCAGGAACCTCAGTGAGGAAAAAAGGGAAGAAGAAAAAGTGGGACAGAAAGTATCATATACAGAAAACAGAAGAAAGGAACCCGGAAGCAAACTTCAGCTGAGATCTGTCTCTCAGTAGCTTGGAAATCAACAAAGACTTTGAAGATGCGTCACTCTGAGCATCACACACCAAGAGCAGTCAACTCACCACAATCCTGTGCTACAAGAAAGCAGAATATCTCTACAGGGCTGGAAGCCAAGACCAACCCTCGTTCCTCCACAGCTCAACCCAGGTGACAAAGAGCTCGTTCTGGCTCAGTCTGATCCTTCTCCTTGTTCCTGCAATCATCACCATGACTGCCAGAGCCAAGGCTGCTCTTAGCATCACCATCATCATCAGGGTTATTATTATTATTAACATCATTGTTATGGTGCTTCCAGAGGAGGCTCTTAACTCCAGTCGTCAGGATAAAGGCAAGCTGGTGGCATCATCAGGGAGTCATAATGGTACGGGGCCCAGCTCAGTGTGTGTTTACTCTCTGCCAATGTATGTGAGAGAAAAAGAGAGAGAGGTAGTGAGATAAACACTGTCATGGGCCGCTTCCATCATCTACTCACAAGAGCATAATAAAGCCCTTGTAATATACTAGAACTTGTGTGGTCCCGGGGTCTAATTTGCATACTAATTACTCAGTGCAAATGGGAACGAGAGGTAGGGGGAGGGCGTGCGGGTGAGGGGGACTGGACTATTTGCTCTGCCGTTTCATATCATGCTAACAAGCTAATCCGGCGTGCAGTTAGCTCCTGATATATAACTGCTCATTAGTATTATAATAAAGTACATGAAACAACCATAAAACGTTATATACTGCACAAGTGTTGTTTTCTTGCCAATTATCTGCGGGCGGATTTATCACCGCAGTTGTTGCAAATTCCCCTTGGTGAGGTTTGGGTTGAATAAAGAAAGGTGTTGGTGTGAGGGGGGAGTGGGGGGGCTGCTTTCAAGGGGGAGAACATGTGTTTTCTTAAGTAGCACTTACCGATGCGCCATTTCATATGAGAGAGAGGGTGAATGCTGCATCCTTAGGAGGCTGAGAGGGGAAGGGAGCCCAGCGCTCCATGCTCAAACCAAGCAAACTTCTGTCCATAAGGGAAAAGGGACCAAAGCTCTTAAGGATAGACTTCAACCTGGCAGAAACCAACTGAGGACAGAGCAATGTCTTTTTCCTGCTACATGATAGAAGGAACACGGCCAGTAATATGAGACAGAAATGTAGCTTAATTTGACGTGGAAAGGGCTCACGAATTCCTCAGAGGAGCCAAATCCAACCCAGAGCTGTCCCCCAAATCCTGCTGCATCTTCTCCCCACCACTGCTCTAGGAGTCTGCAAGCATTCACGAACCACAGCACCCAGCACAGCTCCAGTCTGTGCACTGCTGCTTGCCCTGTGGCTGATGTTTCTGCCCTTCCAGCCCTTAGCACTGCCCTAAAACTTGCTGAGCAGCTCTGTATTGCAGTGAAAGTCATGAAAATCAGGTGTTTCGCTGCTCCAATGGGCTGGTCAGAGGACACCATCCCCTGCCCTCTGACAGGCACGGCGGCAGTTACAAAACTCTCTGATAGACATAAGCAGAGCGCAGTGATTTGCAGCCCCTGGTTTGTGGCCCCTGAGGGTCTGTGGATTACTTCTCAGCTACCCAGGAATGCTAAACAAGAAAAGCAAACTGAGGATCAAATACTGCTCTGCATGTGGGCTCTACACCTCCAATGGCAACCCCCTCCCTGGGATGCCACAAAATGAGAAGAGGCTGAAAGCTGTTGGGAGGATGTGGATGGCAGAGCACTCACAGTAGAAAGGGGCTGGATGGTGCTACCAGGAAAACCTGCTGCACCCATCAGCAGTGACAGGGCATGGTGTGCCGACCCCTGCTTCAAACCTGGAAGGATGTGTGGCACATCCAGGCTGCAGCCTTCCCAGAGCATACACAGAGGTGTGGGCTCAGAGTCCTTCACTGATGTTCTCTCAGAAAAACTGTGACAGCACCAGGGACCCTTCCTGCCCCCAACAAGACACACTGCCTGCCCTTGAGGCTGCACATCCTCCTGCCTTCATAGGTGCTGGCAGAGCTTGCTGAGTATGACGGGCACCATGCGCAACCCGTGCCCACGCTCAGCTCTTTTCAGAGTTGCTCTTTGCTCAGAAAAGCACCACACCTCCCTGAACCTACTGCTTCACATCTTCCTCTCACATGTACATCGCAGCCAGGCCCACATGCAGATGCAACAGGTACTTTTAAAGCTTGTACCCACCTCAGCATCCCACTGTGTCCTCCCAGCGAAATACCTCTGCAAGAGGAACCCCCCAGCTCCCTCGCAAAGACAAACTGCAGTGAATGGGCTTTCATATCACCCCCCTACACCCCGTGTTGGCACGCTTTGACCCAGATGTGCACTGCCTGGTGTACACAAGGTTATGTTTTCAAACACTTAAGCAAGGCGATAGGAAGACACATGTTCTCTTCCGTGGAGACCCAGCGGCATGAATCCCACTCATTTTCCTGCTTACAAACAGGGGTTACGAATGCACACACACCACCACCACCCCCCCGCCCCGGGTATTTCAAACACAGCCATTCTTCCTCTCTTTCTCTCTCTCTCTCTCTCTCTCTCACACACACACACACACACAAGCCCCTTGCTGTGAAGCATTTGCTTATTTATGGCTTGTTTTTGTCAAGCGGAGGCAGGACTGACAGCTCTCAGTGGTGGGGCTCTGTCTGTCTAACTCCGTAATAAGACGCATGATATCCATTCTGCTGCCAGCGGGGAGTGAATCACGCCAACCCCGTCACTCCCTCCCCGGTCCTGCCAGAGCCCTGCTTCGCCTTGACAAACTCCGCAGCTTGTTAGCATCACAATATTGGGAGCAAAATGTGACCCAGGGCTACCATGCCCCCTCCTTGCTTGGTCTGAAAAGAGAGGGGGAAACACACTGGCTCGAATCTTGACACCAAGGGAAGGCACAAATCCCCCACAGGGCTTTAAAAGGACTTTAAACCACTTTAACGAACTGATCGGAGAGGAAACACCTCCCTTTGGGAGAAGGTCGCTGAGCAAATGCCAGCACTGGCTCCGTCCTGCTCTGGTCCTGCCCGGACCTGCGCTGGGGCACTAGGGATGGCATTTCCCAGACCCTCTCTCCTGCTGGTGGCCTGGCAGCATCTGCCTCCCGCCTCTGCTGCCTAAGGGATGAGGCCATGAGCATCCCAGCCCAGCGAGGTGAAGGAGGCTTGTGGGACCCACTTCCTGCCGCTGGTATCCCAGGCTGGGCCAGGATCGCAGATATGTATATATTTTAATATATGTCCCACAGGAGACAGTGCAGGAGCACTGCAGGACCCTGCTCTCCCTCCCCAAACCCCTCCAGTGACCGGGAAGGGAAATCCTACTTACAGCTTGTTCCCAGGAGATAAATAGACCTCAGTAAAAAGATTGCTACATCCTTTCAATAAAGATTTTTTCCTCTTTCCCAGACAGCTTGTGAAATGTTTTAAAAGCTTCTCACATTTCCAGTGAAACCCACAGAGAAGAATTTTGCTTGTTATCAGCCCTGGAAGCCCCTGATAGACGGATGATATTTTTCCCCCTCCTTTCTCTCTCGCACTCTCTTTTTTTACAAGCTGAAAAGAGAGTCACAGTGTGTTTTATAACCGGCTCTCTGCATTTCAAAAGCTCAACGAGAGCTCTCTGCTAACCCCGATAAGCCCAGGGCTCTTAGTGTCTTAAATACCTTTGACAAGCTATACATTACAACGCTAATAATTTGCCAAATTTGCGCCCATAATATGATATCTGTAAAACGTCAAGGGTGGTAATGCGATTAGCGGCCTCAAATGAAATATCGAACATTCAGCGTTTAGGCCCTGAATAGGGGAGAAAGGAAAGGAAATCAATTTCAAAAGCAGGAGGGAAAGAAGCGATAAGCGTGTAATAAAAAGGGAGAGAAGGGAGCATGGACAGGCCGGGAGAAAGAGCATCTTGTTTTTCATTCTTCCCTTTTTAAGGCGTTCAAGCCTTAAAAGGAAAAAAAAACCCCAACAACCAAAAAAAAAACCCCTCCACAAACAAACATCTCTGAATGCAGTTGGTTGCAACTCTAGGAAATAACATTTGGCCACCCTAACAACCCCAGGGTTTGGTTGGCGGTGAAGGTGGGGGAAGGACTTGCTGTTTGCTCTCTGATCCCCCCCATCCAACTCCCCGCCCCGAACAGTTCGGGTCCATAAAACACAGGATGTGAAATTACAAGTAGTCTGAGGGTGGGCTACCCCCTCCTCTCTCCCCCACTCAAGGTGGGGGAATCGTTATGTACTAATTATCTGAAACCACTCTGAGTAGAAAAGAAACTGTCACATACCAGGCTGTAGACTAAATAACAAACATCCCACACCTGCGGCTTTATGAGCGCTCCCTGCGCAAGGCGGGCAGGGGGAGGGAATTCCCCGCTCCCCACCGGCACAGTGGACAGGCTCCTGCCAGGATGGGGTACCAGATGCCACAACCCAGAGCTGAGCAGGAACCGGGCCCTGTGAGCAGACTGAGTCTGTATATGAATCTCACTGCTGCTGTTGTCACTGGCTTTGCATTTGGTTTGGCGTGAAAATGAAGCTTCTGCCAGCGTCTGGATGGGAAGGGGACCAACAACAGGGACAGGAGGGGAGGAGGAAGTCAACAGTGTCAGGTCTGTCCTACAGAACCAGACAGATCTCGACACTGTTGAGACAGCAAGGGTGGGAACAGGTTGCAGCAGACCCTCAAACCAGCACAGCTAAGGAGAACATCCATGGAGACACTGGAGGAGCAATCAAGCAATGACTCCGGTCCTTCTTCACTGCAGCTGGAGCCTGGAGCACAGCATGACTTGTGGGTGTTCATCCATGTTCCACTCTGCCTGATGGGATAAGAAAGGCTGAAGCAGCATGGCAAGGTCAGCCCACTGCCAGCCCCACGTACCTGGTGGGGCTGGCAGCAGGCTCAGAGGTCTGCAGGAAAGCTATGATGTACACTTTGCATGGCAACAGCTTCGTTGTTCTTGGCCCCTCTTGGGCTTCAGCCTTTGAGCCAAGGCTGACAACAGAGGGGAGAGCAGAGTCCCTGCTACTATGTGCACATGCCACCAGAAGCTGGGCTGAGGCCTACCAAAACCCTTCCATGGAGGATTGATGATGGTACTTTGACACCACCAAGTCCACAGGAGACAACTTTCAGTCAAGGAAACACCGACTTAGATTTGCCATGCAGCCAGGGGATTTAAACCAAAGTCTGTTAGTGACTGGGACATGGGCTGGAGGGGAATTAACCCCAAAATGCCATCTGCAGAGTACATACACCCTTGCTGGAGTACTGAGCTCCACTCACTGTTGCAGGGAAGGTGCTGGATTAAACAAAACATTTGTTTGCTTCCCAGCAGTGCAAGTCCTGTGGGTTTCCCACCCATGGCATGGAGATCTGCATCAGTTTGGCAGGGCGAACAAATGCCATCTCTGCCTCTCACCTGCATGGTAAGAAGGGTCATGAGCACAGGGCCATGCTTGAGGATACTCAGTCCTAAGTAAGCCCCAGCAGGCAAGCCTGGTGCTGGTGTCTTGGGGCTTGGCCACCCCTTCTATAGGCAATGCAACACAGCATCCTCCCTGAAAAACCAGCTCTCAGGCAGTGAAACAGCCAGGACTGTTGCTCCAGTGTCAGGGTGCTCCCCTTCTTTCTCCCATTTCAAGCAGCAGGTCATCTGACTTAATGCTCCTGGGTCTGCATCTGCAGCCCAGCTTAGCAAGCACCTCTGAACCCACCTCATGCAGGGACAATTTATGCTGGCCCAGTACTAGTGATGGGTACAGCAGAGCCAGAACAAACACCTGGATGGCCACCAGAAGCACACCTTATTGCAACCTGAAAATCCTCCAGACCCTTCCCAAAGGTGCTAAGGTCTCCAGGTGGCCCTGCCTGGGGCAGTTGGAGAGCAGAAGGTGCTGGTCCCCAGTGGGAATGAGAAAACATGCTGGTGCAGGGGCAGAGCACGTGCCCCTTGGCCAAGCATGGAATGGCCATTACAGGGCCACTTCTTGCGGCATCACGAGTCATTAAAGCCAAGAGTGCTTGGGGAATCATCAGCACCAGCCAAACGACTTCCCCAGATGTGGCTCATTCGCAGGATGTGGGAGCCCCCACGGACACCCACCTCCGATCCCAGCTCCTCCAGACAAAACATTCCCAGCGTTAGAGTCTCCACCCAGGACCCCGCTCGCAGGGGCTTTCTAGGCCATTTAGCAGGAGGCACTGTTTGGTTTTGAACAGATGTTGCCTTCCCCCTGCCCCCAAGGTCCTCAGCAGCTCTGCTGCCTTTGAGCCGGCAAGGCAAACGAGTTTTGCACACTTGTTTAAGGTCAGTCAGGTGCATGCGCACAAGCACGCACACTCGCACAACAAGCTCAACTTGGGGGGGGACAGAGAGGCACCCCAAGGTAAAGCAAAGCAAGCCTGTGGAAGAGTTATGGCTATGCTCATTCTTTACCGTTAAAAACACTTCCCTTCCCCATAGCCAGCCAGCGGCACAGGCATCGGGACTTTGAGTTCTCATCTCTAAAGTGGAGTTAAGCATGTTCTCTGTCCCCTCAGGGAGATGTGGGGGGCTGAGGCAGCTGCAGAAGCAGGGACCAAGGAAGGGCCATCACCTGGTAGACTACAGCACTAGATAATCCGTGTGGGCTTGGTGGACAAGCACAGAGTTTCTGTGTTGTCAGCCACCTAGGCTGAAGAACAGCCAGCCACTCATATTGTAGAGGACAGATGTGCTTATTTATTCCCAAAACACCACACCAGGGTGGGCTACTTGGGTCTGAAAACTTACCAAGTGCCCAGGAAGCCCATGCTACCCTCCCAGAGCATGGCACACCACTTCCAACCCAGCTACAGAGGGAACAGCGTTTCCTGGGATTTGTCATTTCGCTGCTCAATCTGGTCCAAATGACTATTGATCCCTTAACACAGAGGTGTAACAGCAGCCCTCAGGCACTTTCACTGCTTTAAGCTCCTTGTCTCTTTCAAACTGTACTACTGCAAATCTACTGGTTTTGTTTTGGTCAGAATGGAGACATCTGTACATGCCCCCATCCACCATTCCCACAGGACATTCAGATATTCCACACTGTGCATCGCAGCTGCCTGCTTGGGATCAGTCCTTGAAGAATATTGTTCAACTTCTACTGGGTGATGGGCATCAGGAGCCTTGAACTTCTTTACTAGGCACACTTAAAGGTTCTACATCAGGAAAGTAAAAGAATTTGGACCTTTTCAACCAATAAACCACCATGCAGGCACACATCCCAATTCAATACCTTTTTGCCTATAAGATGAGTACCCCAGCTCCAAGACAGTGGAATTTGTAACTCGATGCACTCTAGAAACATCTGTCTTGTAGAATAGTTTTGTGACCCAAATTGCAGCAATGCAATGTGTCACTGCGCTGGCAGGGCCATGTGTGTGATAAGCAAGCTTCAGCACAGTATGCACACACTTCTTGAGGGCTCCTACAGTACAAGTTTGAGTCCCTGTCCCAAGCAGTGTATATAAAATCACACAGGCACACACAATTCCAAGCTGCTGTTTGCAGTCTCACCTCTAAGCCTGTGGCCACTTTTTAACTGAGGGTCTTCAGAGCACAATCAGCCCAGACTAGTATTCCAAGGGAAAACAAGCTGACTGATACATATCGAGCAAGAAAATGTGCAAGGGGAAGCAGCAGGGAACACCTGGGTGACAGTAGGGGACATCAAGCTGGACCTGAGCTTACACTGTGATACAGCAACAGGAAACATGCCGTGTGGTCCAAGAGTCAGAGCTCGAACTAGTGTTTTTACTCTGGCTGGTGCTGACATGACGGTGTAGAGAAAGGACATTGTCCCTTGGGACAGCAGTGCTGGAGAGAGGCAAAGACGCTCTGGAGTGCAGCAGGAAGAGATCCTGGGAGATGATCAAGGAGCTGACTAAGGTTGGGGGAGCTGTGGCTACAGTCAAGGAAGGAAGTTCATCGGGTCTGACAATGGGAGAGATACTGTGGACCGCTGCTCTCTGAATACCAGAGCAAACGTTAAAGGAAATGCCATGTGCTGAGGGCTAAGGGGAGGCAGGCACGGCGCTGCCTTGGCGCTGGTTTGCTCAATGTACATCACTCTCACTGTCCTCTGCATGCACGGGCTCTTACAGCCCCTACACGGGAAGGAGACAAATAGAAAGGATCTCGCTCAGTGGTGTGGACAGCAAGGAGAAACAGATACCCCTGCCCACAGCCCCTCCCTGCTGCTCCAGCTTCTGCGCCCTGCCACGCTCCTCGCTTTCCTATGCCACCAGCCTTGGCACAGCTGAGCCTTGGAGAAATCTCAGTGGGGTCCTCACATCCCACCTCTCCTGAAGGAGATTTCAGTGGCACTGGCTTTCAGCATCTGACCCGGCGCTTTAAAATCCTGGGCGCTGCGCGGAGGGGCTCTCTTGTTCAGGGACCCGCATTCTGACTTTGATTAAGTGATGGACATGAAAACACACACAGACACAAACATAGTGCGAGGCAACATCCCCAGAGGAATGGGAAAAAACGAGAGATAAAAACCAAACAGCCGTTTTCACCCCCCAAACCGTATAATTTTGTGTAAATTTTTACTTTAAACATCTCTTTTTTTCCTGAGCCGTGATATAGGCCCTGTCAAAACCAGGGCCAATTACTGCCATTAGGTTCCCATTATGTCACTGCTTCTCCCCCCATTATGAAGGTCTTCGGCACACAGAGCTATAATCTTCACTCACTCTCGCTCCATCACTCCCAGAAGGAACAAAATTGTTTAAAAAAAAATAAAGCCTTTATTTTGCCCCTGTCAACTCTGAAAAGGAAGGAAGGGAAAAAGAGAGAGAAAGAAACTGGTAAAGTTTTTAACTGTGAGGTTGCCAAAAGGACAGAGAGAAAGTATTCAGCACAGCCGAGGCGTGTGAAACTGGGGTTGGCAGGAGGACTCTGTAGCATCACCCAAATGAGTCGCTCTCCTTATCCCTCACTGGGGAGATATTTGCTTCCCTTTACCTCTGCCAAAGCAGACCTGTGTTAAGCCTGACTCTGCAGCTGGGAATAGAGAAATGGAGAACAATTGTCGGGAGTGGCACATAGGCCAAAATTCATGTTCCACGTCATGCTCCTCATGCCATGGGTTACAGCAATCTGCTACTAAAGCAACCACCCTGTCTGCTTCCAAACACCAACCATCCTCTTCACCCAAAGTGCTGGCAGCAAGCCTGGAAGTGTTCTGAAAGGGTTCTTGGATACACAAGGACCTGACATCTGCTGCTGTCAAGGCAGAGACTGCAAGATCATGCCCAGGAACAACAACCAGCTGTGGAGGGCTGAGATGTCAATGCTCTGAGTCCTCGGGAGCCAGAGCCCACAAGACCCACCAATGAATACATCTGGGAGTGGAGCTCAGCAGGGGTGTCAGTTCATGAAGGATGATGAGGGACAGGCACTTGAGGAGGCTGCTCTCATGTCAAAGTAAAAGCAGCCCTGGTCCAGGGGCCCCAGAGAACATATCATCCCAAACTCATTCACGCCTGGCAACAGCTAGCAAAGACCATGTGCCTGGGCATCAGAAAAGGCCTGCTAGGCATGTCTTCAAAAACTCTGCTGGTGCTTTCAAGCTCTGTTTCTCCCTAGGATGCTGGGAGAGGGAGTGCAGCGTCTGCAGTTGTCCACAGTGTTCTCAGGGGTCAGGCAAATAGTGCAGTGAGTGCCGATTCCAGGGAAAGCAGCAAGAGGCTCTGCTCCATCACACCCATCACTGCATGTCTAAGCACCCTGTGTCTTCCTTGATGTTGTTCACTGTTCTTTCTTGATCCCACTATCTCTCATTTTGTGCAAGGTTCACGTGAAAGCCAGAGGATGGATCTATCCCATCTTGCTATGAGAGCTAGATATGGTCAGAGCAGCTCCAATAAAATGAACTAGAGACACTGAAATGCAATACCCGATCCATCTCCCTCCGTGCCAGTTAATTCAGTCCTACGGCTCCATTTTGGTCAAGACTGGAGATGGAAGCAGTGTGGGAATCTGATGAGGTATCAAATAACAGCAAAAACTCAGACCAGAGCATCCAGGGAGAGACACTGCTCAGCAACCGCATGGAGCTCGCGGCCCCACGATGTGAGGAAGGAGCACATGTCCTTTCCGCCCAGCTGCACTTCTTCCCTGTGCCCTTGCTCACATGCAGTTCCCCAGACACCGACTACAAATCTTCCAAACCTTTCTCTGTTCCCCCTTGTATCCCTGCCTCCCATTGAAAAGTGCTAAAACCAGCAGCTCCCCTCCCAAACTAGAGTCCTTCCTCTCCCCTCGTGGCTCCCGCACCCCTCTCTGGGGACCCCCTGCAGATGACAGCATCTGGCAACTCCAGAGCCGCAGAGAAGGGGCACAATTTGCCCCTAAACAAAGAAACATCATCTCTGCTAAAGCGATTTCCACCCTCAGTGAGACCTCACAGAGCCATCCTCCCTTTGAATGCAAAGGTCTCGCCCATTCCTCTGCAGAGAGAGGGAGGGAAAGAAAGGGAATAGCAAAAGAAAAGGCGTGGGGGGGGGGTCAGGGAGGGAGGGGGGGGACACACAGTGACAGACACTTTGGCTTTCCCGAGCGAAAGGCTGAGCCAGTGCAATGAAAGCGCTCAACAGCGGCCCACTGAGCTGTCACTTATGCGAGCCTGTGTGAGCAAGACACAGAAGAGGGCCTGCGCCCGCCAATCGCCCCGCTTTCCACCAAGCCCCCTTTTGTTTTTGTTTAAATCAAATCAAGGGCTGCTTTAAGATGTGCAGCAAAGCAATTTGCTGAGTATTCTTCCCCCCGTCGTGCCAGCAGCAGCCCCTGGTAACTGGGAGGCTGCCCACATGGTGGGGGACACCCACGGTCTGCTCTTCCCCGGGGAGCTGCAGGCCAGGGAGGGAGCCCTGCAAGGGGGCATGGCAAACGTGGGGCAAGCAGGCACCAGTCTGCTCCTGCAAATGGCAACTGCCCCTGCTTGTCTGCTAGCCCAAGAAGCGACAAGCTCCAGCTGCAGCCGAGGGCTGGGAGGGACCTGCACATCCCAGTGAGCTCCCATCCTGGCTGCAGAAGTCAGTGGATTTGGGATGCTGGCTCAGGGGGGCCACTTTTCTTCCTTTGCTTTGCTTCGCCTGGCCTCACCCAGCTGCGGGAAAGGGGTCTGAAGTGGAGATGTGAAGGCTGCAGCAAAGCTATGGCCTTGCTGTCACTCACTGGCCCCCTTGTCCCGGCTTCTGCCGAGTGGGACAGAGCAGCCTGGGCCCAGGGACAGCCTGTATTTGCTTTGATGGAAAGTGAAGGTCCTCCCTCCCCAGCCTCCAACCTACATGGCTGTGGATGGACCCTTAGGATGTTCAACAACCAAGGACAAAGACTGGGCCCAGGCTCTGCAGCCACCCCTCTGTCTGCTCTGTAACCCCTGTATGAGCACTGTGAGGGAGCACAGGCATGAGGACATCCCCATTGGTCTTTCCCTGGGGAAAAGTTGATGCTGCCATGCTATGTGTGGGAGAAGAGAGCTTACTGAGGAGGAAAACTGAAGAGGAGGAGGGTGTGGAGTTGGGAGGGCTCAGGAGGGTTGCTGAATTGCTTGAGGAGGAAGGTTAGAGATGAGCTGGAGGAGCAAGAGCCTGTGTGCCTCTGCATATGGGTGAGCAATTCACATTCCCAGTCCCAGAGGAAACACAAGCGAGGAGATATGGGAATGACAGGGGTGGGTATGCTCCTCAACACCTGCAGCCTGACTCCACTAGAAACAGGGAGCAGCCTGGATTTCCAACTCATGGAACAGACTCAGCCATGACACTGGTCACCTGGTGATGATACCTGTGGTGAGTCCCTTGCTTCCTCATGGTTCATTTCTCCTGCAAAGTAAAGTAGTAACGAGGTTCATCGCCCTTGTGAAGTACTGGGAGTCCTGCAGCTGTAAAAGGAGCTTACAACAGGAAAATAATATGAGGATTATTGCAACTGCTAAGCCAGAGGAGTGGAGGGGAAAACACTGGTAGTGCTTCTCAAAGAAGCCATAGGATGGCTGTGAGGATCACAGATGAGCACAGCCTTGCTTCAGTATCAGGCAAATCGCTGGAAGCAATTCCAGAATTACAAACTGCATTAGATGGCTGTGATTCAACACACCCTATGCAGGGAAAGGCAAATACTGTCTTTTCCATGGGAATTGTCCCAGTGCCTCGGGTCAACAAGTGACTGGCAAGTGTTTGGGCTTTCCAAGTGCCTTTAACAGAGTTGCTCACAAGTGAGCATCTAGGACAAGTAGAGCCATCAGTGGGAAACAGACAGGATTCTCCCCAAAAAGCCACAGTAACTGCGACCGGGGAGACACATAAAAGCATCAGCAGCCAGCAGCAGGGACTCTGCATCCCACGCCAACCCTCACACCTCTACTGCACAGGCATGTTCACGTGAACCACAGCCACCATCCCAGATCAGGAGCAACCTTCTTCCCAAAGAGAATGAAAATACCTTTTCTGTAGAGGACAAGTGAAAATGGCCACAAAGGACATATACGGTACAGGGAGTGGAACAGAAGTTGTTCTATTAAAGTAACACCTACTATGCCTTTCCTTGGGTAATGGAAGATGGAAATTAAATGAAGAAGTCAAGATGAATGGCAGAAGCCCTTTACAGCTGATAAAAAGGCAATAGTTCTAGACAATGTGGAGTTAACCCCTGGGATACCTTGCCACAAGAGAGCGCTGAGGCTACAACCAGAGAGAAAACCCCCACTTAAACAGGATAATGAACAGTCCTAGGTTACAGCAACAAGAGTAAACAAACCCCGCATTGTCATTTTTTAAAGGAGTACTGACTCTCTTTCAACTGAGTAGGAAAAAGTTCCCCCGTGACCCGTTTATTCCAAAATCACAGACCTTTCTGAACCATCCCCTGACCCAGCCAGCATGTCCTGCCCCAGACGGGATGCTGGGCACTGTCCTGATTCCAGGTGTGTGGTTTTTTACATGTGCCCTCCCCTCGCTGCCTCCACACCCAGGATCCTCCCCATCCCGATGGCTTCCAAGGGGTTAAAATAAAACTCCCCAAGAAGAAGAAGAAAAAAGAGCCAGAAAGAGAAAGTTAATTGAAAATGCTGTTTAATTTTTCAGCTCCACTGGATTACACTGTGGCACAGATGGTTCATCAAGACAGTCTCTGTCTGTATCACTGTCCGTCCCAGCCTCTCCCCCCATCGCTCAGGAGAGAGGGGGAGGAAAAAAACACAGCAGGCAGTGGCTCAAAAAAAAAAAAAAAAAAGGCAACTTAACACAAAAGAGCATTCTGTGCAGCTCTTTTCAAGGCGCTGGGACAATGCTCCCAACTTGATCCCTTCATAAAGAAAACGTTTCGGGGTCAGAAAACAGGACACATTAAGCCCAGAGGAGCACATTGGCCATTTTACCGCTGACTTTCGTAGCTAGCTAGAGGGCTGCACCGGAGTTGGGTTGTTTTAGTTGTTTTTAAAGGCGGCAGACCTGTAGGAACAATCGCATTTGGGGTTTGGGGTGGCCTCGGCTCTCACCCGCCCGTACCACCCCGTGCTCCGGCGCAGCTCACCCATCCTTCTCTGCTGAGAGAAGTCTAACGGAGATGAAAGGCAGCCTCTTTAACTGGATTACCCTAACAAGCAACCAAACCAAAGAGACTAAGAAACAGCTAATTAAAGCTTTTCAGATACGCAGAGCAAATCCTTCCTCTTGCTCGTCCTTCCCTCGCTCAGCCCAATTCATTCATATTTCCCCTTATGCCTTATTAATTACTCAGTCGCTGCTCTAGGGAACAACGGGAGGGGGAAGGGAGGCAGGTGGGGAGTGTGAGAAAGGGGACCAAACCTATCCATGGGTCAGATTTTCAGCATTGATTTGGCTTTTGCCACGGCTACAACCCATTGATTCTTAAGCTTAAATTGATGATTAGCACTTTCTGATTGAAATAACTCCTGGATCCTTGCAAAGAAAAAAAAAAAACACACTTCTTTTGTGTAATAATTTGCTCTGCTAATCAAGCTATTTCCCTTCCCAGGGAAGGGAAAACTCTCTTATTTTTAATTCCTGGTAAGCATAGTTTTTCTGAGTAAGATGGGAAGAGAAGGCAAAGCAAAAAAAAAAAAAAAAGAATTTTTCTGTGTACCAACTTTCCAGCCCGGTAACTGTTGCATTTGGGCTAACAGCCAAATCTTAACTCCTCAGCAAAATTCCAATTAAAGCTTTTTCAAAGATGACATGCACCTGGGAGATTTTTGTGGTTGCATTTTCCATATTGGGTAGATAAGCTATAGAAAGGCCAAACCAGAAGGGTCCAATCTCAAATGAGACAGATTCTGAACATCTCAGAAGACTCCTGGCCAGGCACCCAGGAGAAGACTGAGGACTCCATTACAATTAACCCCCCTTTCTCGGCTTCCTCATAGTAAAACAAATACTGCCTTGGCCCACACAAGGGTGTTCAGCTGCTCTGCATCTGGCCAACTCCCCATCACCCCATCCCATCATGCCAGCACACACTGCATGACCAGGAAACTTCTAATTTTCCAGACAGAGGAGGTTTCTTCAACATGAAGGAGACTCAGGTGCTCCAGAGGAGTCCACAAGGCCGTGTCACTAAGCAGTAATTTTTCTACATCCAGAGATCAGATGAGAAACTCCAACCTTTGTTTCCACTGACTCTGGACCGAGGAGAGACTGGAGGCTCTGGGGCAGATCCCTGTCCCTCTGGCATAGCACTTTCTGGGTAGCTGTAAAACAGACACTCACGATCGGGCAGACTGGGGCAATGGCACCATGTCACAGCCTGGACCGCTGAGGTCCAAGGAAACTGAGCAGCTTTGTTAAAGATGACAGGAACAGCCCAGCACAGACTTGCTGTGCCACACGGGAGCTGAGCTGGCACTTGGCTTCCTTCTCTCCACCAAAAGTAAATGTCAGAAGCAAGCAATTCAGATGGCTTCACGTTGGGAACGAAAGGAGCACAGGGGTGAGAAAAGAGCCGGGTCAGCTCCCAGGGCCCCGGGATGACTGATGCACCCACCGCAGCCGCCCTGCTCCGGGATGCTCCTATTGTCTGCAGTGCAACCTCAGCTGCCTTTCATGATTAAGAGGAGGGAAAGGGAAGCTCCCCCTTAGAAGGATCACAAATCCACGTTTAATTACTCCTAACAAGGTAATTATAGGACGACACAAACACTCTCCAGGCCCTGGCACCTTGGGAGCTGTGTTTTAAAAGCACACCTGCCTCCACGACCTGCTCCCGGCTGCCTCCTCCTCGGCACGTGCGGTGCACGGGCAGCTGCCATGCCACTGCCAGCAAGCATGGGCACCCAGGAGCATCCTTAGCTGCTGCATGCGTGGGTACTGTTAGCAGTACAGAAAAGCCATCATTATTTTTGGGTTGGGACATGTGCTTGGGATTTCAGGCTGAAGGACATTGCCTGGCTTCTGTAAGAAGGTTCTCTCCACTGTTATATTTTTTTTTTCCCTTTGCTTTTGAAGGACCTGCCAGCTTCCCACCTCTCATCTCACCTGCCCTAAACAGGGGGCCGAGAGGTGGAAGGGCCGGAGCGGCCAAGAGGGAGAAGAGGCTGGAGGGGGAGGGGGAGCAGAGATGACTGGAGGGAGGTCGAGAGAGGAACGAAGAAAGAGGAAAGAAAAGAAAAACCCAGCAGTGCACCATGTTGCATTGTTCACGCTCAGACCTTCAATTTGCTCTCTGCATTCTCCTGCAGCGGGGAGAATGTTACGCTGGCTTAAGAGACAAATCGGACACAAAATAAAGACCAAGCACTCAGCAGTAAAGCAATTATCGCAACATTTTATGCCGGGCCTGTTCCTTTTGAAGGCAGCCTGGTGCTGCCCGCATGTACCTTAACCCGTTCCTAATAACCATAAAGTCACCATTATTTACGGTACAAGACATTAAATAAATAATGAAAAAGCTGCCGGCGACGGAGCGAGGCAAGTGGGGGTTGCAGGGAATCTCCCGAGACCGGAGCTGGCACTGGCTTAACCTGCGCTGCAGGAGGCAGGGGAAAACAACTTCCCTGGACCTGGGGAAGGGAGGATGTGTTTTTATTTTGGAGTGGCACCTCAGGTCCTGGAACCTGGCAGAGAGTAAAAAAATAAGACTGCGGAGTTTTTTTGAAAGAAGAGAAAAGCAAAACGGAGTTGTGTGGGGCTCACGGCCGAGCCACAGACCAAAAAGGTTCCTACAAGAAGGAGGAGAGGTGGCAGGGCCGGATTCTGACCTCCACTGGGCTGGTGTAAATCCCGGCGTAACGCTGCGGGAGCCAGGAGCTTGCAGGGTGCAACTGAGGCCAGAAGTGAGTCCCCGACAAGGAGACATCGACTCCCGCCTCTCTTAAATTGAGAGGTAAATAGATAAAAATCAAATATGAACACAAATATGGGTCATGGCAGGAGTTCCCATGGCCATGGTTCAAGCTAATGTACAAACAAAGGGAATATATCCTCCTTGACCTCCACCCCTCACCACCACATCCACACAGCCCCACCAGGAGCTAACATCTGCTCTCAAAAGTCTGATGAGCAGATGTTTGTGTATCAAACACCTCAGCATCTCCTTTTTCATGGTCTAGCTGCTTTCCCCAAACCTGACGCTCTTTTGAGCCCCCCCTTTTCTGACAATCTCCCTTTTCTGAGCAACACTAGGTCACACTCTGGGTGTCACACCCTGTCCACCCTCAGCAGCCTGGGCTGGTGCAAGCACCTCCTTCACTCCAGAGTCACACCAGAGTCACCTTGTGTCAGCAGCCCTGGGAACTTGTTCCATAGTGGTATAACAGCTCTTACCCTCAACTTCAGGGTTCCATGGGTGGTGACAGACACACAGACGGAAAGCAGGACACCACCTCCCACAGAATCTCAGCTCACTTCCAAAGTTGCTTGGGATAAGGGATACAAAGCATCTGAGGTACCAGCAATGCCCCCCCCCCCCCAAAGTAGGAGTAGATAGCTATCTTTCTTTGTAGGCAAGCCTTTAGGTTACAGTAAGTCCTGCAAAAGGGATGGCCAGGCTTTCCTGTCCAGCAGCACTTTCTTCTGATTGATTTTTAAAACAGACCCTCACAGCTCAGTATGGACATGCTGAAGGTGCTGTGACTGAAATCAGGAGAAATTAAATTGTGTCCTCCTGTGCCAAACATTGCAGTGACTCTGAGAAGCCACTCTGTATATCTCAGAGCAATCAGTATTAATTTTGCTACTGTTCTAAAGACAAAGAAAACTCCACACCAGGTAGGAAGGGCATATGACAAGAGTACTCTAAGAAGTATCATTTACATTGTGTGGTTTTCTGCTCAGGGCAAAGCTGAAGTATTCTTAGAAATGTACAAACACACCATGGAAAGAGAGAAGGATACCTCACCCCACACAGATGGTACCCTCACACAGCCACTGGCAAGCTGCTGGCTCCTCTCTGCTGAAGGATGCCAGTGCTCATCAATAGTCTCAACTTTAAAAGGAAAATCCAGGATGAAGTGAGGCTCAATTCAAACTATTCTTTGTACTGTGGAAATTCCTCCCAACTTATACTGAAATAAGATTTGGGAAAAGGTATTTCCCCAGGGGCAGGACTGAAGTTCTGGACCTTCTCACTTTTGAGGAACAGAGATGGGTTCTTTATGTCTTTAGAATATGAGACATCTCCATTTATAAGATCTAAGACCTTCTCCAGGCACCCGCTGATCCCCTCGCTCTGCTGCTTCTGAAGGATGCACAACAGGAAGAACTTGTGTCACTGCCGAGGGCACACTGGTCTGGCAGCACACACCTCTGGGACAAAAAACATTTCTGATCAAAACCCAAAGGTTGGTGGGACTGTTTTCTTTAAACCTGGAATGTCTGACTCTCTCTGTGACTGAGAATTGGGACCTATGATTTAGAATTCAGGTTTTGTCTCAAAAATGGAAAACAATCATATGGAAGCGTATTCTTTCTCTTTCCATGAGTTCTTCCACATGATTTACTCCAAGTTGGAGTTACTGTACACGGAACTGCAGCAACCAGGAGAAGAGGGCAGTGTTTGATTTTTAAAATCAGAGGTGTGCATCTGAATGGCCCATGTTGAGAGAGCCGAGATGTGCTCTTGGAAGTGCAGGTTTCTGGTTTTCTTAAGTCTACTCAAAACAAAGGAAAATAAGCTTTTCTGCAGCTGAATGGGAGAGTCGAATGCAGCCACACACAAAAGAGGAAGGGCCATCTGCACCATCTGATACAACCACTGAAGCTGGTACAGGTCCTCCCTACTGCCAGGCAGGCGGGGGGCTGGGGGGACGACAAGAGCCCGGGGGGCAGCATCGCCACGTGCAGGAAGGACACATTACTGGAGATGATGACAAGCTGGAATGAGTGATGCCCCTCTCCCCTAGACCTCTCCTCGGCCAAAGCTGGCACTGCAGAGAGGGCAATGCCCTGTCGCCTGTGTGCTGGGAAGGGGGCAAGAAGGGTGCAGAGGGAGGTGAACCAGCTCATGGAGGTCGCAGGGTGCTGCCCTCGCCTCCTCACGGTGCTGCGAGATTGGGAATTGCATGGCACCCATCCGAGGGGTGCTGCAGTGCCTGCCTGGCTGAACAAGCCTTTCCAAAGCCTGCACCGTGATAACAGATGTGGTGCCACATGGACCCTGCATTTTTGGGGAGCACCAGGCACCCCATGCCCCCTCCCTTCACCCTGGGGTTGTAAAGTGGAGTGCAGGGCAGGCAGGCACGGGGGTAGAGGCAGCTGCTCCCTGTGAGATCTGCTCCATTACACCTCTCAGAAAAGGGGAGAAGGGGTGGGAAGGGAGGGAGGAGGCGGATTTCTAGGCATGGGTGGGTCCATTCTTCACCAGCTTACGCAAGTCAAAGCTGCCACCGAGGTGGGGGGGACAAGCTAGGCAGGGGGTGGCCAAGTGCTTCGCGGGGGACAAGCCATTCAGGCGGGCTTGTGTTTCACACCCAGCACTTCAGATGAACATGCCCGCCTCAGAGCTACGGAGAAAGCCGCCGCAGCACCATCCCATCATCCCCCCCACGACACCCTCTCCTCGCGCCTGCCAGATAAGCAGACTCTGGGATGACACTTTTTTTTTGGGATGCCTAGCCCCAAAGCCAAACTGATGTCATTAAAGTGACTGCCCCCCACCCCCCCCACCCCCCCCCCCACCTCCCCAGCGCCCATCCACCAGGCTCAGCTGAAATGTAAACCTCCCCTCCTCTCCCCGCAACAAAAGCCAAAGGCTTTCAAAGCCAAACCTGATTGAAATTCAAAAACTTTTTCAGCCCCTCTCCCTCCTCCCCACCTTGAAAAGAGAGTGTATAAAACCGGGAGACAAAAGCCTCCCCCAGCCCACCCTCCGCATTGTCTGGCCGGGGCGGGTTCGGGCCAGCGACAAGGGGCACCCAGCCCTGCGGGGGCCCTGCTCCCCGCTCCCGGCCGCTCTGCGCCCTCGGCCGGGGGGGCCTCGCACGCCAAAACACACCCGCACGCACCAAAAATAAAACACTCCCAGCCTTTGTGAGGCGCACAAAGAAGAGCCCGGCGGTGATGGAGCCGGGCAGCGTGATTTACTCACCTGCCTCTCCAGCCCCCCGTGGATTTCTATAGGGGGAGGGGAGGGCTGGCCTTTGGTTTTACACCCCCTCCCGGCTTTTGTTGCTGTCCCCCCTTCTCTTGAGCCGGCATCTTCTGGGTGATCCTTAACCTTGCCACTGGCTGATGTCCCTCCCCTCTGTACCAGTGCTGGATGTCCCACTCAGTGCTGATGGTCCAGACATTGAGCCCCACAACTCCCTTCCCTTCAAGGGAGACATTTCGGGGTCATCCCTTTGAGGTGAGCTCCCCTCCACACATCTTCAGCTAAACAGTTGCTCCATTTTCCTCCCTAGCTCTGTATTCCCCTTGCAGAGAGAGAGAGATGTCTTCTACGTGAACCTTGCTCATGCCTGGTTATGTAGGAAGCCACCTCCACTAGCTCATCCATCCCTTACAGCCAAGACATCATCTCTCTAAGGCTGCAGAAAGGTGAGAGCACTCCTACAGCCCCACTGGGCTTCAAAGCCTCATGCTGCTGACCGGCCTGGGCAGTCCCCATCACCTGTCCCCAAGGGGCCAATGAGACACCTGAGCAACAGACTAGACAGATTAGATAGACAGACAGACAGATAGATAGATACATACACACACATACACATACATACATATGTACATAGACTTTAATGCCCAAACCACTCTGCAGGGCTGCTCAGGTGTGTCTGGTGCAGTTGGGTACCTGCACCAAGTAGAAGAACACTGCACTAAGCTGTGGTTTTTGGACATTAGCCACCGGCTTCCTGGGATAACCTCCCACAGCAGCACTTCTACCAATGCCATTTCACAGGAGCAGAAAGAGGGATTGATATTGCTACCACCAGCCCTCTCCAGAGCTTCCTCAGAGGCAGCAGAGGATCTAGTGATAAAACCTGTCCTTCCCCTTCAGGAATAAAGAAAAGAGATTGAGTGGCTGTGGCTACAAAGGTTTCTTCCCAGTCTAGCAGCAGGCTTTCACAGGGCAGCTCTTGGGAAGGGGAGATGGTACAGCCTAACACACACTGACAGCAGTCCATCGATTTGGTCTTTGCTCCTACATGCTCCGCAGCACCTCTGCTGCTGCTCCACTGCGACACCTCGAGCCTTTCCCTCTTCCCTTTAGTACAGCTCCTGCTGCCAGTCTTCCCTTCCTAGACTATAAGACCTCCAGAAGCAGTGCTCCTGCCAGCTCCATGCTGTCCTGCCAATGAGCCCTAGTCATAGCAGCAAGACATACAGGTACCATCACCGTGACCTGGCTGCACACACCCCTGACACTGAGTGGTCCTGTGCTCAAAGGGGACATGCGCCTCCAAGCTGTGACTTTAAAATGCAAGTTGCATCCCTCAGCAGACATATCCTAGTTCAGATGCTGCCACTGTGTGATAATCCATTTTTAAAAAGCTTTAGAACAGCTGATGTGATGCATAAGCAGAGACGAGGGAGTGCAGACATCAGGTTCTCAGAGCACCAGCCTAGACAGCTTTTCTCTGGGCCCTACATTCTCCACCAGTAAAAAGGAGGCAGTGACTCCAGCTCAAGCCTTTAAAGTGCTCTGACATCTTGAGAGTGAAAAGAAGTAGGTGTACAAAGTGCCAAGTATCAGCCGTGACTCCAGAGCTGGAGTCTCCTGGTTCCTGGCTCAGCTGCCTGCCCACACAGCTCCTTGGCTATCCGGGACAGGCTACTAAATCACCCAAAACCTTTGAGTGAGCCTGGCTTAATCAAATTTTAATTTTACCAAATTACCAGTGTGGGAGTGGTTGAATTTATGAACCATGGCAACCTGCTAACCAAGCTCCTGCTTGTTTTGGATTTTATTGGAAGTAAGACACTTTGTGACGTCTCTGTAAACAAGTTCTACTCAGAAAGGAGAGCTGGTGCAGGGGATCCATATAGAAGTGGGAAGAGGAGGTGAGGGGACAAACAAACCGGTCTGGGAAAGCAGGATTAGCCCAGATATTTGAGGAAAACTGTCCAAGGGCTGCCTATGCTGCACTTCTCCCCAACCTTCCAATATCAGCTTAGTCTCGTCCTGACACTTGCAGTACCATTGCCATCCACAACAAAGCTGTAGACTCTTGCATGGGGGATGTTCTGTCTCAAGAGATCTCCCTCATCCTCACAGCAAGGTCATGTGAACAGGACAGGCTTTCACCAGTGCACAGCACTGATCTCCCCACAGTCCCCAACAGTGTTTGAAAGCAATGCAAGCAGCTCCTAAAGCCCACGACACATGACACCAGCACTATCATAACTGTCATGAGCTAATACTGCTCCCAACCTGAAAATCACTTTCCCCCATAAAATACTATTACCTAGCAGAGGCAAGACCTGGTTGTTCCCATGCCTCTCCTGGCTGACATGGGAGAAGCCATAAGCAGCAATGGGACGTGAACACAGGTTCCACACTGGGATCTTACCTTCTTTGCCCAGGACACTGTCTGTCGTCAGAAGTCCCTAATTGGTTTAATACTGTGGTACTGCAA
The DNA here is from genome assembly GCF_964237585.1 of Gallinula chloropus. NCBI lineage: Eukaryota > Metazoa > Chordata > Aves > Gruiformes > Rallidae > Gallinula > Gallinula chloropus. The sequence continues at coordinate 11,084,169 of NC_140091.1, forward strand.
GACCTTCTGCTGTCACTGTCACTCCCGAGCCCACTCCTAACACCCAACACCAGCCACGTGGCAGCACAGGACCTGGGTACAGCATGAAGGACAATAACTCAGGCAGGCAATCACCTACCCTTCCAAAAATGTGATGCTTTGGATGCAAACCAGACACGCATTTCTACCAACAGGATCTATTCCCAAGGGAACAGACCAAAAAGTGACTAATTTGCTATGCCTGGTCCTTCAAAAAGTTGTTGCTAAAATATTGAATCTAATTTTTAAATTGAATGCGGCTCAATATCTTGTTAGTCAAATGTTACAGTATTTATAACTTAAATGTCCATCCAGAGAGAAATTATGATGCGTTTATAAATCTCCCTCAATAGCTTAAGTTAAAAACAAACTAGCCAATCTATCAATCAGCCTTATTCATTCATCTCAGCTATTGTGCGAAGAAAAGAGCAACATACGCAAGAGAGAAGCAAATGGCCTGAGAAGAGGCAGCTGAACGTATTGATTAGAGTTGAAAAAAAAAAAAAAAAAAAAAAAAAAGAAAGAAAAAAATTGTTAGAAAAACCAAGACACACGTCATTTGGTTTAATGCAGCCCATACAAACAGCTCCAAAAGGCCACAGCTGCCGGCCGCCAGCTTTGCTCAAGTTGGCTGGTGCCTCTCGCCCAACTGACAGCCCTCCAGAGCGGGCAAGGCCTCTTCCTGCTCCTGCTCCTTCAACACTTCCCCAGAATAATAACAATAAATAATAAAAAAATTAAAGCAAAAGCCAACACTGCATCCTTGGGGCGCCAAAATGATAAATAAATAAGCGGGAACGCTCGCAAGCCACAAAGTCTGACAGCTTAAAGCACGCGGAAGGGAGAGGGTGCTGGTGGGAGCGTGGAAGGCATCCTTTGAACTCCTGCGCCCAAGCACTCCCAGAGGCAAAGGGTTTGTGCATCTGCTCCCGCATGCCAGTTCTGAGGGACCCTCTCGGTGCGTCTCACCCTGATGGTGCTCTCAGAAGTCCTTTGTGGCCTTCTCCCCCACTTTTGGCTTTTATTTGTTTAAACTTCTGCTGTTTTCCCGCAGATGAAAAAGGGGAGAGAATCATGTCACACCTCTCTGGTTATTTAAAAAGAGGAGAAAAAAAACCAAATAGGGGTTTGGGGTTTTTTTTTCCGCTCCTGAAAGGTACAGGTTTTGTATTATTTTGATTTTTTTTTAATATTATTTTTTGCTGTTGTTCAGTACGCTGCCCGGTAAGGCCAGGGCCCCCTGGGCTGGAGAGGGAGCTCCCCATCTCTCCCAGCCTGTTGCATTCAGGCAAGGTGAAGAGGCACAACTCGTGTTAGGCCGATGGGAACAAATCTCCTCTTTTGTTCCCTGCCAAAGGCTTTGCTAATTGCCGTTGGCCCGACTCTGCCTTATCTGCGATTGCTCCCAGAAGGGGAGGGCACAGGCAGGTTCAAAGAAAGGAAGAAAGAAGAGAAGAAAGGAGAGAAAGCGAGAGGAAAGCAGTCTTTATTTTTTTCCGTCTGCTTTATTTTTTTGGTGGATGCTGTCTCCAGCAGCCAGGGCAAGGCAGCAAACCGGGGGAGGAGGGGGGGGGGGGGGGGGGGAAGAAAGAAGAGGGAGCGTGAAAAGAGAACAAAAAAATAAATAAATGACCCGCGGCTGCCTGGAAGACCCTCTTTCTCTCCTATCAGCTTTTACAGGGGGCAATACATTTTATTCATTGCCAGGTCTGACTTATCGCAGCCTTGTTTTTAATGAGGTATAATAAGGGGAACATTTTGTAACAACACGGTTCCTCTATTTTATCCGACAAACAGCTGTGTCATGGCCGTCGCTGGGAGAATGAATCATATCTCCCTGCCTGCATATGCTAACTCCCATGTAATTACCCTCGCATCTTAAATAAAGCAGGCCCTAAACCTGTCGCTCAGATTACAAGCAAACGGTGCAGACCTCGTAACTGGGGCCTCTATCATTACAATTAATTTATCACAGGAGCGCCCGAGATTAGAGGCTGGAATTAAAACGCAGCACGGGGAGGGTGCCGCGGGACTGACAGGGAGAGAGGGAAGGAGCTTTATCGCAGGGCTAGGGAGGGCTAATTCCTTAACTGGAGCAACCCTGGGTATTTGGGGGTTGCCTTTAAGTTACCCGCTCAGTTGTTTCACCGAGGCTCCGGCGGGACCTTTCTCTCCCTGCAGTGTCAGGAAGTGGAAAGCAAAGGGAACTTTGCCCTGGATTCAGCCCGTTCAATAAACACAAGTGTACAAAGGCCCCAGCCTGGGCGCCGTGCACGTGTGTCCAGATACGTGTGCACCACAGGGTCATGGAAGACACGTATGCTGTGCTGGTACGTGGACATGCCAATGTACACAGGCATTACACACATGGGGAACAGGCAGTTGTGGGAGAGCATCTCTTCCTCACTGCTCTACAGAACTGTTTAAAACATAGTTTTTTGCCTTTCCAAAGCTTCTCTGCTTTAAGTACAGCAGCGTGCTGTCCCGTAGAGTGGCCCATTCCTCCTCAAAAGCTGAGCCTGGGTCTCAGGAAACGCTGTGGCACTGTGCTCCACTGCTGTGTAGGGGGTCAAAAAGCATCACTGCTCCATGCTGACCTTCCTACAAGCTTTCTTCTGGACTCTTTCCACTAAACCTTGCTATTGCACACCTGTTTGCCAGGGACATTGCTTTTTAACATGGTAATTTGAGTCCATTGCATCTTTCTTCATGCAGGAAAACATCCTTGCTGCTGCTTTGGTTGGGGGCAGCTGCCCCCAGCACCAATGCTACAGGCTTACACATACATGCTGGGCTCCAAGCATGGCTCCTCCTTATTCCTTGGAAGAAAGGAGAGGCAACCAAAGGTGCTGAGGAGACTTTGGATATAGAGAGCTTCCGTAGCGATACAACTACTTTGGAGAGCACATGTTTTAGCAAGACCTTTAGATGAGTACCCCTGGGTACCACTTGCTCTCCCATGAACTCCCTCGCACTTGCACAGCTTGTTTTGCCCCTCCAGGATGCTCCTTTCAACCACTGAGCCATGGCCTCCCTGGAGATGCTGTGGTACCCAGCACAGCTACCCAAACAGATGATTTACAGAGCTGCAGGGCACCTCCAGCAAGAGTCTCCCATCCCCACAGCTGTCCTTGCAGCCCATCAGCTCACAGAGACACACACCACGGCACACAGCAGCCTGCGTCCTGGGTGAGGCCATCGCTGCTCCTGTGTGTCCCTTCCCATTAGGACAGTGTGCCTAGGGGACAAACCCATTTACTCAGTGCTAATACGGAGTAGGGGAGGGAGGCAGGAAGGGAAAAAGCCTCTAAAATCAGTCCCTTTAGGGTCTTTTTTGCATTGCAACAGCAATTTTTGCTTGGTGTGAAGACTCTCGGATGCCCTTGCTGTCAGAGCCCCTCCTGGCAGCGTGAAAACCACCCTTCCTTAGTCACGGTCCATCATTGATCACTTACAATTTCCAGCAATACAGCAAACACAAACAAAGCTGATGAACGATTTTACGTCCAAGTCAGCCCCACGTGCTCCTGCACAAGGCAGCTCATGGTGCCCTGTGTTGTTTCCAGCACAGCTCTCCCCAGAAGGTCCCAGACCCCACAATGCTTGCTCTACCTGCGGACAGGCAAGCAGAAGAGGACCATTCCATCCCACTGTAGCTAGATATACAGGAGAAAATACAGACTCCAAAGGCCTTCTGGAATCACAGGGAGTAAGATGACTCTCAATCAGTCACATCCAAAATAGATCTAACTGTAAGATCGGGGTCTAATTCAGTAAAATAATAAAGAAACACACTTTGATTAAAATCGTATGTATTTTTAAAAATATAATCTCCATTTTATTTTTTTTAGAAACTCCTGTGATTGTCACACTGGAAAGAATCATGAAAATCTATTTTACTATCTACTATCAAGAATTTGGGCAATTTTATCAGTCTGCATATTGAAAACAGCTTTCCTGTCCTCACTTTTGCTTCCAGTTGCCCTGCAGTCCCTTATCTTTAGAAAGTTTTATGCACAAGTTGAATATTGCAAGGCCTGAGCTCCAAGATGAGCAGACGAAAGGGAAGGAGGAAGGTTGGTTTTTAAAGCATTGGTGTACATATTTATTCCAAATTACTGGCTGGTTGGGTTCTTCTCAGGTTTTGTAAAGATCACTCCTTACCAAAACCTGAGACCAAATGACATAGAAACATTACAGAAAAAGCTAAATCACTTAAATCAAAGCATGCCAGCCTGTCAGCAGCGCGCTCCAGCCAGCAGGAAGGTTATAGTTTTATGGGCACCAGAGATGTCACTTGTGGGCAGAAGTGACCTGTGGTCCTTCCAGCCCAGTGTGGTGTCTCCAGCAAAGACCAGATGCTCCTGCGAAAGATCAAACGAAAGAAGACAAAAGGAAGACACCACTGTAAACAGTTACAGGGCAGCCTCCATACAAGGGAAGTTTCCTCCCAGAGAGCTGGCCGCTATGCTCTGTTCTCATGGCAGAAGGCATTTAGCAACTCCTTATAGGATTAAGCCCTAAAACTCCACTCTCCAGTATCAACAGGACTAGAAACATGGATTGTTCGGTGGTTGTTATTATTATTATTATTGTTGTTATTATTACTATTATTGTTACTTAAAAGTGCAGCTTTTTGCTTCTTGTTTTTACCTGCTGAGGCCTGTTTTTACGCTGTGCTTGCTAACCAGGTCCTGGAAACACACAGCTTATGGACTGAAACCCTCTGCACCCTCACTGAGTGAGCCAGCACGGCCAGTTTAACACCTCTACCGAATATACAGCTACATGGTATCCCAAAGCATATCCTGCAGTGTTTCCTTCTTCCTTGAAACTCTGCAGTGAGATGGAGCCTGCTGGCACGGGCAGATGGGTGGATGGCACCGCACGCTCCGTTTCCTGCAGCGCCGGCTTGGCTGTTGCCGAGCGGGGCCGGGGGGATGCGGCCCTGAAGGCAGGCGGCGGACATGCCGCTTTTTATTTTGTCTTCACAATTGGCAGCTTCCTCCACCCACCCAAACAGACCCTGCAATGTTTTTTAAAATGCAGTCAGCAGCTGGAAACTAAGGCAACTTCTGTCTCCTATTGAAAGTCTCCCAGCAAAGCCGCAGCCTTGCCTGGACCACCCTGGGTCATGTAAATTCAGCAGATTATCCATCCCTAACTCTCCTCATCTATCACCCGCCTCTGTTATCGATCTGCTCCTCTGAGTAAGTGGGGCCCGGGCTGTCCATTGCTGAGTCCTGCAAATCTGGCCAGACGCACGTGTGACTGCCTGGGAGAGCGAGGAGGACAGGTTCAATAATGCTGGGTTACTGCCACCGCGCAGCCTGAGCCGAGCTGATCTATGGGCTCGGCAAAGGGAGGATTCAAAAGCAGAACAAGACTTGGCCATAATGCCACAGGACTCAATCTAATCCCATGACACTCAGCTTTAAAGGCAATATTGCCAGCTGCCAGCCCAGGCTGGGAAGTCACTTCCACCGCACAGCGGAACAGATTAAATGCTTTCTTCCCATCCATAAGATGCCAACAGCACCTCAGCTAACCGTCTGCTCCTCCATTTCGCAGATGAAGGCTGGGAAGCGCCTATCTCCCCGTGCCCTATTCAAGCTCTTTGCCAGAATCACATCAAACCCCAAGGCTGGGGACTGTAAAACTCCCCAGTTTCAGGCCCAGGCAGCTTGGAGCTGAGTTCCTCTCTCCGTTTCACCCAGGTGGTCCAGCTGCAAAGATCAGTAGAGCACAGCCCTCCACTGCGGGCCAAAGCCCTAAATATTACACACATGCCACCTGCACCACCCATCTTCATTTTCGTTAGGAATAAGTTCCCCTGCGTTAATTTGTAAATAAAACTGAAAGCTGAACCAAGTGCAGTCACACCAGTGGTGTGTTCCCCCCTGTAAAGATCCTACCATGGCTGCACGGTGAGGTCTACCATCGGCGACTCACCCCAGTGGGGTGCTAATTCTGGGAGCTGGAGGTAACCGCTGCAGTGGGAATTCCATTAACAATTTTGCTGCTGATCTTTTGGCAAATATATGTATCTGTGATGCTTAGTCATAATCTCAAACTGCCCTCCACGTGTCCCAAAGAGGTGACAAAAAACTTACACATCTATCCAGCTGCCAAAACCTCCCACTTCCCTCCGCTTCTACAATGCAGCTGAGTATTGTTAATATGAAAATCTTTGGCCTATTGATCACTCAAAATATGAGGGCGACAAAAATGCATTGAATTTAACATAAAAATAAACAACTCATGGCTGCTGTATTGACTGTATTATTCATATTATGTTCTAATTCATTCGCCGTTCACGCTGCAGCTGCAGATTTTCACCATCTGTGTCAGACCGGTTCTGAAGCCCAGACCTGGGAGCCCTTGATTGCTGAAAGCAATTGAGACTGCACCCCAACGCTACCAGAGACATTACAGGTGGAGAACACCGCCCTGCATGGGGCAAAAGTTTAAAGAAACGTGTGGTGGTGCTTCTTTTTGGACAAGGACCAGTGTAATGGGATGTGACTAAGCCTAACTTAGAAGAACAAGGAAGTGGATCCATCCTTTGGAGGGATATTCAACAGCCTCACAGGCCTCAGGTTGATGAACCCAACACTGATAGTTTGGCTAAGCAGTTACAACACACTCAAGCTACCTGTGTCTCAGCTTGGATTTCCCCAGACTCCATTCCACGGCTACACGGCACACACCAGATCATCCTTCTCCCTGCTAATCAAACAGGCCAAAAGCTCTGCACACATTAGGGATCCCAAAAGTCACCTGTGGATGAGGTGAACAAAGAAGATTCTGTACCATCTCCAGTCCTTCTCAAGGCACTGGAACAGCAGGGCCCTGGGGAAGAAAGCCCTGACCCTAAATGGAAAGATGGGATTGGGACCCCACCCCGTGTCACACCAAGCACCACTAAAGCCAAAACAAACCAGGCAGCCCCATAAGTCGTAAGAATTAAAGGCATGATTCCCCCTTTCTAACGATGCTTTTACAGAAACCGTTCCACTGTAAAACTTTATGATTTGAATCTTTATAGCTGCCAGCAGAGCACATGTTCACTGCCTTAAATTATAACTTAATCTCAGCAGAATTGGTGCTTTCCAGCACTCTGTGGATGGAGTGAAAGATGAGAGGCAGAAAGTCGTGCCTGCTGCCCACCTGCCTCCTTGGACCGTGACCTCTGGAGGTCCTGCAGGCTGGGGTGCAACTGGAAGCCCTCACAACAGCTCCCAGCTGGAGATGCTCTGCAGCACAGGTATGAGGCAGCACAGGGATGGAGGTGCTCAGGGGCACTGTTATGGTGCTGTTTGTCACCGTGACTGCTGAAACACTGGAGGAATGTGGATATCAATAAACACAGCCAAGGGGACAGGGACATAGGACAGCAGCACCCCAGTCACACTTTGTGGGACCAGAGCATTCTCCTTGGCAGGACAGCACACAGCCATGCCTTGTGGGAAGTACCTGGGGCAGTGAGGAACCCTTCACTCCTTCAACGAGCAGGAAAGGACCGAATCTGCAACCGGTGCTGTCACAGATTCAGCATGTAGCAATCCCTCAAAGTACAGCACCTTCCAGTGGGTGAACCCACACGGTTTATCTACTAACACATTTGCTCCTGACTCTGCTCTTGGCAGCAGCAGTAGTGCTGACAAGGCCGCACTTAGGTTACAGTAAAGCAGAGCATCCCCCTGTGCTCCCTGACCTGCCTGCCCTGCACAAATACCTCCTCAAAAGGATCACACTGGCTGGTGGTGGCTTTCTTCAAACCTTGCTGAAGCTGCACCAGCAAAAATCTAAAGCAGTGTGCAGATGGGGGCTTCGAGCATACTGAGCAATGCTGGGAAGGAGCCCCTGCCTTGTGTGCATGTTTGCACACAGCAAGATGGTAGCAGAGGAAAACGCTGGAAGGAAGCTGCTGGCCATGGGCAGGGAAGAGTACTCCAGTTTGGTGGGGGGAACAGGAACATTTTTCTCAATTCCTTTTCATCTTCAGCGACAAAGCAGAAAAGACCAGTCAATCAATAAAGCAGGAAAATTTGTAACCCAGGTAACCTTTAAACACTAAACAATGTCGTACTGAACTAGAACAAACTACATGAAATCCCCGTTAGGTGTGAAAATCACCCTGGGTCAGCCAGACAAAGAAAACAGAGATAAAAGTCTTCATTCTCTTGCTGTACCAAGCCCTGGCATCCTCTCTGCTGACACCTGGGTACCTATGAATGAACGGGTGGTCGGTCCTCCTTGGGCAGCCACACACCGCAGCTCTGTGAGTCCTCTGACAGGTGACCCCATGAGATGGTTGGGGTGACCATATTCCTGCAGCTCCTAGCTTGAGAGATATGAGGGCCATCTCTCTAGCTCAATCCCTGCTTCCAATCCCTGTGCAATGTGTTCACACCTTTCCCCTCTGCATCTTCTTTCCTTTTCTTCAAAGGGGAGGAACAGCCTTCTCCCTTCTTCCAGTTGACCACGTGCCGATAAACTTACATGGAACGATTTTTGCTGCCAGCTGCTGATCCTGCTCTTTCATCTGCTGTGCCTTTTGTTTACTAAAGCATCTCTCTACCCAACAGGTTACTGACCCTCAGAGAAACTGCAGTGCATTTCTAGGAGAGCGCCTGATGCTCCACACCTTGTGTTGGCACACCAGTGGGAACCCGAGATACCTGGGGAGTCACAGAAACGTGCAGGAGCAGAAGGATGAATGAGAGGTCACCTGCTTTTTTCTGTCCAAAAGCTAAATTTAACACATTCCTGAAATAACTCTGCTTAATTTGCTCCTGAAACTTATCAGTGCTCCCCAAGCCCCAGGCAACCTGTCGCACTGCTTCATCACCCCCAGGGTAGAAAACAACAGCTGACAGAGAGGCTTCAGGTTAAACACCAAACTTATCCCCTCATCTGCAGCTGAAGCATCTTCCTCCTGCTCCACCAGCAGAGCCCGCCCAGCACATCATCCTCAATGAGGGTGGATCCAACCACCCTCATCATCTGTGATGCGGATAGGCTGTAGCTGAAATGGGCATCAATAAGAAGAAATAAGACAGGGAAGAGCCCTGCATTCTCTGCAGGACTATGAGAACTTAGGAATAAACCTAGTGAGCCCTTTTTTTTCTCTCTTACTCTCATCGTCTCAGTCTTTCCCGGGGAAGGGGATGCTGAGCTCCTGTAGGCAGGATAAGAGACTCATCTTTGGGAGCAGAAGTTTGTCAGTTCAAACTGGACATCTAGTACCTGGCAGATCTCACCTTTCACAGAGCCACGTGTGACTAAGAGGTTCCCTTTGATGCTTTCTCTTCTGGTTCTTTTAGGCTGCAGTCCAGTAACTTTCCTTCTTTAAAGGAAGGCCAAGGCGATTTTGTTTCCTGACTTTTGAAGAGCTTTTCCTCTTCCTTCTTTGATCTGTGTAGTGAATTTGATCTCCCAGAAGAGCAAGATGAGTGTGTCTCCTTGCAGCCCAGTTCCGGACAGTCAGGATTTGATTCATTGATTCGTTTATTTTTGTTTGGCTATTGTGTTTGGCAAGCTGAACGTGGGGCTGCAAGCAAGGATCTTTCTTTAGGTCCAGGAGATGGAAGGTGTTTTCCTGAACCTGTCTGAGCCTGTGCTTCCCAGGCTGAGGGCTGGATGCCAGGGCATCTCTAGAAGCACTTGAATGTCTTTGCAGGGATGCAGGGAAAGGAGCTTGCCTCTGCCTCCTGCTCCATCCTGCGACTGCACATCAATACAGCATGTGCTGGTAAGATACCTGAGCCCTCTGGGGAACCCCTGACGTGCATCACTTCAATTTCCATCTTGTTCTGTGGGAGGCCCTGGGACAGGCATCTGCTGCCCATTCACACTCCCTGCTGGCCTGGCAAGCAGAGAAGGGATGAAGAGAAGTAGAGGAAGGGCCTTACTCACTCTGGGGATGGACAGGAGGCTGTAACAGACTAGGCACTGCACAAAATCACCCTGTGGAAGGAGGAGCTGAAGCTCTTTGAGGGTCTTTATCCCAGTGACAACCCTTCTGGGGCTCCAGCACTAGCCTGAATGCTTCTTCCAAACAGCCATGCACGGCGAACCCCACAGCAAACCTCTCCCACACCTGCTGGCACCTTTCCACCCCAAGAGGAGGAAACAGAGGTCCTGATGTGCCCAGACCAGTTCCTGGCTGGAAGTTTGGAAGACCTGTCCTGGTTAGAAATAAAAAAGGTCGGTAAAAACAATCATTTAGAAAAGATGCTCTGAGGTGAGACAACCAAGGAAAACAGAGCCAGTCCATCTGGTCAGAGCCCTCCAAGGAGCCCACCAGCAGAGCATCCTCAGCTGCGTGCCAAGACACGGTTCCTGCCCACATCCCCAAGCGCACCAGCCTGTGTGGGACAATTCCTGCTCTGGGCTGCTTGCTGGGGATGAGGGGTCCTGTTTGCAGCCTAACCCAGGACTTGGACCCAACACTGGCAATCAGCTCATGGCTGCACCAATATTAGGAGCAAAATGAATGTTTGCATGGGTGTTACTCACGTTTTCAAGCATCCTGACTGACCATAACTGGGATAAGGACAGGAGCCCCTCGCTCCCAGCCCTGAGACAGACAGCAGCCCTGTATATTCAATAAATAACTGGGGTATTTACTCAAAGGAATGACTCTGAGCCTGTTCCAAGGAGTTAATTTAGTGCTAACTGACTGGATGAAAATGAAAAGGTCTCATTTTACATTAAGAATGATCACCTGACAGTTTTACTGAATATATTATGACAGGATTTATATGCCTATATAATTTTAGGGTATATTTGGAAGATTATTATCCTGATTTAACTAAACACGATCTCAAGAAAATCAACACAGAGTCAGGAACTTTTTGCACAAGAAAAAAAAGCACGAAACTGGCTCAGAATCGAACCTCAGTGGTTGAATCTCGTGCCTTCCATCAACCACTGCTTGGTGAACAGCAGGATCCCAGAGTTCATAGTAAGAGGCAAAAAAAAAAATCCCAAGACCTCAGTCATGCTAACTTACACATCACTAACAAACACAGTGCAAACTTCTTACCCCAAGCCTCTTATCTTTGCACCAGGAGGGGAGCAGAGAGGGAACCCCGTGGATTGTGTGGGCTGGATGCTTGAGGGGATGGAAAGAGGCAGGAGGAAGAGGTTTGGGTGTTCAAGTGTCAAAAGTGCCTCTTAAAAAAATGGGTTGCTTAAAGAGTCTTCTGAGAGGAAAAAGAGGCAAAAAAACAGTGAGGAATCAAAAGCAAATATATCGTTGACTTGGGTGAAGGCACTGCTCTGAGTGTAATTGTATACAAGAAAAACCCTCTCCAGGCTTGTTCTGTTTTACAGACTGCCTGATGGGATTATCTTTCCTGTCATTTTGAAGCTTGTATAAGCGTGCGACTTACACCACTCAAGCTAAATCACACTCAAGACACTTTGTCTGTCTAAATTGTTTTGAGGACCGAGTCATTTATTTACAGATCATGGTATTTATTTAGTAAAAAATACATTAAAAAAAAAAAAGAATTCTAAATGAAATATAAGAAGTAGGTAAATACGGACATCGCAGTCAAGTAGCAATATCCTGTGGAGCAGATAAGTGCCAAATAGAAATGATCTTAAATACGCTGAAAACTGCACTCTCTGGTCTCAGACCACACAAAGAAAAGGCAACTTATTTGGTCAGGCAAAGTCTTCCTGGGAGGCAACACTCACTTAGATATTACAGTGATGATAGGCAGCCTAGACACATCCAAGACAGGTAGATCGATTATTCCTGTAGCAGTAACCTTGGGGCAATATTTGTCTGTCATAACCCCAAAGCAGATCAACTAACATTTAGGGACTAATCTGATGCCCAGTCCACTCAGTGCAAATTTTTCCATTTATTTACTTCCACGGCCACTGGATCAGACCTTTTGGGACTGCAAAATATCATACGAGCTCCTGTTGCCATTGGAAGAGCTGCAGATGTGCAGAGAGCAGAAGCTGGGAACCATGAGGTGGAATTTGGCCTTGGGTTTATTAAGTAACAGAAGCGTCTCCCAGAACCAGGGGGTGTCAGTGCCACACACCAGCCTCTTCATGTGCCTGCTTCACGGTGAGCATGTGTTTCCTACAGGAACACACCAGGGAACATATCAGGTATGGGGGCACATCTCCACCTCCATGGTGGGATACTGGTGGCAGTCACAGGGTCGCCTGAAGCATCACCACCCCACACCTATGGGCAGGGATGTCTGTGGGCAGGGATGTCTGTGGGCAGGGATGTCTGTGGGCAGGGATGCCTTTCACAAAGCATCTAGATGAGGCCAAACTCTGCATGTATTCCCTGCGGTTCGGATCCCAGCTCCAGAGCTGACTTCCTGGGGTTTATTCAGGATTTAAGTGGGCATTATTGAAAAAAAAACCCAGGCTCATCACGGAGGGGGCTGTGTGCTTTAGAGGGCTGCAGCAGGCTCTGAGAGTCCACTTATTTCTGCGTGAAGATGGATACCTCAAGAGGTTCTCCTCACCAGTAAATAATTCATAAAAAACAAACAACCCCGGGTCTGTTTGAATTAGAACAAAATATTTCTTTAGAAAAGTGAAGTGATTAAGCACAGGAGGAGCTGGAGATGACAGCTGGTGTCTGCAGCTCCTGATGAGTCACCTTCACTCGCCAAGGCCCCGCTCTCCGGGAAGTGCTGCTGCCTTTTTTTTTTTAACCCTTTGAGATTCCCAGGAATGATTTGTCACCGGGGTTATTAGCATTTCTCCCTTGATATCGACAGCTTGTCTTTCCTCCTTCTAACCGGTGAGTGATTTCTTCACACGCTCGCCAAATATAGCCAAATCACCATGGTAAACGTATCGACAGAATCATATTAACAGCTGCTGAGCATTTACAGGGCCGTAAGTTATACAAAAAAAAAAAAAAAAGAAGGAAGGAAGGAAAACACACATGGAAATAAACCAACTCTGACCAGCAGTGACAAGCATTTATTTAGGAGTCACTCGATGGAAATATTTTTTATGCTTTAATTGCTAATTATGGGCTCCTACAGAAGGGTGGCTTTGGACAAAATTATCTCTTTAAACTGAAGCATTAAGGCAGTGTGGAGCACACCCTACCTGGGTGTATCTTAGGGAAGCAGGGGAAGAAGGATTTATTTTTAAAGTGCTGCCCTTGTTTAAATCAAACGCAAAGTTTGCTTGCCAAAGTTACCTCTCTCCTGACTTATCAGGCAAGGAGCTTTTAAATTTAAACTCTAGGTGAAAGCTGAAAACACAACTACATAAAGAAAAGGAGGCCTTTCCAAAATCCACTTGGCTGGATGCCTGAGCCCTGGTCCTTCTCTCCCAGACGCATGCTGCTGGGCTGGGTTCCACCACCTCATGCTCACCAGCCACCCCTGATCCAGAGCAATACTTGTCCCAGTGTGGGTCACACTGGCCAAAGGGGCCACCAGGCAGCAGGCAGCATCCTCGCTCCTCTGCACAGCTGCCCAGACTCCTGGGCAGAGGATGCCACTGCAGGCAATGACACCCATGCTGCTTGGGCAGGGAACTGCAAGCAGTCACCAGCTCGGGCCAGATCCTCTAGCCCCGGGGCAGAGTGTGGCTGTGCAGCCCATTGACATCCCTCTGCCCTGCAGAAAAGAAGCCACACTAACTCAGAGGGATGCTCTAAGCCAGGCTGGGCATGGAGGCACGATGTGAGACAGGCTTACATCGACCACAACACTGTGTCACCAGGTAGCCCTGGCACATCCCATGGGGACAAGCTCTCAGCATCCTTGCTCCCATTTGCTACCAATGCTTCCACCAAGGCTCCAGCACCCGATGCTGATATTATGTCCTGAGCTACTTTGGTTTCACAAGCTGCGGGTATTAAGCCCTTCCCATTTTCCCTGCAGGCTGCTGCCCCTGGTTTTCTCTGCACTGTTAATATCTTTAGGTCTAAAGGCAGTGTCTCGTGGGACGGAAGAGCAGTTTCTTTCTCATCCCCATGTCACGAACAGTGAGACAGTCACTGGTGACAACCAGGAGTGCTGTGAATTCATTTAGCATGAATCAGCCTGGGTTTGTACACCTGCAGCACCTTAGGCTCACGCTCTCTCCTGACTGGTGAATGAGGGAAAGGGGTAAAGAGTAGAGGAAGGTCAGGCAAGGTACAACTCAGAAGTGCCAGGAGGGGTTTTAACCCTTTGAGATTCCCAGGAATACCTCCAGAGTCAAAGCATTTCACTGCTGACAACCGGTGGGAATTACTGATGAGAAGTCGGCACCCCCAAAGCTTTCTCTGCAGCATCCTGCACAGGATGCAGGACCTGCTCTGCTCCCCAGAAGCCACACACCTCTGCCAGAGGCTCATAAAAGAAAAAACAATGTTTCTGTACAAGGTCAACTGCTCAAGGAGGGCTGCTTGTGTTGGGCAAAGGGCAAGAGACCTGTGGAGAACTCACTCTCAAGAAACATGGACGTAGAATAAAGAGGCTGCCGTAGCCAGACCCTCAGACAGCAGGTACCTGCCATGCCGTGGACTTGGGACCACAAGGGAGAGAGGAAGAGGAGATGCCATGTTTCTGCTGCATGGGGACATCCACAGTCCCTACCACAGGCATGTCACCAAGGTGCCCATGGGACGAGCACCACCGCGCTACAGTCCCTTCATGATCAGCAGAGACAATCTGGCTTATGGTCACACTGCTCACTGCAAAGGCTGCCCCAGACATGTCAGGGGGGCTGGGACCCTCCTCACTGAGCAGCACCCCTGGCTGCAGCACAGCCTGGGCAGCAGGACTGCCCTTGCTCCCACACAACACATCTTCATCCATCAGGAGGGATGACTGACCCTTGAGATAATGCACTTCAGCCAACAACCACACCCCAGTCTGCATCCACAGCCATGAAAAAAGCATCAAACCAACACCAGCATCACTTTGAAATGCACAGTTTGGGCATCTAGACCCCCCCCCCCGCTGCAAGAGTTTACATCTAATAGCTGCTAATTCAGGGTTGTGGGGACTGGTCTGACACTCTGGTATTTGGGACACAGCCCCAAAGGAGAGCGCTCTGAGCTCTCTCATCACTCCCTAGAATTAACAGACTTCCTTACAGCTAACCATTACAGTAATGGCTTGGGCTCTTTCCTAACCACACTTGGACAAGTCCTCATGGAGTCCAGTTTCATGAGAGTTGCACTCAGCTGTGAGGCTCCCTCCTGCCACAGGCAGGAATGGGTGGGCTGGAGCCAGGGCACTATTACACACAGAGAGAGCTGCTGAGACCCCAAGGACAGGTGTTACTACTCATCCCATTCGCTCACCCACAGCATCCCTAAGCTTGTTACAAGTCCAGGGGTGAGATCCTTCCATCATGCCAACTCAGAAAAGGGAAGGATGGAGGCTCAGGTACAGTTTGCTCGCTAGCAATGACAGCGAGATGGGGGAAGGAATGGGCATCCCCTGGGACACAGAGGGAAGTCATCATCCCCAGGAAAAGTGCTTATTCCCGTCCCACCTATTTTCCTCTGGCATTTTTCAAGCCAAACTGGGGGTTTGAATCAAAGTAACTTCTCCTGCTCTGCTGCTCACACTTCTCCTCACTGTCTCTAGGAAAACACAGACTGCACTACAAACTGGAGATGTAAAAAGTTAGTGCAAAGCCTCTCTTTAAAAATTAGATGAAAAAGGTGATTTAGTTCTCTGTTTCTTCCCTCCACCCACCTTCCCCATTCAGCTTCTTACCATCACACATCCTTTCCTTCCCCAAACACCTTTGTTCAACAACAACAACAACAAAAAAAAACCAAAACCAAACCCAAACCAAAAAGAAAAACACCCACAGGAAAATACACACTGTCCTACTCCATCTGCCCCTAATTTCTCTCCCTGCTTTGCCTGTCTGCAGCCCTCTTTTAACGAAGCCCAACTGCTGGACAGTGGGGCTGTAGAAGGGTCACCCCAGCCCTGCACATCGGGGTCAAGTTATTTGAAAGGCTGAATTCAGCTCTCCATGAACTCCGCTACAAAAACTCTCCAGAGAGACTCTGTCAGCACCTCTCTGCTTTCTCCTGCAGAAACTCTGGCCTTCCTGTTCTCCATACCCAGGCTTCCTCATCCTCCTTTCAAGCTGTTAACTGGCAAGTCCACAGAGCAGGGAGGGGCAGGGTAGGTCACCGAGGGCACAAGTGAGACAAAAACCTAATTAAGCAAGATCCAGCCCTTGCCTAGAGAGCAGGGAAGCATCTGAGGGGCAGTGGCTGGGGCTCCCTGGTGCCAGTGGCACCACTGCACAGCATCCCTCCTGCGCTTCCACGGATGTCCAAGCTGCTGACAACATCACTGCTCCTGGCAGTGTGCTGGAGGGAAAAGGGCTTTTGCTCCTTCCCTTGTCCCAGCCACTTTAATGAAATACACTCCTTAAGGCAGGGGCTGCAAAATGAGAGAGGAGCCCCCTCTGTGCCCGGATTGTTAAGCCTCTTAGAATGGGAAGACAGACAGGCGGACAGACTGTGCCAAGCAGCATCAGAAGGTCCCAAGAAGAGTCCAGGCTGTGGCTGGGAAATCTGCTCTGGACAATGGGCTAGATTTCAGCTGCCAGCTTCTCCTGGCCATGCTCCCTGCAGGTACACCAGACTGGACAAATGTCCCCTTCCTGGTTTTGGGGTGATTCCTTGCCCCCAGCACCATCACGCTGTACAGAAAGCTCCTAGCTTTCTCAGCTCAGGGTAGAATTGCACAGTCCCTCTTTCATCGAGCCCTCCCTTCAAATGACATCTCAGGCACTGTCAGCTCTCTCAGACCTCAGCCCCAGTGCTTCAGCAAGCTTCTTTTTCACTCTTGCTAAGTCAGTGGGTGGTCTGAGGTGCAGAGCTATGACTGAGCCGTGTCCCCTTGCCCTGCTGCAGTGGGCACGCATGGCTACCAGCTCCCTGTCAGCTCAGTCACACTTCTCATCGATGTGTTGTGATGTTCAGAGACAGGCTGCCCTAGAGTGCCGGGGGGGGGGAGTGGGGGGGGGGCTCTCCAGCCCCTGACATGAGTTCCCACCCCACTGGAAGCCAGACCAGCAGGATTTGAAAGATTCACACCCCTTTGGAGCTGGGTTTGTCTGTGCACTTGGGGAAGCACCCTCACATCATCCATCTGTGTCACCTCCAGCATCACCCAGCTTCCAGGAAAGGAAGTACCAGTTCATCTAACCCCAAAACATCACAGCCCGAGGAGGACAAAGAGATAGGAAGCCATGTAAAAGGAGGAACTGAGCCACCCCATCCAGCCCAGCCTCCTAGCAGCACCCTCAGTAGCCAGTGAAGGACTGTTACCCACCAAGGAGCCCTTCCTCTTCCCAGCAGAGCAGAGAGTAGGTGCCTGGCACCCCAACAGCCCTGACTCCTCTGCGAGGTGTGATGGGAGCGGGAGAAATAGAAGAAATGCCAAAAGAAATCCACATCAACTTCCACAAGGAGCAACCTCTGGAAACCGAGTGAGGCTCCTGCTCTGTCCCCTGCATGCTCAGAAGTTACCTGCAGGACTTCTCCAACCTCCCCCGTACATGAGCCCAGAGAGATGAGCCCAGCAGAGCAAGCTGGGGATACAGGAGGCAGAAGTTCGCTGCTAAAAGCTGTGCCAATCGTCTCATTCTTCATGTAAGAGGGCTCCCTCTAGGTTAAACACTCGGGTATTTCAGAAACCATTGCTCATTTTGGAGGCCGCGCTCTGCCCCGACGCCTTTCTCTCTGGAGAGGTGTCTGTGGCTTGGGAAGCCTGCAAGCACCCCACAAAATGTGGGGTTTGCCTTCCACCTGCAACCCGAGCATCCTGCCGCAGGCACCGAGCGCCTGCACCTCCACGTGTGCCACACACCCACGCGTGTGCCACACGTGGCCTCGCGCTGCCCTAACCCGCAGGTCCTGGGTGCTTCACCACCCATCAGAGCTTCTTGGGTACGTTCAGGTGGAGCTACACCACGGGAGGAGCCGTGACGTGGGTCCTCCAGCCCCAAGCCCAGTCTTTACCCCGCGCTGAAACACGTGTGAATGACTCCCCGTCCGATGAGACGGGGGAGCTCAGCAGAGGCTTTCAAACTCACAGAGCTCAGAAGAGACTTAATGCCAGAAAATTCAGGCCCATCCCCTGTGGCAGGATCCCAGGAGCTTTGAGCAAACTAGTTTTAAACCTTGAAGTCCTTAATGCAACTTCCTGCTTTATTTTTATTTTACCTCGACTGGTATTTACTAATAAATATGCAGCTCGCTGTATCCAGAACAGCAGGTAGCTCCCATTTACAGCTGCATATAACTGACTGCAATATTCAACACCCTCACCCTGCTCTGCAGTATAATACTCACAATAAAACACATACCGTATTTGCAACTGCGGCCGTGCTACTATTCTGGTACGTGACACACATTAAGAAACAAATTCAGAACATAGAAAAGAATTTACCATTTACACACACACACCCCCCCAAAAAAAAAGAGATGCATTGGGATTTTCAATAAGTTCTAGCATAATACAGTATCATTTTTATATCTTGCTTGCTCCCTTGGTCTCGCTGATTTAATACGCCTTTTCTCTCTATAACCATAACACCTATAGGTTTTATATAGATTTTTTTTTTGAACATAATATATGGTGCCAGCGTGTATTTATAAAACTTTTCCATAGAAATGCAAGGATTGTCAGAACGACTCAGTCCAAGGGGCATCCAGGCCAATATCCTGTCTCCAACAGTTTCTTCTATTAATATGGATTAGGCAGACAATACAGTTTACTACGACCTCATTTTATAACCACGTTAGTGGTAATAATACTGCCTTGTGTGTAACTGCTTATAGGGCACGGTGCACAGGGAAACAGCATCATCCTCACAGGGAGGGAAACTGAGGCAGGGGTGGTGGAGTTTGCATATATATATATATTTAAAAAAATCCCTATTTTATCTGTGTATATATAACTTGATGGAGTTTATGTATAACAAGGAGCCACCAAGAACCCTGGATAGCACTAGCACATCCTCCAGCCCTTGCATCCCGCCGTGCAGCCCTGCAAGGCACCCAAGGATGGGCCACCAGCCCTGGGAAGAGTTAACGGTGGAGGTCTCAAGTCTGAGTGCTGCAGGTGTCTGCTTTTAATTCTTTCCTGCTCTTCTCCCAAACAGCCCAAGGATTTCCACCCTCCCTCCTTCTCCTTTACAAATGAGTGTTTAGCATAAGAAGAGAGGCAAGAGGAGCCAGGGCAGCGGGGAGATCCCCTACAGCCCCTTTCTAGGCAACCTGAGCAGGCGGGAAAAGGCAGCTGGCTGGAGCCCAGCGAGAGAGCGGGGACCATGGGACGAGTCTTTTCACATCTGGTTAAGTACTGCTAAACCCTCCGACGAGCTGCCTAATTATTACAACACTTCTGCCGAAAAATTAATGTGCTTGGCCGGCTGCACTGGGGCAGAAAGGGTAGGAAAGCAGCTGTCAGGATGCAGGCGGTGATGGGAGCACCAAGGAAAGAGGTTTGTGGCACAAGAGCACAAGAGAAGGGCAGGGGAGCTCTGCCCGCAGGGATCCTGTGGAGAAAACAGCCTCCCGCCTGCTTCCCTCTGCTGCATGGCACACAGGGCAGGAGAGTGCCTTGTTCCTCCTGCACAGGCAGCCCTCGCAAAGAGCCCAGCAGAGATGCCCTGCCTACCAAAACCGACAGAACGAGCCACTGGCACCCCTAAAAACAGACGGTTATCCTGAGGGCCCAACGGCAGGGATGAGAGCAGGACCCAGGGTGCTGGACTTCTCTCTGCCCAGCCTCTGCTTCCCTTCTTGCCAAGCCTTCGCTTCAGTGACTTCCACAAAAATCCAAGTGTGACACTTCATTTCTAGGTGCTGGAGGTCTGACACCGCCCAGGGAGCGTCGCTGACATGCACACCTCCTGCAAAACCTGCTTCAGAAGGGAGCTGATGGGTACTGATCCCCTCACGTGGCCATCCCCATGTCAGGATACCGCCAGCCTCTCCCTGCTGCGGCTCCAATGGGATTAATCTCTCTCCCTCAACAAAAAAAAAGGTGGGATTATTTCCCAAGAGGTGTCCAAATACTACCCAGAGAGCTCAGCAAAAGCAGCAGCCCGCTGGGTGCCTTTTACCCACAGACATTTGATGAAATTAATGACACAAAAGTAAGTATAAAGGCTAAGACAAATAGAACTGGCAACAACTTGAACCTTTGGCCTGTCCTTTGAAAGTCTCTGGCAAGTCTCAAATCTTCTTGATCTGCTCACTAAAGGGATGACTGTCCCACAATTATTTTCCAAGCATTTGTTGGCAAGTTGTAGGAGGAAAAAGGCATTTCACTGAAGCTGTTAGTACAAAAGCTCAGCTCCAGCAAGGGCCCTGGACTCCACTTCAAATTATAATATTTTAAGTACCTGAAAATAAATATTTTGTCAGCTGCTGAGAATTAAGAAGTAGCTTCGACCTTTCAGAGAGGGGAACCCTGCGGAGAGCGGCGAGCCTCAGAGAGTTAGCTGCAAAACAAGCTTTGCCCAAGCCATTCAACCTGTCTAGCACACACAGAGCCTCCCCTCCCATGCTCCTGGCTCCTTGCAAGCTGCCCAGAGCCTTTGGGGACACTTACAGGTTCTTGTGCACCCAGCAGCTCATTCCCAGGTGGGAAGCATGCTAAGGAAGGACACTGGAGCAGCACCAGGCTGCAAACTGGATGCTACAATTAACATGAGCATCCCTGAGACAGTGTCAGTAGCGTGTCAGGGCTTCCTACTACAAACTGCCCACCCACTCCCGCATTGCTCATCAGTGCTGTTACTCCATGCTGTACCATGCCAAGTCCAAGGAACTTTATCCATGAGGATTAAAGTACTTACTTTTAATTTTTTAACATGAACACTGACTGTGACTGAGCACCTGGATGGATGCACCAGTCACTTCTCAGAGCCACCCTGAACGCTTCATGCTCCAGCCGTGGCAAAAGGAACCCTCACAACGCTTGAGATCTCTGGTTTTGCAGCAGAGCTCCAAGAGTTAAATCCCTCTCCCTTCCCCCCAGTCTTTCTGCCTTTGGCCTTTAGATCAGCCCTGGTTGCCAATGAGGACTCATCGAAACACCACGAGGCTGGGCCTGTCAGGAAGGAAACCAGCGCGTCCAGAGTTTTGTTGTTCTAAAGACTTTTTTTTTTTTTATTTTATTTTACTGCTCAGGAAGGAAGCCAGAGCCTGCGCTTCGACTCCAAGAATGTCGATTACTCATCCTTCCCTGCATTATTTCTTTTATCTCTCACTTTTATCTACCTTACTCCAAATTTTTCCTCCCGTTTCTTTCTCCGCGGCTCCTGCCGCTGCTTTCAGCTCTTGGTCCAAGTTTCACCAAAGAAAAACCAATGACAATAATCTGGCAACCGTTTGTTCAGAACGACTCCCAATTACAGTGTTTATTAAACAAGCCTCCATCCATCCACCCACACGGACTTTTCAGTCCCAGCGTAACCAGCCGGGTACCACAGTTGTAACCGCTGCCCTCGGACCCGAGCACCTCCACAACCACCCTCAGCACAGGGAAGTGCTGCAGGAATATTGTAGCCCCTGCTTTACAGACTGGCAACGAGCAATGGCTCTGCTTGTCCAAGGTCAATACAGTCCACAGCACAAGCACAACCTACGCTCAGGGCTTTGCCCAGCAGCCCTTCCCTCTTCCTGCTCCGCGTGGAGGCACGCTCAGCTCTGCCAATAGATGTGCCCTTCGTCTTCAATGCCCCCCCACCCCTCAAAGGAGAAATGAGCAACAGAAGTGAAATAACAGGGATGTGACAAGTTTGTGACACATTTCCTTACCCACACAAAACCTGGGTCTGGGTCACCCGAACGTCTGTGAGCCACCTGAGCAGAGGGACCATCAGCAAGTGGTGTCTAAATGCCTTCTACTCCCAGGGTCTGCAAAATCCATCACACCACCCAGGGATTTCCTTTTCTTCTTTGCCCAGGTGTAGCTAACAACCCAGACACGACTGGCAACATCTGGGAGAGCACAGAACCAGATGTTTCTCATTGACATCTTAACCTCCATCAGCCTTCACCAGGGTGTACCTGCTCACCAGGATGGGAGATGCATGTGCCCAAGGGCAGACTTGAGTCCTTGTAGTGTTCCTGAAGGGATAACCAAAGGTAAAGCTTTTCTCTTTTTCTTTTTTCTTTTCTTTTCTTTTCTTTTCTTTTCTTTTCTTTTCTTTTCTTTTCTTTTCTTTTCTTTTCTTTTCTTTTCTTTTCTTTTCTTTTCTTTTCTTTTCTTTTCTTTTCTTTTCCCTTTCCCTTTCCCTTTCCCTTTCCTCTTTTTTTTTTTTTTTTAAATTTAAGGCCCCTTCTTCCTTGAGATGTGCCACAAAACCTAGGGCCTGACCCGGACTGCCCCACACGCAGCTTCCCCAGGCTACAACACCCACAGCATCTGAGTTACAGGCAAATGAGGCCAATTCCAGTTCCCTCTGCCCAGCGCTGTCTTGCTCTAACACAATCCTTCCCTGTTTCCACAGTTAACGTGTTGTTTTTGTTTTAAGAGGGAAAATAATGAGATGGTGGGAACAGTACTCCTGGCTAATGGAGACAGAGATCTGCAAACTTTCATGGCTTACTTTTTCCAGTATATCCCAGTCCTCATCCAAATATCATCATACTTATTTCAGTCCTGGACCCAACACGAGACTGGACACGGCGCGTTGGCCAAATTAAGACAGAAATAACTTGCAGTGCTTTTCTACTTCCCACTCTCTTAAAGACCTCTTGCTGACATTTAATTCCTGGTCCGCAGGCTCCCTGCTTCCCCCACTCCTGAATCGCCAGGCACCTCCAACACTGCTTCCCTGAGCACATCAGCCCCAACCCGTGAGTGAAGGCGGGCTGCTGGTCACCGTGGCTCCTCTGTAACCAAAACACTGCTTTGAGAATGACCTCTTTCTCTGTGTGAACCTAAGCCAGCAGAAAGGAAGGAGCAGCACAATGGCAGCCAGGCCACAGGATTGACACCAGCAGTCCGGTGCAGGGCTGCACACCGAGCAAAGTGCAAAACCAAGGGCGAAGAAGCAGGGTTGTAAGAGTTTAGCTGCTCTTTCTCCCCTCCTCCTGTCTAAGGGGCACCTCCTGATGTATGAATCCACTCAGGCCGGCAACTTTTTGATTGTGACCATTAAGTTCCTCTGCTCGCGCCCGGCGCAGGGTTACCCAGGTCACTGATTGCTCCTTCATCTCCCCAGTGAAAGGAAAAAAAAAAAAAGCCAGTGGTCAAACTGCCTTCCTGGGGAGGCTGAGGATAAGAGCTCGGGAGGGAGAAAATGTCACCCTGGCCAAGGACCTTGCTGGAGACTCACCTCCAACTTACAGTGCTGGCAATGGGAATTGAAACTGGTTTGCAAGGAGGAGAATAAACAGGAGAAGGAAACAGGCTCCTGCGGCCCCCTCAATGGTGCTGCAGCATTTGGCCTGCATCCCTCTGACCTGCGCTGACACCCAGCAGACCCAGGCTGCCACTTTCCACCCATCCACAGCTGTTGGGACCTCGCAGGACGATCCACACTGCAAACAGCGACGAGGAGACAAGGTTCCCTCTAGCCTGCATGGGCCAAAGGTTGGCCTGGGTGCGGGGTGGCTCCGCCACGGCACAGCCAGGCCACCCTGATAAGGTTTTCGCTCACCCAGCCCCAGGTGCCGCACCCAGAATGCCATTCGGCCCCGCGACCCCTCCTCCCCGCTCACCCACAAACACCCTCGCATTGCCTCCAGCGCCACACCAGCACTGGGGCATGGGGCTCCCAGTCAGGGATTTGGTAGACTCTCTCCCTGAAGAGGCCTGGGACAGAAAACTCTTTCGGCGTTGGAAGCGGGGTTGGAGGAGAAGGCAGAGCGGTACTCTGGAGCCTGGTCCATTCCCATCCCAGCACGAGCACCAACGCAGGCTCTCTGGGACCAGCCCCCATTGTCTTACGCCTCCCTAAAGCAAGGGATGCTACCAGACAGGCAATCTCAGGTGTTAAATATCTTTGCAAGTTGTTTGCTGACGCGCAGGGAAACTCTCAATGTCAGGTGAAAAGGTTGAGTCCTTTTTAATCAAAAATATCTCCATTTGAAACAAAGGCTAAATATCCCGATGGCGATAAGTGGCTTGTAAGGGCAGTCCCCTGAGCGTTACTTCTTGCTCTTCCCACGAAACCTATCGCGCTCGGTGAGCCTTCACGCTGGCGGCACGCAGCTCACCTGCCCACTGCAGCCCCAGCGCTTCCTGTTTTGGTTTTCCTCCAAGAGCCTCCGAGTGCTCCACCTTCCTTCCAAGGAAGGAGCCCTGGGAAGGCAGCGAGCCCAGCATCGGCAGCGGGACACGTCCTGCCACACCGACCCTTCTCGGTGCTGCAGCACTGCCAATTCACAAAGCACAGGCGAGGCTGAGGGGCTGTACCGGCAAAAAGCTCGTCTGTAAAAGCCCTCGTGTCTTTTCCAAATGAAAAATCTTGATGTTGTTGTTCTGGTGAGAGTCAGCTACTAAGAACCCGTGCTGCCAAGGGGGGTGGAAAGCGAGGACACGGTTTCCAGCTCTTCCTTTTAGGGGTATCCAGAGACACTTAGTGCCTTCCTTTTCCCACTGCAGGACAGCTTGGTATTCACAAGCAAAAACACAAAACACATTCTTGCACTGCAATTCATCGAGAAAGCTGATCTCGGCCTCAAGTTACCAAAAAAGGAAGGTTTATAACAATACTGATTAGAAACAATGTCCCAAGTGAGGAAAAACACGATGGAAATGTCCCATACCTGAACTCAACCAGCAGTTTCGCTGTCACCTCCCTCCTCCCCACGTCACCCACGTTTAAGACAATAAATCTCTGTTTGCCCTGCTCCTTCCCAACATTGCTTTTCTCCTTCTTCTGTTGCTCGGGGTACTGCTGCGATTCAAAATGCCAGCAAACAGCAGAAAGTGACGGCTAAAGAACACCCAGCTTATCGCAACCACCACCCGTGTTTTTAAACAGACGAGACGAAGAAGAAGAGGGGAGGCACAGACCCAAACCCACAGCAGGTCTTCAGCCAGAGCCTCTGCTGACTTGAGGGTTAGGTCCCATGGAAGGACTGTCAGCCTGGCCAACAAGTACCCCAGCAGCAACAGGAAAATCCCTCAGCAGCGAGATGCAAAGAGACTGAATTCAGGGCAGTGATTTCTTTCCCTGAGTATCTGTACCTTGTGAGTTTATATTCACAGGGATTGCTCGGGCCAGCAGAGCCATGCAGGCAAAGGGCACGGTTGCATGACAGGGAAGAAAGACCCACGTACAGATTACATGCGTTGATCTACACTGAGGAAAAAAAATGCACATGCCCTTTTTCATGGGAGGCTCTATAGGAATCTGATCCCACATTCAATTTCCCAAACAGAAATCCATTACTCCGGAAGAATTTCAATCGCTTTGCATAGCTGAAAAATGTCCTCAGAAGTCCCCAAATTTGCTATTCCATCCCGAAGAAGAGAGATGAAAAATTCATAGGCCATCAAGCAAACTGACATGATCAAAGACCACCAGTGACACGAACCGCGGGATAAAAATTATCACAATTTGCTTTCAGTGGCTGCTTTTCTTGGAATGCGGTATTAAAAGAGAACAACTTTGCCCCCACTATGAATTTGTGTTAGAAATCCACAATAAAAATAAAGCTTAACATTATACAAATGGGTACAGCTCTGCGCAGTGCTCCTGATGCAGATTAAGATTAGGCAGATTTTAGATGACAGTTATTTACCTCGGCCTAACACCATGTACGCACAAATGGAATTTATTTTATAGCTGCAGATATTAGCCAGAAAAGGAGATGAGAGGAAATCTTACAGTCTCGTGTAAAATATAATTATGTCTGTTTTCCACTCCTTGGAAGGCAAACAAAGAGGGGAAGAATGAATCTGCTGCGAGCATTTAATGGGACTTGCCTAAATGATATCGAACAAATTACAACCAGCAACGGCTCACAAACACCTTCCCTTTCTATTTCCATATTTTTTTTTCCATAGGGGAATTCCAGAAATTAAGACCTCGTTGCTTTGAACGCTTTCACTCCTACAGAGCAGGATTAGACCCGTGCCTTGTGCTCTTCTCTTCCCTTCCAGACCTTCAAATTTTCAAAGAAAGGAGAGGAGGGGGAATTACAGAGGTGCTAGTGCTTTATTCTCCCCCATGATACGACCCTTTTCCCCCCACTTCTCCCGATTCCTTACGCAACCGCCAGCCATCAACCAGGAAACTGTTGCTAACTCTTGAATTTTGCAAGTTAGCAAGTAAAATAATAAAACAACGTTTTAACTGTCAGAGATCCTGGCTCGCAAAGTGCACTTTGGTCATTTCCTTTAATAACTGTAGTTTAGCGGTAATGATTTATAATAGTTCATAATATTCTACTAACTGTACTATATTAATAATACTAATACTTTGCCCTTGCCTGGTGTCTTCTGTCAAAAGATATCAAAGCGGCACACGCCGCCGTGAGGGAGGTATCGCCACATCCCCGTTAGGGACTGGGAAGCTGCAACTCCCAGCCGTGCCCAAGGTCGGGATCCCCGGTCCCCGACACAGCACGGCAGCCGCCAAGTCTGCCTTGGCTTCCTCCTGCCGCAGTTTTGTGACAGCAGCCGAGTCTGATCGATGGGGCCGAAGATTTAACGTGATTAAATCCTTCTCGAAAAGCAGGGTTTGGCCAGTGGTTTGGGGGCCGTGGTTTTGATGGGAAGTACCGAGGGAGACGGGGAGCTTGCCCTGCCGTCGCACAATAAATACACTCGTGCCGGCATTCAGACACACGGGGCAAGAGAGGAGTGGGAAATATTCACTGTGCCCGTCTCTCCAGCAAGAGGTGGGTAAATACAGCATTTAGGTGTTGCTCAGCACTCCAAGGGCAGTGGTTACGAGCCCTGACACCAACTCCCAGAAGGTCCAAAAAAGGGGAGGAAAGGCGCGAGGCATCGCTGGCATGGCTGAGACGACACGAAAGCCGGTCGGATGGCAGCGGCTGCACGGGGAAACATTTTGGAGGAGAAAACAGCCCCAGCCCTCCCCCTCAAATGATCAATTAAACACCATCCTTCTGCCGAGGAGAGCAAATGAGGGCTGCGGGCAGAACAGCCACCCAGCCGGGCTCTGCATGACAATTGATGGGAAGGGGAGGCCGGATGGGGTGGCGGGGGAGGCAGCCCCGTCCCTCCTCTCACCATGGTGATTAGGTATTCCGAGTGCGCCAGATAGCCCCAAATAACAGAAAGAGAAATATAAACTGGAGACCGGCAGATCCAAGGCAGGCCAGATGGCCCCGCAGCCGGCAGGAGCTGCTCCCGTCCAGCCCTTCCCCACTTTAACTGTTCAAACATTTCTTTATCCCAACAAGACAATTAAGCCGAGCAGCATGGAAAGGAGTCTCGGCAACAGTTTGCAGAGCGAGCGGGAAGGTTGTTGCCAGAAAAGCAGGAGGCGGCGGCGATTGCTGTGTACCCCGAGACCTCCGTGCAGTGCTCTTTCACGAGGACGGCGTGTTTTCGGCGGCGAGACGGGGATGGATGTGTGGCCCTCATCTCTGCTACCATCCATCTGCCTGCCCACGCCTTCAGAAAACCCACTCTTGCTCCTTCACTCCTCCTCCATCACGCAGGGCACTGCCCGACAGCGAGCACACGTTCCACTCCATGTATTTCATTATGTCACAAGCGATGTTAAACCTGCAATTTCCCATGGTCACGCCTGATTATTATCAGCAACAAAGCAGCGCTTCGTGTTAGACCCCAAATTTTACTGGCCTCAGAAGTGGTACATCCCAGCAGCAAGAGTCATGAGCGTGAGCGATGGATGCGTGCACATGTGCATTCCCCCTCCAACCCATTGTTCTGCCAAAGAATTTAAGAAAATAAACCTTCTTCCCCCCGGCACACATACATACATACATACACACATGGCTCTCGGTCTGTAAATGCAAAGCCCAACAGACCCATGTCTGACTGGATGGGTGACTGTAGAGACAGTCCTAGGTCTGATTTTCAAAGCACTACGTTACTCAGGAAGTGCAGCTGTGGCTGGTCACCACAGTCCTGGTGTTCATCACCTGAAGTGGGAATTTACATCTGATTGATAACAAACCAGTTGTCTCAAAAGGAAAACTAACTCCAGACTAGAGATGTTCTTAAAAGCCCTAAAGTGGAACAAGGAGCTCACCAACACAGCGCACAACCTCTGTTGTAGGGGAGAAACTGGTTGCAGGACAACCTGTCCAGATAACCAAGTTTAAATGTGATTCTAAAAGATAATAATCAAAATAATGTTAATAAAACTACCCCCACTTCACCCAAGAGATGAGCGAGGATCCCTGCTCACAGACTCAATCACTCATCCCCAGGGTGGACCAGCAGCTGGGCAAGAGCCACCAGCAGTAACAGGGAAACTGAGGCTAGGAGAGACAGTGGTCAGGTTGTAGAGGGTCACCTTGTCACATTGGGCTGTGACCCACAACAAGTCACACACAACACATGACAAAGACCAAGCAGCAACAGGACACCATCTTCTGTGGTCCCAGGGTCTGCTCTGACAAGGTCCAGCTCTTTGCCAAGGGATCCCAGCTTGGGCATGGACCTCTGCCTGTCATTTCGTGGGACAGCAATGCCATGGTGACTGGGTACAGGAGGCCACTGGGACAGATTTGCTTAGAAGCAGAGAATAAAACCAGGTATTTTTCTTTTCTGATTCTAGCACAGGGCCACAGATCTCTTTTGCAGAAAGGAACATGCCATTTATTTCCACTCCTTTTAGGAATCTCAACTATTGTACGCTTATTAAAGGAAACCAATAAAATATGTCTCCCATGTCTTTAACAAATTCTTTACAAGAAGCCCCTAAACTCTAACAAATGGCATTATTTTTCTCCGTAAGCACCTCAGAGATCGGGCCCATCCGGTACACATGATGTCTGCTTCTCCCTGGACAGGCTCTGCTTTTCCACGTGCTCCCCGTACGCTCCGTCGCTCCGGATGGCCCGAGTACCTGCCTTTTACAGCGAGAGACAGCTTGGCCAAACACAGACACCTCAGCCCAATCTGCTGAGTAACAAGGGGCGCAGTCCTTACCCAGAGGCACCCCAAAGCAGATGCTCTCCTTCACGGGATGCAGTTACGGGTACCGCTGGCAAAAACCATCCTGCTTTAACAGTATGGAAAGGCTCACCCAAAAGACTGATCAGTCTCTACTGCACACACACATATCCTGCACAGCCAGGTGCTAATCTGGGCTACACCAGCCCATGCCCCAAATAATTTGCCTGAATTCTCTGAATTTCCTCCCCTGGTGAAAAAAGGATGAGACTTTGCTCCCATGATGCACAGGACTAAACAGAGCAACTTCCAAACCCTCCTTAAGATGAAAACACCTGACTCTGGATTCTTGTTTTGCTGCAAAGTATCTTAAGTGTAATTATTGCAGGGAAATTAAAATTCAGCACAGTCAATTCCTTTTTTTTTTTCTAAGGAAAAAAAAATGTTTCTTAGAAAATTGGCGCTTGAGCTACAGGGCAAAGCAAACATTTTAATGAGCAATTCAGTAAAGGTTCCTGTGCAGTGGTACAGAAGAATCCACGGTGCAATCACAGTAATTCCCCTTCCGAGTAACACAAACCCTTCCAGGAATCCGAAAAGTCCCGCTGAAGGCTCGAGCTGCGCAGAGCTCAACA
This sequence comes from Gallinula chloropus, assembly GCF_964237585.1. Classification (NCBI taxonomy): domain Eukaryota; kingdom Metazoa; phylum Chordata; class Aves; order Gruiformes; family Rallidae; genus Gallinula; species Gallinula chloropus. The sequence goes on from NC_140091.1 coordinate 11,113,894, forward strand.
GCACGCATCACGCACGCAGAGGTGCTGCTGCTCCAAGGAAACGCAGGAAACCTGTGTCAGATTCCTGCCCAAAACCTACAGCCACCTGCCCACCACAGACCCTCCGTCAGGAAGACAAGCAGGCAGGTCTCACGCGGGGCTGTGTGTGACAACTACACAAGGAACCCACGAAACTTCTCAGGGGTCAATAATACGAGACAACCACCCCCCCTTTCCCCCCCTACCCCCCTGAAGTATGGATTTATATAGAAACTCCACATGTATGAATGCAAATGTCGACACAAAACAGGGTCGCCATTGTATCTGCCAGCTGTGATCTCCCGGATTCCTCCTTGCGGAAGTTTTTCTTTTCTAATGGCCAACATCAATGATCATTAGGATCCTCTAAAAAGCTCCACCGCCTCCAGCAAACACACCCATACGTGTGTATGCACACACCAAATAAACTCCCCGTGTTAATGGAGCGAAGTTTCCATGGTGCAGTATCTATATGTGATATGTGATGGGAATACGATACAGAGCCAACAGACATGTTTAGTGTACACTGTCCTGGTAGTTACAGAAGAATTTTAATGTCGATAGAATATCAGGGATGTGGCATTTGCCCAGCTCTGCTGTGCCACAAAGCATCTTAAAAAAAAAAAAAAATCATACTTAAGGACATGGGTAAGAAAAACAACCAAGCAAAACACCTTCTTCTTCTGCCCAAGTTTTCCAAGCCGACAGCAAAGTTTTATTCCACTTCCTCTCCCCAGCACGTCCCCTGCGGCAGCGCTGGGGAGCTGGGTGTCACCATGCCTGCCTCCTGCACGCGCCTCCGCGAAGCCCCGTCTGCCCCCCGGGAAGGAGAGGGCCCACGGTCAGCACACGCCGTTGGCAAAGGCAAGGCACGGCGGTGGATGTGGACGCGTCTGTCCGTCCGCAGCTGCGCTCCACGCGGTCTAATTCATTTAACAGATTTACTCCTGTAAATGGGGTATCTGACAGGATTTTGCTCGCCAGATCCACAGCGGCTGATGCGCTCTAAATTCATTTAGCTGGCAGACCCGCTCCTCTGCCGCTATCTCCCGAAGTATTCCTTCGAGCAAGCTTCATTTCCACCGCCAGGTTATATCGATAAGGGAAAGAGCATCGACAAAGATGTCTCTAAGCCTTGCCATCTCACCTGCCTCCCCCCAGACACACACCCCCTCCCGCCCCGGATAATTGTATTACTGGCTTACACACATACACATCCATACACACTCCCAATCTACAGCCCCTTCCCCCGTGGACCCAAAAGATGGGAGAGGAGATGCTGAACAATGACAAGAGCTTACAGCACAAAAAGTATCACGGTCGGGGGTGGATCGGAAGGAGAGGGGGGACACAGAAATTGCTCTCGGGGTGCAAGGAACACACAGCTCCTGCCTTCAGTAGGAACCATCCTGCCCTGGCAAATGCAGATATAAAAGACACACTTGCAGCATATTTCAAAACCAAAGAGCGATGGATTTACAAGGCAGGTTGATTTTATGATGACTTTTATTGAAAAGGTACGCGGGGTTTAGGCAGATGCCTTTTAGCGCCGGTAAGTTAGCACAGTGCCTAATTCAAGGAGACAGCCTGAGGAAGCAGCGCCGACAGGGGAGAGAGAGCCACAACGTCTCTATTACTCTCCTCGGCACCATAAAGCGGAGAAGGGAAAAAAAAAAAATCACATCTGAAAGGGAGAGGAAGGAGCGTGGCAGCAGGTTTTCCTCGCACAAAAAATACAGTAATAACAACAACAACAACAGCAACAATAAAATTCTTTTCTAGGAAGAAAACTCAACAGAACAAAGGAGCCCACATGAAAAGCAAACCACTTGCTCCTTGATCTACCCATCTGGGTTTACAGGAAAACTCTTAAACATAAGTTATCCCTCTTCTTCAGGGTACCAAACTCTGCTGCCCTCAGACCACTCCCCATCCTGGGCCACCTCCCAGTCCAGCAGAGCTGGGAGCCTACCCTTCCAGGAGGAGAGCTCTGTGTGGGCAACTGCAGAGGGACGAGGTGGCAGGGGAGCGGGGAGTTACAGTCGTGAGCACGTGAAGTGGTTTCCTTCAGTCGAACCAGTGACCTGCGAAAGGGCTCATCACCTCCCAACAGGCATCTTTCAAGGAGGGTGGGGGGAGAACACACAGACAAAGCACATGGCACAACAGCTGACTGGATGTACCAACAGATTTGGGTTTATGTCTCAAAGAGGGAGCTTCAGTGGCCAGAAATATCTTGTGTTAACCAGAGGGAAAGGCTCTTTTGTCCTAACCCGAGGCACAGATCCTGAGAGTGACGCATTCGCCCTAAGAACGGCGTGTGTGAAAAGGAAACACCTGAAGAAGCAGGGGACACTTGTCTGCTGCACGGGAAAGTTTCTGGCTACACACTCCAGCTGAATCCCTGTCTACACACATGTATGTGCCAGCGCCTACAGCCTGGCACTGGGGCACGGACACCTTTCTGCATGGTCAACCTTGCCCCTCCAGCCGGGTTTCTTTCCTTCAAGAACACCTCACCTTAAAAACCTGCCAATGTGGGTTTAGAAGAGACAAGGTGATACTGCACTGGGCAGACAGGAAAGGCTGGTTTTCCTCTGCCTCCAGCAAGAGCCACAGCACCACAGGACAATCACCTGTTGAGTATCTCAACGACTACAGAAGAACCAACAAGTAAAGGAGGTACTTACATCTGTCACTTCGGTCTTCGGGACTGGATGACGTCTCCCGGTCAGAAATGAGGCCAGAAACGGCAAAGATCTTCTTCCCCGTATCATCAACTTTGAGGGAGCCGGGGGAGCTGGAAGGGAGCTGGGTGCCAAACTCGTACTCCTTCCCATCCGCGTCCGAGAAGCGCAGATGGGGCGAGTCAGTGTCATGGCAGTTTTTCAGGCGCTTGGCCGGCGTAAAGGCTGACTGGTAGCTCTCCCGGTCTTCAGTAGATGCAAAGGGGCGGAAAGCCCCAACGCCGCTGTGGTTCAACATACTGATCGGGGTGCAGTCCAGGTTTGGGGGTGCGAACTGGGGGTGGAGGTGAAGCAAGGATGGAGGAAAGTCACGGTTTGCAAACGCTCCCGGCACCCCGCCTTGCCGGTGGTACATGGAGGCAAAAGTGTATGAGCCATTGGTAAAGGGAATGTGCACGTCCTTGTCTGCTGACACGGGGACCCCAAAAGGCCTCGGCTGCTGGCAGGGAATGGAAGCGTCACGGCTGGCTTCGGCGGTGGAGGCGAGGACCATCAGCGCTGGGGAGGCCAGCGGGTTGGGGAGGTAGGGTGAGTTCTCCATCTTGAACGCTGCCCGGTGTAAGTCCATCGGAGTCTCTTTCCTCAGCAGGATCGCAAGCGGAACAATCTTCCCTGGAAGGAAAGCAAAGCGATGCCTGGGAAGGGAGCGGGGGAAATTACTGGAGCATCATCACCCTCCGAACGCTGCAAGGAAACAGAAAAGAAAAAAAAAGAAGAGACAACCCGTTAGGTTTCTGCACTCGCCTCCCTGGGACGCTCCAGCAGTGGGGTGGCCACACGTGTTACAACCCACCGACCGGGGATGCACTGCTGTTCTCATCCAAGAAAATCAATAGACAACTTCACACACTAGCGGCATCGGTTCTGGCCCTCCGGGTTAAAGGGTATCATCCAGTGCAGACGAATGAAAGGCAGACCGAACATAATAACACGCAGATTTAATAACCCACTAATAAACAAGGTTCGGTCTAAAATTAAGATAGTAGCTCCAAATTGTAATTGGAATTTTATACGGCAAATGCACATATAATTGCAATGAAGTTCAGGAAGCCCACACAGAGCACACACCACTGCTTGCTCGGGGGGTGGGGGACAGTGGAACCAACATAGAAATACCCATTGGGTGTAGGTACCCAGACAGGCGTGTGCTTGCTCTCTCGCAGTACGCAGGGGTAGGTAAGTACTTGCACACACAGTACTCGATAGCATCATGCATATATATACATATATATATATATATACACACACACATATACACACACACCCATTGGAATGCAGTAATGCACCGATGTATGGGTACGTGTGTGTAACACACAGACACCCAGGCGTGCACACACACTCCCTATTAGCCAGAGGAGGAGAGACTTCCCCAGTAAAATGCCTGGCGTCTCTGACAATATTTAAAATCATAATGGGTGCTTCTGCCATCTGATCTCTGCAAGCGTCTGCCTTTCGGGTCGGGGACAAGAGAGAATGGATCAGTAATTTTAGTTCCTAATGCACTCACTCTTAAGTAGATTTGTAAACTGCCCTGGATGTGCCATTAACATTTAGAGGAAAATGTTAACAAAATTTCTGCCTCGCATCTTGCTGAGCCTCCCTGGCCGGCTGCAGCCACCCAGCCAGCCACAGCCCCCTCCCAGAGCCAGGGAAGGGGAAAGGCTCCTTTCTGTATCTCCCCCAGCTCGCTCCGGCTTTTTGTTTTGTTATTTTCTCCCCCCCAATCAATCTCGTGTCTTTTCTTTTAAGCTTCCGCCGCCTGCCATTCAGGCCCCACAACCCAGCTTAAAATACAAGGACTATAACTTTGAAACAATATACTGGCCGCTGGAGCTCAAAGGGCCAGAAAAATCATATAATAATAAAAAGCTGTTACAAATTGTGCCTCTTAAATCCAGAGGGTCAAACATCTCAAATAAAACTTAGTGAAAGAGTGTCTCCCTAATGGAGTGCCTTTTGTGCTCCATGAATGAGGGAGCCTAGGTTAACAAAGTGTATGAAATCCAGTCTGCGGCTTTAATGCAGTTCAGTGATAACATTTCCTCTCTCCCATCCTGTGCCCAGCCGCTCCGCTGACTGTTATTAATTGTGAAGATGAGTGGACATCATCTCCCTGCTTCCTCATTTGGCACCCATCCTTACAGACATCATTGCTAAATTACCAGATTATGTATCTCACATTAACGGATTTGCTCTCTTCCAAATTTTAAATAACTTTCCTGTCGAGTTCTTGCCATGGAGAGGGGGGGGGGGGGGGAAGAGGGAGAGTGAGGGATGCCAAGGGCATCCTGGTCAGTGCTGCAGTCCTGGGTACCCTCACTCCACTGCTTCACTGATCAAAAAGAGGGGGTGTTGGGGGGGGGGGGGGTGTGTGGTCAGGAATCGGCAGCCACTGGCACATGTGGAGTTGCTGGGGGCTCAAGCAACCGTGTAAATATATATACAAGCACGTATGATTATGTGTCTAAAGACATGCACACACATAAACCACCATTCCCAGAAATAAACAACCCTTAGCGTGGAAGTGAAACTGAGCAATCCCAGGAAAACACAGATATCCAGGGAAAAAAAAAAAAAACCCAACCCAGGCAGCCACCTCTGCCTCCTTTTCTATTTTTACTTGCGCTATCACCCCATTACGTTAAATGTATTTCATAAATTAGTAATCTGGCCGCACCACTTGACACTCCTGTAGGATACTGTGAATCACTACAGCCGTTTATTCGTTTGCAAACTTCATTACGCTGGGAATAAATCAACACATTACAATACCTCGGCCGGCCAAATTTAATTTTTTCCTTTTTTTTTTTTTTTTACTCCTCCAGCTCCCACTTCCTTTTTCGTTCCCTCTCGCTCCCTCCTCGCCCAGCACCTCCCCGCCCCCAGCAGCACAGGCAGATCAGGCTGCGGCGGACCAGTCATTATGAAAATCTATCGTTAATACACTCCCAATGTCAAAATGTCATAGGTTTAAACACAGAACCCAAAAATAAGAAAACTAACTGACCTCCTTAATTAAAAAAATATGGATTGCGGGGTAATCAGCTGGAGGGAACATTTGGGTGCCGGGAAGGCGGTTGGGCACAGGCGGGGTGAGGAACTGCTACTTTTCTGCCTCTATGCTGATTTTTTTTAATTTAGCACCTCGCGCAAATCCAGATTAAAATAACTCCTGCTATTGATCCGAGCAGTGGAATTGACATTAATTTTAGTTCACTTCTCACTTTGCAAAGGGATCAATAGGAAGTAATAACAGCTGACATCCCCGCTGAAAGGAGGAGAAAAGACGGGCTAGAGACAGAAATCGAAAAGCAACCAAATAAATCAGCAGCTACTTTTCCACGGCATCAGACAAACTCCAAACAGATTGCAAAAAGTCTTTGTTGAATTAACTAAACAAGGAGCAAGAGGGAGGGGGGGGCTGGAGATCAATCTGCGAAGCTGCGGAAACTGTCTACCAAGTATGAAGGTTAGACGGACAGGCTGAAAACAACGTCTAGTTTCTCCAGTATTATTATTTTCATGGCTGCCTAGGCGCATAGTTACTGGGTTGCAGAGCTACCCTGCCCAAGGTGTGTGCAAATTACCTGTGTCATCGCATACGTTACCAGCAACAAGGCTACACACGCTCCACGACCAAGGCAAACTGAATCAACAAGCCTTTAGCTCTGAGCCATTAAAAAAAAAAAACAACAAAACAAACAAAAAAGAAATAAATAGATCTCTCTCACCGAGGAACAAGTTGTAATCAGTTATCTCTGCCTCGGTTTTGGTTCCTCTGCTTACGGAGGCGGCGGCACCGTGTGGGATTAGTTTAAGAAGAAAGTCTGATGGGAGTAGGAGAAGCCATGACAGGGCTGGATTTAGCAGGGACCACAAACACCCAGCAAGTGGGGAAAACAGCAGTGACCACTGGTTATAAGCATAAAACCCACTTGCTAATCAGCCTGCAGAGAAACACACACTCACACATGCGAGCACATGCGCGCCCCATGCGCAGCCACCGGGTCTGCAAATCTTTTACTAAAATGTTACTCAAGAGTTCCTATTACCAAATCGCCTCTCTGCTATCGATTAAAATAAATAAAACACACCACTCTGGTTTCTACAACAGGTTGCATTTTTGTGGTCTCTCAACCATTTCCAAATGCCAGAGATTGAAATAATGGGGCAAATTAACATTTTTTTCCTCTCTCCAGAAACAAAGTTTTCTCGGAGAAAAAAAAAAAAAATTAATTAAGAAGCTATGGGGGGAAAAAAAAAAAGATTAAAACAATAGGAAACCCAGGAAAATTGATGATGCATGTAAATTAGGAAAGACCCAGAAAAAAAATCACAATATCCATTTACATTAAAAAGTTTTTTCCCCCATAAATGTCAAGTAGGAATTTAGAAATATGCTCTGCGCAGAAAAGCCAAAGATTATAAAACAAAATAATGCCAGCTGTTTGGGGATTTAAGTGCTCAAATGGATTATATATTTGAACCAAACTGGATTTCCTTATAATAAATAAAACAAATGCAAGCTCGAAAGCCAACAAAGGAGAGCTCTCATCACTGGATTAAGATACAAAGGAAAAACAGTTAATTTTTTTCCAGCGGGTGAAATATGCCAACTGCAGCCGCACACCCGGGCAGCTGCTGCGAAAACCGATTTAAGGGGGAAAAGGGAAGAAAAAAAAGAAAAACAAAAGGAAAAAAAAAAAAGGGGGGAAAGCGGGGAGCTGAGGAGCCGGCGGCGGGGATGATGCTCGGAGCGGGGCGGCCCCGACCCCGGCCCCGGGCGGCTCCGGCCCCGGGCGGCTCCGGCGGGCAGGGCAGCCCGGGCTCTGGCCCCTCGTCCCGCACTGCGCGCCCGCTTTTGTTTTGCTGTAAACTTCTTAAAAAAAACAACCAAAAAACCCCCCCCAAACCCCACAACCCCCCAAAAAAATCCCCAGTTTTAAGGCGAAAAAAAAAAGGGAGGGGGGGAAGGAGAAGGGGAGGGGGGGGGGGTTGCGGCGGGCAGCCCCCGGGCGGACGGGTGCTCCCCGCGGCGGCGGGCTGCGGGAGGGAGGAAGCGCCGGAGGTTGGCAAGGGAGGGGAAAAATAGAGAGGGAAAGGAGGGAAAAAAAACCCCAACCCCAAAACCTACCGAGCGTTTTGCCGGCCGCTTCGGCCCCGACCCGCGCCCCCCCCCCCCGTCCCCGCTCCCAACTTGGCGAAACGCGAGGGAAAACCGCGGGCCCCGGGGAAGCCCCGCTCCGCCGGGCAGCGGGCGCGCCCCGGCCCCGGGCCCCTCCGGCAGCGCCCGCCGCGGCGCGGGAAGGCAGCCGGGCTGGCACCGGCCGGCCCCTTCAGCTCCCGCTTCTCCTCCCGCCCGCGGGAGGGCGGGGGGGGGTGTTAAATAAACCCAAATAAAATAAAATAAGAAGGGGGCGAGCCCCGGGCTGGAGCCTACCGACGCCGCCAAACCCCGCCGCTCCGGTCTCCCCGCCGGCAAATTAAACAGGTGTTTGGCGGTCCGGCGGGGCTGCGGGCACGGCCCCGCACGGCACGGCACGGCACGGCCCCGCACGCCCCGCCGGGAAGCCGCGATCGGGGCGCAGCCGGGGCTGCTCCGCTCCGCTCCTGCCTCCTCGGGAATTATTCCCCGGCGGGGAGGGCGGCGGGAGGGAGCTCCGGCACTCCGGTCCGGCCGGCCCGTTAAGTCGCCTTCCTCCCCCCCCCTTTTACTTTTTCCTCCTCCTCCTCCTCCTTTAAACCCCCAAGTCACAGAGATCATCAAACGCGAAGATGACCAGAGTTGTTTGGATTTATTGCAACAATCACTTACCATACACATTTCCTGTGGGGAAGGATAAGCATTCAATACAACTCTTTAAGTAGACAGTTCCTAATGATTTCATTGTGGTCAACCAGATGGTTTTTATGTATTTAGATCTGAAGGTGAAGAATTATTTTCCATGCTCCCAACCTATTTACAGACTTCCCTGGTCTAGAGCTGAGCTTGTTGGTTAAAAGAAAAGAAAATCCTGCGATTTCTCGATCGCATCGCTGGATGGATGATCCAGAAAGTTTTCTAAGGGACCTAAAGCGAAAACACGGATAATTCCTTTCACCACTTCTGGCTTTCCGAGCTACGCGATTCACATGTGGAGTAATTTTAGCTCATTCGTTGAATAACGCTGACAATTTAAACCGCCTCTCTACCTTTGTTTTATCTGCAATAATAAAACCAGAACAACACCGCATGTGAGATCCGGGCGTTTGGGTCCTACCTGGAAGCAGCCAGGGGGAGGGGGGGGGGGGGGGGGGAACATGGGGGAGTTGGAGGGGTGAGGGGCAAGGACGGCAATCTTTAAGGGATGAAGGACCCGAGGAGGGGTGAAGATGTTGGGCAAACTTCAGCCTCGTCCAAAATTAAAGCAAAGCGGCGACTGCACAACGCGCGTTCCAAAGATATAAATAAATAATCGGGGCTGCGAGCGGGGGCCGGGCGGTTTCGTTACGGCTGGGAACTAAAGTTCACACGGGGACCCGCACCGACTGCTAAAATGAAAGCTGCGGAGCAAGTAAATCACTGGCTGCGCCGCGTTTCTTGAGCGCATGGAAGCCCTGACGGCTGGGGGTGTGTGTGTATATATATAAATATATATATACTTTTACTGCAAAAGCAAAGCCTTAGTTTGCGTATTTGAAAAATAACAAAAAAAAAAAATTTAAAAAGAAACAACAAACCAGCCGAACCCGAGCGCTGGGTGCGCGGGTGGGTGCGCGGATCTGCTGGTTTCCTTCGCAAAAAGTTTTTGTTTCGCAGCCGCTGGGAAATGGAATTGTCGCTGCCCAGCGCGACCGCGGGGACAGCAGCGAGGGACGGGAGGGAACAACTCCCGGGGCTGCCCCAGAGAAAAATAAGGAAGGGGAGGAAAAACAATGAAAATAGGTTTTTTAAAAAAATAATATGTGTCTCGGAAGGAGGGACCCGTGCCGGTCCGTGGGTCCGGCCGGGTCCCCCCCCCCCCGCCGTGCTCCGTCCCCAGCCGGGCTGCCGCGGCGGTCCCCGGCACCTGATCCCCGTTGCTGGCTACCGGTCCCCCCCGGAAAGCCACCGCGGGGGGAGGATCCGGGCAGCTTGGGGCTCGCCGAAGGTGCCGGGGGTGGGGGTGGGGGGTCCCCCCCTTTTATCTGCCTTTCCCCTCGGCATTATCATGCTGATCCCCACCCACCCGGCCCTCCCCGCGGCCGGCGCGGCTCCCCGCCACCGCCGAGCCGCCTGCCCGGCTTCCCCGGCGCTGGGGAGGGAAGAAGGGAGGAAGGGGGAAAGGGCGCGGGGGGTTGGGGTGGAGGTGGAGGGGAGGAGGGGTGAGGGTGGTGGTGGGGGGGAGAGGTGGGGGAGAAACTTGCCCTGCAAAGTTTGCGTGTGGCCGGGCGGCCCCGGTGGCCGGTACTCACGGTGCGGCTGCCGGCGGGCGCTGCGCGGAGCTGGCGGCGTGCGGGGAGCAGGGGAGTCCCGGGCGTGCTGGCCCCGCTGCGCGGCCGCGGCTCGCATGTAGCAGAGCGGGAGGCGCCGGGGGTGCGAGGGAAAGAGCAGTGCTGCCTCTCAGTGCCGGCTCTCATCAGTGAATGAGCCTCCACTCTCCGAGGGACTCCCGGCTGCACACACACACGCACACACACGGGCGCGCACACACACACATGCACACACACGCACACACACACACACACTCGCACACGGAGCCAGGCTGAGCACTGCATACATTAGGGCACTCGGGCAGTATGGGAAATGCAGTCCAGGACCGGCGCCCACCCGCCGGCCGGCCGGCAGGCACAGCCCGTCCCCCCCCTCGGAGTTACCCAAGTGGGGCGTCGGGGGGCTGGTCTCTCTCAGGGGCGCCGCTTCCCCCCCAGCCCCTCCGCACCGGCGTCACTCACCCACCCTTAGTTCCTGGCACCGGTCATATTTTCCACCGTGCATGTACCTCCCAAATTTCGGCGGGACGCTTCCCCAGGATGCAACATCCCCCTCCTCCCTGCGGGGCAGCCCTGTACCCCTTCAGCCCTGGGGCGGACGGCACACCCCTCGGGATGCTCACGGGCATGCAGCCTTCCCACACACACCCTGCTGCATCTCTTGGCACTTAGGGGTGCCCAGGGACAGGCAGATCTAACGACATCCCCAAATTCGCCTTGGATGGTTGCAGCAGAGCCAGAGAGCAAATTAGGGACTTCACACTCGCAGCGTTTCCCCAACCTCAGCACGCACACACAGCACACACGTTGCTATTTTAATGTTTCCTGGTTGCACGTTGCAGCTCTGCACGAACCCTCCCGCACGCGCGCTCCACCTCGGCTGCAGGCGACTCCCCTCTCAACCCTGGATTGTCCCGAGCAAAAAACCATGGCCCATAGGAAATGGAAGAGCCAGTTTTAGGTGGGGGCTCAGATGAAACGCTTCTCTCATTGTTTCTTGTGAAGCACGCCAGGGATTGATCCAAGGGACTTACTCATTCCACCCAGGAAGGAATTGTTTTGGTTTTTTTCTTCAACTGCTAAATAATTTTGGGTTGTTCTTAAAAATGGAGCATCGGCAGTGCTCCTTGGCTCTTATCTTTGGCCTTGGCATTCTCAAAATACAACCACGTTACACGACAACCACTGAAATAAAGGAGTCCTTTCCATCAGCATCATCAGGCACTTGGGCTGTATCCCGTGTGTGTGTGAGACAGTAAGAGGGATTATGTGCTCATGTCATCCAACAACTTTTGTGTGGGCAGTGACTCATCACTAGAGTGCATGGGCTGGTTTTGCCTGTTACTTCGTGGGCTTACTGAATGTGCCCACCCCTATGAAAGTGTCCAAGGGCAGGAGACATGGTCCCAGGCCCTAACTGGGTGCATTGTGTAGACCATAACAGTTTGCTTCTCCACTGGGCTGAAGCTCACCCATCCTTTCTACAGCACTTCAGAGACAGGTCATATGCAGTCAGAGTGCTTGTATGCTTTGTGACTGGTAAAATCTCTGGAAATGGTGATAAATGGTAGTAAATGTTTCAAAAACTCCACCAAAACTCCAAACTTACTTATTTTCATACTTAAATTCCAAACTAAAGCAGTGTGGCATTTCAAGCTCCCCGGGTTGGGAAAGCATCTGGGTGAAGAAGCTTCTTGTGCTTTCTTCACATACTCATATCGAGCATCCCTGTTCCCTGCTCTGACCTGCAGCTCAGCCACACGGATTCTGATGGCCCTCAACAAAAAGAGCATATGCTTCCCCTCTGAGGCATCTGCTCTGCTGCTGCTTCCTCACACACCACGAGGAGGCTGGCAGGGTGGGCAGCGAATGCTGCCTTCTTTCACCCCTCAGCTGTGGCACGATGGTCAATGTGGGCTCAGATTCCTGAGCTCCTTTCCTCCTGCATGGAAAAATTGAGATTTAGGTATGTAAAAGGCTGTTGGAGCTGTGAGCAAGCCTTGCTGTGTGTACATTCTGCTCAGGAATAACACCTTGTGGTTACCCCCTGGTTACAGCCCGCTTGCTCAAATGTTTTAAGCAAAGTTGTGATTTTTTTGGGGGGGGGGGAATGGTCATTTCTAACACCAGTTTGGAAACATAGCTGCCCCACGAGTCCCGCTGCTTTGTGTAGGGACACTGAACTAATTGGCACCGCACACTCATCCTGCAGCATGCTCCACGCCAGCAGGACCAACTAGTTGAGGACTCAGGTAAATATTCCGTAGGTTTGTATAGATGAGCCAGATTTTAAATGACATCAGAGTTTTGACACACTCCAGGAAGCCACATTAAAAAACAACCCTTATCTCCCAGGGATCTTGGGGAAAATATTCAGTCTGTGAACAATCACAGCCCAGCTTGTGCTACAGCTTCACAGCCGCAATTACGGAATTCTGGTTTAAAAAGTGCTCTTATTATAAAGCCATATTTTCAGCACTTACAGCATCGTGAAAAATGATCCCTCAGATTCAAACTTCTTTCTTTTGTTCTTAGCCAAAAAGCAATTTTACTTTTTTTTTCTTTTTCTTTTTTTTTTTCTTTACTTTTTCAATTCCTTCCTATGGAAAAAAAAAAAAAGGATGTGAATCTTGCTCCGGTGTCCAATTTATGCTCACTGAGAATCGAGCTCTGTGTTTTGAGGCTTGAAAAAAAATTATGCAGTTTTATTTAACTTTATGTTACTGCATCGTTACACAAGAACTTAATACAGTTTGGATTCAGGGAACAAGCCTGGCATTTAGCTAGCTTATGTGAGCAATGTCTTCAGAGGAAAATGAGAAGATACACTCAAGTTATTTATATTTGTAATTACCATTAATCTGTATTACTAATGAGGGTTTTGATCCTGGAAATGGATCCATAAACATGGACTCCTGCACCACTGTGGAGCTGTGATATGCACAGAGGCCCATAGGAAAAATTTCCACCGAAATATATTCCACGCTGATTATTTGGACCCTAAAATAACTTTGAACCTATGATTTAACTTTGTATTGCTCATCTCTAAGAGTAATAGGGGACACCTCAATTTCTCTCTCTTTTTTTTTTTTCCCCAATTAAAACAAAATTTGAGATTGTTATGGGCTGCACCCTCTCATTGCCAATGCCGTTCTAAATTAAATTAGCATATACAGTCCTGAACCTGCAGAGTTGGTTAGGTATGCTTAACATTACACATGCAGATTTCAATAGGATTGCCAATAAGATGTAAAGTCAAGGGTATGTGTACATTCCACCAAGAAGAGCATCTCTGGACCTGCTGGGGTCTTACAGTACCAACACACGGTTCTAAGTCAGAGACCCCTTCACCCATCTTTGTGTCCTCCAGCTGCTGGTTTGTAAAATGAGACTGAGAAACCCAATAAATTGTAGCATGGGGCACAGCTCATGCCAACGGCGCACTGGGATGCCATGATGCACTGGTTGGGAGCTGCTCTGCTGTGATCCTGCGGGTCCCCTCCAAGTGGCACCCTGGGAAAGTGCCAAAATTCTGCAGGTATGGGACCACGTCCTGAAGTCCCTGTCACCGCCACCTCCGCTAGACCCAGGCCATCCCTTGCGTCCTTTCATCTGCAGCACGGGTGGAGGAGGGGAAACCGCCGAAACAATTAAGTAATTAAATACAAATGAACTTTTCATCGCAATTAGGCTGGGAGGCGGCGGTGGCTTCCCGCGAGGCGTGGGTGGCTGGCTGTGTAATCTCCATGCCCTCTGCTGGCTACAGCAGCGTGTCTCAGCAGCGTGCCACCACCACCCTGCCCTCTCAGCGGGGAGAAGGACCACTCCGCCCCTCCTGGGACAAGATGCTGGGAAGAGCTGCCGGTGGCAGCAGTCCCCACTGCCCACGTGCTTTTTGCCTCCTGGTTTTTATCAGGGCCGTGGCCTCGGTCTAAGCATCAATAAACTGGTGGCTACACTCCAGGAGGACAGGAGCTTGAAGCCTCTGCAGTCAGCCATGTCTCAGTCTCTGCTGCTGTTAGAGAGGACATCTGAGATGAAGGTTGACCTATGAGGTCAGGAGAATTATCCCAGTCGTAGCATCTGATCTGGGCTTTACTCCAGAGGTTGGGGTCAGGATTGTCCCATAGCTTAGGAGAGCTAATATGGAATCTCTTTGTCTTCTGAGACACCAGCGGCTGCCTTCTGCCTGTCCCCTCTCTCTTGCGGAGGAAGAATCTGGCAGAGGCAGGGTTGAAATCATACTATCCACCAGAAGCCTGAAATTTAGAGCTGGCTTACTCTCACTGACGAGTCCTGCCTGAATGAGAAAACAGTCCATTGAATGACTTGCTGACTCACAGGACCAGTAGTGAGAAGATTTCCTTCAGCCTAGAAAAACATTCTATGGCTGTCAGATACACACGTGCCTTTTTCTTCACTGGCATCACCCAGAGCTCTTCCAAAATCTGCTGAATAACACAGGAGAGCAAGGAGGCCCTCCTGGTTCTGCTTCTCAGGGCATGCTGCAAGATGCTGCTTTACTTCTCTAAATCTTTCTCATCAACAGATGTCACAGACCATGCACAGGATTTTGCAGTGTGCTAGGTGTCCTTTACACACCACTGCCCTGCAGTACTTCTCCAAAAAGGGGGTTGCAGTCTGGGTGGTAGACGCCTCACAAGTAGCTATATCAACTGTTTCAGGAACACCGCTCACAAGGCAACACCAACCATATTGTCATTTCCAAAGCTCACACCCAACCCATGTGCTTAGGATAAGATATCCAGAGCCCTGAATGAGGTGTTTCTGGGACATCCTGCTCCTGAGGAAGGTCGTCTCCAAAACTCAGGTAGCCCAAGTTGTGAGGTTTCAGGATGTGCAATACTCAACATCCTTTCCCATTGATTTTTTTCTAGTGTTTGCTGTTACAGCACTGGACACTTGTTTTCTGTACAAGCATCCACTCTTTTTTCAGGGCTTTCTGAATCCCTCTTTGAGCAATATCCTGTTGCTATGAGTTCCACAGGCTAATGGTGTGGAAAAATATTTCTCTGTGACAAGAGCTACACCTGTCCAACCCCCCTTCTGTGCACCATCCATCACGCTGACAGCATAGGTAACTTGCCCGGGATCATGTCAAAGCGTGAAATAGCTATAAAGGCAAAGCATATGTGTTTGTCATTTTTGTCATTAATGGGATCAAGCAAAACTAAGGCAAAGCCATTGAACTGTGCCTCAGAACCGAGGGACGCTGGAACCATGTCCGAGAGCAGCCCAGAGCGGCGCCTTCCAGTTTGGCCCATGGAAAGGGAACGGGGTGAGCAAGACTTAGTCCCTCTTATTTATTTCTGTCTGATGTGACTGCACTTTGGGGAACGTGCTGGGTTTGCTTTCAGGGCCCAAACAGGCTGCACAGCCAGGTGCAGGGGCAGCACTGCTTCCACAGCCTGGGGGGGCACGGGGCTTCACCTACCTACCTGCGACACGGGGTTTTGTGGGGAACCCCAACGTGAAGGGGAGGACTGGAAACAACCCCCACCTTGCCTTTCAAGCCATGCAAGCAAACCTGAGCAGGACAGATCTAGTGAGCTTTTAAGGCAGCTCTCTGGTGTGATTAGTTAGAGCCTAACATGAGATAAAATCAATTGGAAACTTGTGTGAGTTAGGGCTGCGCTCATCAGTCAGAGTTTGCAGCAGCCAAGTGCAGCATGATTGTTATTAATATCTGCTACAGATATATAAGCTGAAATGGGGCTTTACAGGAAAAAGAAAGACAAGTTGCTGTTTCCCAAGAACATACAGGTTGCGGATCTAATTCAGGTCTAATTCAGAGCTGTGTTGAGCATCCTGTACATCTGTAGCAACAGCAACTGGCTGTTCTTAGGAGAATATATATGTATATATTCTTGTATGTTCTTAGGAGAATATATATGTGTATATATGTGTTTGAATGTATATATTTATATTCATATGTATGTGTGTATACATATACGTATATATTCTCCTAAGAACACACATGTGTGTGTGTGGCATACATATATGTGTGCGCCTTATATGCATGTGCATTTTCTCATGCTACTATGTAACACAGACAGATGCTGTTCTTCAGAGAATATACAGTGTGTGTATATATATACACATATATATTAATCTATATGTATATACACATACACATATATTCACACATATCTATTCTCCTAAGAACATATAAGAACATATACATATATATTTTCTCCTAAGAACACACGCACATATATACATATACACACATATACACACACACACACACACATATATAGTGTGTGCCTTATATGCACATGCATTTTCTCATGCCACTACATAACAGAGAGATGCTGAGAGCTGAGTTGGAAGTGCTGGGTGTTGCAATGTTTGTGGTCCTGCCCAGGAACCCTGTTAGATACCAGCCAGCTCACACGCTGTAGGTGACTTCAGACAAGCTGAAGCTTTGTGCCTCTTTCAGAGGAGGTTGCTTTATGCCCATGCAGTTAGTCCTGTGCAAGGCTGGACCCTGGGTGCCTGCAGTGCTCACTGCTGTGACTGCTGTGCTAATTCCCGTGCTGCCATACGAATGGGATTGCACCATAAACCCACACACCTTAGCAGCGCTGATGGCCAGGCCTATGTAATAGCCCAATGCATTGGTGCTAATGATCCAGTGTTTATGGTGGCCCACAGCACCGTTGTCATGCCAACAAGATGGTATTCCTCCCTAGGAAAAAAAAATAATAACCAAATAAATAAATAAATTCCTTCCCTGGCCTGATCTGCCTGTTTAATAGGAGTTGGAGGTTAAATTGGAAGGGGGGAAATCCAGGATGAAAAAATACCCAGCCTCTGTTCAGATGAGAGCGGAGTGAAATGTCTTTCGCCCTCTCCAACCCCTCTGCCCTTTGCAGGAGACTCTGCAAAACCTCCTCTCCAGCAAAGCAACCCCCTCCTGCTGCAGGGCAAGGGAGCAGGAATTCCTGCCTAATCGGCCCCTCCTTGGGGATCTGGGTCAGGTCACGCTGCACCCCCCTGGCCTGGTCCCGCAGCAGAGTGGCTCCAGCAGAGTCACAGAGCAAGGAAAGCCTGTCCCTGTGACGCCATGTCATGCAGGAACACCCAGCAGCCTGCCCAGCCTTCCTTCTGCTCAGCCCCAGCACATCTGCTGCCCCAGCTGAGCTTTTGGACTCTGAAGTACCCGTTGGGATACTCGCAGGAAGGAGGGTGATGCTATGGACCCCACTGAGTCTCTATGCTCCTTGGGATCTTCCCTTTTCTCTCTGAGGGGGTGATGCACTCCAGAGCTCCAGGTCTTCCTTAGTTCAGTCACCAAACCTGACTTTAGAGACCACTTTCATAATCTCTTCTCACAACTTTGGGTAAACTTCATATTGAGCCCGATTCCTGACGCTGATTTCCAGGACTCTGTGCCTGGTTCTCACTAATTCCCTCCTGTGCAATTTCCCATCTTCCTCTGAGAAACATCTTTTGCCTACAGGTTCTTTTCACAAGTCACTTCTAACCTTGGTTTCAAATCCCTTGTTCTTGTCCCTCTCTTGTTCTTTAATCCAGCTCACATTACACTCTCAGTAAATTATTTAAAACAGGCAAACACGTGTAACAAGCTAGCTTTCTGTCAGACACCAGCCTGTTCAGGAACTGATACACTCCACATTTCTTTATCTTGGCCCAGCTTTGTCCTTAGCTGGCTTTTTCTGCCATCCAGCCCCAGTGCCCCACATTTCACCACCCTTCGGATGTCTGCCTTGATTGTTGGAGGAACATCTTATCAGCAGCTTTCCTGTGGACCTCAACCCCTGCCAAGGGATCAATAAGGCAGAATTTACCAAAATTCACCGAATGGTTCAGATAACAAGAATAGCTTGGATTTTAAAAGCAATTTTAAACAATAAACCTCGGAAAGGCCATAAACCCTTCCATTTGAGGTGGGACCAGTTGACTTGAAGAGGAAACTGGCCCAGGGAATGGCTTGTCCTGCCAGTGTGGTTTCTCCTTGCAAGGTGTCTTGCATGCATGCTGTGCCCTCTGGCAGTGACCCTTCCAGCAAGGGCAAGACATGGGTGAGGCGAGCTCTAGATCCAGTCCATCTCCAAACTCCCCTGGTTTTGGCTCTAGTAAAAACTGAAAGGAATTCCTCCAGCCCTGTGTTCTTAGGCTGGTCTTCAGGAGACTGCTTTCCATCTGTCCTTCCATCAGTCCAACAAGCCACCTATGCTCAGCTTTGTTCCCCTTCCCTCAAGGGCGTGCCAGTGGGAAACAGTCATGGGGTTTGACCAAGAGATGTTAAACAGACCTGACGGGTTTTATTCTCTTGTAGGAAACCTTGGGCTTCGGTAGCATCTGGGTCTTTCTCACATTGATGTTCCTGAAGCTGAGTCAGCTTCAGATTGTCCTGGAGATGCTCAGGGTCTCTCTCTTACAGCCTCAGAGTGTGTGGGTAGTTGACCCTGTTGAGTAATTTCATCTCATTAGACAGAAACACGTGTCCGTTGAGATAAGGACGAGCTCTCTTCTGTAAGGAGCAATAGGTTTGAAATCAGATCTCAGTTGGTCTTTCTCTTGCACTTCAATTGGTGTGACCCCCTATTCCCCCAACCCCCACCCCGCCCCAATGAAATCCGGGGGGGATATATTTCAGTGGGTTAATTATAAATTCCCCCTGTCTTGTATTAGCTGGATACAGCATGCCTGGTGGCATGAACCTCCCCTCCTTCATTTGTGTTGTGCACCTCTCTTGCTGCAGGCAAAAGTAATTTCCCCAGCCTGGAAATGTGATTTAATTTGACCTTGTTCACACAGGTTCTGCATCTTTTACATTCCCACCCCCAATGATAAAACAGGATCAGAGGAAATTGCTATGATTCACAGTGATGTTCTGCCTCAGCCTCCAATTCTTCTTGTTCCTTCCTTTTCCCCCATCCCCTGCTCTGCCTACCCACCAGAGCTGTTTTCCTTACAGGGTATTTCTGACTGTAGGTGGAGGATGTAAGAGGGATATGATGATGTTAAGCCACATGCTCATGTCACATCTCCACTGCCCAGAGAAGCAAACTGCTTGTCGTTCCTTACGAGCTGCTTCAGGAGTGAAAG
Source organism: Gallinula chloropus (assembly GCF_964237585.1). Lineage (NCBI taxonomy): Eukaryota > Metazoa > Chordata > Aves > Gruiformes > Rallidae > Gallinula > Gallinula chloropus. The sequence goes on from NC_140091.1 coordinate 11,133,210, forward strand.
AAAAGAAATGGAGAGCGAGGGTGAGAAGGGAATATTGACAGAAACAAGGGCAGATTTCCAGTGCTTGTCTTCTCAGCTGTTTTGGTAGCAGAGCCTTACTGGAGAGAATCACCCACCATCCCTGCCTGACAGGATCTGGTCCTTCAGCCCCCCACTGTCCGTCCTGAGGCTGCTGTGGCTTCTCACCTGCAGCTTGCCCTCCATGCACCAGATCTTTCAGCCCTGCTGAGATGGTGAGAATAAGCTGTATAACATAAATACCTCAGTCTTGCCTCACTAATTGGCAGTATTTAGAGGAGCATCCTTGCATTCTCCCTGCACAAGTTCTGAAGATCTTGTTTATGGGACCCCCTCCCCACAGTTCTGTATTGGATCCTCAACAGTGAAACTTAGCGGTGACCTTCTCTAGGGAAGCCTCTCTCTTCAGCTGTGCCAGAGTAGGTATTTATAATACAGTTGCTACTTTGCAGAATCCCAAAGCATTCGAGATGCTTGGAGAGCACGCTCTGGCTGTGCATCAGCTGCCTCCACCAGTAAACGTGGGCATGGGAACAGCAAGCCATTTTACACCAGCTCACAAAAGCCATAAACCATGACAAGAAACACTGGCTATCTGTAGCAGTAAGCTGCAGAGCGCTAGGGAAGCATGCTTACAATATTTTCCCAGTAATGGGGATGGCATCAATTGTCAGCGAAGCAGACAATCTGGCTGCACGTGTCATTCAGACTTGTTAATGCTCTGCTCCTTGTCTGCTGCTTTTCCCTTTTGTGCTGAACTGTTACTAGTGCCTTGGAAAATCTGCTAGGTCCACTGCCAAATCGTGTGGCTCCTTCCACTCCAAGCACAGAAGGTTTAAATCTTATTTTAGGTGTGTGGGACTGTTATTGTTTACAGGCAGTAACTGAAGGGGCTGAGAAATGTTTGAGATCTCTTGAGATCAGAGCCGTGATTGATATTTCAATAGCTTTATCTATAGAAGGTCACACTTGCCCTTTCTGTCTGTACTGCAGCAATTCATATCAAATGGAGAATGGCTGAAACAGGACAGATCCAACCCCAGCTTCTATTGAGGTGGCTTTGCCAGCTGGGAAGGACCTTGAGGGGTCTGTAAAGGACTGGTAGCTGCTGACGTTGAGTTTTCACACTGACAAGAGAATGGGAAGGCACAGGACAGAGGAGGAGAATATGTTGTCTCATCGGGACTCTGCAAAGTTGGAAAAGGGCTGCCAGAGCCGGGGACCACAGTGGTTAAAGGACAAAGCACCTGCATTAAAGTTTTTCCCCCAGATTGTACAGACTTAGAGCAGGGAGCATTTGCCCTGACAAAGCTGGGTGAGGTCCTCAAGGTAGTAGACTTTGAGGCCAGAAGGTTCAATTCCATGCATGGGGTGGGCTGTCTGCATGTTGGCAGGCTCAACAGCGTGAGTCCGTCCAGAGGTCCAGAGGATGGAGGGTTTGTGCCTGTCAACCAAATCAAGATGCCTTCCTTGTTCCCTGGAGCCCCCAAATGATGGCTGGTGCCTGTCACAGGGAGACAAAGGTCTGAAAACCTACCAGCCTGGTAGGCTGGAGCTCATTCCCAGTGAACTGGCTGTTTGCAGAGCGCAGTGTGAGACTGCCCGTGACTCAGAGATCCAAGCACTGCCCACTGCCAAGTGATGTGTTTGTGAGTAAGAGGCTCACAGAAGCCATCCACGGATTCTATTCATTTTCCACCACCCCCCAGGCAGCTTGTGCGAGGCTGAGCAAGTCGCTTCCTCTCTCTCTGGCTGCATCAAAACTCATCTTCATTATTACTGCACATTTTGGCTCTCTTTCATCCTCCCCTCTTCTATCACGGGTTCGCCTTCGTCCCTCATCTTCGAGCAGGCACAAGCATACTGATGCTGCCCTCCATCCTCTCGCTGTCTCCTGTCTATTTAAACTGTAATGTTTTAGGAGCAGGGACATTAACCCTCATCTGGATTAGCATCGTTCTAATGTAAATAATATTAGTTACATTATAGATGTTTCTGTAATTAGAGTCCCTATTTCTATAGGCATTTAAACACCTCGTCTCCTCATTTGACAGTTATGTTATTTGATTTGTGTTCTCCTGATGCGGAGATCGGTACAGAAACCTTTTTATCTCTTCTGATGAACGGGTTTAGACTATGATTGGATTTGATTTTTTTCAGCATTGTGTGTAGGGAGGAGCCTGCAGACACCAGGTACAATTGGCATTAAGGTGGGATACTGCCTCAGAATTTGGATGGAGGTTAAACAACGTGGGAAGAAGCCGGGTTTTAATCAGGGTTGGGGGTTTTTTTTCAAGGAGGGTGAGGTAAGGGCAAACCCTTTCAAAAGCACAGGGGGAAAAAGAGCTGGAGTAGGTGATGAAGCCTTTTGGGTGGAAAGCTGGGGCCCCTGTCCCTGTTCTCCAGCCTTTCGAACGTTACACATCGGTATTTGCCGGTACTCTGAGGGAAGCCCACTTATAAAAAGGTTTACCAGAGATGATTTTATCAGAGAAGCTTGTCTTGGCAGATGGCTGTATGTTTTAAATTTGAACAGAGAAGCATAAATAGTAGAAAAGAAAAGAGGGTAATAAGAAAAATATTAAACTGCCCAGTGCAAATCTTTGGGGAACTTCTATTGCAATAACTGACCTCCCATATAGCACCATTTGTTTCATATGCTGGCAGCTTTATAGGTGCTTGTACAGCCACAGACGAACACCAATTTGCCAGTGCAGTTTGTTTTGATAACTTGCTTTCAATAAATCTATATTAAAATAAAAGGGAAAATTAAATAGGCGGAAGTCAGCGGCACCGGCGATAAGGTAGCACAGCACCGCACGGGTCTCTGCAGCTGGAGGAGCCGCCTCTTCTGTCCGATGTGGCTCACACGTGTGATGAATTTCAGTGGTCTCGGTGGTGCTTTTTGAGGGTGGCCCACATCAGTGAGAATACTGGGGGGGGGGAAGGGGGGGAAGGGAATTTTGACGTTTTAAAACTCAACTGCTTCAGGGCTGTAACAAAGGAAGAGGTCTGGGTGAGGATGCACCATTCACTCTCACAGGCTCTTTCTCTTGGGCACTTGCAGGCACTGAGGCCAAGGTCTCCAGCTGTCTGACCCTTCTGCACCATCTCCCAGGACCTGTATGCGTTCCCATCTCTACCTGGCCATCCACACAGCTGGAACCTGCGGATTGAATGCAGCAGGAGCTGCAGGAGCTGCAACGGCTCCTCAGGCGGGGAAATCGTGATGTCAGTGTTGAAGGCTTGTTTGAAGGCTTGTCTGGGCATGGCATGTCCTTCTTATTTCAACTGCTGGCAGAATAAGTGCCTCGGGTGGCAGAAGGGGAAGTCCTGGTGGAAGAGAGGGAGGAGGGAAGAGAGAATAGAAACAGCAGGGAGAGAGCTGAGAAGGAAGGAAAGAAGAAAGAAAGGAAGGAAGGAGTGAGCTGTGGGAAATGATGGGAGGAAGAGAGGGGCTGGAAAAGGAAAGAGGGTCTCCAAACACTGGAGAGGAAAGACAAAGAGGCAGAAAATAGAATAAACAGAAGGGGAGATGATGAGGAAATTAAAAGGGTGTTGACAGAAGTTATGTGAGAGCAAGGGTCCGACTCTCAGCCCTGTACACCAGGGAGTAACTCCTTACACCCTTACACACCTCCCTCCTGGTGAGTTTAGGAGGTGTATGTTTTTTGGAGAGAGAAGTGAGACCTTAAGTTTGATGAAAGGAACCACTTTGGCCAGAAAGTCAGGAAATACTCTGAAGCCCTGCCCTCCAGCACTTGGAGCAGCCGTGGCTAGTGCTAGCCAGGGCGTTAGTTAGTTTCCACGGGGCAGTTTAGAGGATATTTGGATCTATGAAGTTTTGCATAGCTCTGAACATCACAGCTGAGTCCAAACAAATAATGAACCTAAGAGATTTCATGGTAGAGCAAGTCGATTTTCTTCCAGCAGACCAGTTTTCTATCAGGAAATGCTGATTGGAATGACTGGAAACATTTCCTAGGATGTGGCAGCATTATTCAAGCTTCTGCTGAGAAATAAGCCAAAACATTCATATGTTGGGTTTTTCCTCATCTTTTGACAGCACTGTTTTACTCCTCGGCCAAAAACATGGGGTATCCTTTGGGAAAGGAGGGGTGCAGGCTCTCTCCAGGTACAATATTGTTACGTTGTGAAGTTTCACGTCCTTGCCCGTGGCAGGAACCAAACCACCAGTGACAACAGGCTTCTGCCAGGGTGTTTTCCTGCCAGCCACCAACCCAAAAGCTCGGGGTTTTCCAACAACCATGTTCCCTCTGCTTGTTTGGACTGTGCTGGGTGCTCTCCTTCCCCCTGGCTGCTCCACTCTTCATCTTTTAAAAGCACATTTGAAAAACAGTAGTCAGAAAGCCATCACCCTCCCGGCTTGGGGCAGGGATCCTTGTCATTCCTGATGTTCAGCTTCAGGAAGAAACTTAGCTGGTTTAACAGGGTTCTTAAAAAAGGGTGGAGGTGATGCCTGTCGATGTAATATATGGTACAAGGAAACGTAACAGCCTGGTGTAATGGGTGGGTTGGACTGCTGGAATTATATAATAGTAAAAGAAAAGAAATATCAAAGTGGTGAAGTGAAAAGAAATACACTGCTTTTATTTGGGAATATGTCATTAAATGAAAAAAATAAAATAAAATTCAGAGTGCTAAACTTTTTGTCCCAGCTCAGGTCAAAAATCATAATTTTTCGAAACCTCAGAATTTCCCAAGGGGCCGAAATTCCTTTATTATTATTTTTGGCCAGCTGTCTTCCATATGACTGCCCGTGAAAAGTATTTTATCTCGAGCTAAAATCCCACACATAAAAACGTCTCTGTACCTTCCAGCAGGTGTGCTTGTCCTATGGGAAGATTTGCTTTATCAGCAATTTGTTCCTCCAGGAGAAACGCTTAATTTTAGATGGTTTTTCCATTTACACTTAGAGTTCAAGACACTTGAGCAGCGGCTCAGTATTGGGTGGCCCGTGCAGGCGTCAGAACCCTTCCTTTATGCACTGCAGCCCTGTTAGCTAAAATACTGGCAAAGACATTTGGGTGAAGCGGGTTGGGGTGGTTTTTTTTTTAACGTTCCTTTTTTTAACGTTCCATTAAAAATGTTTAAAATGTTTAAAACTGTCCCGTTTCCCTGCTGTTGATGCCCCTGCTTTGAAATACAGCTTTCCCATGACGACATAGCTGTAAAACACATTCAACTTTTTATTTTTTTTAATTTTTTTTTTTGTTTTACTAGTTAGTGATGGAGTTTTGCTATAGCCATTAAAATATAAAGAATAAACTGCACCCAACTGTACAATCATTTTTTTACCAGCGTTTATAGTGACAATATAAACTGTGAGGGTTAAGCCTGAATTTTTTTGTGGATGGCATTGGAATATCAAGATTAAGTATACAGTGTGAGCACAAGGGTTTTATGAGATGCAATAATGTAAAAAAAAGTTTGTATTTCTTTGGCAAATTGATATCAGCGTTTGCCCTTCTTTCTTTGTACTTCTTGGGTCTGATTTTTAGGGTTGAGAGCTGGAAAAGGCAGGGCGGATGATTCAGTGCAGCTCCCTTGAACCGGAATTGGGTTGGCACCGATGGGACGTTTTACAGTGCTGTAAGTGGCTGGTTTCATGGTTCCCACCGCTCCTCTCGGGAGGTGATCCCACAATTTAATGTATCGTAGCCTCAGGAAATTTCTCCTGATGTTCAGCCTGTGTTTTCCTTTGGTCAAACATCTTGTGGAAATGTTCTGGTGAGCAGTGGTTTTGTTTTGTGCTCTGGTGCTGACACCTTCATGACACAGAGAGGCAGTTTTTCTGCTCATCCCACATACAAAGTGGGGGTACGGGGCAAAAGCTGGATTTGCTGGGCACTTTCCACCCTCCCTGCTTACCCAATCCACCTACCCAGGTGTGCCCCTGCCTTCTGAAGCACACGCTTTGGTGGTTTCATGGCCAGTGCCAAGCCCCGTGTGCCTGGGGCGGTCACACCAAAGCTGTGCAGAGGGGAACTGTGGGTGGCGTGCTGCCCAAACTACATGGTGGCTTGTGTTTGCTCTTGAATGACAGGGGTGTCCTGGTTTCAGCAGGGATAGAGTTAGTTTTCTTCCTAGCAGCAGGTAGAATGCCATGTTTTGGATTTAGTGTGAGAATAATGTTGATAACACACTGATATTTGAGTTGTTGCCAAGCAGTCAAGGGCTTTCCAGCTTCTCATGCTGCCCTGCCAACGAGAAGGTGCAGGGGCCCAAGGCTGGGAGGGGACACAGGCAGGACAACTGACCCAACTGACCGAAGGGACCTTCCCCACCATATGACATCATGCTCAGTATATAACTGGGGGTTGGCTGGGAGGTGGTGTGGCTCAGGAATTAGCTGAGCATTGGCTTTGGGTGGTGCACAACTGTGCTGTGCTTCACTTGTTCTGTATATTCTATTACTGTTGTTGCTGTTGTCGTTGTTGTTGTCATCATCTTCTTCTTTTTATCCTATTAAACTGCTTTTATCTCAACCCAAAAACAGTTTTACCTTTTTCTTTCCAGTTCTCTCACCCATCCCACCGGGGTGGGGAGTGAGTAAATGGCTGTGTGGTTGTTTCACCTGCCCGGTGGGTTAAGCCAAGATTTTTCAGGAGACAGGACCAGCCTGTCTGGCCAGCTTTGTACAGCACCTTGTGTGTTCAGTCAATGTGAGGTCCAGCAGGGTCCACCGAAACACAGGCTAGAGAAATGTAATGCTCCCATGCATCACATCCCAGAGCACTGACCAAATCCAACCGCTCCAGCAGATCTTCCATAGAGACATCCCAATGTCCAAGGCTCCCTGGTCCTCTGATAATACAGCCACTTTCTGATGTCCTGCTATGTTTTTCTACTGCACTTTTTTCCCCCTAGCCTGTCAAAGGCTGTTGTCCCTCTCACCTCTGTTTTAACTGGAAAAGGATTTCCACCCCATGGCCCTGATTCCGGCTGAATTAATGGTTTTTGAACTGAATCAGCACATTTGAAGTTAAAACAGATCCCCACTGAGTCTGTACATTTTTATTACTGTACAAGGAGTGCTTAGGAAAATAAAAGGAACAAGAAAGCCCTGAGAGTGGACCACCCTGTTGAGGGGGGAAATACAGAAATCAAGCATGTTTCTATGAGCGATATTTATAGGGTCAAGTGACAAATATTGTGTGAGGCCTTGGAGCCCAACGCAGGAACACCATGTACCAGCCTGGGCACTTCTGCTTGAGAAAACTGAATTGAAACTGGAGCAGGTGCAGAGAAGGTCTACTAAGACAGTGTGGGAAATGGAAAGCTAAGGTGGGGAGGAGACATGAGAATAAAACGGTTTGTTTAACCTGGCAAAACAAAGATGACAAAGATGACTGGGATCTGAGAGCTGCCTATAAATACACTGGGGAGGAAAAAAAAAAAAACCCACAAGGTAAAGCAAAGGATCGTTTTGCCAGAGTAAATCAGCTGTGAATGCATTTTATCTGGGAGTTAGAGGAAGTTTCTAATTTATCAGGCAAAGAAGACCTGAAGAAGCCTTCTATTTGGGTTAGCATGGGCAAGTAAACAAAGGTATTTGAAGATGGAGGTTGAAAAATTCACTGAGTGGGATGTTGGATGTGAAATCATGTTTACAGGATGGAGGAGTATCAGTATCTCTCGACCCCTTTCCTGGCCTATACTCCTAAATGTGGACTGCTTTTATGATCTGAAATCCTCCTTTGCCTTTCCTTTGCTAAGGACATCAGCACCTTAAAAATGACCTGTCCTTATCACCCAAGAGCCCTACGCTGCATCTGCAGACCTCCTGGCCCCACAGACCTGCTGTTGCTGCTGCTCCCAAATTCATCAAGAGGGTCACTGTCAAACAATGAGACACACTCACTCCCACCGGGGTTGAGTGAGCTGCCTGCTTTCAAAACACCCTTTAATTGACAGCTAGGCATAGCTCTCCATGATGACAAGCTGTCATTAATATCAGTCACCAGAATGATACCCCAGTGATAGTATATGTGTTTGGAGGAAAAGGGAGAGAGAAATCCTCTGCAAACAAATGTTTCAACAGAATACATGAACTGAGCTGCGGTTTCAGGAATGACAACATGAATATAAAAATGTACGTTGTGAATATTAGTATTCCCTTAAATATGTGTTCACGTTGGTTAATGAGTCCCACTGGTGGCGTTAGTAACTGAAGGATTTGGGTTGGCACGTTATTAACTTGTTAAGTAGAAAACAGTGATACAAGACTACTTGTCATGTGCATTATAAGACATTTAAAAGTTGCACTCAGCTTAAGCAGCTGAACAGAACGAAGGAGCTTCCTTTCAGATGAGGTGATGCTTCTTCATGCTGTAATCACGTAAAATCCCTTTGCTTTAAAGGGAGCCGTGCTCCACGTGCCCTTGGGAGGGAGGCACAGGGAGTAGGGCTGGGGAAGCTATCCGTGGGACCCTTCCTCCTCCTCTGTGCTGACCCCGCAGCGGGCAGTGGCCCAAATCTTCAACTTGGGCTAGGGTGCACTCAGTCCTTTATTTGCACAGAGAATCCCCTGGAGCTGTCAAGCAGGGTCTGGGAGGGGGAGTTATCCTGTATTTTCTGCCTTACCCTGCCCCACTACGTTGCTGTGTTCTTGTACAGCCCCCTGCATCCATCAGCCCAGGGGTGGCTGCACATCTGCGCTAAATGAAATCGCCTTTTGTTAAGAACCTGTTGGGTTTTTAAAACAAATAAAACTTATAGGTAACTGTAGACTGGGCTGCTGCATCTGCTGGCAGCAGCACAGGGGATCCAGATGTAGGAGAGGGGGACAGAGCTGGAAGCTTTGAGCTGCCCTTTCCACCCAGCATTGGAAGATGGTCCTTTGTGTAAATCAGGACAGCCCAGACACCGCTGCGGTGTGGACCCTGTTTCCTCTGGGCCTCTTATAGACATCCCAAAATCTCTAAAGTAGGACAAGCAATTAAAACACCAGAGCTGCTCCGGAAACACACTTGCTTGCTCTCAGACTGACAGAAGGATGATTCCATCAATCCTGAGGCAATACAGAGATGAGACTGGCACAGGCTGTGCTATCAGGGATTAAAAGGTGACCCTGGCCCACAGCTATCAGCCCTTTTGCCCACTTTTCCTCATATGCACGACCCAGTCTCGTAGTTTTTCACTGCTGGCCAGGAACCCCATGGCAGTTGTGCACCTTTGCATTTCCTGGCTCTGCCACTGACCAAGTGCCTTGGGGAAGAGGGATGTTCCCAGTGAAGATGCTGCAAGGGCCATGTGCACTGATGGGCAAGCAACAGGGTATCTAATGATCACCCTCATTCCCTTTTCCAGAAGTCTGGAGTGAGCCAGATTAATCTGTAGGTGCCATTTTCGGTGGCCTGCAGTGGTCATTTGAGACATGTACACGTAAGACAGATTTGGATGGGAATACTATGGAAACAGTGACAATATTTAAGATAACATGGCTCTCATCAAACTGGTCAAACTGATCGCTGTGCCAGAGAAAAGGACTGCTTTGAAAGTGCAGCTGCTGAAGGCAATCACATTGCTGTCCCACAGTCTTTGGAGGACCACTTGTTACAGGTCTCACCAGCGTCACTGAGGCTGGCAGAGGTCAGGATGCGGCTCCTGGTTATTGCAGATGCTCAGATGAGGAAGGGGTTCTCCCCCTCCCCCCCCAACAAATGGGCAGAAGGAAATCTGCCTGCAATGATGCCTGATAAACCTGGGAAACAGTGCCAGGCTTGGCTGATGAAAAGAAGGACACGTACACATCTATGAACCATTCATTGTTTGTCTAGTATGAGGAAAAAAAATGGTTTTTTACTGCTAGATGCAGAGGTCAGCAGTAAAAAGGCCTCCTCTCTCATCCTCCTGGAAACACAGGCAGGCTGCAAGCCCTACATTTCAAGCTTTGGCGTTGTGGCATAATTTCAAGCACACCTCAGCCAGTTCCCATCCCTCATAAGGAGGGGCAGGGATAGATCACTCATGGAATGCCACAGTGCAAAGGCCCTCAATTCGCTCTCCTGGGCTCCTGGCAAGCCAGACATCAGTCACCAAAGGCTTGACAAATCACAGCGACACAGCTAAGCTTAGAAGTAAAACTTCACATTATCCTTGCTTATGTGGGCGGGAGGCTGAAAGATGCCAAATCTAAGAGGGCTTAAAGAAACTCTTTCTATTATTAAATGGTTTGCTGTTGGTATTTTTATAGTTCTGACACACCACTTTCATGATTCAGGCCTCCCAGGTTCAAGGCTGCATACAAACAGCAAAAAGATACATTCATCCGGAAGAGTCGTCAACGCAACGAAAGGCAGGGGCACCAGGCAGATCCAGCCAGGCAGCCAGGGAAGCACGAGCTGCCTCCTCGTATGGTGAGGCAGCAATCTCTGAGCCCCTGTGCTTCCCTTTGCCTGGTATCTTTAAGCACAGAGCTGGAGAAAGGCTTAAGGGAGGGTTTGAAGAGAGTGGTGAGATGACAAGTGACTGCTCCCACCTGTGGGCAGGGCATGGGTGAGGTGGCCTCTGGGATCCCTTGTGGTGCCTCAGTCGGTGACTCCGAGCTCTCTCTTCGCACACATGTGGAGTATCTGGGACCGTGCAAAAGAGCTGCTGACGTGAAATGTGGAGGTTTGAGTTAAGGTGGTGGGGGCAAGGAAGGAAGCAAAGCAGGGAATGGCCACGCTTTCCAAGGGTTACAACTGAAGAGTTGGGAGTCACTGCAGGCAGCACGAGTGTCCTGGCTGAAGATACCAGCCACGTGCCAGGGAAGAAGATGCCCACAGCTCAGGGTGTCTAGTGGAGGCTGGGCAAGGTGTGGGCAGGTTTGGGATCAGGGAGCTGCATGAGCACAGAACTACAAGCTGGAGACTCATGTCCAGGTGAGGGAAGATGTCCCCAGCATCACCGAAGGACCTGAGTCCAAAGCCCGTGGTGGAAGGAAGCGCTGTCCAACACCAGCTGTGGCGACTGGTGCAGCCCTGCTCAGGCACCGGTAGGACCAACAAAACCTCGTCACCACGGGCACACTGACCTGGCCCAGACTGCGTGGTGCAGGCGGCTGGCGGGTGAGGGGAGGTGCCAGCAGAGGGGTCCCCGATGAGACCCGCGCCCACGAGCAGCGCTGTCTCAGCACAGGGGACACAACCTCCCTCCTCTGCGGCAAACGCGGACGCCGTGCCGGCGCGGTAATTGCATCCGCAGCTGGCGCTGGGCTGCCCCAGCGACCGAGCCGCTGTGGCTGCGGCTGCGGCTGGGGCTGAGCAGAGGGGAGGCCTCGGCGGACACGGGGAGGTGGCAGCGGGGCAGGGGGTGGCACGGCGCTGGGGACACATGGGTTGGGAGGGGACGGCCCGGGCGACACGAATCGGTGGGAAGCGGCGGCCGGGGGCGCGCAGGGCGGCGACGGCGGCGGCGTCGAGGCGCGGCCACGCGGCGGGGCAGGGCGAGGGGGCGGTGCGGCGGCACCGAACTACAAAGCCCAGCCTGCCCCGCGCCGCGGGCCGCGGCGTGCGCCTGCGCGAAGGGGCGCGGCGGGGAGGAAGCCCCGCCCCCGGCGGCGGCAGGAGGCGCTGCGGTTGGCCGGCGGCGCTGCCGCTCAGAGCGGGGTCGGAGGTCAGAGTGCGCGGAGGTGAGTGGCGGTGTTGGGGACTCGTGGTGCGGAGTGTGTGCGGGGCGGAGGGGCGAGGGGGGTGTTGGGGAAGGGCCGGGCTGGGGCGGCCCCCGCCGCGGGGGAGGGGGACACGGCGCCGCCGGGCAGTGGGCGGCGGCACGGCCGTGGCGGGGCCCGGCCGGCGCGGGGGCCCGGCAGGCCTGGTGGAGGCGTGGGGCCGCCGTGGCCCGGGGCGGGGGGTGGAGGCCCGGCCCGGAGAAGTGGGGGCGGGTGGCGGGCGGGGGGGGTTGTCGCGGCCCGGGCCCCCGCGGCGGCGGGGCCTGCAGCTGGGCGGCGGCCCGCGGCCGGGACCGAGGGGAGGCGAGCGGGGAGGCGAGCCGGGCGGCGGGCCGGGGCGGGGCGGCGGCGGGGGCGTGGGGAGGCCGTTGGGAACGGGGCGGGGGGGGTGGGGCGGCCCCGGCCCGAGGGGAGGACGCGGGGCGGCGGCGGGCAGGCGTGGCGGCGCCTCGTCCCTTCGACGCCGGGTCCCGGCTCGTCTGCCGGAGCTCGGGGCTGCCGGGCCCTCCGCGCTCGGGCTCTGCTTTGGGTGGAAGGCTCGCGGGTGGCGGAGGTAGCGGCCCCCCGGGTCCCAGCCGGAGCGGCGTCGGCTGCAGTTAGGGGCTGAGGATGAGGAGAGAGCGTGTCCGCTGCCCGGGGCGCGGGGCTTGCACAGGGTGAGCGAGAGGCAGCGGCAGCAACCAGGATTTCTCGTGTGCCTTTGGGGATGTGGAGGCTCGCAGACAGAGGCCATGGGGGAGGAGGAGGTTTGATTCTTTTTATTTTATTTTGTTTTATTTTTTTACCCTGTGAGGTCGGACTGGTCACCTGTCTCAGATGCTGAGACTGAAGTAAACTTGAGAAGGCTTACAAGAGCAGGATCTGGTTACTTGTTTCCTGGCTGGCTGTAGGAATTTCTTCTCCTGTTCTTTTCTTGCTGCTGTGCTGTTACAGGTGTTTCTTCTGAACTGAGATGTGTGAAAGGTGTTGTCATTCACTCCTTACGCTCCGTCTTACAGTCCTGTATCTGGAGAATTTACGTGGTTGTTGCTGGCCTGTTTGCTAATAAGTCTGACACTTGTTTTGCTCCTCTTGGACTTATCTCTTTTCCTTACTGAGCATTTACTTTCAGAAGTGGGTGGATTGACAGCTGCTGCTTAGCCTGAACTCTTAATATTCTTTCAGCTGTGATGCAGGGGACCAGCAGGTTTTCTCATAGGTTAATGCTTGCTCTGTGCTTCAGGAAGGATGAGGTGTGCAGGGCTTTGGGCAGGTACATCTCAAAGGCACTTGTCCCATCAGATGCTGCTAGACAACTCTTTGAGGATTTAATTTGTTTATCTTTTTAATGGTAACTTGAATTTATTTTATGCTTTAGCTGCTCTTTGCGATGCTGTAGTGTGTCACATCACTTGATGTTAAAGTTGGCATTTGAACTTTTATTTCCAAGAATTAGCTATTCTTAACATGAGTAATGTGTTAAAAGTTCAGTTGGTTACTCTTCAGTGTGTGGGCTTGGGAAACTTGTTTTCAGATATTTTTGTTTCCCTTTTCAAGACTTGAATTCTGGCCTTTGCAACTGAGTTTTCACGTTAGTGTATAATGTGAACTAAATACTTGTCTTGTTTCAACACGTGGCCCTTTTATGGCTCCTGTTTATCTCAAACTTTGGGATGTTCTATATTAACGCTGTGTTGGTTTTGTTTGGGTTTTTTTTTAAGTTAGTGTGTATAGTCAGGCAGATCTGAGTGTTACCAAAGTCCAGAAGAAGAAACCTGTTAAAGCATTAAAAAGAAAATGCTTGTGCGCTTGATGCTAAATAAAGAAGTCCTTGGATTGAGCATACACTGATAAGAACTAAAGTTTCTGCTCTGCAGTTCAGAGGTACCTAACTTCAGTTTGATTCCTTTAGGAGGCCTGGTTACAGCTATCCTGGTGCTTATCTTGTTTTGTTTTGTTAACTTTGGTAGCCCTTGATTTATTTTTTTTAAATTTTATTTTTAATCTTTCTTTCCCCCTTGGATTTTGCAAATGGAGCTCTGGAAGAGACATCTGCAAAGTTTTTGCACTTGACTCTGTCTCTGTCTGGATCCAGTAACCGCCCCCAGTAAAGGGAGTCTGGAGTGTGCAGGTTGGCGAAGCTCAGGCAGAGGGTGTAGGACCAGCCGCTGTGGCTGTCTGTACAGGACAACATTGGAAGGTATTAAGCAGCTATACATTTGTCACACGTCCTCAGATCAGAAGCACATTTTACTGCTGGATTTGGTCATTGCAGAGACTCCTGCTGTTTGACTGTAGTGGTGCTGAGCTGAAGGCAAGCAGGGGAATGAGAGGAGAGGAGGACGAGTAGTGGCTCTCGAAGCGTAACCTAGAACAGAGGTGCTGGCTGTGCCTGCTAGATACCATTTGGTGACTTTTCTCTGCCCTGAGAGTAGTTACCTGTGCAGGCCAGATGTCAGCTGAGAAGTTCTATTCTCTCCAGATATGTTTTGGAGATAAAGATGCTTCATTCCCAACCAAAATTACAGCCCTGTGTTCTATGGTTGAATATGAGGGTCAGCATCTTCCCTGGCTGGTTTTCTGGGCTCAATGACACTGGGTGCTGGGGCAACCATGCCCCATTGTAGCTGCTCCCCTGCTTGGAGCGTTTGTCTGTCTGTCTGCAAGGACAGAGCTTTGGCAGAGTATAGACTTTCTTTTAACACTTGCAGAGTTCATTTGGGAGGATCAAAAGTGAACAGTGTATTGAGCAATGCAAGTGGTGTCTCCCTGAATCCAGACAGAGTTTCACTTGGAAGTCTCTGGTGTTAACCTTCAAATTCCTTTTTCAGATAATGAAGGTGTGTGGCAGGCTAAGTGGTTTGAACAACTGTGGCATTCATGTGTATGAAAATCAAGTAATTATGCATGCTAGATCCCATTAAATGAAGGGTGGCCTGCTATGTCTCCTTTCCACTAAATTAGGCCAATGTGCAGTAGTAGCTTTCACTGTCTAGAAGCGTAGTAGCTACAAATCTCCTCTTGGCTCCAGGAGTTGTCCTGTGGATTGAGAGCACTGAAATGCCATAAATTCTAGGATTCGCTCCAGAGGCCAGGGCTGGGGAGGTTTGAATGAAAACAAAGATGTGTTGGGTTTTTTGTCATTGAATGGATTGACCATTGGAACAAGGTGTCTGATGGTAGGTAGTAGGTAACCTCCCTACTTGATGCTGCAATTCAAGGCTAGAAAATCTTTGTGAAAGATGTTCAAGTGTTTGGGCTCAATTCGTGAGTCAAGAAGTGGAAACTTTATGGCCAGCATTACATGAAGTTCAGAAAGGATGGACTTCCTGAATTCAAGTTATTTGTGTTCATGCTGCTAGAGCCAAGATACCTTCTCAGTTTCCTGCAGTGTGCCACGCCATCCCAGGTGTCTGTATCCTGGTCTGGCTACGTGGTTTGGTGAGTGGCTGAGCCAGCCAGCAGCTGCCAGTGGCTCATCTCCCTCATCATCTTCTGGCAGTGTGGGCCCATCCCCTCCTTCGAGCTCTGGCACTCACCCGGCCTGGCCCTGAGCTGAACCAGCAGGAAGCTATCTTGTTTTAATTGGGGTTTATTCTGGATGCATTAGCTCGTTTATAGGTTCTTGTGGTTGAATCTGCTCACAGAGGGGCCAGACAAGCTCAGGAACTGGTGTAAGGTAGTCAGCAGGAGAGTAAGATGAAGAACAGGCCTGTCCCCTTTCGGCCTCTCAGAACTTGCCTTGGTTAACCCTATTTTGTGTAAGCTTCACCCTGGTGCTTGTACTTATGGCTCCCATGCAGAGGCAGGAGACTGGGCTAGAGGGTTCTTGGTCCAAACCTCTTCAACCTTCTTTGCCTTAGTACCAGATCTGCTCTTCCACTGCAGCTTTCCGATCTCTTGCTACATGCATCCCTGTTGTTGTTTCTTTGTTTTAATTTTTGTCATTTCCTTCCTCTACATTTCCTCTGAGTGACCAGTCCTTTACTAGGTGGAACTTCTTCAGACTCCAGCTTAGACCAGTTTGCCTATCTGCAGTTACTCTTGGAGAAGGTTTAAAAATACCCAGCAAAGCCTGTCTTAGGAGACCAGTCAAGGAGCTGACGAAAGTGGGTTGCCTAGCGGAGATGGCCTAATAAAATTGGAGTGGAATTGTACTGTGCATCTTTGGGACAGCTCCTGGGTGGTCTGTTCAGATGAGTTCACATCCTACTGGTGTGGAATCTGGTGTGGGTTTCACTGTGTTGTCAAGTGAACTGAGATGTGTTTGTTTCCCAGCCTCGTAGGGTGCGATAGCCCCAGCAAGTGCTTCCCTAAGTAATCAGCGCCTTCGGCCTCACTCATTGTGATCTCACAAGCCATCGCGTCTGTGATGTCACAATGGAAGAGATTCTGGTGCTCTGACATATCTGATGCCTTTGAGATGTCAGCCAAGGAATCCAGCAGGAAGAATGAGCTCAAGAATGGGAGAGACCTTCCTTAACCCGAGCGTGCCCTCCACCCTTTAGTCAACCCTTTCCATGTTCACTTGTCTCTTCCATAATGCCCACATAGAGCCAAGCCGGTGCCTGTGTAGAGTGCGTTGGTTTTTTAATGAACTACTGAGATGTACGTGTCTCCCAGATGAGTGGTTGCCTGAGTTTGCTTCTGTAACCCTCAAGCTTCTCTGCTGTTACCCTCACTTGTTGTATTGTGTCTAATTTTAGACTGTAAGTTCTTGAGAACAGGGACCTCTTCATCTGTAGTGGGAAGAGGCTGGCGCGATTGCGGGATGCTGTAAAAACAGTGTGATTGGTGCCATGTTGTATCTGAGCTGAGTAATGATGGGACAGCATAGAGGCATCCTGTGGCAATGCTTTGGGAAAGTTAAGTTGCAAATTTACCAAAATACGGGCTTGGTTGTCTAGCAGTGCTGGAGACAGACCCAGAACCAAAAGTGAAGGGAGTGTAACCACTAAGTGTACTGGATTCACGTTCAAGGGGTGATACTGGGAGGTTAACAAATTAAGCAAATTTACCTGTCTAAAATCATGTTACATTATTAAAACGGTTCTAAAAGCTTTGTGTTTTGTTGTTTGTTTTACTTTATGTATTTTTTTTTCAAGTTTGGATGGTGACAGTGGATGAGCCGGTTTTGTTCATAGTCTCTTTGTTTCCTGCCTTGCAGGCTAGCCAGGTGCTGTCATTTTTGGACTGTAGTTCATCTAATGAAATACTTGGGCTTAGGTTAAGGTTGATTTAAAAAAAAAATATATGGAGTTATCTCTATTGTTCTTCAGTTACATCTTCACACAACTGAAATATGGGCTCACATTTGACCTCCGAGTATGCATTTGAACAGCTACCAAAAGACAAGTCCTGCATTTTTCCTTATACTCTGTTCCAGGTGTTGCTAAATGTATGTGATTTTGTTCCACAAAAAGCATCTTTATTACCCTATTTTTTTACTCCTTATCATTTAATAAAATAAGACACTATAATAAAATAAGACAAACCTGACTTGCATTTCAGATTGGTTTTGGTTGCTCTAGTCTTGAATTCGGTTGTTGGTCAGAGACCAGGAGTCACAGCTGCCCCTACCCAGGCTTTGCACAGGGAATAAACTGAAGCATACCACTCCCAGAGCTTGCCTGCATTTGTTTTTTTAATTTCAGTTTGCCTTGTCCTCTAGATTAGTGTGTGTGTGTGGGGGGGGGGGTTGGTTGGTTGGTTTTGATAAGGTGGAGGGCTGTATTGCTGTAACAAAGTAATTTGATGTGTCGATGGAGACTTCCATAAAACATGCCACTCCTTTTGTCACCTGAATTTGGCTGTTTGTCATCTTTCCCCCTCCCTGCATCACCTTCTCAAACTGGGCAGCGAAGGGGAATATTTTCAAGTTAAAATCAAAGTTACGTCTTCTCTTGCTGCCAGGTGATTTTTAGATGTAGTTGTAAAAAGTAAATGTTATGTGCAAAGAACCCATTAAGCTCAAGTTTCTAGGCTAATTTGTCTGGCCACTGATGAATTTGAATCCTCTGCACCTCATGCGTCTCTGTACGTGGCTTTGGGGGTGTCTTGCAGATGGGGGACATCACTTGCAATGTCCTGCTGGTTTTTGTCACCAGTGTCCTCGGGGCAGGAGCTCCCTCCCTGTCCTGTTCCTTGCTGCTTGTGGGTGCCCCTAAGTGGGTTCCCTGGAGGGAAGCAGGGTTGGAGTATAACAGCCGTGGTGCAGATTCTCCACTATGTGCTTGGTGGGGACCCTGGCAAGGTGACAGCTACAGCTGGCACTTGCCTTTCTCTTGGCTTTCCTTACTTGCTCTGTCATGCTTTGGTGTCATGTGCTTGGACCACCAACAAGAGCCACAGTCAGCCCGGGTTTGTCCTGTTATCTGTAGCTGATACCCAGAAACTAATTTATTCATTTTTTTACCTGTTTTTAAAAGACAGTTGCTGATCAGAGCCAGTGATGTCACGTGTGGCACATGCTGTTGTACAGCACATAATGTGAACTTCAGCTTCCAGCCAAAACACACCACACGTGGCCCTTTCCCGTGTTACTGAGTGTTGGGAATGTAAAAGGCTGTCACGTTTTCCTGGGTCTGTGTACAATCTGTCAAAATAATTCCTGAGGTCCGGCCTCAGTTCACGGTCCCATTAAGTTTCATACATATCTGTGTAAGGAATTGGAGCTGTGTGATGTGAAATGTTAACCTGGTAGGGTTGAATGCCAGATGTGACAGCTTGCGCTGTCTGAGATTATAATCTGACCCTGTGTGCCTAAGAAATAAATATGTGGTGTTTTACATAGGTTTGGAAACGGAATCACTGAACATGTGGATTTATATGGATAGAGCTGGGTTTCTAATTTCTGAAGCTGTGTTGCTTTCATTGCTGTCTGTTGGAAAAAAACACGGGATAATTGCTAGTGCTGTGCATTGTTGTAGCTGTTATAAATGCTTTACATGACTTCTAATAAAGTGTGTTTGCTCACCAGCTACCTTGTGCTCTGAGGCACTCTGACCTTGCCAAAGAAGATGATGTGAGGTCTTCCTAGGGCACCTAGAGCAGTGGCTGGGTAAACATACGGTTAAAACTTCAATTGGCTGAAGGTGCGGTTTGCAGTGGGGTTCCTCTTATTTGTATGCTGTCTGTGTAGGGCAATCGGCATGTAATGCTCCACTTGGGCACCTTTGTTAGCTGGGAGAGTAGGGAGGGAGGTCATGTTTTTGATGGGGAGCTCAGTGCTGTCCTGAGACATAGGCCACCTGCAGAAGTGGTCTGTGTAAGCAGGGACTAGATGTCAGCTATTTTCCTCTGCTGATGTCCCGTGGAACCTGTGTGACCTGTGCTGGGGGATCTGGAGTGGTGCTGCCATCTCCCCATGGTGATGTGCCTGAATCCTGACCGGGCATCTGGTTGGTCTTTGCCCTGTGGCCTCAGTGGCTTGGGGACCTCCGCACTGCTGCGTGTGGTGCGAGCCAGCCTGAAGGTGTCACGGGGTTCATGCCTCACCAGTTAAGATACATTAGAGAAGTACTGATTTTGCTGTGCGTGGCTGGATAATGCATGTTTCATCACTTGTGTTTGATAGAGGGGTTGGAGCCTGCCTGCTACCCCCACCCCAACTGTATATTTTACTTTATGCAGTAGGCTAAAGACCAGGTTTTACCACAACTACCTTACAAGCTGCTTTATTCAGAGATACTAATATTTTCTATGATGAGCCCTTAGATTCATAGCCAGTAGCTTGAAGATTTAAAGCATGTATACCTTAAATATCTCTTATCTGGGGTAGGTTAGAAGTGAGTACCACTACTTCTAGTTGGCTGTAATGCGGTTATTAGTGACAGCAAAAGCTGTAGGTGGAAAAGCAATAGGTAGACCTGAGCCCCTTTGGGATAAATGCAATTTTGGGCTCTCTGTTATGGTTTTACAGCTTGAGTTTTCATCTTTCTGGGTACCTGCTGCCTGCTTTAGTGCCGCAAGCAGCCCCCCAAAATGTTCAAGTCACAAAGTGGGGATGCGTCCACCATGGGATCGTCAGCCTGGGCACTGACTTCGTCTTAAACACCTCCTTTGATTTTTGCCTTTCACTCAAAACCTTGGAAAGGGAAGGTTACCAAATGTGTGTTTACTCGAAGCACACAACCTGCTCAGCCGCAATTATCTCCTAATCTGGTCCTTCCGAGTTTCTCCGGTCTCGCAGGTAAATACAGATTCAGCCGTTATTCAAGGCATATTATTTACCTCATTAAGTGTGTGTTTTGGCACGTGCATTATTTACCTGCCAGACTAACGGATGGGAGAGAGCAAACGCTGTCTTTTGTGCAAACAGTGACTTTGTTTGTGGGCGGCGAGTCCTCCCTTTTCGCCTTGCCCGTTTCAGCTCCGTGTCTCTCGGCCGCTGCTTCCAGCCCTTCATGGCAGAGCGAAAAGCAAGCACAGGTGTGGGGAGGCTGGGCTTGGGAGCTAGGCAGGTGGGTGGCACATGGTGTGATGGAGCTCTTAGGACCAACCACAGGGATGGACTGAACATGTCTACGTAGCGAGATACGTGTATGTGTATATGCAGTTAGAGGAGGTAGCCGTATCCTTGCTTGAGAGGATCAGGGTGTCGTGATTCGCCTGTTTTTTGCCATTGGTCACTGTACCCAGCTATGTAACACCTCCACGAGGTTGACCTGAACTCTCAAACCGTTGCATGTGTGTCTGTGAACAGTCCTAAGGCTGGCCCACTGTGGGCAGTGACAGTTCTGTCATGTGTTTCCTGCAGTGTTTTAAAATAAATGAAGGGGGAAATCCACGCAGTCTCAGGTGGATAACGTAATTTGTTACATATTTATTAAATATTTGCTAAATAGAGGCATCAGAAGGTGATGGCTGGGTGAGGTATTTCTTTTGGAGGGAGACTGTAACCTGTAGGTCTGCTTGTGTTTTACAGTCCCTGCTGCTGACACATGGGTTTGTTGATCCGAAACCCTTCTCCACAAACACCTGAAGTAAGAAGTCGGGTGTAGCACTAGAATCACACCTCTGATAAATCTTGTACAGAGAGCAAATGAAAACTTCCCCAGGGAGGAACCTTCCAGCCACCAGACGTGTGGATTTGTGATGGAAGTGGGAGATTTTGGTGTGACTAACAGGCATTTCAGGGCCAAGCTGCCTGGATGGGTTGTAGTCTTGATATGTGTGCTGATGTATTCAATTCCTACTATATATCTGAAGCTGCATTGTATAAGAAAAGATGAAAGGCCTCCTTGGAAATTTCAATGGGGTTTAGATCAGATTTTCTATGTTTAAGTGGTTTGTGTTGTGTTCTGCTATGATAAGGTTCGGCAGGGGGGTGTGATCTGGTGCCTGAAGCCATGACTGTTGTGTGTCTCATAGTTCTTAATTTAGAGCTGTTTGCAGAGGTTAATTTCCAGTTGCCTGTGATTCTGGACACCTTGAGCTCAGTCCAAATGTCATCTGTCATGCTTAGAGCAGGATATTGTGCTATTTCAGGTTTGCGATGCTGGAACCTCCGCCGGGAAGCACAGAGAAAATTCCTGACTGAGGCGGCCAGTGAGGAGATACATCTCATCTCTGGTAATATGCCTGCATGAGTAACGTGAGTCTGTCTTCAGTTTCAGATGCTTCTGGATGTTCAATGATAGCACTCCTCCATACTGGAGCAGCAAAGTTTCCCCAAAACGTAATTCCAAGGGCAAGACAAGCTGTGTGCTCCCTCCTCCCGGCTGGTGTTCTCAAACGCTGCAGCCCCATCGTAAGCAGGAAACTGGCGTCCCACGGCTTTGGAGCTTCCATGGCAGCAATGTCATCCTTCCCTCCACAGAGATATCACTACTTCTTAGTGCTGGATTTTGAGGCTACGTGTGATAAACCACAGATCCATCCTCAGGTAAATAGTCAATCCTGTTAATTATCCCCTTGCAAGTTGCTGCAGCAGTTCTGAGAGATGGAAGGTAAAAGCACAGCGCCGGTTCACTTGTTTCCTCTGGTTTGTTGCACCTCCTTTTTGTTGTTGGCCCTCCAGGGCTCTTGCCAGTCACCTGCTATCTCAGGAGCAATGCCAGGGCTATTTGGTGGGAATGAAATGAAGGACCCTGATTTTCATCAAAGAAGTGACAATTCATGTGTTATCAAAACCATCAAAACCACCTTTCCATCATACGCTCTCGTCTTCTGCCTGAACTGGGGAGGGTCTCAAAGGTTTTTTTCTGGACCCTGCATTAGCAGAGTACTCATGACAGCTTTGAGTCTGTGAAGAAAAAGGCTATTGGTAGCCAACAATGTACAGAAAAATAACAGTTTGAATGATCTGCGTATGTGCAATATAGTGGTGTTTCTAAATAGGGAAGAACAATAGTTTGGCACTTTCTCATCTTGCTGAAGTTATCTTGCCTGGGTGTTAATGAGTGTAATGAGATGGTGAAGAGTTCAACTTCAGAGTGATTTCCCAGTGCCCCACCACTTGAGACACGCAGAGATCCAAACAAGTACAGGGTTTTTCCTGCAGGCAGTTCTTCCCTAGTAGCATGGAACATATGAATAAATACGTTTTCAGTTGTCAGCAGGATGGACCGAGGATTTCATTCAAAATTAGAAAAACATGCTATAAAGGAGGAAACTAACACTGGGTTGGTGATGAACAGTTTCTGAGTCTCTAAATTCAACCTCTACCAAGCAATTGGCCTCTTACAGGTATTACTGGTAATATACAAGTTGGGTCAAAATAACTTCCTTTTGCTTTGTTTGGAATAAACTGAAGGCTAAATGGTTTTCAGTGCAGTGTCACAGTGCTGACATGACCTGGTACAGGGTGTTCATTTCCCAGCGCAGCTGTGGTTTCCCTTGGACTTGTCCTGTCCAAGGGATGCTGCAGGTTGGGATCAAACTTGACTCCTCTCTTCCCCAGTAGTGCCTTGGTGAGCACC
Organism: Gallinula chloropus; assembly: GCF_964237585.1. Taxonomy (NCBI): domain Eukaryota; kingdom Metazoa; phylum Chordata; class Aves; order Gruiformes; family Rallidae; genus Gallinula; species Gallinula chloropus. The sequence continues at coordinate 11,155,806 of NC_140091.1, forward strand.
ACCTCCTCTCACATTTCATGAAAAATGGGCAGCGAATTCCCTGCCCTTTGGCTGGATCTTTGCGGGAGGCTGTTGTGGCTCTGTCTCCAGCTCTGTTAGTGAGGTCTTAACCGCTCTCCAAGTGAGATGTCAGGCTATTTCCTGCACGCTCCGCCTGGGGTGCACAGACCTGTCAAAGCTGTAAATTGGATCTACCTTGTCCCTTTGGATATGGGTTTGGTCTGTGCACATTTTGATGCAAAACCATGATGCATGTGGAGCTAGTTTACAGCTGGCAGTAAAAAGGAGCATGAGTGGAATATGATTACTACTGTTTTAAGGAGCTTTGTCCCCAAGTCCTTGCCAGGGAAAGTAATGGTCTGGGCCAATGCAGATCTGCTATATATTTTGTTGGTGAGATAGCACCTTTAAGGTGGAGATGTTCTTTGGTGTTGTTTTTCCAGTCTGCTGTGTTCAGTGCCTGTCTGCGTCATATCGTGCGTGGAAAGGGCTGTCGGTCCCTCACATCCCCACAAACAAATTAGTTTGACAAATAAATAAATGGCTCTTGCTGCATGGGAATCAATGTAGCTGGAGAGGCTGAAGGTGTCTGCTGGAATCCGGCAACTTTATAGAATGAGACTTTAGTCGGTGCCTGTGCCTTACCTTTTTGCTGACCAGCATGGCTTTTGTCCTCTCCACTGTATGTCATGGGGAGCAAACTGTGCCATTTATTTCAGTAGTGTTCTGTGCAGGATTTTTACTGGCAGGGTCTTTCACTGGAGCAGTGGCAGACAGGAATTGGAGATGTGGTCTGAGGAGAGACCGGGGAGCTGGGAGTGGTCAGGTGCTGATCTTCACCTGTGATCCTGATCATTTTTTTGGCTTTTGTTTTATTGCAGGCAAACTAGAAGCCTAGATACAATGAATTTCAAATGCATTGGGATTTAATGGGGAGGCTACATGCCAAGCTAAGCTGTGCTCCAGGTTACTTTCAGTGGGTAGGCAGAGCTGTACTTCTAGCTAGCTCAGCCTAAAAGTCTCACAGAGTGCACTTGCCACTGTGCAGCACACTTGAAATTTTCCACTGACTGCTCTTCAGAATATCCCAGCTTCTCACCAGAAACTACTGAAAGACCAATCTTTTTTATCTACACTAAGGTGTGTGATTGCCACATCTGCTCCCCCTCTCACTGTATTTACTTGTGGTGTTCTGCAGCCAGCAGCCTCCCTGGCTTATCCCTGGGGAAGTCCTTCACGCTCGTTCCGGAGCCCTGAAAACTCCTTCATTTCCATTCCCTTTCACACTGCCCAATCTCCCTCTGAGGTCCTGTGATATGGCTTCATAATAGGGATCAAGGAGGGTCAAGGACAGTGGTATTCCCCTGGGAAGCTGTCTGCATCGTGGCTCTGGTGACCGAGACCGCTGGCTGAGCGCCTTGCGGTGCTGCCCTTTGCTTTACCACTTCTGGGTCGGGCATGGAGGGTCCTTCATGATCCCTGCACTGTGCCCACGGGGGATTGATAGCATCCTTGCAGTCCTGACTTCTGATGGCTTTCACAGATAACACCTCTAAATCCCAGTGCAAGTTTGTATGCACAGAGCAGCAGCTTAGCTTTATGGGGTTTTGGGATATGTTTATGAATAGAGAGATTATCCCAGAGAGAAAAGAAGGTGGGGGGTTTAATTGTGTTGCCCCAGATGGATAGATGGGAAAAAGTGAAACAGTAGAGGCACGTCCTGTGTGGTGTTTTAGCCAGCCCAGGGTCAGCAGGGCTTGGTAGTAAGGGATGTTTATGGCTGGTCCCTTCCATCGCTTTAAAGCTTACCTTGAGTGTGTGGAATTTGATCCAAAGCCTGGTCGGTTCAGGTGGGAGCTGTTGTTTTGCAAGGGTCGGTGGACCTTGGACCATGATAGTGATAGTGTGCTTCATTTTTCAGCTCTGTCTCTGACTTCTCTTTTACTGTCTGCTAGGGGTTTATAAGTACCTGCTGCTTTTATACGCTGTCAGCCTGTAGAGCCAGTTACGTATGGTGCTTTAGCTACACAAGGGAAGATGCATTAATAAGTGGAAGTCTTGCTCTTTTGTCCCTTTGTCCTTGTATACACCAGTGTTTATGGTGGTCAGTGTTTTCAGGGACTGTGTTAAGGAGCTCCCCAGGCTCAGATCTGTGGCTGCTTGTAACCTTACTTTATTAATGCGGTGAGTTGGTGTGCCTCTTTCAGTCAGCAAGCCAAATATCTCCCTCAGCTTCAGGGAGTGGATGAAATGGAGTAATTTTTTTTTAAAATTGAAGAAGTCTGAAGGTAGAAATCAGATCTGTTCAAAGCTGATTTTGAAATTAGGCTTCTACATAGTATGTTAATCTCCACTGTAATGTCTTAAAGCCACTTAAAACCAAATACAATTCAAGCTTTGTATATCTCTTCCCTGGAAGTGTAAAAGAGTATCAGACCCCAGCCCAGGCAGAAGGAGCTGGATCTGAGGGGGAGGAGTTGATAAGCCAATAAATGAGCTTTTGGTAATGATGAAGTTTTGGGTTTTTTCATGTTATTTTTTTTCCAGATACTTGACTAGTGTCTCAGATCTGATAATCAGTTGGGAATTAGAATTTTGCCTCTTCCAAACTCTCTTAAGACAAAGGTATGAAATGTTCATACAGTGATTGCTGAAGAAGGTTGTTAGCAGAGGTCGAAGAATAAATTGTTTACAGACAATACTTTCCTTCTCTTAAACAACACATTTTAAATGGAAAAATATCTTGACATTGTTCTTTAGTGTATCCTACACATTTCAAGTTTGTTTAACATGCGTTTTGATAGTTATTTTGGGAGAATTTTTAATTATAATTGCGGTCATATGAAACTGGACATACTAATAAATACAGAACATCACTCACCATTGCAATATAAAGCCACGAACACTGAGACTATGAATAAACATATGTTCAGTTACTAATTTATTTTTAAGTGTGCAAACAAATCTGGATGTTCATAGTACATCTCCTGAGCGACAAAAGTGTCTTAACAAATGGGAGCTGCTCTTTCAGTAACATGATGTAAGTACAAATGCATGGCAAGGTTAAGCTGTGCTCAGGCTGTGTTTCCTTGTGCTCAGGCTGTGTTTCCTTGTGCTCAGGCTGTGTTTCCTTGAGTGCCAGTGTAAAAGAGCAGTCAAGGCGCTTCTCCCTGAACATCCGTCTTGCAGTTCTGGCTGGCAGTCGTGGGCAGGTGCAGCTGGAGTGGTTGCAGTGATCACACCCTCTTCACTGCCCGTACTGCTCTACCAGTGGTCTTGTTTCCATGGCAGGGACAGCTGAATGATGTGTCTCAGCTCCTGCGATGCTGTGATGTATAGACTGACCTTGTAATGGGAATGGATGTTGATTTCCACCAAATTTAGGTCATAGCGATAAATGTGCAGTCCCTGCCAAGCTCCCCGCTGTGGGTGCGTAGAGAAGGAATTGGCAAGGTGCCTTGGGAGCTGCAGTGTGAGCTCAGAGGAAGCTGCTGGAGGAGTGGCAGGGGTCAGTGTTGGGAGTGACACTGTTGAACATCTTTGCTGGTGACATAGACAGTGGGACTGAGTACACCCTAAGCAAGTTTGCCAACAGCACCAAGCTATGTGGTGTGATTGACATGCTGGAGGGAAGGGATACCCAAAGGATGGGCTTGAGAGGTGAGCCCATGCAAACCTTGTGAAATTTAAAAGGCTGAGTGCAAGGTCCTGCACATGGATGAGAGCAATCCCAAGCACAGCTACGGGTTGGATGGAGAATGGATTGCAGGCAACCTTGAGGAGAAGGGCTTGAGGGTGTTGGTGGATAAGAAGGTGATTCTTCCCCTGTACTCTGCTCTGGTGTAGACCTCACCTGGAATACCACTTCCAGCTCTGGGCTCTCCAGTACAAGAAAGACATGGAGCTGTTGGAGCAAGTCCAGAGGAGGCCCTTGAAGGTGATCAGAGGGCTGGAGCACCTCTTCTGTAAAGACATACTGAGAAAGCTGAGACTTTTCAAGAGAAGAGAAAAGCATCACTGCAACCTATAGCAGCCTTCCAGTACCTAAAGGGGTCCACAAGAAGGCTAGAGAGGTGCTGCTTACAAGGGCAGGGAGTGATAGGATAAGGGGTAATGGTTTAAGCTGAAGGAAAGTAGATTTATATTCGATATGAGGAAGACATTCCTTACCCTGAGGGTGGTGAGGCCCTGGCACAGGCTGCCCCCTCCCTGACAGTGTTCAAGGCCAGGTTGGACAGGGCAACCTGGGCTGGTGGAGGCTATCCCTGCCCCTGGCAAGGGGTTGGAACCAGATGGGTTTTAAGGTCATTTCCAACCCAAACCATTCTGTGAACATGTCCCTGAAATCTCAAACCTGCTGCAGGACACTGGTCTGCTGTGAAGCAGGCTGGGAGGTACATTCTGTGTGCTTTTCCAGCGTGGAGCCTGTATCAAGGCAATCTTAGCTGAAGGCTGGGATGGGAATGCAGAAGGTGGATCACAAAGTAACGGAGGTTGTCACAACCCTATCCAGAGGCAGGTAATGGAGCTGTGCCTATCCCTACCTGTTCCATCCAGACACCCCTGCATAGCAGCTTTCTTCTTGCATGGTTTTTGTGTGGCTGTGAAGCTCAGTGCATTAGAAATCACCTGCCAAAACCTTTATTAAGGATGATCGTAAATTGCTGAAAAGTGAAGAAATTCAGGCTTGTTTCCCATGGCAACTTTAACTGGCACTCTTGTGCATAAGTATTACGGTGGAATATTAATCTGCAATTACCTGTCTTCATGCAGCTTAGGCTTGGGTGTAGTGTTAAATACCTAGTTCTCAATTCAGCTTCTTACAGGGTGGTTCCTAGAGGAATGTCATTAAAAATGCACGTAGCACAGTCACTTTAAGTATTTTTTCTTTCTACTAGAAGTTTTTAAAAAGCATGTGTTTATCATCCCTTTGCCAGGTATGGCTGCTGGTGTGCCACTCTTGTTATGTTGGGATGCTTTAAGTTCCTAGAGTGGCAGGAAAGAATTCATATAAAAGCTGTTTCAGGTGGGGTTTCCCGTTGCCAGTAATTTTTTGGTACAGTCTTTTGAAACAACCTTAGGAGGCCTCGTAGCTAGTTCCTCTGAACAGTTAACAATGTTGTGAAGAGCACGTGAACATCCATAGCTCAACATCCTACAAGGTGCATCTGAAATCTAAGAGATACCCTGTTTTTTTTTATCATGTTTTCCTTATGTCACGTGCTTCCTTCCAATTCTGTCGGACTGTTGTGGTGTCGAGAGAAGAGCAGCATTTTGGAGAGGCTTCTGCAGGGTCTGAGGTACTGGGTGTGGTGTAACCTTCAAAACCCACGTTCTCTGCAGCAGTCATTTTGCCTTGGAGACCTCCCTCATTCACACAGTGAGTGGGGACAACCTTGCTGTGACCCATACGAATCTGACAGGGCGGGTTATGGCTTCAGGCAACAGAATTACCTGTATTTATTTAAAACCTGATCAGCTAGAGAACGTGAACAGTTACTGAACCCAAATATCCTGGAGAGCACAACTATGAGACCACCAGGCGAGACATCTGACGTATGAAAAAAATATTCAAAGCCATTTCTTATTTAAAGGTATAAACTGGCATTATTATAACAACAAGCCTAAAATACCAAGGCACTCGGGTGGCCGGTTGCTGCAGCCCTAACCTGACCCAACCTGCTCAGCTCTGGGCTGGTTATTGACAGGCCGATGAGATGACTACTTTAAAGCAATCAGTCATGTTGCCCTTTCCCTCGCAGTGTGAGGAGACCCCACATCAGTTATGCATCCTGGCGTGCAGTTCCCCACCTGTGCTGTTTGAACACTGTATCCTTAGCTGTGCAAACATTACACATCGTTTAGGTGACAAGTTGCAAAGTTAAGTAGACTTGTTGTTACAGCAGAAAGTAGTTGAGCGGCAGTCACCCTGAAAAGAAAAGATCCCGGGCTGGCTCAGGAATGTGCAAGTCTGCTGCATTGTGTGTGAAGGCTCCTTTGCCTTGCTGTAAAGCTGCTGATGAGAGGAAGGTGTGCTGCTGGAAATGGTACAACCCACGTGTGTTTCTGAAGTGAAGGGAACGGGTGCCCCAGGTTTGTAAACTCTCTGTGCTTGTCCTGTGTGACTCCTGCTGCGTGTGTGCCCCAGTATGGTTGCTGATGATGGGTGCCTGCCTGCTGGTGTTATGCAGCCTCTGAGGCAGAGGGGAGTATTCTGCATCCCTCCTAGCATGGTATTTTAAAAATAGGCAGGATTCTTCTGTAGTGTGGCATCTATCTAGTGCTGCGTGGGGATGCCGCTTTTCAGGCTGCTGTGGCTCCTAGGGAGGGTCCTTGCTGCATTAAGGTGGTCTTTAATTAGTTTTGAACAAAGCCTTCCTGACAATCAGAAAGCACAGCTCAGCCCTTCTGGGGAGAAGGGGACAGGACATGCCTAAGTTTCATGCTTTTCTTCCCCTTTGTGCCAAGCTGGCTGCACAACCATCCTTGTGTTACCTTTGTCACCCTACGTACTCATTAGCTGACAACACAGCTCATCGGTATGCTATTTTATTCCCCTCTCTGCTAGGCAGAAACACTCTGTCACCAGCAGCTAGTCGTGATGTTTGTAAAACCCTAGGTGTTCATTTACATGCACTACTGTGCCCTTTCTACCCATCCCAGATGTTTTAGTGTTGTTGGGAACATTGATCGTTGATGCTGCTCAATACTGGGTGAAGAGGTTGGGTCTTGATTTGATAATTCTGCAGCAGGGACTGCACAGGCTGGTTGCCTGCAGTACAGCAGGCCAAACGTGAAAGGCTGTAGTGAAGTTGTCATCTTGCAGTAGAAAGGTAATGTTTGGAGGTGTGTGTGCTGTTTGTAACCTGGGGTGAGTACTGAGCTTCCCCCAAACAGTCAAGCTGAAATTGTTGCTGGCTGTGTCAGTAGAGATTTTCTGGGCGGTTAAATGTGTGTCAGTAGCACTTGAAGAAACAACTTGAAACGTTGATGTCTGTTGGTCTGTGTTTCTCATCCCAGGTGTGGAAAGAAGAGGGAGGTTCTGCCTTATTTGTGATGACTGGAGAGATCAAAATAGCTTTGTGGGTTTTGGCAGGAGAGCTGATGCTGATATTGAGAGACAGGAGCCAGCCTGGGTGCAAATGACTACCGAAAGTTTTGTTCAGGAGGGCAGGATAAGGGTTGTGAGAAGCCATTGAAGTTTCAGGTACCATGGCAGGTCTGAAAGAAGTCCCAAAGACCATATAGAAAAGCTCAGGAGGAAAACAATGTTTTCAAGGCATGCAGATCCTAGTTTTCTTGGCCGTGTAAGAAGATGCCTCAGCTGGGGAAGTGTTACACTTTGGAGTCTGTGCTTAAAAATTGAGACTGTTTCAAGAGCATCCAGAAGAGAAACAGTGAGTGTGACCAGGGGTCTGCAAAACACAACTGTGAGTGGAGGCTGGATGGCACTGGAGTTGCATTTAGTGTAGTGACGAGAGGGATGTGTATGATGAGGTCTTTGCTACAAAACCAGAGGAAGGAAATGGCTCGTGTCTGCTGTGGGTTGGAAGGGAAGTCATGAATTTAAACAGCAGCGAGGGAAATTCTGATTAGAGTTTAGGAAAAACTTTCCAATGATAAGACTAATGAAACAGGAGGATAGAGTGCCTGGGGAGTGTGTGAGTCTCTCTTATTGGAGTCTGTAAAAACAGCCTAGACAAAGTCAGAAATGATTTAGGGGGAGGTGATGCTGCCCTCAGGCACGTGCATGGACTAGATGTCTCTCTTAAAGCTCAAGCTCCTGGAGGCATGTGATTAGATGGGAAGTTCAGCTTCTATTAAAGAAAGAGAAATGGTCCCTCACCCTCACAGTTGTAAGCAAGCACCTGAAAATAAGAGCCAGGTTTGATGGCAGTGTAGAACCCAAAATGCAACTCAGAATTTATCTTTGAGGAAATCCAGCCTCTGACCTTGGGCTCTGGTGCTTGAATGTTGGGGGTGGGCAGTGAGGCTCACCTAGGAGCAGGGTGAGGAAAAAGTACTGGGTGTTCAGTGAATTATCTTCACGTCATCTTATCCCTGTGTTTCATGCTCTTCTCCCATTCCTGCCAGTTCTCTTGTGCTTTGATTTTGATGTGCATTTCTCTTTGTGATTTTCCAGGATATAAGAGTTGTTTCAGTGTATTAAATTGGGATGTGTGTGTATACATGTACTTCAAACTAGTCACTGAAGGAAAAAGAGATTTGGGGGTCAGCTGCTTCCCCGGAGACCTCTTGACAGGTTTAAGGCAGAGTGACTTAGCTGGGACAGAAGCATTGAGAGATTCCTTGCCCTCTGTGCAAGCAACCATCCCTTAGAAAGCCAGCGTAGCTCTGATTCAGCAGAAGTCCTGCTGTCCCCCACTGCAGAGGTGTTGCCTTTACAGTACTTGTTTTGGTTAGTTTAATAAAAATTTAGAAGTGGGGAAAAGACCTATGAGGTCATCGTGGTTACTGCCCCCGAGGGCCAGTGCAAGGCAAGCGGCTTGGAAACGGCTTTAGTTAAAATAATAATTAAGGCAGAGGATGGAAACCGGGGAGGCAGATCTGTTAGGCTGGGGCTGTCCTTACCCTGTCCCTTTTCGATTTTAATTGCCTTGGAAAAAAAGGAAAATCACAAGGCTTTAAAAGCTCTGATTCTTCCTGCTCTTCACCCCCCACACCCCCCCCCCCCCCCCCGCCCCCTCCCCGATCTTGGAGGCATCAACTCTCATCTGTCAAAGTGTAAATCAGCAATTAAAACACAAACAGCGAAATGCCAAAGATGACCCGAAGCACAAAGCAACTGACAAACAAGTCCGGACAAATCGGCGGATAATTTATAAGCATTGCCCTAAAATCTAATTATTTGGCAATTCGAATTTGCAGCCGGCCAGGGCTGTGCAATAAATTTAACCCGCCATAAATTATTTAGGAGCAGCCCGTGGTGTAAATCAAAAACACAAGTGTTTGTTTAAGAAATAAGCTCCTTGTGCATAAAATGACTTTTTCTTTAAAGAGAGGTGGGGAGAAGCATCCCTGAACAAAATGAGCTGGTGCTGAGGCTGTGTCGTCCTCCCCCCCTTCCATGGAGACTCCCTTGCCTCTTCTGCCTGTAACTTTTTTGAAGGTGTAAAGGGGTCTTTTGGTAGGAAGTTTTATGCTTTTCCTTATCACAAAACAATCCCTTTCTCTCAATGGCCTCTGCTTGGTTTTATTGTATTTTGAACAGTCAGCTCTGATTTTTATGGGCATCTTTTATTCTTGTGTTTATTAAACTTCTTCACGTGGGGGTGGGCATAAGGGATAAATTATTCTCTGGTAGTTTTTGAACTGAATAGGCCACACAGTCTTCCTCAGATATATAAATCAGTGTCCAGAAGTGTATCCTGTCCACTTTGTACATGGGCTTCTGGATTAAAAGGTTTTGAGAGGCAGGAAGTTCTTGATGGGCAGTATATTCATTTCATCTAATGATGTTAGTGCTCCCCCATCCAAAAGGATAAGCAAAAAGATTCCTCTGTGGGAATTAGTGTAACTTCAGGTGCTTTCTTCTCTGAACTCCAGAGATCTGTCTGCCACGGGAAATTCTTTAGCGAGTATAGTTGTGTGCTTGTTCATTTCATTTAGTAGCAAGAAGATCAAGTCAGCTGCATTTGCTCATTCTTGCTCTGGTGTTTAAAGGGTGGGGAGTTTTATTTCGGACAGTTGGGTAGAGAAAGGCTGGGTTTATAGCAGTGCTTTCACATGCCCTTAAGAATTTTTCAAATCCCTCTTAAAAGGAAGTCCCTGGCATCCTGCGGTTACCCTGCAGCCTCCTGCTGCTGCTCAGCCTGGGACAGCCAGGTTGCACAGGAGCCTTTACCTGGGACCTCTTTTTTTTTGGGGGGGGGGGGTGGATTGATGTATGGGCAGATGGACACATTATATTTTTTCAAGCCAAAAATTCTGAGCAAGCTGCCCTATAGATTTGCTTGAAGTACCCTGAAATCATAAATGCAAGATTGTTGTAAAGAGAGAGGACCTGGTAATGGGTCTGTATAAGCCTCGGGCGCTGTAGGCTCCTATTGTTACGGTGTTTGGGGGTGCAGCTGAGGGGAGGGACAGGGTGCCGATGTCTCTTTCTTTAAGCGTGTTAATATTGATTTTAGAAGCAATGTGTTCCAACAATATAAATGCAAATGCCGGTAATTGGGAGCCGCGTGCAGAATTTCTCAACAGAAAACATGCTCAACTTTTCATGACAATGAAAGGAAAATAAAAAGGCGCTTATTTATTGCTGGTGGTTTGAATCCTGGGTTTCCTTTCAAGTTACTTTGCAGTGCTAAATAAAATACCTAATTGCAGCGCTCGCAAAATTCAAATGGGTACATTTGTTCTTCTGGTAGCTGGCGGCTATTTGCAGCCTCTGGACACCCTCAGCATTATTTCAGCACATCGATAACTTCTGGTTGTGCTATAAGGAAAAAGCTGTGGGGAGGGGAAAAAAAAAAAAATAAAAAAGACTTAGAAGCCCCAAATGCTGCTGGCACAAATCCCTGCTGAAGCTGGAGTGGGTGCTCGGTGTTGGAAGTGGCAATGGGTGAGGATCTCAAGGTAACGCTTACAGATAATCAGACTCTGACCAAAGAAAGGAAACTTCTCCTTTTAATTCCCTTGTGCTGTTCTCTTCTACCTTTCCCACCTGGAAAGAAGCTGTGAAGGTCCTTGAAGGTGGAGGTGGAGCTGAGTGTGTTGAGCTCACCAGGCTGCTGTGAAACGTGAGAGAGCGCCCGGCTGCCTCCCTGCATCGCGGTCTGTTGTGGGGGTTCTGTGTGTGTGTCTAAGTGCTCACCGTTTCATAATAATTACTAATGAAATTCTAGATCTGTAATAACGTTTTGGATATCTAAAACAAACCATATGCTTGTAAAAAAAAAAAAAAGTGGAAACAGATCAACTTTAAGCCATAAATTCTTGGTAATAGAGGCCTCTTCCCCCCCTCCCCCCCTTTCTGTTTATGTTTGATAGATATTTTTGTTTCTGCAGGAATGTCAACTCTTAATTTCATGATGTATCATGGGCTTAAGAAAATTGAATTTAATAAAGGCAAAAGATGAATGGCACCTTTAAAGGTCCCAACACTTGTCTTTATTAGCAGGACAAACTGCAGGGTCTCCAAACACTGCTTCTCTCCAAATGAAAGTTTAAATGAAAAGTACAGCAGTGTCACAGGTTAAATTTCATTGCAGGACTGGCTAACGTCGTTAGTGAGGAGTGGGACTGATTTCATGGGGCTGGTATCTGTTGCCTTAGATACCAGTGGAGCAAAACACTGCCAGAGACTGGAAAAATCTCCACTATAGGAAGCGTGCAGATAAACAGCCTTTTGGGAAATGTCCTTTACCACTTGCTTCAAAAACTGACCAAATAGCCCAGAAGAGTAACTGTGCTTTCTCCTGAGACACCCAAGTCCCTCCTGGGGTTCCACCCCTGTTCCTGGCTACACGCTTCCCGCAGACCTGCAGTAACTCTGGATATTGTTAAATTTCCCCTGTTTTTTAGTGTACCTTTGTATTTCCTCTGCCTGTCTTAATCCGACCCTCCTGGAAGTGCTTTCTTGCCTTTGGTTCTGGAAGGCAAGCAACGCCTTTGTGTATCAGATCAGCGGCGGGGCTGTCTTTCAGTCTCGCTTTGCATCCAGCCACTTGATGGCCCCTGAGGATGCTTCTGGTCCCTTAGGACCAATCTCGGTGCTGCAGCGCAGCCCTGCTGTGAAATGCAGCCGGTGTGTGTCTTTCTGCAGGAGGGGGGGAACACTCATCTTGCCCTGCTGTGGGCTTGCCCACTTCCACGGGTGTACCCCAAGCAGGGTGCAGACCTAAGGGGCCATGAGCTGCCCCAGCCCAGTTTGAAGGATGGGACAGTGTTATCCTGCGGTTAAGCCTGGCTCTGTTACAGCATCCTGTCCTCTGCCTTCAGACTTCACAGTCCCTTTTCCTTCTGAGTAGAAACTTGCTGCATTCAGAGCTTCTCTGTGGTAGCTGTTTTGAAGGGGGGATTAGCTGTGTCCAGCATTTCTTCCTCAAGAGCCTCTTGTGCTTCCGCAGATCCTCCTGTGAGGCTGAGGCTGGTGACTTTGGCTGCACCACAGCAGGCAGTCTGGGCAGTGCTCACACGTTTTGCTTCTCTCCTCCTAATCCAGCCCATGGGGGAAACTTGGTGACTCCTGGTGGGGTGGTACGGCTGTGGGGAAGGATGTGCCCAAACCTCTGCCCTGCCTTAGCCTGCATGGCACATGCTTAGTGTGGCACAGCTGACTGTGGGGGAACGGTTACACCCCATGTCCTCTCCAGCTTGACTGGTCTGTGTCTAACCTGGGTTCTTCAGCACTGTTAACACTTTATTTTAACTTTTTTTCCCTAACTTTCCATCTCAGCAGCCCGTGCTCCCCATGTGCCTGGGCTGGGCTGTGTGTCTGCTGTGCTGGGGAGCTGCCCTGCTGCAGCCGCGGGTGCTGTCCACCATGGACACTGGGTGCTTCTCCTGGCTATTTAAATTATTTCTTGTTTCCACTTACCTACCCAGCTTCCTGCCTTCCTTCTGCCTGCCAGGGTGGTGATGTCGTCAGCTCATACGTATGACATCATGATAATTTCCATCTGCAGGTCACGAGTGTTGCAGCCAGGGTCTGAAAACTCTGTTAGTTCTTCTGCAGCGGCTCCATTTTCCACATGCTAATTTTACTCACAGGAGTTAGATTTTTTTTTTTTATTTTTTATTATTTCTTATTTGTCTCTTCCAGATGTTTTCAGGCAGTTTTTTTTTTGTTGTTAAACTAATTCCATTCATGTTTTAAAAATTTATGAAAGCACTAATAAAAATGTCAAAGTGGTAAAAATGTTAGCTTTTGCTCTGCTTTGATTAAATTTTGCAAACTGTTTTTGAATATTAAAAAGCAATATTTTTTTTATTCTCTCTCCCTCTCTCTGTTTCTCTCCAGAAGTGATTTGAGAGGCTTGTTGCATGGATATCACTCAGCGGGCTCATTTGCACTCCAGAACCTTGGTGCCATGCATCTCTATTAAATAACATAGACAAATTATTCTTTAAAGACACCAAACAAATTGTCACTTCTCCTCTTACATTAAATTGGAAGGAGGAGAGGGAGCAGAGAAGGAGGGGGGTGAACACAAAGGATTTTATCGCTTTTATTCAGTGGTTGGCTTTTTTAATTTCATGTATATTTTTTCATAATTGAGAAATCCATCGCAACTGGATTTGTTTAAACTTTTTATTAACAGGTCCATGTAAATTTTTGATTGCTGATTATTCAAATAATTGAACATTCTTCTGATGAAGGAACATTTTTATTTCCCTATCAGCATAAATTGGCTACAAAGAGGAAAATTAAGCAGGGCTTGCTACTGTGCTGTATCCCATAGGGATGGATTTGGTGGGGGGGGAATGCTTCTAGCTCCTGTCATCGCTCTGTTGGAGGAGAGCTGTGCTCCTCAGCTTTTCCTGGGAAGGAGGTGCTTCGTGCAGTAGCAGGCTGGTGGTGTCCTCCAAAAGGACAGCAAGGTAGAGAAGGTCGACTGGTCTTGGGGAGAGCCCAACCCCTGGAGTGGCCGTGGGGGACCATCCTCCTCTGCATTCACACTGTCAGGTGTGCTCTGTGCTCTGGCACCACCTTCCCCCTTGTTGTGCAGAGCTTCATCTCGGGCTTGGTTTTGTGGGGGACTGTTAGGCCCCTCTTTACAGCCAGCTTGCCAGGTGGGATCATTGCCAGCTTCATTTTTTTGTTTGTTTTAAATGAACAGCTGCTTTTCTTTTCCCCCTGTTCAGGAAATCATCGAATTCCCTATCCTGAAGCTGAATGGCAGGACGATGGAGATTGAATCCACCTTTCACATGTATGTTCAGCCTGTGGTGCATCCCCAGCTTACGCCCTTCTGTACAGAGGTAAAGTGCAAAGGTTTCCCGGTGCTCCAAGCATCTCCCTGGGAAGTAGGTTTCTATTGCATCGGGGGTCGGGGTTACCTCCTCATGGTATGGTCCTGAGGAAAGGGTGTCATGCCAGCCTCATGCTAAGGACAAGGGGAATAATTTTTTGTCATTGCAGTAGAGCGTAGAGACCTTGGTTTGGATTCAGAAATAACTCTGATGACTAAGATCAGCTGTATTTACAATTAGCAGACATCATCCTGGGTGACCACAAAAAAAAAGCACCTTGTGTGTGTTAACTGATGCTCTGAATCCACAGCCTCTCTGCAGGCTCTCTGTGTTTTTGTTGTGCCATTCTTGAGCAGGGAAGGTCAAAAAAAGCACGGTCCAATACTGCTGTGTGGTTCAGAGGCTCTAAATGACTCTCCTGTGGGACTGCTTGTTGGGATTTGAGGAGTCTTTCTGGGCAGTAGGATAAACCATATATCTATTTTTAAGACTTACTTTTTGTTGTGCTTATGGGGCACTTGAAATGATTCCTGGAGAAGTGGCCTCTTGTTGCTTGGCTACTCTCATTGCCGAGGACAGTTCTCCTGAACTGCAGACACCTTTCCCTGGGTACAGACAGTGAAGGGTGAAGGTGGTAAATGTGACCCCGGAGGGTTCAAAGGAATAGGGGGCAAGGGTTTGGGCCTTGGGTTTGTTGGGGTTTTTTCTTTGTTTTTTTTGGGTTTTCATTCAACACAAAACATTAACTGTTATAACAGAGAACACCACACTTGCAGAAACCATCAAAACCAAGTTTTAAGTTCCCTTTGCTTTGACTTTTTTTCCTTTCACTCCACTGGTTCAGTGTTGGCCAGCTCAGCAACTAAAGTACTGCCCAGGAATCAGAGTATCCAAGTTCTTTATTCTATCCCTGTCTCATCCATGATCATTGACAGTATGTTGTGTTTTCCCCAACCTCTGTGGCTGCAGGTTTAAGCCCTTGAAGTGCTTGTCCCATGAGTACTAACTTGATGAAAAATGACTCCTCTGCGTTAGGTGGAGTCCCCTCCAGGACCAAGCAGCCCCTTCCATATTTCCACGTTGTAAAAACAAATACTTTTTTTATTCTCTTGTAACTAAAAACCATCTGAAGGTATTTTATTTAAACTTTAAATAAAAAAAAAAAGACTATGCACAGAAAAAATTATTCCCAGGAGAGGGGCTTTCAGAAAGCTATAAATGTGGGGAAACAGAGGGCTATAATGGAAACAGTTTTGCAACCTTAATACTAGAAGGCTGGACAACTACTTTGGCTGTCTCTATCCTCGTGAGACTTGCTGGACATATGCTTGTACAAATGTGATAAATCTCACAGCTCACACCTAATGTTTGGTAAAAGCAATGTCATCTTCTAGAATAGACCCCAAAGTGTTCATTTTACATGTCCTCTAAATGCTAGAGAGAAGTGGTCTCACTCTTTAGCTTCCACCAATATCCTTTTAATGGAAATTCCTCTGTTGTGTCCTTCCCCCTGCTGCTAAAGGTTGTGGCTGTGGTGTTGCATGAGACTTGCTTGGTGTGACTGTTGGAGCTGAACGGATCCTCCAGCCTGCTGCGGCCTGAGGACACAGAGACCTTCTCTGGATGCTGAGCTTGTGACTGAGACGTTCAGCCCATCTAATGTTCCTGCACCATGGTGCTGGTTTCTCTGTCTTCTCTTGCTCATGGGAGCCTGGAGCAGATGTTTGTGTCTCTGCAGGCTTGTGTGTCCTGTGTGAGCCCCTGAGCAAGTGAAGCCGTGTGTGTGTGTGCTGGCTGTGTGTGTGTAGGAGTCCCCAGGATGAGCACAGGTGTCCCAGCTGCAGTGTTGTGCTGCACACTCTGCTGCTGACCTTGGTCTGGTGTCTTGTGTCCAGACACAGATAAAAATGGGCAGTGCTGAGGCCAGCAGGCAAAATGATTGCAGAACCCCCACTGGTGTGTATCGGTGGCACAAAATGATCCGATTTGCCAGGTTTGGCAAGTTCTCTGTTATTAAGAGTGCAGGTTAAGGAGCTGTTTTTTATCCTTGGCCCGTGTCCCTTCTGGCTTGGCAGTCCTCGTGCCTGTTGCAGGGGCTGCTGAAGGGGCAGCTGGGTTTCTCCCTGGGTCCCGTATCTGGGTCTGACTTCAAAACGCTGCCTGAAGACCCATGAGTGAGCTGGTTGTCCTACAGACCTTACTAAACAGTTACAAAAAATCCTTTGGCATTTGCAGCTGCCTTCTTGCAGAAGCTGTAGTAACCACACAGAGATCTGTGGGGGGGGTTGATGGCTCCTGCTGTGAAGCACAGGGGTCAGCCCCATCCTGCTGGCATAGTCTCCCCTGAGACCCCAGGGACACAGCCAGAGCGTGCTGTGTGTCCAGCTTCCAAGGAGCTGCTGTCTGCACAGCCTTGGTGTTTGCCATTAACTTTCAGCTGGTTTATATTTTCTGAAAAATAGCCATTTTGCTAAATGCCAGTAAAGGGCTTTGTCTAGGCACCTCTACTTACAAAGGGTGAGATTTATTGGCCTCTTTGTCTACAAAGAAAGACCAGGCCTGATTATCAGATTGTACACCAGAGACAAGTGCTTAGGTAATCAGCAAACTGTCTTGGAGCAGAAATACGATGGTTTCTCAGATAAACTGGGGGGAAAGCAGTGATGTTGACATTACACGGGAGGCTGCTGTGCTGCTGCTTTCCCCTTTCCCTGCTGCTTGCTGCCTTTGCTGGGAAGCAGTAGGACTGCTTGGTGCAGACCGTGTGCAGGAGGGTTACAGGGGTTGCTCCTTGTTACTCCTTGGGGCTGGAGTACTTCTCGCATCCCTCTTCCACCTTAGGGAAGACAGCACAAGCACAGCACAGGAAGGGTGTCTGCAAGGGCTGAGAGTTCATGATCACCCTCAAAGCATCCCTTTGCTTAGATTTTGTCATATTTGTGCTCTCCCTTGGCTATAGGCAGTTTCTCCCACTCCCCACAGCAGTGGCCCGTCTTCCAGGGCTGGCTGGCTCTGTAGCCCTCATCTGGTCCCCTTTCTCTTGACCTGCTCCTGTAACACAACAGGTCATGAGGCTTGGTTGTGATGAGGGGTGTGCTGAGCATTTAGACAGAAGGTGGTTAAACACTGCTGTTGGGTGCATAAAGCCTTTTTGGAAGATGCATGTGGTTTGCCCAGGAAAGTTCATGCCAAGAGCTTAAGTGAAAGGTTCCCTCTACAGAGAAGATGCTTGTACAGGCTTTTTCATGGTACTTTGCTCTCTTTTTATGATTAATTTTTATTGATTTTTTTCCCCCTGAAGGAACAAGCAATAAAAGTACAAAAAGATAAATGCCTTATAACTTGTTTATGTTCCCAAGTACCATGTGCTTCTTGGGATCACCAGTGAAACTTTACAATTGTGCAGTTTTATGCTTTTATACTTTACAAAAGCTGCAAGACCAGGTAGTGCTGCAGAGCCCCAGGTTGGGTGTTGCCGATGAACGGAACTGAGAACAGAAAGGATCAGAGAAGGTGAGAGCACAGAAATCTGGTTCCTTTTGAGCACTCTGACCTGTACTGAAATGTATGCCTGTAGCACTTACATCCCTTTTTATTCATGTGTGCTTGGTGGTGTGTTCTTGTTACGGGTAAGCTGGTACTTTGCTTGGCCTATGGAGTCTTGGGCAAGATCATGCAGTGGCTCTTTGGTAGGACCTCTGCATCTGCCTTCCCATTCCTCCCTCCTCCTGATGGGAAATGTCTGGGTGAGGCCATTTCAATCTGTCCTTCCATGGCCATGGCACTGAACAGGGACAGTCAGGAGGGTGTCCAGAGTGTTAGAAGCCATTGACATCAGCATTGGCCATGATACCAAAAGGTTGCCTGTCATCCTTAGTATAGGGAAGATGTGGACTTGTTACAGTGGGTCCAGGGGAGGTGATGAAGGTGATCAGAGGGCTGGAGCAACTCCTATGAGGAAAGGCTGAGAGAGTTGGGCTTGTTCAGCCTGAAGAAGAGAAGCTCTGTGGGGACACCTTATGGCAGCCTTCCAGTCCCTAAAGGGGGTCTATAAGAAAGATGGGAACAGATGTTTTAGTAGGGGCTGTTGCAACAGGACAAAGAGTAATGGTTTTAAACTAAAAGAAGGGAGATGTGGGTTAGACGAATAGAGCGGTGAAACAGTGGAACAGGTCGACCAGAGAGGTGGTAGATGCCCCATTCCTGGCAATACTCAAGGTCAGGCTGGAGGGGACTCTGAACAGCCTTATATAGTTGAAGGTGTCCTTGCTGAGGTGGATGGACTGGATGACCTTTAAAGGTCCCTTCCAACCCCAACCTCTCTGTGATCCTGTGATCCTTTCCCAAAAGCTCATCTTTCAGCCACTTCAGAGGTTTGGTTTGGGCTGCCCTTGGAGAGGCAAAGCCAGCACTTCACAGTAGATGAGCTGTCCACCTCTGCCAGACACGGAGGGAAACGGCAAGAAAAGTGAAAAACCAAACCAGTGAGCCTTAAACACTGCTCTGAAGGGCTGGGTGTTAGTCTCTCAAACCTATTTGTCTCTCAGAATATGGGAAGTGTTGTAGGTAGCAGCTGTTACCCAATTAAAATACAGATTAATATAAAACCAGTTTCTGGAATATAAAAGAATGCCTGTGTCCCTCCACTTCCTTAAAATTCCACCTCATAATGGCTTGATGAACTTGAGAAACCAACCTAAAGGAAGTCTGCATTCTCAAAATTAAAATACTTTCCCTAAAAGGTATATATTACCATTCCATTGAAGTCTCTATGAGAAAATAATCTTTCCACTTACAGTTTATTCAGTGAGTCAGGTATTTGGTATTCATTAAATGTAATTACAGTTTAATTGGAGTTTAATCTCTATTTTTTTTTTTATCTTTCTCCGAGTTCAGTGCTGTAAGCCAAGCAGCCAGAGAAACGGAGAGGTACAAACCATCGAGCTTCTTTCAGATGCCACACATTTAATAACACAGAGCCCAGTGGTTTGTGTGAAGGGCTTATGTTTTACAAGTAGGTTGAGCTGGTCTGCGTGGAAGTTACTCCTGGGTGGTGATGGGGCTGTCAGCACCTCTCCGCTGGACGCTGCAGCTTCTGGAGGCTGGGATGCGTGCGCAGGCAGCCGGGCGTGCTCCTAGGCTGGGTTTGACCTTTATTTTATGAAAATGTGTGAGATGTGTAGCTTCAGGAAAGTGCCATATGAAGTGAAATCCTGTAGTGTGCACTTGCTTTAATAATGATTTTTTTAATTACTTGGGTGCATTGATGGCAAGCATCTGACCTCCGATATTCAATATGTTAAAAGACAGTTTTGTCACTTCCAAGGCAGACAGAAAAATTATCTATTTTCCGTGTGCCTCCAGCTGTCCTGGGCAGACACAGGAGGAAGCCCCTGAGACCGCATCTTTTCATGCCTGTGTCTAGCTTTGAACAGCCAAGCAGTCCGTGCACAGTCGCTGGGACTATCTGTTGGCCCAGTGCTGGGTGTGGATGACTGTGTCTGCTCTGGGTCTCACCGCTAATGGTCTGTTCATCTAACACTGTGCCATTCCAGTGTCACCGCAGTACAGGGGAGTGACCAGGGACCCTGGTAGATACTGCTGCCTGTGTAAGTCAGAGCAACATAAAAAACAGTGACTAAGGGCAGTGTCTGGGGCTTTGTGCTGGTATGTGAGGCAGAGGGCACCGATGCATCCTGTCCAGCTGAGGGCTTGCTGGTTTATGGTGTGGGCAGGAGCCCCCGCTACGTTTCTGTGTTTGGGATGAAGCTGTGCCCATGGCTGGGGAGTTTCCAGGGTCGCTCTGCTGTGGCTGGTTCCTCAGCAGTGGCCATGTGGGTCACAGGAGCATGTTTTGGTTGCAGGGAGATGGACAGCAGAGGAGACCGCTCTAATGATCTTTTGAGTGTTGCTCTGACACTTGCTTTCTGTTTGTCTCTCATTTCAGCTGACTGGGATTATTCAAGGCATGGTGGATGGGCAGCCGAGCCTCCAGCAAGTGCTTGAGGTAAGCAGAGTAACCTTTAGCTCCCGAACTCTGACCTCTGGTCCTGTCCTCCCCTCTTCATCTCTTTCTCTGCACCCTCCCCTTGCTGAGAATCGAACCGCGTAATTTGACTATGATTACAGCTTCATTAGAATAACATTTGCTGTCACGTTGGTGACACGCTGCTGAGAGTATTGAACCATTGATCTGTCATCTCCAGCTGTTCATGTCAAGGGTGCTGACAAGATATCCAAACTCCTGCCAGTAGATAGGAGAAGAGGCGATTCTTGCTTAAGCCAATTTTAAAGCACCAAGACATTGCTCAAGACTGCTGCTCTGGGAGCTTCTGTCTTCGTTTGCTTTCCCCTCCCTCAGTACTTTATTAAATTAATTTTTTCTACCTATTTAAATGCTCAATAATACATGTGGCATAGAAAGAAAATGCCTCTAAAATCTAATCTGGAGGATGTGCGAATACAGATATAGCCCTAATAATGCCATCTGCTTAATGTTGAATTCCTACAGCATTTAGGGCTTAATTAGCTTGGAAGTATTTCTCCATCAATAGCTTTTGTTGGTAGTCAAATAGTCAAGGAAACCTCCTCAAGCAGAGCCTCCTTGGGCTGCAGGTTGGTGTTCGATGCATCGTCTCTGTCAGGATTTCCACTGCTGTTACCTAATTGTTCCTAATCAGAATAATTGCAACAATTGCTTATGTGAGGAAATCAAATTAAAGGCTTTAAAATCCTCCATGGAGAAAACACTTCATGGGCGCTCACATCAGGGAGTTTAAAAAGGTTACTGCTGCTGTCCCCTGCTCCGAGAAGCCTTGTGCAGGGCTGGCTGTAAGATCCCAGCAGCCCAAGGGAGGCAGAAATGGGGCTGGGAAGCTGATGCTGCTTTGCAGGGAGCTTTACTCCAGAGGGACGTTGTACAGTCAGTCGCAGGAAGAAGAGCTGTCCTCTGCCTGAAAGGCTGTGGCAGTGACACGAGGCTGGAGACAGTGCTCTGCAGTGGTGACACCTTGCATACATGCAGGCTCCCAACTCGCCTGGTCCCTGGTGCTCTCCAGCGAGCGGTGCGTGTCCATAAGCACATGGATACCTGTGCCTGCTTCCCCAGGAGGGAGAACCCTCTTTGCCTGGGTGGGTAAGCATCTGTTGCCTCTGGAGTATTACAGAAGATGTTTCATTCTCTTTCTACAGGAGTTTCTTTGAGCTTGGAAACATTTGTGTAGATATTTTTATTTATTTGGACTGAAAAGGTGTTCTTACAGCAGCTCGTTTCTAGGTTAAAATGAGATTTGGGTCAGGCAGCTTCTAGGGCATGCTGGTTTATTCAGGAGTGGTAGGTGTTGAGTGAGGGAAAAGAGGAGGAATTTCTCTTGCTGAAGCACTGGAAATTCTCCTGAAGCTGTGTGATAGCAGCTGATTGCCTGTTGCCTGGCATTGGAAAATTTGCGGCCACATAATTTGCTAGTTCTAGCTGGAATAAGCATATTACAGGGGTTTTAGTCTAAGGTAGCTCCTTGTGGTTAGATGTGTATCCTCCAAATTAATGTGACCCATTTCTGAAGTGGATCCAGAACTTCTGTCCCTATGGGAATAAGGAATAGTGGATTCACTTTAAATCCACGCTGTACCCTGGACAAGCGCCTCCTCAACTGTTGGGAGGACAGATAGACCCAGCCTGGAGAGGAAGAGGATGCGTGGCTTTTTTCCTGTTACAGATTCATAGTGCTAGTGTGAGGCCATTTTTCCCCCCTCTCCCACATCCCCTTGGATCTGTACAAATTGGAGCATGTGAGGCATGCTGTAGGGGAAGGATGCCATCCCAAGATGCCTGTGTTTTCCCCTCGCTAGAGAGGACACAGGTTATGCTCACTGTGAGCCCGTTTGGTACAGGGAAAGGAAGAGTGGAGGAGGAATGCCAGGTAACAGTGTGGTTGTATCGTCCCGTTAACGCTGCACAACTTCCATCCCTCTGTGAGCAGAGCTGCTGTGGTGTCTGATAAAATCATCTCTGCTCTGGTTGCCTGATGTCTCCTATCAGAAATCTTCAAAGGTCCAAACGTGCTGTTGTTGAGATGGCAAGCAAAGAGAGAAGAGAGAGAGGGAGGATAAGATCACAATTTTCTTCTCTCTTGATTGCAGGCAGCTTATCTGAGTTTAACTGTTGTGGCTCGGCCTGTCTCTGCAAAACTCATCCCCTTTTCTTGCCTTCCTTTCAGAGGGTTGACGAGTGGATGGCGAAGGAAGGCCTCTTAGATCCCAGCGTCAAGTCGATTTTTGTGACCTGTGGAGACTGGGATTTGAAAGTGATGTGAGTATGGAAGGGGAGGGAGATTTTCTGGGCTTTATTGCTCCAAGCTTGCCTGTAGTGTGTGCATCTATCCTTACAAGCCTCTGACTGTATCTAGTCTTTGTTTCTTAGGGAAATGACTGTTTGCTATGCATAATTGGGAGCGGGTGGGTATTAAGAAGACAGGTTGGTGCTGGGCATAGTTCAAGATCGCTGCCTGGGATATTCCCTATAAGTGAATGATTCCTTTTGGAAGCCCAAGAAAGATTTAAACTGGAACTTTGTGATGTTTTCCCTTTTATCCAATATACATTCCAAAGCGATGGGTGTTTCTGAGTGCATACATGGAACCCTGTTTCTGTACATCCAAATCAAGTAATGGTCCTTACGTGGCTTCCACATGCAAAGCTTTCTCTGTCGCCTTGACACACCAACTGGATGTGAATCACAGAGTAGTCTTTGGAAGGAGAATACAAGCCAAGTCTGGCACACTTCATTGGTGGTGTTATTGTTAATGTTATCTTCGTCAGTGGGATGACTGTATCTGGACAGTCCCAGGTGGGGACCTGCAAGTGTCAGTGTATATGCATGGCTTGTTATGAAAACAGCTGGACTGCCAGCATAAAAACATTCTTTAAAAAAACAGAGTTAAATGTCTGATTAGATTAGTCTGATCTGTAAGGTGCTTGTGGGTCGGTGTCACGTTGTGCTGAATTCACTTGGATTCCTGTAATCTGGCTTCAGCTTTTCATTTCCTCAGAACACTGGGTAAAGACTCCTGTTGTTATCACACTGGTAGAGCATGGGCTTGACACATCCAATACTAAACTGACATCCACAACTCGTTAGTAGTGTTACTGGGTTTCCTGTGTGACATTGGTTTCCCCAAGTTGGAAGCCTAAATAAACTGCGCGCAGCCTGGGAGCAATCAGCACCAGTGGGCTTTGTAGAGTGGCAGCTCCTTGCCTCTGCTTGGTGTGATTAGTGAGACATGAGATATGAGGACTGAAGCAGCAGCACAGGCGCTAGTAGAGCTGAGACATTTGCCATGCTCCAGACAGGAGTGAAGCATGTGAGCTTTTGAGTCAAAATCTGGGTCTCTGCTGGGTCCATGTCCAGAGCTGGTACATGCTGCCAGTTCCTGTGTTACTGGTTTAAATTTAGAATGAGACTTATTTCTCTTCATATATCATATTTAAACTTTGATTGGAGACCAGCACAAAGACAGCTGCAGGGATGTGCTAAACTTCTGTTTCTCACCTGTTCTCTTTTCTCAGTTCTTTATTCCCGTGCTGCTGTTGTGCCAGTCCAGTGCATTGCTTTTGGTGGTGGTTGTGACAGAGTTATCTCTGCTCAAAGCCCACCTTTCCATCGCTTTCGCAGTGGGATAACAAGGTTTCCAGATGATGACATCCTAACTTGGTGTCTGTATGGAATGGGTGACCATTTTTGCTCCAGAGCTCTGCAGTGGGCAAATAGAGGTAAAGAGAGGTCCCGTTTCTGGTGAGCCATTGGGGCTGTGGGGATTGCTGGCTCAGCAGGTCATGCAGTTCTGGAGCAGAGATCCTCGATTCGCCATTTGCAGTGGTCTCTCGCATGGATTGTGCCTCACTAGTCAGCTGGAAAAGAAGACTCCACGCCAAGCCATGAGGTTTGCAGCGAGTGGTTCATTTCTCCCTCTTCCTTTTAAAAACATTTTTTTTAAACCATTAACTTCAGAATTCAGTCCTGAAGCATCTCCAGGGCAAAGCAGAAAATACATTTGGTGTTTCCAACCACATGGATAGCGGGAGCCTGGCTGCAGCCGCTCCGTGAGTAGCGCATCACGCTGCGCCGTTGCCGATTGGGCGCCGCGGCGTGCAGCGTCACATCTGATTAGCTCTGTGCCAGTGAATGAGGCTTGAGTGAGGACTCCCTGCCAGCTCTGACTTGTCTCATTTCCCATTACTTTTATCCGTCACCACAAATGCCGAGTCTCCCTCCTGAACTAATTAAGTTTGCGTGTGTTTAGACACATTGCCAAATAGGGTTTAGCAAAGCAGAACTGAGCATCTCTTTTTAAAGAGGAAAGGCAGAAAGCTGAAACAAGGCTGCTCAGACAGGGAGATAGAGCCTCAGAGGTGTGGAACACCCAGGATGTATCCCAAGGAATCGCCACGTGCTTCTCTACAAAACTTGTGGTGTAGCTGGTGCCCTTTGCTACCATGTGGAGACCACGCACTGGGTATGGAAGACACTGGGGAAGTGCAAAGGGAGGTGGGGCTGCTTGTCCACAATTGGAGAAGTGTGTTGGTGGAAGCATTGCATGGTAGAAACCCCTCTGGGCTCAGGAGGAATTTGGGACAGTGAGGTGAGTGCAGCCTTTCCTGGCTTAGGGAGCAGCATCTCAGGGCAGGTCCATTCCTAGCTCTGCTGCTCCTTTTTTCAGCTTCATTAATAACATCAGCTGCTCACACAGCTCCCATGAAGCAAGCTGTGGTCCTCTTACCCGATGTCTTGTGTGGTTTGGAGTTCTTGTCCTCTGTTCTCCTTAGCTCAGCTGTTGGTGGATAACCATGCAGCCTTGTTCCTGGCTTCTCCACCAATGACCTGGGCATTTAGTTTTGCTTCTGTCTGCATGTGCTGTTGAAGAGGTGAGGCATGGTGTCTTCTGGACAGGCCTGTGTGCTGCTGGTGGGTGCCAGTGCGCTGGAAGGCACAATGGGTGAGCCAGTTGTGTGAAGGTAGTGGCTGGAACAAAGAAGAAGAATATATAAAGCTGGTGGTGGTAGATATGGGAACAAGGTGAGGAAATACCCCTGCCAGGGTCAGGGGTTGCAAAGTGTGTGGCACTCCCAGCTCCAAGAAAAGCACCAGATGAGTAGCAGTTGTCAGGCTCTCTGCTGGTGGTGTCTAGTGCTGAGTCTGCAGGATTCAAGATGGAAGCTGAGCTGCTAAAGGACCTGTGAAGCCTCTGCTTGGCTTGGGGATCTTCAGGGAATGACGCACCGTGTGGCTGCAGACTTGATTTGTCTGGAATGTTGTAGCTTTCTTGGAAGATCAGAGCTGTTTTTCTGGCTGCCCTCTGGTAATGGAGAGCACTAGTCACAAGGACATGGGTGCCCAGAAGAGGACACACTGCATCTGGGAGGGGCTTATGGAGGTTCAGCATGAGCCAAAGTCCTCAGCCATGCCACCAAAGGTTTTGTCATGGGCATTGTGGTGCACCATCAGAAGGAGAGTCCCAGTTGGAGGGATTCAGTTGCTGCCATAGAGAGCCTGTTGTGCAAGAGTGCTCAGAAGTAGAGTGCTGATCTGCTACTGGCTGTGCCAGGATCAACCAGCTTTCAGCGCTCGGTGTGTGTGAACCAGGCTGGAGTCAGGGAGACAGCAGCTCTCCTGCCGCCCCTCCCCTTCCTTCTTGTTAAGATGCAATTTCTTTAATGAGGAAAACCTCTTGAGTAGGAACATCACCTTTCTGAAGGCTTGTCCTGACAAGGCAGTTCAAGCCGACAGAGTCGCATATCAACTTCAGCAAATATCAGTCACTCATTACAGAGACTCTTCTCCCCCCACCACCCCCCAGCAACACCCCTCGTTCCCAGACAAGGGAATGAATCACACTCCTGCTCTTGAATACATCATGACAAGTCGTGGTTCTAATGAGAAAGGGCCATTCATTCTGGGTGGAAAGTTCCCTGTGTCGACACGGAAATGTTATTAATTAAAGAGAGCTACCTGAAGCAAAAGATGAAAGGAGCACCAGACCTGCCAAGCTAAAATATGAGTGGGGATACAGCCTCGTTAGACACACGGTCCTCGGGCCTCAGAGCGCTCGGTGGGAGGATTTCTTTAGCCTGTTGCAAGGAGCTATCCTCCAAGTTTAACAGCTTTGGGGCCAGATTCGGACACCTGGTGTAGTCAGCTTTAGCACCTGCACCTCATCCTGCACCTAGGATGGGCCTGTCACTAGCAATTAAGCAAATTGCGTTGATGTGGCATTGGGTGGTGAGGGTAACGTGCCTCTGAAGGGCTGCGGGGGGTGGTTTTAGAGAAAGAGGGTACTCCGTGCCTGCCAGGTTTGAGCCCTTGTAATGTAAGCTCTTTGGTGTGGGTTACCTCCTCCCAATGTCAGATTGCCTCCCTCCATGCATGGAGCTGGTTTACCTGCATTTAAGCCCAATGTGAATTGATCTTGGCAACCGAAGAACTGCGTGTTCATGGCCACAGAGCCGAGCTACAGGGGGTTAAGTGATACGCCTGTGGTCGTGCAGACAGGCAGGGGCAGAGAAAGAAGCTGAAGCCACACACGCTGAATCTCAAGCCTGCATCCTAATGTCAGGACCATCAGTTAATCCTTCTCCTTCCGGTTTAGGATCATTCTGCTAACACATTGAACGTGGGTAAACGTGCGTGTAGGCTTTGGTCTGTGTATGAAACGCTTGTTCTGCGCTTACCAAGGCTAATCAGAACATGCTCGTTTATGTCTTTAAAGGAAACTACTGCTCAGAAGTTTTTTATTTCCTTAAATAAGTGTTAAAAGGCGAGTACTCTCTAATATGGTGATAAAACACAGTGAAGTGTCTTGAAATGTTTATAGCCCTTGGTGCTCTTCCTAGGTTGCATATTAGTAAATTCTGAGCAGTAAATTATACCATTGCTTAATTTTATCTTGCTGTTTTAGTTCTTTCTTTGCAAGTTACACAGGCTGGGAGGATGCCTGACTTCTCAGACCAGCTCCAAGTGCAGCAATGAGTTGGTCCTTCCAACCGTCTGTCCTGGAGGCTTAGTTTGAGATCAGCCTTAGGTCATACATGAAGAAAGATTGATGATGTTAGTGTCCCTTGTGTATGCTGTTCTTATCACAGGATGGGGAGGGGGTTGGTAGCCTCTGCATTGGGGGGAAATTGCAGGCAGCCACTCAATGGGTGGGAGTGGGACCGCTTGGGTAGCTGTGGGGAAAGGCAGGAGAAGGTGTAGGGTGAGCTGGTTGAGTGGCAGCAGGTCAGGAGGTATGTTCAGAGAGTGGCTTTGAGAGTAACAAGAAAGAGCTGGTGATGGAAATGTAACACAGTAATCTGTATTTAAAAATACTAAACCAATTCCTTTCCAACTAAAATCTTTGGATTAGCTTCTTCCACTTGCTGCTTTTAGTGGGGATCACTTTGCTGACCAAGCCTGTAGTGTATCTCTTCACAGAGCTACATTGGCTGAAGGAAGAGGGTGGTGTGAACTACAGTGCGGGGATGGGACTGAGTATCCAGGGTCAGGAACCTTTCGAGTCAGCTTTGCTGATGGAGTCGTTCATGTAATTACATCCTAAAGTGCTTTGCTGGAGCTAAGCAAGGCAGCCTCATGAGCACTTACAGGGAGTAGCACTGACCCCATCCACTTCTGCGACCCTGCAGTCCGGCTTTGTGTTTTTAAAGGAAATGATATCACTTATGCAAAGTAAATTTTGGATTTTAAAGTTTCCCCTCTGCTCACTCTTATTTAAAATTAATATAGCATGCTTGACTTTTGTTACCCTTCTGCAGCGGTTCCCCTGATTGTCTCTTGGTTTTGCCTTTGTTTGAAATCCATCAGTCGCATGAGCTTCTGCAACTTCTGTTGTCTGAGATGTGGGACTCTGGGAATGCCTTTGTGTTGAGCTTTGGACATGAAATCTTTGCATAGGGATCATCATGCAATGGACTATCACCTACAGGTCTGCTACTTGTCTGGCATGTCATAGCAAAGACATTTGTCATAGTCAGGGCTGTAGTGGCCACAGATTTATTGAGCTGTGATGCCTGATGCGCTCTGGGGAACACAGACTCTGCTGCCTGGGAATTAAGACCAAAGAAGTTGGAAACAGCATGAAAGATGGTGAAGGAACTTGGAATAAATTTCCAGTGTAAGGGGAAATGAGACAGGCATTGCATCAAGTACTTCGTTTCCAGCACTGAACCCTTGGGATGGGGTAATGAATGGAGAAGGTGGATTTTTCCATCCCTGGGTAACTTAACTCAGGCTGTGTTTGGAAACAGTCGCACTGAACTGGATGCAAGCTGTTGGTCTCACTGTCATCTGCTCATACAGTATGGAACCAGAAGTCCTGATGCAGCAGGAATCACTAATTCTGTGTCCAGTGTTAGAATGAGGTTGGGCAAAAGGGTTTCCAAATCAGTGGATCTGTAATGGCTGTTTGGTAAAAAGCCCATCCTGGCCCGTGTCTGTACGAGAGAGCCCGCTAACAGCAACTCCACAGTGTGGTTGTCCCATGCAGTGGGGACCTGCTGTTTGGTTGGGGACTGCAGAGGATATCCCACTGGAGGGCTGGTTGTCATTTGAATTTTGTTGTCCACATCATGTGTGAAAAAGAGGATCAGCTTGGCAAAGAGTGAATTTCCTTTATTAGTACAAAAAGCTTAATTTTTCTACTGTCAGACAGCCGTAGTGTTTCATGCTGGGGCTGAAATGTCAGCTGTCTCCCTTTGGATCTCAGCTCTTCTTACTTCCCAGCCCAAGCAAAGCAGTTGTGTGTTGGCACCAGTGCTGCCCTCCCAGTGGCTTGGCTGGGAGTGGAGCTCTCATGGCTTCTCTGCTTAGAGAGCTCTGCTTGAAAAATACTGCCAGCCTGGGAGCAGCATCCTTCCCCTATTCAAGACTTGTGTCAGTCGGTAGCTTTCTTGAAAGCATTTTATTTTGTTTGCATGTTTGTTTCCTGTTGGGAGCCATTTTCCTGGGATGGGTTAGGTCCCTTTCCTCCTGAAGCTTCTGGCTGGCAAAGACCTACTGGGCCATCTTGAGGTCATCCCTGGTATTTTCCCTCCAGCATGTTCTCTTGTGCCTTGTCCGGTGACTCTCCCTGTCCAGAGCAGTGGATGTCTGGGTGTGTGCAGGACTCTTGGGAGGACACCAGGGCTGTAGGCTGACTTTTTAAGCTGAGTCCATTCAATGCTGGAGTTGACTTTTTCTGTGTGGTCAGGGTGTTGCCTCTGCCTGGTACCCCAAAGATGGTGTCTCATGCTCCAAGATTGCTCTGGACCAGGTGCTAGCAATGACATGAGGCATGTGGAGGTGGTACTAGCAGAAATAGAGGAGGTTGGGGGGAAGAAGACTGAGGAAGCAGTGTGATGTGCTGGCAGGGCTGTGTGTGGGAAGCTCATGCTATCCAGGACTTCGTCCTGCCTTGGTCCCAACAGCTTTATTTGCCTCTTTAGGTGGGATTTTCTCCTCCCCTCTGCCCAGCACCTACCTCCTGGACACCCTTTGTCTTCCCTCTGTAGGTGCCTCTTGGTCACCTGTAATTTCTCAGCTTCAGTTTTTCCATCTGGGTGTTGAGCCAGGTCTCGGTGCTCGCTGTCAGCCAGCATGCCCGGGGTGCCAGGCACTGGCTAGGTTGTTCAGCTCCATGTCCCTGCCTGGAGACGGGTGTCCCTGCAAACCAGGTGGAGGGAGGAGGCTGGTGGGAGGTTGCCAAGACCTCTCCTCCAACTCGCTGTGCTCCCAGCTCTGAAGAGAACTGTTACATTTTATGGACCATTTAGCTTCCCAATGGTGATCCTAATTCTTCACAGCATGTAAGTGCCATTTCTTGGTTATTAAAAGGACCCCTGAAAAGGAGCTGCCCTCTGAGTCAGTGCTCTTCCATGCAGTTAATTGCAGGAGGGTTTTGCTTAGGCTGTGAGGCTTAATATTTCCAAACTCTCCCTGCGCGAAGAGGGTGAGTTAATACCCAAGTCTCCCCAGGGCTGCAGGGACTGACCCTTGTGCACTGTCAGTAAGCAGGCAGGGGAAGAACGCTTCTGCAAGGAGTAATTCAAACTTGGAATTGCTCTGGAGAAAGTCCACTTGCTCTCTGCATTGAGATCAAGGGCGCTTTAAGGGCCAGCTGGCCAGGTGTCTTGGTCTTTCATCTCTATGTCCTTATATTGTGTGACACTTCAGGTGCCAAAATAGCTTCCATTCCTTGGGGGCCCAAGCAAGCTCCACGCTTACTGGGAAAGGAGTGATTACCTTGGACTGACAAGTTAGCCGAAGGATGGATGGCTACGATTGCACAGCAGGTGTGAGATGGATGGACGGGAGGTGGTTCAAGGGGAGGTTCTTGTCAAGTCACCGTGCTGCCTATGAGAAAACAGAGGTGGCAAGCCATTAGGCTGTGTATTTCAGGTGTGAGGAAGCTGCTGAGGTCCCCTGGCATTGCAAAATGCCAAGTGAAATGTTACTGCCACGAGGAGCACAGCAGTGTGTCGGAATTAATGAGACCAGTGTAGGGAGTGCACACGTGGCCGGTCTGGAGGGTTAATGTGTGCGAGGCTGATATGCTTAGGCAGAGGTTTGTCATCAGGGTTGCCATGCTTGGGAAGCACAGTCTTAATGGCAAGACCACATGAAAAGAAATTGGAACTTGCAAGGAGAGTGCCGAAAGTCATCAATTGCCACAGTTTTTTTGTGTTTGCTGCAGGCCTGAAGCAAATCGCTGTCTTAAGGGGCTCTAAGTACTCGGGTCTTGCACTGGATTTACAGGTAAGGTGAAATTAGGAGGGGGCTAAGTAATTAATTTCTCTTGCTGTGACCAGGATGGGAGATGATTCTGACTTGCCACTTCTCCTCAGAAGTTTCTTCAGAAGCTGGTAAGGACTCTGGTTGTGAAACCTGGGAAGCAAAGAGGATCCCTGGGTGCCTGACAATTCCTTTTCTCTGCTGGTTCTTTCTCGCAGGCAGCCTCGGGCTGCCTGTCTCTTTGTTAAGAGAGTGACAGCAATGTGACACCGTGAAAATAATTACTAACAAATCACGGTGGTGACTGCAAACAGCTCGCTGTCTTCAGAGGCATGTCAGGGAGCATTAGAGCAGGGCCGTGGGAGCGGCAGAGCGGCTAGGGGCTCTTTCTCTGCTCTAGGCTGAGGGAAGATCTTCGGAGACCTTTGGCGCCCGCCACCCCCACATCATTCCCTTCTCATTGGCTTTTTCTTTCTTTTCTCCCTTCCCTGCCTTTACCATCAATAATTAAGCCCATTAATTGCACAGTGAGTTCAGGAAAGCTGAGAATGGTAAGCCCGGGGTTCTGCCTTCCTTGGATTCAGCAACCAGCCACAGAACAGTGGAGGAATCTCTGGAGGGGTATTGTGGGCAGAAGCACATCCAAGCTGTGTTTCCTATCTTGCAGCCCTTATGTGCTGCCCAGGGCAGTAGTGTTTATTAGCTGCATGCCCCTAGGAGTCCCTGGGCTGCTGGTACAGTTGGAGAATGGCCTGTGACCTCATCCTCAGGAGCCTCCCATCTCAGTGAACCTGAAAATAGGTTTGTATTTATGCAGAGCATCATGGCCAACGTGCAGTCAATTGGCATCTCCAGCTAAAAAGTGAGCAGAGGAACAAGAGGTCCTTCCTGGATGCAGCAGAGACAGTGCTGATCCTGCAAAGCAGTGGACAGATCACAGGTGAAGAATGTGGTTGGTGCCAGACAGAGCATCTGGGGGAGTCTCTGCAGGGATGAGGCCCCTGTCGCTGTGTTGGAATAGGGATCCTTCTGCAGAGCTGGGGGGAACCTCTCTATAAAGCCTCTCGTTACACTGCTGTAAAGCTCCCTCCAAAGGGAGGGTGTAGCAGAGATACTGATGGAGAACTGGAAAGCAGCTGCTAGCTGAAGTATCCTTCAGCAGCATTGATAATCAAACCCTTGGGCAATCTTTGAGTTGAACTGCCTCCCCTCCTTGTTCTCGGTGGTATTTCATCCTCTGGTTTGGGAACAGACCAGGCTGCCTGGCAGTTTCCTGTGCAGAGAGGAGCACCCTGCAAGGGAAAGGAGAAAGTGCAGGTCAGAGCCTGCTCCCAGGCGCCTGCTCCGCCGAGCAGCCCTCTTTCCCATTCCCCTACTTACTCAAGTGATTTTCCCAACTGTCACGTCTGTAAATAATGTTGCTGGCGTATCTAGCTAGATGCAGAGTGGCGATGGATGGGGGAGGGCCGGTGCTGAGGGTGGCTGTAACAGCCCCTCTCCCGGACTCATACAATATTTATGCAGGGCCGGGAGTCGGCGGCACTGACCTCCGGGTCGTGCTGTTAAACAGCTCCCGCAGCCCCTGCATCCTAATTGCTGCACTTGTCCTTTGCTCTGGAGGATTCGCTGCTCCTTCTCTCCGGCGAAGCAAATACTAATGGCAGCTTGTGCTCGGAGGTGGGGAGCGGTCTCTTACCCACAAGGAAAAGACAAACCTGTTTCCCCTTGTGCAGATGTAATTTGCAGCTGCACAGAAACTTCTGCTCAGCCCCTCTGTGCCAGGCTCCACAGTGCAGCCAGCCCAGAGGCTGTGCTGAGAGCCCCTGGAGCTGCTGTGCATGTTATTTTGGGTTGTGTATCATCAGAGGTGATGGGGAGGGGGTTTAGCCCATCCCACTGGCTCCTTGTAGGATTTCTGTCTTCACCCTAATGGGGAGAGGAAGAAGAGGCAATTGCAGAATTCAGTCGAGAGAGAAGACCTGGATGATGTGGTGCCAGAGATGGTGCCAGGAAAGAAGAGGGGTTTAAACAGCATCACAAGACAGAATGGTATATTTCTCATAGATAACTGCTTCAGTTAGTGGGAAGAGAGGTGATGAAGAAGGTTGGAGACCCCTCTGTCTGGGTGAGGGGCTCCCACTCCCCTTGCAAAGCCATGGCTGGAGGTGGAATGGTATTTTTCACCTGGCTGTTGTGGGCTTTCAGCTGATTCGGGTGATTCAAGAAAGCCCAAAAGATAAAGCTCTTTGACTGTGGCTTTCTCCCATGCTATTTGGCTGGGATCTGTCCTATTTAGGGCTTCACGTCGGGTGTCTGCTAGTCCAGTGACCCGGCTGGCCACCCACGTCCTTTCTGCTGCCTTCCTGAGTTGGCAGGTCCCCTTTGTGACTGGAAAAGTGCTGTTTAGACTGAAGACTAATGGCCTTTAAGTGACTTGATTGTATTATGTTAAGCGTCTATAGGCTTTACCATTAGGCACTAAGCAGTTTATGACTCATAGCAGAGAAGCCCTTGTCCTGAAGAGTTTATACGCTAAATGGTCTGGACAGGCCAGGCATGGAAGAGGCAAGGTTTCCTCCTGCCTGTCGCACAGCAGGTCTAAGGAAGGACTGGGACAGGACATTTCTTCTCAGTGCTGGAGCAGTGCCTTGTTCCAGGTCTGGCATGCTCCAGTTTCCTGGGGAGAAATACTTCTGCCATGGGAATTGTGCTGTGGGAGAAGAAGCACATTTAATTTTAGCTTTTTTCCTGTGCATGTTTTGGTTTTGAGGGGGCTTAGACACGATGTGTTGTGGGTGCATCCATTGCATGATACACTCCCTTACTCAGTGTGTAATTACAGTGTTCTGGAGCAGGAGTCTGAGTGCTTCCTCTTAAAACAGCTCATATGCAGGAGACCAAGCAATTGCTAAATTAGTGTCTGTATGAAAGACTTCGTAAGAGACCACATAGGTGGAGAGTGGATGTGCTCCCTGTAGTTAGGCTCCAGTGTGGTGTGAATCACAGAATAATTTAAATAGAGATCTCTAATCCAGCACAGCTAGCTTCAGACTTCAATCAGGTTGCTCAGGATCCTTAGATCAGGATCTTCTCCAGATGAGTTGAACGTCTCAGGGGAGATTCCCCCACCAGTCTGTTCCAGTGCTTTATTACCTGCACGGTGAGGAGTTTTTCCTGATGACAGATTGGAAGTTTGCCTGGTGCAGCCCAAAGTCATGCCTAGTGGCTTTGAGAACATGCCTGTATAGTAGTTGTACACAGTATCCAATTCTGTATATGCCTGTTCCTAAGGTGCTGTATGATACTGTATTTAGTAAGCAGATGGACTGTCACAGCGAGCTTGTGTGTAGAAATTTGGGTTTAAGGGTTTTTCATAGCGTCATGTTCTTAAGGCTGGGGGGCAGCCTCATCCTTGGAGACTTTCCAGTTTCCCTTTCCTTGGGAGCAGCGTGAGGTGTTTCTGATGTCAAAGGGAAGGGCCACCCAGTTGTCCTCCCTGCCTGGAAGGCCTGGTGACAGCATTTGCTCTAAGCCTTCACCAGACTCTGTATGGAGGAGCACAAAGCTTCCACAGGCTGCACACCTAACCTCAGCTGAACCGTGGAGCCAGCAAGCTCTTGTTTCCTGCATGGTAATTAAGTAGTTACTTAAAAATCAAAAGGCTCAATTCTGATCCTGCTCTCACTGGCTACTTACTAACCCCAGGTAGCGTTACTCTAGATTTGTGCCCACGTGCACAGTGGCAGAATCAGGCCCAGTAAATAGAGCTATGAATCTTTCTTAAGAAAAGCTGTTAAGCGGGAGCACATAGATTTATTGTGGCATCATGTGTGTGCAATTGTTGATGAACATCTTGTGTTGGAGGCTGAATACCTGCTGTGTTACAGCCTCCCTTTAATGTTGAGATAGCATCTCTGTCAGCGCCTAGCTGACGCACAGACAGATACCCATAAAAGGGCCAGATCTCACATGGTGTTAAATGCCTTCATGTTTCATTAAGGTTGATGGCAGTGGAAGGCACATGGTGCTTTGCAGGACGAGTGAGTCACGACAAGCCACTTGCCCTGTGCGCTTTTGTGGCAGAATTACCTTCCTAGTGTGTACAATGCTTTGGTTGCAGCCTGGGGGTAACAGCCTTCTCCATACGCAGGCTGGCTGCTTGAAAAGCATGGGTGTTCTCCCAGATTTCTTGGTGCCCAGCAAAAATTTAGAGAGGAGGGATCTGGCTCTTTGCATGTGATGGGCAGAGGGTGCTCAGACATTTCAGCCAATGCTGCTGTGAGTCCCAGTGCTCGCAGCTTGCTTTTTAAGCTTCCTAGGCAGGAATATGCCTAGGAGAGAGAGCGAGCGATGCTGTCCAGAATGGGTATTGCAGGAAAAGGAAGGTCTCAAAGTGCCAGGTATTAGCCTCACTGTTTAGTCTGGGGGTTTTGGCCTCATTACACTAATCCAATTAAAGATTGATGCAAAAAGATAACACACACTCCAGTGAGAAGGGTTTGTGTGGTGACTGCTTTCCTTCCTGGGCAGCTGGAGTGGTCGTGGTTATCTTGTGCATCACCACACCTCCCCGGGCCCTGCAGACCCACTGGTGCCTCCACATGCCGTGGTGGTGTATGCTCTTCTCCTGCATCGCGTCTTTCTTATTACTAATGGAGCATGGATGCATTTTAGCTGCTGGTCAGCCCTCATTAATATCCAGAGATGACAGGTTGACATTTGTAAAGAAGACTTGCATTGACCTTCATGTTGTGCATCGGTGCGGTTGCCACGCGGTGCCCTGTGCTGGATGCTTCTCCCTGCGCTGCCTCGGGAGTGCGTTTGTGTTAGCAGAGGGACGGGCTGCTCTGTAACCCTTTGCTGCTGCCAGGAGCACAGACAGCATGTGTGGACGTCTCTGCATCCCTCTGCCCATGCCAAGGACCATTCCCTGTAGAGCCTCTGGCGATCCCACTGAGTGGGACTTGGGGGTGTTGGGGTTGCACTTGTGGCTCCTTGTGGAGGTTGTTATTTGGGACCTTAATGGACGACAGCTTCATGCCAGCAGCAGCGTCCCGTCTGCTGCCTTTTCCTGGCTCCTGTCTGGGGATGCAACAGAAGAAAAGGCTGCACTGCCCAGGCATCCTGAGTGCTGTCAGTCGCCTGTCTCTCCCCCGACCCACCCCATCCCGGCTCGAGGACTGCTGCAGCCCGCTCGGAAATGACATTTATTAACAGAGGGGGCTTTGAAAAAAGGCAGGCTGCTCCTGCAAAGGCTCCTCGCTGTAACTCCATCTCCTGCTCTCGCCAGCCCGTCTGAGGCAATGGCTGCTGGTGTTGAAATTCATTAGTGCTTCCTGACAGGCGATGGAGGCTCGCTCTGTCTGTTCCCACTTCCCTGCTCTCATGTCCCCGCTTCACGCATGCTGATATTTAAAGCTGATGTGCGGCTCGTAGGCTTGTTGCACTGTGACAAGTTTGGGGGTGGTTGAGAGAACTGAGAGGGTGGAAGGAAAGCAAAGAGGGAGGGAGATGGGACCTGTCTCAGGGTTTCTGCGAAAGCCCCGGGCTTTTCAGACCCCTTCCAAATGTATTGTCTTTCCACAGCTACAGCTTATGAATTTTAAGTACAGCAATGCTGGGGTGTTTCGGCCTGCAGTGATGGGGGACAGAAAGGGACAATGCCATGGATGTGCCTGGTGAGAGTGGAGTGCAGTCACCTGGCAAGGGCTCATCCGGTGGGAAGCAAGGGCAAGTGGGCTCTTCTGGCTCCTTGGCAGATCTGTGGGGCTGCAGAGTGTGTGAGGTGTCAGAGGTCTGGCAGGGGGTTCCTCCCTCCATCTTTCACTTTGAACACAAGCATGAGGGGAGATAAGACTGACTTTGTCCTGCCATGCTGAGTGGCAGGGCGACTCCAGTGCTGGGGCAGAGATCTGTACATATTGAAGCCTTGGATTATGCAGCAAAGCTGCTCCAGTCTAACTTGAATTATTGGGATGGAGGGAGTTGGGGCTTGGCACGGGTTTATTTTTTTGGAGGTGTGGGTCAGCATGCTTCAGTTTCTGCAGGCTGCAGCATGGTTTGGGCTGTGTTGTGTGTGCAGGATGCGCTACTCACATGCGGGTGCTGTGGCATCGCACTGTCAGAGCCCTTCTGGCCCTGCACAGTGGTTATGGCAAAGCCTGACCAGGCTACCTGTGCCTCTGTGGGATGCTCTTGCAGCCTCAGCGCTTTGAAGCAGGGTATCACCCCTCTGCATCCTCAGGCCCTTGAATGCTGCTGGCTGGGACTTACTAGTTTAACAGGTTTGGATCAGTTTAAGGCTGCCCCTATGGGTTTTCCTAGCTTGGCTCCAGCTCATGCAAGGCTCAGTGCGGACAGATAGGGCTTTGCCTGTCATGGTGCTCTTTCTCTGCTAAAACATCTCAGGTGCCTTAGCACAGGATGTTATTCCCTCACCACCTTTGTCTGTTAGGAGAGGGCATCCAAGCTTTCCTCTTGGCCTGCCAGACATCCCACTCTACGTTGAAACAGAGCAGCACCGCTGCACCGCATGAGCCAGTGCCATGTCTTCACCAGCCTTGCTTTGAACTAGGGTTCAAGGTTTGACAGGTCCTCTCTTCAGCTACCACCTTGTTGCTGTTGTGTGCTGCAGCATCCGAGCAGCTTCCGTCAGACTTTCCAGCCTCCTTCAGCGAAGGATTTCCAGGGTGGGAGCCTGCCCTCTCCTTTGCAGCCCAGTGCAGTGGGGTCAGCCAGGGCACAATTAAAATGCTCTGCATCTCTTACAACTCAAGGTCTCCAGGCCATGGATTTTTTTTTTTAGAAGGCTTAGACCAGGTCTATAAACCCCAAGATTTAATGTCCCTTTATCTTTCCCATAGAGGGACTTGTTCTTTTAACTGGCTCAATATCAATACACCCAGTGTGTAGAAAGTGGCCCAATTTCTTTGTCTCGTGACATCCTGAACCCAGAAGCAGATGGACGTTAACCAGCTCTGATTAGTTGGAAGAATCAAGCATTAATTTTTTATACGCCGGGACCACCTGAGTGACGGAAATCAATTACGGCTGCCCCTCCCCCTTCCATATTAATGTGGTGGCTCCGAGCAGAGATGGAGGAACCTGTTGAAATGAGAAACCCCTATTTCTTAGTTTGACCCCCCAGATAATTAGGGTTAAATTGATATGCTATCGCACCGGTGACACATTTTATCTGCCTCTGTTTGTACAAGAGGATACAATAGTGGAGGAAGGACCAATTTGTGCCCTGCTCTAGCTAACCAGACTGAGATAAAAGGTGTCACTAGTACGATAACGTTCTTGCCTCATGCTCCTTTATTGTTGCTCAATTTGCCTTTTTTTTTCTTCTTCTTTTTTTTTTTTTTTTAATCCTGTTCTTTTTCTTTCAATACCCTTGGTCATATTTTAACTCCATGCCATCGCATAATGACGCCCTGCTAAATGTGTGTGGAGATAGGCAACTCTGGCTGACAGCCTTCCCTGATAACCGAATTCCAGCCCATCCATCACTAGGCTGCTCTCCTTAACTTAAGGGAAGTGATAACTAAAGCAAGGCCGTTTATCACCGCCGAGCTGTGCGCTTCTTGCCGCCTTGGAGAGAGCCGGCCTCAATGGGAGAAATGCAGCCATCTCACCTCGGCTCCCATTTGCATCCCGTTCATCTCCCAGGGCCCATTTACCCTGCGGAGTGGAGCATGAGCAAAGCGGGATGGAAATCAGAACCCGGGGTGATGAAGCTCTCTGAAAGTGGTGCAGAGCTGCCACTGCTGACCACACTTCAAGGAGGACTTGGACTCGCTGAGCTGGCAGAGTAGAGTGTGCTAGCAGCGTCACTTGCTCTTTGGTCCCAAGGGGACCTGTGTTTTGGGGTCAGGCAGAGGTTGTGCATTCACATCTCTGTTTCTGTGAGGATAAACTTTACCAGAGCTGCATTGGAGGCAGGAAAACCCCACATCGATTTTCAGGTTTCTCTGTAGAGTGCAGTGCTGCCTGAAGCCAGGGAGCTCTGCGTAACCCAAACTAGACCAGACCCACAGGACAATGCTTTGCAAAAGGCAAGTGCATTGAGTGTTTGCATCTCTTGTCTGGGGCCACCAAACCTGCATCTTCCAGCTCAGGGACTGAACTGATGCTTTGGTCCGTGCTGCTGTCAGCCCACCCAGGTTAGAGCATGAGCACAAGTCTTCTGGTGCTTGAAAAACTTGCTGAAGTCTCTGATGCTAACATGAATAAGGGGAGCACAAGCACAGAGGGGGGATAATGTCCTTAGGTCACACGGCTTCACAGGCGGTTTCTGGGGTTGTTACTTGTTTGCAAAAATGGGTCATTTATTTAGTTGACATATTTATTTGCAGCATTTATTTTCCCCAATTAAAGACGCACTGTCCAGCGCCCAGGGCATGTGGCCATCAGTCTCAGGGTGGAAGCAGAACCAGGCTGTCCAGTTTGCTGGGCTTTTTTCAGTCCCAAAGGGATGGAAAGGCTTTAGATGTCATTCATTGCACTGGGTGGTTAGCTGTCAATTCCTGTGGCTAACAAGAGCAGCTCAGTGCTTGCTGCTTCTGGGCCCTATCCAGATGTTAAGCCAGATGATAATTATTCCTATAACTGGGGCTATGCTGAGACCTGTATTACTGAAGACCTCTTGGTTTGGGAGGAGAAACCCAGCTTGTAGTAACATATCTCTTGCAAACAGCTATCATCATCTTCTCCAGCTAAATGTGAGCAGCGTAAGGAGAGGTTAAGCTGATGAAGCGTCTGTGTTAGACCAGTCATTTGTTTTAAATGGCTCCTTTTCTTCTGACCTTTTTCTAATTTGAGCACCAATAGAAAGCAGCTTCCTGGAGGAAGAGCTTTGTTAGCGTGCTGACTGGGGCTGGTGGGGTGTGTTCAACTATGGGGTGTCACAGGCATATGTATCGTGGCTGTAAAATGCACGGACCAGGTTGCTATTTATGTGACGGCTCTGCAGTTGGGAGGAGTGACTCCAGGTGCTTTATTTCAATGTGGTGGTGCTGGCATCAGATGAGCTGTGCCCAGAGATGAGACCGTGCTGTCAAGTCACATTGCTTCCCCTGCAAATCGCCGTAGCCCTGCTGCTTGCAAACTCATGCTTTTGACAGGCTTCCTACTTCCAGAGATTCCTCTGGACCTCTTAATTCAAATGCACTCATATGACTTAAATTATTGCTCCTAAACAGTGACATCTTTTCAGCATATGAGGCATTTGGTTTTGGCACAGAGAGTCTATTCCTTTCTTGTTTTAAGCAGGGCTCACAGAACCAGTATAGCGCTGAGGCCCAGTGTCTGCTGGCTCCATTGGCCATGTGTTCCTGATACATTCCCCTGGAAACATTTGCCAACTCCCTTCCTTTTCTTCCCATATACCAAATCACTCTGGTACTTCACTGCCCAGTGTCTCACAGTATACACAGGTGCCTTATCTGTGTCCTTCCTTCACCTTCTTGTTGGGACACTGCTTGTAGGCTGAAGCAATGATGTCCTGTTCACCAGAGGGTTTGGAGCTGTGCTGGGCACTCAGGTACTGCATGATGTTACACCCGAGCTCAAGGCGATGTATCCACATCTGAACAGAGCTTGTTCCTGAATTTCAGCCATGAATCTGAAGTCTGGATTATTCCCTCTTTCCCCTATGGAGAGTGGGAGAAGACTTTGCCCTAGACACTCTCTGTGTTGGGATGTTTGAGCAGATGATGCTGGCATTCGCAGCTCTTCCCTCCTCCTCTACAACCTCCCCTGACAGCCCCCAGATGCCCGAGGAAGTTGTGAGAATCCCCATCCCCCTCCGTTTGCAAAAGCTGATATCTGGGGTTGTGGCTTTTAACATGCACAAACGGGTCTAATTTAGTCATTTATTTAGTTGACATATTTATTTGGGATGTTCCTTTGCTTCAGTTAAAGATCCTGTGACCAGTGCCCCAGGCGTGCTCAGCAGTACGTGAATGAACAAGATCCATCAATTACTCTTGATCAGATCAAACCGGCCGGGGAAAACTCACATAACTCATCTCCCCACACAGGCTCTGCTGGAGCCGCACGGCTTCGCCACTCAGCCTTCCCCATCCGAGGGGTGCGGCGTCGCTCCCCTGCAAACACTGCTGGGGTCGGGCGCAGTGCGAGACACGCGGCCTTCCAACCCCGCTGTCCCTTCAGGCAATCCACCTCCCTCAGCGGTGCCGTGGTGTTTTGTGAGCCCTGTTCCTGTGCTGTAGGAAGAGAGAGGTTAAGTACATGTGCCTCGCAGCTCTGGCTGCTGGTGCTCAAACATGTAGTGAGACCGTGAAGTTCCTTGTGTCTTTAGAGTTGTGACTGCTCTCTTCTTCCAAGCACCTGCTGGGAAAACAGCCTTTGCTTTCATTGCCCTAAAGAAAGTTGGTCTGGTATCATTACTACCCAAAAAAATGAATGCTTTGGTGCCTCCTTCCCTCCCTCACGTCTCATTCGGTGTTTTACCCACAAAGGCCAAATGGAAAAGCACCAGGGCATGACAGGTGAATTGTCAGTCCTTCTGTCTACCCTGTAAGCCGCTGGCTGAGCAGGATGGTTTTGCAGGGATTTGTGATGAGTTCACTTAGCTAAGGACAGCCTGGATGCTCCAGTCGTGTTTGTCTGTTAGCCATGTGGAAAAAGGAGGTGCAGGCTGCATTTGCACACAGCTCCTGTTCAGAAATGTTTGGTCTGAAAGGTGTCGGCAGCCTGGATCTGTCTGGATGTACAGAAGTCTTCAGCCAAGCTGTGCTCTTGTGAGGTTGTTTTTTTTTTTTTGCCAAGAGCTACAGGCCTCCTAATGTGCAGCGTGTTACAGCAGACTTGAGGGTCTCTTCCATCTCGGAACGAAATGCACTTAAGAAAACAGAGTTTGTGTTGTCAGGACACTGATTGAATCAAACCTGCTCTCTCTTCTCTCTTACAGGTTACCAGGACAATGCCAGTACTTAGGGCTGCCGGTTGCTGATTACTTCAAACAGTGGATTAATCTGAAAAAGGTACTTTTGTGCAAACTGCCATGGTCCCTCTCTCCCTCTCTCCCCCCCTCCCCTTGTTCCTCTCCTTTCCTGTTTAAGGAGGTGTCTAATAACTACTGCTGTTTTGCATTGAAATGAGTTATTTTCTCAGAAGCTGGGCTGAGCGAGTCCTCCGGCTCCCTATTGTATCTCCTCTAATAGAGTCTTACTGTACTTGATGGGATGTGTTCTGCGGCTGGGGAGAAGCCCATTGTGGCAGGCGCAGTGCGGTGTCTCTGCATAATAGTGGGACACTGTGAGGCCCCTCTTCAGCAAAGGTTGCGTTGGCCCCAGTGTTCCTGACTCTTTTGTTTTGCAGCTGTTCCCTACAGACCAAATTCTGGTTGATAAACATGTGGAAATATTCCCAAATAATAATAATAATAAAAAAAAATTCAGGATTTCCCTTTGTGCTGTGGGGAAGGGGAGTGTCTCAGCAGCATGTCCACCTAAAGAAACCACTGGTCAATTTGCAAAGCAAAATACCTTGGACTTCGCTGTCTGGTGCCTTGTATTGCTCCACAGCTTCCCTGAGTGGTTAAAGAGCAGCCTGCTGTGCGTCCACAGAGCCTCCTGGCACAGCTGCTCCATCTGCACAGAGAAGTGTGGTGATGCCGTAAGCCACAAATCAAAGTGGGAAGAACAGAACAAGTGTAATTACAAGCAGTAGCAGGAAGAGGAGGGAGGCTGGGGGTAGGGGTGATGTCTGTGCCCAAGAGAAAATGGGGTGGCCGTCGTGGTTAAACCTTTGGATGAGTAAGATTCCCTTCCCCCGTCCAATTTAACATTTTATTTGGGCTTCTGTGCCTTCCCCTGATAATTAGGGGTCTTGGTAAGTGAAATTTGCTTGCAAACAGCTCGTTGTACTTGTGGACTTTTCTTTTGTCCCTTTATTTATTTATTGTTTTAAATGGAAGCATGAGTGACAGCCCGAGCGGCCGCAGAAGGACAATTTGCATGATCTGTTCCGTCAAATAGGGTAGAACATGAACTTAACAAGGGATGCTGGCAGCACATTCCAGGCTGAACTTGTCAAAGGGTCTTGTATTTCCCTGCTGTCAGAGCAAATCTTTTGGCTGATTGCTGGTCCTTGGTAAATGAAATCTGAAAGCACATTGGGGCATTCTGCAGTTCAGTGACCATTAATGATCGCCATTTGAAGTTCACTAAACTTCCGGTGAATGGATAGCAGCAGCTATATAACCAGCAGGTTGATGGCTGCAGAATAATAATATTTAAAAAAAAATAAATAAAAATCCCTGTGTTCCATGATGTTTGCTAAGAAGGAGGTTGATCTGGCCCTTGTCCTCCTCTGGGCCTCAAGAATGAATGACTTAGAGCTCTTTCCCGTAGTTGGAGGCTCCCAGATTTGAAGTGTTAGGAGTTGGGATTCATCATAACGTGGACAGCCAGGCAAGCAGCTGTTCTTCAAGATGGGTGTTCATGTGTTGGGTTCCAGCAAATACTGTGATGCAAGGTTACAGGCAAGTGACCATCCCTGAAGCATCAAGCACAGAGCTAAAGGCAGGAACAGGAGGGAAGCTGTTGCATGGAAGCATTGCCTTGTTCAGCTCTCCCAAGGGGTCACACGCTGTGGGTGTAGGATGGGACGTGTGGGTTGGGGTGCAGAAAGTAGGGCTCCAGTCTCCTTCAGATCATGTGTGGGAGAAATGTTCCTCTTCCTGCAATCTCTCTAATCCCTTAAACATCGAAGTTTTTTCCGACTCTTTAGTACCTGATGCCCTGCGATACAGGGTGGTTTCAGCATCCCTGCACCCCTCTAGGAAGTGACCCAGGTTCAAGAGAAGAGGAAGGACCTTTCCTGGCCTGGGGCTGAAAAGCTGCCTACCCTGGGTCTTGCTCTTACCCCAGAGTAGAACCTTCCCATGCTATTCCCCACTTTGCTCTCTGGGGTGTTTGTAGGAAACTCCCTGTGTGTTTTCATGAGAGGATTTCCAGCCTACATTGGTAATCTTGG
Source organism: Gallinula chloropus (assembly GCF_964237585.1). Lineage (NCBI taxonomy): Eukaryota > Metazoa > Chordata > Aves > Gruiformes > Rallidae > Gallinula > Gallinula chloropus. Next base: position 11,199,502 of record NC_140091.1, read on the forward strand.
CCAAGCAGTGGGACCTCAGTCTCTTTTGAGTGAGCTCCCAGTGTAAGACAGATAAGGTTGGGCAGGTGTCTGCCCCCCTGCTCTTCCCTGCATAGCTCATGTGGCCACTTTTCCCCTCCCTCTGGCACATTCCTGACTTGGAAGTACCTCCTAGGCTGAGTCTTCCACTGACCAGATCCATGAACTGAAGGTGTTGGGGAGGGTGGTGGTGTGAAACTGCGAATTTCTAGGTCATGGATAATGCAGACTTGGATGTTTTGGATCTGGAGAAAACAGTTCGTGTGCATGTAAATGACAGATGTAACTGAGCAGCTTCCTGCAGGATGGCCCCACCTGCATCTGCTGCCTATCCTTTGGGTCTCTGCTTGTCACCAGTGACACTGAGCCCTGCTAAGTTAGGGAACTACTGCTGCGACCCCAAGGCGATGAAAAAGGGTGGGATTACATCCAGAAAGGTCTGTGTGTGGGGCAGATGTGTTTGTGTACCTGCATGTCACAGGAACAAAACATGTTCCAGATTCCCTCTGCCCATGGGTAAATGGCTTCAGCTCCTCTTTGTCCTCATTCTCCAATAAATTCCTTTGCTTGTCACATTGGTGCTGAAGGAGCAGCTGAGGTGAGCACCCTGTGCCTCCAGGCCTCTTTAGAGCATGGAGACTTGCCTCTTGGCAAACTAAAGATGGGCATCAGCCCCCTGATAGCTGCCACGCTTGGGTTGCCCTAGGGAACATTTCAGGATTGACCTGGCAGTGCAGGTGGGTGGTGGTGAGCCCCACACCTGACTGCTGCAACGGTGGCCACGGTGTCTTGGGATCTGTGAAAAAGCCTCTGTGGAGGACAAAAGGGAAAAAACTGCCTGTGCACTTGACCGCATTTGCTGAAGTTTTACCTTGCCCTGTGCCCCGCCCCCCCAGCCTGCTAATGCATCCCTTCCGTCAAGCCTGATCGGTGTTTGCTGACATTTTTAATGTCACTGAGCGATCTTGTATCTCTGGTGAACTGTCAGTGTAGAGCTGACTCGGGGCAGAGAGTTTATCATGTTCTTCACTTCGATTAGCTCAGCCTTGTGGGAGGGCAGCAGAAAGCAGAGGAGGCTTTCTTTGAATGCTGCAACATTTCAGATATCCCCCTAAACCATCTTGATAGAGAGCCACCATCCTGCCTGCCAGTTCGCCTTATGTGCCTGTCACCTCCATCCACAGAGGCCCTGTGGGTTAGGGTGGAGGTGCAGAACCTGAGCTCCATCATTGGAGCTGGATGCTCAGGATGTAAATAGCAGAGGGCTTTGTGTCAGGAGCAAGGGGCAGCGGTGGAGAAATAGGTGCAGAAAGCAGGAGGCTATGGTGAAGATTTACAGCGAAAGGAAAGCTGCTGCAGTTAACAAGCTACAACCAAGCTGCTACCCCAGGGGTATCCTCAGGTAGCTGGGATAAATTTATCAGTGCTTATTCCAACACAAGGATCAGCTCTCCTTTGTGCTCCTTTTCCTCCTTCAGGAGTGGTTCATAGTTCCAGGTTCCACTCAAGTTAGCAGGACGGTGGGTTCCAGGGTGGATCCTCACTCTGCAGGGATGGAGCCAGCGCTGTGTTAGGTTGAGGACACGGTGCCTGTGACCACAGGGTGGCCAGGAGCCTGGGAATGGAAAACCCAGTGGGTAACAGGACTGCCAGCACTGCTGGGTTCAGGAGCAGGTCACAAGGGGGAGAGTGGTTTGATGGAGGGAGGAGGTGGAAGAAGGGTGGTGAGCCTCCATTTTCTTACAGTTGGCTTGTGCAAGGAAAGCATCAGAAGGATGATGAAGGTGTCAGAAAAGACAGACCAAAGGTCTAACCCAGCTCCTCTCCATGCCAGAGGCCAGGAGCTGATACTTGCAGGTGTGGTAAGGAGAGCATGGTTCAAGTCAGGACTTAAAGGACTGTGAGCTGGCAGCTGCCCCTGGACTGCTCTGTCCAGCACCCACTGGTTTTACCACCTCTGTCTACCAGGAAACTCTGCACCCTTCTCTGAATCTGCTCATGCTTTTGGTTTCTGCAGCATCCTGCAGCATTGAGTTTTGCTATTTAATTATGCATTAATTATACTGTTTCTTCATACATTGTGTGAAGGTTCAGGTCCTTTTCTCTCTTCTAAATCTACTGTCAGATTATTTTTTTGAGCCTGTGTCTTGCATTGTGTGAAAGAGCAAATAAAGTGTTTGCAGTCTGTCTCCCTTCTGTTACTCCTGACTTGAGGCCTCTGCCGTGCTCCTGCTCCATTGTCTCTCTTCCAGTGCAGTGTAACTTTGTCAGAGGGCTGGCACAGAGACACTCACAGGCTCTGTGCCTTAGAGCTGGTTGTGGAAGCTCTTTTTAACACTGTACACGCTATCCTGAGCTTCCATTTCTTCACTGGACATTCTGCAGTTAAAAGACAACAGAGGAGTAGTTTCTGGTATTTTATTTATTAGAAAATATAATCCTCATGCTTACCCCAGAGCTGCCCCTGGCTCAGGACAGCTGTCCTGGCATGTTTGACCATCTTTGATTTTTGTTCACAGAGGGCAGCATGTCTTTCCATCCAGTAATAGTGGCTTCTGTAGGAGTGAGAGAAAACTGGTCCTAGTTCGACACCCTCCTGAAGTGCAAGGAAGTTTTTATGAAAGGCAAGAGCTGCATGATGCATGTGGATGAATGCAACCTTCCTTCTCTGGGCATCACCAGACAGAGCTGATGGAGCCTTGGAGAGCACAGTGTGACCGTGCTGGGGGTACTGTGGCTGTGAGCAGAGCTGGCCTTTTCCAGGCCCAGCCATTATTGATCTGTAGGTACTCCTAGTTGGAAGCAAACTGTTAATACACATACACAAATGTTTTAAGGTCACCTACTCACATTGTGAAATCTGACAGAGGAAACATGTAATGGGATGTTTTTGTTAATATTTGGCGACTAGAAATAAACACATCCTAAACAAACAAAGATTTGCTAACAGCTTTTTGTCTCTCCTCTGAATTAACAATTCCTTCTGCTGTTGAGGTGGGAGGAGGAGCTCTGAGTACTTGTCGGGCACTTGATGCTGAAGTGTCTGGAGTGCTCTGGACAAAGTATGTTTACATGGGTGCAGCTGAGAGGTGGTTTACTTTTTGGCCCTAGAAATTGATTTTGTGAAGTCTAAGTTCTTGAGGGCTTACTGTGATTGTTACCAATTGCCTGTTTATGGGGTTAATGCCTGTAGGGAATATAAAATGCCAAGTAAGGTTAGAAAAGATGGAGGAGAACTCATCAGCCAGAGTGCTTCACCACCAAAGCATCAAGCATGTGAGTAGATGTTGCCACTTGACCACAGAGCTGCTCCTACGCCCACGATGCTCCACGGTTTGCTGGTTTGCAACATGAGCAACTGCTCTGAGACCCTGTCACACCTTCCTTCAGTGGGAACTGTGCTTTCCTGGGCTCCTCACCCCTAGCTGCAGAGCTCTTGGCTTTGGAAAGTCTCTCTCAGAAGGTAGGAATGGGAGAGGTTGTGAAAGAAAACAGGAGGAGGATCATGACTAGGAAGAAATTCTTTCCTGTGAGGGTGGTGACACACTGGAACAAGTTGTCCAGAGAAGCTGTAGCTGCTCCTGGATCACTGACAGTGTTCAAGCCCAGGTTGAATGGGGACTTTGGGCAACTTGGGCTAGTGGAGGGTGTTCCTGCCCATGGCAGGGGGATTGGGATTCTATAACTCCAGGGGAGTAAGACTGTCTTTTTCATGGAGATTAGGAAAGAAGAGTGCCTGTGTGATGGCATTGGTTTATAATTGGAAGGAAATGGAAGAATTGCTTATAACAGCAAAATGACCCTGTTTAATAAATACTTGGCTCTGTATTTACAGAAAAGCAGAGGCTGCCGTATCGCTGAGCAAGAGGTTTGCTGCTAGAGCACAATTTTCTGATAAAGTGAAGTGGTAGCTTTCAGTTGGCATTTTGCATAGTTGGTTTAGAGGAGTTTTAAAGAGCTGGCTGAGAAGCCCTGGCCTGTTAATAAGTCTTTGAACATGGGGGAAGTTCTACAGGACTGGAAGAAAGCTAATGTTGTACCAGTAATTTAGAAGGGCAAATGGGATGACCGATGAAGTAATTATAGCCCTATCAGCTTGACATTAATTCTGGGCAAAGTAATGAAAAGCCAGATATCATAGTTGATTAATAAAGAATGAAAAGAGGGTAATATAATGCCAATCAATGTGGATTTATGGAAACTAGATCTTTTTCAAACTAACTTGATATTTTTTTATGAGACTACATGTTTGGTTGATAAAGGTAACCATGTCAATGTAATATACTTCTGAAAGGCATTTGACTTGGTACCTTATGACATTTTGATTAAGAAACAAGAGTGATACAAAATCAACATGGCACACATTACATTGATTAAGAACGAGCAAACTGACAGCTCCTAGCATTTAATTGTAAATGGGTAATCATCATGGAGTGCATGTCTTCCTGGTGGGGTCCCACAGGGATCTATTTCTCAGACCTCTTGTATTTAACACTTTTATCAATGCCCTGAAAGAAAACATAAAAATCATTTTCGATAAAGTGTGCAGATACTGCATCTAAGGGGGCAGCTGCTGCTGGTTTTATAAACCAGCCATGGTGGGCAGGAGCAGAGGGGATGGATCGTCTCTTCTTTGGGACTGACTTGACTAGTATGGGATGCTGGGTCCTTCTCCAGCATCTCTGCATCAGAAAGGATTCTGGAAACTTGAAGACTGGATGAGAACTGCAAGACCCATGGAAACACTGGCCATGCTGTAAAGCCCCTGGGAGCCGTTAAGGGAACTGGAGAGAAGGGTAAGGGAGAGCTGGCTGCAGTCCCTGAGTATCGTGAGGGAGAGCTGAGACGTGGCTGGCGAGAGGCTCCTTGGGCCTAGCAGACAAAAGCACGAGCAGTGCCAGTGCCTGGAAGCCAAAGCCAGGTAATTCAGGTGCAGATTTCAACAGTGAGGGTAATTAACTGTTGGAACAACTTACCGAGGGCTGTGGTGGATTCTCCAGCTCAGGAGGGAAGGGTTTTTTTCCTAAAAATGTCAGCTCTGGTTCAAACAGGAATGAATTCGGTGCAGCCTTGTGGCCTGTGCAGGTCGTGCCAGCTGATCACGAGGGTTTCTCCTGCCGTGCTATTCTTCAGCTGGCTGTCTGCTCTGGCTGCTCCGTTTCCTTGCAGTGAGAGCATCCTCAAAGGCTCCTGAGTTGGGGGAGCGTGGGTAGCACAGGTGCCACGAGGCTGGGGATGGAGGGGACGGCATCCCGATGCATGTGGCGCTGGCAGTGCGGGCAGGGGAGCCCTCCTGCTCCCGGGGCTGGAGCGTGGCAGCCGTCCACGACTTCTCCTTTAAATCTGTCGTGCAGCTGTCTGAACTCTGAAATTTCTTTCACTCTCTCCCTCGCCTTGTTAACATGTGTTGCCTTTGGGGTAATCAGGGAAAAAATATTATGTCCTTTTACAATTACCGGGTTTTGGAATATTAAAATGTCTCTCTGCATCGGCAGTGTTATTTTGATTGGTATTCTAACCTTTGACTAGCCCATAAAGCGAGCCGCTCTTCAAGCCAATATTGCAGGACTGAAATTTAATTCCGAAATGATTCCAGATAATAGGGAGACAGATAATATATGCATGAAGGATATTATGTTTGGACTAAATGCAGCAGGGCCAGGGCTTGGGAGTTGAATAATAGCCCAGAGTGAGTTATAATCTGTGGGACAGAAATACCTTACTGTCAGGGCCAGGAGAGGAACTCTTAAATCAAAGGGAAGGGAGACAAGGAGGGAGTCGAGGATAGTCATCTCAAAGGGAAAGGGCATCCAGGAGAGGCCTTAAAGGAGCAGCCCTCTCTGTCCCGCTGCCAGGGTAACTGTCCTCCCTTGTTTACAAGGAATGCCAAGTAAAAACAAGGAAAATCAACAAGCGGGAGGTTGTGCTGGGAAGAGAGGGTGAGAGCCTGCCAGTTCTTGGCAGGCTTTTCCCTTTGCTCCTCCGAGACTCACTGGAAGGGGATACAGGATGGGTTATGCGTCAGGCTTCTTTGCCTCCTCTTCCCTTGAAGCTGTAACTGGATGGACAGAGAGGTGGTTGATGTTTGCAGGGTGTGCTAAGGCAGGGTGCTCACCTAACACAGAGTAACCATCAGGGTTGTTTTGGTACCCTCTTCTGCATAAAACCAAGCTAAGGTCTGGTGTAAAGACTGTGTGGCCAGTAGTAGTTATTCAGGGCTCTGCCCTCCACCTTCTCAGCCCAGGAGTCACTGGCAGGCAGGGATGTCTCCTTCCCTCAGAGCTGCTGCCCTGGCTGGTGCCTGGAAACACAGAGTAGGAGCATCCTGTGTGACAGCTAAGTGTGAATTCAGTGCCTTTTAAATACTGGAGGCTTTAAGAAACAGCATCCCTCTCTGGGCTGTCTGCCTCAGGGAAGGGAACTTGGAGGGTTTGCTATTTGCTCCTTTGCAGGTGGCACTTTGTGCTCTGCAGGCAGCTTCCAAGTGTGGTGGAGCAGTCAGCAGAGTGCTTTTCACTCTGCAGTAGCTCAGCCCTATAACTTTAACCTGCTGGGTGAGGTGTGGGGAGTTTTTCTGTAGCCAGGCTTTGCAGAGCGTTGCAGAATACCGTGCCGGCAGCTGTCCCGGGAGGAGAGGAGCTGAGCAAGCGGAGATGGAGAATGATCTCTGCTGCTGGGGTGACACAAACCCATGTCGATATAACAGGCTTTGGCTCAGTGGCACGAGCTTATAGTTTCAAAGTAATGATCCCAGCCTTGCATTTCATTTCCTGGTCTTGCTACAGCTGAGAGGGGCTCTAGATGCAGCCTGGAGGCTTCACTGGTTTTGGATGACTTGAGCAATAACATACATGCCCATCCCAGGAGGGCAGAAAAGAGCAGTGTCCATCCTCACCTAAGGCAAATGGTTTTGTGTGTTCCCCTCTGCATTGACTTTCGGTAGTGGGGTTTTTATATGGCATCCTAAAATCACAGGAGCAATTTTCTGTGCAGCCTGTGTCTGTATGAACTGTTCTGGGAGTAGATGTGCAAGATGTGATCTTCAGAGGGTTAATGTAAGCTCTTGGTCTTGGTTCACCAGAAAGTAGATAAATTTCCTGGCTTGCAAAATAGAGGATTAGTTTAGTAATTCCTTCTGGCCATAAAATCCAAACTGTGTGAAAGAGCACCCTTCTTGCTGCCAAACTCATACCAAGCAGAAGGTTGTGGGCTGGGAACAGGCAGCCAGTTTCTCTCTCACTAATGTTGAGACTCCACTGGGTGCGTGAAGACAACGTCTGACAAGGTCCTGTTATGTGGAAGCTGTGCAGAGATACTCCTGTGCAAAGGAGATGTGTCAGTGTGTCAGTCCTATTAACAAGAAGCTTCTCCTTCCTTCCCAAGCGATCCTGTGTGTGCTTTAGCAAGTGTTCATCTCAGGGCATCTCACACACCAATTAACTTCTTTACCATCATGGCTTCTCCTACACTCCCTTTTAACTGATGCATATCAAAACTGCATGAGCTGCGTGTTAAAATCTCATTGCTTTTCTTAGGCAAAGTGTTTTGGAGCCTAGTCTTAGCCTCTGGGGCAAACCAGTTTTGCATACTGGGCTCAAGGAGGGCCTGGCACAGGTGGAGAAAGCCTAGAAGAAAGCAAAAGAAGAATCAGAGAGCTGGAAGATGTTAGCCCCAGGAGAAGACTTGAGGGATCCGGGGTGTTCAGCCTAAAGAAGAATGAGCAGAAATTGGTTTTGTAGGAATGAAAGTGCTCAGAGAAGTTTACTCTGGGTGGCTGCAGTGGGCAGCTCTTAGTCATGTCCTTACCTGCTCTGAGGAGATAAGTAAATGCTTATTGTGGGTGAGAACAGGGATGCAGGACCTTGAGCTCTTGAGCTTTTCAGAGTTTAGAAGAATACGGTGGGGATGGTTTGGGTGGAAGTGGCCTTTCCTTGAAGCAGACGCTATGGGTCATCACTTGCCCCTTCCTACCATTTGCTGCGATGCTTCCCGCTCCTTTGTGCTTGGACACAGGCCATCTGCTATCCCTGGGACACATCGATGAAGCTCAGACAAAGAAGGGGTGGTTGCCTTGGGTGCCACATTTTGTCTCCACTCCCCTCCTGATGCTGTGTGCCCTGCTCAGGGTGTTTGTACTGGGAAAATCCCAAGGCAGCCTTTACTGTTTGGCAGTGCTTTCAAGCTCCATCCAGGACTGGGGCTGACTGGTGTCACGCATGGTACAGACAGCTCTTGGATAAGGCAAGAATGGGGTGGTTCCAGGGAAACTGAGGAACAGAACTATCTTGCTTGGCCCCACACAGCCTCGAGGTACCAGACAAAACAAAGTGTGACATTTGTGATGCTTTTGTATTTTTAAGCTGTGCAAAAGCTTTGCCTCCAGGATGAGGTCTGAAGCAGTGGTTTGCTGAGCACACTGCAGTGGCTGCTTTATCAAAACATCCTTGTCAGAGTGTGTGGCCGGAGGCAGGTTGGCATTCCTGGTTCTCCTGCACAGCCCCGTCGCCTGCGGGTGGAAGGCGGGGAGGCAGCTGCTCAGCCCTTGCGCGCCACTCTTCCTGCTGAGTGCCATATTGCTCGGCTGCACCTCGCTGTGCCTGCACACCCCTAGCAGGGGGATTGGAACATCTGTCCCCTGCTCTGAGGAGCCTCCTGGTTCCCATCTGGCTGTGTGTGCCGCTGCTGTGGTTAAACGTCCTGCTCAGACCTTTACACCATGAGGCTGGTTGCTGGTTGCAGGCTGAGAAAGGAGCTGCGCTGGCTCTCCTGGTCCTGCCTGTTGGTGGGGCAGCGTACCATGGGTGCCAAAGACAAAGTTTTGCTTGGTCAAAGCCAAGCAAAATAACCCTCAGTGGGAGCTGAGCAAGCTGTGCTTTGAACAGTAAAAACCTCCTGCCATGTCAAGGTCATGCAGGTGGCCTGATGGTCCCTGCGGCAGAGCCTGCTCAGGCAAGGCCTGGATGCAGCGTTGGTCATGGTGTGACTGGGGCCTGTCAGCTGGGCACTCTCTGTAGCTGGGAGTAACAGCTGTTTTACAGCGTGACCACAGTATGGTTGATGTGCCCCATGCATCCAGACCTGCCCTGCAGTGTGCCCTTGGTATGGCAGCCAGGAACAAACCAGGGAAGCCATAAAGATGATCAGAACTAGGCCCTCAATCTCTCAGTGGCCAGGTGTCTGCCTGGCACAGGCCTGGCATGTCACCCATACACAGGACTGCGGCTCTGCCTGTGAGGCACCAGCACTGTCAGCAAAAGCTGGGGGCCTCCAACCTCGTGTGCCTGCTCCTGTGAAGTTGTGGGGCAGCCTGTGTTTTCCCATGTCTCATGTACTGTGGCCATGCCCTGGTGCAGCAAGAGGCAAGCCTGACCCCAGGCCTGACACAGCTCCCAGCAGTCAATACCAGAGCAAGGCAAGAGGAGAAGGGATTAGAGGCAGGGCATGTTTTACAATAATCCTTCAACGTGTGCTGCATTCCAGGCCGGGAGGAGCTGGGAGGCGAAAGCACAATGCGTGAAAGATGGCCTTTCCCAGGGTGCTGTGGGTCAGGAAAGGGGCAGAGCATCCCTGCATCCCAGCTTCTCAGCTGGAGCTTTACATGGGTACCAGCACAGCTGCCTAGTGTCTGGGAAAGGAGCTGTGTCCTCTTTTTGCTGCGTTTAAAAGACAGGAGCTCAGTGTAGGAGCATGAAAATGGACCTGTGTAGTTCTCCAGGGAGGAATGTGGGGTTAATCAGATTTTCTAGCCTCGGGGATTAAAACATTAACTGGGTTAGTCCTCATTGTCCTACCAAGCCAGCATGGCTAAAAGAGAGAGTGACAGTCTGCCACCTCCACCAGCAGCAGGCTGGTTCCTGGTAGCTATCATCTTGCCAGTAAGTGGAAAGAGCTTTTCTTGTATGAGGTGTTCTGGTGAGCGGTGCTGAATGTGATGCACTGTCCTGAAAGAGGTGGGACTTTGCTTCTGCTGTCTCCCTGGGGAAGTGTGGGCATCCAGCCTCTGCCCCCTTGCTCATCCCATGGCTTGGTTTTTGCTTCTCAGGGGCTTGATGCAAAGTGGCAAGAGATGCTCAACTGGGAGATTGGAGATAACTGTAGTGGAATTTGGATGCTAATAACTTACAGTGCTTTACACTTGTTAAATTAATTAATTAAATCCCTCAGAACCCCAAGGCTACTAAGCAAAGTTGATTTCAGAGTTGGGATTAAAAGTCTCCTGCTGCCCTTCCCCCATGCTGGCATTGCACTTCTGGCTCCATCCTGCCTTATGCTCTTTCCATTTGTAGGTTTCCTTGCTTGAGCTCTTTGCCTGCAACTCAGGGATTGGTTCTATCACAATGGTTTACCAGGATCTGGCTGGAAAGTCTGCAGATAGAGTCTGCTGCTGCTGTTTAGGAGACAACTCATCTGTTGCCCTCATCGAGACGTAAACCTCTCCTGTTTTGTGGCTGACTGGGGAGAGAGGGCAGCTTTGTTCATGAGGGTAGCTTCTCGAGCATGAACCAGACAGGGGCTATCTCATGATGGCTGCTTTTCCCAATTGCCTGAGCACTGTCTCCTACAGACCAGGACCATCTTCTCCTTGGCTGCTCTGACATGAATGTTGCTGTTGGCTTCATAGGGCCTCAAAGTCATAGGGCCATCCTGAAGTCGTGGTCTGGATTGCTGCACTGCAGGCTTCCCAAGCTTGCTCAGTACCCATCCAGTTCTCAGCAGTGCCCTTCTGATTGTCAGTAGATACAGAGACAAGACACTTCTGTTTGCATCTATATGCATCTTCCCCTTCTTCGTATTGCATCTTGAGTTGAAGAAGCTCATACTGTTCATTTTCTGGGACAGCCTATTCACAGATGGATATGCAGGTCTGACTTATGGCTGATGGACGAGCTCCACCTCCCTCACCTTTCTTTCAGCCAAGGTTCACTAGCATTGCTGGACCACACTCAATGTATCTTAAACCCACCAATTTCTATTAAGCCATGTAGGACGAAGTATAGCTGAGCCAGTCTCTCTCCTGTGTGTGCACTGGTGGGCATCTCCAGTGGGTTTCAGTGGCAAGGAGATGAAACCTCAGCTTGCCCTTGTGCCAGCGCTGCTCCTGCATGCATCTTGCAGATGCATTTTTAAACAAACTCTGGATATTTACTGTGTGGTATTGTGCCAACTTGAGGAACGCCTGCTGTCTGCGCTCTCCCAGTGTTGTAACCTCTGTCAGCCTGGCTCTGATTGATGCTATTAATATTTTAGAGATCATTTAGGATCTCCACCGTGGCTGTGCTCCTCACTCAGGGAAGAACTGTCCTGTGTAGATGCCTGCTGCTGCCGGAGGAGCGCGCTTGCTGCCTGTCAGTGTGTTTTGGAGGAAGCAGGTCCGCAACAGTAAGCAGGGCCACCAACACTAGTAGGAGCACAAAGCCTCGAAATACCTAGTAGCTAGCCTCCAGCAGGTCCAAGAACTTTGTGCAGATGAGGGTCTTTCAGCCTCCCTGCAATGTTCCCTTCTGTCTTTGCCTTTAGGCAAAGGGGCCAACTTCCCTCTGGACACTGTTCCACTGACTGTATTTGGCCAACATCCTTGCTGTGGAGGAGTGTACCCATGATATTGCTGAGCACTTCCATTTGCCTGAGACAGCTTCAGCAGAGCTGCCAAACTCAGAACTTTGCATCTTTCCTGTGTTTTGGGTCTCCTTTTGCCATTGCACCATGTATGATTTGGCCATGTGGAGTTGGCTCTGCTGCAGCTGTGTCTGTGGGGTCAGTCTTGAAGCTCAAGTTGCAGAGTTCACAAATGCCCTCAAGGCTCCTAGATCCATCCCTGGTGCCGACTGGGAGGTGACTGACATCTTTTGGCAGTGCTCTGCTGCGCACTGTCTCCAGCTGCTTATGGACCATGTCTCTCAGGAGCTGCTCATGGTCCCATCCTGCACCTCCTGCTCTCGGTTTGCCCTAAACAGCAGAGCTGTGTGGCCATTCCTCTCCGTGCAGCAGAGCTCTGGCGATGCTCTGCTTGCTCAGCCTTCCCCCTGGGGCCCAGCTAAATCCAGCTATGGGAATGGGGCTGGCACGCTGCAGGGACAGGGGCTCCAGCAGATCCAGGAGACAGTGAAGCAGTGTGACTGAATCCCAGACTGTGTTTGTTCTGCCTAATTATCAAAAGTATGAGTTTGTTCTGCTAGGTGCACATTATGCCTTTATTGTGGTGTAATTATGCCAGCTGCCTATGTTTAGTGTCATAAAAAGGAATAAAATGCCCATTACCCGCCTAAAGAATTCTTCTTGTGGGTTTTTTTTATTTTTATTGCTCTGGAGTACACAGTGGGGATATCTTTGATCGGCAATTCTCCATGTAAAATAGCTAGTGAAATACTGTGCCTTTCGGAGAGCTCCTCCAGCCAGCAGCCTGCAAAGGCAGCTGGCCCGACAGCCTCACCTGGCGCTGCCGCTGCTGCCTACTGCCAGCCCGATCTGGTGGTCAAGATGGTGAAGCCACCACGCTGCCACCACGCTGCCACCACGCTGCCACCACGCCACCTTCTGCAGGAGCTTGGCTGCTTTCCGGCAGCATTTCCCTGCTGCCAGCCAGGTCCCAGAGCTCCCTCTCACCAGCACAGTGCTTAAGAGGCATGGGGTGCTTTCTGAGCCTGGTTGAAAACGAAGCCTCTCTGCCTGCTGGAGCTGTTCAGAAAGACACAACAGTGCCTAGGACCAGCTGAGCTGCTTTTTGGACAGAACATTGCGTTGAGGAGTCCCATGCCATGGAGTGAACAACTTACAGTAGTCAAGGTTGCAGCACAGGGCGATGTGTGGATGCAGACAGTGCGCTCCTTTCCCCTGCCTCATCTGGAGCACCAAAAATACAAACCTCCTGCCGCTCTTCCCCAGCAGGAGTATGCGGTCCTGCAGGTCCCCTTGCAAGAGCAGGGATGCCAAACCTTGTCCCCCAGCCCCTGCACTTGGGCTTTGGCTGCTCCAGGGTTTCTTGTGGTGTCTAAATACCCAGGGCCGTGTTTCTGTGGTGCTGAGAGATGCCTCAGAGGAGCCACGTCCTCTAAGAGCTGATGTGCAAACATCAATTACTGAAGCACATACTCCTGCTGGGGAAGAGCGGCAGGAGGTTTGCTCTGTGTGTGGAAGTGCTAGGGGCATTTTGGGGATATTAAATAATTTCTGATGGAAAAAAAAATATAGAGAAAACCCCACATCCAAACCCCACATCTTCAGAGGTTGTTAAAAGCTGCCTCTCCACCTTTCCTTCTTCTAATAGTTTCAGTCTCTAATTGGAAACGGACTTTAATAGCCTCATTAGGAGTGGTTAGTGCTAGCTATAGATAGCTCTTAAATATATGGTTTCGGTGGATGGTAAATCTGTTGTTTTAGTTGGCTTATTTTTCAGCTCAATATTTTCAGTAGGTCTCCGGTCCCCCCAGCCCGACCGTGCCACAGATACCTCACACAACGTCCCTTTTAATTCCCCACGCTTATTTTTTACGTCAGGTGTTCCTTGAAGTGGCCTTCACAGCTCTCCACCCTTTCAGCCGCCGACTACGTCAGGGGAAGATGGACTTGCACCTCCCCACAGCTTCATTGCATATGCACATGCCGTCTGCCCCGGCGGCACGATTGCCTGGGTGAAGAATCCAAGGGGCTGCTGATAGCAATCATTGATTAAGAGGGTAATTGTCCTGAAAATTCAGATTGATCAAAAGGCAGAAATGATAACTTGTGTAACTGTGTTTAAAACCACGTCCTGTCAATAGGGGAGACTGAGACGTGGCGAGCAGTAAGCAGGGAGAATTGGATGTGCGAGTGGGAGAGTGTGCCTGCGGTTCGGGGAGGAGGGGGAGCCATTCTTCCTTGGGGTCCGTAGCAGGATGTTTCTTGTCACTGACGCTGGGCTATTGGAGATTCAATCACTTTTATCTTCCCCTCTCTCAATCCAAATGCCTTTTCATATTAGAAAATTAGAATCAGCTCTGCTCATGCAAGATTTATTAGCTCTGCTGAGCAATACCACAGAAGAGTAAATGATGTCGCGTTTCAGGGGCTTTTTACACATTATGACCAAACTTGCAACTTCTTAAGTATTCTTCCATTGAGCCACTGCAGGGTGTGAAAGGGTTGGGGAGACAAACTTCTCTCTGGAAATAGTTCTGCACCAGTCCGGATGTCTCTTCTTTATTATCAGAATGATTGGATTTGGTTGCTAATATGGATCTTTTCTTTGCACTCAGTTTCTGCACTTATTGCTCTGGAAATCAAACTCTAAGAATTGAGCCTGTTTATTGCTTTTTTTTCCCCAATCCCCTTTGTGGAAACACTTTTTGGTACTAAAATGTATGTCTTTGGAGCTCCGCTGCTAGCTGGTGCTCATTTCCATCTGAAGAAGACAAATCCTGTTCTCTACTCAAAGCTTTTCCCTTGTGTTTTGCATGAGGTGGCTCCTTTTTTAAACACTTTCTGACCTCACGTCGTACACAGCTCACATCTGGCGTAACAACGGTCCTTTGGCCTTCACGCACTAGATGCTAAAGCCATTTAAAGACGTGGCTGAATTTAGGCTCATAACACACAGTGGATATCACTGTGGGGATTCTGAGGCAGTGGGGGCAGTGGGAAGGTTTTCCTGTGAATCCTTATCAGAGATTGGACAGAAATTAGTTCCCATCTCTCCTGCTCCTGGGTTTCGGCCATGAGGCTTGTTTGTGAGGCTTTTCACTTCCAAATTGCTTCCCAGATGTCAAATCTGTGCAGCATCCTCATAGGCTGGCTGCGCAGGAGGGTCACTCAGCTGCAAGAGTCAAAAGGACTGGCTGTTGGGAGCCCTCTGCCTGAAGTGATGTTCAGAGTCTTTCTCCTCCTGCCCTCAAAAATAAGGTGTTTAAGATTGACAGTATTTCACTGATGAAATACAAATCCCGGGTGCTCCACAGCACTCCACCCCTCTCACATGGGGCATTGTGTAGGTAGCCCCTATGCAACAACCGTGGCTGTTGGCAAGGTAAACACGACTTTTATGGTAGTTCTGGTTTGGAATATTCCCAAAAAGGAGCAAATTTTTCTCTGGCCATCAGTATTTGGGAATGTAGATGGCACTGCTCAGAGTCTCACTACCAGAGTTGGCATTAAAGAACAGAAGCCAGAGTCAAGCTGTGGAAGGGAAGAGTCCATTCATTGCTTCACCTGCTGTCATCATCGTGTGGTGTAGCTCAGCACCCACAGTTGAGCTTCTGCCAATCTTTTGTTTGTCTGAGTCCGACTTTTCCTTGACATGGCCAGGCTGCTGGGAGGCTTGCAGTGCAGACAGGGCAGAGGAGAGGTTGGGGTGGCCTCATGGTAAGATCCTCCTTTGCCCATCAGCGTAGCCAGCACGAGGCATCTGTGTGGCTCATCGTTGTGGGCTCCAAATCTTCTGCTTGGCAGGTTTAAAGGGACTTTATTAACAGGCAGTGCTAATTACATTTAAAACAACACCATACTTGGACCTGTCCAAATGCCAGTCTAACTTGGCGCAAAGTTTCACCATTCATCTCAGCAAAAGGCATTTCTGAAGAGCTGCTTAACGCTGTGGCTGGCTGGCAGGGAGGCTTCTCGTCAAGTGTCGGTGCTTGGGAGGCGGATACACTTGACAAGCAGAAGGACTTGACTTTTTCCCCTTCCATGTACAAGCACTATGTATTATTCAAGGTCTTCTTAAGTCAATGCTGGGTTATTAATCGGTCGCTTCTCTGCATGTTAAATTTGCCTACTAATTTCAAGGCCCTGGAGGAGGACTGCAGCTACGAGCTTGCAGAGTATTTTCTCTCCGTGAGTCTCCATATACCCATGGGTGTGTTCTAGGGGTGCTGCAGCCCCTTGCCTTGTGTTCAGATGATGGGGTGCTGCCTGCATGCCGGCTGCATCGGAAAGTGAGCTCCATGATACTGACTTCAAGTTCCCATTTCCAGATAGTCACTGATGGTGCAGGGGAACAGGGGTATGGCCAGAGCAGTAAAAGCCTTGCCAAACCTTGAGGGGTCAGGTGAGGCCCCAACAAACCACTTCCCAGGGAACTGGGGACACTACAGTCCCAGGTGACACAAGGCATCTAGGTCTGGGGCAGGCATTGGTGTGCAGCCCAGGAGGTGTTTACTCCACCCACCTCCCCTTGTCTCCCACTTGGTTTGCAGGCTGATGTAATGAGTTATTTGGAGACAGCTTCTGCGTCATGGGGGTCTTCTTCCTCTGTCCCCCAGCCAAGCATCCATGCTCTGGTCTCCTCTCCTTCCACCACCTCTAGCGGTGGTAGGCACAGCACGTGGGCCAGCAGCGCCTGCACGTTCCAGGAATCACGTCAGCTGTCATTACTTACATTACCTTGATTGGGAACAGTCAGTTATGTCACCGTCCATCATTGTGCCTCTCCCAGGAGACACTGAGAAAGGAGGAGAGGAGCAGGAATTATAAAGCGCTTCTGCGGTGCTCCACCAATCCCACCGCTCCGCTGGCCGAACATCTGTCATCAGACAGCTTGAAGAGAAGGTGCTTTGTCTGATGGATCTCCCCATAGAGGCTCCACAGGGAGGAGCCTCCTGCAGCACTGGGACAACCCCGAGGGAAGAGCACTGGGGCTTTTGTGCAGCTTGACATGAACGGAATGATGCTGCTGCCTGAAAAGTTCAGGAGGGGCGCCGAAGGAGAGCCTGCTGGGGCTGTGGGCCGGGCTCTCCTTGCTGGGGGCGGATTTGAAGCCACAGTTACCAAAACTGTCTCTGGTCCGAATGAGGCGGAGCTCAGACTTGCACGTTGTACCTACGCGTGACTGTGGAGGCTTCCTGGCCATGTTTCAGGTGGGAGTTCATCTTCCCTTTGGCTGGGAGCTCCAGTATCTCCTAATGAGAAAGACACTTGGCTTTTGATGAAGGAAACTTCTTATTTCTAATGGAAAATGATCTGGAAAGTTTCCAGCCCTCTCTGCCCCAGTTGTTTTGGGACTCTGGCTGCTGTTCCATCAGTGAGTCCCTTTGGCTGCGGGGGGTGCCCCTCACAGGCTGGGGGACAACACGTGGCAGTAGCTGTGTCCATCTCTGGTGGCAGAGCCAATGATGTCACAAGCAATTGGGAGGACTGTTTGCTGTCTGTCCACCTTGTGCAAATAAATTTGTGTCTGAACTCAAGGTGGGTTTGAGAGGGCAAGGAGGAGTGGAAGCTCCATGGCCATGGCCAGTAGATGCTCCGTGGCCATGAGTCTGGGTTCCTCAAGGCATCTGTGACCATGTCTGCCACAGCTGAAAGTGAGAACACCTCAGCTGAAAGTGAAAGCACCTTCTCTTCAAGAACCACACGTCGCCCAGCAGGGCATACTGGGAGGCAGGGAGAGGAGTAGCACATTGGGTTTCTTGTGCATGTTGTTCCTGGCACTGTGACATCAGGAGGAGTATTGCCTGTTTTATGCATAGTGCTCACATTTTAATTTCTTACCTGGACAGGGACTGAGGGTGGTTTGGCAGCAGATGAACCTCACAGAGTCCCAGGAGGTGGGTGTTCAATCCAGCCAGAGAAGGCTGCACCCAGGGACTGAAATGGGCAAGAGAAGTTTCGTGGTTCTGTATGTTCCTTCTCAGAGCGGCTCCATCAAAGGCAAGAAGATGGTTCAAAGAGATACTTTAAAACCTGCAGAGCTGAGCTGGCTGGCACCAGCAGTGGCACATGGGTGCTGCACAGGGTGTGCCTGTGGGTGGGTCGTGGGCAGCTGAAGCAGCCTGGTACTCAGCCAGAGCTGTTCAAGGCATCCTGTGCAAATACAGCCAGCAAGGTCTGACCTGTAATCCATCCTGTCGCTTCAAGAACTTGCATTATACAGAAGTGATGCTTTATGTGAGCCAGGGGCATTGCTGCTATTACTCTTAGCTGAGTTTGAAGAGCTCTTGCTGTCGCCAGCTTTAGGCGTAGGCTTTGTTGTGCTGGATGGCCCAGGTGCATGGAGCTCACTAAGCAAAGAACAGGTTGGAGAGGGTACATGGAGCAGAGGAGAGCTGATCTGGAGGTGGGTTTCCATGGTGGGGGGATAGCTAGTGAAGTGAGTAAATACGTGCTATAAACACATTCAGAGCATCTCCGCGTGAAGAACCCAGCACAGCTTTTTTGAGTAAATAGAAAGAGAGCCTGGGTTCAGTTCATATGTCTGTTTTCTTTTCTTTTCTTCTTCTGGTCAACTGTGGCTGTAGATAAGAGTTTTCTATTTGAAGTTCAGAAGGGAAGGGAAATCCATTGTTAGAAGAGGAGACTTTCTTTTTGCTTGATATCTATCTCCAGCAACACAGCGGAGAAGGAAAAGATTCGCTCTGATAAAGGTAGCTTTAAAAAAAAAAGGCACATTGAGTGTTGCTTTTCTCTGTACTTCAAAGCCTGGAGTAATATGGAGCAGTGTAAAAGAAGAGAGGGAAAAAAAAAACCCAACCTAGCCCAGCCTCTGCACGGGGGCTGTGAATGCAGAGCGATAATAGAGCACTGTCCTGGCCCGAAATGCAGCCGTTTGTCTGGGCTCAGCACACAGCACCTGCCCAGAGTCCATGGGGATGGGTTCGAAGGGGAATGCTTGGTGATGGGGGTACAGGGGGAAAGGATTGTAGGTGTGTATCCCGTGGAAGGGCTGAAGCAAGGGAAGTCACTGGCTGGAAAGAAAATCAGGCAAGCCTGGAAGCAGGCTGGGGAAAATGTGCCAATAAACATTTAATTATTAAAATAACTCTGAGAGTGCATGGAGTGTTCAGTGTGGCACGGTAGAGTGAAAAGCTGAGCAGCACAGCCCCAGTGAAGGCTGTGGGTGGGAAGCAGCTTAGCACCTCCATCCACATGCCCCAGAGCTGATGAGGCTGGCTTTCTGGGGTCCTGGGCTGGAGGGTCAGCTTTCCCTGGGGATCAGTTGTTTCCCACCAGAGCAGAGGAGCACTGGGAAGGGGGTGCCACCCCTTGCTTGGAGGAGGCACGGCTGAGCCCTGTGAACATACAGGGAGGCTCCAGCCTCCACAGTCACCAGTGGGACTTGGGTTGCCCAAATATGGGTTCAGACTGCGTCAGGGATGGAAGCTCCCTGCCAGGAGACAAGACAGGGGCAGATAGGCACAGCCCCAGGAGCTGGGGTTTGTGACACCCCGGTTACTGCACAGCTGTGTCCGCACAGGCTCCCCTTTCCCTCCAGCCCCTTAGGACTGGTGGCGTTGAGTCCCACATCTGCTGTGCTGCTGTCACGGGTGTGATTTGATCTTCATCCCCCTCCCCAGCTCAGTGCACGGTGCTGGCTTTTGGGACAGCCCTTGCTGTGCCGCTGCTCTGGCACCGCTTTTGGCTGGCTGAGCTGCTGGGACACACACCCTTGGAGCAGACACCGGCTGAGACTCCTGTTCTTCTGCAAGGAGCTGGTGCAAGTCAAGGAGAGAGCAGGCGCGTGCTGGAGGCTTTGCCTCCGTCGGAGCCTGGGGAGGAGCAGGACAAGAAACCAACAAACTCATTTTCAGCGCTGACCTGAGCAGAGGCTGGAAGTGAAAAGATTTCCAGCTAACCTGGGCTGGTCAGGGTTGCTAACGAGCCTTTCCTTTGAGCCATGTTTTACATTCTTTAAAGATCGCAGGGAGCTCTTGGGGAGAATCTGCTAAAGTACATGGCAGAGTCAAGTGTGCCGGCTCCTTTCTTTCTCTTTTCTTTTCCCTTTTCTTTTTTTTTTTCCCTTTCCCCTTTCTCGGTTCTCTTTATTATGTGGAGTTGCTCTGGCTCTTTCTCTCACTTCTGTTTCTCCTTTTGTTCTCTCTTTGTCTATTTATCACACTGTGAAGGTTGAAAGAGATGTTATTAATCTGGGAGAATGAAGGCAGGATTAGTGGTATGAATCGGATTTTGAGAGCTGTAATGATAGAAAGACTCGCTCTGCTGGCGGGCTGCGTGAGTTTGATAAATGGGGAGCACTCCAAACTGACTCGCGCCTTCCTCCGCACTGCTCGCTTTGCCCGCTGGGGCGTGCCATGCTCTCAGATCTGCCAGCCATCCCACACCGCTCCTACCTGAACCAGAGCAAAAAGCCAAGGGTAAATCAGAGACAAATATCTCCCATCCCACTTAAAGAGATCATTTCTTTCAACAGCCTTTTTTTTTTTCTTTTTTTTCTTTTTTTTTTTTTTCAAACGGAGCCCTGTCAAGTTCTTGGACAGCCTTGTGTGGAGGTGGGATCCTTCTTCCTTGGGATGTGGCTCCAAGTCCTGGCTGTGCGTTATTGTCTCCTCCCGTGGCTTCGCGGAGAGCAGCGGGGAGTGTAGCATGGCTGCAGCAGAGCTCTGGTCCTGCGAGGCACAAAGAAGCAGGAGCATCTCTGTAGGGCTGCTCCCTGCTGCCTTTGCCTCCTGAGGACTGCACTGGGCTTCAAAGCCCCATGGGGCTGGGAGAAGGCAAGGGGTGTTTCGTGAAAAGTTGCTTTGGGGTCTTTGCCCTGAAGTCTCCTGAATGAAGGGTCCTGTCCTTCCATCACATGAATCAGGTCCCCTGATACCAAGCTGGATGAGGGGTGGACACAGCCAAGCAGACCAACTGTCCCCAGCTATAGGGCAAAGCAGGACTGTCCAGACCAGCATCTGTAGTGAGAAACATTCCTGGGATCACCCCACTGTAGGCTCACCCACTTGAACCCTTCCTCATCCCCACCTTTGGGTGTGTGGTGGTCCATACTACAGAGCCAGAAAAACCAGGGGCTGACTCATGGGTGTAGGTAGGGTATGCAGCTGGTTCATGAGAGCTGCACAGAGCTCACTGCCCTGTTGCAGTTGTGCCACTAGGCATTCATAGATGGGGACTGTGCCCTTGTCCTAGGGCCCTCACAGTGGTCTGTACCCAAGCTTGTGCTATGCAGTGGACATTTTGGGCTCTCTACTTGGTGCCATGGGGTTTGGGTCTTGTGGTTCAGCCCAGGAGTGTGCATTTCCTGATGTGAGATGTCATTGCATGAAGACCATGTGCAATGTGTTGGGGAGGTTTGGGTGGTTCAGTGCTCCTCCCCTCATGGGCTGTGGGCATGGACTTGGCCTTGCAGCCTGAGCCAGGGGAGCACTGCCTGGTGGTGGATGCAGGACCACCCATCACCGCAAGGTTTGCATCTCTCCTGTGTTGAGCAGGAGATTATTGCCAGACCACAGGCAGCCCAGAGTTGTCAGTGTCCCTTTAACTACAAGGTAATGGACTCCCCCACGCTCGGGCTGAGCTCTCCTCCTGCCTTTGCAGGAACGGTAATGATTGTCAAGGTAGAGCTAATGAGACGTGCACATCTTTAAAGGATCGTGGCTTCCGAGACAAAATTAAAAGGGAAAAAAAAAGGAAGGGATGGGGGAAGGAAGAGAAAGTCCAACTGCACTGCCTTGGCCAGTGAGGCGTCTGTCTACTAACAGGGTCTCTTTGCTGGCCACTGCAACTCACATTGGTCCCTGGGAGCCTCCCTCTCCCCCCAAGATCCCCCCACAGCCCCTCTGCCGGCTCTGGTCCCCAGGGCAGAGGAGCAGGGCACCACAAGGTGTGCCCCTTTGCTGGGCAGGCAGCAGGAGAGCAGGCAGCCCAGCTGCTGCATGGCACAGCTGCGGGGACACTGGAGCTGGAAAGCAGAGTAGGAGGAATGTGTGCAAGAAGATGAAGGACATGGGAATGTCCTGTCCTGGGTCGGTTGAAGATGTGGGGATGGTGATGCTGTCAGTCCTGGCTGGCTCATCCCTTTCTCATCCCTTGCTCCCAGATCTGGGTGATGCACTTGACACTTTCACGCATACCTAAAGGTGCCGCCTGGATGCTGGGGGATTTGTGACACCCCCCTCAGATGCCTGTCCCCCAGGGGCTCCCCTTTGGCACTGAGAAATGGCCCATGGGCATTCCTGGCACAGGAGCCAGGAATGAGCCAGGATCTGGCCCTTTGGGAAGAGCCAGTGGGGGAGCTGGGACGTTGTGTGCGGTGCCTGGTGCGGCTGCCTGCACACACATCTCCTCCCATTCTGTTTCAACTTCACAGGTTGATTTGGTTCAGAGCAGCCAAACTAAATGAGGAGAGAAATGATCAGTCAAATATTTCTTAAATCCTGTCTTTAAGAGCTAAGTGCTTGGCTGGAACTTTAAGGCAGGTAATGAGGCTCTCTTCAGATCAGCTTGTGATGTGGAAACTGCTAGATTGACCAGGCTGCAACTGGAAGAAAGCTCCATCACAGCTGGGGACAGTGCAGTACGGGACTCCCCATGCCCTGGCACTCTGGGCCAGCCCATGGCTTCCTGCCACCTGCACCCGTCTTGGCCCTCATCCTGCAAGGAGTAAAATACAGCTGGGAGCTGGGAGGAGCAGCCTGCTTGCCCAGAACTGGGTGGCTCCTTTCCTCACTGAGGGAGGGAAGTGTCAGTGCTTTGGAGAGCAGTCCTCGTTCACTGCAGGCATGCAGGTAAGAGCTTGGGGTGAAGGCAGCACCCAGAGGTCCCCAGTTCCTCCAGAGGATTTTCAGCAATTGCCAGTTTTAAGCTGACAGGTTTGTTTTGCTGCAGAAGCCAGCGTGACTCCAAGCCTTGCAGTGGCCATGTGAGGGGAGTGCTCTCTTAGTTTTGCCTATGGCTGGTGCAAGGAGAGAAGTAAAATAATGCCAGGACATGTTGGCAGGATTGGTCCTTCCCTTTCAAGACACCATCCATCCCTCTGCAGCAGGGCACCAGCAGTGCCTGTCTGCAGTGGGACAGCACCTGCGCAAGGCACTTTCTGGAGCAGAGGGTTTGGTTTGCTGGAGGACAGTGGTGGTACTGGGACAGATGGGACCTGTCAAGTGTCTCTTCCAAGATCCAAAATACTCCTTTCTCCTTTTATCTGGGACTGGGGAAGAAGCTGGACTTACCCAGCTGCTCTGCACGACGCTGCTCATGCAAAACTTCTGTGGCATTGCTACTTCTCACACCGTGCCCTCCTGGCAGCACCTCGCCATCCTGCTCTCCTCCAGGCCTCTCCCAGACAGGAGCTGGGGTCCCTCTGAGCTTTCTGCTTTATATCCAGGTTTTTTAGGCCTTCTGTTGTTAATTATTGAGATGTAATAATGCGATTAGTGCACTATTAAAAAAATCGCTGATATGATTACCATGGATTTAATATCACATGATATATCATTACATTGTTACACGGTGACAGATGTAATTGAAATACACTTATTGGAGCCTGGGGTCGTGTTTCATTCAATCACAGCAGCACCTCCAGGGGCAGAGCAGAAATGGCTAAAAATAAATAAATAAATAAATAAATAAATAGAAAGGCATTGGGCTTGGAAATTGTAATGAAAACAAAGAAGCTGGCAGCTTGCTCCAGTCTGGGACAACTGCTGCTTTGGCTTGTTCTCCATAGGAATTTAGAAGGGTGTGAGCCAGGAGCACAGTCTCCTGGATCCACTGGAGGAGATGGGTCAGCCAAGTTGAAGTTGTCTGCTCAGGGGATGAGCAGGAGGAGGACTGGAAGGTTTCCTACCCAGGAGGTTTCCAGCCATCTTGCATTGTGTGAGCCTGGGCACAGTAGAACTGCGCCACTGAGCTGCCAGACGCTCTTGGCTCCTTTTTAAAAGGCAAGTGGACCCAAAGGTGGTACCTCCTGTGCAGTGGGAAGCCAGGCAGCTGCTCCCCACCTTCTGCCTAATTCAGCCTGTTTTGGAGTTGGGGATCGCTCAGGTGCCCACACTGGACATGCTGCCGTGGAGGGCAGGGAGGCAGCAGTGAGCTGGCTTCTAGGACCTGGGTCGTGTTCCCTTCCATATCAGTGAAAAGAGATGAGATCTGTGTCTGCCTTGTTGTCCTTAGCTGCATCTGCAGGTGGGCTCTGGGCAGCTGGGCTGCAGAGAGGAGCAGCTGTCGTGTACCTCTGCAGGGGCAGCCAGCTAAACCAGAACCTGGGCAGAGAAGGGACTCTGCTCTTTCTGCCCATGGGGCTGGGGCACAGCTTGGGCTAGAGAAAAGTGTGCCTGCCAGAGAAGCATGAAGACCCTGCCTGCTGGTGGCACAAACCTGCTGCTACTGGTCCTTCTCAACAAGGTGGTGAACAAGAAGCTGATGGTGAACATGGAGGTCTCCTTTTCCTCCACCCTTCCTGTCACCCACCCTCCCAGCTCCCCCTAGAACAAGTGATAGTTTGGTGTTGCCCTGGGCATCATGTGGCTGTGGCAAGACCTCAGAGATACAGCATGATGTGCTTAATAGACATTAATTGCTCTGATCATCACCAAGTCATCTTCTCCTGTAAAGGGGCCCAGCAAGGGAATGTCACCTCCCAGAGCTGTGTTTAGGACTTGGGTACACCTCTCCCCAACCCTACTGCAGGTCCCCAGGGTTATTTTATCCCTGTGAGATAGTGGGCAGGTGACTTTGAAACTGGAGGTGCTGTGTTTACTCTCAAGCTCATCCAAAACAAAGGAAGAAGGAGGAATTTGCGGATGGAGCAAAGGCGACGTCTCCCATCGAGAGGGGACTGGCAGCCTGGTGAG
Source organism: Gallinula chloropus (assembly GCF_964237585.1). Classification (NCBI taxonomy): domain Eukaryota; kingdom Metazoa; phylum Chordata; class Aves; order Gruiformes; family Rallidae; genus Gallinula; species Gallinula chloropus. Next base: position 11,224,014 of record NC_140091.1, read on the forward strand.
CCTGAGACATCTGGATGTTTGCATAATGATGCACCAGCATCTGGCCCTGCGTGGCTGGCTCGGCATTTACACATCCGGCACGGCACCGTGCCCTGCTCCGCTGCGTCTGTCCCGGGAGCTGGGACACAAACCTTGCTGACGCTTTGAGGGGTCATTTCTATTTCAAGCTTCCGATTCTGTGTCCTCCCTTCTACGAGCGCTCCCAGCCCCCTTTTGTGGAGCCAGCATGCCCCCCTGGATATTCTCAGCGTTCCCATTATAAGCCCTTGCGTTGCTGGGAGCTGTGGAAATTCATTTCCAGCTGGTGTGGGAGCGCTCTGGCTGGGAAGGCTCTGGAAAGCATCTTTCTTTCGAGGTTAAAAACATAATTTCAGTCTGACCTCTGAGTTTCGGAGCTTTTGTTGGTTTTCTCCACCCCCAGATGGGTTTTGTGTGTGATTTTAAAATAGCCTTCTTCTCTTGGTTGAAGCTAGCTGATGCGTCCTCTTCTCATTCGAGGATTGTTGTGTTTTATTAATGCTGTTATTATTCCATTACTGTCATTGTGCTCTTTTATAGCAAATAGCTTAATTTAGTTGAGATACACAGATGCTGAGAGTTTAAGTGAAATCTTCAGCACTTGGTATGCTGGGCACCGAGCAGATATTCCCTAAGCACTGTGGTATAAACCTTTCACTTAAATCGGCTGCCAGGGGAGTGCTGGGTGGCTGGAGTTTGGGAGAAGGGGTGGGGGAGAACCTGTTAGCACCCTCATAGTCAAATGTGACTAGGTGCTCAGGAATAACACTCCCACTGAGGGTTTTACCCCCAAGATGGGCTGTGAAGGAGCCTTCTTCCTTGCAGGTGCTGCAGAACGGGGGGAGTTACACCACCAGCATTGCTGGGTTGCTTTGAGTTGGGATTTTTTTAGCGGTGGGAGGGCAGAGGGTGCTGCATTTGCTGCAGCTGTGTGGCTCCTGGGACAGGTAGGGACTGGTCATGGTGACACCCCAAGCAGAAGATTCGGTGTCAGTGAATCCAGATTAATCTGGTTGAAGAAGAACATCACTGCTGGAAAGCTTCACCGCGCTGTAAGTGGTTCTTGCAGTAGAGGAGTTGAGAAATAGAATTGGTGACAAGATGACTTAGGGGCCAAGGGTCTTGTTGTTAGAAATTACTTGGGTGCTTAAGCCTCCCGGGAAGTTGGTGCAATCAAGGCTCTGAAGTACCTTAGCTACTTTTGAAATTTTACCTCTTATTGTTGACAGATGTTCATCTGAAATAGATGCTTCTTGCTTGGTGCCTCTGGGCATTCATTAATGCTAGTGATAACAATCCCAGATTGTCTCCTACACCTCTTTCCCTGCCTCCATCCCTTAAAAATTACAAAGGTAAAGCCAAAACCCTGCCAGTGCCACGTTATTCATGCTCTTAACTCTTCCTGCCTTGGCAAAACCTACGGGTGTTGGTTCTACCAGTGCCAAAATTACTTTGTGTGGGGCAGGGAAAGCCAAGAAAGGAGTAAAGTAAAATGGAGCAAGCAGAGGCCGTGCAGGTTGAGATGGTGTCGATGGCCATGTCAGAGCAAGAGAAGGTGTCCTCTCCACCTGGCCATGGCAGGGGAGGGAGCCATGTCTCTGCCTGATGCTCCCTCGGGGAGCAGCCTTGTGCCCTCCCCCTCTCTCACTTGTAGCTCTAGGACACACTGGTCTTCCTTGGGAGGACTCCCCTCTTCTCGAGCTCCTCAGGGGCATCCTCTTCAGGGGGTGCAGCTGACAAAGACTTGGCTCCCCCGCTTTTCCATGGCCAGATGAGGGGAGCAGGTCCCCGTGGTGTGGGGATGGGTCAGGGAGGGGGAACACACTGGCCCACACTGCCTGTCCCCGCCATGCACTCTTAATAGCTTGGGGATCCATGGGAAGTTGTCGGGATCATTTTATCTCCTTGCTTTGAGGCAGCTTTGTGGCTTTATCTGGCTTTTGAGGTGACCGGGGGTAGCTAACAACATGCATGGAGCATCCTCTGCGGAGGAGGCCCGGCGCCTGGTTTTGCTAGAGGTCTGCTTTACCACTTAGGAGAAACGAGTTAACCTCCCTTTGATCTCGGTTCACGGCTAACCCTTTAACAAAGTCCGGGCTGCGCGAGGAAATCAATACTCAAGGCATTGAATTTAACACCAGCCATCAACTCAAGCGTAACACACACACTGACTGACTCCGATTACAAGGAGCGGGCTGGTTTGAAGCTCGTTTGCCAGCTCTCTGGGGTGGTGCAGGGCAGCAGCGGGGAGGGCAGGCACGCTCACACAGCTGGCTGTGGCTTGGAGCGGGAGTGAGAGGGACCTGCCGTGCTCTGCCATGTCCTCCCGCTCGGCTCTGCCTTCTGGTGCCCCTTGTCTCTCTCCTTACGCCTCTTGTTTGCAACCCCGGCAGCTGTTCCCCCGACACAGGAGCAGAGAGCTTGGATGCTGGGCGGGGTTGCTGGATGCCTGGCTGTGTACACACGTAATCGCTCCTTGCTGGTGAGGAGCTGCAGGAGGACTCCAGGCAGGGCAGGTTCTGCTGAGCTGGGCAGAAATGGTACTGCAAGCTAAACATCTGAAACACAAAGTGCTGCGGGCGGGAAAGGTTGAGTGTGCGGTCAAGGAGTCAGGCGTCTTCTTTCTCCAGCTCTGGTCCTCCCCACGGAGAATTAGATCAGTGGAGAGTTAATTGGGCCACCTTGTTCCATACCAGTCACTCACTGGCACATTGGCAGGAGGTGGTGGGTGGGTTGCCTGACACAACTCTGCGACTGGGAAAGCCAGATGTTCCCTGGCCAAGGGCTTTCTATACAGCCCGTGAACCTCCTCATCACATCTCAACCCTCCAACCTTCTGCTGCAGACTGGCCACCTACCCCCTGGGGCCGGGGGGCCTTTTTTCTCATTTGCTCTTGTTTCCACCAGCTACAGCCAGAGCTGAGACAGCACATGTAGGTTAGGGACACTTTCATGGGGCAGCTGAAGGATGCTGAGAGGGGTGGAATGAGCATTATGTGACTCCCACAGCTCTGTTCTTGCACCATGGCTTCTTGGGGCCATCTGTCTGCTCCTCCTCCTGGTCATCAGCAGGCAGCAACTAAGCAAATCCTAAAAGTATTTCCCAGGCATGCTGACAGGGAAGGGCCAGCTGAGCTGCTCAATCTGACCCTTGGCAGTGACAAGGCAATGACGCCTCCTTCCACAGTAGTGGGGCCCAGGAGCATCCGTGCGGCAGATGTGCAGGCAGGACTGTGGGCATGGCTAAAAGCCATAACCAATGTGTCCCAGCTCACCTGGTAAGGAGAAGCTGTCTGTTGGTAGTTGCTGTCTGTGTGCTTCTGGGAGCCCAGCTGGGCTGGCAATGAGCAAGCCTGGTGGCACCAAAGTGCTCTGAAGGTACCTTTTGCTCCCCTGGGAAATGTAAGTTGAGGCCTCGGGAATCTGAAGACCTTAATTTTCTGTCATCCATTTTGTGATCCCTTCTGTGACCTTCTCAGCTTCATAACACAGCTCTGGTCCCTCCTTCCCAGTCCAGGTAGCCAGTCCTGCCCCTCACTCTTGCTTGACCATAGCTGCTGCAGTTCATCCCTCCATGCCTCCTTTAATAACCTCTTCTCAGGACCTCACCACATCCTCCTCTTGGGTCCCTTTATGCTCTGCTTTCCTGACCTTTCTCGAAATCGATTGTCTCGTGGCATGCTGCCCAGCCCCTCAGACCATCTCCTTCTGTTTGCTCTTCCATTGAAATTGTGGACCCTCAGTTTTGCCACCTGCTGCCCCGGTAGTCTGAGCTGGGCAGGCCCATGCGCGTTGCCTCCTCGCCTGGTGCTCGCATCCATCAGAGCTCTTAGAGGTGCCTCTGCTTTAACCTCCTCAGTCTTAACCCTGACCTGAGTCAACAATTGTCAGGAGGAGCTGCTGCTTAGATGATCCAGTGTAAACTCTACCTTTGATTAGACAGGTATCATCCCCCAGCACCGGTACAGCGGTGCCTTCTTAACTTCCCTTGGTGTTCCCTCACTGCAGCCACAAGAGCCTCTGATGTGGGCAGGAGACGCAGCCGCTGCCGTCCTAATCTGTATTGATCTTTCCCCAATGCCTCATGCATTGTATTGTCCTGCCTTTCTCTTGGTGTTCCAGCTGTCAGTCCTGAGTGGCTTTGCATCTTGTGGGAGTGCTGCAGGAATTGAATCCTGAGTGTATTTGATTCTTGCAGAGCAGTAACACTCAGTGGTGCCCATAGCTCTGTTGGGTTGGTGCTGTGCCAAGTACCAGAGGTTGGGTTTTGCTCCTGAGAGTCCACTGTCTGGGAAGAGGGAGCAGGACCCATCTTTCCATGCTCCTCTCGTCTGTCCCACATGGACCAGTTTCTCTGCATCGTGCCAAGGGCGAGTTTTGGAGAAGGTCATGGTGGTAGCCAGGAGTGGTGGCCATGAGAGTGTGGAAGGAGTGTGAGCAGAGGGTGAGATGCATGTGATGAGACATGCAGGCCAGTGAATAGAAGTGGTGAGGTGGTCTGGCAGGACCACTCTCTGATTTCTTTCCCATCCCCCAGGGCCTGGCTTTTAGCAACAGATTGTGGCACTGGGATGTGAACCTGCTGGTCGCCCAGCACCCTTCCCTTGCTGCAACTTTGGAAGCACCTAACCTTGACAGTGCCAGGTAGCGAAACCCAAAGGGTTGGATGGCCCTGCCTCACACCTGCAATGTGAGCATTGAGGTACGGCACCTCCCCTGCGCTTCTCCCTTGGTAACCTGTCTGTGGGTCTGGGCCCTTGGCAGTCTGGCACATGCAGGCTCAGCAGCTGAACCATCACCAGACGTGTCCCTGCCAAAAACGTGTGGTGCAAAGGAGCAGCGTGTCTGCCCTGGACAAATGGCTTTGTTTTGCACTGGACAAGCTGGAGTCACAATGTCACGCCGGTGTCTCACCCAGGAATAGATTGCTTCTTTCCAGAGGGCAGCATTTTTGTCACCGGCTTTTATTTTGTGGTTCCCAAGCAGAACTGTTCCCACTCAGTGAAATGAGACAATGTTTTGGCTTTCCCAGCCTGGTTTAGGATGGAAGCCAGTGTCAGAGCACTGGTATTTCAGGGGGTGGTTGTGGTTTCCCAGCCTGTTACAACAAGAGCGTGATCGCTGCCAGGAGGCGAGGATGAGTCCCAGGGATGTGCTGCTTCTGCTTCCAGCACGTTTGATCCAGCCCGGCTCTTTCAAGGTGTGTGGAAATGAGCTACAATCTCATCATTCCTGCAGAGGCTTCGCAGAGGAGATAGCGGAAGGGTCACAGCGCCTCTGGAAATCTCCGTTCAGGCGATGTGCTGTCGCATTTCACAGCAGACAGACAGAATAACCTTTAGGGCATGGTAAGAGGCAGCGTTTTGAACTCGGAGCTAGGGAGCTGGGGAGCTCATTTCTCTGACACATCATCTGTGTCCCTGCCGCTTCCTGCATCCCCCTGAAATACCTTTGTCCTAATCCATCACTTCCTTAGCTGGAATTAGAACAAATTTATGTGCCAGCCACGCAGAGACCAGCTTACCCCATGGGAAAGCACCCAGACCCTCTGCCATGGTCAGTTCTACCTTGATTTGAGCCGCTCTCAGCCTGTGTGGATGTGGGGGGCTGCCCTGCTGAGCCAACCCCCAGCAGTGGTACGGCTCCCCTGCCCTCACTCACCATTCCAGCAATGCAGCCTCCCCAGAGAGGTGCAGTACCTGGGTCCTGAGCTGGATTTTTTCCCCAAAATTCCTCTGCCATGATCATGGGGAGATGAGTGGGCTGGATCTGGTCAAGCAGGGCACATGCAGGCTGGCATGGGCTGCCCCCCCGAACCTGAGTCTCCCACAGCAGCTCCGTGCCGTGCGTTACTGGCTGTGCAGCACTGAGAAGAAAGTGCTGTTTCTCCCTCCTTCCCTCTCCGGAGTAAATAATGGTACTTTTTATTTAGCTATTATTTCCCAGTGGCAGATATCTCCTCGGCTGTCTGTTTAACTATCTTTATCTCACCCTCTTTCTCTGTTTGATATAGTTATAGATAAACAGATAGCTACCTTAGTAAATAACATGTTTTTAAGAGACCGGTGGTATGGTTAACATAGTGTAGCAGCTGTTGATTTGTCTTTCACTGTTGGGTTTGTTTTTTGTGTTTTTTTTTTTTCTTAAGGAAATGCTTTAAATAAGGGATACTTCATCTATTAAAAAAAAATACACTTGTAGCAGCTGCTAAGCCCATCCATAAGCCTGCTTTACGTTGTATTTGTGATGGGACTGACAGTGCATGGAGGAGCCTGATTATACACAATTCCATTTTAGCAAGCCCTGCGATGTAATTTCACAGGGCGATCAGTGTTTGAATGTAATAGCAGCCTGTGCTAAGGTGTCAGAATATTAAAGGCGCTAATGGAAAAGCTCCCTGGTACACAAGGGGGACAGCATTACAGGAGACGTCGCAGATGGCTGGGCACTAAACTAATGGGGCAGGATCCAAGAAGGGAAAAAAAACGTAGAGAAGGGAGAGCTCACGGGAGCACGGGCACCTGCTTCCCTCTCACACGGAAATTAAACAGCGAGCGAGGGAGAGGCGAGCGTGTGCGTGTGTAAAAATAGAAATTGAGGGGGGGAAATACCCCCTTCGGAAGGTCTTGAAGGTTTTGACAGCAAGCTCGGTGCTGCATTTGCTTGGGAAAGGCGTGGGGGTTAGATAAATGGGGGTGCGTGTTTGGGGGACTGCAGGGCACGTCTGAGCATCACAGACATTGTGTGTGGCCCTGGGAAGAGAAGCAGGGTGTGATCGGTGGGTACCGTCACCCATCCTCGTGTGATATGGCAAAGCCACAGCTGTCTCTGGTGGCTGTTCATCTCCAGCTAAACCCAAGGAGGGGGAGATGTGTCCACCTCACTGCTGCCTCTGCGACTCAGCTCTGCAGCACATCTGCTGGGGCACCATCCTGCTGTATCCTGTCCTGGCAATGTCTCCCTGTTTTCCACCACCATGGAGGCATCTCCCCTTTCCCCCTGAACCCCCAGTTTCCCCAGGAGCGGCCAAAATCGGACTGGTCTGTTCTCGTTTGCATGGAGAGACCAGTGTGGCTGCAGTGAGTCACCCATGAAGTGTGTTGGTGGGTTTTCCTTGGTGTCACACACAGTGTCCCCGCTCTGACAGCCATGGGGCTTTGGTGGGGGAAGGCTTAGCGCTGCTTTCCTACTTGAACTGTCCCTGCAGGGACCAGGGTGGTCCCTGGGAGATAGAACTGCAGGACATGAGCTTGTCCTTCCTGGGCTGGAGGGGTAAATCAGACACGTGTAACTTCACCCTGGTAGCTGTCTCCCATGTCGTTGTGTGTCTCTGCCTTTCAGGCGCTCATCAAGGAGCTGCTTGTGTATCTCAGCATCGGGAAGGGATCACACCTACCAGCATAACCCAGCCTGGGTCTCAGTTGGCAGCCAGAGATGCTGGGAGACCACAAGAAGGCAGCCCCATTCAAACAGATGTGACCTGCAGCTGAGACAACATCAGGGATGCTTGTCCTGGACTGGGAAAGGTGCTGGCCCTGCGTCCTCTTGCCCCTTGTCTCTCCTACAGCCCCCACCACCACCCAGCGCTCTGCTCGGCCACCTCACCCCAAGCCCAGACCCCCCCCAGTCCTGCCAGCATCCCCCATCCTAGAGCCGCTTCCTTGGCAGTGTGCAGCCCTGCCTGTCCCTCTCCTGGGCCAGTGCTGGCTTGTGTGCACTCCGGCTCTATTTCCCAGCGCTCCAGGGACCCAGACCTCCAGCTTTGTTTCGCTCGTGACCAAACCCAGGGCTTGGACCCAGGTATCCACGGCATTAACCTAGTGTGTCGCCAGCTGCAGAGCACACAGCAGTCGAGAACATTTTATCCAGGATAATCCCTAGCCTGGGAGCAGGGCAGAGACTGTTCTTGTTCAAACACAGGGAAATGTGAAGTCTAAACCGCTTGGCACTTTGACACTCCGGAGTCGGGCTCACCGGCGTGTTTCTGTTGCAGCCTAAGCCAGGGCACGTGCTAAACCCTGCGCAGCGGCAGGGTCGCAGCAGCCAGATGCACCCTGGAGAAAGGCTCTTGGTGGCTGCAGGGTCCATCCCACCCCTCCTGAAATCAAGAGGAATTCTGACAGTGAATTTGCACAGCTGTGGCTGAGGGGGGTATTGCTGGGACACAGGCAGGCTGAGGCTGCTCAGGCGTGTGTCTGGTGGGGGAGAAGGGCCCGGCATGAGATCCTTGCGTGCCTCAGCTTCCCTGCTGCAGTGGGCAGAGGTCTGGTGGCACGGGCTGCTTATTTTAATAAGGTGAAAGCACGTACAGTTACACTGCATCCTCTGCATTTTATCTGACACCTTGCTACCTTCCCTTAACCTTGCCCTGCCCTCCTCCCACTGTCGGGGGACAACTCGCCTCTCTGAAGCACTTCCCAAAAGTGGGCAGAGCCGAGCAGCTCCTGTGTTCCAAAACCAGACCATTGATACGATATATTTGTTTAATTTACTGCCTGATGCGAGGCATAAAGATGTGGCTGTTCTAACAAACAGCTTTGCAAACAGCCTGAGGTGGGCACTGGCTGGGCTTGCCAGAGGGTGCTCAGCAGAGCCAGGCAGGGCTGGGAAGGTGGCTCATGTGCTGAGGGCTCCCTGCTCATCCAGGACGTGTGAGAAGGTGGCTGTGCTGCACTGTTCTCTGAAAAACCTTCATGGGCCATTGGATGAAGAGGGTAGACCACCAGGCAGGGTTGCAACAGGGTTGTGTCCAGATCCCGCCCTCTCACTGCAGGGTGCTGGCAAAGGCAAGAGTTTCCAAGGGCAGCACTCGGCTTCCACCAAAATGGGGCCAGACCCATTTGTGATGTCCTCACACTCGGCATGTCAGCCCCTGTCCTTCCCCTCGCAGTTCTCCAAGGGTTTGTACCCCAGAAAGGGATGTTCCCTGGGAAGGGACACTAATTGCATCTTCTACATCCTCCCACATCCAAACCCCAGCCAAACCACCTCCTGCGCAGTGGCACTGCAGCCATTTGGCAGAGGACAAACGCCCTCTACTCTAATCACCTCCACCCCTTAATTACTAGTGCAGATCTGAGGCTTCAGTGGGTGCCACGTTGGGCAGAAGTTGTTGGCACCCACAAGAGTTTGGGGAGCTCGGCGTGCTGAGAAAAGGCAATTAAAGGTGAGCCATGTTAATGCGGTACCTGGTCAGTCTGGAGGCCCCTCTTGCTGCTGCATTGGTAAAAATTAAATGCCTCTTATTAGCAGCGCAGCAGAGATCTGTAATACGTGTGGACAGAAAGGCAGGGATGGATGGATGGAGTCGGTGTCAGGGCAGCAATTGCTTATCATGCCTTATCTGGGAATATGAAACTGTATTGCATGACATCCAGAGGCAGGCTGAATAGATATGCCAATTCATCTCAAGCCCGGGCTTTGACAAGCTAGACTGCCCTTGTTGAAAGGCATCAGTCAAACAAGAGCTGCTGGCTGCTTTTCCCTTTCTTAGACTTTCTCTCGCTCCGCGCTCTCTCTCCCTCTCTCCCCACCTCCCCTCCCTCCGCCTTTTTTTTTTTCTTTCCCTAAGCTTTTTCCGCACAAAATTGAAAAGCTTTGGAAATAATAATAATAAAAGCCCCCCAAACTAATACCGTTTTAAGTACACCCCCCCACCACCACCATCCCTCCCCAAATGGGATTGATAAGGAACCCCAGTGTATGAAGGCATGTTTAGATAACATTGAGAATATTATAGCGAGTGAGGGAAAGTAGGGGGAAAAGCTTCCTGCCGCCTCTAAGCCGGGAAAGGCGACGGCACCCTGGCTAATACGAGTGTTTAATATTTGATGTGTTGGGATAAAGCAGGATCACCTTCGAATTGAATTGAGTGTCAGAATGAGAATCTATTACTGAAATTCTTGTGTGATTTGACAGCAAAGCAGACGATGTTATTCTTCACTAGTTACCGCAATCTTCTCCCCTACATCACTTAAATATTTTTTTCTTTGCTTGAGTAAACACACATTATCCTTTTTTTTCCACCCCCCTTTCCTTTTTTCTCTCCTTCTTTTATACTTTTTTTTTTCCCCCTTAAATCAAACCTGCCTTTCGCAGGGCTGATGGAGTAGATTGTTATTTCTTTATTTGTCCTATTAAATGGAATTCCTGATTGTTTAATCCTGCTTTTGTAAGTGATTTAAAAATACTTGAAAAGCTGTGAATGCAGCAGCACTTCTGACTAAACTGCTCAAAAGGGACCACGTTACACCAGGGTTTAGCTCCTGCCTCCTGACAGGCAGTGAGGGCAGTGGGCTCCAGCATTGCTGGGCTGAGCCAGCCCGGGCTCTGTGCCTCTGTCCTGCTGGATGAGCTTTCCTCCGTGCCTTCCCTGGAGCAGAGGAGCTCTGCTGTTGTCAGCTGGGGCTTGGCAGGCTGCTTATTCATTACCTGCCTCTTCTTTAATTGCATTCAGCTCCGATCCAGCAGCCTCACTACTAAATGATTTGGTGGTGGGGTCAGGCCTTTGGTGGTGTTAAACGCGCCTTGTGTCGTGCCAGTAAGTTTGTGTGGCAAGAAATCCTGGCAAGAAATGTTCACCTCCCCATCCCTGAAGTGGTTTGGGATTCAAACGGGATGTCAAGGGACCACCCTGGAGTCCCCAGTGTCCTGGGTGCTATTCAGAGATGGTCTCCAAGACACCCCCAGCCCCAAAACCCTATGGGTGCTTGGTGGCACAGAAAGCACTTTAAGCTGTGTTTACAAGCCCACTTTGTTGTAGGCGTGACCTCTGCTTTTTCTTCCCACCATACAAAGTAATACAAAACCTTCACACCTCATCCTGGCAGCAGCAGAATGAGGGAAGTCAGAAGGAATTGCTTATTTTGGGCAGACATGGCACGCAGCTGTCATGACAAGAGGAGGAAGACACTTTGGCTGTCGTGAAGTCATTTTCTCCATTGCAGAAATGTCCGGGGTGGGGTGTGGGGTCAGCTCAGATCAGCAGGCTGCTGTGCCCAGCCTGATCCTGGGGGAGCACAGCTGGCACCAGGCTCTTGCCAAAGTTGAGAGCAGCTGGGGAGATCTCTCAGATGCTTTCTGTCTGTATTAAAACATACTTTTCTCAGGCATCTTTTTTAAATTCTTAATGGGAAACTTTCAGCAAAACCCACCACTTTTTGAAATTCCTTAGTACTCTCCAGCATCTCCTCAAACTGCTGAGCCCCTTTGCTCCTGGGAGGACTTTTTCCAAAAGGAAATACTTTCTTCCTGCCTGAAAGTGTCCCTATTAATATTAAAATTACAATTAGTGGGTGAAACATTTAAAACCTCTTGATGGGCCATAGAAAACGAGCAGGTTGCTGGGCTGGGCAGGGCAGAAGGAGGCTCTGTGCTGGTCCTAGCAGTTCTCATGGCTGTGGTTTGTGAATATGCTTGTGCACAGAGCCTCTCTTCCCTCCTGCCCTTCGGCTAAAGCACTCAGGGCGGTGCTGCACCAGCACCTTTAGTGGAAGGCAGAGGGGCTGGGGGTTGGCTGAGCTGGTCACAGCATCAGCACAGACAGAAGGGATGGGGCTGGCTCTGTCAGCGTCAGCACCTTGCCCTAGCAGAGCTCCAGCAGCTCCATGAGGACCAGCCCCATCCCTTCCTGTGCGTGCAGGAAGGATTTGTGGGGCTCCCCGTGTGTGTGAGCATCCTGACCTCTGCGCAGGTGCCCTGTTTGCATGATGTGGGACATTAAATCTTGCCTTAATGTGACTGCCGAACACCCGTTTTTGTGAAGTGCGCCGGGCACTTCCCCATAAATAAATGATGGAGCATTATTCAGTCCACTTAGATCAATACATCAGCTTGACAAGTTCCAGTTCTGGGAATTTTCTGACCCCCCCTGGAACATCTTCTCTGCAGCTGTGCTGCTTATAAACCACGATGCGTAGCCCAAACAAGCTCCAGGACGTGGAGCATCAGGACTGGCTGTGTTGGTGCTGCCGCCTTACAAGCCCCACTGCTGAGGGTGGGGACTGGTTTGCACTGGGATTGTAGCAAGGGCAGGCAGGCTGAGCTTGATGCCAAACTGGGCAGCATTTTTACAAGAACTGGATAAATTCTTCCCCCTGTAAGCAGTACCATGGCACTGCCAGCATTGCTGGTGTGCCCTTCATGTGCTCCTGTCCCAAGCACAGAGGACCCATCTTTGACCCCCAGCTCTACTAGAAGTGACCCATGTAGCTCTTGTTTCAGGCTCTTTGCAAACTAAGGCAGATACATTATGGCCACCAGGACGTTTTATGACCCAGAGCAACAGGAGGTTGGGTTTGGACCCTTTCTACATTATTACAAAGCCATCCCCCAGCCGCAGGCTGCTGTACCCCATGTCTTATTCCCTAGTAGCTCCCCACCTCTGTTCTTGGGATTTTCTGCAGGTTATGTGAGGTGCAGGTTACCTAAGGACCCACCTCTCCATACAGGCACTTTTAATAGGGTGTGGATTATCCATAGTGCTGGCTCTATGCATGGAAACACAGTATGTTCCTAATCTCCTGCTGCTGTTAGCTCACATTTATCACAGGAGTGTCTGCTTACCTTTGATTTGAGATCCCTGCATCAGGGACCCAGGGCAGTATTTGTCTGTGAACTGCTGCGTATGCCTATGGGATTGTATAAGTAAATAAATATAATTAATAATCATCTGGCTTCAGAGCAGCATTGGCAGGGAGGTAAATGTAGCCTTCATAGAATTACAAACAAAATCAGGAGAAAAGAGAGACCGTTCTAGGAGCTGGTATGAATGGAAATAATTGTGTTCAAGCTGCCTGAAAATCATTCTGCCAACATCGTTTGGGTGGGTTTTAGCAGATCAGATTTGTCTCTAAATCAGAATTCTGACCAAAACCATTTAAAACCAGCTTTTTTTTTTAAAAGATGCCTGTATTCTTTACCAGTTAACATACAGGTGAAAATGAAATGCCACATGATGCTGGCCCCGCTTCAGTGTCTGACCTAGAAGAGAGCGACCCAGTCGCCCCAACACTAGGACTGAACCAGAGGAAGAGACAAATTGGTGTGATTTCCTCACAAAAAGGGTTTCAAGGCATTTTTTTCAAGTCCTCCAGCTTGCACGTGAACCAGGGGGATCTCAGACTTTCTCAGGTCTTGCCATAGGGATAAGTGCTGAAGGGGCAGGGGTCTGCACTGCTGCCGGCAGCAGAGCCGATGGGCTGTGGTTGATGCAGGTGTCCTGGCAGCCGTGATGAGCCAGCGGCCACATCTTGCCTGGTGGGCTGGGGACCCCCGCGCTGGGGAGCCTCCGGCACTTTCCACCTCGCTTTAACAGTCAGAAGAAGAACTTTCCTGTTTAAAGATTAAACGTTGTCTTTAAATATTAAACAGCAAAGCTCCTCGCGTTTGATTGCGTGGCTGCTGCCAGCAGGCGGCTCAGAATTGCCAATTTTAATTAAAAAACTTTATTTTCCAACACAGCCCAGCGATGGCTCCTCCTCCCGGCCGGGGCTGGTTGGCCTCTCCCCTTGGCCTGCCTTCATCCCTGTGCACACTTCCCGCTGCCTGCAGCCTTGTGACGGTCCCTGCAAGGCCCGAAGTGTGAGCGGCCTCGTCTGGGACTGATCAATGCCCCTGGCACTTCCTTCCAAAACCCCAGGAAAAACAATTAAAAACCCGATCGATCCGGCAGGCAGCTTTGAATATGCATAAGTGCACACTTGACCTTCAGTGGTCAGGCCAACTTCCACCCCAGCTGCTTAGCTAGTTTGCTCAGGTATTGCTGCTGTACCGAATGACCTTGATTAGGAAAGCAAAATGTGATGCAAAGATGGGCCCGGTGCTGATCCCAGGGCCCTCACTGCTGACACTGCTTCTGTGGGGCTGGGGGAGGTGGGCTGGGGTTGGCACCGGCACCCCGCTGTCAGGAGCTCTCCAGACCTGTCACCCTGGCTTTCTGGGGATTCCACCAGCATCCCACTGTTCCCTGTTGGGTGCTCCTGGCCAGTGACCAAGGGATGTGTTTGGCCCAGGAAGGCAGCCCTCAAGAAGGCTCAGAGCCTGCCTTGTCCCAGTGCTGGGACAGCCCTGCTCCCTTCCAGCCTCGTGCATCCTCCCTCCCAAGCATACCTTTCCCAAGGATGCTCCCCACTGCCAGCAACCCCGGACCTGGATCCACTGGTGCTGAGCGTGGGGACCTTGCTGTGCTGCTGTGCCTGGGCTTGCTCTTTGGGACGGAGCCCAGGAGAGGGAGCCACACGCAGAGCCGCTGTCACCCAGGGCCACCCAGCAGGTGGGTGGCAGGGTCCCATTCTGTCCCACCTGCCCTGCAGCCAGCCAGCCTGCATCCTGGCGGCAGCGATGGAGGTACCAGCGCATGTTTGTTGAATGCAAAGGAAACCCTCCCCATTGTGTACACAAAGTGTAATTTCAGTGAATTATGCACAGACTTAATTAGGAGTTTTAATTGCTAATCATCTCCCAACAGGATTAGCAATGCTGTCTATTAATTATCTGCGGAGCCCTCTGTTTTGCTAAGGCAGGAGTAACAAAGCAGCATGAATGGTTGCGTAGGCCAGTAATAAATTAACTCCCCGAGCCCCACAGCTCTCAGCGGGCTGCTGGCGGCGGGGGCTGCGAAGGGACCATCCCTGCCCGCCCTGGGCAGAGCAGCGGGGCGCGGAGGCAGCAAGTCCCCCTGGCACCTGGCAGGCAGGTGGGTGGTGGGCTGGCAGAGGGGACCACATAGCTCTGCTCATACAGTTCGTCCCCATTCCCCCTGCGAGACAGTGTCTCCCCCGGCGTTCCCAGCCCACAGAGGGTGTCGGCAATGCTCCTCTGTGCTGTGGCTGCATTTAGCGATGATCCCCGCTGCAGGAGGGAGATAGGGGCTGCTGGATTGACCTGATCTCATCTGGGGACAATGGCCCTCACGGCAGCAGAGATAGCGCCGGCGTGAGCGACGCTAAGCCCACGCACCCTTCTTACTGCTCACAATGCGGCGCTGAGCTTAATTCCTCCAGATGAAGAAGATACGTGGCTGTCAGGCTGTTAGTACAGCGTGTGTGTGACACGGAGGCCTGGCTGCTTGCACGCTGGCGTTTTCCAGTGGGTTTTTGTGCTGCTCAGGGTTCCTGGCTGTCTCCCCCCTGTGGGAGCCCTGCCAGGGGACATGGTGAGGATGAAGCAGAGTCCCTCCAGGCAGGCTGGATGGGGTGAGCAGTGCTGGCTCCTGGTGATGGAGAGGTCCAAGGCAACTGAGTTCTGGGGGTGGAACGGAGATGGGAGGCTGGGAGGGCTGCGCTTGGCAGAGGGAAAGGGGGCTGCCAGCCAGGCCAGCCTGGGCACAAGCACTCCATTCCAAACCCCCTGACTCCTGCTGCCAACTCCATCTTTGGTGAGGCAGGAATGGGGAAATGGTGTTGGAGCAACCCAGGCACATACAGGATGAGCTCACAGCCCCCGTCTTGCCCCAGTGTGGCAAAGGTGACCTCCAGTGATGCTGTCCTGGTAAATGCCCAGCAAATCTCATGAGGGTTGTCACCCATACATGGACATGCCTTGGACATCTCTCCTTTGAGGAGCATCAGATGGGACAGGCCAGCGTGAGTGTGCTTTGTGCAGGCAGTTCCAGGAGAGCTGCTGTGAGGGCGATGTGTGGATGGGTCTGCATGGCACATGGAGCGCAGACCCACGCCTGTCCCTGGAGCAGCCAGGCCTGGGCAAGTACAAAACGTGTGTGTGCTGTGCACCAGTCTGACCCTCTGCTTCTCTCTTCCAGGCGTACAGCTTTGCCATGGGGAGTTGGCCAAAGAACGGGCTCTTAGACATGAACAAAGGACTGAACCTACAGCACATAGGGAGGCCTCACAGCGGGATAGGTGAGTGCTGCCGCCCCGTGCTCTTCCCATGTCTGTGGCTACTGCTCCAGGTGCCACCACAAGATGTGCCTCAGCTCTGAGAGCTGGTCCAGGCTGGGGTGCTGAGAGCCAAAGATCTGCGAGATCTCCAGCTGGTAGAAGGATTGAAGATACATCAGGGAAAGATTGGCACACGGGATGAGCTCTTGGTCTCTGGCACATCCCAGCGTGGCAAACACACCTGCCTATCCCTCTAGCCAGAGAGCTGTTCCCTTCCTTGGCCGCTCTGGCAGTGCTCAGGCTGAGGATGGATGCGGGCAGCACCAGGGCTCACACAGTGCCTGGAGCGCAGGGCAGGACTCCCCAGGCTGTGCAGTACGGTCTCCCTGTCCGGCCAGTCCTCCAGCTGTTCTGGATGCTGCATCTTTCCTGGAGCGGAGGCTCTAATAGGCAGTGCAGCTTTAGGAGCTGGTTGGAAACATGCTGCAGAGTGAAGATGTGTGGCCCCAGCTGGAGAACTAAATCATTGCCCCATTTGCTCACACGTGTGATGAATTTCATGGCTCTGCAGCCTGTTCCAAGAGACTACCATGCACAGTGGATCCATGTTTCTCCTAGCTCCTCTGCACAAGAGATCAAAGTGGTATGAGGAGGGAGACCTGGCCTGGAGCACTGAGGCCATATATCTGCCTGCCACTTAACACTGGGCACGCAGAGCTGGGGCAGCAGCAAGCTGCAGTACGGGCAGGAGCTCAGATTTACTGTGCTGTAGGCAGGGCTGTAAGGAAGGGCTGCTTTGCTCTTGCCTGGCTTGTTTCTCTGCGGGGCATTTGATCACATCTTGGATACCAGCGGCCAGGTGCTCCCCCTGCCTCCCATCCCTTCATCCATGGTGACTTGTGAGCATTAAAGTTTGCAAGGAGGTAAGATTTACTTGGAAAAGTCACCTGGTACCTGGGCCTTGAGAGGCTGTTTAATATTGTTTCAAGACTCTAACCATTAAACTCTCCAATCAATCCAAGTTAAGGAGATGAATTATTTAAAGCTCACCAGCTTTTAATTAGCAAGCTCCTTTTGAACTATGGATCTGGTTGCATTATTGACAGAGGTAGCATTAAAATTTGCTTCCTTGCCTGGGAGCAGATTTGCCTTGCTTGTGTGCCATGTTGGGAACATCACGGGGAGGGAGCAGGGACTGCAGGAGTTATGTGCATGCTCTGGCGACTTGGGTTTTTCCTAGGGTCTCCTGGGGGATGCAAGGTTGACTTGTGCCTTGTCTTTCTCCATTGGATTTATGGCAAGAGCTCTCTGTTGCTGTCATCTCTTGCTCTGACAAAGCATGCCCAGCTCTGGAGTATCATCTGTCTGCCAGTGGTTTCTGTCCATGTTTATATCAGTGCTGTTGTCTTGCACAGGTGTCTCTGGCTGTTCAGAGAGATGTTGGTCATGTCCCTCCCTGCTCCAGTCCTTTAGGAAGGTTTTGCTTCCTCATTTCTTCCAAGCTCCCTCCCATGGGGGAGCACTCCTGGCTCTCCCAGTACAGGCTGAGCCACAAGCAGAGTGCCCACAGAGAAGCAGCATGTCAGGGTTGAGCAGCCTTCCATCTTCCATCAGGGTCGAGTGCTTCCTTCTTGCAGCATTCCATCCCAGTGGCAAACTGCCTTTCACACTCCATTGGGAAGGGGGGTGATGTGGGTGCTGTGGAGGATGCCAGCAGTGTGACCATCTCCATCTCCCTGGCACTGCCGACGATGCATGTGTGCCCTGTGTTCTGTAGCCTGCTGGCTGCTCAATTTGGAATGGGTCCAGAGCAGCTCTGCCCCGAGTGTCTGTGATCCTCCTGCAGAAGCAGCGTGCTGGCACCATGTGCTGGTGGCTTCACCACAGGCTGAACCCCCAGGAGTGAGCTGGAGGCACAGCTCATTGCATGGCTTCTCCTGCTGGCCAACTTCAGAGCCTTAGACACAGCTGCTGCCCACAGTGTCAGGGCTGCTGGCTCTAGGGCTTAGTAACCCAGTGTCCCTCTGGGGAGAAGGCTTGGGGTGAAGCTGGTGTCTGGAGACAAGCCTTGCCTGGCATTTTGCCAGGGCACTTGCCTCTGGGACTTTTATCCACATCATTTCCCAGCCTGCTGGCTTGTCACCTCCTAGTCATGGATCAGACATGGGCTCTAGTGACAGCCTGAGAGGTCCCCAGGCCAGGGGCTGAGGAGGGGCTGCTCACTGCAAAGCTGTGCTGCGCTGGCTTCCTTGGGTCCAGCTTTGCTGCCTTGTCCTGGAGCGAGTGTCAGTCCTCTGCAGCCAAGTCCTTCTGTATCAGCCACTGGGCCTGGGCAGTCATCCCAACCTCTGACTCACCGTGTGACCTGAGCACTCCTCACCACTCTCCTCCATGCTCCCAACTGGAGCCATCCCTTTTCCTGCCCAGGGCTGCCCTGCCCTCCCTGGCTGTAAGGAGCCTTGCTCCTGACACAGCCCTGCCCACCCAGCCGAATAAATGCCCCTTCTGGAGGCCTGCTGCTGGAGAGGAGAGCAGAGAACAGCTCAGCACACTGCCTGCCCACCTGGCACTGTTTGTGATGAGACAGGACTGCTTGTGGCTCTGGGGATGCTCCCATGTGGACTACAGCCTCCCGTCTCTTCTGCAGCTGGTCCCAGAGTGCAGCAATGTCAAGGGAAGTTGGGGAGCTGAGAGAGTGGTCCCCAGGGCTGCCCGAGATGGATGTAAGCAGGGTCAGCCCCCAACTCCCACAGCCCTCGTGGCTTGCTGGTGTCCACAAGTCTGGAAACCAAAGAGGAACAAGGAGGGAGCAGCAGGCAGTGTGCTTGCCAGCCACAGAGGTTTCACCAGGAGCATGGCGTGCACGACAGCCTCCACACAGCCCCTTTCTCCACAGCGTGGGGACCAGTCCGGGGGGATGCAGGCAGTCCTGTGAAGCCTCAGCTCGTTTATGCAGGGATGTACAAGGAGGATGCTTCCCTTCAAACCTGACAGAAAAATTGCAGTGGATGGCCACTTGCTTTTGCAAACAATTTGTGAGGAATTTTGCCGTCTCGCCTGATGGGTGGTGCATTGCCTTGTTTTCAAATCACGCTCAGAGTCACTGTCTCAGCAGGTAGCTGCTCCAAATCCTTGCATATGGCACGCTTTGGGACCAGTCCCACTCCATGCTACATGTCCTCTCCTTTAACTTGTTCCAACTCCAGGGAGTTCAGAGTGCTTGACATGCTGCAGGGCCAGGGCTGGATGGGATTCTGGATGGGAGTCCCACCTTTAGTCACTGGTATGTGTGGGCAGGAAGGGCTCGTGCTGGAGCGTGGATGAGTCTCACCACATCCCTTGGGGACATATAGCTGTGCCAACAGCAAGTGACTGAACAGAGCACACATTCCAGCTTTCAGCATCGGGTTTCTTCTGAGGAACAAGTGAGCAGTGCATCTTGTTGTGGGGTTAGAACAGTGGTTTGTGTCACCAAAATGTATTTGCATACACTGCCGTGGGGTGAGACGGTTCTTTCACAGGAGGGAAAAGGCAACAGAAGGGGGAAAACATCAATATTTTAGCTTGTTGAGGAGTGCTGGGCAGAATAAAGAGGTTGGAAAGTCATGCTTCAGGGAGCAAGGTTGATAAAAATCCTTGGGAAATGAGAAAGGAGCAAATGGGGAGTGAACCCTGTTCTGTCATGCCTTTGCTTGGGTTGGTGCCTCAGCTCTAAGGACTCTCTCTGGGCTGAACGTGGCCCTGAGGACCAGGGAGCACTTTTCTTTTGCAGCTTCTGTCTCCCTCAAACACGGATTAAATGTGTGTCAGCTTCAGTGTGGGCTGTAGGATCTCGGGGTGAGGAACTGCATTTTACCTGGTGTCTTCCTGACCCTCAACAGAATGAATTTGGGCCTTGCCAAGAAGTTACTCATCTTACAGATGTGTGCATGTTCCAGCTCTTACAACATGTTTGAGGGGCTGCTTGCCAAAAATGAGCTGCAGCCTGTAACAGGGGTCTCAGCACTCACGCAGAGAGACCAGTGTTCACAGGCTGCGCACCAGTGGAGCTGGATTCTTGCGCTGGGGTCTCGCTGCTGAGTTTCAGAGACTGGTATAAATCAAAAGGATCAAAATGCCAGGCTTTAGTTGTGATTCAAATCAGCCAGCAGATCACATGGGTTCAGCAATTGATTTTCTTCTATTTTTGCCTTTTTTTTCCTCACCCATTTCCCTGAAATAAGCTCATGTTTTTCTGACGAGCACCTCTCAGCCCAAGTGCAGCTCTCCTTACCACAGCCCAACTGTTACGTCTGGTTATTCTTCTGTTCATCAACCCCCCTGTATATGCTGCCATTTATTGGGATGGATTCTGTAACATAATACACCTTTACCCATCGTTTTTCGATATTGGCTACATTAGAAACACAGTGAATTCCTATTTGTTCTTAAAGAGGTGGTGATCAAATTATTACTCGTGATCTGAGTTGTGACACTCTCAGATAAAAAATTGGAGTGCCATGTTAAAGTACCCCAGTGGTAGTTTGGTTTGGTTTTATTAGTAAAAATATACTCGGTGTAGAAGGACAAGTAAATTCAGAATAGGTTTTAGTTAAAACCACCTGGTCTGTGAAGGCAAAGTAAGAAGTGATTGGTGAGTCTTTCTGCAAAGTGCCGTTTCGAGATTTTAGGATTAGCACATCTCATCCTGTCCCACCGTAGTTCGTTGGTTTGTCTCCCTGAGCATGGAGAAGATAAAGGCAGGTCTTCTCTTTGGTTTGGGGTTTTTAGTCGTTTGTTGTTTTGCCGCTCTGAAGGAGCCACTTACTGAACTGAAAATACACTGAAAAAGGTTAAAAGTTTCCAAATCTGGAGAACCAGCTGCTGCTGGGGAATTTTGTTTGTCGTTTGTCAGCTCTGCTTTCACCTCCAGTACACTGCCTGTCCTTAAACAGGATGTTACCCTTGCTACTGGTCTTTTTTGAATCTAATTGAATTTAGTAGAATCTCTAAAGTTTAGCACACAGATTATTGTGACTTTAGATTTAGTTCTAAGTGCCTGGTTTTCAGATTTTTCTCTCTTTTATGGGGGGAAGAGGGTAGCCATACTGCTGTGTCTCTTGCTAACAAACCTGCAGTGCCCACCCAGGCGACCAGGAGATCTGGTCCCATCGTATCTTGATTCAGTGATACCTGCTGAATAGTCTCCAAGGCTGTTGAGTTTTGATTCCAGCTTTTCGAGGCTTCAGTTTTGACATGATGCCCTTGCTGAGCTGTTTTACACTGACTGGTGTAATGCCCAAAGCCCTGAGGCTTCACACGGGGCTTCACCATCTTCCCTGTGCCCACGGTGGCCCCGGCCAGGGCTGTGCCGTGCTCTCCCCATGGGGATCACCACTGTGCCAAATGGAAAAGCCTTACCTGCCTGGGCAGGTCAGTACCCATGCAGTGAGCAACCCAGCAAGCCACCATGCCTTCCCAGCTCCATCTCTCCCTTTTCATTTACTGATTGGAAATCTCAGAAGGTTAGGGTGTGATATTGTTCCTGATCCAGAGCATTAATTAGGCCTCGGAAAGAAGAAGAGGAATTGCGTGTTTTTAACAGTGAGGTTAATGGGATGCTCGCAGAGTAGACAGTTTTAATGAGCTTCAACTCGATGTGCAGTGAGTTTACTCTTTGTGTTAAAAGGGTCACACTGCAGTAGTTTGATGTGGATTGTCTCCTGGCCCCCAGTGTCATAGGTGAGCGTCTGTCAGAGTCCAGTCAGAGCGCATTTACTTAGTGACACGATTCTAATTAACTACCGTGAGCTGCCACCGCCGCGGGGAGCCGGGCCAGCGCCTGCCGGGGTGCCTCCTGCCCAACAGAGCCATCCCTCTCTCCCCACGCTGCTCTGCCTGCTCGTGTCCCGGCAGCGCCGGGCTGCTCTCCCCACTGACATTGAAGGAGAGGGCAGCGAGGGCCGCGCTCGCTAAGAGCGGTGGCAGGCGTCGGGCCACCCGCCATAATGGCTGCCTTTGGCTGTCAGCGCCTGCTCTCCCCCCAGGAGCTCAACGGGGGCTGATGAGGCTTCTCCTCGCCCTGCGAGGTGCTGGGATCTTGAGATCCTGGCAGCTTCCAGTCCTGGGAGCTTGCTGGCTTTATTTCAGCCTACTCTTGTTCTTCCCTGCTTTCCTATCCCTTCTTTTGTTTTCCTGGCTCCCCCAAGGGTGTGGGGAAGCCTGCAGCCCCCCCCAGCATCTGCAGGATCCCTGGTCACCCTCAGTGCCCACCTCCCTCCTCTGCATGGGACAGGGGATACAAGGACATATGGACCACATTTTGTGAAACTCCCCTGGGTTTTACTGACCACTTTCCATCCCAGCCCAAGTGGCCCCGGCTTGCAGAACCGTCCCACCCTCCCAGGGGATGGGAGAAGCCTTGGAACCCCCCCGTGCTCACCGGGACCAGGCAAACCCCATTCTTGTGCTCTTTTTGGTGGCATCCAGCCGGTGCCATGTCCAGGGCCATGGGGCTGCCTGGGGGACGCTGCCCCGCATATGGCGGCCCCAGCCCAAGGCAGAAGGGCAAAGACTCCCCGTTAAATAATTAAAAGAGACTTAAGTAAAAATCAACAGAAATGTCATCAAATGAGCAGTGTCATTTTGAATTAGCGCTTGTAAAGGTCAGGCGGATCCGGAACAGGTGGAGCGGCTGCGCGCCGGGTGTCGCGGCCAGGCAGCACATCCCGGCAGCGGGTGCAGGGTGCAGCGCCCAGCCCGGCTGCACCGCGGCACCCGCTGGGGCCGGGCGGCAGGTGGGTGGCAAGGGGTCCCACCGCAGGCACCGGGCCCGCGTCCCCGAGGAGGGGTGGGAAGGGGAGGCCGGCCCGAGCGGCCGGGGAGAGAACACACGTCTGTCAGAGTCCAGTCAGAGCACATTAACGCGGTGACATGATTCTAATTAACTACCGTGAGAGGTGTCACAGCTGGAAAAGCAGTGAGCGGAGACAAGCTTTTAAAAAAAGAAAAAAGCAATGTGACAGTCTTTTTTTTTTTTTCCTCTTTCTTTTTCTTTTCTTTTTTTTTTCTTTTTTTCTTTTTTTTTCTTTTTTTTTTTTTTTTTTTACTCTTGTGTGCTCTCTCCCCTCCATGTGGGAGTGGATCTAAAGATAATTAGGATGTCTGGCTGCCTGGGAACCTGAGCCGGGGCTCTTTTGCTTTCAGTCATTTAAGTTTTCGACATCTCTCTGAAGGGACTTGGTGGCGCAGTGGATTACTGCGCGCCAGAGTGACAGAACACTCTTCTAATCGTAAACCCTTTTTAGAAAGGATTCTGCTCTCCCTTTTTCCCCGGGAGCAGCAGGGGGTATGTTCTGATCACTGCAGCTCTGTTCCCATACACGCTACAATGGGAAACTCAAGGTCTTTCAGCTGTTTCCTGCAGTTAACAAAGGAGGCACAGAAGAAAGAAAGGAAGGATGATTGAGTGTTTGTGTTGACTGCACTCACCCCTCCATCCCACCCTGCTGAAAGTTGGTCGCTTGCCCGCTGGGTTAGGGGCGCACACGCGTTGGCTGGATCCCACTGCCTGCCGGGATGCGTGATGGGTTCACACCTTGTCCCTCACCTGAATGCTCATGGTCTCTGGAGAGAGCTGCCTTTGGAGGGGAGGGTGAGACGGGCTGTGGGGCTTCAGCTGCCTGAGAAGAGTCGAGGTGCCACTGTGCGCTCCCTCCAGCCCAGGGGCTGGCAGCGATGGTGCCCACTCGCTTGGGATGTGCAGAAGGTAGGCGTGAGCCCTTTGCCCTTGGCTGGAAGCAGTTATGTTTGCAGCACTGGTGTCAGGCTGAAGATTTAAGAGGGATTTCTGGATTATCTGCTGTTTGCCATGCTGTGATGTCTGGGAGGCCCAGCTGCAGATTGGCACGGGACCATCTTCAGCCTCAGACCTGGCTGAGCCCAGCAGGACAGCGCTGCTGTCATCCTGGGGCCACCCATTTGCATGATTGCTGCTGTACCCTCCTTCCTTTGGCTTCTGGTTTTAGGCTTTCCCCAGACTCATCCCACCAGTGGAGGGGACTGTCTCCCTTGGTAAGAAGAGCAGATCTGCTGTGCCTCCCTCCCAAGCCGGTTGTGATCTGCAACTCAACACCTGGCTGGGTTCCTTTCCCCAGTGACAGATGAAAAAACTCTTAAACATGTTTTTCCTATCACTCTTGCTCCTGTTGTGAGCATACTGGGAGCACAAGTAGAGGCTGATGGTTTGTATTATGTGTGCTCTGTATTAACAATCAGCCAGTCCCAATCCCAGGAACGTGCAGATGTGAACTGCTCTGTACTACAGAGATCCTTGCATTGCTTTGGACCCATCCCACTGCTGGCTATTTGTCCAGAACTGTGGCTGAGCCTTCCAAATACCCCCCCCCTTCCCTGAATCAGCCTTTGTACTGACCAAGCCCTGGCCCATGTTGTGTTGGGTGGGTGAAACATGTTTGCTGGCACTTGCCCTGCAGCCCTTGTGAAAAGCAGCACCTCCCCTGCACTGTGATGCATCCTCCAGCGCAGCGAGGTAGATGTTAGGTGAGAGGCCCTGGAAGATCATTAACTTTCTAGAGAGCTTTTCCTGTAGAAAGTAGCGGTGTAAAACACCGAGTGACATTTTGATTTCCCTGTGGAATCTTTTGGTGCCTTGGTGTCTCTGTGATGTGTCCCAGACAAGGCTAAATGGTAGTGTGTCTTCCCTTACCTGTGAGGGGGGAGAGGTTTTCCTGTTAATGAACATAAGCATCTCAATTAAGAGCACAGATTGCCTGCCCTGCTCTGCACTGAACCCCAGTGGAAGGTGTCTTTTAACCTCATGCTGTCCTGCCACAGCCACGCGTCCCCAAACCTGCCCTTCTGCGCCTGCGTTCCGGGAATTCTGAGGATGCTGCTGTCCCTCTGGGGTCAGCCCTTGTCTCTGGCCTCCCTGGGCAGCGTGGGGCTGTGAGGACCATGGTTCCCCTCTGCAAGGAGGAGAGGCTGCTGACCAAGTTTTACTGGAGATCTGCCTTTAACGAGAGCGGTGGCAGGTACGGAGCAAAGGCTGTGTCAGCGAGGGATGCCAGGTTTAACGCTGCCCGCTTCACCTAATGAGGAACGATTGTGAGGTGCAGGAGGGGAAGGGGTAGCAGCCAGCCAGAGAGACTCCACCACAATTTAACAAGTTTCCATTCCCCTGAGTTCCCTGACAAGACCCCCCTCTAAGTCTGTACAGGAATTCATAAGAATAGGATAATTAGGATGTTTCAAAGCTGCGACCCTCAGAGGAGTCCTTGGATTAATCTGTTTTTTCCCTTAAAGACATCTGTAACTACAATCTTTGTTTCTCTCCTCTTCTTCCCCCCCCTCCCCTTCTTTCCCCCCCCCTTGTCTGTCTCTGTATCTCCTGTCAAACCGTTGCAGACGTAAATGACAAAGAAATCAGAAAGAGAGATCAATGCAGTCCAAATTAGCACTTGGAGATAGACTGTGCTGGAGATGTCAGAGCCTGACCCCAGTTGATCTGCCAGCCTCCGCCGGTGATATTATGCAAATTGCATCCATCTGGCAGAGCCCAGCGAAGGACTAATGGGGCAGGGAGGGGGCTGTGGCCGGGCGCCTTTGGGAAGGGGACAGAGCTGGGGGTCTTTGGGGAGGAGGTGGGGGGGGGTGTCCGTGATCAGCAGCGGAGATAAGGTACTGCATTGGCTCCGTTTGCGCTCCTGGGCGGATTAAATCCCAAACTCCAGATAAGAGATAACCAAACTTCATTTCGCTTTTTATTCTATTCCTTATTGCTACCCCCACACAGCCTCGTACCAAAAAGAAGGGGGGAAGTGGGGGGAAGGAAAAAAAAAAGATGGTTCTTGGTGCTCTTGTTTCCTGCACGTCATTACCACTGATGGCAGTTTGAGGGGAGAGACAAAGTCAGGGAAAGAAAGCAGAAAAAAAAAGAGCTAGCTGCTTAAAAGACTGCTGTAATAGGAGCATGGATAATAGAAATCTCAAATTACGGTGATCGCCTTGTTAAGAAGTTTGAAAATACGGCCAGATTGTCTTTAATGAGAGAAATATGGCTGTTAGTTAGTGAAGGAGGAGGGAATGGACCTTGTTTCAAGATCTGTAGCTCGCCCATCAAAGAGGCACCGGCTGTTTCATTTCAAAATCCTGCTCCTCTGCCTGATATTAAAAATAGTTGTTAAAGGCTTTGACTAGCAAGACGATTCTCTTTGGCTTCCTACTCTCTCTCCACCTCCCCTGAAAGACTTCACTAACAGAGAACTTCTGCTTTAAAAAACGGCCAAAGAAAGAAAGAAAGAAAGGAAAGAAAAGTTTTGGGCTGCAGGGTGATGGTGCTCCTGGCATCCCAGGCTGCCCAGAGGGTCCCAGACCGAGCACCACCAGCACTGTGTCTGTCCCTGCTGTGGCAGAGGGGAGCTCCCTCCATGCCATTCATCCACTGTTCTGGGATGAGCTCTGCGATGTGGTACCATTGCCATTCTCCTCCTGGAAGCCCTGCCCTAGGCACAGGGAGGTAAGGCTTTTTTGGCACCTGGACCCCCATTAAGCGCTTCAGTGCTGCCTTCCTGTGCTCTCCTTGATGCCTGGGGAAGCTGTGCTGGACCAGGGCTGAGGCTGTGGAGAAGGGCTCTGACAGATGCCAGGTATGGCAGCTGCCCGCTGCCCCCACCTCTTGTTAAGAGCTAAGGGGCACCTCTGTGCTGTTAGGCTCTGACCCGTAACTCCTGCCTCGTCGCCACGCTGACAGTCCCCTCTTCATTCTCCCCTGAACTCAAAGGATCACATTAATTGGTTTAAGGATCGCTGCCCCGTGTCCTGAGCGGCCTGTTTAAGATAACGAACTTGGAGTGTGTTAACGGCTGGTCTAACTCAGCAGAGGATGCAGGGACGAGGCCTGGATGGGAAGGTACTGCTGGGTGGGGAAGATGGGCACCCACGTATCGAAAATCTGCCCGGTGCTGTGGTTTTCCTTGTCCTTACACAAACCACTTTAATTCCCCCTCTCCCAAGTTGCTAACATTGAAATCCCAGGGGAATGGGCTCTGCTAGGAGGGGAGGGCAGTGTCAGCCCAACTGCTGCTGTTTCCAGTGTGGCCTTGCTCACTTTATGGGTCTGCAGTGGGGTTAGAGGGGATCTTCTCTCCTCTTCATCCTCCACAGCATGAGGTTCTTCCCAGAGCCTCAGCCGCCACTACACAAGCTGCCATTAACCACTTGAGCTCTGCCTTGTTCCTTGTCCTGCAGCAGAGCCCCAGCAGTCCTGCTCCAGCTTGGAAGTTGGGTTCTTCAAACCTGGCAAGAGCCCGAACAGCTCCTCCCAGCTTGGGCCCCGAGCTGGGTGCTGCTGGTTTGCAGGACCTGTGGGTTCCAGTGCTGCCATGTCTGTTCCGCATGCTATGGGGTCTCTGAGGGCATGGCATAAAGCTCACAAGTTCCTATCAGTTCTTTGGCCAGGCAGTGGCCCAAGAGATGCAGTGGGGCTGTGCCGGGTGGGCTGCAGGAGTGTCCTGCCTTATCCCACCCTGCCACCCCAGCAGCGCTGAGCTGAGCTTTAACCATGGAAAACCCCCCTACCCCGTGATGTGGAGCAGCCCCCCAGTGACAGAGGGCACCCAGCAGCCCTGGGTAAGTCTCCATGCCATAGTTAGCCTTGCTGTTAATTGTGTGCAGGCCTGTAATGTGGGGGGGGGGCAGCAACCTTCCAGCCGGGGGCCTGTCTCTGTGCAAACCTTCCTGCGGCGCCCCAGCTCTGCATCGCCCCTTGCCAGCCCTGCGGCGGCAGGTACGGGTGCTGGTGCTGCTGGCTGCCTGAGTGTGCTGAGGCACACACTTCCCCTTGCCTGCCACCGCCTCGGGAGCCTTCCCTGGGGGCTCTGCATGTGGGGTGGGCTCGCAGCGGGTGGGACCCCCCAGCCCCTTGCCCTGTGGCAGGCACAGCAGCAGCATGAAGCTGGTACCTGCTCTTGACCACAGCTCCCTGGGGCCAGCTGCCCGGTGCCGGGGGTACCGGCGCCAGGACCCCTCTCCCCTCTCCAGTCCTGTGTGTTTCCAACCAAAACCCAGCAGTTGGCTTTGCTCGTGTGCCAGGGGGGCTTGGAGCTTGGTGGCTGGGCCATCTCCAGCACCCACAAAGCCCCCTGCTAGTGTGCTCCCCCTCCAGAAGTACATGTATAACAGCTGAGAGAGGCAGAGAGGGAGAGAAAGGGAGAGAAAACAGCTTTGCCTCCGCGCTCCCATCCAGAGCAGTCTCCTAATGAGAAGAATATGGCTGCTAGTTAGCAGAGGGGTGTGTCCTGTAGGCTAAAATGAGATAGTTACACTGCACTGATTGAAGGTTGAGGTTAGAGGGCAGCACAATTATGTTCAGGAGATTCAAGGGCTCTGTTTGATGCGGCAGTTCTAAGCTCCCAGCCAGTGTCAGTAGTTTAGCTCAGGGTTTCTTTTTTTTTTGTGGGCTAAAGACAGGAAGGATAAAAACTATGGGAATGAGTTGTTACTATTATTATAAAGTGGTGTGAGTTTTTGGTGAGGGTTTTTTTTTTTTAACCACCAGTTCACCCCCCCTTTTGCTTAACTGTTTCCTGATCATTATTTTTTTAAGCTGCTCAGGGGGAAGAAGAGAGCATCCCCTTCCCCCCGGAGAGCAGCTCTGAATTTGCTCCCAGATGGGGAAGGTGATTTTTGTGTGTGTGTGTGTGTGTCCATCCGGGATTCAGTCTCAGTTCTCTGACTTCGGATCAGGAAAGCAATTAGCAGTTCAAATTATGCCAAGGCCAAATTCTTTGTCTCAGAATCGCGGGTTAAGAGTTGCAAAAGAACCTTAATTGCCTGGTGCTGAACTAGGTGTTTTTCTCTGTGAGCATTCCCAGTGCTTAGGGCTGTTTATGGGGGAGTCTCTGGTGTTTCAGAAGCCCTGCAGCAGTGCTGCCTTTTCCCAGAGCCTGTGGGAGCGTCCAGGCACCACACCAGTGCCCCCAGCCTCCAGCATCTCTCCTACCAGCCAGCTTTGCTGCTTTGTGGGCAACCTTGTGTCCTGTCGTCCATCCCCTGACAATCCTGTCACCCTTCTCCACTGCCCTGTCCGCTACCCCATCAGTAGCTCTGGGTGCAGCCTGCCTGCACCCTCCCTGCTGCCCACACCCTCCAGCCCCCCCACGCCGAGGGATGAATGAAGGGGTGCCCGCCCCCGTCCTCTCCTCTCTGCTCCCCAGGCAGGGCCCGTCTCCCCAGTCTCATTTGTGTCCCAGGCCCAGGCTTTGCGCTGCCTCTTGGTCCGAGTGACAGCCTGGTTTATTTACTCTAATGGCTCTCAGTTCTAAATGTTAATTCCTCCCTCAAGAGAATGTCTTTTCAGGATGAGTTGCCCATCAGCAGGGCTGGGGAGATGCTGTGCAGAGCCAGGCGATAACCTGATGGGCAAGAGCCCAGCAGGTGCAGGGAGCCTTGATGCCCAGGGAACACTTCGGTCCCTCCTGCCACAGTGTCTGGGCTGTCTTGGGGACACTGTGTCAGCAGGCAGGGTCCACCAGGATGGATGCATCCCAAGCGTCGCAGCTCGTCCCGGTGCAGCCTGTTTGGCGCAGTGCTGCGCGCTGCAGCCACGGCTCCCCGTCATCACGGCTGCAATTAGGGGGTGATGGATTGTCCTCGGGCCAGGGTCTCGGTACAGCCCCCCCAAAGGGGATGTGGCACACATGGAGGTGGGCAGCAGCCCGCTGGGCTGCCACTGTTGAACAACAATTTCTAATCTTGATTGGAGAGGAGGGCGGTGGGCTGGGGGCGGGGAGGAATCAGAGATAAATGTTAGCTCATTTCTTAAGTAATTAGTTACCTCCTCATCCCCATGTTGTAATTGTGAACAAGCTGTAATGTTTAATTAGTGTGTAAATGAAACCCCAATTTCATAATGGCTGCAGTGACAGCGCTAAGTGAGACAGGCACAGAAGGGGCCGCATTGTTTCAGCGGGAGATGAAGCTGTCGCCCAGCAAGCCGAGCGTCTCTGGGAGAAAATGGAAATGATAAACGAAGTGAGGCTAATTAGCAAAATCATACAGGCCCCACTGATGGTTCTCATCAAGGGGAGGTAATGAAGCGGGCGGGCCAAGCTGAGGAGGGATTAATTGGAGGCGATTCCTGCACATACAGACGCTGTAGAGCAGCCAACACGGGGATGCAAACTTTCCTGCTTTGCTTCTCTTGCCCTTCCCCAGGACCCAGGCGTGGGGAGAACCTGTGGGGAGCAGGGAACAGCCCTGGGAGCTGGTCCTGGAGCAAGCAGGATGGTAGTCCAGTGATGCTCCCTGCATGGGGGTATCTGAGCAGAGGCACATGGGCATCCACCCCATGGAAAGCTTGGTGTGAGGGCTCTGAGATGTCAGAGAGCTGAGCCATTGCAGGGCTGGTTTACAGCCCGAGGAGGGTTATAACCCTCCCTTAGCTCCTTTTGTGCTCCTCCTCTTCTGCTCACTGCATTTTCAGCATAAGCATCTGGAGAGTAAATAAAGCACCTCTGCATGATGGGTGCTGGGGATGGGGTGAATCCCCCTGCATAGCCCCTGGGCAGGGGTCTCTGCAGCCCCAGTGCCAGTGGCAGCACGGTGTGAGAGCCGAGCCGGAGCTCACTGCAGCAGGGAACCCGGGGCATCATGGAGCTGAACTTTATCCTTTCAAGCTGTGTGAGAAATGCCAATTCTACAGCTGCTGGCACACAGCTCTGATCACTCTGCATTACTTACTGACATTTCGGGGAGCACGTGGAGCCCCGCTCCCGGTGATCTCAGCCCGAACTGCCCCATCCCCACAGTGGCTGGGGCCAGGCTGCCCCCATACCTGCTCTTTAACTGCTGCCAACTCACCCATGAGGCCCTGGTGAGGTCAGGAGCCAGCAAAAGCCTTGCCAAGCAGAAGAGAGGACAGCAGTACCTGCCGGTCTGGGCTTGCAGGTTGTTCCTAGCAGTGACAGCTCTGCATGTGGAGCTGTGGGACCACGAGCGGGTCTTTTCTGTGTCTCAGCCTCCTTTTCCGACAAAAACCCCAGCAGGGTGAGCTGTCTGCATGAGAAGTGCCAGTCTCTGGGATGCCCAGTGCCTACCCAGAGCCACTGCATCCCTCCCTGGTGGCACCTCCAAGCCCCCCCCACCACCACCTCCTCTCCTGCTGAGTAATGAGAGATTTCCCTGGGCCTCCGAGGGCTCTAAAGAGGGGCCGAGCAATATTATTTATTCAGTTGTTTACAGAAGCGTTTGATCGGGAATAGTTCTTCACTGCCAGCCTGTTGTGTATTATTCATTGCAATAATCTCTGCAGATTGTGATAAACTGTAACTGCGGCGGGGCAGCGCGTAGCGGGGCTGTGCTGCCACCGCCGCCTGCACCGGCCTCTAAAATATCGGCAGCTGCAATCATAAATCTCAATTTACAAGTGGGACTATTGCACGGGGAGTTATAGTTATACTAATGATTACTTCTCTGTCTTATTTTTCATGTTGCAACAGAGTAATAAATTTTTAAGAACAGCCTGGGCAAGGCGGGAGCGGAGCCTGCGCGTCCTCTCGCCACGCTGGCGGCAGAGAGCGGCGTTCCTGGTCTCCCGCGGGCATCTCGCTGGCAGGATGCCTGCCTTGCTTCTCAAGGAAGTGATGCAAAGATGGGGGGCTTTGTGTCCCCACAGCAGGCAGCAAGTCCCCGTGAGCACGGTGGGGCAGCAGGCTGGAGCATCACTTCAGGGTCAGTGCTGATATGTGCTGTCCTGGAGAAGAGACCTCAGCTCCCTGCCTCAGTTTCCCTGCTGGGAATGGGGGCTGAGGCTCTCCCTCTGATTCAAGCTAGTCTTTCTCAGTCAGACTCAGGAGATCCTGGGGCTGACAAGGTCCAGGGATGGGGATTTGATGACTGAGAGTGGAGATGATGTTTGAGGGGTGCTTCGTGTTCCTGTAGCTCACCACCGTCTTGGCATCGGGGCTTTCCCAGAGGTGGAATGGTGGGAGGTGCCTTTCTGCAGATGTCTCCACAGCATGGAAACAGGGTGACGGCTTGGCTGGTCCCTCCTGAAGGAAAGCCCTGTTTCCTGGGGGACAGCAAGGGTCAGCAGGGAAGGGTCTGGCTGGAGGAACCAAGACCCTGCTCCCATCTCTGATCAGCAGCTCACGAGCACTCAGTGGCATCGCTCCTGGAGGAGCCCCCGTGGGTCACCCCCAAAGAACAAGCCTCTTTGCCCAGAAGGCAGCAGTGGGACACGGGGTTCAGTGAGCATTTCCCGAGTGTTTATCACAGCTCCGAGGTCTG
The DNA here is from genome assembly GCF_964237585.1 of Gallinula chloropus. NCBI lineage: Eukaryota > Metazoa > Chordata > Aves > Gruiformes > Rallidae > Gallinula > Gallinula chloropus. The sequence goes on from NC_140091.1 coordinate 11,256,158, forward strand.
TGATGTGAGGGCTCTGATGGATGCCTCCATTCACAGACTTGACATTATGATGTACAGGGAGCCTAGAGACATATAGATTTTCAAAGTGGCCACTTTGAGCATAATTATAAATATCCAGCCTCTTTACATAGTGAATTGCAGCCAGGAAAAGAAGGGACCCGAGAGGGCTGAAATTCTGGCATCCAGCTTTCTTGAGAAAGGGGCCTCGGCAGAGGATACCCATTCATTTGAGGGTGCCAGGGAGGGGTGGACGTTAAAGGATGGTGCCTTTCCTGTCCCAGAACCTCCTGGAAACTCATCTCCCCTCTCTCCTCTGTGCTGGCAGTCTCTGGGGGACATCTCCTGGGCACTGTCTAGGACCGTCTCCACCCCTGCTTGGCCGCACCAGCCGGCTGCAGTCTGATTTTAACCGCTTCCGAGTGGCTGGATCCCTTCCAGATCACAGCACAGAGCAGCAGGGGTGTCAGGGAGCTGGGGGCAGGCACTCCCAGTCTCTGTGCTCAATCTGTGGACCCAGGGACACAACAATGGAGAGATCTTCTCCTGTCTCATGACCAGCTTGCCTTTGGAACATCCAGGCTCACACAGGGCTGGGTCTTGGCATGGAGGGACCGGTTTTCAGATGGGCAGAAGATCTCTCTGGTGGTGTGGGTGTTGGATGGAAACCTGGCAGCTGAGACCCAGGCACAGTCAGGAGCACTCCTGTGCGCTGCTCAGACAAAGGCAGTTGTGGTTTGGATGGTGTCAGAGCATCACTGCTTCCCTCTCCATGCCAGAGCTGGGGTGAACATGCCATGGGGAGGGTGGCTGTGTGGGCAGCGACGTGCCCATCCCTGTGCACAAGTGTATAGGCATCAGTGATTGCCTTCCCCAGCCTGGGACTGGGGCACACTGGAACATCACATGGAAAAACGAAGGGGATCTTTGAGGATTTGTGTTCTGTTTGTGAGCAGGGTCTGGAGGAGAGAAGGTCAAAGAAGAAAATTGGAGTTGAATTGAAATCAATGGCAGGCAGAGATTAAAGCGGTGCCCCAATTAACTGCAGCGAGCTGGGGGAGGGCTCTATCTCTCAAGGTTAGGACCCCCCAGCGGACCCCAGTTCTGCTCTGTTGAGATCTGAATGCCCAGGCCAACAGGGACCGTGGTCAGGGGTCTGGGATGAGGACATTGGGCCAAGGACTAGCTGGTGGGCAAGGGATGGAGTAGCCAGAGGCTGTGGATGGCAGCAGGAGGTCTAGGTGGTTTGGCATTGTGTTGAATTCCCCACTCCTTCCTTCTCTCCACATCTTGCCAGGTTCACTCTGCCTCCCCATCCCCATCCCAGCTCTTTGTCCTCGTTTCCTTGTCCCGATCCCTTCCCCCATTTCTCTGGTATCATTTCAGCTTCCACCAGCACCAACCCTACCAACTCCCCGTCACCATTTCCTCCTGCTTCTCCTGCCCCCAACTCAGCTCTTCTTGGCACAGGTGTTTCAACAGAGCAGTTTCCTCCCTCGTGCTTCCTGGGGAAGTCATCAACCGCCTGGAGAGCTGGGTCCCCTCTCCCCACACAGGTGCCTGGAGCCGGTGCCAGGGCTTTTGCAGCAGCTGGGAGCAGGGGCCTGGCCCAAGGCTGGGTCTCCATGCACCGGCAGCCACCTGGGGCCACAGGCAGGGTTGGCTTTGCCCAGGGTTGGTGAGATTCTGATGGGAAATCCAAAACCCTCTCTGGCCCCAAAATCACCTTCCCAGCAGACTAGGAGGCTTTGTTCCAAAACATCTGGGCACACACAAAAAAAAAACCCCAGCAACAGGTAGTTGGGATTTAAGGGAAATAACAGCATTTTTCATTCTTGTTGATGGCAGTGCATTAACCTTCCAGGCTGGAATTTCCTGGGGAAAAAAAAATCAGCTTGAGTCACACATCCAGCATGGAATATCTCAGCTGAATTGGTAAACTATGGGGAAATCAGGGTAGGGCATGTCAGAGCTCAGGGGAGCCACCAGCCCCTCTTTTTCCTTCACACACACACACACACACACACGCTCCTGGGGCAGAGGCAGCTGGGAACCCGTCTCCAGCAGCCCCCAGGCCCACAGGGATCAGGCTTTGCTTTCTCCAGCAGTCCTGTGCACTGCAGCATGTTGCACATCACCTAAGGAACATTAATTAACATTGCTGGAAGATCTTAGGGAAGGTGCAATTTGAATGATCTGGCACTGCAGTCATTCAGATGCCGAGTTAATTCAATCCTTGCACACAGTGCTCCTACAGATTGTTGGCTTTAAACAAACAGCAGTGACAGATTTGTTGCTGCGGAAATGTGGTCATTAAGTCGGGAGCGTGTGTTTGACCTGAAAGCGATTGAGTGATGGATGCAAGTCATTTTAAAGCTGCAGCAGCCAAAAGGATGCTCCTTTTGGAGAGCAGTCTTGCATCTGAGGAGTGTAAATAATTTAAACAAACAAGTGAAGTAAGGTGAAAGCACTACCGTTGGCTACTCTATTGTATTACAGTGCTAAATGCAGAGCGGGGCAGTGCTGCTGGCCCTGTGGCAGAGGAGAGAGCTCCTTTGCACGGTGCTGGCATAAGGTACGAGGAGGTGCCAGCTTTAGGGCTGTCCCCAGGGAAAAGAGGTACCATCTGAGCTTGTATTTAGAATTGCTTAATAGTCACTTGTGGGAGCTGCACATCCGTGGCTCTCCAAGTGCAGCCAGTGCCGTGGGATCCCCAAGGAATAGGGATTGTAGCAGCTGGGTGGAGGTCACCCTGATCTCCTGCAGTGTGGGGCTGTCCCCCTCTGTCCTCTGCTCTCATCACACCAAATGCACCCCGTATTCCCTTGGTTTCCAGTCGCCCAGGTCTGGCTTGTCTGGTCCAACAAGGATGCTTTGGGGACCCGAGAGCTCAGAACGCTGTTAGGCTGCTGCTCCTTGCCAGGCTTGCTCTGAGCCACCCTCTCACTGCTGTTGATGATCCTCTCCCCCACAAGCTGTGAGCTGGGAAGGAGCGTTAGACCTGCACCGGTCACGTTGCATGGGTCCCAGTAATGAGGCTGGTAGTTACTGTGCATTGGAAGCAGCCATTGCTTAAGCCTCAATATCTCAGGCATTTAATTTAATGGGGTTTTTTAAATACCAAAAGCAATTAAGTTCACATTGTGAGCTAATCGCCTACAAAATTTCATTTCAAAGATGCTCAGACTGTTTGTGAGAGAATTGCTGAAAGAAGACCCAAATATGCCTCCATATCTGTCTGTTTGTCCTTCTCTGCCTTCCCTCCTTCCCAGCCAGCATCAGGCAGACTTCTCAAAACACAACAGTCACCTTCTCAGCTTCCTGCTTTTCTTATGGGTTTCTCCATGGTGTGAATTTTAGATGTGTCAGTTAAAGCCCCCTGACTGTCAATGGTCACCCTGCTCCCCTGGTACTGTGGGAGTAAAATCGGGGGTTTAAGGGCTGGCTGATGGGCAAAAGCCAGATTGCCGCTGTCAGGGTCTGGGTGTGTGCACAGCTGGGTACCTGGGCCAAGGGGGTGGTGGGAGCCCTGTCCATAAACACATCTGTGCTGCTGTAAGTGTGGTTGTGAGTGATGCCTGAGCGGGGGCACCCAAACTCTCCATGAGCCTTTTCACTGTGGAGTGGTGTCCCGGGAGAGCTGTTGGCAGTCTGTGCACCCCATCCCTTAGCGCCTCGCCCTACGTGCCTGTCTGCCTGCTCCTCCTCTGGCCCCTCCAGCAGCCCCAGCCCATGGCATCCAGCTCCAGCAGCTCCAGCCCACAGCATTGGGCATAAGACAGCCCACAGCAGCTCCCGCAGGGACCAGCTTGCCTGTAGACTGCAGGGCTTTATCAGATGGGAGAAGAGCCGGAGGTCTTTGCCAGAGATTACTTGTTCTCCTAAACAGCCGTGTTACTGAATACGGAATAATCCCCCCCTCCACAGCCAGCCAGGGGGTTCGTTTCCTGCACTGCAGCTATCATATTAACACTCTCTCCTTAAAGCACCTTTGCTGGCTGGGCTGCCCACGTGCTGCCCGTGACCCTGCCGGCACAGTGGGCAGTGACACGCTCCTCACTGCTCCCCGGGCACTTTTTGGCCGAGCCACACGCTGCCGCCACATTTTGGAAGGCGGCGTTGCCTGCTCCGGACCCCCCTTGCTGTGCTCCCCAGCCAGAGTCCCTGGAGGTGATTTATGGAGTCCCGTGCGCGCCCGGTGAGTCCAGCTCTCTGCGTTTCAGGGAGATCCATCGCACGGGGAGGGGAGGTCACCGCGTTGCAGGTTTGCTAACCTTGCCCGCTTATTAAAAATGGTAAAAGCCTCCCTCAGGACTCATGAAGTATAGATCCAGAGAGCTCCATATGCTGTTCCCCTTAATGAGATGTCTGCCTGAAGAGCAATAGCCAAACACACCATCCAGTTCAGGGTCCCTATAGCTAGATGGCCTGGCTGTAAACAGAGCCGTCCGTCTTAATGGGCTATCGTGTAAAAACTTCTCCCAGTCAATAAATCAAAGAGGCTCCATTTATATCATGTGCTGCCTTCGCTATTAGGCTGCCTCTGGATGGCATGTTCTGATACAGAGCTCCCCAGGACCGCCAGGAGAGGCCACAGGCTCTAATGGGCATTTAATTTCGGCTTCCCCTTGCTGATACCCATGTGGAGCTCAGCTGCTGGAGCTCAGCAGGGGATCCCCTGTGGTTTGGGATGGCACAGCCATGCGGGAAAGGGCACCCGTGGACTAGGACCTGGCTGACATTATCTCTCCTGCCTTGCTGGGTGGGAGCCTCCGATATACAGGGGATTCTTGAGGAGCCACTGGGGACCAGAGCCCCCACCCGGGAAGGGGTGGATGGGCGCTGGCGTGCACCCCTGTTCATCCAGGAGCAGCAGCAGCAGCCTGGCACAGGTATTTATTTTTCATTCCCTCCCTTGTGCTGCTCGGATGCCACCGGAGGGAAGTTCCGCTCCAGCCACCATCCCAGGCAGAGATATTAGTCCTCATTACTAATTAAAGGAAGCAGGAGTAATTGACGGATGGTGGATGGCGGGGGAGCCAGTGTGATGAACGGCCCCTGTCCCCGTGCCGGGGACGCATGCTGAGTGCTACCTGTTAGCTACAAATAAACAAACCTGATAAATAATAAATAGTTTGAGAAGAGTGGCCGAGCATTATTTAAATTAATAGGGATTAGAGGGAGAGGCCTGAAAGAGCATTCCTCCAGATGAGCTATCCCTGGACGGGCAGGGACTCATTTGTTGCAGACTGGAGTAAACAAGGAGATGGGGAGGATTCATCACAGCAGGGCCTTGCGGTGCTGCTCGGGCTTGTAACGGCACGGCTGCTCTTTTCCCGGCCACCCCCGCGCCAGGGCTCTGCCGCCTCGCTGGTGTCACCGGCCTGCCGCACCTCCCATGCCAGGCTGGGGCATCCAGTGTGCTGGGAGAGCCGGGATGCTGCGGCAGAGCTGCATGGACGGAGCACATGGCTGCTTGACTCCAGCTCTGCCGCAGCAGCACGGCTGTCAGCAGGGTCCCACGCCACAACAGGGCACCCACAAGTGTCCCTGGACAGCATGCAGGGGCTGCCCACGCCCAGGCACCCACTGTCAGCCATGGTTTGGTCCTAGCTGCTGAATCCAGCTGCCAGGGGTCTCTTCTCACCCCCTGACATTTGGATAACCCCCCCGCCCCCGACCCTGCCTGCTCAGAGCTGGGAGGCTGGGGGTGTCAGAGGGAGGAGGGATGCCGGGGAAGGAGGGGGGAGAGGGGAAGGCGGGCGCTCTGCTCGCTATCACATCTACTCCATCTTATCGCCACGGTAATTTGATGATAAAAAATAATCCGAGGCTGGAAAGGAAACATGTGTAGTGGAGTAAAGATTGAATGTAGGTGGATTGTGCCCTGGGGCGGCGGCTGGGAGATAGAAGGAAATGTCCTTCTGTTTGACATACTGCCGAGACGCAGCCCCACGCCCCCCGCCTCGCTGAGCCCTGCCCGCGGCGCAGGGACCCCGCTGGCCCACGTGCCGTGTGGCGAGTGAGCAAGAGGATGCCTGCTGCGGCCACCCCTCAAACGCCTGCACCCCCTGTGGCCCCCGGCGCCCTGCGGGGTGCTGCCCCCGGCCTGGCTGCCCCATGGCTCGCTCCCAGCGCGCTTCTGATTTATTTTTTTTCCCCTTTGGTTATGCTTCACAACTCATTTTATCAGCTGTCAGTAGCCAAATGTCTTTTTTAAGGAGTGGGTTATAGCCACTAATGTACTGAATGCTATTGCACTGGCTGCAGTTAGTGTTCCACGGCTAAATTACTATAATTAATGTTCCACTAGAACTGTTTGTAACAGGCGAGCGGGAGCCCCGGGTCTGGGCTTCCACAGCCGCTGAATTATCTCTCCTCCCCGGAGAAAGCGCCTCTCGCAAGGGGAGGGCTGAGGTCAGCACCCGGACAGGCAGGCACGAGCCAAGCCGAGCTCTGGTGGGTGGGGGTCCCGGGAGTGTTCCCTGGGGCGCAGACCCCATTTCCCGCACGCACGGTGGGATGCTCCCAGCTGGGATGCACCATGGCACTGCCACGTCACCCGCGGTGCCAGGGCTGCGCTCGCCGTGCTTCCCGAGCTGAGTTACAAGGCTGAAGCACAGTGCCCGGCGAAAAGCAAAGACAGTTCCCCCGTGCTGGGCACAGCAGCTATGGCCATGGTGTGGTCCAATGGGGCAGAGCCTGTACCCAAAACCATCCCTGCCCCTCCCTGACCCCCCTGCAAGGCCAGAGCCACAGGGAGAAAAACCCCACCTGCTCTGCGGGCAGGGAGAGGCGCACACCCCTTGTTTCGCTAAATGCATCCGTTCAATACCTGCAACAAACAGATTAGCCGGGGCTTTATCAGGGACAAGAGAAGGGAGAGCAATGTGATAATGGTTTTCAGCAAATCCTCGGGCTGTCACAGATTAGAGCAGACGTGGCAGGAGCATTATCAGCCCTTTCCTCCTCTCCCCATCGCCTCCTGCTTTGTCTCCTCTCCCCATCGGATTTCTCCAGCCAATCTATCCCGGCGAGAGCCGGGCAGATACAAGAAGAAGTCGGTTTCCATCTGATCCACGATTGGTTTTTCCCGGCAGCCGATCCGTGTCACGGCATCGATCCGTGGGCCTCCCCCCTCCCCAGAGCTCGTCACCTTGCGTGTCTGGAGAGGAAGGTGGCAGGGGAGAGGGGGGTCGGAGGGGAGGACGCTTTAAACTTGCTGCGTGCCATTGATCCACAGGCAGGAGCGTGGCCGGGCTGGCCACGCCAGGCAGGAGGGGCACGAGCTGCCTGCCCTCATCAGAGGAGTTTAAATGGCTGTGACCTTCTCGTTAAAGGAGAGGAATGGCTTCAGAGGGCTGGCAGGAGGAGGGGAACGAGCCCCAGTCCCTGGGGAGGGTTGTCTGGGAGCTGCCCAGCTCTCCCCATCCTGACAAGGAACAATTTGGTGAGACTGGCATCAGGGCACCTGGAATCTTCCAGCAGCCCTCCTCTCTCAGGGGGACACCCACTGCACCCACATCCCCATTTCTGCTCCCCGGCTGGCTGTGCCACACCACAGTGCATCCCAGCACAAGCAGGGACCCCCATCCTGGCTCTGCAGCTTTCCAGAGCCTAGGCAGAGGTGCTGTCAGGTGGGAGCTGTTGCATTATGCCCGTGGGCTGGCAGCTTTCTCAAGAGGCCTGATGCTGCAGGGGTATCACTTTCTCCTCCTGGAGGTTGGGGACAAAGCTGCCCTTCCTCTCCGGATGGCTACGACAGTGCCTGCTGATAAAGCTGCTCACGGCACCGAGTGGCACCGGGCACAGGAGCTTGAGGCAGCTGGACATGCTCCAAGGCCGTTGCCAGCAGTGCTGTGCCAGGCAGGGTCCTGCATCCATGGGTTCAAGCTGGGAAGCCCTGGCATGACGGTCTGTGCCACCTGCCACCCCCCCCATACCCATCTGCCAGGCTCCTGCCAGGGCAGGGTTGTGGCAGCTCTGTCTCGGCTCACCCAAGGGACCGGGTGGGTGGGAGGGCAGGAGGGGATATAACAAGTAATGGCCCCAAGTGTGGAAACAGTGTTAATAAAGTGTATTTCACTTTTAATTTTGGCATATAATGTAATGATCTTTTTTAAGGCCCTATCATATTATCTGCATGACTAGATTATTGAGTCTTCATCATCTCCAGATAAATTTATGACCAGGATGATGCTTGGAATTTATTATCAGTCAATAGAGCTCAATACTGTAACAAGGCATGTAATAAGATATACATATTTAATGATCCGGAGTAAAACAGCCCCGCTAATGGGCAGGATGAGACGGAGGCTGGAGCGTTAATTTCCATCCCCATCCCCTTTCTGCAGCAGCCTGCACTGCTCAGATGGGACACTGCCCAGCACGGGCTGGGAGCAGGGACCAGCTCTGAGGGATGCAAGGGAACCCAGGCCTCATGCTGCTGTCAGCAGGACACACGTGGACCGGCCTTCCCTGCGGGCGACGTGCGGGTCTGTCTCACGTGTAGCACACGGGTGTCTGTGCCGTGGCTCTGCGGGTCTCTGGCATCCCTGGGTGGCTGGGTGTGCCTTGCATGAAGCCACCGCTCCAGCAGTCGTGCAGGAGGATGCTGGAGGATGCTGAAGGATGCAGCACCTCCAGGTGAGACCGTGCAGTGCTTTTCACATGCCGGAGACAGGCCTGAAATCCTGCCTCTGGGACAGCGCAGGGCTTTTCAGCTCTGCACAGGGAGCTGAGCCGGGGAGCCAGGGTGGATGGACAGACTCCATCCCGGGGAGCCGGGATGGACAGACAGACTCCATCCCGGGGAGCCAGGGTGGACAGACTCCATCCACAGCGTACAAGGGTGCATCTGGCCCAGCAAAGCCCTCAGTGGGGACGCAGTCGCGTGCAAGCTGCACTGGTGGTGCCACTGAGGCAGGGTCCCTTGTGCTCCCTCTCGCCCACTTGTGTCCCTGGCAGGACGGTGGCAGTGCCAGGGCAGCCACGCCACAGGGAGCAGGGCAGCTCTGCGTGCCAAATGCCCCAGCCCCATGTGCAGCTGCCCACAGACGGAGTGATGTTGAAAAGGGGCCCATCTCCCTCGCCAGGTTATATTTTGAGCTGCCCGCACTGATTTTTCCAGCCCTTTGGGATGTTATTAAATTAGTTTCCTAGGACTTTTAATAAGCACTTTTGATGCCTTTGAAGCGTGCGGCTTTGTGGGAAGATTACAGTCCCGCATCCATCTCGCTGGGAGAGAAACAATGGCAGCAGGGCTGGCGTTTGATCTCTCCTCCAGAAGGCGAGAGAGGGTTTGTGTGAGACAAAGAGGTGAGCTGCTGATTTGGAGCTAATGTTTAAAAATAGGTAGGTCTCCCTCCAAGATAAAGAGACCTGCCCTTCTCTGTGTAATCGCCTGCCTCTGCCTCGCTGGACCTGCAGAAACACAGCTCGCTTTATTTGAAGGCTTCGAGTGCGGCGCCGCGGTTTGATTCTGGGTCCTTTTAAAGCAATAACTAGGCCATCTGACCAAGCTTTAAAGAGCAGGAGAACTTTCCATTAGGACTCGCCACACACTCTCGGCGGCACTGGAATTGCATCCTTGCCTTTTATTTCCTTTCTCCGACATCTCATGTCACTCACAGGCAGGAGAAACTCAGCTTTACAGACTCTCTCATTTCTCCCTTGAAATTTCTCACTAATTAGGATCCCGATCCCAGTGATGGGACAGGGTGTCAGGAGCTGGATGCGGAGCAGAGCCCATGGCCTGGTGGTAGCAAGGGGCTTACAGGGCTTGAAATGTCCTGCAAAACCCCAGAGCAGGCCTTCTGCTGCCCTAAATACAGCCTCCATCAAAGCAGCGCATGACAGAGGGGGTACGAGAGGTGGGGACACCTGCACTAGTGCTGAGCCCCAGCAGGGAGGCAGACCCCATTGCCTCCTGTAGCACGGGGACCTCCTGGCCCCAGCGGCATCAGTCAGGGGCAGGGAGACAGCATCTCCCACATCTGTCCCCTCAGCTCCTGTGCAGCACAGCCAGAGCAGCCGTCCCTGCCATGCCAAGTGTCCTCATGCCCAGCCCTGGAGCTGGGTCTGGCAGGGACCATCAGGTGAGTTATGCCAGGAGCACCTGGCTCTGGCCAGCCATGCCTTTGTTGCGGTGAGAAAAGGCATCAGGGGAGCCGAATTCCCTTTATCTGTGGATAACTACCGCTGCCTTTAACAGCCTGGAATAAACTAGCCATAAATATCGTGATCATAAGTGCTTAGATATGGCAACTTTACACTGAACAGAGGTTTTAACCTTCCCTGCGGAGGATATCCAGCTCTACATCACTGGCTGTTGCCAACCAGCTGCACGGCCAGAGACAAACGCTCAGTAAGCTGTTCAGAGCAGCCACACCAGCCGCTGACCAGCTCTTAGCCCAGTCCAGCCCCAGTCCTTACCCCAGTTTTGGGGTAGGACCTCCCTTCCTCTCTCAGGGCCTGGCTGCTGCTGCCATGTATCTTGATGGAGAGGCCTCTGCCCTGTCCCATCCCCAAGTCCAGCCGGGTCTCCCCAGGCACCCCAATCTCATCAGGCAGGAATCCTGCTGCCCTCCCTCCTGCCATCATCCTTTCCTCCTCAGCAGTTTGGTGGGTTCCTTTGGGGACCAACCTCCCATTCCCATTCCCACCCACAGAGCCCTGGAGAGGGTGGGGGGGGCTCCTGAGCCACCAACTTCCACAGGAACTTATCACCATCACCTTGCCCCGTGCCAGGCACAGGGTCCTGTACCAGCCCACCCCCTCCTGCACCTCGCCAGTGCCCCGCCGTGACTTTATTCTGCAGGGCGACTTTGAGGCGAGCTGTAAAACACTCAGGCGAGTTAAATAATACACGACAGTGTACGGTATAAATTACAGGCAGGCAGCGGCGGAGCGACATTGTATGCTGAATAAATTAAAGGCTGCGTGACTTAGAGGCAAGATTGATCTCCTGCCGAGCATTTTGTTTAGTGACGTGCTTGTCATAAGGGAGAGCTAATTACAGGCACGGAGGTGCGTGGCTCCGACACCGGGGCGTGTGGTGCAAACCGGGCTCACGGGTGCCAGCGGGGTCCCCACGCTTCCAGGATTTGCTCTTTCCCAGGCTGGCCATCTGCCAAGCCCTTGTTAGCGGGGTGCCAGCCCGCTCCTCGGGGCCAGCCAGCTCCAGGGTGAAGGACTGTGACGGCACAGGGAGCCGCCAAGGTCTGCGAGTGGGTGGCCCAGCTTGAGGGGACACGGCTGGCTGATGGCTGTGGGTTCTGCTCCGGGCAAGGGCTGGCAGCAGGGCTGCCATGGCTGCAGGCTCATTGGGGGGGTTGGAGGTGTCCCATCCACACGTGCTCCCAATGGAGCGCGGCATGCCAGAGCGCGCCCTTTGGTCCTGAGGCTGGTTGGAGCCGGCGCGGCCTACCTGCTCCTCGGGCCCTGGCACCGCTCATGAGGAGGCCCAGGGGACATCCCCCGCCCCGGCGCCAGAGGACGCAGGGCTGGTTGAGCGGCAGAGCTGAGCTGTGGAGCTGGTTTGGGGCTCAGGAGCACAAAATGGCAAATCCTTGCTGGAAATTCCATAGCAGGATGCTGCCAGGAGCAGCTGAGGGAGGGGGGTCTTCTGCAGGGGCACAGCTTGGATAATTCCAGGGCAGATGTGCTTTACCCGCAGGGACACAGGAGTCCAGTGTGAGGCCGGGGTGTTGCTGGGTGACCATCCACCACCTTTGGCCGCCGAACTCAGGGCCACATTTGGAGGCTGGTCCTGCTGGGCTCCTCCCATGGGCAGCAGAGCCGGATGGCTGCTGCCAGGAGGTCTGTCCCCACCGCCCGCACAGCCCGGCGATGCCGAACCGACGGCATGCAGCTGAGAAGGCCGCGGCAGGCTGCGCCATGGTGCCGGTGGAGCAGAGACCTCCCTGGGCTGCTGTGAGGGTGCCAGTGGCTGGAGGCCGTGCTTTGGAGCGGGATGGCCGGCGGGATGCGCTCCCCTCCGGCTGGGCCGGCTCCGGCGGCTGTCTGTCACTCGGCGGGATTATGAGTAGTGAGCGTAATGCATCGGCGTATGAATAGGGTTGTCTGGCTGATGGTGATGTATCGTTTTTCATTACTGCCTCTCAAGCCCTCCCTGCTCCACGTGTGGAAATTCTATTTATTCCCTAATTTGTAAAAATTCCCTCCTTATCTGATACCAATCAGGGAGGGGTAATTGGCTCTCCAGGGCTAGCGGCTGGGGTCCTGATGAAGAGATATGTGTGTCTGCTCCGGCTGTCCAGGCACCCTGCCCTGCTGCACCAGCGACACGGGCCACAATTAATAATGATTTGCAAATGGCAGACAAGCAATAACGCAGAAAGATGTCCAGCCAGCCTCCTGCCCGCCCCTTAATTTCCTTCTGTAATATAAATGGCACGGGAACGAAAATCCAACGCTATAAATTCTGAAATTAGTTATTCACCGTAATAAATGGTTCCCTTTTTGGTGCACAGTCCCCCTGCATCCTTCTCCCCCCAACCCCCCACCCCTTTACCCCCTCCTTCCCTCCCGCCCCCTTCGCCCGCTACCTACTTCATTTGAGTCCTAATATGCAAATGCTGTAATTTAACGGGATGGTGAAGTTGATTTTCATGTTAACTTAATTACATTGATTTATGAAGGCCTGGATGCAGACGTGGCTCCATCCTTACCCACCTCCCACCCTCGCCCCTCCGCCGTCCCGCTGACCCGCCGCTTCTCTTCCCCTTTCTTCCCTTTCCTCAGACCTCCCTTCCTCTTCTTCTCCTTCCCCAAGTTTAGTGTTTTATTAGCTGCCTTTAAGTGGACATAAGTCCTCGCGACAATCGCGTGATGCGGAGGACAAATTCCCCGTCCTGCCTTGTTTAATCGTGCCTGGATAATGGATGTATAATTGACTCATTTGAATGCTTTTGCCTACAGGAGTGCAGAGCATTAAATGTTTGATTGCCTTAATTTCCAAACAGATCATTATCCCCTTCTTACCCGCTCTTAATAAACACTTTATGAGGATTTTTTTTGTAAAGGAAAAAAAATCTCCACTCCTCGTACTTCTCTGAAGTGATAAACTCTAATTAAGTCTAATATTTAAAAATATGGTAATGGTGACTTGTTTGAATAAGTGGCCTGCATTTCCATAATTTCATTATTACGTAAAACACGCTAATTATTTGAAGTGTGCTTATTACTAAAAGAGAAATCTCCTTCTAATAAAGATGAAATTGGCTTTTTTTCCCTGTGTTGCCACGCACGCCGCTCCCCTTCCCTCCTGGCCCGTGAGCAGCCGCAGCCGGGAGTGGGGCGATGGCAGCACTCGCTTTGTTTGCCCGGGGATGCTGGCGGCCTGCGAGGATGCTGGATGTGTGGGGACAGTGACAGGGGCTGGAGGACAGACTGAGGGCTTGGCGCACCCTGTGCCGCTTGTGTGTTGATGCCCTTTGGGCTCATGGGCTCCAGGAGATTTGTCAGGGGATGCAAGAGAGCTTAGCCCTGGCTGCCCATCCCCTCCAGCCAGGATCTTTGCTCTTGGGGTGACACTGTGTGGCATTGCCCATGCCAGACTGTCTGGCAGCCAGCGGGGCTGGCGGGTGTCTCACAGTGCCATGTTCCCCACAGCCACCCAGATCCAGTCGCCTTCTTCCAGTCCCCAGCACAGCAGGCAGGAGGAATGACCCATGGGTGACAGTGGCCAGGCCGGGCGGGAGGAAGCAGGTTCCTGGAGTGGCAGATTGAACCCTGGGACAGGTCCCTTCTGCTGCGCTCATCTGCCCGGCTGCTTCATGGAGACACCCATCAGTGTCACCTCCCCACAGACCTGGGGGCTGCCAGGGACCAGCCCTCCCCGCTCCAGCATCCCTGGTTGCGCGAACCGCATTTGGAGGCTTCACTGACCTTGGTGTGCATGGGGTGGGATGGGGACAGCAACAGGTAGGGAGGGGACACCCGAGCATGAATGGTGCCCAAACACCTTCAGAGCCCGCGCGGGCGCTTTGCGGCGGGGCAGGCGGGGGAGGCACTGGGATGAAGTCAATATAAAACTAATTTTCTTTTCTTGGTGAAGAAATGAGGTGTGTGGCAGTAACGTAATTGCAGATAATGAGGTAAGTTATTCTTAATATTCTGTGCGTCGCTGTCAGCTCCACCTAATGTACCTGCCGGCTGTGCGGGGCGTGCGGAGCCCCTCGCCCCACGCGCGGGGTTATGAAGCCATTCGTTTGGCCCAGCGCAGCAGAACCGTCCCCTGCGTCCCTGCAGCTCCCTTCAGGCTGGGCTCTCGGCTCTGCTGTGTCCTTGTCGCTGTCCTGGTGTCCCCACCTTGCCGAGGACTGCTGAGTGCTGGTTACTCTGGGATGCTTATGGCCAAGGTCACCCCAGGGCTGAAGTGGGACCTCTCGTCCCCAGAACTGGTGGGTGTCTGGTCTCGGCCACTGACCCCTGCCCCGATGCGGTGCAGGCGATGGGACAAGTGTCAGTGCCACCCTTTTCTGGGCTGGGGGTGCCTTGGGAGTGCACGAGGGCAGAAGCAGTCACGTTTCTAGGGGTGACCCCGCCACAGGGCTGTCCTGGCGCTGCCACTGAGCTGAGCACAGCCCAGGCAGCGGTAGAACAGGACATGTCATGGCAGGGACTGATGCAGAGCAGACACAGCTCCTTCCTGACTCTGGCAGGGACACGGCAAGTGGCTGCATGAGCCTGGCTCCACGTGCCAGGTGCACGCTGTCACATCTTGCCCGTGATGCCTCTGTCCTCTCTGGAGGACGTGCCTGCTCAGGAGGAGCCGTACAGCCCACCGGAGGGGGTGAGGGGGGGACACAGCACCCAGCACTCCCTTTTAGGATCGCCGGGGATGCCGGCAGCAGTGCCGGGCTGTGTGGCGACTATACAGCTCCCGCCGGTCACAAGGCCACCTGCTGTCACCCAGGGTCAGCAGCAGGGAGATGAAGGGCGGTGGCAGCCCTGTTTCCGCTTTGCAGGGAGCGTTACACAAAGGCAGCAGTGATATTATTCATTAACAGTAATCTGCCATTAGAACATTGATAAATGGCCCCTCGTCGCCTGAGCATCAGTTCTTGTACAGCCCATAAAGCATGGGGACAGTTTAAATATGGACCTGCTCAGCTCGGGCCGGGGGTGATCTGTCTTCCCGGCCGCAGCACAGGTGCTGTGGGGCTGCCTCCCCATGAGCACGTTTAGGGGGGACCTGGGCTCCCCCAGGCACCCGCAGCCCGGTGAGTGGTGGCCATGGCAGCTCTGTGGTGGCAGCATCCAGGTGGTCTGGTCCAGTGGGGACGTGGGGGAGATGCTGTCAGGGCAGCATGCTGGGGACTGGGACATGGGCGCATTCCTTCCCCCTCCCTGTGCCTGGGGTGAGTGCAGAGGTGATGCTCTCCTCGCACAAGCATCACTCCTCCTGGCAGCCCATTCCCATGGCACATCTGCATCGTGCCCAGGCTGCAGGCCAGCCTCTTGCTGGCTGAAATCCTTGAGCTCATCATGGTGTTGCAGCACTGGGGCTCAGCAGCAGCCAGAAGGAGGGTGAGCGAGGGCAGCAAGCCCTGTGCTGCAGGCTGAGGGGATTCCTGCCTCCGTCCCGGCAGAGGAGCGTGGTAGGGATGTCTGTCCCCATCAAGGACAAGGGCAGCCAACGAAGCTGAATGGCAGCAAACTCCAGCCCTCATTAGTGACAGGTCCTGCCGCCCTGCATCAGAGCACACGCTGCTGTCCCTGGCTGTCCCTGCAGCCCAGAGCATAGCGAGATGCAGAGAGGGCCGGGACGTGGGTGTCGAGGGTGTCCAGGTGGTGTGGCGCTGCCATGGGGAGCACTAAGACACCATGCAGGAGGGTTAACGCCCACCGGGGCTGAGCCAGCCGGAGTGAGGGGAGCTGGGGCAGTACATCCCCCTGCCATGCTGGCAGCCTGGCTGAGGGGGGGTCCCAGAGGCAACCGGCACCCACAGTCTCGGGGCGAGCTCAACCGTGGGCATGGCACAGCCACTGTGGGGGATGCAGGGTGACACTCGGAAGTGGCATGACAAGGCGAGGGGCAGGGAGGCAGGGCAGAGCCCCCGCTCCGTTTGCAGGAAGCAGGATAACCCCGGGCTGACCCCTTTCACACACACCGCACAACACCCCTAAATCAATTGCATCTTATTATTACAATATCAATATACAATATTCCTACAATAACACCATTGATTTTCTACTCAGAGGCTGCACCTAAGTCTGTTTTAAAGAGGAGGGAGTTAATAGTGCCCTCATTAAAAATCTATAGATTACCCCCCACCCCCAAAAAAGAAAAAGCAGTTTATATTCATTAGGGCTATTGAATATAAAGTAATATGTTTGTGTAGGACATTGGAGTAATGTGATAATCCGTCCGCATATCAGGGAGAAATCCACTTAGCAACCCTGTCAGCTTGACAAGAAAAATGTGCCCATAAAGTCGGGAATACATTGAGGGAGCGAGCGCCAGGAGAGCGGGGCGCGCCTGCGTGTGCGCGCCTGTGCGGCACCCGCAGAGCCGTGCCGACCGGCGGTGTGGGACCACCTTCACCCCATCCCACCCCCCCGCCCCGCTCAGGCTTGGGGACACGGGTGGGCACCCCAACGGACCCTGGAGGTGGCCAGAGCCAGGGAAGGACAGGTGCGCCGGGGTAAGGACTCCACGCCCTGCCACCCTCCACAGCCTCAGGCAGGGTCACCCAAGTGGGATGGGGCTGGTGGGTGCCAGCCCAGGTGCCAGGGCAGCCCCGCCATGGCTGCGTACCCCCGTGGGGAGAGCCGGGCCAGGGGGTACAGGCTGGGCAGGGCTGCCCACACCTCCCCACCTGCCTGGGACCCCGCTCGGCCGCGTGCTCACCTTTGCGATGGATGAGGCGCCGAGAGAGCAGCACAGCAATCCCGCTCGCGCGCTCTTAGGCTGTCAATTGCCATTTTGGTAATAGAAATTCCTTCCACAAGGTAACGACGGCCAGATTTAGAGGATTTCATATTGCTAATAATTCCCCAAACAGCCATCTGACTGTGTTGTTTTAAAAGCCGCTTAGTTTTTTGCTTTGGAGTTTATGAAAATCTCCCACTCTAATATCCCGAGAGCCAGCCTATAATTGTGTTATTAAATCAATCGGAGCGGATTACATTGTAAAATCAATAGATGGCTGTAATTGCATATTAGAAAGTTGTTCTGCTGTTGTTGATTTTTTTTTTTTTACATGGATAATTATAATAAGCGTGTTTACCTTGGCGCTGATTTGGAATGAGCCTCACTAAATGACTTATAACGAGCTTGGCGCTCCCGCTGCCAGGGGCCCGTGGCACTGGTTGGGACAGCAAGGATGATGCTGTTGGTGTGCAGGTGGCACCAGTGCACCGGGGTCCCGCCAGCTTTGTGGGGCAGGAGCCAGAGCCCAGGGTGGCTCCCAGATTGCATGAGAGAACGTTAGGGCTTCAGGGAGACGGCTGGTGGGGTTTAAGAAACAGCAGGTGTCCCAGAGGGTCTCCCTGTGGGCCAGCTCAGGGGTCCCAGGAGGTGCCATGGGGTCTCACTGCCAGCCTGGCCGCTCCTCGGGTCTCTCCACAGTTTCCATTTCATTGTGGAGCAGTAGGCAAGGGCTGGCTGCCTGTGCTGGCGGGGAGGGGGGCAGTGGGGTGCCTGGGAGCAGTGGCGGGCAGGGCCACAGCTGCACCCCGCAGTGCTTCCCAGTCCCAGCTCCTCACCTGCTGCCCGTCCAGTGCAGCTCAGGGACCAGAACTTGCTTTGCTGTTACTCTTTGGGGGACGAGGCCAGGGCTGGCTGTGGGATGGGGGGACTTTGGTCCCAGGTGATTGGATCCCTCCCCAACTTGGTTTTCCTGGCTTTTGAGCCATTTCTGTTAGGTCCCATCAAGGCCAGCTCCAGGGGCAGGTCTGGTGCTGCTTTCCCTGGGTACAAGATGGTTGGAGCTGGAGGTCCAGAGGACAGCGAGGGGCTTGCCTGAGCAGGAACAAGTGAGAGCAGGAGCTTGGCTGGGCAGGACAACTGTCATCCCCAGGGCCCTTCCTGAGCCACCAGTGCCACCTTGGCCAGTGGAGGGGACAGAGGCACAGAGACAGCTCATCTCTGCCCCTGCGCTCACTGGTGGGGCTGGAGACGCCTCTCCTTAGGTGGGCTGTCCCCTTGCCGGCGAGGGGAAGGGGTGGTGACACAAGAGGGCTGAGGGGACACCCAGTCCTGGTGCCTGATGGGGACATTACCCCTCCCACTGCCGGCCACCAGAGCAGGGCAGTCCCTCGGGGCAGGGTGTCTGCACACAGGGGAACCTCCTGCACCTCTGACACAGGGGGACGGACGGTCAGTGGCTTTGGGAGTGGGTGCAGCAGGTCCAGGCAGGGCCACAGGTCTGGCAGGGAGCAGCAAGGCAGCCTGGCAGCCCCGTCCCTGCAGGCAGGCACCTGGCAGCGGGGCAGCGTTGCCCGTCCGCACGGGGCCCTCAATCCAGCACGCGGCACTGTCAGCAGGCAGCCTGCTGTCTCCTAGACAGTGAAATATGGCCACAATTAGCCCGGATACAGTTCAATTATGATAAACAGCGTTTGCACCCTTTAAGCCGTGATTAAAAGGCCTCCTCCCGTTGATAGAGAGACCTAATTTCACATTATTATCGCTGTAGCTTGATTATAAAGCACTCCCTGGATTTACAGTTGGGAGATGGATGTGGAGGCTTCTTTATCATTTACACATCAGTAATGATGCAGCCTTCCCTCCACCACAACATCCATCCAGCGGCGGGAAGGAGAGGGGGGGCCCTGCCTGCGCCCCCCCCCCCGCCCCGCTTCCCGGGGCACCCTCTCCCCGTGTCAGCCAGGCCCCACTGCCACACGCAAGTGGGCAAAGTCACCCTTACGGTAACAGCTTGATAAATGGGCGGGCGGTAATGAAATGGAGACATCAAGGCGTGGGGCGAGGAAGAAAGAGTGGTAATCGGAACGAGTGGAGCTGTCCCGAAACGGAGGGGAGCGGGAAGAAGGATCGCCTCTGCGCCGTGTGCTGTCAAGGGAGAAATTACACATTTACTCTTGCTTTTTCTTAAGGAGACGGCCCTCATAGATCAAAACATGGATTTACAAGCCAATTTTCAACATGAAATATAGACACCAGGAATCAATTT
Source organism: Gallinula chloropus (assembly GCF_964237585.1). Classification (NCBI taxonomy): domain Eukaryota; kingdom Metazoa; phylum Chordata; class Aves; order Gruiformes; family Rallidae; genus Gallinula; species Gallinula chloropus. The sequence continues at coordinate 11,275,321 of NC_140091.1, forward strand.
AAGCCCGGCTTCTATTTTAGCAAACGGTGCCTGCGTTTAGTCCCAGGTAAATAACACCAGCCGGAGCCTTTCCCCTCCCTGGCTCGCTGCCCCAACCACTGTCACGCTGGTGGCCACGGTGCTGCCGGCCGGGATGGCCGCTGGCGCTCGCTTTGGCCGCGGCCCTGCGCTGGGGATGGCTGTGACTTGCCATCCTGGCTGCTCGCTGCCGGTACCGGGCAGCACTGAGGGCTGGCTGTGGTGGGGACAGAGAGGACCCTGCCCGGAGGTGCCATGCAGCCTCTGCATGAGGAGAGTGAGTGGAAAGAGAGGACCCTACTTGGCTGGTGGAGGGCAGCTCCAGCATCACCTGCCATCCCCGGGAGCCCACGGTTGTGCCACACCGCTGCAAGGCACTTTGGGACAGAGTGTCTGGATTGGTGGGGACAGAGGGGCTGTGCCGGCCCCCCACCGTGTCAGGGACCAGCACAGCTCCGGGCACAGCCCTGGTGTGGGGCTCAGGACTTAATCCAGCAGCTCCTAGTCAGGTCGTGGCTCTAACCCCGCCTCTTTCTCCTCTCTCCGCAGACGATTGTAAGAACATCGCCAACATCATGAAGACACTGGCCCATAGAGGCTTCATCTTCAAGCAGACCTCCAAACCCTTTTGATCCCCGAGGCAAGCCAGGCAAGGGCTGCATGTGCCCGGCGCCGGCGAGGCGGGGAGGACGGGCTCCAGCATTAAAATAAAAACGGCAACCGAGGCCAGAGGAACCGACACAAAACAAAACAAAAAAAAAAAAAAAAAGAAAAAAAAAATCTCAATTTCAGCTGTTAACTCCAGTAGAGGTTGTATATATGGGAAGGCAAATCTGTGTAGACCTGATGTGACTCCCTCTCTGGGCTGCTCCGGACATTATGCCATGCTAGCGGACAGCCGCGTAGGGCGCTTGCACCACATTTTAGACTCGTAGTTTGTTCTTTTTCTTTGGCTCCCGATTTCCGTCCCTCCCTCCATATACCCCACCCCGTCCTCCCTTTCCCGCCCTGTAGCCAGAGCATCCCCCCCACCCCACCCCATCTCCTCCCTGGCATGGGCCGTCCCCGCCTTCCCTTCTTCTTTCTTTTCTCCCCTTTTATGTTTTCAGGCCTCGACGGCTGCTGCAGCGCGGCCGGCGCGTGCCCGCGCCCGGGCTGCGCTGGCGGAGGCTCAGCACTATCGAGACGGCCCCTCGCCCTCCCCGCCAGCACCCCCTCCGCCCCCCAGCCTCTCCCTCCAGCGCCTTTTCCCCTTTTTGAGTCAACACTAACCCCTCTCTGACTCCTGTATGTGACAAACGCGATCCGTCTCTTTATGTTCAAGGTGAAGTGCCTGTATTCTCCGCTGCAGAGCCCCTGGCAGCCCCACCGCGGGCTGCGGGGCCCCGGAGGGCTCCCTTCGGTGGGGCGGGGGGTCCGGCGGGCGGGCGGGCGACAGGAGGGAGGTGACAGTGTCCCCGCGGAGCCCCGTCCCGTCCCCGTCCCCCTCTGCTCGTGCCTCTTGCAGGGCTGGGTGGGATGCCCAGCCCTGCCCTGGCCCCGCCAACCGATTTCAGCTCCACTGGGGCCAGGCCCCGCCGCAACACCGCGTCCATTGCCGGCGGTGGACGCGCCAGCGCGCGCTGGCCCCCGGCCCACAGGTACTCGAGCAGGGGAGCTGCAAATTGCTCCAGGCCCCTGACCCCGCTCCCCTCCGACCCTGTCCGGCCTCCCTCGGTTCCCGAGCTGAGGCTCAGCCTCCGCCGTGTGCCCAGGGTTCCCACGGGCCACGCCGTGCCCCTCGCAGGTCCCCGTGGCCGCTCAGCAGCAGCTGGCTTGTTGCCTGAGAGTTGCCGAGCACACCCCCTCCGGCTGGGTGGGCTCCCGGCCAGCCAGGGCAGTTGGGGTTGGGGGGAGCAGCCGTGGGGCAGGCTGAGGGCGTGCGTCCCCCCCAAGTGTCACTCAGCCCCGGGGGCCCTGCTGAATGGAGCCCTCGTCCGGGCGCTGACCTGCAGGGAGGCTGCAGCCCCGGGCCCGTGCGTGCATGGCCTGGAGCGAAGCCGGTGACGGCAGCCAGAAGGGCAATACAGGCACTGAACTTGGCGGTACATGACTGCATGGTGTGTGGTGTTCCAGTTAAACCAACCGATAATGCAAACCCAGCATTTTCATTGTCTAGTTATTCCAATCCTTGCTGTAAATGTGCCACATGAATAAAGTTTGGGGGTAAAGGAGCCTGGCCTGCGCCCATGCATGTGCAAGTGTGTACAGGGGCGGGGGGGCGGGGGCCAGAGGCAGGGCCACGCTGCCTGGGTGCGTGGGAGTGGGGTGCCCCACCAGCAGGCCTGCCCTGCCTGAGCACTGGCCGCCTGCATGTCCATGCTCCCCAAGAAGGTATGGGAGCTCTGAAGGGAGGTCTGGGTTCCCTGTCCCTCCTCCAGCGTGGGTGGGCCCAGCTGTCTCCCCCCACCTCAGGACGGCACTGCCCTGCAGATGCCACCAGCCTGTCCCACCAGCTGAGCTGCAGGTGCACCCCTATGCAGTCCTCTGCCTGGTGCAGGGTGACGGCCACCACCACCACCTCCCACTGGCATGTCACTGCACCCTGCAGCCTGGCACACCATACCCGCAGAGCTGAACCAGCACACCTCTGCCCAGGACGCTGGGGCACCCGCTCTGCCCTGGGGAGCACAGCACCACGATGCACAGGAGCTGAACCAAGCTGTGCAGGAAACGCCGCCACATCCAGGTGCCCCAGGAACCCTGCCCAGCGCCACGGTGCCAGGGGCTGACAGGGATGCGTCACGGAGTGGGGCAGCTCCCGAGGGACAGGGCGGCCCCAGCCCACTTGCTCCAAGCAAAGGTCGCCGGGGTTTTAATGGCTCCCTCTGTGCAGCCCCCGATCAGCTTTATTGACCTATTTTCGATGGAGTTGTCTAATTAGTTTTCTATGAAAACTAAGAACTTGGCCTTTGCCCTTCGCTCCTGCAGGCGAGAATGTGACTCGGAGGACGCTGTCATGGCAGATCAATCGCCCGTTACACTTGAGAGGCAGGCGGAGGGGCCCTGGGGTGGGCAGCGGGGCTGTGGCCACCTGTGCCCACGGTGGGCAGTGACAAACCCAGGCTCCTGGTACGGGCTTGGGCAATGCCTCAGCCCCTCCGAGGCCCTGCGAAACCCAGGGACCCCCGCTCACTGCAGACTGAAGCCAGAGGGTCCACCCGCCTCGCACAGGAGATGGGATTGGACGTGATGACAAGCACTGGGCCCAACATGTGCTTGTCAGCAGGGCCATCACCTCACCCAGGGGAGGCAGCCACCAGCACAGAGCTGCTGCACAGGGCCCAGGCACTTGGGATGCTGGAAGGAGCTCCCCAGCCTGGCACAAGCAGTACTGCAGCAGCCAGGAAGGAGCAGGGCCTGCAGCAACCCTGGCCACAGCTCTGCAGCCAGGGATGGATGGGCTTCAGGGAGCCACAGGCAGACAGGGCTCCCAGTCCGGTTAGCAGCACCCAGCCTGCCTGGGGTGGAGGGAAGCTGGCTTGCACTGCCTCCTCCTGCTCCACATCGGCTTGCTGGAGCTAACGCAGCCCTGCTCTGGTACAGCTGCCAGGTTCTGCACTTCCAGGGATGCCCTCCAAAATATGGCATGTAAAAACCAACAGCACCAGAGCAAAACAGAGGTAGGGACAGCAGTCAGGCAGCCAGGTATGGCCTTGAGTGGAGGGGTGGCCAGTGGCAGAGCCCTCGAGCCCAGGGCTGCCATCCAGCATCTGCCGATGGTGTCCGGAGGTCGCACCACACCAGAGGTCGGCTGGGGCCATGGTGCTGGGGAGGGGATGGATCCCACTGTTCTCTGGGGTGCTGTAGCATTTGTCCCAGCAAGACCCTGTCCTGCCCCATGGCTGCAGGCAGCAAGCTGTCTGTGGGTGCTCTTGATGGGACTGACCCCGCACACAGCTCCACACCTCCTCCTTGCCCAGCATAGCTCCTTCACCTTCTTGACCAGGAGGGCTGACCCCTTTTGCTTTCCCTGCTCCAAGAGGGAGATGGGAAACAAAAGAAAAACCAGGGTCAAGGAGGTGGGAGCGCTCAGGTCATAGGGAAAACAACTGCCTGTCCCAGAGCCTGCCAACGGGGCTCCAGCATCACAGCAGGCAGTGCCTAATGGACCATGCCACCGGCACAGCCAGGCCCTTGCATGATGGGAGGGACAGAGCTAACCAGTGACAAGGGGCTGGGATGGCACCCTGGCAGGAGATGTCACCTCCCTGACATGGACAATCATCTTCACAGTGCAAGCTCTGGGAGTGAGCAGAAAGGGGCTGAGCTCTGTCCCAACCCAGTGGCCCCAGAAGCCCTGATGAAGCAAGCTGGCATGCAACAAGCCCTGAGAAGCAGGGCCCTCAGTGGGGGCAGAGCAGCTCCATGCTACAGCCAGTTTTGCTGCTGAGAAAACTGGCATGGGACAGGGCACAGCCTGGAAACGCTCCTCCACCAACCAGACCTGCTGTGAAGTGGCCCAGGAGTGGAGCAAAAAGCTGACAGAGAGCACCAGGGCTCCTCAAAACACCCACCTCTTTTCCAGGCAGCACACACCAATACGCCAGGGTGAGACTGGCTGGCTCTGGCGAGCCCAGCCCCTCACAGACACAGTTTCAGGGCTGAATCCAGCCCTGGGAAAGACGGGGCCATGTGCACCAAACCAGAACGTGACCCTAGGAGAATCACCACACTGCAGTGACACTCAGTGCTAGGTGCTGCACAGACACCACGGCCAACACCCCAGCGGGGTGAGCAGCCCGAAGCCAGGCTCAGCGTGTGGGGTACCACAGGCAGGAGATGGGGTCCGCTCTGCACAGCGCACGGCGGCTGGCACTGCAGGACACCCGGCACAGTGACTGCAGTCAGGTCCCCTCGGTGACCAGCCCTGCAGCCACCCCCTGCCCCAAAAGGCCTGCAGAGCCACTGCCCGGCTGGCAACCACCCCAGGGATGGAGTGGGCAGCACCGATGCACCCTCCAAAAGCTGCCAGGCCTGCCCGTCCCTGCACCTCCAGCCTTGGGGGTCGCGCAGGCGCCTGTGCCCTGCAGCGGTGTGCGTGGTGGGAGGCCCCGCTGCCTCCCCCGGCGGCCCCCGTCCCTGCTCCCCATCCCCGCCGGGCACCGGGCAGACGGCAAACAGAGCATGGAATTTGCACGGCTAAAAGTTAAATACAACACACACACGGATGTCGTCAGAGGCCCTGGCACGGCCGCCTGCGCGGGATCCGATTAACGGGGAAATAAAAGGGCCAGAGAGCCCACACAGCAGTGTGAACAGATGCCCTATAAAAATCAAATACATGGTAATCAAGGGGACCGAAAGGTACATTTAAAAAAACAAAAAAAACCCACCCTGGAAACAAAGGAGCTGGGCTTTGTGGCTTTCCTGGGAGGGCTACGGAATTAATGGGGAAGAGCACATGTGTTTGATAATCTTTATATGGCAAAAGACCCATCTTTCAAATATGTCACAAATTCATATTAATCACCTTCCTATTGCCTTCTGTGGCGCAGCTATTCCAGTTGCCTTGGGCAAAATTGGGAACTGTCTGGTTAAAAAAAATGTTTTACATTATAATTTACAAGAGCCTACAAGTCTAGTTTCTTTTAATGGAAAGAACGATTAAAAAAAAAAAGGAGAGGAATATATATACACCCTGGTATATGTGCACTATATATATATTAAAATATATATATATATAAAAGACAGATATTGTAACTCCATCTGGAAAGAGAGAATGTTTGATCTTAACAATGTAACTTCTAGCTTTCAAACAGGCTCAGAAAACAAGAAGTCAGCAGGAGTTCAGATAAAGGAAGCTTAAAAGTCAAATAATTCTGACTCTGAACCCGAGACTTCTTAGACTCAAGGTCCTTTCCTTTACCCATTAATGGGCTGACTTGTGAGCTCAGGAACAAAGTGCTGCAATGTGAGGATTTCTGAGAGTCACTCATTACAGATCACTGAGTGGAGTCTGAGTTGCGGAAATCAAAGGATCCAATCTGGAGTAACTGGCTGAACTTCTGCTTGGAACTAATTTGTTCCGAGTTCGGCTCACCTTTCACCTCCCGAAGGCCCCGAGTAAAGTCCCTACCGGGGTCAGCGGCAGACGGCACTGGGGGGATCCCAGCTCGGCTTTAATGGTCAGCAATGGGTACTGCAGCCCCTAGGAGAGGGCAGGCAGGCAGCCAGGGTAGGAGGGGTGCGGTGGACACGTCAGGGCCAAACAGCGCCAGGCTTCCCACTGCCTCACTGGGGCTCGCTGCTGAGACAGTCAGAGGCCTCCCCTAGCCAGGCCAAAATGCCCCACCGAGCTGCCCCCCATCCCGGGCGCTGACCCAGGGGCCCAGAGGCAGCCCACTGTTCCCACAGTCAGACCCTCAGGACCCCAGTGTGACTGCCTATTCCCGCCAACTCCAGGAAAGGACTCCAGGCACGCCAGGCAGGGCTCCTCATCCTCTTCCTGGCTGTGCCACTCGCTCCCTCCACACCTGGAACCCGATACTTCTCTCCAGGGAAACGAACCTGGCTTCAGGGGAGCAGCTGGTTTGGAGGCTGAACTAATCCCACCTTAATCCAACATGTGGAGTGGCGTGGAAGGGCAGCACTAGGCAGCACAAAGGGATTCTCCAACTCAGAGGAATCTGAAGCAGGGAGATTAAATGACTCCCCCCAGGGCCCCCGGCAGCTCAGTGGCAAAGCACACACTGGAACTCCCGAGTTCAAGGCTGGTGGCAGGGTTGAACCGCTGAAGCTGCCTCGGCCAGGGGAACAGCAAGGTTGTCATCCCCAAGACCCCACAGCCAGGGCTGCAGGAGGCAAGGGAAGGAAAGGCCACTACAAAACATCACACTGCCACGTGGGCAAGCTGGATACATCCCAGCACAACACTTGCTCTGCAGAGATACTTGTTTGCACTACCAAAATTGCCAGGGCTGGCTGCAAGCTTGCAGAGGCACGCTGCCTCCCACACTGTCCCCATGGCACTAAGGCCTGGGACGCCTCAGGGTTATCACTGTGTGGCATGGGGACACGCACCCCACCAGTCAGCAACCACCCCAGCCACCTCCCTTCTCAGGACTGTCCCCAGCCCATTGCCCTTTGGAGGCCAATTGTAGCTGTGATGCTGAGCCAGAGGGAGGGGGGCTGTTCCTGCCAGCTCTGGGCAGGGCAGGCAGCATCACCAACAGCCCACCCTTGGACAAACTGGTGGTGGGCTGCAGGCTGCTGGCCTCTCCCAGCACTGCAGGGCCCAGAACTGCAGGAAAGGCTCAGGGCAAGCACATCGCCAAGCCCTGCCTGACTCTCCGAATACACCTGAGCCAGACAAGATGTGGGACAGCAGGCCCATTCCCCTCTCCAAGATACCCCTCCAGCTGGGATGTAATTTCCCCCCCCCCTCAAAAGGTAGCATAAAATGGTCACAGTGTGAATGTGCTTGACCTTTTGTCTTGGACTAATCTAATTGTGTCGTCTTTGTGTAATCAGCCGGTAAAGGTCAGTGCTGTATTTAACATAGGGGCCCTTTAGGTACTGAATTTGCCTTGCAGTGAATTAACTTGATTATATTTCCTTCAAATATGTCAGAGACCAGGTCAGTTTAACCCTCTCTGTGCTACGCAGGCCAACCCCTTTGTTTCCGATTCCAGGAGGTGGCACTGAGGAACAGTGTGGTCAGGACCCCACACACAGGCTCCCTGCTCCAGCAGCCACCACCACTACCACCTCTCCCACCTTCCCACCAGGCAAAGTCTCAAGGGAGAGCAAGTATGTTGTGAATCAGCCCCAAAAGTTTGCAACCCAGGACGCTCTGGACCACGGGGAGGGGTGAGATTTCAGACTGAATGCAGCAGGGGGAAAAGAAAATTCAGAAGACTCTTTTTGCAAACAGGAACCTGTCTCAGTGGAATGCTTCCTTATGACTCCATATTGTCACAATCAAATAGGACATTGCTCAAGTCCAGATTAACGTGTCGCCTCTGCCGCTGACAGAGAAGGTGTTCTCAATACATCATACACTTTAGAAAGTAAAGGTCTGTGCCACTACCAGGGGCACTATATTCGAGGCGTCGGGGATGCCACTGTGTGGAGACGGGCAGCTTTTATCAGGCAGTTCAGCTCAGGGGACTGCACGGAAGGGAAAGCAATCTCAGCTGATCCCCAGGCATACCCTTGGCCCTGAGGCAGTGGTGAGGGGCTGGGCAGCCTGCCCTCATGGAGGCAGGGAGGAGAGGCTGGTGACTGGCATCCTGCAGAGGTACACGCACAGGACGTTGTTGCAAGGCTCACAGTGAAAGGACCCCTCGGTCCGGCTTTCCTTTCTCAGCACTGGAACTAGGGCGTAAAACGGTGTGGTTTTATATACCTCTGCTCTCCAAAGACCTCTCTCCTTCCCAGGCCTCCTGCTCCAGGCAGGGCAACTGCTTGGCTCCAGGGATTCGGGCAGGTCACCGCTCACCACCTCAAGACTGCTTTCCCCACCTGCTTCCCTCTGGTGAGCAAACCCTTACGGGGCCGTGTCTGGAAGCAAAATGCCTCAGGCCTGCAGCTGTACTGGCATCACTGTTGCTGCCCTAGTGCAAGCTCACCCAAAGCCTTGCTGCTTCGCTCCACGGTGGCACCCACGTCAAACCATCTGCCTGCATGCAGGATGTAGAAAGCCCTGCTGACCCCACCTATAGCACCAAGAACACTGTCCAGCACAGGAGACGAGCCCAGAGAGCAGCACTGGGACTTGGGGGAAACAGGCGTGCTGTGCTCCCTTGGATGCGCACGCCCGGAGGGAGAGCAGGGCAGCATCCCCAGCGCTTGTCAGGGCATCTGCGTTGGAGACCTGAGTGCGCCCTGTTCTGCCCCTACAACCTTCCTTCTCACCGAGTTGGGGGTCAGGGGTGCTCCTACTACATCAATGATCTGGTCCTTGGCATCTCCCTTGCTCTCCTCGATGCCGAGCCCTGCCTGGCCATCTGGATGGGTGCCTTCTGCACTGAGGGGGCCAATGCTGCCAGCTTTGGCCAGGGCCTCGTAGCGGTGCCGTAGCATCTGCAGCTCGTATTCACAGTTGGCAAAGGCTTGCTTCAGCTCATACAGCAGCACCAGGTCACTCCGCAGCTCGTTGAACATCTGCACGATCTCCTCTGTGGGCATCGGGTTGAGATCTGGGGGGGGAAAAAAAGGGTTCTGAAACACCAGACCCACAATCCTACCATGGGAGATCCCTGAAAAGATACACCAGGAGCCTCACTCCCATCACAGGGATCATTAGCAACCAGCATCCCCAAGGGTTGGAGACCTGAATCTCTAGGCTGTCCTTTGGCTCTGAACAAGGACTAAGGGTAAACCTGCCAAGTCCAGCATGCAGCAAGTGAAGGATGATGGAAAATGCAGATCAGACCAGACAGCTGAACCTCACTACCCACCAGGCCACATGAAGGGAGCTCAGTCTTGGGACCAAGTCCTCACCCACTGCAAAGGACAGAATGGCTCCTGCTGTTCCCTACACCTTCAACAACAAGCAGTGGAGAGGCTGAGCCTCCTCATTGCTCCTCCCAGGGTAGGACTGAGGCAGAGAATTGCCCTGCTGCTGTGCTACAGACAGGTTTTATTTAACGCAGACCTCAACCGCTTGTAGCAGGGGCTGGTAAATCACCTCTCCACACCACCCATTCTGCTGCAGCCCATCACACATCCACACAGAGCAAGGGAGAGCTGCGCCTTCTGGAGAAGAAAAGGATGAGGCTCTGCAAATTTTCCCTGATAGACAGCAGTGGTCCCCTGTCCACAGGCCTGTCCACACATCCCCGTCCTGCTAGTGCTGTGTTCACCCACATAAAGCCCAGGTGTGTTTCTGCACTCTAAGACACAGCAGCGCTGGGGCACCAGGAAGCCCTTAAGATACGTGGGTGTGGAAGTGAGATATGGGGTGGGGAGTCAGGAAACCCTCCTCACCCTCATGGAAAGTGAGCTCTGAGAAGCACTCATCTTTTCCCAAGACTTCCCTAGCAAGTGAAGATAGGTAGCTTCTTAGTTGTAAAGCAGAAAGGGGAAAACAACCTGGTTGAGCTGTTTTCACCAGCCACAGGAGGCCTTCAGAACCGCATGCAATCTCTGAGACACCGTATCAAGCCATAAACCAGTCAGCCCAAAAAACTAACAAGAATTAACAGAAGGCAGGGCTGGGAGCAGGCTCAGTAATCTCTTGTAAATCACAAAAAAGGCTATTTTTTTTAATTCCCACCCCATCCTCCAGCCACAGCGAGGCAAAGGGACCACCAGGTGTCTCATCAAGGGGCACCTGCAGTGCCTGCAAACGGTCCCCACTGCACAGAGGGCAGCAGCTAGCCCCAGGCTGCTCTTCTGCCCCTCCAGCTACGAGCGGGCATCGTAGGCGAACCCTTCTTTCCGCTGGTAGGACGCTGGAGTTCAAGAGTGAGGGATGTGTGCTGGATGTGTGTTTACTCGCCTTTCAGCTGCGATGCTCCAGATTCTCCCACAGCACGCAACCTACAAAGGGGGGACGAGCAGTCCCAGGCGCATTTTGGACTTGCCACCGCGAGCAGTAAATTAAGAGGAAAGGGAGCTTGAAAGCGAGACAGGGCAGCCCTGAACAATGCGGTGCCGTGGTCACTAACACACTTACAAGTACCTCTCCCGGCACGGCTGAGATTTGCCTTCCTAATACTGTGCAGCCTCTCTTGATGGTTAAAAAGACCCAAACAAGAGAGAAACAAAGGCTCTTTTAAAACATTTTTCTACTGGGAAGAAAAAAAAAAAAAAAAAAAGCCCCTGTGCATCTTGTTCTGGCTTTTACCCTCTCTCTCTCTTTTTTTTTTTTTAAACACATAAAATATTTTAAAAACCATTCACATACTGTTATTCAAGAAACTGGCTGTATTACTAGGGGAAAAAATAGCCCATCTCGAGAACAAAGGCTAGCTCTGTGTGTCTCTTTCTCTCTCGCGTGCCCCCTTTACTCACCTACTCCGAGTTCCATCAGCATCTGCTCCAGGGCTTTAATCTTCTTCTGTCCCACCGAGCTTGGCAGTTTCATCTGAAACACAAAGGTAACAGAGCCACACAGCTCAGAGATAGCCCTCACTCACAGCCGTCTAGTTCAAAAGGCAAGAGAGCTTTTCTTTTTATAGTGCAGGGGGAACAAAAAAAGAAAGGGAGAGAAAGGAAAATCAAGTGGTAAGAGAGGGAGACAGGGGCTGAAAGTTTTCAGACTAGGTCCGAGGGCAGGTATTGAAAAGCCCGGTCGTGAGGGCTTTTATTTTCTCTCTCGTGTGTGTGCAAGACACGCTGTTTTACAGTTTCCATGTGTCACTGAATTAACAACAAAAGTTCTTCTTGGCTTCAAACCCTCTCCCGCGGTGCCCAGCCCATCAAAGGGCTCATTTACACAGCGGCTAATGTGCAATGCTGCCCTACTTTATTCGCTTTAGCCAGCCTGATTAGACTCATGCGCTAACAGACTCACTTCTCCTTTTACCTGCTGAGCCCCAGACCTGTGGGATTCATTTACAGAGCAGGCTTTATAACAAAGGGGAGAGACAGAGAGAGCACAGTTACTTGACTGGCGGAAGTGTGAACACACATTTACATCGGAGCTAAGGGGCTAGGTGAGAGAGGAAGCATCAGATGTGAGCTATGAAAGGGAATCGGAGCTGGCCAGGAGAGGAAGAATGCATACACTTAGCAGGGTCCTTCCTCTGCATTCATTTGGGCTCTAGCAGGAGTGCTAGCTGCTCAGACCAAGCATTTATTAGATTACAAGCAGCACAAACGCAGCTGGCACAATATGGCAGGGAGAACAGGCTTCCGAGCCTTGCGGATATACCCGAGAACAAATGAAAGCGCTTCCCTTCCCCAGCAGTGCTAGCAGGCAGACCAGGGGAGAAATGCTTCTCAACACCACAGTGTCAAACACCTTACTGCACAGCTGTGGGCTGTCCCTCCATGCCCAACCCTGGGAAGGTGAGCTCACACGCCTACCTGGGGATCACCATCAGCAACCCGAGCTGCGCAGCAGACTATCGGACAGCTGAGAGCATCCTGCAGCCAGCCTGCACACCACCTACTGATCAGGGGCCCCAGCCTTGGTCAAACCAGCCCTAGGACTGCAACACTGAGCTGGCAATGACCTGAAGGAAGAGCCATTCCTTGCTCCACCTTAACAGTGGCCTCTGGGGTGAGCTCACCAACAGGTCCCATGGTCACCTTAGCTCACAGAAGCCACACATTAGAGTTCCCCAAAACAGGCAGCCCAATGTAAGCTTCCCAAATTAGGCCCATCTCTTTTGTTCACTGCCCCGGTACCAAAATGACAAGAAGAGTCACCACCTGGAATGTCTTAATCCCTTTGCAGGCAGAAGCACTGCATGCACATACCCAAAGAGTGAAAGCACGAACCCTGACTCAGCTGTGGCTGTGTATGCCCCATCTGGAGCTCTTCAACCCCAGTGCAGGACCTGCTGGGAAAACCCACCTTCTCTCCACCACATCATTTCAGCCAAGAAACCAGAGCACAGATGCCAAAGAGCACCCCAGGGGAACAAGCCTTTCACAGTACTTACTAAGAAGCACCTAGCCCTTTCACCATGTATTACCATGACAATTAAGACTCCAGCAAAAGACCAAGAGGACTATTGGAGAGCATTTGTAAGAAACCAACCTGATCCAGGAGATCAAAAGGAGGACTAGAGAAAGAGGAAAACACGCCCTTGTGCAAACAGCCAGTGCTAGTAGGGACTTGAGGACACCTCTGTCCTTTTTTAAACCCTGTGGGTCTTTGCCTCAGAGCTGGTGTTTCTGCCTAGCAGTGAATTTCACACTCCAGAGACCAATTATTTATACTTGACCACAAAACGTTTGTTTTAACAGAGGAAGGCTGTCAAAAGAATCTCATACCAGGGACCTGTATTTCAGTCAAGCCTTTGGTCCAGAATCTTGACCTGAGCAGAACCTTACTCACACAGGCTTTCCCAGGAGCTCTGCAAAGCACCAGGACAGGAGACAGTTCTATTCAGTGGGTGCTGTGCAGCAGCTAGCAGCAGGTTGCCATAGAAGGAAAGGTCACTTAGCACAGCTTAGCAGGAGACAGAACAGTTAAGCCTGAAGCATCAGAAAGACATTCCTGAGAGCAAGAGGCCTGGGTCCAGAGAACTGTTCTGCCCCACACTGAAGGGCAAGGCACCAGCTCTGCCTCAGCTGGGGGATGTATGGGCTGACCTAGTTGGGCTGTGCTGTCCTTAGCTTCTAGGACACAAAGAGTTAACAAAGCCCAGCATCTCTTCACTGAAGGGCTCTGGACACACTATATTTATGCAACTATCAGAGAACCCACCTTCATCCCTGCCCCTAGTGAAGGTCCAGTCCTCCTAGCTAAAGGCAGGGTTCTCTTCTGTCAAACACCAGCTGGCAAAACCATGCACAAAGACAAGAAATAGGAAAAGTTCACACCTGCCTAGGCTTGGTGGACAGAAAGGAGGTTTTGGTTTCTTGGCTAGAAGAAGAACACAAGCTTTTCTCCAGGGATGCTTCTACTAGCTCAAGGAACTACTGGCAACACAAGTGACTAATCTGGCAAAGCCTTCAACCATAATGCTCTGTGTGATGCTGACATCCCACAGGAGTCTGGCCAACGAATACCAAGCCAAGGTCTTCACTGACACTCCTGAAGATTGCAGGGTGGAGCACAGAAAGGCAGAACAAATACATTTAACTTCAAAGAAAGGGACAGTAGGGATGCTCAGGAGTGGGGCTGTGAATTTAGTCTAAAAAACACATCAATTAAGCTTCCTTTTCATTCAGACAGGAGGATCTGGCCTACAAACAGGAAGGCTTCATTGGTTTCTCAAAGCAAGAGTATATTTTAATTTTACCATCATTAAGAAAATGTTATGATTTATGTGGCTGCTGTCGGACTAATATCTTTAGAATTTAGCTGGCTAAGCCAATTCATCTCTAAGACTGATGAAGGCTGATTGCTCTCTATGCAAAATGTATTAAAACTAAATGAGCAGTCTATTACTCAAATGCTGCTGATAATCTGTTAGCCAGGGTCCGTTAGCTGGGCTGCCCTGTTGCAGGAGAGAAGCCTTCATGCCCTGTACAGCTCTGCTAAGCCCAAGCACACTTCAGTAAGCCTTCTTTGTTTTGGTCTTTTAAGGAGATGTCCAGAGATGCACCAGACCCCTGAAGTGGTTTATCACCCACTCTCATTCTGGAGCCACCCACGGGGACCGCAGTTCCCTGTGTGCTGGGATACATGGATTCTGCAGGCCCTATCTCTGCACTAAAGAAAATACCACTCAGGGCAAACTCACTGCCTATACCACAGCTCCTGGGATGCTCTTGGTGTTGTCATGGATAGAGAAAAAATTATGTTCTGGGGAGAACTCCAGTCAGCAACCACAGCTTCCGAGGTGAATGGCATTTGCCCTTTTCTTTCCTTCCTTAGACTAGACTACTATTGTTATTTATTATCTTTAAAGTCCCCATATAATAATAATACCTAGGAAACAGATTGCTCCAGTCAGAAAACTGATTAGCCAGGATTTTTGAGGTTACTATATTTTGGATGCTCTTCTCCTCTGACAGCCTCTCCCTACAGCCCTCTTTGCAACACCAGCCCACGCTTATAATTACACCAACGTCACTTTTGATTTAAGGACTGCAATCCTTTGTCCTTGCTATAAACAACCTGCATTAAACACATGAACTGCATGTACCAAGAGAAAAATAAATAAAGAGCTACAGAAAATTGTGTGAATCAACACAGCCTACCTATGCAGAGAGGAGCCTTGCCTGACCCTGGGACACACAGCCTCTGCTGCCCAAGAGCACGCAGCACACTGGTACCAACCCAGTCTCCTCTCCCCTGAAGGAGGAGGGCACTGCTCAGGAATTACAGCTCAAAGAGATGGGCAGAGCATCCACTGCACTTCCACTGGAGCAGCTGAGAGACTGGGGGGAGGCCCCTGAGCAGTTCAGTTTCTATAGAGGGTTTCACCACGGAGTTCCCTTGAGGTTCTGAATGATACAGGATTGTTATTCAGCGTTCCAGACATTCCGCCAACAAAACCTTGCTAATTCACACTAATGACTAGCAGACCTACAGCAAATTAATTGCTAATTGGCAAAATTCATTAAATGAACAAACATGATAAGAAATAACTGAAGATAAAGCCTCCCCAAACAGACTCAGTTCATTTATTGTTGCGTGCCGTTCAGTTTTCACGATCTATGCTAATACCCTTAAGTATAGTTGTAAATGTATCTGAGCGTATTTTGGAAGAGTAAATGAAGCCAGAGCAATAGCAGAGCTTGCAACACAGTCCCCTGTTAGGTCTTGCAGTATCACCACCTGGCACGTAGAGACTGCCAAGGGAACTGCACTGGGAAAGGTAGAGGTCTGCAGGAGCTACAGGCTCAGCTAAGTCCTACGGGTGATTATATCTAGGTGGTCATCTTAAACATCCTGCTCTCTTTCTTCATAAATGCTCCATTCCTGGTGCTAACAACCTAAAAAAAAATAACCACATCCCCCTTCCATGCTGAAATCTTCTGTCTGGTCTCTCACCAAAATACAATGTCTGTGAAGTTAATCGATGGTTATGTGGATATTTCATATGTACCCTCCCTGATGCTGCACTTCATTATAATTCAATTTTGAGACCACCTTTTCCTTAAACTCACCCTTCCCCAACCCTAAACAATATGACTGTCTAAACCCATTAATCCTCAAAACTCCACACATCTGACCTGTGTCTGTATCGCTATAAACTGGTTTTATGCACCGGCACCGGTATAGTTGCTCAGCATTACAATACGTCTCACTGACATTGAAAACCACCTTCCTCGTGGATTTCAGCAGCAAGAAAACTTTCTCATTAGGCACTTTCTTGGTGGATATCTTTAGAGCACTGAATTGCTTCGCAGGTTTCCGGGAAGGAGTGCTAAAGTTTCAGATGAATAATGTTTTTTGCATTTTCTGACTTAAGACGGGGAAAGAAGGTCAACCTTTCCCCAGCTGCATGGCTCTGCTCTGCAGGAGTGGAGAGCTTCCACTTCTGCACAGTTCTAAGGCTGGAGGAAGTTAAAGCACTGTACTAAGTACTTTAGCCTCAGAGCTCTGGAAAAACTCCAACAGAGGAATTAAATTTGGGATATTAAGGGGCACATTTCTGGAAATCTGAAGCGCTTAACTGCTCTGAAGTGCTCCAGTGAAAGGTGGGTAGGTAACTGCAACAGAGATATGCAAAAGTTCGGGAAGTTTGAAGTTGCATAGGGTAGTCTCTGTCTCAATGAACGTACAAGCTTCCCCCCACCCCAGCTTACAACCCCCACACCTTACACCAGTGCCTGCTGATCTGCCAGACTAAGATTTAGGGCAGATAAAAATAGCGAGTCGTGCCACTGTGCCACCTCTACTACGCTACGTAGCACGTTAAACACCCTGCAGCCACTTTGGGATCATCAACTTGCTCCATCACTGAGACTTAATGCTAAATAAACCATTATTTTAGGAAAGAAAGCATTTCTGTATTCACTTCTGTAAATGGCTGTTTCGGGGTTTTTTGGACTGAAGTTAGACATATCCCTCAAATTCCCTAATAAATTGTGCAAAATTATAAACTTTGTACTTGAATCCTCCTGGTAAATTAAAAGAGTTTTACTTGTTAGTGGAATACATCTAGTGAAAGCTTTGTCAAGGAGGAGAGAGGACAACAGATCCTGGAGAAGCACAGCACACTCAGGCATATGGCAAAGTAGCACCTCACTGATCCTATAAACATTAATGCCTCATTATGCATCTCTAGCACTGATTCAAGGAGTAAAACTAAGAGACACTTCCTAAGGAAACAAAGGTCCTGGAGCATCAATGTCTCAGCACAATGGGGTTTGCACCTGTACAGGTAACAAGGTCTTCCAAGTTTTTATGCTCTCCCACCTTTCCCCTCCAAGGAAGGGGCAGTAGATTGCCTTGACCCTGCAAAGTGGCCTGAGAATGACTTTCAACCCACACAGATGACGGCTGATAATCTGGAAAGAGTCATCTCTCTCCCAATTTGACAGACAGGTTGTGACAAGAAACAAGATGCCTGAGAAGGCCAAACAAATTCACACCTCACTGGAACCACCTGCAACCTAGAAGATGGTCATCCTCCGGCCAGTGTTATCTGCCACTCAGCAATCCTGCTTCCTTGCCCTTAAATATGTGTTGATTTCACTACAGTGCCAGCCTGTAAAACAAATGCAAAAGGACTAGAGGAAGTGTTTGTGTAGGGAAGAACAGTAAAATGCATGGTGCAGAAGAAGGAACTGCACAGCACATCTTTACTGGAGGGTGTTTGATGTTAAAAACACATTACCAGTATGACACCATAATATTTTGTTTCAGGAGATCTGCAGATTTGCAGACAGTCCTACCTCTGCCCCTCACTGCAGGTGGTGCTGAAACCAAGCTGAGACCTGTGGAGTTGGCTGCAGCATCTGAGCTCCATCTGACAGACAAATCAAGAGCGTGGATGGGGGTGCTGTGATGTCAGGAGGGCCCAAAGACAGGCACAGGAGGGTGAATTGTGAGGACAAGAACATCATGTAAACTTCCAGATCAGACACAAACCCAAGAAAACTGTAGCACATCAGGCAGCTACTCCTGAATTGATGTTGCCTTTCTCTTAAATATTTTAACTTGAACTACACTTAAACAAACAGGAAAACCCCGCTGTGACTAATTACACTCCGATCATTATATTGGTTAAGCTAATGAAAGAAAAAAGTAATATATATGGTGCTCTGCACAACTTACATACAATCACATGGAGGAATGACCTAAGACTGTGTCACTACAAGCACACAGAGGTGGTAAAAGCTTCTCAAATCAGTCCAGGACTGGCAACAGTCCCCGAGGCCTTGTATCGCACAGACACTGTTTGGTACCTGATGATCCAACAGAAGCAGCAGCAGAGTGTCCTTTCCAGAACTATAACTTCATTTAAAAGACCTATCACTGTACCAGAGTGCTCCTTTATACCTGAGAGCCCACTAAGGCTTTGGACTAGGTGCTCTCCCACACCACAAAGAGCTCTGTGAAGACAGCGACGGATGTGTTTTCTTTCAGCCACTTCACACTGCCTGCCTTTCGGTGTAGCCAAGAGTGAGGACAGGGGAAGAGAAGCATTTGATTCACCTTCTCTAGTTCATTCAAGATTTGTGCCCTTTGCTGTTCTCTTTAAAAACAAATACTACAATATTTTCATCTTATTTCATTCTTTACAAGCAGGAGTGTGATTAGGAAATGCACCAGCGCGCTCTCAGCCCTCATCAAAGGGTGTGGAACTCCACAAACAGATGGCAATGCTACAACATGAACTCAATCCAGCCCACATCATTTGTTCATAACTTTTACTCACAGAAATGAGGCTCCTACTTTCCTCCCAGCCCTCTGCCAGGCTTCCCATGGAAGCCACACTCACCTGCTCTTGGAGGGTATGGAATGTCCAACTTTGCTAATGAAAAACTGCTGGCAGAAGCAACAAGCACATCTCAGCTAACTAATCTATGGGATGTTCAGATCTGGGAACATAAACTTTCCTACCTAATAAGGGTGTGCTGATCTCCATGAGATTGATGCCAGGATGCCTTGGAGTGCAATCAATACAAAGCAAATAAATTATTAATTGCTCCAAGTAATTAAATTTATCAAATCCAAATAAAAATAACTGATATTTTATGGAACTGCTTCCAAAGCTGAACCTCTGAAGGGACAGTATTGATCAGAGGAGGACAGACAGATGTTTCACACGTTCACAGCCGATGAGGTCTGGGTTTGCATTAATGACAGGGAAGGAACAGAGCCAACAGCCTCCGATGCAGAGTAAACAGGCAGCGTGCTTGGCCATTTAATTGAGGGTCAGATCAAATATGGAGAATAAACATGTCTAAACACATACATACAACCCCATCTTCCTCTACAAGTATCATTCACCTTGGAGATGTAGTAAGTACTCAGTTCCCACTCCAAGAAAAAAAAAAAAGGCAGAATTCACACACATTCCCCCCACAACCAGAGTAAATCCTTACTCATTAATCAGTGCTAAAAAAATGCTCAGCAGGCTAGTAAATATTTAAAAGCTGGTGAGTGTGAATACTTAAATCAATGGGTACTAAAGCTGTACTTGTATTTTTCCTTCCTCTACTTCTTTTTAATTGGTCCAACTGGTATATTGTCTACAAGATTCCCAGTTAGCAGATGGAGTCAGGCTGCTGGCTGGAAGTCTTTTCCAAGGGGAGGTGGCCGGCTCTGAATGACTGATCTGGAGCACCCCTCAGTCCTTTCTGCAGACTGAGATCTCTGCAAACTCCTTTTCATCCCAGAGTTTTGTTTTTTTACCAGATGAGACATCACTCAATCGATTCTCTTCCAGTTCCTTTGTTTCCAAACCCATGACAACAGAGCAAGGACACAGACTTGAACCTCAACACACAGGAGTGGGGACAAACATACACCCTTTTCCATCCATCACCTTCCTCCACAGAAGTACTGCTGCCACAATTCAACAGCATTAACGAAATCATAACTTACAATTTGCAGATAAGGCTGAGAGAAGATGAGCAACTTAAACACTCTGAAGAGATGTTAAGTATGCCAAAGCCAAGTGCTCTGAATGTGATAAAGTCAAAGACAAAGGTTAAACCTAAAAGAAAGCTGACCATGACATGGTACAGAAACACTGCAATGAATTCAAAACACACTCAGCTCTGTCTTACAGAAGCAACCTAGGGCCTGGATCACAGTTACTGTCGGTTTGTCTGGGTCACGGAAAAGATTTAAGATCAACAGCTCCCATTTTCCTTTCCTTCAGGCAAGTCCTCAGTAAAGTTTCCCTTCCTCGTAGCTCCCTGCTTTCCCCTTTAGTCCTTTCCTCTCCTTTCCCTGTGCAAATTCCATACCCGCCTCTCATTTCCTCTGGCCCTCTGGCTGGCCGTCCTCCCAGCTGAGCAGACCGGGTGTAACAGGAAGTGTTCAAGAAGTAACACTTTGGATTAATAATACATTCTGCTGTTATTTTCATAACACCATTTTACTAACAACAGAAGAGGCAAACGTCTAGAATTCCTTTTCAAGGAACTCATGAAAGGCTTTTTACCCCTTTCCAAAACATCTGCTACTGCCTCCTGTTCTCAATGGCACCAAAGGCAATACACTGGCTTGAATTAAGAGGAAGCTTTTCATAATGCCCAGCTTTCTACTGCCTTAGAGAAACTTGCAGTCTGTGCTGTCAGGAGGCAGAGGGGAAATCCCATGCAGAGCAAGGGCACAGGGGCTATGGCCTTCTTTGCCTGTGGCCATAGCCCATGGAGAACAATGGGAGACTGAAACCATTGTGATAGAAGGCAGCTTGTCGAACTCACTGGAGAAGATTACTCTTCAGCCTCTGCTGAAGGAGAAACTTTCAGTTATGAAGAATAATGGCTGTAAGTGACCATTAATCCTAGGGGAGAAAAAAAAGTCTTCAAATTCAGTCTGCACATAAGATTTTGTAAGCTGTAACGACAGGGGGAATTTGAAAAGCCAGGGCTATTGTCATAAAAACTACGGGGAACAAATTAAGTTGAATACAGATTGCTAACTTTTTCTTCAAGGACTCATTTCTATAAATTAAATTTAACTCAAGTTTTCAGACCAACTAATTGTAAATCCTCAGGAGAAAAAAAAAATTAGTATCTCTAATCAAAGAGTAAGTGCTATTATCCTGGGGATGATATGGTACATTTTTCACACGTGACAGAGGTTGAGACCCTGATCACAGCGCAAAATCCAACTTTGCCTAGGTAGGAAGGCAGCAGCAAAGTAGAAAATAAAAAAAGGACAACAGAAGCCTTCAGGTGAGGAATCCTTTAGGTCCTCAGGAAAAAGAACTTAGTGCAGAATGTCACAGGCCTTTAGAAACCATTTTCCAATGTCCTCAGGGCAAAACATATTACACTGAATGTTGCCAGAGTCCAAGTTTCCAGCAGAGCATGCCAATTCCTCACTTAGTCCTGGTCGGCTCCCACCCTTATTGATTCCACACCACTGGCATGTAGAAGGTTTGCTATATAAATCCCATAAGTAAAATAATTTGGATTAGCATGGACTATCAACTTTATACCACTTAGCACTCCAGCATCTCTTACCCATTCAAAAGGCTGGTTCTGACCTCATGTAATTAATTTTCCCCATCACCCATATGTGAAGCAAGTGAGTCTATTATCACCTGTTTTAAAAAGAGGGAAGACTTGAATAAGGAAGCCGGGTGACTAAAAACCAGAAATTAATTAATTTTGCTGGGTTGTAGGCAGGTTCCACATTTCCAAGCAACAAAGTGTTGTTTTTTCACCTAGATCAGTGATTTGCAACCTTTTTCAACAAGCAAACCACTGGTACTTCTAATAACAGCATTTCTCTCCTTAAAAAGTCCAACCAGAGCATAGGAAGTTGTTCTAGGTCATCCCAGGAGCATGGATACTGCAAGCTGAAAGTTGCTGAATCAGACTGCCATGCCTCAGCTTATCACTGCATTTTGTGAGCAATAAAGAGAACAGGGAGAAGCATATAGGACCCATTTTCACAAAGGCTGCAATTTGAATTGCCTGTTTGGCACATGAAAAGGCTGCTGGCTTTGCCAGATGGTTCTATCACTGACAGATTATTGCTCAGCTTCTCTTCCAGGAGGGGGTAAAAAAAAAAAAACCACCCAGAAAAGATCAACCATCACTTATTAGTCTTCAAAATCCAAATCAATCTCCATAAATTACTCTATTTATCTTAGTACCAGAGAACACATCTGCCACGTCTGCATCAATCTCAACACACACGCTGCAGTCTTGCCTGTCTCTTGCTGACATGTTTTACCTCCTCAAGGCTGCAGTGCCTCACTCAAACAGGTAGCCTGCAGAGGGTGGCACTCATATGCTGAAGGGGTCCCCCAGCAGTGACCCTGCCTCTAACATGCACATGCAGCCCTATGTCAAAGCAGCATGATCCCAACCACATTTCTATTAACAGTCCCAGGGTGTTCCCAGTAAGATCTGAAACTATTCTCACATTAAAAAAAACCCCATCCCACAAAACAGTCTTTTTAAGTGACCTAGAAAATCACAGTGCCAAGTGAGGATGCCAGGTAAGGACCCTCCATCTCCACCTTTGCTACAATAAAGCAACTAAGGATTATCTTATTTGACTAGGGAAAAAAAATAAAAAGAAAAAACCAAACACCAACCTTGTACTGGGCAAACAGGATTTTGCTATCAAAACTCCTCTGAAAATACTCGGTAGGCCATGCAGGTTTAACTTACTTGGTATCCCAAAACCTGTTGCTAAGAGACAGGCATCAAGCCTTGCTGATAAAACAGCAAGGAAGTTCTTTTCTCAGGGATATCTGTGAACAAAGGGAATTTTCCCAAAAAATATTTTCTGAA
Source organism: Gallinula chloropus (assembly GCF_964237585.1). Classification (NCBI taxonomy): domain Eukaryota; kingdom Metazoa; phylum Chordata; class Aves; order Gruiformes; family Rallidae; genus Gallinula; species Gallinula chloropus. The sequence goes on from NC_140091.1 coordinate 11,297,833, forward strand.
GATAATGGAAATAGGGGGGCTAAAAATCATATGTATTTGTGTGTGTTTCTTCTTTTCCAAGTCACAACCTGAACGGTGGTTCTTAAAACCAGCTCTCACCCATTCCCAAACGTGCTCTATGACACCTATCACATTTGGCTGCAAGCTCTGTTTGGACAGGACTGCTCCATTTGGGTTGGGCACGTGTATCTAACAGCAGAGCAGGCACAGGAGTAACAAAACCCAGGCAGCTCAGGTGCCCCTGCAAGGCAACGAGCTGGCTTTCGCACAGCCAGCATTCCAGGTTTCTGAGTCTCCAACATTTATGGAATTCCTTTCTTATTTTAGAGGCAAGAATTTGCCTTTAGCTATAAAAGGAGAACAGAGGAGGAGACAGACAGGCAGACTGAAAGACATTAACACAAGTCCCAAGGGACCAGGACAACAACTTACCCTCTGGCTTCGCAGCGTGACACCTGCAGATTTGAAGTCAGGAAACTTGATGCCAGCAGTCTCAGGAACAGCCTGAAAGAGATCGAAACAGGATGTGTTGATGGAGGAAACACAAGATTTCATATAGAGGCTATCTGAACGGGAAACACTGTTTCCTATGACAGAGAGCCACCTGCCATGGCCACATGTCAGACCTGAGGCAAGAGGACAATCCCAAGCAATGGGATTCAGTGGGAAAATCCCAAACAATTCACTGAGAAAACAACACTGTTGCTCAAGTTATTATTGGAGAGTTCAAGCAGTTTTGGTTGGTTTAAAAGCACTGCTTGACACCAAGCCTTACACCCATCCACACAAGCATAAACCCTAACCAGTATTCCTTACATGTGCCTATTTGCACAGTACCATCCTTATCCAACTCAGGCACGTTTCACTGATCAAAACAGCCCAGAACTTCCCTAAATCTTGGCTTCTGACTGCAAGTACACTAAGGAATAAGCTGAGAAACCTCTCATCTGTAAATGTGAGCCCACTAGTGAGGATGTAAGGACTGCACCCCTCCAGGAAAGCCTGCTGTTTACTCGTTTTGCCATGTGTCCACTTGTTAGACAGGTCTTTTTCTTCCCCACTTCATGTTTTAAGCATAGCAATACAAGGTAGCAAACTCCTAATGCTGCGCTAGACAGTATAGCATCTAGCTGCATTTCAACAAAATAGGAAATAAATAAAAGAAATCCCTTAAAAATCTGAGCTGCTGAGCAAAGCAAAAGATGAGCAAACTTAAATGATTAAACCAGGTTACCTGCAGGGCCCTGTGCACTGGATGGTGTGGGCTCCCCTGAATGGGTCAGCAACACTCATAATTCAATCTAAGAATAGCCACAATCTGCAAAATGCATGTCAATCACTTTTCCAAAAGAGGACATTCTCCAGTCTCCCCATTTATTTGGAGACAGTGTTCATTTTGCAGCTCCCACACTTCTCTTTGTTCCAAACAGGGCTGAGACAACCCAGGGCTGCCCCAAGATCATAAGAGGTGCTGAAGGACAGTGACTCAATTCCTCAGGTTCCCTGCCAATGACTCTCACACCTCTATCAGCTATCTCTATGTCTTGGTCTTGAGGTGGCACCTTGCAAACCACTCTGCACAGACAGGCATTAAGATATTTTTTCGGTTACCTGTGGTCAATCCACTAAAGAGAGGCCCAAGGAAGAAATTTCTAAGCATGACTATGATAGAAAGAGCATTCTCTAGCTACCAAGAGTTGCTCACGAACTTGTAGGGATCACTTGGATCTCTGGGAGGATGTAGCCTCCCTGCTTGAATTATCAGAGACAAAGGCAGCTGCCAACCCTCTCTGCTCTCTCTGGATGAAGGCTGGCTTTCAGACTTGCCACACTCTGCCCCCCAGCCTGTTGCTGAACACCCTGACACAGGCAGGGAGGGTAAATCAGCATCGCTGGCTCAGCTGAGACAACTCTGCCTGCACTCGGCGCATAAGCAATTAAATGGGCTCCTCTGCCTCGCGTGCCTGTACATGCTGTAAACGCTTCAACCTCAATTGACTCTTTGGTAAATGATTTTCCTTTGTTGAAATGATGCTGATGCAGCTCCCGATTCAAATTCTTAGTTAAAATGCAATTTTTTTCTTAACATTTCCCGGCTATAGTTAGTAATTGACTCCTAATGGACTCCGTCATGGTTGGAATGATGCTACTGCAACAACAGGAACTGCTGCTCTGCCCACCCTGGTGTGCCTATTCGCTGTATGCCTGCAGACAGGCACCAGCCAACAGGCAATATTTAGGGCTGGACTCCCTCACCTCGGCATCCTCAGCATCTTTCCAGCCCCATTCTCCATCTCCACCATTTTTTCATTGCCACCAGTGACGAGCTGATTTCATCAGAGGGAGATGTGCCAGCCATGGCTGAGCTTTACTCCATCAGCCCCCCAAGGCAACTGAAGGTACAAGGTGCCCAGTGATATTATATTAATTACATAGAGGGACAAGGGGAATCAAAACATTTATTTTTTTTTAGGAAGTGGTGGCTATTAGCCACACTTCATTAAGCAATAACTGCCACACACTCTCTGCTTCTCTCCCTCTCCCTGCACAGACCCTTTTGGAGAACAATGACACAAGTGCTCTCTGTTCACAAGGTGGAGGGACAGGAATTCCCAGGGACACACTGAAAACATCTGAGATACTGTAACAACCCTTTCCCACCGCAGGTGCTGAATACAGTTCAGTCCATGCTGTCCTCTTTCCAGATAGGGAAATTGAGGTAACATCAAATGTGAATTGAAATCTGTGTCCTGGCCTACTCAGACTTCAGCTCAGCTCAGGGACAAAAAAGCAGCGATAGTTCCCAGGACACAAGAGTCCCCAAACAGGGCTGCTCTGATCACAGCTGAGAGCAGGAGAGGGGCACGTGCTGAGCCTGGGGAGATGCTGCTGAAACCCAGAAGTAGGGAAGAAAAAGAAGGTGGGTCACAGTCAATGGTATTGTGGGACAACCTTACACAGCAGTACCAGAATACATTTGAGAGGGAGAAAGATGCTTCTCTCTGCCACAAGGCATGAATGGCTAGAATAATTTCATCCCATTTCTCAGGAAGGGAAAAGGAAACAGAACTTAAACCAGCATTTTTTCACATGGGAGAGAGACAGAGAGCACACCAGAGGCAATGGCTGCCTTCAAGCAATCTGCCTTCCAAAAGATGTAACTGAAAAAGCATCTGGCAGAAAACAGACAGCAGCTACACCCCTAAAAGGGGAGCTGGGGGTCTGATCCCAGTAGGATTGCTGAAGGAAACGTGTTACCCAGCCAGAGCATCACCACTGGAAAGAAAAAGAAAGAAGGAGGAAAAAAATATAATTGAGATAAATGTTTACAGGCTTCTCTGTCTCCTTCTTCTGTGGCAGCTTCTTCTTGGGAGCCTTGCGCTCAGCACGTCTCTGCTCAGTGGTGGTGTCAGCAGCTGTGATGAGCTTCTGCAGGTCTTGGGTTCTCTTTTCTCTCTCTTTCTTTCTGGTTTCGATTTTGCGGAGCTCCTGGATGAGGTATTCTTCTTCTGCCACCTGCAGACCACAGCACATAAAGGCAATCAGAGCAGCAGAGGCAGCCTAACAAGGCAAGGGGGCCATCTACCGATAACAGCTCTGCCCTGGACCCGCCTGGAGATGGCTTTAAGCTTCCCCGCCTGATACCATGGGTTTGCAGAGTGCATGATGCTCCAGAGCCTTACCCTGCAATCCACGGCAATGCCAGTCTACTAACTGGCAGGTACTGCATCACAACATCCATGATGCACCTTTCAGCAGCGTCCATAAGTGATTAATCCCACCTCTGGACAAAGGGACCACGAGCAGACAGAAGGGTAAAAAAGCCCAAATATACTGTAGTTGCAATTGCAGTGTTGTGAAAAGCTGGTTCCCCTCCCCAGGCCTGGCATGTACAACTGAGTGCAACTATGCCTAGTATCAGCACACTGACAATGGGGGAAGGACAAGCAGAGTCCTTACACATATCAATCTGCCATCAGACAGAACTACTAACAGAAAAGGACACCCTTCCCCAGTCTTTGGGGAATGCAGCTCCTTAAACTCTAAACCCTGGGCCTGTTGCACAGCTCCAAGAACTAAACATGCAGATTTAGCGTCTTTTATGTTTTCCAGCAAGATTTTTACTCTTAAGGAAGTAACTCTCACCCTGTGGGATGCAGGGACTCATAAGGACACTGATCTGAGAACTTGTTCTCTTCAGAGGACTAGTACTATGAAGTGTCACAGGGAAGGTGGTGGCAGTTACCAGACACCGTAACTCTGCTCACCTCGCCCTCTCTCCTGTACAGTCAAATTTCTCAGTGTTTGTCCTTTTGTATCCCTTAGAACCACATGAACTCAACAACAAAAGCACTACACTAAGGTGTTGCCCTTTTCTTGTACAGCCTTTCTTTCCCTTTCCCACCCTCTGGCCTATTTCATCCACCAGCTGATTGAACTTAACGTGAGTCTTTCAGCGTAGCGAGGCTCTTTTCCCCAAGTTACCTGCTCTGGTGTCCTGTTGTACAACCTTTCCAACTGCTCCTTCCTTCGCCTCTCGTGGCCAGCATCAAAAACTGGGATTTTCAGGTCTGTGCCCGGAGCTGCACGGATATTAGCCAGTTTGGCACAGATGTGGTAATATCGTTCCTTCAGGTCCTCCACTGATCTTTTCTGTAGAGGACATCACAGGAGGACAACGTTATGGAAGAACCAAGCAGAATCTCGTGCAGTAGCTAGCTAAGGATCACTGGCTGAAGAATGTCAGATAGGTGTAAGACACAGTTCCCACATGGAAGGTCAGTGGAGAGCCTTGCCAGTTCCAGTGGAACCACCAGGAAAGGGGAGTTTCTCAGTTAACTGCATTAATTCATTGTCATGGGCTAACAGCTACTGCATTAAAAACACCCACCAGAGGGTCCAGCAATACAGAAGTGAAGCACTCCCAGGTAAAAGGACACAAGGATAGTCAAGAGGAGAAAACCCCCAAATATGAAACTCTCACAATGCACAGCAGGCCCCTTCTGAGCTGCTTAGGACAAAGGCATAACCAAGAAGGCATCTGGTGCAAGAATTCATAGCCCAACAGTACACGGAGTCTGAGCTGCATTCCCTTACTCCAAGCACCAAAGGTGATTGGGCTGCCCAGCTGGGTGAGTTCTTGTTACTTCATTTTGCTACAGACTCTTCATGTGAGCATTTCAGAGGGTAACAAAAAGTTCCAGCATCATTCCTCCATGTCACCACAGGGCACGGAATCAGCACTTACAGGAAATGTACAATCACAACACTAGGGTTGCATCTTCATGTGACTGATTGTCCCTGCTTCACAGCAGAGATGACCATAACCTGCAGCAGGTCAGAACACAACCCTAAAGCAGCACCAGGGAAAAATCCCAATTCCCCAAGACCGTTAGCAGATCCTTCTCCTAGGGCCTAGACTGTAATCCAGGACATTTAGCCTGTTCTGCTAAACAAACTCCCCAGCTGCCCTATCTTCAAGGAACAATGAGTTGTTCTCCTGGCAGAGCCAAACCTAACTTTCTAATAAAACACAACAGGGAATGAACACAAGTCACAGTGGATTTAATTACAAACAACACAAGCAGCAATGCCCTGTGCTGGAAATTCAATACTCTCTGCTGCCAATAATTCATTATTTTCCCCTAATTAAGTTGATATAAAGGGTAATTTGGTCTTTGCAGCACAGCAAGCCCTGCACGTGCCGCAGCAGCAGGTTGCAGGCATACCTTGGCCCTTGGGACTCACCTTGAACTGCTGGTGATCGTAACGGTCGTGAATCACTACGAAGCGCAGATCAAAGCGCCGAGCCAGGTCAAAGAGGTGGTCTGTCTCAGCTTTGGTCCACGCATCATCATGGAGATACATCTGGTACTCCTGCTCCGAGTAGACAGGTACCTGCACTGTCTGTGCAGAGAAAAGAAAAACATGGTACCTGTCCCCACAGCACCATCCTTCTCACTGCCAGCTGGTAAGGGCTGAGATACTTGAGCCAAGGACAAGAGCAATGCACCGACAGGAAGGGGCTGCCAGGACCCTGAGCAATAGGTTCTGGTAAGAAACATGACAAGCAGGCAGAGGGTGACAAGCAGATAAAGGGTGATGTGTGATCTCAGGACCGTAAGTATGTTCTGGGGAGCCTACAAGGAACTACTGCCTGTGAGGTGGCAACCTATTCCTGGTGGCTGACACAGGCAGAGGTCAGCAATCCACATCCTGACAACAGGTTTCAAAATGATCAGGCTAACATGAGAGCGAAACCAAGGTTCAGCCAGCCTCCCTGCATTCCTCCCATACAGCAGCACCAATACCTTGACATAAACTGCTCTGACAGTTGTTTCTACTTGGGTTGTGACATGCTCACTTGTACAGGAAGAACGGGAAAGACGAGGAGCAGTAGTTAAGCCTTTAGCACACCTTCTGCTTTGATACGCAACCCACTTATTTCATGTGTGCTGCAGACAGTGCCATGAAGAGCTGAAAGGCTGGGTGCTGTACAACTGAGAGCCACAAACCTGACCCACAATTTTGTCCCTCCCTTCCTCGCCCGCCTTTTCTCCAGCAGAGCCACAGAGCCAAATGACAGTCCAGCTCTCAGGGTGCCCCAGGTGCCTAAACCCACATCACTGTTCCCAGCCTGGAACTGCTCTACAAGGGCTCCACCCAGAACAGAAGAGTCACATGAATACTAAAGAATCAGTAAAAATACTTACTGTACTAGGGAAGTCCTAGCACATGGCCAAAGCAAAAGGGCAAACAAGTCTGTGCTTTCCTCCCTTACCCACTCCCACCCCTCTTTTGCTGAGCCCTCATGAAGAGGTCCTGCCTCCAACAAGAAACCAATGCATGCATGCAAGCAGCACACATGCTTCAACATCTCTATGCCCTCCTGAGTCCTACACCAGAAGTCATCCTCATGAACTCCCTACAGCTCAGAGAGACCTTTCTGAGCCTCCAAAGAATGGCCTCTTGAGGTCTACTGCCCTTCCTCCACCACTTAGACACAGAAGCTTAAAGATGAAGCATATCTCCTGTGGACACACTGCACCTCAACCGTCATGTCTCGCGTCCTCCAGGAGAAAAGGCATTCTCCTAGACACTGTAAGGATGCCCTATGTATATCATTAAAAATATACATTTCTAGAGTACCATATGTACATGAAAAGAGACAGCTGGGCCCTCTGCAGCAGATGGAAGACAAGGTGGCAGATGCCTGACCAGAGAAGAGAATGGGGCAAGAGCAAAGAGCAGTCCCCAAAACACTTACTCAGTCCCACTCACGGCTGTTCAGGTGAGAGCTGCTGAGAAGGAAGACAGTGGGAGCTCAGCAGATGGAAGGCTTAAGCCAACCATGGGATGGATAAAAGTTCAAATACTGTACAGCCATGACAATGCAAACTTTCCCTCCCCAGAGAGGGATTTCCAGCAGAAACTAACAGGGTTTCAGTTGCACAACAAGACCTTGGCAGGAATACCAACTACAACTCTACTGACCCCTGTTCAGGAAAGATGAACTGAAATAGGAACAAGTAAAAAGGGGTGGAGAGCTCCTCTCTCTGCAGTAGACTGAAAGAGAAAGGAGCATAGCAAGGGAGGTCTGGAAGGGAATCTGACTGCAGGCTTCAAGTATGCGAGACAGAATGAAAGGAATACCCACAGGAAGCAACAAACAACTGAAATTAACAAACAAACTGGCTTGCAAAGAAATGCCAATGTAACATGGAAAATTTAATCTGGAAATGAGAAATGGAGCAGAGACAGTCCAGAACAGCTTCCCAAGGAACCACAGGGGCAGGAAAATCCAAGTGCTTTTCAAAAGGAACTTGATCAGTTTATGAAAGGGACTGAACGGTGCAGGAGCTGAAGAGCCAAGAAGGGAATTCAATGGACCCTTCTCAGTCCTACATTTCACACTACAAACTCACAGAACAATGTGCTTTTCAACTATTAGTTGAAACCACTCAGGAAAGTTCCTGGAGCCAGGAGACAGTTCTGTGAAAACATCAGCACAATGCCTACCTGTGAACAGACACATCAGAGAGTAAGAATTATCAGGGAATAAAGGGAAATAGAGCCAGTGCACAAACCTGCTGTGCTTCTGTAGGAGAAACACTCACTCCAAGTCCACCCATTTCAAAAGAAGGGATATTGGAGAACAAGAAGGGTGAGACAGGGCACAGAAAGGCAGATGTATGTCAAGTTACAGTAAACACAGAACCCAGTAAGGACAATGTACTTTGTCATGTCCCACAAGATCTCAGAGGCACCAAATGAAACCTCAAGGTGGCAGTTTAAAATTAACCAAAGAAACCACCTTCACACACCATAGAAAAGTAACCCCAGGAATTCATTACCATGGGATATTCACAGAGAAGCTTTCTGCCCTGAAAACACGTAGCAAGAATTATTAAACACAAATGCCAAGGTAAGAAATCTTTAAGTCAAAGACCACCAGAAGCTAGGGAAAAACATAAATCTCTGTATTTGCCCCATCCTCATGCTCTTTCTTTAAGCCTTTAGTAATGGTAGCCAGAAACAGAATATCAGCTGAGGCCTTTGCTCTGACACCAGAGAAGCTGCTTTTATATTCCTGTTTCACACCCTGGATCAAGGCTCAGTGTACTCCGTAAAACCTGAGTTTACATTTTGGATCTCACAGTGAAGAGGAGGATTTGGTTTGGAGACTGGAAGCACAGAGAAAAGGCACAGAAACTGAGCAGTGATGCAGGAGCCGGGTTAAAAGAGCTTGAGCGACCAAGAGGACAGACTACACAGGAAAATGGGCTCAGGCCCAGGGGAGAGATCTGGGCAGCAGCATCAAGTATGTGACAAGGAAGCCACAGAAGAGTCTGGAAAAGTAAATAAAATTCCTCTGACAAAGCAAATATCTGCAAAACTCCTCATTAGTGCCTTTTATGCTCTCAACCACAGATCCACAAAGGTACAACTTGCTCCTAATACTACATAATTGTGCGTGTGTGGATGGCATTGGTCTGTACCACTAATCTAAAGGCTGCAGCCTCACTGAAGGCTCTTCTATCTGTCAATTCACCGCACACAGCAAAGTTAAGGAAATGAGAATTGTATGATTACAACACCCATGTGTGACCCCCTCTGATAAACTCAGTTGAACTCAGCCAAAACCTGCTACAGCAGTAGAGTCTGAGACAATTACACTCCCAAAGTTTCACTCAGCCAGCTAGGTAGGTGCCTGGCTTGAGTCACACTTCAGACTTCCACCCTACACATCAGAGAAGAGATACCACAGGAGGCTCTTACCGATGTTCCAGCAAGAGGAAAAGCACCAGTCAGAGCTTGAGCCTTCTAACATGTAAGGTCAACCAACCACTTAACTCTGCAGGAAGCCAGGCTTTGTTAGAGCTGATGCTCTGTGGGTTACAAACTGTAAACGTTGTACACAGTTATATGCAAGCAGAGCTTTTGTGGGATCACGTTAGCACACGCTTCTTTTTTCCCCTTTCCAATCTGCATCATGAAGGGGGTTAAATTACATTTCGGAGGCACCCTAACTCTGCTCCTGCCTAATTTTGGAGGTCCTGACTTTGAAGTATAAATCTTGACGTAGTTTTCTTTGTGCATATACATGAAAGCCCCAACCACTCAAAGCAGATACATCTGGGACAAAAGACAGCAGGAGACTACAACAACACATTGTGACAATTTAATGTGAGACGCAAAGAACAGGGTACTGCACCACACTGATACCACAGGAGCAACTTCAGAGGGAAAGCCACATAATTCAGCATCTGTGCTGGAATCTGTCCAAGAGGCTGCAAGCTAGCTTTCTGGCCACAAAGCTCAAACCATTTTTTTTCATAGTGGGTAAAATAACAAGACTTATGACTTTAATGTCTTAGAACAGAGTATCCTTTACTACTCACAGCCTGTCATCGGGGGGGAAAATGCTGGTTAGAAACTGAATGAGACAGCAGAGTGACTCCTGACTGATCAATGGCTGCACATCTGAAACACGGTGGGCTCTAGCAAGCCCTGACCACGTACTGAGCCCACTCAGCTTGAATTCTTTGGAGACACTGTAGTCTGTGGTTGCACAGTAGCAGGCCCTGCTGCAATTTTAAATGCAATTGCCAAACCTAACTCAGCCTTCACATGTTGAAAGAACAAAGCTCCTACGTGGACATTCAAGAAGGGTACCTTCCAAGTGTTATTTATGTGCTGTTGTTTGAAAGTGCCCCCACTTACTTTATTGAACCTGGCAAAAGGGTAGTCCTTCCCTTCCTCTGCTGCTCTCCTCCAGTGGTAGAACATCGCTCCATCTTTTCTTGCTGGGTTGGTGAAAGGCATCCACTTCCAAGGCCGGACTTTCTTGGACCCCAGTTTTGCTTTGACCGTTCGATAACCCTGAGTTGTATCACTTGGCAGCAGCGGAGGCGCATCCCTGTGGTGGAGAAAAGCACTGCCTGACGAGAAGCAAGAAGCAGCCCAGGACAGACCCAAAGAGATTTCAGACTGGAGCAGGATCTGACACCACAATGTTTAGGGTGGGAAAACCTGAGTTTAAGCTTTATTCCAGCTTTTGCACTTCCCAGACTGCAGTGCTTCCCACATCAAAGGACAGAATACGCAGCGCAGATAGGTTTGAACAGAACCGTCTGGAAAGCAAACTACACGAGAGACCTCTGGGGCAAGGGCACAATCCATAACAAGCTAAACACAGGCTGCAGCGGATCTCTCTCTGCAGAAATAAAAGCAGGTGCTATTCCCAGTTGTGAATAAAAGAGAGTTAAGATATAGAAGGGTAAAACACTGCATTGTCTGCACCAGACTATTGTGCCTGTGCCTAATTCACCTCCTACGCAGAGCAAGCCCCTCAAATTTAGAGAAGACAGATGCTCTCCACGGCTGCCTAAAAGAAAAGGGCACAAGCACGTGCCAAGCACAAAGGAGAATCAATCTGGGAAGCGAGACTGCCTGTGGTTTCAAGGGGACGGTGCCCTGTCACCAAAAGCCTTGACTACCCCACAACCTGTACAGATGCCCATAAGCTCTTACTTTTTGTCAGAGTAGAGGAGTGCATAAACTTCACGGTGCATCCCTTCTGGCCTCTTAAACGTCAATGTCTCAGAAGATTTCTTGGACTTTTTCTGAAACAAAAGAATTGCATTTTAGATTCGGAAGCAGTAATCCATGGGGGAACATTAAGCTACATAACCTGTCACCTCACGATGCTCTTCACTTTTATCTGGTTTTAGACACCTTGAATTTCTCCAGGAAAGCACCTGCTCCTGGTGGAAGACACTGACAGACAAAACATGCCCACTGCCAGTGATAGCACCCACCAGCACTCAAACACTTGCTGTTGCTGATAACACACACTTCAATTCCAAGTTGAACATCTGGCTGTAGCTTTCAGGGGCTGGTGCATTAAGATGTCTTACTAGGTAAGCACTGGCCTCACATGAAGCTATTACTGCCTTTAATTAGTGATTCTCTACATTTAGAAAAGATAGTAAGAAATATCTTCCCCACCCTCTTAGCTTTTGTTACTTCTTTCTGCAGCAGCTTCAGTTTTTACCAGCCTTGACTCAGCCCTTACAGTACCCCCAGCCTAAAACTACCAGTACCACCTACAAAAGCAAGCCCCACTTCCTGCCTCCACGCTCCCATTTACACAGCAAACAACGTCTGTTTTACAAAGTTTCTTCATACCAGGAACTCAGTGTAGGCAACACAATCTGGCCCCTAAAACTTGCTCAGAACTGGTGGTTTCTCAGGCACTGCATCCACCTCATACCACATACACACATTTATGAAGTAGTTAGTGTTGGATTCACACAGACAGAGTAACAGCCACACTGACAAGGTATGCTTAAAGTGGATCAAGTTTCCTGAGCAGACCAGAGCATTTGGTCTAACTGTGCCACCTTTATAACTACTAGCCATGTCTTTACTTTTAGCTACTTGTTTACCACATTGCTACCAACTTTTACAACAGAGTATTTCACAGTAGTAAAAGTAACACTGTATGATAAATTGTATTAAATCCATACAGTCACCCTTATCAAGCAACTTCCCATATAAAAAATAATAATTTATGGGCTTGCACTACAACTACCCTCCATAAAACTTCACGACAGACATTCATTCTACTAGCACCTTCTCACTCCTCATCAAACACTGTTCTCCTACAGTGTCCATCACTTTGCCCAGGAGCGATGTAAGGCCAACCGAGGCAGTTACCCACGGGTCAACACACCCTGTTTGAACACAGGCTTCTGGAACTCCCCCAAAGTTCCCAGATTTATTAAAAGTTAATATCAGCAGGCCAGAGATCAGCTCAGCCAGCCCTTTTAGGAGTTGAGAACAAATTACTTGGTCCTGCTGATTTAAATGTTTTTATGCCTAGTAATTTTTATTTTAACATTCTCAGTCACTAATGGACTGGAAAGTACTCCACGGTTCTCTTGTGATTTAAAAACATCAATCTATTTCTTTTCTAATTGAGAACAGATCTATTTCCTGAGCAAGTGCTGCACTGTTATTAACAATTTTGCTCTCTCCATGTGATAATGACTTACACCTTTGGTTTGATTTAGTTTCTGTACTTTGTAGAAGTTCAGAGTGTTTTACCCTTGGTCCCACCCTTGCACTCCTCCCCAAACCTCTTACTGCACCTCCCCTTCCTCTCTGTTTTCATCACAGTAAATTTGAGGGGAAAACCCTTATTCTCCGTTCCAAAAGAGAGACACCCAGGCACCAGGACTTCCTCAGCAGTCTGTTAGGTAACAGAAAAACGTGCCTACATCAAAGTACACTCCATGGCACAACATCTCAGGCTGAATCCAGCCAAGAAGCAGCTCACTGGACACACTAGTCACCAATACAGTTGATAACTGGTGTTTTCACACTTTAAATTACTGAAACTCGTCAGTCTTCCATCACACCAATTATACTAGTGTCCTACTCCCAGCAAGGCAGTGGTGAAATCACTTCAGAGATAAATGTCTCAGTGGAGGCAAAGACAGACAGTCAGGAAGTACTTTTCAGGGACAGGGTGGCTGTGTACATTTGGGTTTGGTTTGCTGGGGTTTTTTTCCAAATACACAGGTTTTACTGCACCAGAGAGCTCCTGGAGATTTCACCTTCCCTGGCTTATTTCCAAGCACCTCCACATCTCATAACTACTCAGGAGTTGACCTCCCCAGTGCCTTGCAAAGCACAGGACAGCCAAGACCTTGCCCAAATTTAAAACACAGAAGGCAACAACATACAGTAGTGTATCACCACAGAGAACGCAGCACATGACATCATACATCTGTAACAGAGCTTACTAACTTGCCCACATTCCCATAAGCAGCACATCTCAGCTCTCCCAAACCCCAGCCACACGCCCTCCCAGCACAGGAACTGCACCCATGGTCTGGGGATATGCACTGTTCAATCAAGTCAGACAATGTTGGGATTTTTCTTCTACAATAGGACTGTATTGTAGTATTTTCATCTGCTTGGGGTCTGTATGGTAAACACACTTCACACTTACTCCACAAAACGGGAATCTTAGAGACAGCTGAAGAAGTTCTGGGGCCAGGCACAGCTCACCAGGATGCCACTTAGCTTCAGCTTAATTACTGCCCCAAATACCACCGCACAGTGACCTAAGAACCCAGGGGTAGGGCCCTCCAGGCATTCCCAGCTACTCCTGGGATGCCCGAAAATAAACAGACTAGGGTAGGCACACGCTTTATCTCATCTTTTTTCCCCCCGATATTCACCCAGAAGCCACACGCAGGGTCAGCGAGTGCCTAGCAAACAAGCAGCAGCCCTTCCGGGCACCGCAGCTCACCTTATCCGAGTTGATGATATCCTTTTTGTTGATGGTGCCCGTGTTCTCCGACTCCACGCCGCCCAGCTCCAGGATGTCCCGCACGTCCGCGCCGGTCGCCATGACTCCGTTTGCCCGCCGGCCTGGCCCGTCGCCGTCCTGCCCGTCCCCTCCAGCTCTGGGGGGAGCAGGGGGGGGGTGGGGGATAAAACCAGGGGTCCGGGGGTTAACGGCCCCGTCCCACGGGGGCTACCCCAGAGGCGCGCACACCGGTGCGTGCGCGCACCCGCTGCCCACACGCCTGCACGGGGGTGCGTGTGCACACACGGCCTCCCCCCGCCCCGCTCCCAGGCCCGACAACGGGGCCTTGTACCCAGCCGGTCCCAGGGGCCACGCACGCCGAGCCCGCGGCCAGGAGCCGCGCGGCGGAGCCCCGGGAAGCCCCCGGGAGGACGGGGAGTGGGGGGGAGGTGCCGCCGCGGGGCCGCAGCAGCCCCAACCGAACCGGGTCCCGCGCTCGCTCACCCACCCGCGCCGGCTCCGCGGCCACCGGGACGGTGCAACAACGGCAGCGGCTCGGGCAGCAGCACTTCCGCTCCCGCCGAGAGGCGCCCGGAACTGCCCGGAGCGCCTTGAGGGACGTACCGCGGGGGTGACGGGCGCGGGTCCCCACTCCGCTCCCCGAGGGCTGCGGCCGCCCCGAGCCCAGCGCCGCCTCCGCTGCGGCCCGGCGCCGACACCCGCCGCCACCGAGGGCCGCCGTAGCTCCTTCCCCGTTCCGGGCGGAGATCCCGCTGCCGGCGGGACTCGCTCCCGCGCCAGGAGGTGGCAGCACAGCACGGCCCGGGCCGGGCCCCACGCCCGGAGCACCCCCGACCCCTCAGTCAGGCTCCCACCCTCCAGCTGCCCCCAGCAAGACGCCGCGGTGCCTGTTCCCCCGCGGCTTTTGTGGTGGGTCACCGGACTCTGCCTCTTCTGGAGACACCCGGGCTGTAGGGCAGAGCTGAGGGAGGCCACCTGCACCCCGCTGCCCGTCCGGCACCACGGTGGAAGGTGCCTCAGTGGCAGTGCCTCGCTGTCCCCTGGGTCTCGGGCCTGACCCCAGCTTGCCATAGCACTTGCCATCCCCTCGCTGGGTCCCCAGGCAATCGCTGGTGGCAGTCACACCCTTTGCTCTCCCTCCTAGCCTGTGTCAGCCTCACCAGCAGCGAGCCAGCCCAGCCATGCCAGGTGGCCGCCTGCCAGGCGGGCACTGCACCACATGGCACATTCGGGCTGCCTGTCCTGGCTTCGTTTTACAAAGCATACACTCCTCACCTCCACACTTGGCAAGGAAACCCTCCTGAAGCGTTGCAGAGCCACACAGCTTACCTTAGGCTGTGAGCAGCCAGGAGTGAAAGTTTCAATAATAGGACTGCCCTGTTTCCTCTTCGCCGTGGGAGGAAAGGGAAGGGGGGAACTGGGAAGTGGGAAGTGTGGGGGAACAGCAATTGCATGGCAGGAGGGACCTCAAGAAGTCACTGTCCCACTGCATCAAGGCCAGAGCAAAGCTGCCTTGGGGAGGTTTGTCTGAATCAGAAGGTTTCAGCACAGAGAGATTTGAGGGGATCTGCCAGCCACCCTGGCTAGGCCCGGAGAGGGCACGTCCTAGATGGGATCTCTTCTCCTGTGCAGCAACCCAAGATGAGCTGAACCCCGCTGTGCCAGGGGTGACTCCAGCACACAGCCCCTCAGCACCAGCGAGGCTGTGCTTGACTTGCCATCGTTCCCACGGTGACTGGCACATCACTTCTGCACCAAGACCCAGTCAGCACCAGTGTGGCCCAGCAGGAGCTGGTGCCACCCCAGCACGTCATCTGTCGTTCAAAGGAATCATTTAACCCCTTTTCTCTCCCCTGTCCCATGCTGCCATGGGTGACTTTTAGCATCTCGGCCCTTCCTCCCACAAGGACACAGCTCATCCTGAGGTTTACCCTGTCCTGCTCGTTCACCCTCAGCTCTGATATGTCCACCCCAGGTTCTCACCCCAGGCAGCGCGTGTGGCCGTTTGTAATCATATCCAGCATCTTTCCCTGGTCTCTTGCTGCAGCTGACCCGAGGTGGGTCTGCAGAGGGAGACAAAGCTTTCCCAGCACTGCCTTCTTCTGCTGACACTGCCACCCTGCTCTGCCTGCCTGGCAAGCCTGGCACTGCTGCTCCAAGGAGAGCTTTGTAAGACCGGAGAAAGAGGACCTCCTTCTTTTCGCCCCTCGCTAGCGGGTCGTTCACAGTCTGTTAATGTTGTTAAACAGCACTGAATGGAAACCCAACCGGTCCCAAAATAAAATCCAGGTACAAGTGGCGATTTGGTTTCACAAAATTGCGGAATGGTTTGGTCTAGTGCTGGGAGGGTTGAAACTAGATGATCTTTAAGGTCCCTTCCAACCCTCCGGCCACTAGACCAGGCTGCCCAAAGCTCCAGCCAGCCAAGCCTTGAACACCCCCAGGGATCAAAAACTTCTCTGAGCAACTCCAGGTGTTCCCAAGTTTTGATTACACGCCTGACCTGCTCAAGCCCAGCTTCCAGCCCTATCCCAGCAGGACTGAGCTCAAGTTCTGCCCGAGGTGCAAAGTGATCAACTCACTCTGCAACAAACTAAGCTCACAGCGCATTTTGAGCTCCTATCCCCAGGGCAGCAGCTTTTCAACCTCATGAAAGGTGGAGATTGTGGGCATTTGGGCTCTGTTGTTCAGAGCCTGCCTCCCCCACACCCCTGTGAGGGTGAGCATCACTGCTGGGCTGCATCCCACCTGGAGCTGTAAGGACCTGCAAGCAAAACACATTAGCTGGGTGCTTGTGCTAAGCTCATCAGCAGTGGAGCAATTAGCACTGCCTTCAAAGGGGCATTGTTTCAAGACAATGCCACTGCATCCCAGAGCTTGCACCGCCTTCAGTTAGCAAAAAGGCACAGCTGGAGACCTTGGTCGGTCCACATAGCCTACAGATACTTGGTCCATCCTGGAAAGTCCAGCGCTGGGACACATGGCCAAGTTTGTTACCTCCCCGGAGACAGGAGTCCTACCTTCCCGGGCACAGGGAGAGCCCAGGGGATGCAGTGGGTTAGGAAAGGGGAGCAATGGGAGAGAGTCCAGTGCTGCTGTGCCCCAGGACTTTGGCAGGGGTAAGCAACAAAGCCAGCATCACTGTCCTGTTACTGCAACCCCATCACCCACCTCCTGCTGTTCTGTGGGCGTAGGGTACCAAGTCTGGGCAATCTCACTGCCACCCAGCAGCTGGGGGAGGGATATCCCTCCATATTTACCCCTGGCAATAGGGTAGCGCTGACCCCCTCGGGGCCAGCTGCTCACCCATCCCAAAGTCCTGAGGGAAGGAAGCCCCTCGTGCCCTTTGCCCATGCCCCAGCTGCCAGGCATGGCCGCAGGTGGCCCTGGGCCAGAGGTGTGCGTGTCTCCAGCCCAGGGCTCAAGGTGTGCGTGTCTCCCAGACTGGCACCAGCGGAGGAGGACAAGTGCAAACACTGGCCAGTGGGGTGGGAGGAGGTTATCTGGGGCCCGGCAGTGGAAAAACTCTCGGTGTGTGACTAAGGCACGATAGCACCAGGTGTGGGTCCAGGCAGGGCAAGCAAGCCAGGGAATTATCAATGAACCCGTGGGTTCAGGTGCCCGAAGCCAAATGTTTCCTAAGGGTGCGGTGACAGCCACAGAGCCGTTATCACACGGCGCCTGGCCCACCCCGAGTGGCGGGGACGCAGGGGCAGGCTGCTGGACCTTCCCCAGTGGCAGGGATGGGACACTTCCCACTGCCCCGTGGGGGAGAGGGGACACTAGCCCTGGGAGCATCCTTCAGCAAGGGACACTTTGGTCCTGGGGAGATGAGCTCCCGCTCTCTCTTGTGGCTGGGAAAAGTCTGTGTCCAAGCACCCCCAAATATTGCCTTCCACTCCAGATCACACAGGCTGCATCCCACTTGGGTATTGATACCCATACCCCATCCCCAGCTCTGTGCTGTTCCCATTGACCACAGCAACTGCAGGGTTGAACCCTGAGCACGGAGCCCTCCCAGATCTGTAACCCCCTTCTCCCCACAGCCCTGTATCCCTGGGCCAGCCCTTAGGGCTGCAGCATGGGGGGATCCCCACAAGTTGTGTCACCCCATAGGACAGAAACCCAGATGAGCTGCTGTTTGCTCCCCCTGTCCCCAAGCCACGAAACCCGTGGGCCTGCTCCTGCTGGCGGGTGACTGCGTGGTGCCAGGCCATGCAGCAGCCATGACTCACCCCTCTGCCGGGAGGTGTTTCTCCATGCCTCACTCCTTCCCGGCTTACCTTCCCGCCACGATGGCTCAGCTGCACCCCAAAGATACAGGGCTGCACCTTAAGGTTTGCAGCAGGGCTCAGGGACATCTGCATCACCCACCACCTCAGCTTCCAATGGCCTTTTTGCCAGGAGGTGACTGAGGGGGAAGAGGGAGATATGGGAGGGAGATATGACCTGGAGTGGGGTCTGCATTGCCCTGCCAGCCAGCTTTCCCTCCGCATCATCCTTGCAGCAGCCCAGCGTGAGGTCCAGGACACAGGGACCTGCTCCAGGCTGGGCCAGCCACAAATCCAGGGGTTGTATGTGGCTAGATCAGGTCTTCAGGCACCAGCCTGGCTTCTCTGGAGCATCCCCCTCTCCTCTCCAGCACAGTCACACGCCACTAGTGCCATGTCTCCTGCAAAGCAGGGTCCCAACTGGTCCCACCTGACTGGTGTGTTTTGGGTCACCGTGTTCCCCTGCCAGGCTGGGACAAAGCACTTCCCAGATGATGGTGGTGCACACAGGCTGCAGGCAGGGATCATGCCCCAGCCCTGCCTTCCTCAGGGCTGCCCAAGGTGTTTTCTTGCTGCCCTCATTGCTTTGCAGGGCAGGTTTTGCTGGGGACAGGCCTGGGCTCTCCAACGGAGAGTGAGTGCATTTTGGCCCAGGCAATTGGAAGAGGGTGTTTTTTATTAACAACAAATTAACTGTAATTGCCATTTCCACTACAGCCACTCCTCACCCAGGCCAGGTTCCCAGCCATGCTGGTCCCTGTGACCGCTGTGCCCCATCGGGTGCCCAAAGGAGCACCTTGCCCCAGGACAATGACCCTGGAGCGGCTCTGCCCAGGGAAGGAGCCAAAGTGCCTTCCCCTGCTCTCGCCTCCATGTAAGGCAGCGGCAGCAGCGCCAGGCCTGGTTCCCGCCCCGACGCAGCGATGATGAAAGGCGAGGAAGAACTGGTTTGTGCTCTGATCTCAGAGACGAACCTCAAAACAGCCGCGGACCGTCACTCCGGCTCCCAGGATGCTTAGGGAGGACAGAAGAGCCAGCCTTTCCAGTGAGACAGGATGGTTGGAGAAATTCATCGTTCCCCTGGAAATAAAAATAATAATCATAATAAAAACACAAAGCCAGAGATTACTTATACACACACAAACACACAGGCATGCACTCTCTCCCCATCTGGCTTTGCCAGCCTGACTCATCGCTAATTCAAACAGCCCACACCTTTCCCTCTCCCTCTCCCTCCATGTGACGTTTGGAACAAGTCTCCAGAGAGGAGGCAGCAGTTTTGCTCTGGCCACCCAGCCAGTGTCACCTCTGGGTACCAGAGGTCCTAGAAGCAAGACACCCCTGGTACCCCATCATAGGTCACTTGTGTCCCTGCATGGTGACCCCCACACAGGCACCTCTCAAAGTGGGGCAAGTGGAGGGTGGAGACAGCTGTGGAAAGGACAAGTGATTGAGTATGGTGGATGTGTGACACCTGTGGATGCAATCCCACGGCCCTGGGCCTCAGCCTTTAGGCAAGACACCGCACTCAAACTGCTGTGACCCTGCCTGGAGACACCCACACCTTTTCACCTGCTCAGGGCAGACCCCAAGGCTGGGTGCTGGCCCTGGGATGCTCAGCCTGACCCCAAACCCCTAGCCACCTCTTGGGGAGGCATCAGTGCTGCTCTGACATTCCCAGCTTGACTCCCCAGAGCTGCAGATGGGAAAGAGGAGGATCATCCCTCCTCCCTGTCCAGCCCTGTTCACAGCACAGCTAGATGCCATTTCCGCTTGTGGGGCAAGGAGCCCCAGGGTATCCCCCAGCCCTGGCTGCCTGCCTGGGGTTGCGGCAGCGAGCACGGGAGGAGAAAGCTACCACCACCCTGGGCCAGGGCACCACACAGCCCGTACAGCGTGCTCCCTGCGCTGCCAGCACAGCATCAGGTCTGGACAAGCCCCAGCCTTCAGAGGGATGCGTGCATCACAGGTAATCAGCCGTGGGAGGGATGGAGCCAGACCTGCTTGCTGAGCTCAGGACCTGCCTGCTGAGCTCGGGACCTGCCAGCATGCTTGTGCTGAGTCACCACCTATTAATGCAGGGAAACCTCAGCACCTGAACCCCGCCAAGCTGCTGGGCCACCCCCAGGAGGACAGCGGGGACAGAGTACGGGGCTGGGTGTCTGCCACCCATCTCCCGGTTGTGACCACAAGGCCGGTACCAGAGCTTCTGCTGCAGGGGACAGCGGGACCAGACTGCTCTGGAAGAAGACAGGACCAGCAAGGCTCCCGGTAGAGTTTCGGCTGCCGTTCCCCTCGGCAGTGACTCACCGCAGGACCAGTCACGCCATCCCAGTGCCGCAATTGCCCCATCTGCAGATTAGGGAAACTGAGGCACGGGGAAGTGGGGTGACTCAAGAGCTGTTGCACAGGAGATGCTGCTCAGATGCCGAGGCTTGGGCGTTCCCCATCGATCCTCCACAGCTAACTTAAGCAGAAATGAACATCGATGTAAATATTTACTGACAAGCAAGCCCAGCCTCACCCTCTCCTCTTAGAAGAAAGCTTTAAAGTAAACTCTCCTGGCTCTTTCATGTTTACATCTTGTTTATTTATTATACAGCAGATCACAATATTTCAACAGTTTGCATATAAAGAAAAGTAACATTTCAGAGTGCGAGAGACCTAACATGCCCAAGCAGAGAAATGTTAATTAACAATATACACAGACAGGAACAGTGCACTTCCCAAAGCCGAGACTCATCTGTGTTCCCAGCTGGAAGAAAAAAATATATTAAAAAAAACAGAAACATTATATATTACTGCTTTGTTTAATTTACAACTTGCTTTGCAGAAGCTGCACATAAAAAGACTCAGTTTCTTTTGAGCTTTCTCTTTCTTTTTCCCTCTATGAAAGTTTCAAGTATAGCAGAGACCTGGGCATTCATAGCTGGACTCACTGTCCTTTACACACTAAATTTTAAAAAAAGCAGCATGGGGAAAGCAGCTGCAGCAGTACCTGGTGTCATCCTGAGGGGAAGAACAAGACAAATGAAAGCAGGCAAGAGCCATTTTAGGCTCCCAAGTGGAAAACTGTGGGAATGGCCAGGACAGGACTGCCTGGTGGGGTCTCAAGCTGGCAAGGGGAGTGTCACCCCACTCCCTGTGCAAGGTGACACTATGCTGTCAACACCTGCAAACCTTTATAGCCATGAGCCACAGTCAGGTCCCACCCTCACCCTGTCCAGCCTGGGCTTTTGGGTCAGGAGGTTTGTTCTGATGGCCACAACCGAGAAGGATCACCAACCCACTTCCCAGCACCACAACCCACACACCCAGCAGGTGCTGGAGTCAGCCACCACAGCCCCCGGAGCCAGGGGGGTGCCAAAATTAGGGCAGGGGAAAAAGTTTTTAGCTGATGCCAAATACAAGCCAGCAGCTCTGAGGAAGAGATCCCTGCCACACCAGCCCCCCCCCTCACTCACCAGGTGCCTGGCTGAGGGGGAGAGACCCTCCAGGTGTGGGGAGCTGAGTGGTGGTGCCTGGGCAGAGGCTGGAGACACTTCTTGCAGCTTTGCTTCCCATCTCCACCCCAAAAGCAGCCCTTCCCCACCGCTCAAGCCGGGCCCAGCTCTCACAGTGGGGGCAGGAGGAGAAAACTAGTTATCAACTACAAGCGGAGAGGGCTGGGCGGCCAGGCTGCTCCCCAGTGCCATCCCCGACACTATTTACACTGTGAGCTGGCTCCGGGGACACCAAGTCCAGCCACGGCCCGCCGCTCACATGTGCCGCTTCATGTGGAGGGCAAGGTGGTCGGAGCGGGAGAAGGCCCGCTCGCAGAGGTGGCACTGGAAGGGCCGGTGCCCTGTGTGCTTGCGGTAGTGGCGGGTCAGCTCGTCGGAGCGGGCAAATTTCCAGCCACAGCCTTCCCAGGTGCAGTGGTAGGGCTTCTCACCTGCAGAGGAGAGGGGGGTGTCAGTGGGCTTGGAGGTCCCCATCCTCCCTGTGCCTTCACCCATACAGTCCCCTGCCCAGCGTTCCCCTCCCGCCTTTTCAGGGGAGATCCCTGCCCACCACCCCCCAAGGGAAGGGAGCCCCACTGTGTATTCGTTCCCTGCCTGACAGACCTTTCTTTTTGTCCCCAACATTCCTGCCCTTTCCTATGTGACCGGCTGTCCCCCTGCATTTGGGCTCGTCCTCTAGGCACCCGTGCCCCATTGCAGCACCCCTCCGAGTGCCTGTCCCCTATGTGCGCCCTCCCAGCTCTGCCTCACCATACAATCCCTCCGTTCACCCCAGCACATTTGTGGGGGCTTCTCCACGTACCCGCAGACCCCGCCCCTCAGGCACCACTGTGCCCCGAGGCCAGGCAGGGTGCCGCGGGAGTGAGTGGTCTCACCATGTGCCTTGGTCCCCACGTGCCACACCGCGGGGGTCCCGAGCGCTCCTGGGGACATCCCCAACACACAGGACCCGTTCCGCGCAGCCCCACGCCGGCCGCAGGGTCTCTCTGGCTGCCTCCACTCAGCCCCACCGCGGGTACCCTTCGTGCACCGCCGGGCTGTCCCCGCGCGCCCCACCTCCCTCCCGGAACCGCGCCGGAACGCGCTCACGGGTGTCACCGTGCGCTCCGGTCCCGCCCCCGCGACCCTTCGCGCATCACCCCCCCCACCCCCCACCCCCCGCGTGCCCTTACCCGTGTGGGTCCGCATGTGCGCCTTGAGGTGGGAGCTCTTGGTGTAGGTCTTGCCGCAGCCCGGGTATTCACAGTTGTGCGTGGCCGTCCGCTTGCGCGCCCAGGAGCGGCGGCCGCGCTTGGGCTTGCAGTCCTCGGGGGGGGCCCCGGCCGGGAAATACTCCAGCACTGGGGAGTTGGGCGGCGTGACCAGCAGCCCGGGCAGACCCGCCGGGCCCGGCCCCGGCCCCTTCAGGGGCTCCCTGAAAACACTGAAGTGTCCATGAAACTGCGGCGGCTGGGGGGCGAAGTGGGGCGCGTAGCGGTGCGGGGCCACGGCATAGTGGGGCGGCAGGTCGGCCAGGAGGTGGGGGTCGGTGCCGGGCAGCGGCTCCTCGGGGGGCCCCAGGCGGCCGTGGGCGAAGCCAGGGTAGGG
This sequence comes from Gallinula chloropus, assembly GCF_964237585.1. Classification (NCBI taxonomy): domain Eukaryota; kingdom Metazoa; phylum Chordata; class Aves; order Gruiformes; family Rallidae; genus Gallinula; species Gallinula chloropus. Next base: position 11,321,040 of record NC_140091.1, read on the forward strand.
CAGCGGCGGCCCCGGCACCGGTCCCGGTCCGGGACACGGCGCCACGCGTGGCTTATGCTCGCCGCCGCCCGGCCCCATGTACTCGGCGGCGGGCAGCCCCAGCATGCAGGCGCGCTCCTCCGGCTGCTCCTTCTTGATGCGGGGCCCGAAGGGCTGCACGGGGTCCAGGGGCAGCGGGCGGGCCAGGGCCGGGTGCAGGGGCGGGTGGTGGTGGGGGCCGCCGGGCACCCTCAGCTCAGTGTACTCCCTCCGTTGCAGGTCGCAGTGGCCGGGCAGGTCCGGGGTGAGCAGCTCGGCCACGTAGCTGTGACCCTGGCCTTCGGGGTAAGGCGCCGGGAACTTCCCCGGCGTGGGGTAGGAGCCGTCGCTGTCGTAGGTGGTGCCGCAGCTCTCGGGGGTCTCGGGCAAGGGGTAGTTGGGGCCGGGCGGCCCCTGCCCGCCGCTGCTGGTGTGGGCCAGGATGAAGTCCAAGTCCACGAACTTGCCCAAGTCGTCCTCCTCTCGCTTGACAGCGGCGGCGCCGTCCTGCTGCAGCATCCTCTGTAGGAAGAGGGGCGTCAGGAGCGGCGGGACGACGGTTACGGCGGCGCCCGCCGCTCGGGCTCCGCGGTCCGCGCCTCCTGCTCGGGGCGGCGGCTCCCCCCAACCCGTCCGACGGGTCGGCACCGCTCCGGTGCGCCGCCCCCGGGGCGCCCTCCGATGGCGGGAGGGGGCCCGCCCCCACCAGCCGGGCTGAGCCCCGGCCCGGGACGCTCAGCCCCGTACAGCCCCCCCCCCCCCCTTCCCTCTCCTTGCCGCGCTCTCCCCGGTGCCCGGTGCTTACGTGGAGCATGTCGGCGGGCCGCTCTTCCAGCGGCAGCAGGTTGGCGAAGGTGGAGATGGAGGGCAGTGTGCTCTCGTCCACAGCCGCCGCCATGGCGGGCCGGGCCGGCGAAACCAGGGCCGGGGCGGGCTGGGGGTGCGCGGAGCCCGGCACCGCTCCGCTCCCCGCGGCGGCGGCAGCGCTGCTCTGCGCCGCCCCGCGCCCCTAAGCTGTTAACAGCATGGCTGCGCCCCTATTGGCCCGGCCGGTATTGATATTCACCGCTGCCACTTGCTATTGGCCCTTCTATTGCCAGAGCCACGCCCCCTCCCGGGGGGCTGCCCCGGCGGGCGGGGGTCGGCGGCCGCCGCTGCCCCGCCGTTGTTTCGCCGCACGTCTCCCCGGGCAGCGCGGCGGGGATCCTCACACCCTGCTCCCCGCTGAGACCGGGGGTCGCGTATCCGGGTCCACGCTCGCTCTGCCCCACGGAGAGAAAAGGGGCCGGGGTGCCGGTGTGGGCCGGCAAGCCCGGAGTCCCTCATGCCCCTTCCCACGACGCGAGCCGGGCAGCGGAGCCCTCCCGCCTTGCCCCACACCGCGAGCGAGCCGGGGGGGGACTGTAGGTTGCAGGGCCGGGAGTCCCCCAGCAGCCTGTCCCGAGTGGGGCAGGGGCAGCGGCTGTGTGAGAGCGTGCTGCGGGGTTACACCTGAGAGCACGGCAGCCCGTGAGCCACGCACAGAGCCCACCGTGGGGGACACCCCGCGTGTGAGCGGGCGACGATGCCATCACGGTGGATGCTCGAGCGAGCCGGGGGGCTGGGCTGGGGTGGCTGAGCTCCAGAGCCCCCACACCACTCGCTTCATATAACAGTGCCCGTGAGGCCACATGCCCCCCTCCCCCGACGGTGCTGTCGGTGAGGTAATCAGCAGTCCCGAGCGCACCAGCTCCCATCTGGCCGTGTGCAGGGTGCGTGTGCGAGCCGAGATAACTGCCCGGCAGACCCCGCAGGGGGGCTGGCAGCCTGCCTGCATCGTCTCATCTCGCCTCACAGCCCCTGGGGGACGTTTGCTTGTCCTGCCTGGGGACCGGTGCCGCGGCCGAGCCTCCAACCGCTCTGCCACGGGGGACACAGGCTGCCTGACCTTGCCCACCCTGTGGGCCCACTGGGACAGTGCTGTCCACCCAAAAAGGGCTTCACACAGCATGGGACGTGAGGGGACTGGGATGCCCCACCGTGCAGGAGACACTCAGGTACCTCACTCCGTGATGGTGGGTCAGGACACAGCATGTAGACCCAGAGAGCTGGGCAGGCCTCCTCAAGGGCTCTCCGACACCCTGTCCTGCTCATAGTGAGACCTTCTCCGCTTGGCCCCCATCCAGCCAGTACCAGGAATGGCCCTGCTACTGTTGTGCTTGTCAAGAAGCAATGGCCCTTATCTCCGGGAGCCTGTCTCCCTGCTTTCTGGGGCTTTCCATCCCCAGATACCTTTCTAAGAACTGTGGCTGCTGCCTGTGCTGTTCAGAAGCGAGGAGTCAATTTAAAAAAAAACAAATATAAACACCGAAGGTGAGGTGCGCGCACACACACGCACACGCTGCCTCTGGATCCAAAGCTACTCTACCAGTTGCTTTCATCATCGCGCGTTAATTATAAGGGTGGAGCATTGCAATAAATTATTTCAGTAATCCAGTGGAACAACAACGATTCAGATCTTCCCCCTTTTACCAAGAATCCCTGCCCTGGTTTCCCGAGCACACACACACACACTGGGTCGCTGCCTGCGCCCCGTGTGCCCGGCTCCTGGCGAGGGAGCGGGTTTATTAATGCCACCCTGCAGGTTGACACACACGCAGGCTTCAAAGCCCTTCCTTGGAAAAAGTCACCTCCGAAGCAGCAAAGGCAAGAACTGTGCGGGCATCACCCAAGATCTCTTTTAACCTGGCCCCCAGAGTAGTTTATTTAAGTCACCGGTTAATCCCATTATTTGTTTCTCGGCCAAATAATAATTAATAGCGAGGCAGTTCCTGCCCCAAACTTTTATAGATAAGTGAGAGCTGATGCCACAGGAGACAAGCACTAATTCCTCTTGGTTTTCCCCTTTTCCAGGCAGTTTTGGCGTCTGTGCCTGTGCAACACGGGCTTATTTTAAAAGAGGCGTTGCCAGCAAATTGGATTCAATTTTACAGCCAATGTTTCTTGCAAATGTGGGATATTCCCCAGGAAACTCCTGTGACTGATGCTGTGGTGGGAGGGCTGGCACGGAGGGGAGCGGCACCATGCCAGGCACCGCACCAACACAAGTGCTGCCAGCACTGACCGCACAGGGAGTTGGAGAGGGTGGCACGGGAGGAATTTGCCCACCGTGAGCCACGGGGTAGGTGCAGGGGGAGGGTCCCTGACAGCCCCCTGGCCACAGGATGGGCACCCTGCCCTGGCAGGCTCCTCTGAGCCAAGGGGAAGGCGAGCGGGAGCAGCCGGTGCACGCACAGCCTGCTGTTGACAGAAGCCCATTTAGGAAACGTGGATTATCTCCCGCGCCACTACGGCAGGCTGTAAAGTCGCTGGCATCCCAGGAGATCAAACAGTGGCCCGACAGGAGAGCAAACAGAGGGTGGGAAGGGCCACCCGCCCAGGCAATGGCCGAAGAGGAAAGGGTTAATGGTTATCCCTGCTCTCGTGGCATGCCCGTGCCCAGTGTGGTGGGGTGAGCACCCGTGGGGTGAGCAGGGACGCAATGCCCCGACGGCACTGCCAGAGATGGTGTTGGTGCCTGGATTACCTGGCAGTTCCTCAGGAGACCCAGGGGAACCTTCTTCCCCACTAAACACCAGGGTCTGAAAAACACCTGCACTGTGTCCCCCGCTGCGCTCTGCCAGCGGGAGTGGGGAGCCTGGAGCAAACAGAGGGCTTCCCCCTGGGGCACCTCTGGTGCCTCCTCTCTGACGGGAACTGTGAAGCCCCTCCAACACCAGCCACAGTGTCACAGCTTGGAGACATTCTTCAGTGGGAGGCAAAACCCAAGCCCCAAAAGCTCTGCAAAGGAACCCATGGAGAGGTGCTGTGGGGACCCACGCAGCAGGACACCCCAGGCTGCTGTGATGCTCTGGGGTTATATCCTTGGGAGCAGAACCTGTCTGGGTTTTACTCTCTGTCCTCCCCTCTGCACCGGGCTGGCTTGCCTGGGGTCTGGGAACCCCCAGACCTGTCTGCACCCCCCATGTCCCCTTCCCCTCCTGAAAAAAAAAAAAGAGGAACCGAAAATGAAATTAAAGCATAATTCAATCCGGAGCGGGTCCAGTGTAAAGTCATCTGCTCTTATCGTGTGCTTGCAGGCTCTTCCCGCTCTGCGACAAACACAATGTTAACAGGGCACAGAGGGCAGATTCGTTTGCACCGGCCGAGTGAGTTGCTGTGTCCGCCCTGTGCCTGCCCTGGGACTGGGGAGCACTGGGATGCAGGGCTGATGGGGGCTCAGGGATGCAGGCAGCGCCCCAGCAGCTTGGGCAGGGAGCTCAGCCCCAGGAATGGGTGCTCTGGCTGGGAGCCACATCCAGGCTCCCCGTGCAGTTCTCCAGCCAGGGAAGCTGAGTTGGGTCCCTCCCAGTGAATGTCCCAGTGGAGGAAAAGCTGTGGAGGGACAGGGCTGTGGAGGGACAGGGCTGTGAAGGGACAGGGCTGGAGGGTGATGGCAATGAGAACATACATGGCCCCATCTCCCACGAGTGCTGCCCATCTGCTTGCCCAGGAAGGCTGCCAAGCTGACAGAGCTGGGCACCCCGACCCCCAGCATGGCAGCATGGTGGCTCCACACCACTATGTGCCTCGCTTCACCCACCCAGACCCCGCACATGCTCCCAGCCCCACTGAGCTGCCTGGACTGCATCCTGCTTTGATCTCTGCCTGCTGCCTGGCCATGCCCTGGCGACTGCATGACCAGTGCAGCCCTCTCCGTCCTTCTTTATATACCCCTGTTATTTTTAACTCTGCCTACGCAAATCCCGAATCCGGAATGAGCAGCGGCCAGGGGCCAAGGGGAAATGGACATGGTGCAAATTTCCTGCCCTTTTTACCTCTCTTCCTCTATAACATACAGCAACGTTTTTCCTCCACTGCTTAACTTTCACTGGTACAGGAAAGCTGAAAGCACTGCGCTCTGCACAGAGCCACAGGGTCCAGCACTGCGATGGACGGGACCCCCGGCGGTGCCAAGAGATGTCCCAACCCATTGCGCGCACCGCAGCCTCCATCGGCAATGGGACGTGCTGGAGGCATCCGGCCAGCCTTTGCAGCAGCGGCCTCGTGCGAACGTGTGCGCTCACGTGCCAGCCCAGGGCCGCATCCTGCCTCCTGGCTCGGCGAGCCCCCCCCAGCCCCAGCAGCCCAGTCTGGACCATAGCCATGGGAGCCGTGTGCTTTGGCTGCTGACTACAGCAGCTTGGGAGAAGATCTGTGCCACCCCAGCAGCTCTAGGGGTAAAAAGAGATGTTTTCTTGTTCCTTGGGAGCCACAGGGAAGGCTGGGGAGGGCACAAGATGCTTTTACCAACATCTCTGGTTTAATCTTTAAAAAAAAGTAAGGCAAATAAGCTTCAATGTGCAGTGGCAGCAGGTTGCATGGGAGGTTCATGGAGGGCATTGTGGTACATCTGCACAGCACACGGGATGAGTGTTTGAGCTCTGTTCTGTGCACTGGGGACTGACAGCGGTATGTCACATATGAGAAATTTGACTACAGAAGTATGAAATAATCCAGGTAAAAATCTCCACCCATCTTTTCCAAGCAGCCTCCATCCCTCCTCCCCAGTAATATGTGTTAAGGTATTCATCCTCAAATGAACTCGGGCCCTCAGCAGGCAGGGCAAACCTCCTTTGATGTGCACAGAGGTAGGGACAGTGCCAGTGCTAAGCCCAGCACTGCTCAGCCTTGCTCCAAGAAAGCCCATCTGGAGGCTGGGCACCAGTGGGGAACAACTTTCCAGTGGGAGCTGTGGTGTGGAGCTGGGTGAACAGACTGTGCTATGAGCCACTGGCAGCCATGGGGACACAACCCTGGCGTGAGGCAGCAGGGAGCAGCCCAGGGGACAGCAGGACAAGGAGGGAGCTGGGGAGCCAACCCACTCTGTGCAGAAACTGCCTTCCAGGTCATCTGGTTTTGTTATCCCCCCCCCCCCCCCTGCAGCTATTTGCCCTCATCTCCCCGTCAGTGTAAATCACATACCATAGAGCATTGCGTGGTAACACCACCTTGCCACTGTCCTGCGCCCCCGGGACACGCGCTGCACCGCGGCCACCCACTGCGGTGCGGGACACAGGCCCCGGCTCGCGGGCAGCCACACACGGATGCCGCGGTGCAGTTACACACACGCAGCCTGTGAAAGTGCATCCTCCCGCCCACAACACGCATCCAGCAGGAACAGCGGCCACCCCACATCGGGAGCAAACCCCTTTGCGCTGGTGTTACGTAAAGCTTCTCCATTGTGCTCCAGGAAGTGGCATTTAATTACCCAGCCTCCCTGCTAGTAAATAGGTTTGCAACACATAACGAAAGGCAGTTGGATTATTTCTTCTTTCCCCCAACCTTGCTCATGCGCTGTGCCGGTGAGCTCATCCCCTGGGAATACCAGCTCCAAAATAGATTCGCTCCCTTGTTGGAAATAATCAAATGGGAATCCAAGCTGGCCAAGCCCAAGCCCAATTCCTCCCTTTGTTCTGGGGCTCTGGCAGTGAAGGGGTTCGGAGCGGGGCGACAGGAACTCGCCTTCTCTTTAATTGACCTCCTGTGATGAAACAATCAACCAAGCAATTTAGAAATGTGCATCCAGTGAGATCATCAGGAAAACTTCTCTGGGTAGGAGCCTGGGGAAAGGAAGGTGGTGGTAATCCACCTGCTACAGCTGCCTTGGCAGTTCTCGCTGCGTGGCACCTCACGGCACGGCATGGCCACCCAGCACCCCTCCAGCCACCTTTCTATGCCTTCATGGTGGCAGCCGCCTCGCCAGAGTGAACATCGGTGAAGGAGGTGGTGGGACCTGCCCCAGCAGGATGAGCTGAGCAGGTACAGGGAATAAATGGCACCACTCCCCATCCACAATGGTGCCAGTGTGCCAGTGGCACATCCACAATGTCACCGAGCCCATTCTAGATACCCCCCGGCTCCCAAAGGCAGGGGTGTGGATGGACCCAGCTGTTCCCATGGGACACCTATCCTCCCCCTTTCCAGCCCCAGCCTGCTAGGTGCCCATTTAACCCAAACCAGCACCAAGCGTCAGCAGTCCCCATCTCCATCACCAGCCACACCAGCCCCACCACAAGTGCTGCCACCCTGATGGGCATTTCTGGGACAGGACCTGCTATTCCAGGGCACTGCAGTGGGAAAACTCTCCCATCCCCATGAGGGCTGCCTCCCTGGGGATTTCCATCCCTGGCACCCTTTCCCAGGATCTTTGCAGCTCGGCGGGAGGGAGGGCAGCCACCCGGGAAGGGTTGGCACAGCTTCCTGGCCCCAGCTGTGCTACCAGGGCTGCCCCGGCTTCCCCAGCCCGGGTGAGAGCTGTCTTTGGCTTGGCATGCAGCAGGGGCTAATTTTGGCCCAAAGGGTTTCCCTTCAGCGGACTCTGCCGCCAGCGTGGTTTTGAAGACAATCTTAGCCGGAGTCTTCCTTCCTCTGCTGCCAGCAACCCGGAGCCAGGCTGCTGTGTTTGTGTTGTGCAGTGTGCATGTATGTGTGTGTACCTCCAAACCGCAACAAATATTTCACAGGCATTTTCTTTCTTCCCTCCCCCCACCCCCCCCTTTTTATTTTTTTCCCCCCTCCGAGCCCTTGGCTGTGGTATTTAAATAGTAGGTGTGGTCCCAGCGCTGCGTGCCAAAACCAACACCAGCTCCGGAGCAGATAACCCTGCGAGTAAACGCAGCAGAGAAACCACACCGAGCTGCCAGGAGAGCCGCGCCAGGACGGGCAGCGCTGATGGCTATGGTCATGCCATGGCCCCGCAGGCAGACGGTGAGCGGGCCCCACCTCTGCCCGGCTCCCTGGGCCCCCACAAGAAGCTCGGCCGAGGCAGCCAGGATGGAGGGAGGAGGCAGCCAGAGGCAGTGTGTCTGTCTGCAGGGCTGTGCACTCGCTGCTCGATTCGATGCGGCCGGGAGCTGTTTGGGATGGATCCAGATTGGCTTCAGCTGTTTGGGTGTTTTTTTTATATATATCAAGACAAAACAGTTTGAATACTTGTCCATTTTTCGTGCTATAAACAATCTACTGTTCTCCCCAAAATACACAGACCTTGAGCAAAGCGGACAAGTCCCTCCCGGGTTTTAAGAGCAACTCGCAAAGAAACTTTGTCATGCCCTGATGTTTTTCTCATCCAGGCTGAAAGCCATGAAATACAGTGACTGTCATGTATTTCAGCATGAGTCACCTGGAGAAAACCGGCTGCTTCACCTGCCCTGGCAGTGCCGGTGGTGCCGGCATTCCCAGCAGGGATGGAGGGGCTCTCTGGGTGCTCTTGGTCCTGGGATGGATAGAGACAAACCCAGGCAGGCGATAGAGGGATGCAGAAAGGTGGCCGCAGACCCAGCACCTGAATCCTGCCCACCCTTTTGCTGGGGCTCCAAGCCATTTCTGGGGAGGGACATGGGTTGTCTCAGAGCACCCATCAAGCTCTGAAGTTTCGTGGCATGAGTGTAATCCCCAGGAAGCTCCCAATCTCATCTGCAGGTGAGTGTGCACACGCGTGTGCCACAGCTGGTTGAGTGGGAGTCACAGCACTCTGACAGCCGGGGTCCCTCAGGGCAGCACTCATACTGGAGAAGATGGATGGAGGAAGATCCTTACACTACCTTAGATCTCCAAACATCCTGCCAGGCTGGCATGGCAGCAGGCTCGTAAAAGTTCTTGCAGGATTTTGCTCCCAGGTGACCTGGTTGCCATTGGTAAGCAGTGGGGTAGCTGAGCAGTCCCCCAGGGGAGGGATTTAGGAGGAAACCTGTGCTTTCCCAGCCCCCATGCTCACACTTTGCTCTCCTCTGCACCTTTGGGTGGTTGAGATGGAGCAACCCCCATCTGCTTGTGCTCTAAGGTGGGGTCCTGCAGGAAGCAGGTAGAAGGGATACTGACATCCTGCTTTCCCAACACACAGACTACCGACCTGGGGTGACAGATCCCTGGGACCCCAGCTGCTGGGATACAGGGATGCTCCCCTCCACCTACACCAGGGCACCGTGCTGCTGGGGATGGAGCCCAGCAGCAGCCTGCCTGGAGGATGCCTCTGTGGAGAAGTGTCTTCTGACCGAACAGTGCCCGAGGACTTGGATGGCCACAGGCTGCTTGTCCCCAAGCTGAGCTGGTGCAGAGCCGCGGCCGGGCGTGTGGCAGGAGCAGCCAGCACACCCCTCCCTGCCTCCCGGCCCCACTGCGGCTGCAACGCTGGAGCAGAGCCGGCCCGGCACACAGCACTGCCAGCAGCGCAAGGTGCACAGCGGGGCCGGCATCCACCCAGCCCATGGCAGAGTAGGAGGGTCCTTGGCAAACAAGGTGCTATTTTAAAATCCACAGCCAAGCCGGCTCCCTGCGCGACCTCAGCACGTGTTTGGGCTACAGGCAAACAGCCCCAAGCCCACACCCAACCTCAAGCAGCCTCCATTTTCCCCAGCTCCATCTTCCCTGCCACACCTCAGTCCCGCTCCACCGCTACCTCCCACGAGGGGCTCGGCGCAGCCAGCGCGTCCCGTGGCTCCCCGGGGGCTGCTCAGCCCCACTGGCGCGTGTCCCAGCGCGGAAGGGAAAATGAGGTTCGGATGTCACCTCCCCAGTCAGGAGAGGGAAAATCTTTCCAACAAAACATGCTTTTGATTCCTCACCGAGCGTAGCTGGTGCTGGAGTCCCCAGCCCCTCACACTCCCAGGTAAACAGGGAATTTTCCACCCACATCAAAGCAGAGCCGTGCAGTTTGCAGGGACAGACACCGAGGCCGTGCCCTGCGCACCTGCACATTCACCTCCTTGTTTTGGAAACTGGTGGTGACTGTGAGTGAGTGACCACACGGGACCCCGACATTCCCTGCTCCCCACCATGTCAGTTCAGCCCCTCCTGCCTTCCTGGCTCCCTGTGCAGGGGATCCAGGGGGCTTTTCCAGGGCTGATGACCCAAAAGCCATCTCCCATCACAAGAGATGTGGGATGAATGAGACCTAACTGAAACCACGGCACAAGTGAGGGCAAGGATGCAAGCTGCTGGAGAGGGTGTACATGGCAAGGCCATGACCATGCCATGAGGAGGGCAAAGTATGGGAGGGGAGAGGGGATCTTTGCAGGGGTTGGAGCTGCCAATCTAGCCAACTGCTGTCTTTCAGACCCCTCCTGCTATGGGGCTGAGGCTGCCGGGGGGACAAAGGGAGTTTCTATGGAGCTGCAGTCAGGCTCTGTGTGGATGGTTTTTGGGGTGTCCCCAAGGCAGTGGGCAAGGGACCATGCAGGGGGAGCCCAGCCCTGCATCCCAGGCACTCCCCACACCAAGCCCTTTGCAGACTGCCTTCACAGGCTTACAGCCCAGGGGTGGGGTAAGGAGCCTTGGGCAGTGGGCAACCACCTTCCCTCTCCCCCTCACCGCCTGAGGGAGAGCCCACAGCAACTTAGGGTACAGGTGTGAGGTGGGGTCATGAGGTGGTGACAGTATGGTGACAGGTCATGGTCCCAGGGACAGTATAGCAGACTAGGATGGTGCTGGAGGAGGAGAAAAGCCTTCCCAGCTGCCCTGGAGGGTTGGGACTTGCCACATACTAGCAGAGACGGTGGCCCAGCCACACTCCAAGCTCCTGGATGGATTTAGGGATCAGGGATACTCCAAAAGTAACTCAAATTCGTATTTGCTCACCTGTAGCAAACGGGTCCCCAAAGGACACCGGTCTCGGGGCATGGGGGCGTGCTCAGGGGACACCACGGGGGCTCTAGACATACCTGGTCACCTCCCACGGATCATCCCTGCCCCGAGTGGGGGATTTCCTCCCGCAGCCCCTCTGGGTGCAGGTTTGGTGGATGGACACAGCTCCCCATTAGCCCAATCTGATGCACTTCAAAGCCGAGAGCGGTGCCGAGCTCCAGCCCCGGGGGCAGGAGCCGCCTGCCATGGGGACATTAGTGTCACGATGGGGGACATGCAGGCAGCCCAGGCTGGCGGTGGGGATGGTGTGGGGGGATTCCTCCGGGAATCTGCACTTCCCATAAAGGGGCCGGTTCCGAGAAGGCATTAAGGCTGTGATGTCCCGCACTTGAGGCATCAATGGGACCATCAGGAGCCACTCAAAGCCCCCTGGGAACCTTTTTGTCTCCAGCCAGGTCTACTTCCACCTGATGGTGATTCTGGGATTCTTCTCCCCTCCAAGTCCACAATTGCAGGGTCATTTGCATCTAAAATGGGAGCTGGGCCCTTTCACAGCTAGTCTGTTGCCGATAGCTGGGTGCCTGCTCGGTCACTAAACCCGCTAATGCAATCAGCGGGGCCGGAGGCTTCTGCACATCAAAGGGCCCGGGCTCCCTTATAGCAGCCTCCGGCCACAAACCTCCCCTCCGCCACCTTTCATCACCCCGCGCTGCTGCCACCCCGCTCCTGGGATCCCCCCCGGCCGCGGGGAAGCCCAAGGAACAGGGATGGAGAACGGCCACCAGCCCTCCCTGGCTGCGGGGATGGGGGCACCATTGCCCCCTTGCCTGCACCCCTCTCCGGCACCCGGCTGAGGAGGCTGCCTTCCGTGGAGGTCGTGGAGGACTGAAGCATCTCCCCTATGAGGCTGAAAGAACTGGGGCTGTTCAGCCTTTTTGAGAAAAGAAGACTGAGAGGGGATCTTATTAATGTTTATAAATATCTGAAGTGTGGGGCACAGGGGGAAATGGCCAGCCCCTTCTCAGTGGTCTGTGGGGACAGGACAAGGGGCAATGGCCTCAAGTTGGAGCACAGGAAGTTCTGCACCAATGTACAAAAGAACTTTTTCACAGTGAGGGTGACAGAGCCCTGGGACAGGCTGCCCAGGGGGTGTGGAGTCTCCTCTGGAGATATTCAAGACCCTGCCTGTGTTATACGTCCTAGGGAATCTGCTTGGCAGGAGGGCTGGACCAAATGATCTCTTGAGGTCCCTTCCAACCCCTATGATTCTGTGATTCTGAGAATGTGACTGTGGACAAGTTTGAGAGGGGGTTGCAGCCTCTGCCACCTGTCCGGGGAGGCCATAGGGCCGATGTGCAGCAGGAGCACCCACAAACACCCTGACTCACGTGTAGGGCTGCTAACAACATCCGAAAGGAAACTGGCTGGGGCAGCCCTGGCCCACATTCCCTGCACCAGGGAGTGGCACTGTCCTCATCCTGCTGCGAGGCGTCCCTAGGGAAAGGACCAGCGGCCCCGATGCCACATACCAGCAGGGAGAGCGCTGCTCAGCATCCACCTAACGGGGTGCCAGCACTAGAGGCTGGACTGGGCTGGGTTGGACCACCAGCCCCCTCGGGTGACCTGTCTGTGGCTGCTGCATCTTCCCCCAGGTGTGCTTGCAGATCAACCAGCTTCTCCTCCTTTTGGGAAAGTGCTGTCCTCCTTGTTAATCCTCCCTGAGCCCCCAAGACCCCCTCCCAGCACCTTGCTCTGTGTGGAGAGGGCATTGCCCCATGGACCATGGTGCCATCACACTGCGCCTGCATGCAGGACAGACCTGAGCCATCTCTGCATCCAGAGGGTTGTGCTGAGTGGTCTCACACTGTGGGCTGGTGGCTTTGTGCCTCCTGCTTGGGAGGACCCAGAGCCCCCTTGGATCACTGTCTAATCCTCACCATAGGCAGCTGCCTGGACAAGCTCTCCTGGTGTCCATCTACAGCAGTGTGCCAGCTCTGCTGGAGGGGTGGCACGGTGCTCCTGGAGGGACACAAATGCACTTATTTGGTGGCACAGGGGTGCTGCCTGTGCTGGTTCAGGGCCAACCAGGCTGCTGGCCCGTGGCTCCCAGACAGTAGTCATCCCTTATGGCAAACACAGCTGCTTTCCAAACCCTACTGGTGGTGCCAGGGCTGGTTGCTTTATGGCGCTGATGTGTACACAGTGTCTGGGTAGGCACAGCTCAGTGTGAGCACTTGCACTGGGAGGGGGGAACCCAGAACACCCCCAGATATCTGCAACCTTTCGCAAGAAGCAGGGTTGGAGATAGCAAGTGCCTGCAGAAGGGACAGGGCTCCACCTCTGCCTGCCCCATGCCTGATCTGGAACACTGGAGATGGCATGGCCCGGAGACCCCCACGAACTGGGGAGCGAGCCCTTGGGGGGAGCAGGTTTTGCCATACCTGCCAGTTAGCTTAGTGCTGCCCAGTGTGACCGGGGGTGCAGCAATATGCCAGGTGTCCCACCCTGGCAGGGAAAGCTGGGGGTGATTCACCACCCTGTCCGGCTCTACCTGCCAGGTGACTCCTCCTGCACAGAGTCCCTCAGTCCCTTGGCTCCTGCCAGCTCCTGCGCCCTTCCTGTGGCAGTGGCCACAGGTCCAGATCCTGCGAGGCACTGGGAGGATGCTGGGAAGGATGGCTGCCACCTCTGGGGGACATCCCCTGGGTCTGGAGGTACCCCATGGCCCATGGAAAAGGTTGCACCAGTCCTGCAGCTGGGCAGCTCATGTCACCCTGCACCTGTGCCTTGGCTTGGTGGTGCCAGACCCAGGATAGGGAACAGGTGGAAGTCACCCCTCACTCCTTTTCCCCCCCTTCCCTCCTTTCTGGGGGCAATATGCATCCAACCCCTCCCACAGGGTCCCTCCATCCCCTAGCTGGTGCAAGGGGCAGGGAGAGAAGGAGCCCTTTTGGGGGTGCCCCTGTCTTCAGAGCAGTGCCTGGGGCTGCCCTGGGGCTTGCAGGGTGTGCATATCCCAGAGGAAGGATGCAGGCAGCGTGTGCATGTACCCAGGGAGGACAGAAGTTACTTTGGAATGTGTCCAGCTGGGCAGCCCCCATTTTGGGAAGGGGACAGGTAGGGATGGGGCAGCAGGCAGGAGGTGGGGAGAAGACTGTCTTTGGAAATGTCCCCAGGTTTCACAGGGGTTAACTCCTCTGTGTGGCTGCTGCAGCAAGTGGGTGCCTGTCTCAGTGTAACTGTCTCTTGCAGTGTGCTCTTGTCTTGCCATGTCTGGGGTGACAGCCAGCCCAAGAGCAGCCCCTCACTGAGCATAAGGCCCAGACCCCTGTGCTGAACCAGCGCACAGAGACGAGGACCCCAAAAACAGTGCTCTGCAGAGGTGCAGGGCATGGATACAGGTGGTAGCAGCGACCTGCAGGAGAATTTGGGGTTAGTGGGGGCTGGTTTCTGCAGGCAGGCTTGGCCAGCCAGCCCCTAGCTTTGCTGTGTGGTAGTGCTGGTGGGGGGGTTAGCTGGCCATTTGCTTTTTTAGAGGTTTCCCTGCAGCTCTGCTCCATCCTGGGGGCTGAATACATGTCTCATTTTTTTGGGCTGGGAATAGAGTTCATTTTCCCAAGGAGCTGGGTGGGACACAGCCAGGAGACCTGACTCAAACCAGACAAATGGTTGTTCATTCTGTATGATGCAGTGCTCAGTATATAGAGGGTTCTGGCTGGGGAGGGGGTCTCAGAGATGGGCTGGGCATCGGGTAGGGTGAGCAAACTGCATCCTGTATCAATCGCTCTGTATCTCCTGTAACGAGCGACTGCGTTTGTTGTTTCCCTCTCCCTTCGCTGCCCCGGTGAGATGCCGTCAGCCCAACCCGCGGGTTTTACTTGCTCCTTCCCATCCTCCGCCCCATCCCACCTGGGGAGAGGGGTGAGCGAGCGGCCCCGTGGGGCTCAGCTGCGGCTGGGCTGAACCGGGACAGCACCGTGAGGGGCAGAGCAGAGGGATCAAAGGGGAGCTCGTGAGTTGTGGGTCATTATCTGTTATTAACATCTGTAATCTCCCGAAGAGCAAACTGAGATTTACAGCCTGTTATTAGGCTGTTACTCAACCTGTTGTGCAATAGCTCAATTGAAAAAAAAAAACCAACCCCTTGAATGTGATTAATAGCCCGCTAATAAGGGGGAAATCTTTCCTATTTAATTCAAACTGCCTCTGCCTCGGCACTCCAGGAAGGCCTGGGCTCCGAGCACAGGTTCCTAGGCTGTCTGCTGGGACCCTGTAATGCTGTGGGACACCGGAGCTGGACAGGGGCCCTGAGCAGCAGCAGGTGCTGCTCCCTCCATCAGGCCTGGGCTCTGGGGGTCCTGATGGCATCGGGATGCAACCGTCACCTCCTCCCAGTGCTGGCTTCACACAAAGGGGGGGTCCTGGCTGGTCCCTAGCTGTCCCCTGAGCTCACCCCTTGGAAAAGGTGGAAACTCTGTGTCAGCTGCGGTTCTTATCCAAGCATCTCACCTTTTGTTTGGCCGTGACTCGCACCTGACTCACTTTGACCCCACAGCTTCCTGCCCTCCCGCCTTTCACTGCCTGTGGTCCAGAGAGTGGCCTCTGCCCCCAGATGTCCCTACCCTGGCTGTGCCTTTACCGCTTGGCTCTCACTCCCTTTTCCAGGCATCTGAACTAGTTCTGCCTGTAAACACCTCCCCGGCCCTGAGACCACAGCACTAGGAGTGTTCCCTGGTTCCTTAACCTTTCTGCCTCTGGATCTTCACTTTTCCAAGTTGTCCTTTAGTAAAATGGGGGCAATCAGGCAAGTGTTAGGTAAGATGGGGACAAGCAGGCAAGTGTCACATGGCTGCTCTCCCAATCAAATCTCTGGATGTTATTTTCATCCTGCCTGGACCCCAAGGACATATCCCTGGTCCAAGAGGGGATCATCAGCACAGTCACAGGTGGAAGAGAAGATGCCAACAACCCCCTTGTGTTTTACAGCCTGGATCTGGCCCCTGTCACTCATTCTGTCAATGGCCTCGCTCTGACAGCTGTGACCTGGTGATTGAGCACTGTGGTTAATTGGATTGCAGCTGGCCCCAAGTCCTGCCCACGCTCCCGGGATGCTCCAGGAAAGCCACTGGCTGGGACCCACCTATCTGCAGCCTTTCCCTCTCCCTGTGGCATTAAACAACTTGTCCACATCTCCTCCGGCACATGCTGGCCCTGCCCAGGGGGACTCACAAGCACTGCCCTGGGTAGAGAGTGTAGGTGCCAGGGAGCTGCTGCCATCTGCTCCTGCAGGGTCTTCTCCTGCTGGTTGAAGGCAACATTGCCTAAAATGATGGTGATCCACATCTTGCCAGCCATAGCTGGTCTCCAGGGCCACCCTCTGCCTGTCCCTTGGGGTGACTGGAGGCACCTGAGAGTGGAGAACCAGCTCATGTCACCTCCAAAGGATACCTTGGGAGGACTGAGAGATACCAGCTTCTTCCAGCAGCATGAGGTCCGTTTGGAAACACTCCAGGGGAGGGCTGAGGGTTCCTGGAGGGCAGTGGGGGCATAGACAGCATCCATGGGCACTGGGGGCAGTGGCATGCCACTGGAGCATGAAGCTGGGGTCCTGACTTCCCATGCCCCACCACCCTGCAAGCTCAGACAGCTTTTCTTCACATTGTCCAACCAATGGCTGCCACCACTGGAGCTGCCACCTGCCACCATCACCAGCCGTGACAGGCAGGGGCTGCGACCGTGTCCCCTGGGCTCCCAAAAGCATCCCGGCCAGCCTTGGCTGCCAGGCGGGCAGGCAGCCGCGCTGTGCCAGCCTGCCGCATGGTTGCTCAATGCTGCAGAGGAGGGTGAGCTGAACCCATCCCGGGCGAACCCACGCATTTAATTAGGGCCTTGGTGGCGCCTCGTCAGCAGGGCGCACTCACTGCCCTGGCCGAGCAGGGCTGCGCGCGGCGCAGCGCACGCGGCACTGGAGCCCGCTGCCATGGCAGGCCTAGCCCTGCCTGCGCCTCACGTGGCGCGGTGGCCAGGCCGCATTTTCCACATTCCTTCCGGCTCTGAGTCACCAGCACCTTCGCTGCCAAAACCTTTACCTGTGCCTGGCTGTGCCCACAGCCTCTGCTGGCTCTGGCAGCCACGCACGCACAGCGCTGTGCCAGGCAGTGGGTGCCTGTCCCAGATCGGACCCTCCATGGCGCCAGCCCCTGCCCCGGGGGCTGGTTTCCCACCATGGTCCCCAGCAGTGCCTGCCCTGCCCTGGGAAAGCTTCAGCGCTGAGAGTCCTGCACCCCACGGGGATCCAGGGAGCAGCCTCCCTTGTCCCTCCTGCCTGGAACAGCCCGGGGAAGGGGTTTGCATTGCCTGCCACTGCTTCAGGCCACAGTGCCCTGACTCTGGGCACTGTGTGTGGCCTCCCTAACCTCCTGCCGCCTCCTGCACTGGCTCGCCGTGCCTGACTCTTTCGAAGAGTGTAGCGGTACTGCCAACAGCCTCACCCTGCCGGCAGCCAGCCCGCCCTGGCCCCGGCCCTGGCCCCGGCCCTTGCTCTGGGCCACCTGCACTGCCCCATGTCCCCATCCAGGCATGCCAGGAGTGTCACCCCGGGCACTGGGGATGATGTGTTCTCGCAAAAGGAGCCGCAAACAAGGACTCAGGCATGTGGGAAGCACTTGGTTGGTGTTGCTGGGTGCTGGGGAGGCTGCAGGGGTGGGGTGAGGATGGAGGGGTGCATGGAGCTCTCCTCTACATCCCCTTGGCAGCCCCTTGTGATGGCTTACTTCTGGCAAGGTTTGCTCATGCCTCTCCCACTGCCTGCCCATCCCTCCCAGCATGGTGCTCTCCAAATCCCCTCTGGAGCCCAGAAAAACTGTGCCAGCGATTGCCAAGATCTGGCCCATCACTGGGTGAAAGTCTGATGGGGTCTGGGTGGGGTACACATGGATGTGATGGGTGTGCATGGTGTGTATGTGATGTATGCATGTATGTAGGGCACATATATATGTGTACAGGGTGTGCATGTGTGTGAGGGGTGCACATGGATTCAGACGGGAGACACTTGGTGGGCTGCATATGTGTACATGGGACACTGATGTATGCACAAGGTGTGTGGGGAGGCCTGTGCATGCATGTAGAACATACGTGCAGGCATCTTCGCAGTCCCTGAGGGGGAGAGTGGAGAAGGGGTGCAGGGGGTGTGCATTTGGGTGGGGTGTGTGTACACAGGGGTGTGCACTGCAAGGCACTTGCAGTGTCAGGGCATGCATCCATCCACCTGTGCCACATGTACACACATGCCAAGTGTCCCTGGTAGCAGCTCCTGGTGTGCAGCAGTGTGCCAGTGAGCACCGCTGCTCACTCAGCAGTGGGTTAGCAAGCTCTCATCGGAGCAGGTAGATGGGGAGCAGCCCCAAGCCCTTCCTGGTGCCTCTCCCTGGAGCAGTGGCTCCAAGCCGTGACACAGGCGCTGGGCTGTCTCTTTCCGGCTGTTTCCCAGCCTGTCAGGCCAGTCATGTCAGGTCTTGCTGTGATTTCCCGGATGGCTGCTTGGCACTTGCCTCTTCCCTGTCTGGATGGGCAAGTTCCTGGAGCACCAGGCTGGGACAACACATCACCCCGGTCCCTCCTCTGTTTCTCCAGCCCCATACTCCAGCTCCAGCATCTTGCCCTTGTGCTGGCCAGCTCCCTGTGGTTCTGTGGCTGCCCTGCCTGGGTGATGCTGGGCAGGCAGTTGAGGGAGCAGGGCTGCAAGTGCTGGCTGCAGGCAGGCACTGAGTCACACAGGGGCTGGGAGGTGTGGGGAGAAACCTGCTGCCTCTCTGCTGGGTGGTTGGGGCAGCCGGACTGGCTGGGCAAGTCAGGTCTGGGTGAGCAACACGGGCACCTTTCCTTTGCCACTGTGGCTGGAGGACATGCTGGGAGCATTGGTGCTCGTGGGGATGGACATCTCCTGGTGCTAGAGCCCCAGGAGAGGTGCTGGGCAGAAGAGCAGGGGCTGCACCAGACTGGGAGCGGGGCAGGCAGAGCTGAGTTTGGATGGCACTCGTGAGCCGGGCTCTCTCATTGCTCAGGATGGTACCAGCCAAGCAGGGGTGCTTGGCCATGGGGAAAGGCCAGACCTTTGGCCAAACTCATGCTGCCCATGGAAAACCCCTTCCCTGTGCAGAAGTAACCACAGCTCCGTGCAGGAGATGAAGATGCAGTTTTGAGCAGAGGGAGTAGTTGTGGCTGCAGGCGGGCACATGGCAGCCACTTGCCACGCTGAGCCCTGCCGTGCCTCGCTGTCCCTGCAGCCTGCCTGGGGCAGCTTGGGCTCTGCCACCACTCCTGCCCCAGCAGCAGGGCAGCTCACGCACCCGCTCTCCTGCCCCTCCTTCTCCACATGGGGAAATCAAGGCAGATAGCATGGTGGAAGAGATGTGCTGAGTTAAGCCCCAGAGAAGCTGCGGGCAGCAAGCCAGAAAATCTGCCCAGCCCCACACAGTCCCAGATCATCCTTTAGGGAGAGCTGGAGCGTGGGGATCCAGGACTGTGGTGATGCTAGATCCATTTAAATGTTCCCAGCAGCCAGGGGACTGTCCTGTGGACATCTGCCTCCCAGCCATGCTAGGCTGTGCCTCTGTGCCCTCTTGGCCGTGCTGGACAGGACAAGGGCTCTCAGCTGGGGCAGGGGAGGTGCAGGTCCCCAGGCACCTCAGCCTGCTCTGTTTGTCCCCACAACCGGTAATTAGCATTGCTGCTGGGGTCTGTAATTACCCACAGCTCTCCCTGCCTGGAGCAAGGCTGCCTGGGGAGCACAGGGGTAGCCAGGGGTCAGGTGGGGTAACCCCCCAGTAGGAACACAGGAAGACCCCTGGGCTATAAGTCCCCCCAGCACCCTTGCCAGACCCAGCGGCTGCATCCCCATCCGAGTGACAGAAGGGTTCCCTTCATCCCAAGCCTTTCCAGGAACTGTTCAGGTTTGGTGTTCCAGCAGCCACTGTGCAAGGTGCTGGGTGCCAGGGCAGGAGATAAGTGAAGGGGGGACCAGGATGGAGGCTGAGTCAGGGTCTCCTTTCTGAGCGAGCGAGGACGAATCCTGGTTGGCAGAGGAGAGATAGAGCCCCATGGTGGTGCCTGGAGGCTGGGCCCTTGAGCTGGGAATGATGTCCCTCCCATCCCTGCCATCTGGTTAATGAGCCCTGTAGCTCTTGCGTGGAAGGTCCCGAGGACCTTGTCCTGCTGCTGCTGTAACTCTTCCCCACCCAAGCTCCCACAGCCTGCCCTGCACCCTCTCCTTGCCAGCACACAGAGGGTGAGGATGCACCAGCCACAGGGACCCAGACTTTGGGGCCACTGTCCAGTACAGATGCCCCAGCAGAGCCAGGACATCCCTGGCCTGTTCAGTCCCATTTACCCCTATAAGTATCTCAGGGAGTGTGTTGGGGAAAGCCATGTTGGGGACACACAAAAGTCCCCATGGTCCCCACAGGGCAGCAGGGTAGGGGTACAGGGGTGTAGCCATGGCAGGGTCCAGGCTGCACACCAAGTATTTGGGTATGTGGGGGGCAACTCTGCCCACGGCTGCCAGTGGTGACTGCATGGCAGGGCCAGGGCCTGCTGTGGTGTAAGGCAGCAAACACATTGACATGGAGAGGACAGCAGTGATTTGCATCACTGGTGGAACTTACTCCTCAAGAGGGTGGCAGAGCCTGGCACACACGTGTGAATGGAGCTGTACACACCTGGCACAGCAGGGATGAGCAGAGCATGAGCTGATCCCTTACAGCAGCATGTGGGCATAATCTGTGAGCCCTGTGCTGGTTCCAGAGTTGGTGGATCACAGCGGTGTCTAGGGTAAGGGTGTTGGACATGGGGGCCCCAGCAAGCCCACGGTGTCCCTGTTGTCCCCCACATGTTCCTCCTGCTGGAGCCCTAATCCCATGAGCGATGCTCGCCTTGGGCTAGGACAGGTAGAGCAGGATCCCCACCTCAGCCTGTCATTTTGGCTCTAATTGGATCCCCTGCTGTTCCCCTTCATCAAGACTGAATGAGGGGCTGGCTAATGAGGTCAGCATGATTAGTGGGGCAGGGGGCTGGCTCTGGGCACAGAGAGGCTTTCTGGGCCAGGTAATGACAGGCTTTTGTCCCCTCTGCTCCTGCCCCCGACAGAGGCAGGTGGATGAGGATGCCCCAGGCAAAGAGTGGGTACCAAAGGGCTGAACTCAGCAAGTCCCAGCCATTCCCACCCCCCTGCAGGGTCACGCCAAAGGGATGCCTTGTCTCCTGGACCCTGGCCAGGACCCCGGAGTTGTGGCTCCAGGTTGGCTGCACAGCCCCAGCATGTCAGCCAGCACTGTCACCCCCAGGCTTAAGGATCCCGGTCTCAGCTAGGAAATCTATTCAGCCATCAGGTCCTGTCCTGGGACACCACATTCCTGCATCAGCCCCAGACCAGAGCAGCATGGGGTGTGGAGATGCACAGGGCCAGTTGCCCTGATGCTGCTCACCTATGCAGGGCCCAGCAAGGGGGCACACATCAGCCGGCACCACCGAGGACACATATTCAATCCTATGGCTTCTGGGACCCAGAGACAGCCTGGCTCTGCACAAGCTGAGCTGGATGTTGAACCTGGGGCATCCAGGGCACAGCAGGGACAGGAGTGGGACTGGCTCCCACCCTGCTCTGGGTGCTGAGGGTGCCCTCAGGCCTTTGGGGACGGAGGTGTGGGTCCCTATGGCTGGCAGCTCACATAGCTAGCACCTGGATGCATTGAGCCCTGCTAAGGTCCTGCAGCCTGTGAGGCTGCAAGGCCATGGGGAGCTCAGACTGGACATGGTGTGAATGGGCAGGACCCTGTGGTGGGATCGTGGTGCACCCAGCACACCGGGCAGGCACCGTGCCTGCACCCTGGGAAGCAGGCGGGTGGAGAGGCAGACGGATCGCGTGTGACGGGCTGGGGATAATTCACTGCTCCCTGGAGAGAAATCCTCCACCTGGAAAGGAATCTGCCCCCCTCCACCCTCAGCCCAAGAGGCTGCAGGGCCCGGAGGGGCAGGGAGGGGTGTGCAGGTGGGCTGCTGCGCCATGAGCCTGCGTGGGCAGAGTAGGCAGCCCCCCACCTCTCCCCCTGGCTGGGGTAGGGCACTCTCAGTGCTGCTGTACCTGACCAGGACCCCTCTGCTCCACAGATGCAAGTCTGGATGCTGGGGAGGAAGCCAGGATTGGTCCCTACTGCTCCCCCACCCTGCAGCTGCACATGCACCCCTGCCTTCACCAGCATGGTCCCTATGCCAGGGGCATGTGCTGGGGTGAGCTGGAGGACTCTTCCTGATCCCACTGGCCACCGGTGGCCACCAACAGCCTGGCAGGTCCCATCCCTATGTATGAGTGGGAAGGATCCCATCAGAGTGCAGAGAGGTGCCCCAGCAAGGTGCGGTATGTGCACAGCTGTGGGAAAAGGCTGTGCCAGGCTGAGAGGATTGGGAGCTGAAGCAGCTCGAGGGCTCATGGGAATGGTACAGCCTGCGTGCCCCAGCCCATCACTGCTGTGTTAGGGAAGCCAGCTGTGTGGCAGGCCCTGGCATGATATGCACCTTTGCTGAACACCTCTTCTGTCTTAGCATCTCCCGGGAGATGCAGTGTGTTCCCCCGCAGGTGTCCCGGCCCTGGGGCTGAGAGTGTGCACAGGCACATGTGTGCATGTACACATATGTATGAGCATGAGAGTACTGACTGTGCATGTGACACATCCTCAGTCAGGGCTAATTAGATAGTGAGCTAATCAGCAAGGAACATTCCCATATTGACTTTCTGGGACAGAAAAGGAGACAAGTGAGGATCAGTGAGGATCAGTAGGAACATGGGCCCTGGCATCCCTCCCAGCTACCCCTGAGCCACAAGCAGCCTCACATCAGAGCCAGTGATAGATGTCTCCCAGGGCGCTTTCCCCACCTGCAGCCAGGTACCCCCATCCCTGTTCCTTTGTCCCCAGCTCCCAGCCTCCCTTGGGAACAAACAGAGTTCTTGAGGACAACAGGCTGTTGAGGCTTCTGGAGCAGACTGCTCCAGCATCCAGCAGCTGGGGAAGGTTGATGCTGAGCTCAGTCCCATGCAGCTCTGTGACCTTAGCTCCCTAGAGTGGATGGACACACCAGGTGACACTGTGACACCCCACTGAGCCAAGAACACAGGTGACCATGCCAGGCAGCCTGCCTACAGCAGGCAGGATGATGGCAGCACGTGTGTTTCCCTCTCCAGTGCGGCTGCCCTCCCCTGGCAGTGCCTGTGTCACCCCGCCATCCTGCCCCACACAAACATTCCCTCACTCCTGGCCATGGTAAATATTGTTGCAGGGCAAACAGTGAATCAACCCCCTTTGTTCGAGTGCTGCTGGCAGCCCCGGCTTGTTCGACTGCTGTTTAATGACCCTCCAGTTGTGTACCCTAGAGCTACTCATTAACCCCAGGCTGCAGATGGTGAAGAGGACGGATCTGAGCCAGCCAGGAACAGTTTGCCAGTGCTGAGGACTGGCTCCAGACAAGTTCTGGTGACCTTTTACCAGGTGCCAACGTGCCAGAGGTTTCCCCTCACACCTCTGCAAGGTGTGGCAAACCCTCTGTCAGCCCAGCATTTCCACAGCCTCATGTCGACCCCACAGCACGGCACAGTGCAGTGGGGCTTCCCATCAAGACAGCATCCCCATCAGATCATCTCCCACCCCCAGCTTGGCCTGTGCTCCTGGGACAGCCATGAGTTTCAGAGGAGCTGCTGGTTCTTGCCGAGGGATGCTTCAGCCCCCATGTGCAGCAGGAAGATTGAAGAGACCCCACAATGGGAGCTGTGAGGTGGAGGGCTGTGCACTACGGCTCTAGCAGGTGAGTTGAGGCCAGGTAGAAGTGAGCAGCTGGAGACACTGAGAAGTGCAGGATGTGGAACAGGGACTGGAAATGGACAGTCCAGGAAGGACTGTGAAGGACTGAAGAAAAGCCTGGCCCAGAGTACAGAGATAGGAGCAGGTGGGGGGACAGAGCTGCTGCTCTGGCCTTGATGCCATCCCATGGGCTGCAGAGAGGCTGCACATCCTACAGAAAGCCCTTGTTCCCAGGGGATACCCCAGAGCCCCAGAGCTCCTTGTCAGCCGTGCTGGGAGGGAGCAAATGCTCCTGGGTGTGCCAAGGCTTGTGCCAGCGTGGGGTGTTGACAGCAGCAGTGCTGGAACACTTGTGGTGGGCAGGCAGCGGTGGGGCTGCGGCAGCCCATGGGCACTGGGTGCATGGCAGCCTTCTGCCAGTACCATGGGGCTGCTCTGTCTCCTCTGCCTGGCTCTCACCTCCCATTCACTGGCCCTGGCTCTGCCCCAGGTCCTCCAGCTCCACTCCACATTGTAGTCTTGCTCCTCCCCTTATTGTGGTCCTGGCCTTGCCCCTCATTGTAACTGAAAGGTTCTCCCATGGTGGTCTGTACCCAAGGGACAGTGCCAGCACAACCCGGGGACTTCCATTGCACCAGCTCTGGGGCTGGGCCAGTAATGCCTCAAGGTCCCCAGGGCCACAGCAGCAGTAGCACAGGTCCCCAGGGTGGTCCCTCGGGCCAGGCAGGTGTCAGGGTGCCAGCCCCACTGCCCCCCTGTCCCCATGCAAACCTGTTCCCAGGACACCAGGCAAACAGGGCTGGTGACAAGGACACCACAGGGCCTGAGGCCATCCCTGCTCCCACAAGTGAACAGCCAGAGTCATTGTTTCCAGAGGGGCAACAGCAGCTGCTGGACCTTTCTCCCTGAGGGCCCAGGGGCATCGAGGCAGGGCTGTGACGTGGGGCAGGACCATGTCCCCCATCCTGGTCGGGCAGCACAGGACTTGGCTGTGCTGCTGGCAGAGGGGACAACCCGAGGAACACTGCAGGGAGAGCACGGGGTGCCCGGCACGCTCGAGCACGGCTGCCAGGAAGGCCCTGATAAACATCTAGCCTCTCTGTTTATTTATGACCAAGGATATTTATACCACAAAGTCCTTTAAATTTAGCTGGGGACACACCCAGTCAACCATCCAGTGCTGACAGCCACGGGGAAGCTCCTGGCACGGCAAGCGCTGGTGTGGGTAGTGGGTACAACAGCAGCACCAGTGCCCCAGGAGTGGCATCCCCAGGACCAACACCCACTGCACAGAAGTACAGCTGTGGGGATGGTGGTCCTTCTCACTGGTGGCAGGATGAGACTGGCACCCTGGAGGGACAGGGCTCCAGGGGTGATGGCAGGCTCCGTGCCCATGCAGTGAGGATGCTGGTGCCAGCGGGGCAGGTCCACATCTCCCTGACCCTAAAGTGCCCTGAGCCAAGCTGGCACCTTCCCCTCCCAGTGCTCAGAGCCATGCTGCACTGGTTGTGGGCTCAGAAATAAGCTTTGGGCTAGATCCTGAAATTACGGCTCAGGGCTCAGCCACCGCTGGGCTTGGAGCAACCCCGGGGCCACGGGGCACGCTGTGCCACCCTGGGTCCGTAGCCTTTGGTCCCTGTTACCGTGTCGTCCGTCGCCTCTAGCCGCCGGTGCCGGTCCCGCCCTGAGCATCCCCCGGTCCGGCGCGGTGTCTGCCTCCCTCTGCCGGCAGCGGGACACCCACGGCTCCCCGCTACGGCTCCTGGCCCTTGGAGCTCGGGGATCCCAAGGCGGCACCTCCCGCTGTCCCCCGCCAGCGAGGCCCCAGCCCCCTTCTTCCCTTCCAGCTCTGGGTGAAATGCGGTGTTTTCCGCAGTTTCCAGCGGTTGGATGTGTCCCTCTGCCCCCATTGCTACAGCATCGTCTGCAGAGCTGGGTCTACAGAGCTGAATCAGAAGTGGCTTGGCAGCGGGGTGCAGAGCAGCCCCCAGGCAGCTGCGGGCTGGCTGCCCCATGCAAAGCCTCTGCGAGGTGCCCTGAGTGCTCACCTGAGCATCCCTCCGTCGTTGCAGTCCTGTGCTGTGCTGATGCCCCACCATGAGCATCTTACCAGACTGTTTGCTTACTGGTCTGCCCAGTGTCCTTATCAAGTCAATTCCTTATCTTGCAGAGTTAAGCAATAGGTTTGGACAAGCGAGGTCAAGTCTCTGCAGGGCAAAGGCAACGTGCACTAGTGTCCCTCACCTGTTCAGTCCTTATTAATTAGATCCCATCCCAGCTTTCCCCATTTCTCCAGGACAGATGTGATTCCCCCCAGCTTGTGACTGCCCTTGACAGCTAAGACAGCTCCATGTCCTCCCATAAGTGTGCTGCACCTCATCCTACTCAGACACCAAGATTTTCACCTCCAAGCTTGTCCTAAAATCCTTGCCTCCTGGTCCAAAACTGGTCCTAAATGACTCAGTCTCTGAGCAGTGGGGCTAGCCAGCCTGAACAGGGTCTGCGTGCCCATCACCTCAGCATCACACCCCATGGTGACCATTGCACCAGGATGCTCCCCTGGCCTGGGCTACCCCCCCATCTGCCCACCCCCAAGACTTTGGAAGCTGTCCCCTCTGTGCCCTGCTTCCCTTACTGCTGTCAAGTCACATTAAGAGCTGCAAAGCCGTGCAGCAGGGCCGTCGGGGCTGCTTGTCCCAGGGACAGGCAGTGCTGTGCGGCAGAGCCTGGCTGTGCCCGGAGGATGTCTGTCCCTGTCCCCGGGCATTCCGGAGCCTGTTTTCAGGCTCGGGGACACTCTCAGCGTCAAAGGGTTTTATCTGCTCTGAACGGCTCCGAAGGGAACCACCCCCCAGCTTGACATGTGAGCTCCTGCCAGCTGCCTCCAGGGACAGGCGAGCTGTTCTGGGGACCACGGGACCACCGGCACACGTGAAGCTTGGGACACCCCGGGAGGAGGCAGCTCTTGTCCCTGCCAGCAGCGGGAGCTGTCCCCACTGCCGCAGGAGCCGGGCAGGAGCAGGTCCCGGATGCTTTGCCGGAGGCTGCAGTGAGAGGCAGCTGCCCACAGAGGGAGCCCGGCCTCTTCCCTGCACTCCCGGCGGCGGGGGACATCCTGGCACCCGGCCATCCTCCTCCTCCTTCTCCTCCTTCTCCTTCTCCTCCTCCTTCTTCTCCTCCTCCTCCTCCTTCTTCTCCTTCTCCTCCTCCTCCTACTTCTCCTTCTCCTCCTCCTCCTTCTTCTTCTCTTCCTCCTCCTTCTCTTCCTCCTTCTCCTTCTCCTCCCCCTCCTTCTTCTCCTTCTCCTCCTCCTTCTTCTCCTTCTCCTCCTCCTCCTCCTCCTTCTTCTCCTTCTCCTCCTCCTCCTTCTTCTTCTCTTCCTCCTCCTTCTCTTCCTCCTCCTTCTTCTCCTCCTCCTCCTCCTTCTCCTCCTTCTCCTTCTCCTCCTCCTTCTCCTCCTCCTCCTCCTTCTCCTCCTTCTCCTTCTCCTCCTCCTCCTTCTCTTCCTCCGTCTCCTTCTCCTCCTCCTCCTCCTCCTCCTTCTCCTCCTCCTTCTTCTCCTCCTCCTCCTCCTTCTTCTCCTTCTCCTCTTCCTTCTCCTTTTCCTCCTTCTCCTCCTCCTCCTCCTCCTCCTTCTCCTCCTCCTTCTTCTCCTCCTCCTCCTCCTTCTTCTCCTTCTCCTCTTCCTTCTCCTTTTCCTCCTTCTCCTCCTCCTCCTCCTTCTCCTCCTTCTCCTTCTCCTCCTCCTCCTTCTCTTCCTCCGTCTCCTTCTCCTCCTCCTCCTCCTCCTTCTCCTCCTCCTTCTTCTCCTCCTCCTCCTCCTTCTTCTCCTTCTCCTCTTCCTTCTCCTTCTCCTCCTTCTCCTCCTCCTCCTTCTCCTCTTCCTCCTTCTTCTCCTTCTCCTCCTCCTCCTTCTCCTCTGCTGCGCTCAGGCTGGCAGCTCCCCTCTGTTCCCAGGCGCTCTGCCCATGAGATGAGAGTGTGGGTTCTCAGCACCCACCAGGTCTCCCGGGATCCCCTAGGCAGTGGGGAGAGCTGCGGGTCAGGCCAGCAGAGGGGTGACACACCCCACCCCACCCCGCTTGGGACTCTGTCCATACGGCGCCCCAGCCTCCATCCCCCTGGACCTGTGCTGGGCTCAACCCCGTGCCCCACCTCAGCTGCTTAGGGTAGCCCCAGCACTCAGGTCTATCCATGCCTGCCAACAGCAGCCATAAGACGCCCCCTCATCTCCACCAGGACCAGGAGTTTTACCCTTCCTGGGGTCCATGGACTTCAACCACTGAGCCCTCCAGCTGTCTCCTCCCACTCTGGGACGCTCACTCCAAACGCAGCTGATGTTTGCTTTGCACCAGGAGGGCTTGTTTGTTACAATCCTGGTGAGAAAGGCGCTCAGACTCTTTAAATGTCATTTAAAATGCTGTTTGTTAGAGCTCACACTGTAGAGACACCACTACTGACAATCCCAAAGCCCTGGAGACACAGGAACCCTGTATCCTACACACCTCCAGTCCACACCATGCAGAGCCCATTGGTGGAAAGGGTCACTCTGTTTTAGTAATTATAGAATTTCCTTAGAAGAAAACAGCTCTGCTGATTGTTTCTCCTGCCCAAAAGACGCCTGCACACATGAGAACTCCTCTTTCCTGGAGTTTATCTAAAACCGAACTGGTTTAGATAAGAACACAGATATGCACACAGCAGGTACCAGGTACAGCTCCTCTGTCACAGCCCGGCTTCTAAGCCACCTGAGCTTACCTGGAAGCCAAGGGGTGCCCACAGCACAGGTTTGGACCTGCTTGGGCTTGCTGTTACATGGGTCACTAACTCCATGGTGTACAACGATCAGCTGGCCAGGACCATGGCAGCAGCATCCTGGCTGGAGTGTCAGAGCTGTAGGGGGCTGTGCTATTTCCATGGCATCGGTACATTCCCACACTGTCATGGTCCAACCCCAGGGACACTTGGATGGTTTCACCACAAGGAATTCAACACGTGGCAGAGGCATGACATGGTGGAGGATGAGTGAGGGTCTGTATCTGCCTGGATGGTTATACCATGGGAGTGCTCTGAGGGGAACCAAAACCACTGTGTCATGCAGGATGGAGCACTGGAGGGTGATCTGGCCAGCCAGCACCTTGTCCTCCTTGCTGCCCTCAAGGATGCAGAGCAGATGGGCTATGGGACAGTCCCCAGCAGCAAATGTCATAGGTGGGGAGGTGCCGGCAGCTGCTGCTTTGCCAGGCTGGTGCAGCCACTGTCCCCTGTCCCTCACCCCCGTGCTCTCTGGAAGAGCCAAAACCCTGTGCCCCAGGGGTGCCGCCCAGCCCAGCCCCAGCAGCCAGGCGTGATTTATGCCTGGCCATTTGCCTGCCCACCACTCCCCGGGGAAGTAGCAGCAGCCTGGGTGAGACAAGCCTGGTCCCTGTGCACGGCTGGCTTGCGGGGAGGCAGGGAGGGGGACGAGGGACAGGCTGAGTGGGTGGGACACCCCTCAGCGGGTGGCTGCCTGCCAAGTTGCAACAGAAGCTGGGAACAGCTCCGTGAGCCCTGCCCAGGCTCGGGGCACCAGCTACCCCCCTGGGGGGAGCAAAGGTGGGTTTGCAGAGCCCCAGGGCTGCGGCCACGCACCCTCCACAGGCAAAGCACCCATGGGTGTACCGGGGCAGGGCAGTGTTTGGGGGAGATGGTCCCTGGGCTGGTGCTTGTCCCAGCCCTGGGTGCTCAGCACCGGCAGCCCAGAGGCAGTGGGCTGAACGCTGCAGCAGGATGGCAGCCACCTCCAGCTGCTCCAGGTCTGTGGGGCACTGTCATGGGATAGCTCCCAGCGGTCAGGCAGCAAGGAGAAGCAGGGACAGCTATTTTGGGCAGCCCAAGGCACCCCAGCTGTCGTGCTCCCTGCAGCACAGAGCCTGTTCTGGGGCAGGGACCCGTGTGCTGCCCTGGACAGCATTAGGGGAGGTGTAGGTACTTCCCATGGGCTCCCTAGCACCCCACTGCTCCCTGCACCCAAGGAGAGCCACATCCCAGGGACAAGAAGCAGTACTTCATCCTGAAGTAGAGCCAACATGGGTGATGCTGAAACCATCCAGACAGCTCAGTGCCTCCCAGTCAGATGTAGCCAGGGCACAGGAGGAACAACAGCCTCAGGACCTGCAGCCAATGTATGACCTCCCAGCAATGCAGCCCTTGTCTGTGCCTGGGGTGCTTCCCACAGGTTGCACATGTCTGTGGTGTGAAACACAAGCCCAGTGCTGTGAGCTGGCACTGTTGTGCTGATGAGGCAGGCTGCAGGGAGGGCAGTGCAGGGCAGTGCCAGGGTCTGGCTTCATCCTCTGTGGCCACTGGTCTTGTGATGCTGCCCACCCATCTTGCTGCCCACCTGTGCCGGTGCTTCCTCCAGGCTGGCTGGATCTTTTTCGAGGCTACTAGCAGAGACCAGAGTGGAAAATCCCTGGGAGCTGTGGCTGCTGGGGATGCAGCTCCCTTTGGCCAGGAGCAGTGACGCCTGTGGCATTTCCTCCCATCCCTGACGCAGTTTACCCACCCTGGCAGTTGCCCAATCTGTGGCATTTAGCGGAAGCCTTGAGTTGGATGGGTGTGAGCTGCTGGTGAACCCCAGGACAGGGACATGGCAGGGCCTGGCAGGGAACCAAGCTGAAGGAAGGGCAGCTCTTGGCACATCTAGAACAGGAGTCCTGGCATGTAGGGGGTGGCAGGGCAGGTGTAAGGCGTAGCTGCATGGCATAGCAAGCATGCCAGGTCTTTGCTGGGGAGAGAGGTGGCTGCTGCAAGGTGGCTTCAAATCACTGGCAAACTGGGGACAATTTTAGGGGCTTTTCCAGAGCTCTGATTCCATCACCAGTGCCATGGGTAGGGAGATGACATGCTGTCATAGATGAGTTACTCTCCCTGCATACTGACTGGGATGTGGATGGCGTGATGGGGGAAAAAAGGGAGAGGAGACAGCTGAAAGGGCAAAACACTAGCTGATGGCTCTTCTCTGGAGCCTCCCTGGCCCCTCTTGCAGGGTCCTTCCTCATAATGCAGGGGCTGATCTACTGTCCTCAGAGTGGGCACTTCCAGCCTGTGTGTGGATGTCTACCCCCATGTGTTCCATCCAGATGGCAGAAGGTCTCCCCTCTCAGCCCACTCCCTCTCTAGGCTCCAGCACTCTGGTAGGGACCCAGGGGACCAGGATGAGGGTCACCCCAGGGCGTGTAGCCCCCGAGTCTCTGCAGGTCCCCAGGCAGCCTGGTCTCCTCCAGGGCTGGCCCGCAGCCTGGGGAGCTGGGAACCATTCCAAGAATCTGCTTTAAAAGAAAACTGGTTGATTTTGGTGACGTACCATGACACCAAAGCCTAACATTGCCATCTGCCTGCCTCCCACCCCAGGATACACATAAGCCCTGGGGGTGTGATGCAGGGCAGGGAGGGCAGGAAGACCCCAAGGGGGGGCAGATCCAGACCCAGCACCGCCTGGGGCTCACGGTGCTTGGGAAGTGGGCTGGGGCACACTGGGGAGGTGCACAGCCAGCCCCTATGCTGGGCCCATGGAGGGGGGCAGCATTAATTAATACCCCAAAACTCAGGGACAAGCTCTGGACCACACTGGGGCTCTGAGCATTCAGGGATCCCCAGGTAGGTCTGTGCAGTAGGTCTGGCACACAGGAAGTCTCTGGAGGTCACTGACATTTTCCGCTGGCCCAGCCCTCTCAGGTACTGGGATTTAGTGTTTCCTCCTACCCTTCCCCTCTCTGGATCCCTGCCCATGTTTGCCTGTGGTTTTCTGGGCAACAGCACCCATGCAGATGGGAGAGAAGAGGCCGTGTTGCGGAGGTGTTGATGCCACCCACACACTGACCCATGTTCTCCACAGAGGTGCCAGAGCTGCCATGAGGTCACTGCACCTGCCCACGGGGAGGGCAGCCACCAGCCCCACAGAATTGAATGGGACCAGGGAAAGGGGGCTGTGGCATCACCCCGCAACTCTGCAGGGACTTGGGGGGGACACTGTGACACCTGCCAGCCTGGAGGAAGGATGACAAGGAGGGAAGGAGATGGGTCCCCCAAAGCAGAGAAATGGAGGGATGATGGCTACCAGGTAAGGAGAGATGGTGAAGGGGTCACCAGGGCTGGAGGCCCTCACCCATCTCACACTCATCCCACATCCCTCTGCACTACAGGCTCCCACCCTAAGGAGCACCACTGTTCCTGCCTCTGCTCCTGCCATGACCTTGGGCACCATGAGAACCCAGGGAAGTCCTGGCTGGCACAGAAGGACTGTGGCCAAAGGCACAGCTGCACAGGGTGCGCAGGCTCCCAGGGAGGGGGCATTTACCCACAGGTGCAGTATGCTGAGAAGGCACCACAGCATCTTGGAGGCTGCAGGGGGGCAGGAGCAGCCCTTGCTGACCCACTGAGGGCCCCTCCTCCCGTTTCACAAGGTTGAGACATGGAAGAGAACAAAGAAGAGATGCACAGAAAGGGAGCGAGACCCTGAGGAGCTCTGAGGACTGGGACACAGAGGACTCTGGTCCTTGTGGAGCCAGCACAGCCTGTCCCACCTGGCATACCCAACGTCTGTCCTTGAGTTTGGTTCATGCAAGTATGGAGATGCTGGGTGCAGGAGACAGCCCTGCTTGCACAAAGCCATGATGAGGGTTGGATCCAAAAGTTTCAGACAAGAAAATCCATCCCTTGAGGGTCCAGTCTGCAACTCTGAGCCTGGCAGCTCCTCTCCAAAGCCCAGACCCTGGGGCAAGGGTGCAGGTTGTAGCCTGCTATGATGCAAGGCACTGGGCATGGGATGCTGCCTTCTGGATACTGGGTGTGAGGTGCTGGATTCAGACATTGGGGCGTTGGATCTGGGTTGGTAGGGTGTGAAGCTGTGTGCCAGTATTGGGGATGCTAAAGAGCAACTTGGCACCTGGTCCAGAGCAGCCATGCGTGGGTGCTGGGGGGCTGTAGGAGGACCTCAGCACCCACCAGTTTCACTACTGCTTTCCCTTCCTTCTGTCAGTGGTCTGATTCAGCTTTACCGTACTTCTGAAATGAAAGCAGCGTCAGTACATGAGTGTGCTGGTGCAATTTCCCATCCTGCAATCCGTCATCCTGGTGAGTCTTCAAGTGTCAGAGCCCAGAGCAGCTGGGGCACACATCTCGCCTCACCACCACCCCATCCCACGCTGAGGATTTCCTTTACCAGGCAGCAAGCTCTAGTGACAACAGCGGTCTGTGGAGAGACAGGTAAGGGATGCTCCCCAAGTTGGCTGGAGCACCAAGGGGTTAGCCCTGGGATAGGGTGGAGGGCTGCGGGGTCAGAAGGGACCAGAGAGCATCCGATGGGATGGGGATGTGGGAATGTCTGTGTTGTTGGTATGCTCAGGGTGGTGAGCTGTGGGGTGCAGAGCCCCCGCTGCACCCCTGCCACGTGCTCCACAGCTGCCCCAGGTCCCCAGTGCACAGCATGCCCTGGGAGCCATGAGGGATCCTGGGGGCAGGGCAGGGTGCAGGGGTGCAGGCACCCGTCCCGGCACGCAGGAAGCCTGGTGGGAAGGGGAGGGGAGGCCTCGGCGAGGGGCCAGGCAGGGGCGGCCCCGGGCGCACCATCATGTATTACTGGAAACATCTGGCTGGGGCTGCGGGGGTGTGCGCTGGCTGCACGCGCATGTGCACATGCGCACATGGGTATGGGGGGACACATGCACACACGTATTTATGGGCATGTGTGTGTGAGTACCTGCACCCACACCCGTGGGCACTCCTTCACGTGTGCTGTGTACCCATACATGTGTACACACACAGGCAAGGAGGGGCACACACACACACATCTGTGCGTACGGATACAGACACGGACCTTTCCACGTGCACACACACATCCACGTGCACACCTATACACACAGATACAGTTTTGCACACACACATGTGGGTACATATGCCAGCAATCACACTTCCTGCAGCAGACAAATGCAGGGGCACATGGGCCCACACATGCAACACACACACACACACACACACACACACACGTATAACCGTGCATCCACCCTCTTTGCCATGGTGCTGTGCCCTGGCAGTGTGTGTCTGTGCGTGTGCACACAGCGAGGGGGTGTACCTGTGTGTGTGAAAACACGTGTGTGCCAGTGCCTGCATGCCTTGTAGGAACCTGTGTGCAGCCATATGTCCCATGGATGCCCAAGTGTGCTACATGCCTTGTGTGAGCCTGCATGTGCCCCTGCATGTCCTCATGCCTGTGGGCTATATGTGTGCTGAGTACATAGCGTGCCCATGTGTGTGCCCATGCGTGCCCGTGTGTGCCCCGTGCCCACGAGTGCCCACAGGAGCTTGCACACACCCACATATGCAGGGTCCCTGTGTGTGCCGGTGTGTGCCATGTGTGGCCATGTGCCCATGCATCTGCACATGTGCCATGTATGTGTCTCACATGTATCATGTGTCCCATGGGTACCCGCTGTGCCCAGGTGTGCCCAGGTGTGCCGGGAGCGCTCTCACGCCCCGCGAGCTCCCTCCCCCCGGTGCGGGTGCCGGAGCGGGGCGGGCGCTGGGGAGCGCTCGGCGGCGGGGGGGCGGAGCGCGGGGGCGAGAGGCGGCGTCAGCCCCACCGACCTCTAAACTTTGGTTAACTCGCAGCACGGCAGTGGGCCTGGCACGGTACCGGTAGCGGGTCGGGGGCGGCGCCCCCGCGGGCCCACCCGGCACAGTGGGAGGGGCCGGGCGGCAGCATGGGCACGGTAAGGGACGCGCACCTCCGCCGGCACCGGGCAGTCGGCCCGTCCGGCAGCCGTGGAAGCATCGGGCGAGACAGGAGGGGGCTGCCGGGGAGGAGACGGGGCGGGGGCGGCGGCGGCGGCGAGGGGCTCCGGGTGGGGGTCACCGGGAGCGACGCGGAGATCGGCACCCCCCCCTTTCCCTCCCGCCAGGACGGCGCCAGGAGCGGGATGCGAGGCGGTCCCGCATCTGTTGCTCTCCGGCACGGCGGCGCGGTACCGAGGGAGCACGGGGGCACGGCGGGCAGAACGGGGCCGCCCGCCGCCGCCCCTAGGGGGGTAGCGGGGACCGTGGCGGCCCGGCCCGGTGGCGGGGCGGGGGGGGCTGTCGGTAATTTTCCACGGGTATACCGGGGCGGAGCGGCGGGGCGGCAGAGCAGCTACCACGTGGCGGCTGATGTAACCGGGCCCCCCCCGCTGCTGTGCCGCACCAGGCGGCGGCGGGTGCCGGGAGACGGGAGCTGCCGGCGGGGCTGTGGCCAAAGCCGCCTCGGGGTGGGGTTGGTGAGGGAGGCGGAGAGCCGGCCCGTTGCCTGCTTGCCGTGGGTACCAGCGGACCCCGGCTGCAGCGGGCCCGGCAGATGCTGGTGGAGGAAACGGCCTTGCAGGTAGCCGCGGCTGTACCGGCGCCCCGGGCCGGAAGGGCCAGTGAGGTTTCCATGCTGCGGCCGGGCATCCGCGGCTTTCCCCTGGGTGCCTTGGGCTGCCTCCCCGCGCCGCGGTGTGACACCCTAGCAGGGAGCCCCCGTGGGTGCCCACGTGCCCTCTGTCCCACGGCACCATCTCGGGGTGCGAGCTGTCCTGCCCTCTGAGGTGTCACGGCATCCCGCTGCCCCGGAGCCCCAGTGCACTGCCTCGCACCCCCAGCCCCGCCTGGCTCTCCCAGGGGATGCCGCAGCCTGGGGGCATCCCTGCATCCTCCCGGTGCTGCCCTGTGCCTGGCTCGGCGCTCACCTCCTGGCCGAGCTGGGAGTCGAAGCCAGGCAGTGAAGCCAGGCAGCATCTAAGCAGGCACGAAGCCTTATCAGCAGCTGGCAGATCCCGGGAGGAGTGGCAGGCCGTCCCTGTGGGCGCTCTCCCCTCACGGGACACAGGGCAAATCCCCGGGCTGAATTCAGGGCCACAGAGCGGGCAGCTTTTGGCTGGTTGGCAATAGGTGTGAGGTGGAGAGGAGGTCCAGCCACCAGCCCTGCACCTCCCACCTCTGAGAGGTGTCTGTGCCATGTGAGGAGCCAGGCTTGTGGCAGTGATGAGGTCTCAGCTCCCCTTGGAAACGCAGCCGCTCCTGGGGATGGGCTTGGCGGTGGGACGCCGTATCTGCTGGCAGCAGCCTGCCTGTGCTAGAGGGGCTGTGGCAGGGGCTAGGGGCTCGCCCTGCCGTCCCCCAACCTCCTGCCCTTTATCTCTGCCACACAGGCTCCCTCCACATGGTTTTGGAGCTTTGTGCCCCTCTGCCGATTGCTCCAGACCCATGGCAGCCTGGGGCAGGCCTAGGGGAGCTGGCGGTGGCAGTGGTTGGAGAATGTTGGAGGGGACGGGGGTCCTCCTCCATCTGACAAGGGCACCGAGCACTGCTGTGGGATCTGCAAACACCAGTGCCGTCGTACGGACAAACAGACCAGTGTTTTGCAAGAGCTGCTGTCCCTCCTGGCGAGGTCAGGCCCCGTGCTCCCCTGGGGCCCCCAGCAGCCCCAGGCTGGGGCAGAGGTAAGGGCAAGGGAGGCAGCTGCTTGCATCCATGCCCTGTCCAGCAGCACCTGGCATCCATCAGAGCCCAGCGGCTCGGCCCCCCTGCACTGCACGTGCACGCGATGCACCGGGGCAGAAGGCAATCGTTTCCCATCTGTGTCCTACGCGGCAGCTGAGCCCTGAGCTGGCCCCGCTCAGCGCCCAGTCCCGGTGCTGCTGTGTGCCGCAGCCACTTCGGCTCTCGCTTTTGCTGGGGGAGAGCTTGGGGGGCCCCCCACTCCTGCCCGCGGCCCCTGACGCCCACCTGCCAGGAGGCCAGCAGCCATCTGCCCGCAAGGTCGTCTGTCCACACCGGGTAAATCTTTAACTGCTTCTTGGGAAACACGTGGGAACTGCCGCTCGTGTGGGTGCCAGGGGTTTTGGAGATGCTGGAAGGGGTGGGAGCCAACAGGACAAGACCCTACTGCCAGCCCCACGCCCTGTGTCCCAGCCAACCCCTCTCCCGTGTGCCTGGTGGGTAGGTATGGGGGAGCAACTCGCCTGGCACAGCCCCCAATTCCTAGAGGGAGGGGGAGGCCCGGGGCGGGGACATGCCTACCCCACCAGTCACATCTCTCTCAGTGTCTCTCCCCTCTGACTAGCTTGCTGTGACTGTGGATTGAAGCGCACCGGTGCTGGTGCCGCAGCCAGCGCGACGGAGAGCGGGCAGGCAAGGGACCCCACGGCGGACAGCCAGCACCACGGTCCAGCCTCCAGGGATGGCCGATAAGTGCAGTGAGGGGCTGCTGGTAAGTGCTGCGATGCGGGAAACAGGCGAGCGTGGGCCACTGCCTTGGGGACCTGGAGCACCTGGCACAGAGAGCAGGACACCAGGGCTCCTGTAAGGCTTGGTGGCCACCTAGGACCCCCCGGCTGGGTTGTGGCACCCCGGTGCTCCCCCAGCACAATGCCTGTGGGGCAGACACAGGCTGCTGCCTGCCCTTAGCCCGCTGCCTGCGAAGCTCCCTGGGTGCGGTGTCCTGCCGTGCCTGGAGATGCTATCGCTGGTCTCAGGCGCTCTGCCTGGCCTTATCGCCTGCCCCAAGCTCTCAGGGTGGGTGGTGAAGGTGGGAAAGCCCTGTCCGGGTGGCTCCTCCATCTGCTCTCTGCAAAGGGTACAGGCACTGCTCCATGCCAGGTGCCCCCAGAAGAGTGTGGGGCTCCTTCCTCTCTGCCTCTCCCAGACTGGGCTGGTAGGATGCTGCGCAGGCAGAGCCAGGTTTTTTCAGGCACCAGTGTGGTGCCTGACCCTCCATCCTTGCACAAGATGCTGTGTGCTGCCTGTACCAGGGACAGCTTTGGGGCACTGTGTGGCTGTGGGATGTGTTCAGTGTGTGCCCTCTTTGGAGGGTCGCAGTGGCTCTGCTGTGCCGGACCTTGGAACAAGTGGTTTGGGAGCCCCAAGCTCGGGTTCCCATGCTGGGCCACTGCACTAGGCAGGCAACTCCAGGGTGGAGTTGACTTTTCCCTTTTTCCCTATGGATGAGAGCTGAACACTGGGGCTGAGTGAGTTGCTGAGCCCTCCCCTTCCTGGGGGGGCTTCCTGAAATAGCTGCATGCTCCAGCCAGAGGGCATGGAGCCAGAACTTCCCTGGGAAGCCAAGAGCCAGGGGAGCAGCGTGCTCCAGCAGGCGCTTCCAGTGTGCTCGTGTGTGCATGGTTCCTCCGCTTGCATGTCCCAGCGTGGCCCCGCTGGCTGTGCCTGCAGTGCGGAGCCCTGTGCCTGTCCTGCCTGCGGCTGGCAGCGTGGAGGGGTCAGGGCAGTTGGTGGGATTTGAAGGCAGGTTTCTCCAGGAGAAGCCCTTGGCTGGGAATGGGAATGTGTCTGGGCTTGGTCAGGGGTCTGTCACAGGGATGTGCTGCTGCCCGTGCAAGGCACTCACCATGGCTTTGTGCTGCCACTGCGTCCTTGCTCCAGGTTGGAGCAGCCAGCATCAACACTGGGGCAAGGGCCGGCATCACACTGGCACCCCCGGCAGGGAGCCAGGTGTGGGAGCGCCCACCCACTCCCAGTCAATCTTTAACTCACTTCTCAGAAGTACCTGACCAGCCCACTGCGGGAAAAGCGCTGGGGTAGAGGTAGGGATGGATGCACATCACTGGCACGTGCTGTGCTGGCTGCCCTGACCCACAGCCCTGTCCCCTACCCCACCTGTGGGGTGCAAGGACACCCCTCGGCAGGACACGGATGATGCTAGGGGACCGGCGTGGGGGCTACAGTGAGGAGGGTGGAAGACAGGTTCCAGTGACAGCATCCCTGCTCCTGGAGCATCCTTGTTCTGCACCAGCTGTGTTAGCCTCAGGAAGGGCTGCGGTGGGATGGGCACTGACTGCTGCTCTGGGGTAGGGACCCAATCTCCTTGGCCTGCCTCCAGGGCCCTGCCAGTTGCTTGGTAAAGCACTGTCCCTCCCTGTCTTCTCATCCCTGCCACCACAGCCCCCAGCCCAGCTGAGTTCCCACAGCACAGTCTCTGCCCAGGGGTGTGTGTGCAGCCCCAGGACTGAATGGGTTTGTGGTGGGGCTTGAGGTGCACAGCCTGTGGAGGGACAAGGGTGGTGGAGGCAGCAGCTAGGCAATGTGCTGCTGTGCCTCAGTTTCCCCACCTATGAGTAGGGCCTGCACCCTCCTTCAGTCCCAGGGTGATGACGATGCTATGTTCTGCTTTTGTGGGCTCTGTGTTTTGTGGATGTCCCAGGGAAGCTCTGCATGCTCACTCCAGAGTTGCAGGCAGGAGGGCAGGCAATGCCCCACCACCTTGCCAAAACCTGGCAGAGGCTGTGGCAGCGGGTGCCCACCAGGCAGCTCCCAGGCCTGTGTCAGGCCCTGTGTGTCCAGGCAGGGAGGTCCCCCTGGGGACACAGGAGGGCAGGGAGGGGCTGACAGCCTCTCCCTCCTCAGCCTTTAAGGACATTTTGTTTTGTCCTCCTCAGGGCGCTTTGTTCAGCCTCCAGCAGTGCCAGCGGCTCCTGACTCCCAGGGCCGCCTTCCTGGCACGGTTGGCCAGCCTTTGGCTCCAGGGTGCCCAGCTCAGGTGGGCTTCTGCAGCCCCCCCCCAGCTCACCCCAGGTGGATACCAGGGAGCTGCTCCCACCATGCTGCTGGAGGGTCAGGGCTGGGGGTCAGCCTGCCTGTCCCAGACACCACCAGCAGCGCTGTGCCGCTGGGCAGTGGCTGTGGGCAGGGGGGCCAGCAGCGCCCTGAGCTGCGGAAGTGGCTCTTGGCTGTGGGAGCCCTTCCTGGAATACCAAGGGGCAGCAATGGGGGGGCTGGCGGGGGAATTTTTCTGCCTGAACGCCCTGGGAGAATCATGTCCACCCCAGGAGAATGGGGCCGAAGAAAGGCAGCCTGGGCAGGAAGAGCCTGGAAAGGGGATGGTGGCACCAGGGCAGGTCCCTGTGCATTGTCCCCGCAGCCCTGCTCAGGGATGAAGTGACAGGGGCTGGGAGACCCATGGCCGTTCCCAGTGTGCCCAGCACCCCTACCTCACTGGTGCAGCCCCCAGCTGGGCTGAGGACCAGGATGTCAGGGGAGGTCAGGGTCCAGCTGCAGGACTTTCATTTCCAGCAGCGTGTCCCTGTGGGGCTGGCAGTCCTGCTTCCCTGGGCTGTTGCAGGAGCAGTGCTGTGTGCCCAGCACCCCCAGGATGGGCAGTGGGTCCTGCTGTGCGGCGCGTGGCATTCCCAGGGCAGGGTGTCTGGTGGTGGCATGGAGATGGCCCAGGCAAAGCAGTGCAGCTGAACCAGAGCATGGAGGGATGGTTGTGTGGGCACATCGCGAGGTGTTGGGGCATGGGGGTGCCTTTCCTGGCTGTGAACAGGGCAGGGCTGATCTGGGGTCACTGGCACCTGCACAGTGTGGGGTAGCTCTGGGCTTGCACGCATCCCAAGGAGGGGGAACACTTGGGTGCTGCCATTGTATGGACAGGGCATGTCCCAAGCTACTGGTGTCCAATGCAGGAAGGGACGGGGACAGGCACAGGGTTCCAGTGTGCGGGCAGCCAAGCGCCCGCCCCGCACACGTGTGCTGTTCACGTGCACGACTCTGCTGCCCGGACCCCAGATGGTCGCCCGAAAGCGCCGGCTCGTCCCCCCGCCCTCGGCGCACCATCACGCCTCGATGGCGCATTGGCACTGCTCCCCAGCCGGGGCACGGGGCTGGGAGCAGCTGGGGCACCCCGAGCCTGGCTGGGGGGCACCCCGTGCCTGCCCTCCTGTGGGATACAGCACCCCACCAGGGTCCCACCCTGTACTGGCAAGGGGGTGAGTGAGGAGGCTGCGGGGTGCCCGCATGGGCAGGGGTGTCGCAGCACAGCCCTCTTGTTGGCCAGATGGTACCCCGTGGGGCAGTGACCTTGTGAGGGTTGCCATGATGTCGCCAGTGGTGTGATGTCAGAGTGAAGTAGCATGTCACCGGACTGGGGATGTGCCAGCAAGCAGGCTCGTCCCCATGTCCCTGTCCCCCAGTGGGGCCATGCCTGGTTCCCGCAGCCCTTGAGTACCCGGGGTTGGGGTCGAGTGTGCGGTCCCAGATGGCTGCATGGGTGATAGGCATGGGGTGGGAACACGTGTGGGCCTGGGGGTGTTGGGGTTTGGGAATGAGGGGCTCTGAGGGGAGATGGCCCTCTGCCACGCTTCAAGCACAGGTCCCTGGCCAGACAGGCAGCGGTGCCCGCAGGGAGGGCAGTGCTGCCCACCAGAGCGTGCGGGGCTGCGAGCAGCTGGACCCCGCTAATGAGGCCTCATTAAGCAGGACGGGGCTCAGCCTGCTGTGCAGCCTGCCCTGCCAGTGCCTGCTGTAGGGGGGGCACCTGCCTCATGGGGGCACGGCTCGTCAGAGGGAAACTGAGGCAGGGGGTCCCCACAGTGTGGGGCAGGCGGGGATGGTTGGGGACCAGTGCCACAGCAGGGCGGGCGGCGAGGGGCTGAGCCTGGCCAGGAGGCAAGCAGGGAGTGGTGCCAAGCGCCGGAGGCAGCGGGCGGGGGGGAGGCGGGCAGGCGGTTGCTGTGCCGGAGCCTGAGGTGCCAATGAAGCTGGGGACTCACCGAGACGGCCAGCCTGGCCCCCCGGACAGCCGCCACGGACAGCCGGGCCCCCCTTGGCCCCTTCATCAGGTCAGTGGGGAGGCAAGAGCGGGGTCTCGGGGGCAGAGTTGGGGGCCAGGCTGGATGGCAGCCATGCCAGTGCTTCCCCACACTGCCATGGGTCTCCAAGCCCCTTTGTGCCAGCTCAGGGGTGATGATGGCGAAGTGGGGCTGAGGCACAGCTGCAGCTCTCTGCCATTGAACTCTGGAGAGGCACCCCTAAGCCCCACAGTCAGGGGTGTGGGGTGCCCTGGGGAGGGAGGGCATGGCACCTCACCAAGCCCCTCTGCAGCTTCAGCTGTGTTGGGAACAAGAAGAGATTGCCTGAGATGTGTGTTTGTTAACTCTGGAGACTACTGATTGCAAGTGGGGTGCAAAGCACCCCTTTGCCTTGCTCCATGCTGCAGGGGTGGAGTCTAGCAAAGATTTGCCATGCTTCTTCCCCCTGCCCCCATTTCATGGGTGTCAGTGAGCAATGAGCAATGTCAAAGTTTACCCCAGCCCCCCCATGGCACCCTGGGGCTGGTGGTGCTGCAGGTGGCTGGCACAGCGTGCTTAGGACTGTCAGTGGGGCTGGGCAGCCTCCCTGCATCAGGAGTGCTCAGGGTCTTGGGATTTAGACATCCTACTCAGCACTGTATCACACTGGCCCTGGGAGTGCCCCCTTTCTTGTGCCCATCTGGGAACCCATGGCTGATGCTGCCATTGGCTGTGCCAGGTGCCAGTGCCCCACGCTGTGCCTCTGCCGCACCAGGACAGGGGTAGGTGTGGGGCTGGGCACTGCAGAGAGCGATGGGTATGGCTGGGACCTGGCAGAGCTGGGACAGGCAGGCTGGCAGGGCATGACAGCCTCTGCTCCAGGGCAGGCACTTGTGAGTTCTTCACCCCATATGCCAGAGGCAGGAAGGGTGGAGGTGGAGGCTGATCCTGGGGGTGCCCCCTTCCCCTTCCCTCCCCCACAACTGCAGCACCCAGGAGCTGTGGCTGGATGGTGAAGGGATCTGGGACAGCCATCAAAGGCACCCCATCCTCAGGGAACCCTCTCCAAGTCATTCCATCCCTCCATTTACAGGGACCCCCACCCCAGGCTGGGTTATCCTGAGTCAGGCATCCTGTACCCCACTTCCCTGCCCTGGAAGAATGGCTGTTTTGGCAAATGTTGTAGCTAGTATCTGTTTATACTTTCGGGCAGCCCCTGCCTTGCCTGGCCATAACTGCATCACCATGGCGAAGGGCAATGACATCAAGCTGATGACATCAAGGGCTGACTGGTACCCTGCATTGACATTGCAGGAGCAGCCTTGGTACCCCATTAGGAGGCTGTGGAAGGAATTGGTCGTCCCTCACTGGTTCAGGGATGGCTGGATAAAGCTGGTGCCCCACAGAATGCTTCTGCTGTGCTGAAATACCCCCATGGCAGGCAGTTTGAGTAGGGGAAAAAGACGGGGGGACTCCATGCTGGAGATGCCTCCTATGGAGACATCCCCCCCGCCCTCCACTTCCCAGCATTACCCCCGCCACTGCCATGAGCTTCCCAGCCATAAATCAGGGCCCCTTTGGGAAGTGGGGGGCATCCGGGCACCCCAGCCAAGCTGTCATTATGCAAGACGATGCTGCTTAGCATGAGAAAGGCCCCGGTGCCAAGCGCTGTGATGGATGATCCCCACTCTGCTGGGCTGGGGATGCTTTGGCCATGTGTGGGGGGAGAATGGGGAAAGGGAAGGAACGATGCCCTGGGCACCTTTTGGGGACATTTGGGGTGCCCTGGGCAACCTTCCTCCCCCTCTAATGTTTTCACCCAAACCAAGCGTCTTTGGGGGCTGTATGGGAGAACATGCATGGAAAATTTGTGTTGTGGGTACAGGGTCCCCCCTGTACAGAGGCTGCATCCTTGCTGAGGGTGGGAGGCATCTCCCTCATGGGAGCCTAGGTCTGTCCCAGCCCACAGTGGGGATGGGGCGGTGTCTCATTTCCTGGGTGCCTGGGTTCTCTGTGCCTTCCCCGAGCCCCACTTTTACCGTGTGGGGTTGGGAGGGAGGTTAATGAGTGTAAAGGACAGGATGACCTTCCTGGATTTGGGGGGGGGGGGGGGGGGGGGAGTTGTAGCAAGCTGAGGGATGAGCATGCAAGCGTGTG
The DNA here is from genome assembly GCF_964237585.1 of Gallinula chloropus. NCBI lineage: Eukaryota > Metazoa > Chordata > Aves > Gruiformes > Rallidae > Gallinula > Gallinula chloropus. The sequence goes on from NC_140091.1 coordinate 11,364,298, forward strand.
CGCACGTGTGTGTGCCTGTGCACGCACGGGCACACATGTGGCTGCCCCCTTATTTGGGACAAGCGTGCTGAAGCCCCATGCTGCAGGATGAGTGGGGGTGGGGGGGTGGGGAGCAGAAGCAGAAGCCTGGTACTCTCATTGCACTGGTCCCAGGCAGCCCAGAGCTGGGGTGCCCCACTGGGCATGGGGGTGAAGCCACGGTGGGGTCACCTGAGCAGAGGTGTGGTCTTCTGGTTTTAGGACAGGGATGAGGTCCCCTTTGGCCACTGGGGCTTCAGGCTGAGCTGGGGCCATGCAGTGTTGTCCCCCCACCAAGACCCCTTCCAGGGAAGCGGGAGTGCTTCCCCCCTTTCTGCTGGCCATGTTGCTCATTAGGGGCCTCGTTAGTGTGAGCAATTTAATCAGAGGCTTCCCGATCGGATCAGCCTGCTCGAGCGGGCAGCGTGCCCCAGCGTGGGGACAGTGCCAACGTTCCCCCCACCCTGGATATCCCTCAGCCTGGCTTCTGTTCAGCACCCCACAATAAGACCCTCCCCCGGGGGGGGTGTCCCCCAGTGCTCATTTCTGATATAGCCCATGGGTTCTGGCGAGGGCACCCCAGCACCCTGGCTGGGCACCCCTTATAGCCCCTACAGCCTAGCCCAGGGTGCCCGCCGAGCCCCGCATCGCCCCTCTCCCCCAGCCCTGCACCCTGGCAGCCCCCCCGCCGCCCCCGGCGCGTGCGGGCCCCGCTCACAGCAGATGGCTTTGTTTGGCAGCGCGGTGCCGGAGTCACCGGGCAGCACGTCCCGGCTGTGCCGGCCCTAATCGAATGATACGGTTAGGTGCACCGCGCCTGCTGCCCGCGCCCCGCCGGCGTGAGTAGATCCGAAGCGACGGCTCCCATTTGTGGCCTGCTCGCTGCCAGCGTCAGCCATCGGAGCCACGGGGAGGGGGGGTTGTGGAGTGGAACGGGGGCGGGGGGAGAAAGCAGTGTGAGCGGGCATGAGCGTGGGGGTGCCTGTGGTGAGGAGACTGGCACCACACATCTCTGGAGTCCTAGGGCTGATGGCACCCCATGCTGCTCCTGTGGGGTTGTGGGTGCTGTGGGGCCCTGGGCTGAGCAGTATCCTCATCCCGTGCACCCATCGCCTGGCCTCAGGTGGGGACAGGGTGTCTCAGGGCACCTATGGCACCCCAAAATGCCATCTGCCCTCAGCCCAAACTGCTGGAGCTGGGCAGCATCCAGGCAGGACATTAGCGCGGGCTTGGGGCCACGCTGAGACAGAGCCATGGGGTGACAAGTGCCATCTCCATCAGGGGTAACGGGCGCCTGTCCCTGTTGTTGTTGTCATCCCCGGTGTGAGCTCACATTGTGTGGCAGCCTGCACAAAGCACCCTTTCTTGCCCCTGCCCAGCCCCTCCTTAGTCCCCTGTGGGGAGGGCTGGCTGGGTGCTGGAGCTGTCCCCAGGGGACCCACCTGCATGAGACCCCCCCCTCCACCGTGCTGCCCTGACCAGGCACTGAGCCAGTGGCAGGGTGCCGGCTGCAGCAGGGTGCCTTTCCCAGGGGGTACCCAGGCCCCTGCCTGCTCTAATCACTGCACCCCACTTTATGTTGAGTGGGGGCCCTGCTTCACCCCAGGTGTCCCACTGTCTCCCCCCAGCCATGGGCAGTGGTCACCCAGCAGGGCCCCTCTGTTGTTGGGGGCGGGAAGGCGGGGGGGGGCATGGGAACAGAGGCCCCTTTGTGCTCAGGCGCCTGGACCTGCTTTGTATGAGTTGCAGGCTCTTCCTTTGCTGCAGCCGGGCTCCAGGGAGAGCTATTCATCGGGGGGGCCACCGCCACTGCCCTCCCCCTCCTTGGCGCTGTCTGTGTGGCAAGAGATGGGGGGCTGGCATGGGGGAGGGATGGGGCAGGATACAGGGGACCACCCAGCCCTGCTCAGTGGCTGTTGCCCCTCTGATGGGGCTGGCAGGGGGGTCCCTGGTTGACACGCCCCACGGCATCTCTCTGCAGAATGGCACCGTGCCCGGGGAGCAGGGCAAGCAGGACAAGAGCGTCAAGCGTGGCAACTGGGGCAACCAGATCGAGTTTGTGCTGACCAGTGTGGGCTACGCCGTGGGACTGGGCAACGTCTGGCGCTTCCCGTACCTCTGCTACCGCAATGGGGGAGGTGGGTGTCAGGGGGGAGTCTGGGGGAGTGGGGTGCCCTGGGGCAGGGATGGGGGGTTGTGCACCCATCCCCATTTGGTGCTTGCTGGCCCCAGGTGACCCCTGGCCATGCTGGGGTTGTTGCCCACTCTCACTGTCTGGTTCTTGCCCTTCAGGTGCCTTCATGTTCCCCTACTTCATCATGCTGGTGTTTTGTGGCATCCCCCTCTTCTTCATGGAGCTCTCCTTCGGGCAGTTCGCCAGCCAGGGCTGCCTCGGTGTCTGGAGGGTCAGCCCCATGTTCAAAGGTAAGGGACTACCCATGTCCAGTGACACACACCAGCACGGGGTGCCCGTTGGCGCAGCCCCCAGCCCGTGGCAGGTCCCCCCCCACACCCTGTGTCCCCTACGCGCACGCCTCTGGCCTGTTGTGCAGCCCTGCACAGGCAGCTGCAGCTCGCACAGCTCTGCCTGCCTTGCACACGCGTGCCTTGCACACACACCACTGCCTGAGCTAGGGGGTCCACGGTGTGCACACCCACCCTGAGCTGCCCTGCCCTGCACCCACAGCCCGCCTGGCATCCCCAGCACGCCGTTACGCGTGGCCCTGTACACATGACACATGCCCTGCGCACACCCCAGCCCTGCACTGGCAGCCACTGCAGGCATTACACACACATCCCTGCACATGCTGCACGTGTGCCCCCTGCATCAGCCTTGCAGAGGCCACACTCGTGTCCCTGAAGATGCTGGCAGTGCCCATGGCCCCTCCAGCTGTTGGGCACGGTGTGGCAGTCTTCCCCCCACCTCATGGGCGGTGCGTGCTGTGCCCACACACTGGGTGCTGGCCATGTTCTGAGCTTGTCCTGCCTGGCTGTACCCTGGTCTGGCTGCACCTTGGTGTGCTCCCATGCTGCTGTCTGTCCCAGCACACACCCATTGCCTGCGGGAGTGGCAGCTTGTGTGTTCACACTGCGCTCTGCACCATGGCGTGTTCAGCCTGTGTCCATGTCCCTGTGCTTGTGTGGCCTCTGTAACCTGCCACCACGTAGCTGCATCCCTGAAGTCACCATGGCCATGCAAGGATGGATTCTCACCCAGTGGTTCTCCAGCTCTGCAGACCCCAAGGTGCTTTGCCATGTGGCCCAGGGCACCCTATGCACCACCAGGCTTGCTTGGAGGTAGAGGACCCCATGCAAGGTGGTGGGTTGAGCCGTGCAGTGCTCCCCAGCCCCGTGTGACAGCCAGGCCCCGAGTCACAGCGTGGCTGCAGAGCTGCTGACAGCGCCGCGTGCCGCCTGCGCTTCCTGCACCGCGACACGCCGTGCCCGCGCTGTGCCGCACCGTGCTGCTCACCCCTTCCCGGTGCTGTTCCCAGGCGTGGGCTACGGGATGATGGTGGTGTCCACATTCATCGGGATCTACTACAACGTGGTGATCTGTATTGCCTTCTACTACTTCTTTGTGTCCATGACGCGCGTGCTGCCCTGGACGTACTGCAGCAACGCCTGGAACACGCCCGACTGCATGGGGGTGCTGGACGGGAACCTCTCCAGTCGCGCTGCCCTCAACCTCACCCGCTTCCTCAACACCACCCAGAAGCGCACCAGCCCCAGCGAGGAGTACTGGAGGTACTGGGGCTGGGGACAGGAGGAGGAGGAGGGTGGTAGTGGCGTGGCGCGGGGCACCTCTAACGCCAGCTGCCCCCTGCCCAGGAGGTACGTGCTGAACCTGTCGGATGACATCGGGAACCTGGGAGAAGTGCGGCTGCCGCTCCTGGGCTGCCTGGGCGTCTCCTGGGTCGTCGTCTTCCTCTGCCTCATCAAAGGCGTCAAGTCCTCTGGGAAGGTACCTGGCTCTGGGCCCCACCCGTGGGTGTGGACACCCCCCTGCAATGGCCATGTCCCCTCCAGCACAGACCCTCCCCTATTGGCATTCACCTCCCATTCGGGACGTGATCCTGCACCTCCTGGGCCATCCCTTCCCTTTGCATGCTCTTCCCACTCTGGGAAAGCCCATACCCCTTCTTGGCAGAGCTCCTCCCATGTGGCCATGGCCCCACCTTCCCTGGCCATAGACCCTCTGCCTGGACCATACCCAGCCACCCCATCCGTTGCTCCACAGTGGGCCATAACCTCTCCCCCAGCCCATAGCACCCCCCCTGGACCAGGCCATACCCCTTGTCCGTGGCCCCATGCCCCAGCCCTGGCCCTGCCCCACTGAGGTGCTGCCCCACAGGTGGTGTACTTCACGGCCACCTTCCCCTACGTGGTGCTCACCATCCTCTTCGTGCGCGGCATCACACTGGAGGGGGCCCTCACCGGCATCATGTACTACTTGACACCGCAGTGGGACAAGATCCTCGATGCCAAGGTGAGCAGGGACAGGGTGATGGGTGGCTAGATGGGGAACAGGGCTGGGGGACACAGCACTGACCACCTCACTGCCGCAGGTGTGGGGTGATGCAGCCTCACAGATCTTCTACTCGCTGGGCTGTGCCTGGGGTGGGCTCATCACCATGGCCTCCTACAACAAGTTCCACAACAACTGCTACCGGTGAGTGCCCGGCCGTGGCCCTGCAGCTGCTCTGCTGTCTCCCAGCTCCTCCACCAACCCTGATCACTCTCCCTGCAGGGACAGCATCATCATCAGCATCACCAACTGCGGCACCAGTGTCTACGCTGGCTTTGTCATCTTCTCCATCCTGGGCTTCATGGCCAACCACTTGGGTGTGGACATCTCCAAGGTGGCCGACCATGGCCCTGGTCTGGCTTTCGTTGCCTACCCTGAGGCCCTCACCCTTCTTCCTATCTCTCCCCTCTGGTCTATCCTCTTCTTCTTCATGCTAATCCTCCTGGGACTGGGCACACAGGTAGGTCATGGTGGGACTGTGTTGGGGCCAGCAGGTTGTAGTGTCATGCACAAGGAGGTGGTCCAAGCTGATGTGCTGTGCTCTCCACTCTATGCACAGTTCTGCCTGCTGGAGACGCTGGTCACAGCCATCGTGGATGAGGTGGGCAATGAGTGGATCATCCGCAGGAAGACATTCGTGACGCTGGGGGTGGCCGTGGTGGGCTTCCTGCTGGGTGTCCCACTCACTACACAGGTAGGTGACCATGGCCGCTGGTGACGGGGTGTTGTTGCCACAGCAGCCTTACCAGGCTGACACCATCAGCCATGTTCATATCGTTGCCATGACCACCCCGGTGGTGATGGTAACACTCAGGGCCTGGTGTTGCCATGCCAACATTGGTGATGGTATCCAGCCTAAGTATTGCCATGCCAACCCTGGCATCAGGCGTTGCCATGGCAACTGTGATGGTGGTGTCTGGGCTGTGTGTTGCCATGCTGACCCTGGCAGCCTGGCTGTGCTGTTGCCCTGCCGATGGCAGCCGTGCTGCCAGGGCAGCCATGCCAAAGAGTCCCTCTCACAGGCGGGCATCTACTGGCTCCTGCTGATGGACAACTATGCTGCCAGCTTCTCCCTGGTCGTCATCTCCTGCATCATGTGCGTGGCCATCATGTACATCTATGGTAGGTGCAATGCCTTACAGCCAATCAGACGGCAGGGATACCCCAGCCAATCAGTGGGGAGGGAAGGAGGGGTGTATGCTAACTTCTGACCAATCAGCAGTTTGCTGTGTGCTAACTGGCTGAGGAGTGTGGCCTTTGGCCAATCAGGGCAGCCACCACCAGAGGAGTCTACTGGGTCCCATCACTGGTGGGCTGGGTTGGGGGGGGTTGGTGTGGTCCTGGAGCTGGTGCTGAGCTGCACTGGGAGGGGGTTTGGAGCCCCAGTGGGGACCCAGCCTAGCTGTGCAGGGGCTGACAGCCACTCCTCCCCACAGGGTACCGCAACTACTTCAAGGACATTGAGATGATGCTGGGCTTCCAACCCCCGCTCTTCTTCCAGATCTGCTGGCGCTTCATCTCACCTGCCATCATCTTTGTGAGCATCACAAACACAGGACATGGGGCCATAGGAGGAGGGGGCTGGGAGCCTGCCTAGGCCCCACACTTGGGAAGCGGGTGCTGCAGGGGGGCTGCAGGGATGGGGCAGAGCAGGGCAGCCAGGGGGAGGCAGAGCGGGCTGGCTGCTCCCCACTGGCTGATTTTGCCTGTCCCTCCCTAGTTCATCCTGGTCTTCACCGTGATACAGTACCGGCCCATCTCCTACAACGACTATGTCTACCCCACCTGGGCCATCAGCATCGGCTTCCTCATGGCGCTTTCTTCCGTCATCTGCATCCCCATCTACGCCATCTACAAAGTGTGCCGCTCCGAGGGGGACACACTGCTGGAGGTGGGTGGCCAGGGTAGACCCCCCACTTGTCCACACCCAACCTGGGGCTGTCTGCAGAGGCTGTGTGCAAACAGCATCCATGGGACATCCCATTCTCTGGGGCTCCCTGGGGAAGGAGGCTGGTGGAGAGGAGCATGGTGAGTGCTAACCCTGTCTCCATCCTCTCCCTCTCTCTCTCTCTAGCGCTTGAAAAATGCTACCAAGGCGAGCAAGGACTGGGGCCCGGCGCTGGCAGAGCACCGCAGCGGGCGCTATGCCCCAGCGTTCAGCCCCTCCACCGAGTCCCACCTGGAGGTGCAGCCCCTGCAGCCAGAGAAGGACCGGAGTGAGGCGGCGGCTGCCTCCCCCGTGCAGGGCAGCAACGGCTCAGCCCACAGCCAGGACTCCAGACTGTGACCCCCCTGCCATACCCACACCCCCTCTAACCTCTCCTGCGCGGTGACACTTTTGCACCTTCCGCTGGCGGAGCCTGGCTCTGGGCTGCACCGGACCGCGGGGGCTCTCAGCGCCTGTCCCCTCCACCTCCTCGACAGTTAACCCTCTCCCTGCCCCCCCCCGTCCACTCCCCCCCCTCCCCCCCCGACTCCCCCTCCCCGTGCCCCGTGGCGTTCGTTAACCCTCGTGTTTACGGTAACCTTTGTGCACAACGCTGGGACAAGAGAAGAGGGGGCATAGCCCTGGGAGGGCCGGGAGCCAGAGGCACTTTGCAGGGGCCCTGCCCTGGGGCAATGCACAGGATGGGGGGGACCAGGATGCCCCCCAGCTCCTGGCCCCCCCCTGCCCCCCGCAGCTGGGCAGCCTGCCCCACTATGCTGGGGCATGCTTTTGGCCTACCCATGCGGATGGCATGGGGTGGGACCAGGGCTGGGGCTCGCAGGGACTGCCCACAGCTGCCCCGAGCTGTGTGTGCACAGGGACGTGGTGGCAAGGGTTGGCACTGTAGGGACCCCCGGCCCAGGTGGGCACCTGCTGTGGCTCAGAGCCTGCAGGGTCCCATGGGTGGTGGTGCCCAGGGATGGTGCTGGGCACTGGAGCAGCACAGAAAGATGGGGGCAAGCACGCTGCCTGTATGGGCAGCAGGTTCTCACAGCACAAGACACAAGCACTTAGCACACGTTCCTCAAACAGGCACACATGCAGCACACATGGGTACACACGTGTACATATGCACAGTACACCCAGGGCTGGCTGTGCAGGTGGCAAGCTGGTATGCCCCCTCCCTCCCCATGCTGCACTACAACCTCCACACACACCCCCCCCCCCCCCGCAGCACTCTGTGGCCCCGGAGGGACTGAGGGTGCCCACCGGGGTGGCCAGGCACCACCCGCAAAGCTGGGTGCAGCCGTAAGCAGCGTGGGCACAGCCCGGCGCTGCTGCCTGCCCTGCAGCAGGGCAGGAGGCTGGGGAGCACTTAAGCCTGGCTGAGGGGTGATGGGCCGGGGCTGGGGTCCAGCTCTCTCCAGCTGCTCCAGCGTGGGCTGGGGAGGCCTTCCATGGTGCTAAGGGGGAGCAAGATGGACCCATACCCCCCACAGCTGCTGCTAGCAAGAGGTACCAGCAGAGACACGGAGGGCTGCGCCAGCCCACTTGCTCTGAGCCATCTGGGGACATGCAGTCCCCAACCAGTATTAGTGGAGCAGGGTGTGCTGGCAAGGCCGGGTGGTCTGCAACTCTGTCTTCCAGCTCCAGCCAAAAGGTTGGAGCTCTCGAGTTGGGAGGGTGAGGTGGGACCCTTCCCACCCCACTCCTCCCCTCCCAGCCAGCACCTTGTGCTCCCCATGCCCTGAGGTTGGCACAGGGACATGGCACAGCTTGGCACAGCGGCAGGAGGCGGTGGGCAGTGGGCGCAGAGCCCCGGCAGGACGTTCCAGCTCCCCCTGTCCCACGCCCCCACTGTGCCACAGCGAGGGGCGCAGGTTCCCGCATGGTGCCCGTGCCCTGCCCCGTGTGTCACCCCACTACTCTTCACCTCTAATCGTCAGCAATAACGCGCGCGTCCCTCGGCAGCGCTGCCTGTGCCAGTGTCTCTCCCGGTGTAGAGTTCTAAAGTATCCTAGATTTTAATGAGATTTATATTCCTGAGGCTGTGTCCCACTGTGCCCTTCTTTGGGGACCCTGAGGGCGAGGGTGGAGTTGGGGACCGTGTCCCATGGATGCAGCCATCCTTCCCCTCCCTTGGATGCCCAGCACTGGCACTGAACAGCCAGGATGGGCACTGAAGGGTAGGGGCTTGTCCCTGCTGGGGGACAGCATTGTCCCTGAAGGGGAGGGATGGCAAGTGTCCCATGGCAGTGAGGGTACCCAGCTGTGCCTTTACACATGCCCTAGCAGGGGCTGGGCACCTTCGAGGGCCGTAGCCCCCCAGTGCCACCCCAGGGCTGTGCAAGCTGGGCAGGCTCCAAGAGTGGGCACAGAAGGGGGGGTGGGTTGGGGTGGTGGTGTTCTATCCCCCAGCTGGAGGTGGCAGGCAGGGCTTCCCCTGCCCCCACGCTGGATGCTGAAACCATCTCACGGTGACACCCCCTGGTCCCCCCACCCCACAGACCCTGCAAACTTTTGAAACTTTTATTAAATACAAAAACCCCGGTCTCTATGACCGAACGCTGCATTCAACGTACGCTCAAAAAAAGGGTCAAACATTCAAATGTACAAAAGTCACCGGTGCCCCCCCCCCCAATCCCGGTGTGCTGCCCGGCTCCTGACCCCACTGCTCCTGGCCCCACCCCGTGGGGGTGTAGGGGGTGCCAGGCGCTCCCAGTCCCATGGAGGGACACAGGGTTCCCACCCTGCACAGCCCTGGCCTCTCCTGCCTGCAGTCCCCCTGCCCCAGGCCTGGAGGGGAGGGAAGCCAGAGAAGGGGGAGACCCCAGTGGCCCCCAAACCGCCAGCGGGGCACCTGCTGCTGGAGCTGTGGGGCAGCTCCCTGTCCCTGGACCAGCCCTCACCAAGAGGGGCTGAGGGGTGTTAAATGAGCCCCGTATTCCACCCCCCCCCAAAGTGGTGATGACAGGTGAGGGCAGGTGCAGGCAGGGGCTGCACACACACACATACACAATCTGCCTTTAGGGAGGGGGGGACAGGATACAGTCACCACCCCCAGCCCTGGGGAAACTGAGGCACAGCAAGGGGCGTTGCTAACTGGAGGTCTCTGTTTGGCAGAGCTGAGACAGGGCCCGGCTCTAAGCACCAGACTAAAGCAGAGGAAGACAGCGAGCCACGTCTGAGTGCCCAGCAGCATGGGCAGCACCCAGCTGGGGCAGCAACCTCACCCTGATCCTGCCTGCTCAGGGGGCCCAGGCTGCTCGGGCAGCAGCAGCTCCAGTGCTGGCGAAGGGGGAAGCCTGCACCCCGCTTCTTGCAGCGCTGGTGGGGACCCCCTCAGCTCTCCCAGAGCAGCGGGATATCACGCTCCCCACCCAGGGTGCAGGCAGGAGCTGGCATGGGCAGGGGGCTCCTTGCCAGGGCTGGGGCTGCCCCCTCCTCCTGCACCAGGAGCCGCACATTGGGCAGCCGGGCTCGTCCGCCAACACACCGAGTATGGGGCGGGGGTCCTGCAAACACACTCGTGAGAACAGGGGTACAGAGAAATCCTGGGGGCTGAGGGGCGGGCTGGGGAAGAGCCGTCTCCAGAAGGCAGCAGAGTAGGCAGAAAACATCCCTGTCCAGTCCTGGCTCTCGAGCCGGGGCAAAACTCGACGTGCCCAGCCAGCTTGGACACGAGCCGGCTCCCGGCGGCTCTGCTGGCGGCGCGAGCGCTACCCCCGTGCCAGGCGGGGGGGCGGCCTGCCGATCTCCACCGTGATGTTGGTGTACATGGGCTGGCGCGAGACCTCCACCAGCCGGTACTGCAGCGAGCTGATCCCGTCCCGCTTCATCGTCATTTTGGTGTTCTGGATCTTGGTGAACCTGGTGTGAATGGGAGTGAGGTGAGGCAGGGGAGGGCTGGGCGTGGCGCCTGCCATGGTGCCAGCTGTACCTGACCTCCATGGGGGTGAGCAGAGCAGGGGAGCTGGCAGCCAGAGGTAGCCTACCGATCACCCGGTGTCCCGGCTGCCCCGGCCCCTGCGGCTCACTCACCTCTGCGGGTTGGGCTCGTTGTGTTTGTCGCGCTCGTGCTTGATCATGCGGTACCTTCCGATGCGGATGTCGGGCCTCGACACCTTCATGCCATTCAGGGAGATGCTGGGGGTTGGGACCAGAGGGGGATCAGTGCATGAGCACCAGGGTGGAACATCCCCTGGCCCAGAGACCTCTGGGTGAGCCCGCAGCCGAATACAACCCATCCCTGCTGAATCAGGGCTGTGCCAAGCCAATCTGAGCAAAGCCAGACCAGGGCTGGGCTAGTGCCACAGCAGAGGGTGCCACATGCCTCATGACAGAGTGTGCCCAAAGCACAGCACCGCTCCTGCCCTGTGACCCCCGGCTGCAGCTGCAGCCACTCAGCCCTTGCTGCTTACATTTTCCAAATGCCAGCTCCGGGCCCTTCCCTCGGGGCCCTCCTCACACGCTAAGGGCTGTCTGAAGAGCTCCCAGAGCTCCACAGGATGCTTCTTCCTCACCCCGAGCCCACCTTGGATGGAAAACACCATGTGCCACCATGCCCGCGGCACACGCAAGGGGCGTTTCGCTCCCCGGGTATTAGCGGCTGGTTGTGCCCCACCGGTCGCATCCTGCTTGCCCAGGCAGCACCGTGGGGAAACCTTTGGGAGATGAGGCGGGAGCCATCCGGCTCCGGCACCCAACGCGGGGTGCGTGTGGGGGGATCCGGCTGCGGCTCTGCATGCGGCTGTGCTGCGGCCTGCTGGCTGCCGGCAGAAATGCCTCTCCGGCTGCTGCGTGGCTGCCACGGAGCCGCTTCCAAGTTTTGCATCCCAGCCCCGGATGTTTCCAAGTTTAGCAACCTGGCCCCAGCCTGGCGCGGAGCCCGCAAGCGTGCCACCCCGCTGGTGCTGGCGCAGCTCCCTGCCACAGCAGGAGGGGGCTGGGCCCCACCACGCTGGGGGGACTTAGCCACAAGGAAGAGTCCCAACACCCTGGGAGGAGCCAGCTCCGTCCCCGCGGGTCACAAGGAAGGGACTCACCACGCTGGGAGGAGCCAGCTCCATCCCCGAGGGTCTCCAGCTCTCCCATTGGAGGGTAATTAAATCCCTCCCTGCCATGTGGCTTGACCACAAACCCTGGAGCTGGTGAGAGTGCCAGCTCTATGCTTGGTGAGGACCCCCAGCCCACCCCGACCCACTGGTGCTGCCGAGAGCTTGGCACCTACCGGTTAAAGATGTCGTCGTCCTCTCCTCCCCAGCCCCAGTACTCATTGGGAAAGCCGTTGATCTTCAGGAACTGGGTCTTGCTCAGCCCAGAGACACCACCGAAGTAGCCGGCGTAGGGCAGCCTGCAGGGTGACAGCACACAGGTCAGCCCCAGGGGGACCCCAAGGGACAAGCACCAGCCCTCTCCCATCCCACTTCCCTAATTTGAACCAGCAACCCCACGCCTTCCCCAGGCAAGCACTAAGGCTGGTGTCCCTGGTGTACTCCCAGCCCTGCAGAGCACCCACCTGAACCCAAACTTGTCCATGCCAACAGCAAAGTGCCGCGGCTGCTCGTAGCAGCGATAGAGGTTGCGGTCGTCCATGGGGATGAGGTCCACGTCACTGAAGATGAAGCAGTCATACTCCTCATCATCCTTGAGGGCCTCCAGGAACCCCACATTGAGCAGCTTGGCCCGGTTGAAGGTGTCCTCGCCGAACTGCGGGGCAGAGCTCAGCAACCCTCGCCTGCCCACCCTGTCCCTGCCAACCCCTGGGCCCTGCCCCCCTCACCTGGTTGATGATGTAGATGCCGTAAGCCACCTTCTGCCGGCGCAGGATGGGGTGCAGGTAGTGCAGCCAGTACTTGAGGTGGTGTTCGCGGTGCCGGAAGGGGATGAGGATGGCCACCTTCTGCCGGGGCAGGCAGTCCGGGGGAGTGTACTTGCCACCCTGGCGCACATCAGGGTTCTCCCGCTGCACCCGCTCCATGCTCATGGGAGAGCTGAACTCGATGAGCAGGCGCCCGACTGCAAGAGGGAGGGCAGGGTGATGCCCACAGGACGGGACACCGTCGGGGGCACAGTCACCTGCTGCTTCTAGCCAGGCCGTTGGAGCAAACAGCAAGGGGGATGTGTAAGGGGAACTGGCACTACCGAGGGCAGAGGATGCTCAAAACCTTTCCCGAACAGGGGCACAGATAATGGGTAAGCCACTGACAAAACCTGAAACCAGCTGTCCTGGTAGCAGTTCCAGGCTGAGGTTTCTTCACCACTCCACCCATGGGACCACTGGGAAGCTGTGACCAGGGCCCAGGGGATGGAGATGCCACCCACAAGCCCCATGCTCAGAGCCAGAGCCCAACTACCCCCCACGCTCACCCCACACATCTCACCTAAGCCGGGAGGTGTCTCCTGGCAGGGCTGCAAGGGCTTCTCGGTGGTAGACTGGTTGGCACTGGGCTTGGCGCTGGGAGATGGGGCCTCAGCACTGGCCGGCCCATAGCTGGGGACAGTGCCATTGGGGCGGGAGGAGTTGGAGAAGGGGTGGCCACGCGAGGCATTCCTGGCATTGAAGCGGCTGAAGAAGTCCAGGTGCTGCGCGTAGACGTCGAAGTAGAGGATCATGATGATGACAAAGTGGAGCAGGCAGAGCAGCAGCACGGCCTTGCAAATCCTTTCCAGGGTCACCCCCAAGAGCAGCCTGGTCATCTTCTGGGCATGGGCAGGCGGACATGTGCACTCAGTGGGGCAGGGGGGCGGCTCCAGCCACGGTCCTGATCCTGCTGAGACACCTCAATCTCAGGAAACTTCCACGCTGAGTCCCCTACCTGAACAACACCAGGACAGCAGGAGCAGCACAGGCCTGATGAGGAGGTGATGGGCTCACAGGTTGGTATGCCAGAAAGCACCCTGGGGGGATGCAGAACTTAGACCCCTGCCCTGAAGGCACAGCCATGAAGACTTGAGAGGTCCCCAGACCCACGCAGCAGGTCTCCTTGCTTTCAAAGTCCAAAGCCAGGCCAGATTCAACCCCACAAGATGGGGACCGGGATACCTCCAAGGGTGCTGCAAAGAGCATCCATGGAAGCTGAATGTTTGGAGAAGGTTCTGCTTTCCCAAAACACAGCCAACCTGGGGTCTCCCAAAGGCACCGTGAGTACCCTCACCAGCCACCTCTTCCAAAGGCACCCCACTCCCCTGCTCCCCACCCTTGAGTGCTGTTGCCCAGCAGCAGCACTGAAGAGGGGCTGGCAGCCAACGCCATGCAGGCAGGGGCCCTCTGTGGGGTGCCCAAGCAGGGTGAGCAGCTGCCCAACAGACATCCAGCCAAGTGGGATGTCCCAGCCCCCCCAAGGGCAGGGGTCCCTGCTGCATCCAGGCGAGGTCCAGCTTACAATCAGTGGTGTGGGTCCTCTCTCCTTCTGCTGCTGGTGGCGTGGCCCCTGGGAGCCGCTGGGAGCCAGGGTCCCCTTATCTCCCACATGACACCTGGAGCGGAGCCAGGGCCCTGCTGGGAAGGCAGCTGGGAGAGTCACCGGACAGCCCCAGCCAAGCCAAACCATCCGGCCCTTCCCAGTCCCGCCACTGCCAGGGCTCGGGCTGCAGCACAGCTCTGCACCCCAGGTCCCAGCCCCGGTCTCAGCTCTCTGGGAAGCTGCTAGGACAGGGCAAGACAGCCACAGGGGACGGACACGGCAGCTCACAAGGCTCTGGGAACCCTGTGACAGGCCACTGCCGCTTCAGGACTCCGCAGGCAGGGAGCTGTGGCAGGACCCCCCAGCAGGAGTGCAGCTAGGACCCAAACGTGCTGGCAACCAGCCCAGGGCCTGGGCCAGCCCACCGGCAACTGGCAGCCCCGGCGGTGGGGCCCCTGGGGAGCTGTAGAGCACCCAGCCTGACTGGCAGCAGGCATTAGAAGCGGGGTGCGAAGCAGGACTCCCACCCAGTCCCGCTCTGGCTGCCCTCTCCAAGCTGTGGGCTGACCCCAGCAGCTGTGGGGTGCTGGCAGGAACCTGCTGCAGACAGGGAGGTGCTGGAAAAGGCTGGGAGCCCAACACCTGACCCATGTCCACACTCTTCACAGGATATGGAGCAAGGTCCCTGTGCCAGGAACCCCAACCCCACAAACAAAGACCCCAACCTCACAGCCAAACTTGTTCTAGAAAGTCACCCCCTGGAGAAAAACTGGGTTTGTTATGATCTCCCAAACCTTCTTGTGGTCATGGCGCCCTGTCACCAAGCGCAGCCCTTGACGTAGGGACCTGACTGCCCCCAACACCTGCCAGAAACCCTCCCCAAACCCCCCTCAGCCCTCACAGCAGGCAGCACATTGAGTCGTGGTGTCTCAACAGCCAGGCAGGGAGGTGCTAGGGAGAAATAAGAGCATGTTTTAAGGACTCTAGCGGGGTGGTCAATAAGGCGAGTGGAGTGCAATGCTCAATGTGAACAAAAATGAAGCCCACAAGCACGAGTGGGCTTAAAAGCACCCGCTAAGCGGGGGGCTATGAAATGTGATGTTACCCCCCTATGCCGCAGTATCTTTGCAAGGTGTGAGAGGCCAAAATCAACCTGGGGCTGGGGAGCTGGTCCCCGGGGATTCACCCTGGTGTGGCATGTGTCTTGGGGCTGGTGATGCTCGTTTTGGAGGGGGGCTCCATCCTTCTTCCCGCAGGGCATCCCTGGGCCAGGAGAAGGGAGGTACCAAAGGTGGCACCGGGTCCATCGGCTCTCCCCCCATCCCACCCCTCCTTCCTCCCAGCCAGAAGCTGGGCGAAGAGGCACGTTCAGTACAACCAAACCCCTCTAATTTTTCCCCAGTCCCCCGACACGCACAAAAACTTACTAAAAAACGAGAAACAACCACAAAAAGAGGCTTTTTTCCCGAATCGGGGCGGTGGCACCCATCAGCGACCGGGATCGTATCCCCCGGGTCGCATCCCGGGGCCATCCCGGGCCTCCCCCACCCGGCCAGGCCTGTCCGCGCCGCCCCACTCACCGCGGCCTCGGGGCTGCCGCGCCGCCCCGGCGCCGGTCAGCGGCCCCCGCCGCCTCCGCCTCCTCCTCCTTCTCTTCCTCCTCCAGCCCCGGCCGCCGGCCCGCGGGCTCCCATGCCCGGGGCTGCGGGGGGGCCCTGCCGGCCGGGCCGCCGCACAACCGAGAGCCGCAGGGAGACGGGGCCGCGCCCGCACGCCGGCTCCGCCCGCCGCCGCACCGGGCGGGGCCGCCGTCGCCGACCGCCCCGTGCTCCGGAGCCGCGCTGCCGCCGGGCCAGGCTGGCCCCGCCGGGCCGGGGCTCCTCGGGCGCAGGCCCCACGCACACCCCACGCTTACCCCTCCACCTCCCCGGGATGACCGATGCCCCCCACCCCCGTCCCGGGATGCTCGATGCCCTCCCTCCCCCCGCCCCGGGATGCTCAGCCCTTCGCCCCAAGCCCAGCACCAGGGACCCTCCACGCACCCCCGGGAACACAGGGACAGGACCACGCAGTGTTTCTGTCTCCCGTCCTTCCCGCTGTGCTTTCAGCAGCGTGGGAGGCAGCGCTTTCACCCACCCACCAGGACAACTCCCTCGTTCCTGAGTGTTGGTGCTGGCTCAGCTCCCATCCAAACCTATTTGTGTCTCCTTCCCCACCCCCCGCCGTGTTTCCTAGCAATATCACCCTCCCTGCCACAATGGCATCAACAAAAGATCTTGGGCTGGTCCCACACAGAGCTTGGCCCAAAAGAAACGATCTTTGCCCCATCCACGGCCCTTCCCTTCTTGCCTTTGTGCCCCATTGGAGCAGCCTCTGGCCCCCAAGGCATCTCGGGCCCTGTGCCCAAGCAAGGGCTCCCTTCAGAAGGCAACCTCACAGCAGAGGTGAGAGCAGCACCCAGCAGGCCCAGCTCTGCTCCACCTCTGCAAGCAAACCAGGCTGAATTCTGTCCGATTCCAGCCTCCCACTGCTGGTTTGGTTCTCAGGCATTTCCCCACCAAGTACTTACGTGTGCTCACCAAAGCATCTTGCAGCTCCTGCTGCTCCTAAATGAGACGAGGTGTGAGATGCAGGAGCCTCACTTGAGATTTTTTTCTCCATGCTTGAGCAGCAGGTATTTAGCACACCCAAGTGCAAAGTCCTAGAGCTCAAATCCCTGCACCTAAACCAAAAGGAGTGGCGGGCTTACCTCACCCCCACCGACTGGCTGCAGAAGCGGTGCTGTGGGTCACTCACATTTCCCTGACACCAGCTCTAGCAGGCCTCATGTCCTTGCAAGGGAGAAGCCCATTGCCCTACCAAAGCAGTGATAAACAGAAGCAGGGTCTGGAGGGCAGGAAAGCACCTCACAGTGAGAGATTTCTGACAGCAGACTGATTTCTATCAGGTCAGGGCAGTGCAAGACCCATCACTGAAAGGCAAGCAGGTGAGTCTTTCCAGACAGCTGTAGCCAGGAACAACCCATGGAGCAGCTTCTCTTAGGTCAGTGCAGGCTCTCTAACCTCAGGCATTTCCTTCTGAAGGCAGCCCCATCACTTCTGCACTGCTATGTCAGGCTGGCCCTGCAGCTCCCAGGAGCTTCACACATTTCTGGCACACAGCAGCAATGCCAGGGGACAAGGGTGCAGCCCCCACACTGGATGAGCAAAACTATTACAACACCCTTTCCTCTGAGCAGGCCACGATAAAGCATGGGGCATGCAGAGGTCCTGTCACAGCCTCAGAGCAGCCAGCACAGTTGGCACAGCAGTGGCTTGGCTTGCCCCAGCAATCTTCCCCCAGCCCAGGCTGAGACATGAGTGTCCCAAAACACACAGGACAACGGGGAGCAGAGCTGGGAAACCAGCACATCTCAGAGAGGCCACACAGCAGCACCTGCCCTTATCCCAAGAGCAGAAATAAGCAGGCACGAATGCCTCCTTGGCTCCAGCAGCCCCACTGCTGCCCCAGTCTGTTACACCCAGGTGTGCATCCACTCTGACACAGCACCAAGAGCACCGGATCAGTGCTCCCCTACGAAGGTGCACAGGCAGCACAGCAGGATGAGGACCTTGTGTTGCATACAGCAGACTGCAGAAGCATCAGCCCCAGGCTCTCTGCAGAGCAGAGGCAGGAGGACTTTGCCCTTCCCTTCCCCCAAGCAGCAGAAGAGCTGCAAGCCCAGCTGTTCACATCCAGCTTCCCTACACCATATTCACTGCAGCAAAGGAGAGGGGAGCAGAGCCAACACAAAGCATTCCCACCCCTGGGACCTCTGCCAGGGTCCCCTGGGATGGAGGGGCACTGCAGACTGGAACATCCCAGCACGCAGCAGCAGCTGCCCAGGTAGCAGCAACCAGCCAAGTCACACAGAGGAGCTGCTGGCTAGAGGACAGCCTTGGAAGGGGCAAACCCTTCGCTCCTCTGTCCTTCTCATGCTCCCCAGCTACACAATGGGGCCGTGGACACTCTGTACGCTCCCTCTGTGCTAAACTACCTGGATGGGAGCCGAAAGGCCCCAAACCAGTTTGTGCCTGTGCCTCCAGCATGCCTCATGTGAGGCAGAGGCAGCGCAGAGCTGCCCGCTGCCTGCTCTAACAGCCTTCTACCTGCTATGGGTAGCAAAGCAGAGCTCAGTGTTCCCACAGCCCAGAGAATGCAGGCTGAGCAGGCAGCAGGGTTAACCCCACGCAGGGAGGACACCACCGGGCTCCTAGAGCCAGGCAGGGCCTTTGCCAGAGGCACAGAGTGGAAATCTCCAAGTAAGGGTCCAGCCCAAATCAGCCCTTGCTGCCTGCAGGCCTCCCCAGCACACAGAGGGCAGAAGCAAAGCTGCATCCTTGGACAAGAACCATATTTATTTCACGGACACAGAATTGCACTGGTGGTTGATTCTACACACACCGGGGACAGGCAGCAGCAGGGCCCCGTGGGCTGGTCCAGGCCGCTGGGGTCAGAATTCACACAGAGAAATTTGTTTCTTCCGAGGGGGCCGACTGGGCAGCGGGATGGGGCTCTGCACAGCCAGGCTCCTGCTCCTGCTGCGGGGCAGCTCCCGCCCCAGTCAGGGATAGAAACATTAAATAAATATATACAGCACCTCTTGGGGCGGGCTGGAACAGGCTGGGTGGGACAGAGCTCAGTTGCCCATTTTTACTTTAGATGTCTAGAAAGAAAGAAGAAGATGATGTTAGGCCATGCCTTACAAACCCCAGCCCAGCACCCCAGTCCCACCCAAGCACCCCAGGACCATCCAGAAGCTGCACACAGCTCATCAGCCCCACCAACAATACAGGGGCATCATGAAGGGTGCACCCAAGGTGAAACACTCAGTGACAGCTGCTCAGAGCAGCCATCAAGAGTTTGCTCTGCTGCAAGAAGGCACAGCATGCTATGGGAAGCGCTGTGCCAGCCCAAACCTCACAAGCAGCCTCCGCATCCCAAGGGGAGGGCTGTGCTGGAGCACAGTTGTGTCTCCCTGGAGCTGAAGAGCACCCAGGGTGATGGGCACCTTGTGCTCCCATAAACCTGGGGGCCCCAAAGAGGCAGGTACCTGCAGGATAGCAACGATGACCCCGAACAGCCCTATGGCACTGCCAAAGATCTCCACGATCAGGATCTTGACGAAGAGGCTGGCGTTCTGGGCATCAGCCAGGGCAGCCCCGCTGCCCACGATGCCCACGCAGACCCCACAGAAGAGATTGCATAACCCCACGGTCAGGCCGGCCCCAAACATGGAGAAACCTGTGAGAGAGGAACACTGCGAGAGCAGGGGGTAACCCCCTTCTACCTGCACCAGGGTATGTTGCAGCAGCTCTGCCTTGAGGTGACAGAAGGCCCAGAGCTGCTCCAGGGCTCACCCCAGCTCCCACAGCTGCAGCCCAGGGAAGCAGCAGTGCCCAGCTGGGTGTGGGAGGGCCTCAAGAATAAGGAAAAAGCCACTTTTTGGCAGAAGACTCACATGTTCTTCAAATACCTGCAGCAGGCCACCAGTCAGTCAGAGAGGGTGGCTGTCAGGGGGTGGCAACACTCACAGCAATGGCCCCAGGGACTGACCAGTCCTTACCTGCATGGTAGTTCCTGGCTCCAATCGCCTCTGGGGTGACTGCAGAGAAAGGCTGAGAGAAAGCACAGGGTGTGGGTTAGTGGTAAGTCCGTGGTCTCCAGGAGAGGTACCCATCCCCAGAACAGCACAAAGCCACCACATTTTGGTCAGTGCTGGTCCTTGACTCATTGTCACTGGGCAGCTTCACCACACCTGCCTTGTGTGTGCTCCCCCAATCCATTCTTCAGTGTGGACAAGGGCCACAGCACAGACCACCAGTTCAGGGGCTCTCAGAGCCACAACAGTGTCTGAAGTCCCCAGAGGGCCACTGCTCACAACAGTGTCCCATGCCCAGCTGCACATCCCCACCGTGGTGTCCAGGCTAGCACAGGGCTGGCTGGGCAGCCCAGGCCCTCCCATACCTCAGCCATGTTGCTGATGACAATTGCCATGATGATCCCGTAGATAGCCACAGCTTCGCAGAAAATGATGCTGTGAGAGAAAGACAAAGTCTGAGCACAGTGTATCAGTCAGTCTGACCAGTGTCCCAGGCTCTGTCCCATCCTAAGCAGCCCCTGCCACTTTGCACCCCACCAGCCAGCAGCCTGACCTTTCCACAGCCGTGTGTGGGCCTGCCCCACTGCTGCCAAGGGCAGAAAGGCAGCCCAGCCTACCTGCTACTTTCCTCTCAAAAGGGGGGCTCCCAAACACGAAGGCTGGTGGTGTTGGGCCACCCAAGTAAGCTGTGATGGCCCTGCAGGAAGCAGGCCCAGGGAGCCCTGCCCCCCACCAGCACCCTTCTGGCCAGGGGAACCCTGCCTGTGGCAGGAAGTGTGATCTTGGTGTTTGTTGTGAACACACTGGGCTCATTCACTGAGTGACACGGCACAGCAGCACTCTGGCTCCTTTAAGGCTCTTTGTTTCAAAAGCAAACAGCATCAGCAGCTCAGCCAGGAGCCTCTCCCAGCAGCACCCATCTAGAGGTAGGCCAGGAGTGCCTGTGCTGGCCGGGACCTGCCTGCCCAGGCACAGCAGGAGCACTAACCCCGGGTCTGCACTTACCTCACCAGGTTCTTGGTTTTGATCCGAGGGGCTTTGACACCACCACCGATGATGCTGGAGCCTGTGATGTAAATCCCCCTGTGGCAGACAAGGGTGATTGGTGGAGAGCCTGGCACTCACACAAGGATTCAAAAGGAAAACCAGGATCTTGCAGCTGAGCAGAGAATTGGGCATCCAGCTGGAGGACACCGTGGGCTTGGCCTGTCTACCCCCAGGGTGTGAGTGGTCCCAAGCTCCACCACCTACACCAGCAGAACTTGGGGGCACAAGAGCCACCACTACACAGCCTGGGCTCAGGGGTATGGCTACCAGAGAGCCAGCAACATCCCTCCCCCCGCCCCCCCACCTCTCTACTGCCACTGCAGCCTGCATGGCAGTCTGCCCAGGCATCCCAGGAGGTCAGCAACCCAGCCCCACCGCCACAGTGACACACAGTTCCACACCCCTGCATGTAAACACTGTCCTGCCCTTGCCCTGCCGTGGAGAAACCGCAGTGTATACACAGCTACTGAGGTGGAACAGCAGGAGCCCACTGAAGAGCCAGCTCCACTCACCATGCAGCTCCCACCACAGACAGGGAGATGGCCAGGCCGATGCCCAGGTTGGACCACATGAAGGGGGAGGTCTCTGTCAGGAACCTGGAGAGGAAGAAGTGCTCCAAGTCAGCACACAGCCTGAGCCCCGTTACTCATAGTGCACAGCCCCAAAGCAGGTCCTTTCCATCTCCACCAGCCCAAGATGGGTTGGGCACTGACAGACAGTGGGACAGAAGAGTCCCTCTCTGCCAGCTGACAACCCAGGACCCTCACCCACATGCACTGAGCTCCTCTTTCCAAACCCCCACTGGGAAGGGGAAGTTGGGGTCCAAGGAGAAGTAGGAAAGGCAGTGATAGCTGTACCAGGACTCCATATGCAGCCAGCTGCACATACACATGGGCTGCATCTATCCTGCCTTATGGGTATCAGAACCCCTGTTCACCACAGCTCTTGTTCCCCCCTGCAACACAGGGACCACTGCCCATCACTCACAAGCAAGTCCACTGCTCCCTGTGGGCAGTGACAACGCTGCCCACCCTCTCACACAGCCCTCAGGATGCCAGTGTTTACAAGGAACTCACCAGGCCACATCGAAGCGGAAGCCCAGGTCAAATATTGTGTAGCAGATCCCTGGAAAGCAAGAGCCACATGGGAACCTTCAGAAAAGCACCAGCCATTTCCTCCCAGCGCTGCGAAGCCCCGGGCTGGAGGCTCCGGGGTGCTGCACCGCGTGCAGAAGGGTTACTGGGAACACTGTCTCAGGTGTGCCTCCCCCAAGACCTGCCCCAGTGATCCCAGCACTCCCACATCAGCTCAGGGCAGACAGTCCAGACCTGTGACACTCCCAGACCTCATCCCAGTCTTCACCCAGAAGAGGATCGTGGCGGTTATTGGGGCCCATTCTCTGTTCCCTGACCGTGCTGAGTGCCCACAGGTCACGCTGGGCTACACAAGCCTAAGAGTAACCCACAGCCCTGTGCCCCAGCAGTCTCTCCACTGGAGAGCCCTAGCACTGGGTGACCAGCTCTGAGCTCTTTTCTCTCACAGGGAAGGTGAGAGGAGTGAGGCCATGCCCTGACTGACCATCACATGCTGCTCCACCACCTGCTGCCCAGGAGCCAGTCAACACCAGGAGCTGCAGCTGCCCCCAGCAACCCCATCCCAAGGCTGTGGACATTCAAGACATGCCTGCTCTCTGCAGCTTCCTCCCCCCCAGGGTTAGTCATTTCCAGAGACATCTGTACTCCAACACAGGCAGGAGACACCAAAGCACTGTCCTGAGGAACCCAGCTTGCCTTGCTGTACCTTGCTCCTCTCCCCTGGTGCTGAACAGCCTCTGGGAGTCACACCCAGCAGCCCCAGCTCAGGCAGAAGTGCTTGCACTGAAACTCGGAGCTCCTGAGCAGGAAACATGGCTGCAGACCAGAAGAGACACTTGCTCTTTGGATGGCTCACAGCATGCAGTTGGAAAAGAGGGTGACCCAGCCCCAAGAAACAGATAAGTGCAGGCAGTATGGCACTGCCTGCTCCACAATAGATAAAGAGGGTGAAGGGACAGCTCTACTGTTGTTGACCAGAGACACTGGCTGTGTGACACCAGCCCTGTGTATGGCCAGGAAAAGAGGAAATTGGAGTCTTCTGAAATGCTTCAAAGCAGCAAAAAGGTCACTGCATGCATGCCACTGCTCCCTTTCCCTGGAGGACAGGGGTGATGGCAAGCCTGGCAGCAACACCCTGTGCCACAGGTTGGAGGAGCCCTTTACTGCCCATGGTTCAGACCTGCAGGACGGCTCATCCCATGGAAAGGCCCCAGTGTTGCAGTGCAGAGACACCCAACAGCCTCACCGCAGGCGTGTCCCCATCCTCCCCGTGTACTAAACCCCTCCACACACCCCCAGCACACCAGGAGAAGATGCAAGCACTGTGAGGCAAGCCAGCCCCAAAATGGGAAGTGGTCCTGCTTGTCACCCCTCCCATAGGCACAGCTGGGGTGTCCCCTCCCCTGCAGCACCCCGTATGGATAAGGAATGGAGCCACTACAGCCAGTGAGTGCACAGGGAGGCTGCACCCTAGTCCACATGCCTGGTGACCTTCAGGGATGATCTCTACGGTGCCGGACCTAGCCGGTCTGAGACTTGTGTTTTGGCTTTGCTGCTTGGTTGGCAGAGCAGGAACTGAAGGCAGCGAGCCCCAGCTGCCCCCACCCCCCAGGAGCGGTAAAGAAGAGACACAACCAGCTCAGGGCAGAACTTTGGGGCACCTTCCATTCTCTTCTGGATTCATATACAAAAGAAACAGGGCAAAAGACGCTTTCCTGTGAGCTCTGGCTCCCAGCCCTGAAGACAGAAAAGGGCCAGGGCAGCAGGACCTGAGCACCAAAGCAGGGCTCAGAACAAGGAGGGAAAGCACAA
Organism: Gallinula chloropus; assembly: GCF_964237585.1. NCBI lineage: Eukaryota > Metazoa > Chordata > Aves > Gruiformes > Rallidae > Gallinula > Gallinula chloropus. Next base: position 11,387,771 of record NC_140091.1, read on the forward strand.
AGGCACTACTGCAACACTGTGCAGAACGAGACCACTTCCCACTTGTGCTTTCCCCCAAAAGGGATTGCAACAGGGCAGGGGAAGTTAAGAATATCAGGGCTCAGCTTGTTGAGATTTTCCGACAGCGTCAAGTTCACCACACATATCTGCACCGGTATGAGCTGCATGAGTCAGAGGCCAGTAAGGAAGCTCTGGGCCTGGCACTGGGTTCATCAGGCCCTGGAAACACGAGGGACTGAGACACCCTTCACTTCTCACTTGGTATCTCCCCTCACCCAAGCGCTGAGGAAGGAGCTGAGGTCCCTCCAGCCTCTGCCTGGCTCACGGTCACTTTGCCCTGCACTGAAAGAGGAAATCACCAGCAGCTCCAGCACAAAGCCTTCCCACCACCCCTTGGGCATAAACTCCATCCTCAGTGCTGCTGAGTCCATCAGCCCCAGAGGCTGAGCTGCCCTAAGGCACCACACACCAGCTCTGTGGCCATCCAGACAAACTTGCCCCTTTCCTGAGGTTGTGCCAGCCACAGCTTGGCATAGCAGGAGGGCAAAACCCCTCTGTCCAGGGGACACAGACCAGCACCCACCTTTACCTCCCCTGATCCATCAGACCCAAACACGGCCCGTGACTGGCTCCAGCGCCTTTCCGCTCCCACAGCCCCCCACCCCCCCCCCGCCCCCCAAAGCTGCTCGAGTCAGACAGGCTGCCGGCACCGGGAACAGCAGGTGGCGGGGATGCGGCACTGCCGAGGGGGACCCGCCACTGCCGAGGGGGACCCGCCACTGCCGAGGGGGACCCGCCACTGCCGAGGGGGGCTGCCCTTTGGGGTGAGCAGCTCAAAGCGCCGGCGGGGACACGTCCGGGCCGAGCGAGGAGCCGCACCGGCGGCAGCAGCTCCCCGGCGGGCCCCAGGCCTGTCCCCCCGCCGCTTCCCCGGGGCGGCTCAGCCAGCACAGGACGGGCAACGCTGCACCCCCCGGGATCCCACAGCACCCCCCACCCCGCCTCCTCCGGAGCAGGGACACAAACCCGAGCTGCTACCGCCTCACCCCCACAGCCCCCTCCCGCCTCGGGCCCGGCCCACAGACACCCCCCCCCGGGCCCGGGCCTTTCCGTGACCCACCGGCCCCTGCCGCCCCGCGACCTGCCGCCCCGCCCGGCCCCCGCCGCCCGGCCCCCGCCCCGGCGCTGACCGACGCCCAGCATGGTGGTCCAGAAGGCGAGGCCGAGCCCCGAGTACAGCAGCGCGAGCCCCGTCATGGCGGCGGCGACGCGGGACGGGCCGGAGCGGAGCGGGGCCGGAGGGAGCTGCCGGGCGCGAGCGCGTCACCTGACCCGCGCACGGGCACATGAGCGGAACCGCAGCGCCCCGAGCGGAAGGAGAATGACGCAGGCGCTCTCATTGGCTGCGCGGGCCCTACAGCGCCGGGGGAACTACCTAGACCAGAACGCACCGCGAGAGCGCCGCTCGCCATTGGCTGCCCTCCCGCTCCGCGCCCCCGCCGTGAGGGGCGATAGGTCCCCCTCCGCCGGAGGCGGGATTTCCGGGAACGGGGAGGGCGGTGTCGACTTCTCATGGGCCGGCTCCGCGCCCTGGCCCGGAAGCGGCCTCGGGGGCCGCGCGTGGCGGGTCTGCTGCTCGGCCCCGCGGCGCCATGGCAACGGCCTTCAGCAGCGACGGGGAGGCCGCGCTGCGGCGGGAGCTGGGCCCGGTGTCGGCGGCGCCGCCGCGGGAGGACCTTGATGGCTTCTACGAGATGGGCCGGGCGGCCGGCTTCGTGCGGGACGGAGGCTTCCGCAAGGTGAGTGGGGCCGGGGTTGGAGCAGGGTCGGAGGCTGCGGGCCGCCCACCCTCTCCCGGGGCCTCGCTCCCGGGGCCCCGCTCCTGGTGCCTTACTCCTGGTGCCTGCCCCCCACCCCCCCCCGCCCCAGGTCGCTCTCCAGTTCCCCGACGAGCTCCTGGCGGACGCGGCAGCGGTGGCGGCCCGGATGGAGGCGGCGACCGGCGCCGAGGTGTACGTCCTGGGAGACACCACGTATGGCAGGTCGGTGCGGGGCTGCGTGGGGCAGCCCTGGGTTCCCACACGGGCAGGAACGGGGCTGCCCGTCCCCGGCCTGGCAGGGCTGAGGGCTGGAACTGCCGGATTTGGGCCGGGGAGAAGGTCTAAGGGAGGAGGAAGAGCTCCGCGGTGCTGGGGCCGTCTGACACCGGGTTCTCCCCACAGCTGCTGTGTGGATGAAGTTGCCGCCGCGCACGCGGGTGCCGAGGCGGTGCTGCATTACGGCCCGGCCTGCCTCAGCCCCTGCAGAAAGCTCCCGGTGCTGCACATCTTCGGGCGGCAGCCCCTGGATATCAGGCGTTGCACAGAGGCCTTCCGGGAGCTCTATCCTGATCGGCAGAGCCATGTGGTGGTGCTGAGTGATGTGGTCTATGCCCACGCAATGGGTGAGTGCTCTGGGGTAGAAAGAGGGTCTCGGGTGCTGCTCTGAGCTCTGCAGAGCTGTGCAGGGGAGAGGCAGCAGCAGGCAGGCAGTCCCCAGACACTGCCAGCCTTGACTTCTGATCTCTCCTCTCCCCTAGTTTGCTGTTTAGCTTTCTGTGGGTCAGGTCTGTGGCCATGTTTCGTTCTTACTTGTCTCTCCTTCAGGTGAGCTGGAGCAGCAGTTGTGCCCGGAGTACCCCAATATCGTTTTCTCCAGGGTGGTGTGTGAGGACCCTCCTGGCCCCACACTGCCTGGGGAGGTGCGGCAGTTCGGTCGCCGGTTCCTGGTGGAGGCACCAGGAGGGCTGCAGGACTGTGCCATGTTCTACGTGGGAGCTGAGGGCCTGGCTCTCACCAGCTTCATGCTGACCTGGAACTGCTGCCCCTTCAGCTCCTTCAACCCCGCCACCGGCTGTGGCCGCCGCGAGACCCTTAACATCAACCGGGCCCTGATGCGACGGCTGTACCTGGTGGAGCGGATCCGGGATGCGCAGGTGGTGGGCATCCTGGTGGGCACCCTCGGCGTGGAAGGCTACCTGGCTGTGCTGCAGCACCTCCGCAAGCTTCTGCACCGGGCCGGCAAGCGTAGCTACACACTGGCTGTGGGAAAGCCAAACCCTGCCAAGCTGGCCAACTTCCTGGAGGTGGACATCTTTGTCCTGGTGGCCTGTACTCAGAACTCCCTGCTGGACTCCAGTGACTTCTACCGGCCCGTTGTGACCCCCTATGAGCTGGAGCTGGCCTGTAACCCAGCCCGTGAATGGACAGGGAACTACCTCACTGACTTCCGAGACCTGCTGCCAGGTAACAGCTGGAAATCAGCTGCTCCAACACCTTCCTGAAACACATCCTGCCCTGCTCCCCTGCCTGGAGGCCGCAGTTGCCCTGGCTCCATGCCAGCCAGAGGATAGACACGAACACCAGGCTAACATGACCATTTGCTGGCAGGTGCCTGTGCGCATGTGGAGCTCCCACCGGCCGTCCCTGCAGCAGAGGCTGTTCCTGACATCTCGCTGATCACAGGGGAGATGCGTGCTGCCCACCTCTGCGACCCCCTGGCCCCCCAGCTGCCCCCCAGTACCACACTTGCCTGCAGGGACCAGACGCGGGCCCTCGCGGAGATCAGCCCTGCTGGTTTGTGTCTCGGTTTCATGGTGGGGCTGAGCCATGGGGCAGGGCTGGTGCCCCTTCCTTGCTTCCAGTAACAATTCCTTTTCTCTCTCCTCGCAGCCTCCTTCCTGGAGTCCCGCAGCTGGCGGGGCCTGGAGCAGAACCTGGGGCAGACACCTGTCTCCAAGGCTGTGCAGGGTCGACGAGGGATTGCCATTGCCTATGAGGACGAGGGGCATGAGCAACCCTGATTCAGCAGCAGCATCGGCAGGAGCAGGATGTGTGCGGGGGCCCAGGCATAGCCTGCCACTGGGTGTCAGATGTGTGAGGGGCTCAGCAGGGTCCAGACCTGCCACAAGCTGGCCCCACGCTGGATGTGGCCTTGGGTCAGTATTACTGTGGTGGGAGAGCAGGAGTTGCACATGTGTTTGAGGATGCCTACAGCACCCCTGGGCTCGCAGCCAGGCAGTCACTTGGCCCAGACCTGGCTTCTGAGGGCTCCCAGTTCAGGACACCTTTGGCTCGACATGGAAAGGTCACAGCTTCACGTGAGCTGACAGCACCAGGACTTGAGGCTTGTCTAAGCTGCTGCTGGTAGCTCCAGCCAAACCAAAAAGGACTTATATGTGAATTGTCTTCTAGAATAAAACAGGGGCTGAGCAGCGGGGTGATACCCGGCATCTCACAGCAAGAACACAGCTCACGGTGCCTGCTTGGGGAGTTCAGCCCTGTGCCTCAGCTACAACTGGCCCAGGAGATTAGAAAACCCAAAGTAGGACCCCCCTATTTACAGGAAGGGCTGGGAGCTAAGGCAAAGGTGAGTGGGCTCCAAGTGCAACTTGCTCTGCAGAATGCAAGAGAGGTCGAGGAACCTGCAGTCAGGGGGGATGGAGTCTGGCCCCTGGCCACCATGGGGTTTCTGCTCCGTGACATGCCCTGGCCAGGCAGACCACAGGAGCAGGGGTGGGGGGGGGAGGAGGGGTGGGTTTTTGCTGTCCCTTCTGCAACCAGGATATGCTGAGGCACCCCAATTTGGATGTTAATCCCTTCCTGCTGGGTTTTTTCCCAGCAACAGCAAAAGGCAAAGTCCACTCACCACAATAATGACAGCCACTACGTAGAAATATTCTTAATATAATTAGGTGCAGGGTCTCCCCCCTCCCAACCACACACGCACAAATGAGCAGGGGGTGAGCCCCCCCACTCAGCCAGCTGCTGCCACAGAGGCAGCCTCCCTGCTGAGGGGCACAGGCACCCCACAGGGAAGGGCTGAGGAAGGGCTGGTTAGCCCGGGCACAGGCCACCCCGTGCTGGGACAGTCCTGCCTAGGCTTCCCACCCTCGCCACCGCCTCCTGCAGCCGGCACTCCCGTCCCCTGCGAGGGGGGAGCATGCTGGGGGGGAACAAAGATGCTGACACCAAGATGCAGCCACCAAATCTAGCTGAGGAGCGTCCCAAGTGGGTTAATTCTAGGTGGAGGGTTATTCTACGAGCCGTACTGCAGCAGGGTGGGGAGGATGGGGGGGGGGCTTCCTTGCGGGGAAGAGCTGGTCCGGGCAAACTGTCCGCGGTCCTGGGCAGGTGCTCAGTAGTCTGCTGTGTACTCTGTGCCATGCAGCCCTCGGCACAGCAGGGTGAACTCCTTCACCATCTCCTTCACTCGCCGCTTGTTCACACGCTCTCTGCTAAGACAGAGGGAGGGGGGTGAGCATGAGTCGGGAGGGGCACTCCAGGCCTCCAAGGAGGGTCGTTCCCACCACACGCAGGGCACAGCCGCCACGGGGAGGGACCCACAAACCTGAGGATCTGCTGGCTGAAGGTCTCCTTCTGCTCGGGGCTGACGCGGGCTGAGGGGAAGCCGTCCTGCTGCATGGCCTCCTTGATCCAGACACTCAGGTAGCTGAAGCAGTGCTTGTTCAAGGCAAAGAGGATTTCTGCAAAGTGATCCATGAGGCTGCGGGAAGCCTGGCCACCAACACCCTGCGACAGAGCAGACTGCTTAGACACCAGCATCACCCTGCCTGCACCCACCCACGCTGCTACACTGTCTGCAGGGGTGCTGCTCAGGAAAGCAGCTGAGGAGCTTGTGGTCTCAGTGTCTCTCACCTCCAGCACTGCCTGCAGCAACACTTTGCCGTTCTCATGCACGACCTGTCCCACCGGGGCGATCTCTCCGCAGCGGGGAAGCAGCTCCGTCTGCAACACAGAGCCCGGCCTGCTCAGTGCCAGAGAAGGCTCCACACTGCAGCACCCTTACCCAATTTGCAGCCCCACTCCTGCCCTGTCAGCTTTGGGGGGGGGGGGGGGGGGGAGGGAGGGGAGAGGAGAGCGGGGGGGCGTGTTGCATGATGTCCATGATACTCACAAAAAAGCCACAGGATGCTTTGACTGTTGGGGCCTCAGGGAACTTGAGCGAAAGGACACCTGTGGGTAGAGATTGCTCTGGTTAGGAGCCAGAAGCATTGCAAGCTATCCCAGCCCAGCCCTGTGGCCCCCAGGTCCTGCCAGTCTGGCCCCAGGTCCAGCCAGCCAGCTCCACAGGAGTAGGCTGGCTTCTCAGCAGAGTGATTTGGAGTGTGTGCCCATAGTACTCACCACACTGAAACACAGCTTTGACATCCAGGTTGCTACACAGGAAGAGGTCCGGCTTCCGTTTCAGAGCCTGCAAGGCACACAGACAGGCAGCATAAACCCAGCGCTGCAGAGGCAGCCAAGAAGCCTCCGAGGAACCCAGTGCCCCAGACAGCCTCTGCCTGGATGCACACTTACCTGGGCACACCCACGGTAAACAGCAGATTCACACAGTAGCGCAGGAAACCATCGCTTTCCCCCCGCCCCAAGACAACGTCACTCAATCAAGCAGCCAGGCAGCCTGCTGTGCTCGAGGAACGCTGACCCCAGAACCTGAGGATAGACACCCCTGTGGCATATACACAAACCCTTCAGCTGCAGAGCCAGGACAGAGGGCTCCTGTCCCTCCAGAGCAGGCAAGGCAGCAGCAGTGCTCCAGGGCCAAGGACAGTCATGTGGGGCCCAGCAGAGCCCAGCCACCTGCCTGCTTTGCTCATCTCCTCTTAAAGATGCTGATGTCCCCAGGCTCACAGCAACTGCTTCGAGCAATAACCCCAGACTGGACCAGCAGCTTGCTCTGCCTGGCCTCCAGGGCAAAGAAGACAATGAGATGCCAACGCTGCTTGGCAGTTCCTGAGCAGCACATAGGCAGTAGATCACACAAGTTTTGGATTTTGCTGCTGCACAGTGATTTCACCAGCCACTGTGGGGGTCAGGCACTGCTGTTGGGGACACCCTGCGCTGTGGCACCCTCTGCAATGGCTCAGTCCTCCTGTGCTGACACAAGACAGTTACTGGACAGAAATGTTTCAGCCTGTACCTTCCACTCCATAGGAAAGGGCTCTGTAAGGTGGCCACCTTACAGGTGCCCTGACCATGCCCACAGCTGTGGGCCAGCACTGGGGGTGGCAGCCATGCCTCCTGCCCAGCTGTCACTGTAGCACTGGGGACAGCAGCCACAGCACTGGCGCATCCCCACTCAGTGCCTGGAGCTCAGAGAGCAGAGTACCAGGGCAGGCAGCCCTCAGATTGAGCTGGGTGCAGGGCCACTACCCCCTCTGAGCCTGCTCCCAGGGATGAAAGCAGGGCTATCTTGCAGCCAGCAGCACCCAGAATGTGTAGCCATCTGCCCACAGCCATGGTCTCTATTTGGAACAAAACGGACTTATTTCCCACCCCTTCTTCTCCAGGGAAAGCCCGTGGCCATCTGCCCACTGCAGAGAACATATGCTAGAAATCAAGAAACTGAGGAGCATGTTTCAGGGTTACCCCATCTCCTTTCTGAGCCTTTGTATCACACGCTGCAGGAGAGGACTCGGGTTTGGGTACCAAAGGCATCGCTGCACCAGGCAGAGACGGCACCATCGCAGGGACCTGCTTCCCTGCCAGACACAAGCAGAGACGTTCACGGGGTGATGAGCCACGTTGTACCTGTGTGTGTATCTACAGCCTGCACACACCATCCCTCCTGACACGCTGGCACTGACATCAGAAGGCTGGCTAGCAGAGGGGCCACTCATCACGGCGGCTGCTGCTGCCTTGTCACCCCCATACTGGACAAACACTTGGAAGAGATGTTGCAGTTTGGGCCATGGGAGACTAAGCCTGGTGTGGTCTCCGGAGTGGTGACCACCAGCCTCCCCCCCCCGCCCCAAGCATGCTGTTCAAGAGCAGCTGGCTCCTATGATACCACCCAGCTGCAGGTTCCTCTGCCCTGCCAAGGGGCCAGGTTTGATCCAAGTCCTGCACACTCCAAGACTGTTCAGCTGGCACAAGTTTCCCAACGTGTCAAGGTTGCCACCTACCTGCAGGGTGCTTCTCCCAGCCAAACCAGACCCGAGGCAGGCAAAGCCCCCCAAGCTCTCCTGCAGGCTCACTGCAGCATCTGCTCTTCACTCCCTCAGAGCCACAGGGCAAGGCATGCCAATACTGAGAGGGCTCCTTCCCACAGGACACCTCCACCAAGGGAATTGATAGCACAGGCTCAATCTGGGCACCCATGTAGACAGAGATGCTTTTTACCCCCATGAGATGGGGCCCTGGGGAGCTTCTGCCATTAGCAAGCACCACTGGGTAGGTCCAGCTGCTCTTTCCCAGCACTAGGAACCCTGTCCAGCTCTGCGGCCTCTTTCTGCCAGCCTGTCCTCCCTGTCTCCTGCCCGAGCAGCTCTCCTCACATGCTCTAGGATGGGGACAGACCTTTAAGTGCTTTCAAATGTCTACCTCTTGTCCTCCACTGCAGCAGCCACTGCAGAAGTAGGCACTGGCTCTCTGGCAAAGGCTGTCCTGCAGGCTGGCACAGAAAACGTTTTCCACGGTAGCTAGGAGAACCCCAGACAGGTCATCAGAGCAGACTCCTCTTCTGTATTTGGCCCTTCAAAGGCAGGCAGGCACAGAGGGGACACCAAACCCTACTCCTCCATCAGAGGGGACAGTGGGGGACTGCATGGTCAGTTCCTGCAGCTCACAGAGCACACAGATCAAGGTTTGCCTGGCACCACCACCTCTTCCCAGACCACGTGCCTGGCAGAGCAGCGCCTCCAGCTTTGGAAAGGGCACATGAGCTTGGCTAGGCACTGGAGCCAGGGAGGAGCAGGCAGCCCCTGTCAGACAGGTAGAGAGGATGCTGAGCCCATGTCTTCCCTGGGGCTTTATGACTCCAGCTGGGGCAGGCATGGTGGAGAACATAAGGACTGCTGTGTGCAGCCTGGAGCAGGCCAAGAAATGAGGCAGGGGCAAGATGGCAGTGGCTGGGCCATCACAGAAGATCAGTCCTGCATCTTCTACCCAGGCCAGCCACATTTGCCTGGTCTGACCCCGGGCTACTGATTATGGGAGGTCACCACAGCTCCTGAGGTCCATGCTGGTATGGAGATGTGCTGGGGTGGGTGCAGCCCCAGTCGGAAAGCAGTCTGGAAAGCCCCAAAATCCTACTTGTAACCAGAAGCATGCACATGAGCTGGCCAGGGAGCTCCCAAACACCAGAACCTGCCAGGTTTTGCCAGTGCAGACTGGGGTGTAAGCCCCAGCCTGAGAACAGAACTCACTGCAAAGGGTGCCGGCTCCCCTCCTCACAGCACAATGGCAGACTTGTTACTTTATGTTAACTTTGAGCAGTAACAGCAACTCCAGGCTCTCTGGCATCTCTAAGACATTTTGCTTAAGCCAGCAAGCTCTTGGGACCGGCCAGCCTTTGTCAAGAGCAGATGGCCAAGTAACATGGCCAAACAACCAGCCACACCAACTGGGAAGCCCCACGGGCTGCAACCAAGCCCAACTGTACTGTAAAGTCAACTGAAATCCTGTCACAGAGAGAGAGAAGGCTCCCGGTGAGCTGGTGACACAGGGCTGATGTGCAGGTGTCAGGAGGTAGGAGAGTATTTGCTGGCAGGAGAGGACAAAGCCACTACCTTTAAAGAGAAAACAGACAGATCTGAAACAGGGAAGATGATATTTCCACTGAGGTGATCAAGCACAGGAGCAGCCCATCAACAGAAAGTCTCCACCTTGACACATTCTTGGGTCTAAACCTGCTGCTGCTGCTCTGGAAGATGCATTACTTCACCAAGGGTGAAGGTGGAGCATACTGGGATGTAAACAGCCTCCACCACACGCAAATCAGATCTGAAAAGATCTGTAGCTCCCTCTGACTTAAATCCTTGGATACTCAACACCATCACTGCAGAGCATGGTCCTCTGGAAGAGGACAGGCTGGACCCACCTCTGCCATGAGACAGCTCTTGAAGTCCTGAGAGCAGGAAGCCAAGCAGGGCTGGTAAGGCCATTTCTTGGTGGGTTTCAAAGCACCCTGCCCCACCATCAGCCAAGGGAGAGGAGGAAACCTTGAAACAAATCCTACAGTGAGGAGAGAGGATGGGGATAAGGATCCTTTGGTCTCCATGGGGTTGCTGGAATAAAAAACCCAGGAAAACATCAGGTCTTGAGTGGGGGGTGGTGGGCTGGCAGCACGATGTCAGATGTCTCTCAGTGATCCAAGACAGAGCAGCCTCTGAGCTGCTCCTGCAGCAAGGTCTCTGAAGGGCACAGGCTGTCCGGAGATCGGCACGCTGGAGACCAGGCCAGCCGCCAGCACACTGCCCCAGCGTTGCTTGTGGATCCTGCCCATGAGGACAGCATGTAGCAGCTTCCCAGCAGCTGGGATGGGGGGTGTTTGCTCTCTCAACACACCCCATGGAAGTGCAGCCCAGTTGCACTTTTCTCCCCAAGAGATCACTAACGTGCCATGTCCAGACGCAGAGAGAAGGCAGCACACCCCAAGGCAGAGGGAAACTCAGCACTTTCCACAGAAACAACAAATGGAAGGTCTCTCAGTTTCATCTAATGCCCTACCCCTGGCAGGATCACCTCTACCTGCACTCCAGGAGCAACAGGCTCGTTGAGTACTTTCAAGCCCACCAAGTGACAGCAGGTCCCCGAGTGACCTTCCAGTTCTTCCCCACACTCTTACAAAGCTCTCCTACTGTTTGTCCCACTCAAGAACAACAGGAAAGGGGGGGTTTTACCTACAACTGGGGCATTACCTTTTACACACTCGTGCAGCTCCTCAGGCTCCCTTCAACCCTCCTCACCATGTGTTCAAGGTGGTCATCTTCCCAGATGCCTTTCTCTGTGCTCTCTGGTCTTTGTCTACACAAATGGTGTGCCCCAAAGTGGGCTCAGTGCTCAAGCAGAGGTCCCACCAGCACAGAGTGGCTGGGGAGGGCACCTCCATGAGCCTCACACACAGACCACATTGACCATCCTCCCATCATGTTCAAAACCCCTGTTAAAAGGTCACAGCTTCCAAAACTGGCGCTGGCAACAGCTGCAAACACTTTCTGATAACCTCAGTTATGTTACGTCTTTCAAGATGAAAAGCAGAGAAGAAAATGCTGCAGTATGTCTTGTGAGATGTGATGGGTGTTAAGGTGAGACCCTTGAGGAGCAGATCCTACACAGGGGTGGAGGTGCAGCCCCCTTGCCCACTCTATCCCAGAAGACCCGCATGTGGGTCAAGCACCTGTCAGAGGGGGCTGACAGCCAGGGCACGCTAGGCATGCCTGGCACCCTTCCTGGGCTGTGAGCAAGGGCAGGATGGATACAGCTTAGGCAGCTGCCTGGGTGGGTCCTGCACAGCCACCAGGCCAGCACGCACGGGTAGAGGTCTCACCATTACAGAAACAAAGCAGAAAGTGACTGCCAAACCCCTTCTTACCAACACCAACCTACACACGTCTCTGATGGGGGACATCAGGGCTTCTCTCTCCAGGGCCATGGTGGGCCAAGGAGCACGCTGGGCTCCTGCTGCTCCCAACAGGTGCGGATACACACAGCGTGGCACCAGCCTTGCCGTCCCACCACCAGCAGTGACACCAGCGCCAGCCCCACGAGCCAGCCCCCAGCCCCCGCCGCGCTGACGCAAACCATCCTCATGTACCACCGAGCCAGCGGCACGGGACTGCCCCTGGGCTGCAGGTGCAGGAGCTGCCACTGCCATGAGAGGCTGCCGGGGTGGGGGGCAGCGTGGCACCCCAGCAGGCCCAGGTGCCACCACAAACATGTTGCTCCAAGCAAAACCCCAGCAGCTGCCTGCTACAGCGGGCAAGGGCTTCCTCCCACCAGCCCTGGGGCAAGGCAGCCAGCTCAGCCCATCTGTGCTCAGGAGGACCCATTGTGGGGCAGGCAAACGGGTCAGAAAACATCCACTTAATGCTCTGATTTGTCTGTGGCCCGGGGGCCACCGCAGCAGCAGCCCCCAGCGCCCCGCACCGGCTTTGGCGAGGTGAGGGGGTGGCAAGCTGGAGGCTGCCCTGCGGAGGTGGGCGCTGCCCTGGGGATGGTGCGAACCCAGAACTAAAGGAGAATGTTTTGTTTTCAACTTCCACGGAAACAGATGGAGAAACTCGATATTCAACTAAAAGGAAAAAAACGTTGTCAACAGAAAGCTAAAAATAGGTTTAAATTGAATTAAAAAGAGAAAGAGAGAGAACAGAAAGTGAATGAATAAGAAACTAAAACACACCTGTGCCAGGAGTTGCATAAATGAATCAACAATATCAGGATGATCCCTGGGCCCTAAAATATAATAAAGATGTAACTTAAGAGAAAAATCATACAAACAGCAACTCAACATCATATAGTTATGTGATACAGAAAGAATTTACAAGTGAAAACAGGAGTGTAAGGGAGGAGGGTGTGTGGGGAAGGGGATGGGCAACATGAGCAGCTTGAAGCAAGTTAAAGAAACAAAACATACAAAAAATCATGAAACTTGGAGAACCCAAGAACAGAAAGAAACTGCAAAGGAAAGGGTCTGAAGCCCCAGGGTCTCCAGCTAGCACCTGGGTGCTGCAGAGCCAAGGAGATCTTCGTGTCCTTGGGGAGGGAGAGGAGGAGGAGCAGGGGCTAGCTGGGCACCATCTCCACAAGGAGAATTAGAGTTTTTGCACTGTGGGGACTGAGCGGGTGTCTTCAGAGCACCGTTTGGTCCTGAAAGATAACTGCAAGTGAACGACAACACCTCGGCAAACGCTTGACAGGCCCAGCCGGGCTCAGGCGTGCACATGCTTGTCACCAGCACCAGCTGCTCAGGAGCCCCTGGCACAGTCGCCCTCCCGCCCCGTTCCCAGATGCTCTCTGAGACCCTGAGTCCAGGACCCTCCTGGGGGGCTCTCCTCCAGCATCCTGCTGGGAGAGAGTGGCTCAGTGCCCAGAGATCTCCATGCCAGCACCACTCACACCCTACCTTAGCTCCTGACCGTGCACAGACGTGTCTTGTCCCCTGTGGGGTCAGGCCTTCCCCCCCCAACCTCCCACTGCCCATGGGCTCAGCAGAAGGGGCTCACCCTGCTCAGGGCTGGCTGCCCACCGAAGGGGACCCACGGGGCGGGTGGGAGCACACAGTCCTGGGCACGCAGCGAGCCGCTCGCCTGAGCAAAGCTTGTGTCCAAGTGTTGGCACAGCTCAGGCTCTGCCCCCTCCCCTTTCCTCCTGCAGACATGCCTGCTGCTGCCCAGAGGCATCGCCGCCTCGCTGGGCACCCAGCCAAAAGGGTTTCAGCACAGACACATCCACAGGCCGCTGGCAGAAGATCTTGGGGTAAGCCTGGCTTGCTTGCCGCTGACCCCAGGGCCACCTTGGCACGGCAGGATCAGCTCAGACCCTGGCATGATGATGAAGGGGTCCTCACGCCTCTCCCACCTCAGCCTTGAACCGGGGGATGGCATCACCCCAGCCAGCACCCAGCTGTGAGCAAAGGGCAAGACTCTTTGGGGGATGGCATAGGGAGGTGCTGAAGGCCCAGAGCCAGCAGCTCCAAGGTGTATTTGTCCCTGTCATGGGCTAAGTCACCAAGAGGCTGAGGGAACCAAGGTGTGGAAGGGCCTGTCCTAACCCCATTTGCTTTTTGTAGGGGAGCAGCAAGCCAAAGAAGGGCCCCTGCCCTGTGGGAGGATGCCAGCATCCTCAGCATCACAGCAGTGACTCGGTGGCCAGCAGTGACTCTGACAAGGCCGTTTCCCAGATGCTCACACACACATCCTCCTGCTCATGCGAGGGCTTGATTCCTGGTCACTACAAGCAGTGCTGGCCCCCAGAGGAGCCCTGGAATCTCCCAGGGAGCACAACCTCCATGCCAAACAGGACTGGAGCTCCAGTTCAACCCCTCCAGTATGCAACACCAGCCCTTCTGCAGAAGTGGGGCTGTCACGGCGGTCCAGAGTCTCGCCTGGGGATTTCCTGCTTCTCCTGCCCTGCAGGGAAGGTACCCACCTTCCAGGGTTTGGGATGAATCCAAGAAACAGAGATGGCCCCATTAGCTTAGCTAGGAGTGAAACAGCCATTCCTGGTAAGACGCCTCCAGACTCCATGCATGCAACAGCCTGACAGCCCCAGCACGAGGAAGAGTCAATCCCACGTACCTTGCTGGAAGAGGGTCAGCGTGACTGAGGTAACGAGCAAGAAGAGGGCCTTGATGGGAGGGAAGTGGGCAGGCTCATGAGCGAAGATGTGAACCAGCTGCAAGAGAGAGGAGGACTGAAGCTGCTGCTGTTCCTGCACACCCACAGCCTCCCTGGGGAAGCAGCAGCCCCAGCCCCAAGCACGGCTCCATACCTGCCGGGTGAGGTCGATGGCAGAGGCTTGGGGGATGGTGCTGTACATCTGCCCCAGCATCTCACACAGCTGAGGCACCATGGGGGCAAAATCATCCAGAAGGGTCTTCACAGACTTCTCAAAGATGGCACAGACAGACTGTGAGAGAAGGACCGTGTAAGCAATAGGCATCAGGAGACCTCTCCCAGGGAGGACAGGGCTTGACAGATGGGAGAGAAGAGCTGGCAATGGGACAGGGACCAGCCAGGAAGAGGGCTCAGACCCGCTCTGGTACTGTTGCCTGCGGCACAGGATGCCCCCAGACATTTCCCACTGCTGCAGGAAGGCTCCCCAGGGGTCAAGGGGAAGCTGGGACATTGCACATGGGCACTACTGGGCTGAGTGGGCTGGAAAAAACACAGATGACATATGTCCAGCTCAGGGCACAGCTCTCCCTTTAAGCAGCACAGGTTTGGTAGACTCCATCTCCTGTGTCCCTGCTGATGGCAGAGGCTCTCTACCAGGAGAGGAGCAGAGCTGATGGGGGCACAAGACAGACAAGAACAGCTGGACAATGCTGGTGACAGCAACCAGCAAGGGTCTAGACACCCAAGAAAGGGCGCCATCCAGTGTCTGTCCTTTGCTGTCCCCAGTTCAGGTCAGCAAGGACAGGCAGAGCTGCAGGCAGTACACAGGAGGATCCTGGTTACCTCTACCACCTGGGCATCATTCAACCACTTGCTGAGGACCTTCTGTATGAGCTGGAAGACTTGCTGCAGAACCACCACCACCTGTAAGGAAGAAGTGAAGAGAATTGGCCCCCATGGCACCAGGCAGGGGAGATTCAAGCGTAAGCATGGCCAGAACTCAAACCTTTGGGCCCTGCTGCCTCCCCCTCCACAGCTGGGCAGCTCTCTTCCCTGTTGAAGCAGCCTGGCACAGCTCCAAGCTGGCAGGCAGCGCCCAGGCTGTCCTCCCCAGCAGGTCACCTCTGTCCACCTCAGAAGCAGCAGGATGAGCTGAAGGAGTTATTTCAAGCTGGAATGCTCTAGCACTACCCTCTTTGCAGTGCACATTGCATTCCTCATCAACCCCCTTCTGCTTCCAGCACCACCAGTAAAGACTGAGGCTTTGGCAAAGAGCACTGAGCTACTGCTCTGCTCACCGGGTTGGGTCCTTGCTGCGCTGGCATCTTCTTGACCTCAGTGCTTTCATGGTCATCATCGTGGTGGCTGATGTCTAGGGTGGTGAAGAGGTTGGAGAGGAGGCCTAGGATGTGGATGATGGCCAGCTTGTTGGAGGGATTGGGCTGTGAGGGAAAATAAAGTCAAAGCCTGACACGGACAGCACTGCTGAACCAGAGTCATGCCTCCAGGATCCTGAGGAACCAGGACTGCAGAGACAAAGGGCCAGTGAGGGTTTCCCTGCACTGAGCTCTCTCAAGCACACATTCAGGGGTGTTGCTTCAACACAGCAGCTCCAGGGCTGCATCCAGAAGCCGGTTCTGGATGGAGGTACCATGAGAGCACTCACCATTTCGTCAGCCAGCTTTTCCAGCTGCTGGATGTAGGGGGTGATCAGGGAGTGCAGGTTCTTCAGGATCTCCTCCACTTGCAGTGCAGAGAGCAGGAAACCAAGAGCCTGCATCAGCCACATGCACTGGCTTGTCTGGGACAAAGAGGAGACACAACGTGGCAGGTCACTACTCAGCCTGCAGCCCTAGTGCCCTACACACACGTGCCCTGGTGTGCTGCAGCTCTGGAGCAGCTCTCTCTGGGTCACACAAGGCATGTCTCACTGCTGGAGAGGGAAGCAGCTCCCCACCAGTGTGGCAGACCACCATCACCTGCTCCCTGCCCTGCAACCCACCAAGGAAAAACCAGTTGGTGCGCAGAGATCTCCATGCTGGCACCACTCACCCTACCTCAGAGCACCATCCTTTGCACAGCCTGTCCCAGTCCCTGTGAGGACAAGTGTCCCACCCCATCCTGGTCACAGGCACAGCCTGGGCTCTGTCCCTTCTTAGTCCTCCTGAAGGCATGCCTGCCACCTCAGCATCCTTGGGTTTGGAGGGACTGGGAACTGCTAGAGCTAAGCCTCCATAAGGGCTTCCCTCTCTCTGGGGACATACTCCCTCGGCATGACCCCAACCTAGGCGAGCCCAGCAGCACAGGGAGAGGCAGCCAGCAAGGTGCTACTGGCCCTGCATGAGCTGCCTGCAGTGCTGAGCACTCCTCTGGGGACACCCCAACTTGCGATGGCACCCCTTGTGCCTTCAGTTGAGCACAACTAAGGGGTGCAGGGGGGACAAGAAGGACCAGCCAGAGGTGTGAGCCAGCTCCTCTTACCTTGTGAATCTGCTTCATCAACACCTCCTGCCAAAGGGGAGACAGAAAAAGGAGGGTGAGTGCTGCAGAAAGCCCCTTTCTTTCCAGGAGGCAGGACTGATACAGAAGGTCAAGACAAACAAAACCAGCATGGGCACAGACAAGCAGCGTGCATGCCCCATGACCTGCCACAGTCAGGGAACAAAATCCTTGTCCCCTGGCAAGCTACTGCCCTAGCCAGGCCCCTCAGCCACACAGCAAGGGGAGCTCCTGGCTTAGATGGGCTCTGCAGCAGGACAGCTCAAGGAGCCAAGGTCATCCAGGTCTTCCT
Source organism: Gallinula chloropus (assembly GCF_964237585.1). Lineage (NCBI taxonomy): Eukaryota > Metazoa > Chordata > Aves > Gruiformes > Rallidae > Gallinula > Gallinula chloropus. The sequence goes on from NC_140091.1 coordinate 11,404,681, forward strand.
TACCACAGTGATGGTGTCCCCCAGATTCTAAGAGCAGAGACTCATCCCCTCCCCTGGCTCCTTTCTTCTCCAAACGCACCCTGGCTGCTCACTCAAGCCCAGCCCTCCTCCTAGTGCCCTGGGACTCTGGATCCCATCTGCCCCAAATCTTGAAAGCCAAGAAAGACCATGGGACAATCTGCCCCAGCACAGCAGGCACCAGCATGGTCTCCACAAGCAGACTTGAACACCAGGATGCTCCCCAAGATGTCAGCAGCAGCACCTGCTGCCTGAAGGGTGCAGAACTGGCACGATGCCAGGCTTACCAAGGCAAATGAAACCCCAGGGAAAGGATGGATGCCCCAGCAGACCCCCTGGCAGTCACGTCTGCTGCTGTTTGCCATTTCTGCACTCACAGCAGAACAGACAGCCCAGCACCTGCGTCTGCTGGCCTAGAAACAGGACAGACAAGTCCCCCATGCCAAGCCAGATGCCCTGAGCTTTGCATCCCCTGCCCTGACCCATGCAGAGGAAAGGGTGTGCACAGAACACATCCCATGTGTCCTGGTTTTGGTCAGGATGGAGTTAACTTCTTTTGTAGCAGCGGATGGAATGCTGTGTTTGGGTGTTAAAATGAAAGCAGTGCTGATAACACCCTGATGTTTTTAGTTGCTGTCAGACAGTCAAGGACTTTCTCAGCTCTTCATATCTCTATTTATGAGAAAGGAGGGGACGAAGCCAGTACAGGTAACCCAAACTGGTCAAAGAGGGTTTTCCATGCCAATTCCGTCCTGCTCAGTATAAAGGGGGGCTGATGGGAGGAGGAGCTGGGGCGGCTCCAGGACATGCAGTTTTTGGGGGATGGTCAGGTTCTGGGACGGCTCTGGGTGGCACGGCCTGAGCTGTGGGTTCGGTGAGAAACTGCATCGTGTATCAACAGCTTCATATATTTTTGCTCTAAAGTCTTATTAGCATTGTTATATTGTATCTTTCTGCTATTCTAGTAAACTGTCCTTATCCCAACCCACAGGCTTTTAGTTTCTTGGTTTTGGGGTTGTTATTTGCCCCTTCCTTTTCCCTTCCCTTGCCTCACACCCCTCCCCTCCCCCCCCCCTCTTCTACCCCTTCTCTTTTCCTTTAAAGAGCAGGCAGCTGCATGGATCTCAGCTCTCAGCTGGGGTAAAACCACGACACCGTGTTACCACGGATGTTCATCTGCATCCAGCTCCTACCTGCGACACGGCAACGATGTTGGCGGCATAAGGCGGCAGGTCGTACTTGCACTCACGGCAGATCTTCTTCAGGGTGGAGACGCTGGAGATGGAGAGCTCAGGGTTGCCCAAGGCTTGGAGCACCAGCGGCAGCACGTTGTTAATCATAACGGGGTGATCAGCCAGCCACTCCGACAGAGCCCCTGTGCACACAGAGGGGATCAGACCACAGGACCACACCACAGGTCCTTGCTCCCACATCCTGGGATGCTTCGCTGTGCTTTGGGCTGCTGTTAGTGCTGGGCAGGAGCGGTCTCAGAGGGGCTTCCCCTTCCCCAGCCCAGCCCACACGTGCGCAAAGGCCTCACCGATAGTGAACATGACGGTGTCAGCGAGCTGCACGTTGCTGATGCTGATTCGGGGAATGAGGCCGATCAGTCCTGGCACCACGTCCGAGTAGTTCACGTCGATGGTCTCAGCGATGGACTGGAAGCCGTAGAGCAAGGCCTCCGTGTGCTGCCAGGGTGGGAGAGGCAGAGTCAGAGCTGTGTGCTGACCCCTGATGCCCACCCCAGCCCTGGGCACTAGCTCAGTTCCCCTGCAGCAGCTAAAAGCTGACCCCTGGGCAGCGCTAAGGACAGGGAAGCAGAAGAAGACCTGGCCCCTGGGTCCCCTTGCTCACCTGCCACGTGGATGGCTGCTCCGTGTTGGTCAGGAGACGTCCCAGTTTGTCATAGAGGCTGCTCAGGAGCTCAGCGCCCAGCATCTCATACACATACATCAGTGTGTCAGAGATATCCACCCTGCAGAGAACAAAGAGGGTTTCCAAGCATTGTCCCCAGCCCCTGCAGAGTGCTCCATGCTCAAACACGTTTGAGCCTGCACAAGGATGCTGCCCCAGCCCAACACAGATTGCTCCCAGGGCTTCTCAGGCAGGACAATTGGTGCCATCCCAAAACACCAGCTCACGTCTGTATCACCACCACAGCCAAAACAGCTCTTGGTGGAAGCAATCTCCTTCATATTCCTCCTTAGGTGTCCCCAGAGTGCTCAGGCTCCTGGGATGCAAGATGCTGCCTGCATCCTCACCTGCCTGACAAGCAAACCCACCCCCAAGGCTAAAGTCACATCCAGGCAGGGAGCAAGGTGCTCTGCTGCTGCTACCCAGGGAATGGCATGCCCCAGGTGTACCTGTATATCCGGAACTGCTCCTTCTCGTCTGAAGACCAGAATCCATACTCCTCATCAGAAGGGAACTGGGCTTTGTGCAGCAGCACGTCCACCAGCTGGAAGTAGACAGGCCTGTAGACCTGCTGGTACACTGCCTGCTTGTCTGGCTCAAAGGAGAGGATGTCATCCTGGTGGCAGGAGGAGGAATACATCAGGTGTTGCAGAGGAAAGAAAATGGAGCCAGTATGTCTGCTGTACAGAGGGCTCAGGGGCATCTTCCAGGGCTGGTGGGACCAGCACTGGGGGTTGCGTTTCCAGCTCCATGTGATGCTGAGCCCTTCTGCAACAGCAGCGTTAACTGGAGCCAAGATGACAGAAGCCCCAGCAGCTGGGCGGGCCCTTGGGCATTTGAGGACAGCGTGGTTACAGCGGGGTGGCACTGTCCTGCTGTGTCCTAGGCTTGAAGCATGCCTGCATCAGGAGCACATATGCCTTGGACCCCCATGAGGCAGGCTGGGATGGGTTCCTGGAGAGCACAGTGCTGTCCTGCCTGCACCTGCATCCTCAGACCCATCAGAGGAGGAGGAGATGGGAGCCTCAGACGGGCCCTGTGGAGCAGAGGAGCTGCCAGTATGGTACTGATGTTACAGAACCACAGCATTGCCCCCCTCCTTGCCCATGCTCAGCCATGCTGCATCAGATTGCAGATTAGTAGATCTGGGGGGACGAATGGGGGCTAAAAATAGAGCATGACGTGGCACAGCTGCTCTGTTGGCGCAGGGAACTCTGGCCCTGGGAGAGGGACCCTATGCTGGGCAGCCACCAGCAGCCCCCAGCCCTCACTTTCCTCCTCCAAGAGACCATGGCTGCCAGCCTGGCAGCACGACCTAGCCTGCAGCAAGCCAGCACGTGCTCTCCTCCCTGCCTGCAGCCAGTGCAGCCACGCAGCAAGGAGCTAAACAACCAGGGCTGCTGCTGGAAAAAAGAAATTAGCATGAAGTTTTAATTAGTTATGTTAACAAGGCACTTAAAAGCTGGCTCACACTTTCCAGGAAGATGGGGGTGGATAAAGCAAGCTCCAGGGCCAGCATTTCTGAGGTATGTGCCCTGCAGTGGCTGCAAGTGCAGGGTGAGGAGCTGGGGGGGTCATCAGAAATCCCTGGGGACCAAAGGCAGCCTGGCCAGCCCCAGTCCCTGTGCATCAGTGCCTCTGGCCCTGCCTGGAGCATGGGATCTGGGCAGGCTGCCCCACCACGGCCACTGACCTGCAGCGTGTACCAAAAGGTGAGCGTCAGGGAGCTGGTAGTTTCGTTGACGGGGTAGTGCCCAGGGATGCCGGTACAGAACATGATCATGTTGACCAGGGCCAGGAAGCTCTGCCAGTGCTCCACCTGGTCCAGAAGGGCCCTGGGGAGCAGAGAGCACAGTCAGGGTGGCACCACTGCTTCGAGCCTGGCTTTTCTGCCCCAACACATATCACTGGGTGCAGGACAGGCTCTGGATGAAGCAGCACATGGGGAACAGTGGGTTACTCCAAGCTGATTCCCTCTCCTGGGGACCGTCCCCAGCACTCACCGGGAGTGGTTCTCCCCCAAGGCCACAGCGATGCGGCAGATCCCGTGCGATGTCTCCATGTCCCCACTCTGGACCGCCTGGCGCAGCTGCTCTTGGAGCCCCAGCACAGGGGGGATGAGCTTCAGGAGGGTATTCACGTATCTGCAAGCACAGCCTGAGTCAGTGCCAGGCATCACCTCACTGGCACTGGCTGCCATGGCATCCATCCCTTCCGATGCTCTCCCCAGGCTCCTGCCCAGCTTTCCCTACTGGAACGCTGCTTTCTGAAATGGGAGGTAACCAGGAGCCTTTACCACTTGCAGGAGCTCTCCTTCCAGCCCGTGGCATTGGGATGAAGGCTGTAGTCCCAAGCACTCCTGCAGTGGAGCCTCTACAAGCGAAGAGAATGGTGGAACCAGCAGCCATCGGCTCTGTGCAAATTCCCCCCCTGCCCCACGGTGCAGGCACATCTCTGCTTGCCCAAACCTGCCATGGGGCTGCCAGCAACTCCTGGCCAGCACTAAACAGTCACTGCCATGACCAGCTCCGAGCTGCAGCGCTGGTGGGGAGAAGGAATGGATGAAGGGTGGCAAGGGCAGACCCATGGGCTCTTTTCACCATGTTTGCAGCCTGTGCTTCTCAGCTCTGCAGGAGGGCAGCCAGAACTGCCAGCAGGAAGCCGTGCAGCTCTCCCGTGCCGGCACATCTAGGTTGTGCTGTCTGCCTGGGATGAAGTGGGCAGCCACCCTTGGGGGCTCCGGTGCAGGGAGGATGCTGGCCACATGGCACATCCCCTGGGCTCCCCACCCTCCCGGGCTGCTGCAAGCCTTGCACAGCACAGCTCTCCCACATCACATCACGCACATCAGCCTCCCCTCCGTGCTGCCTGTAAGTGATGGTAACCAAGGCAACGAGAAGGAGGCAGCCAAGGTGAAACGCAGCCCAGGGCCCCTGGAGAGAGGCCGTGCTGGAGGCTGATGAGCAGCCCACCATTCCCTTGCCCACCGAGGCATGTTATCCAGAGCTGCAGCTACTCCATGCGCTCCTTGCCCTTCCTGCCCCGCTGCATGTGGGTGCGTGGGTCAAGGATGGCTGGAGCAAGACTCACATGTGATGCTCACACTCCTGTGCCCACCACGGGGAAGAGATGTGAGCGCTGACAGCAGGACAGACACACATCCACCCTGGAGCAGCACGGCTGCCCAGCACGCCCACAGCTCTCCCTGTGGCAGGTGTAAGAGCAAACAGAGCTGGCAGAACCACCAGTGCAGGGAGAGAGACACTGTGGTGGCTGCTTCTAGGTCTGGGTCAGCAGGAGAAAACAAAGGGAAGAAGGAATCTCCACCTCAGCATCTCTGTGTGCTGTTGGGGGTTGTTCCCCCTGTCCTTTGTCCCTCTCCACCAGGGGAAATCACACTGCAAAGGGGACAGGTAGTTGAAGGTGAACCACTTTCAAGTCTCTGGTGCCCTGTGAGTGATGCCCACAGCAGTGTGGGAGGACTGTGATACTGGAGAAATTGGGAATTCACCAGTTTTTCTCCCAGGGGACTGATGCTGCTGTCAGGGTCAGCCCAAGAGAGGTGACAAAAAGGCACAAGGGACCTTCTACTGCTCCAGAATAGGGCTAAGCCATTTCCCTTCTGCAGCACTGGACCCACCTTACCTTAAAGATATTGTCATAACTTAAGGATCTTGCTTCTGGCGGTTACCGTGCAACACTCAGAGTGTGGATGCCTAGGCCTGAGCTCTGGACTCTGTGACAGCCAACAGAACCACCTGGATTTGCTTCCATCTTGCAACTCATCCCATGTCAGCAAAGACTTCTAGAAAAGGTTGGGTGGACCATGTCCTGAGCACCACCTCACTCTGCTCATTGCACATGCAGACATAAGAAGGGAGACTCCTTCTCTAGGTTAGTTGTTTTAACCAAAAGCCGTGGCCAAGTCAGCCAGAGCAGGGCTCCTCTCCTCCACACCCAGGAGCATGGAGCCCCAGGCCACCCCATCGAATTGATGCTTCTTCCCAGCCCTAAGCAACCAGCCAGTGCCTGCTGGCCCTGCTGCCAGCCACCGCTTCCCACCCATGGCACCCAAGTGCCCAACACCATCCCAGCCCAGCAATCTGTCTCCAGCAGCTGAAGACTTGGGAAGCCTGTGGAAGTGTACGAACGTGGCAGCCATTCGGTGATGGCTCCCTGTGTATTCTCCTGCAGTGATTTGTTCAGCTCTCCTGGGCAGGATTTGCTATTTTGGGATTTAGCACCTGATTCAATTTTTCTTCTGTGAGTTTGCCTGGTCCCTTCTCAAAGCTCAATGAACTGCAGCATCCACTGCTCCCTCTGCAGTGTCAGCATCACCTCTGCTCTTCCCATGACCCTCCCCAAACCACACCACAGTGCAGGGGACACCCTGCAGAAGGGAAGTACAGGCAGCTCACATGGGACAATCTCATCCCTCCTAATCTAAAATCTGAGTGATGTCCTGATGGGAAAAAAAACCAAACAAAAAAACCCCAACCTGTTTCTAATGAAGCTCTTGGAAAGCTCTTCCAGTGCAATTCCTCTGCAGGGACTCAGCACCAGGTGCCAAGACCAGGAACGGGTAGGCTGGACACCAAACAATCCTACCCAGACACCTGCGGTCCTGCCAGCTCCACCACTGCAGCAACACCCCGCTGCTCTCAGAGAGGTGGCTCAGTGTCCAACGCCCACACTCTGTAACTCCCACCATGGGCACACAGCACGTGGAGGTCCCTCTGCCCCCTGACACTACCCACCAGGCTGCAGGAGCACGGCCAAGCACTGTGTGCCAGCTCTGCCCCTGCAGCACGTGCTGCCGAGCGCTCTGACCCGCTTAGCCGGCAGATAATCCTCAAACAAGACAGAAAATCCAGCCTGAGCCTCCTCTGCAAATGACACGCAACACTATCTCCAGTCCTGGCCAAGCCTCCAAGGTTTTTTCCTCAGGAACGCCGTATACTAACAGAGGAGTGGCGTCCAGACTCCAGCACTGGCCAAAACAACCCCTCCTCCAGGTGCAAAGGGCTCCCCCACCCCAGGAGGTAAGGAGATCAAACACTTTGCACCTACAGATCTCTGCTGCATCATCTCTAGTAACACCTGGGAGGCAGGACAGCCACCCGCTGCTGCTCACAGCAGGGAAATGGAAGCTGCTGGTACAAGCGACTTACCCAAGAGTGAGGCACCTTCTTGCCCATGAGGTCCCACCTGCCCTTCACCTGGACACAGCAGCAGCCAGCTGCTCCTGGGGTAAGGAGCTGCAGCGTGAGGGATGCCTTGCAAGGTGATGCTCCCCTGGGAAGATAACCCCCAGGCTACCCAACCCTCAGTGGTAGAAGCCAAGCTTACAGGCCACTGAACCTTCTGCTGATGGAAGAAGCACACGGTTGCTTGAGCACCACTGTCAGTGAAGCCAGCTGGGAGAGGGCAAGGAGGAACGATACAGGGTCCATAACACCCGGGGGAACCCATGGGAAAGTGGGGAGCTCCGAGACCAACCCTCTCACAGAGCGATGCCCTACAAAACTCCAGTGAGGACCATTTCTGCAGCCCAGCACCGAGGCTGCTCCCAGCCTGCAGCCAAAGGCAGCAAGGAGCCAGGCCCCTGCGGAAACAAAGGCGAGAGACCGGGGAGGAAAAGAGCAGCTGAAAAGCAGCAGGGATCTCCCAGACTCTCGAGAAAAGAGACAGAAAGGTCAGGAGACTCCCTGGGGGCTTGGGTAAGAGCTGGATCGGCAGCAGCTGAGTAACAAAGCCAGAGGGGCGGGACAGCTGACACCAGGGGAAGCGGGAGGAGGGATGCAGGATGGAGGACACAAGGAACAAAGGGCTGGGAGGTGGTGGCTCTGAGCTGCACCACTCCCGATGCTACTGCACATCTCAGCACCCAGCACAGTCCCGCTCCTCTCTGGATCAGCCGACACCACACGACGCCTGGCAGGGCGGCCCTGTGACAATGGCACCGCTGTCCCCACGGCCCAGGAGTGGGGGCTGTGCCAGGCTCACACACACTGGGAAGCCTTTCAGTCCAGCTGCCCGCCCTGTCCTGGCCACTGCCCGCTCGCTGTCGGACAGGAGGGAGCTGTGCTGTGGCAGATGATGCTTCCAGGGAGAAGGATGAAGAGCAAGTGTCGGTGATGCTGTAAGGGAGCAGCCAGGATGGCAGGACCAAACGGCCAGAAACTCATGGCAGAGTCAGCCACGATTCTCACCAAAATCATCTTTGAAAGCTCAACAGAAAGCTTGGGGTTTTAGTGCAGCTGAAGGACAGCGCTGCAGAGCCAGGTTCCTGCCCACGGGTGGGGACTCACAGCCAAGGGACTTCTGAGACTCAAGAGAAACTGGAAAGAAGAATGCAGAGCTCAGCCTTTTGGAACTGCAAGTGACCTTCCCTCACCTTCTCATTTTCTGTGCCAGTCCTGCTACAAGGGCTTGGGTTGGCCCACAGCCTTTGCCCAGTACAAGGAAAAGCTGCCTGTGGTCATCTTCTGAACGCTAGCAAACGAGGCAAGCCCTCCCCGTGCCCAGCAATGCATTAGAATCCTCCCGGGTCCCTTTGCACACCAGGGCTTGCAGTCCCCAGACACAACCCCTCTGTCATCGAGGAGTCAGGGTCCCCTCAAGCTGGGGCCATGCTGGATGCCCCTACTCTGAAGCCAAAGGAAAGACCTGGGCTCACAATTGCAGTGGCAGCAGCATCCACAGCTGCTGGAGCTTGCGTGATGCATAGGGATGCACAGCAGCAGCAGCTCAGCCTTCAAGGAAACCCTCCTCTTCAGGGGAAGGTTGCTAAGCAGCCAGGAGGGGATGTGGCCACGGAATCGGAGGAGATGTACTTTCCTTTCTGTGGGCTTCTGTCTGGACAACAGACGAGCTCAGAGCCTCGCAGTGCAGCCCTGGCAGGACCTGCCCCAGCCCAGCCGACCTGTTCAGCTGCTCCAGGGGCAACCACGGCACAAAGAAAGGGCAAGTCCTCTGCTGGCACAAGCTTTCAGAGCCAGGAGGAGGGAGAAGACACACAGGTCTGGTTTTATTATCTCTACATTAAATCAGCTTCTTGGGTGGACCAGCAGCATGAAGCAGAGGAGGGTTTCTGTGCTCCCCCTGGCCAGAACCAGGTAACTGCTCCCTGGTCAGGCACTGCAGTATCTGGAATGAGGAGCCAGAAGGGAGCATCCTCCTCTGCCTGAGAGCAGGAGGCTGGCAATGGGCTGTGGCTGCTGAAGACTATGCAGTCCCCACAAGTCAACTGCGATGCAATGAGTTCCAGGACCAACCATGTAAAACCAGAAGCCTTTAGCTCCATTTACTATCTCCCACTCCCAAACCCCAGCATCACCTCCAGGACTGATGTAGTTAGGAGAAAAGCCTGAGGTTTTTCCTCCCCCCCTCCTCTGTTCCCCCATCAATGCCCAAAAGCACCAACCTGCAGCGCACGGGAGAGGCCTCCCTTACCTCTGGGCATCGGGCTGGGAAATGGCATTGACAACAGCCTCCACTGCTGTGTCGAAGAGCTCTGGGTCCTGCAGAGAGGTGAAAGCTGCCTGGATCAGGTTCTCGCAGTCCATCAGCGGAATCTCCAGCTGCACCCAGCTGGAGAAGCACTTCAACACCTTCTGCTTGATGAAACCTGGGGAGTCCTGCTGCTGCAGCAGCTGCTCCAGCAAAGGGAAGACGGAGCCGCACTCCTGCGCCAGGACACTGCGTACCTGGCCCTTGCGGTACTGCGGCAGGCGGCTGGTCTGGAACTCCTCGGGCAGCACCGTCAGCAGCTCCAGCAGCGCCAGGCACCGCGCTCGCCCGTCCACGTTGGAGTCCTCCGCCTGGAACATGCGCACCATGTCTGCCACGGCGCAGGGCCAGGCCTCCGGCATCATGCTGAGGGCCAGGGAGGCCAGCGCCACACATAGCCGGGTCAGCACGATCTTGGAGCCGCTGGCAAAGCGGGTGATGTGGGTGAAGAGCTGAGACTTGAGGCTTTCGTACTGGTCAGCTGGGATGTCGTTCCAGTAACGGGAAATTTTGATGTGGAGAGCACTGGCACCGAAGTACTGGATCTCGGGCACCTTGTCCATGTTGAGAAGCAGCCAGCTGAAGTGCCATGCCTGGGGGGAGACCTGTGCCTGCATCAGCCATTTCTGAGCCAAGTTCTTGTTCTCGATGTTTGGGTCGTAATACAGTTGATGGAGAGCCTGGAAGAGAGGAGGAAGCATCCTAAAGCAGCCAAGGAGCACAGCTGCTGCTGGGTCCCAACAGGGAGGTGAAGGCTCACCAGGAGCATTGACCAGGACAGAGCCCACCAGCCTGGCAAAACCAGTCCCCCTGCCCATGTCAGCCTGCATTAGCTGACCTCCCTCCTTGGACTCTCAGCAAAGCAAGAGCCATCTCGTGACAGGGAAGGACATGCAAAGCATTCTTCCTCTCTGCCTCTCACACAGCACTCTGGAAATTTCCTTAGCTGCCTCCCATGCTCACCTTCACACACACTGAACCTGCCTGTGGGGCTGAGCACAGGACCCCTCTGCAAGGGGCTGTAAGGGACATGGCACACCAGCACTCCTGCCTTCCACCTGCACCCACCCTCGGAAAGATGCTGTGGATGCACCGGCTCTCAGGAAGCATGTGCAGCCCCAAGCTCATGTCCAGGAGCCCAAGGAATGCAAGAGCCACTGCAGGTGTTTCCACTTGCCAGGCTGTACAGAGAGAGCCCTGGAAGCCCACATCTGTTAAACTCAGGGATTAATTCCTCTGTGGAGTCCCCCTAAAGCTTTCCCAGGTGCCCAGTTACAGCTGCATCAGGAGAGCCAAGATCCAACCTTGCTCTGCCACCACAGTCCGGGACCGTTCACTCTGTCTCTCCGTGTGGAGAAGGGGAACATCACTTACCTGCTCTGACAGCTTTGGGGGATCTAGTTATCGCTTTGCAGAGCTCAGAGCCCCATGAACAGCCTCACACAGGCTGCAAGGCTTGATCTGCAGAGGAATATCACACAGTTCTTAAGCCCAACAGTAATTAGTTACTTATCCTGAGTAGGTGTAACTGGTAGCCAGCGATGCCCTCGCACACAGAGGGGATGAGTAACTACCTTCTGCCTGAACTCCGTCTTCCAGCAGTGAGGTTTTCTGCCAGTCACTGACTGCATACAGCGAGAGCAAGGAAGAACAGTGGCATTTGTCAGGCTCCCAGGCACCCGTCACACCCCACCGTCAAATTGGAGGATGGTTCCAGCAGGTGCAGAGGATTTTTTTGTGTCCCCATCCTGGCTCCAAGTCTTAAATATCCTCCTCCTCCCCCCTATAAAGCTCTATGAAATTCTTGTCTGGTTCTTGTACTCAGGAGAGGATTTAAACCCTATTTTTAAGCACGGCGAGCTGGCAGCCTGGGGCACGGGAACAAGCTTCCCGAGCAAGCGCTTGTGCCTCCCGCTGCTTCCCAGCACAAGACCAAAGAGCAGGACAAAATGGCAGGAACCTTACAGAGATGGCATTGCCCAGGCCATCATCTGAGTTGGAAACGCCTCTGTTGGAGGACTTGGTGGCAAGGGGAAATGAGGATAACCTCCTTGTGAGGAAGAAAGAGGTTATGAAGCACATTGTCAGAGACAGAGCCAGCCGACACAGGCTGCAGAGGGATAGGCATCTGTCCCACTAAAAGATGTATCCTGACACAGAAAAGGTTAACCCTAGATAAGCAGGACATGGGGAAAGAGAAACCTGTCCTGACAGAGCGGGCAAGGGGTGCCCAGGAGTTACCAGCAGCTACCCAAAAACCTTGCTCTGCCCTGGCATCTCAAGGGCAGCAAGCACTGACATCCCCTCCCATCATCCCAACAATTCACTACTGAGTGATGGCTGCAGATGTGCTAAAAGCTCAACCCCTCCTGGAGTGGGAAGCTGGCTCCTACCCCTGCTCCTTCGCTGATGACTGAGTCATCCTGCAGCAGAGCTGGAGCTCCCAACCATCTCCTCCATTACCGGCTCAGTCTCTTACGTGCTCTCAGCAGAGCTTGCTGCTAATTTTCTTTCTAAAAGAAATCTCACTTGAGATTCCCAGTGTTGGAGACTGCCCACTCGTCTCCTCCCCTGCTCATGGGGCGCCCTGACAAGGTGCAGAGGCCGGCAGCGGTTCCCTCTGCCTGCCCCCCAGCCAGGGACCCCTCCCCACCTCCTCCCAGACTCTCCATTTACACTCCCACACATTCCCCAATTAATTGATTTCTTCTATTTTGATTACTCTTCCCGCTAACACTTAGAAAACCAGGGGGGAGGGGGAGATATATATATTATGAGGCACAAGCTGCACCTGCCCCAGGAGCCCCTGCCTCTAATCCAATGTGAGGCTTGTAAAGCACAGACCACGCTGGGTGTGGAGGACAGACCAGGACTCCAGTACTGGGTTTCCAACCCACAAGCTCCCCAGCCACTCACCTCCACTTGTTTCAGGGCTACTTCATGGTGGGGAAATGTGCAGGGGTAGCAGAGCACCAAACACAGCCCCAGCACACTGAAGCGAGCCCCCAGAGCGATGCAAGCCCTACACAGTGCCATGGGTGATGGGGAAGGTGGCAGGCAGCAGGGCAGGGGTTGGCATATGCAGCCAGCGCGCTGGGAAGAAGCTGTGGGCTCACCCTCCCACCTGGCTGAGACCTGATCCTGCCATCACCTCCAAGCAAGCGGATCCTGGAGCTTTTGTGGGATCACCAGTATGAAGGGAGAGGAGAGAGCAGAGGGCAGAGCACAGCATGAGGCTGAGGTGTGAGCATCCTGCATGCAGCCCCTGCACAGGCACCCTGAGACTGGTGCTGTCTAAGCCAAAAAACCCAACTGCTGCATCATAATGATGGCAAAGAGGGAGCATTTGCACAGATGCCCCCCCTTGATGCTCAGGCTGGGGAGATTTCACCACCACTGCATTAGAGGCACGGTGAGCAATGAGGTCATGAGACCCCTTCCCAAGCTGGGTCAGCTTTCCAGCCACAGATGGCTTTCCCACCACCACCATCTCACCCACACCCCTCATGCTCCAGCCACCCTGCCGTGGTACCCACTGTCACCAGTGAGCCCTCCAGAGAGGCATCCATCGCCCAGCAACACCACCCCAGAGCCCTGCTCCTCCCACAGGGAACCCCCGCTGCTCAGAACCTTGGGGAGAGAGGGTAAGGGGTGAGATGACAAAGTCTAATGACTACAGTAAGTTACTCAGTGGGTGGAAACAGAGCTGATGCCGAAGAGTCATGCTGCAAGCTGCTGGAAGTCAGATGAATACTCTGGCAAAACGTGGCTGCTTGCCTTCTCACCCGGCTTCCCCAAGCACGCTGCTGGGGAGGGGACTGGCCATGGTAGCTCCTGGCCATAGCTCCACTGTTCCTGCCTGCATGCAGCATGGCAGGTAGTGAGGCAAGGCAGCCCGTGCCCCAGGGCTGTCAACAGTACACCGCCCCCACCCTCCCTGGTGCTCTACACAACACAGACCTTTCCAGAGGGCCTCCAAAGATGGAACCATCAGCACTGGAACCATTGTAGCCCAGCTCAAAGCAGCAATGAACCCCCTAGGAGAAAACCAGGCTCTTTCCCAAGCCTACCACGTACGTCATCCGAGAACCACCCTCTGCTGAGAGCAGCTCAGGAGGCTGCGGGGCACCATGTCCTGCTGAAGGACACCTAAGCACCCAGCACAGTCCTCCCCAGTAAGGGAAGGCACCATCCTCATCCCAGAGGCAGGCACCGGCTGTTGTCGGACCTTTGACACCACCACGCCAGCCAACATGCTCCTGCCCATCAGGAAGCACTGGAGATGCTGAGGAGAACTCATTAGTACCAGGAAGGAGAAGCAGAAGGCATGAAATCAGGTGGTGACATCTAACAGGGAGGCTTTGTGCGTTCTGATTTGGATGGGTGGCTGCCACCAGACCTGCCTCCTCTGCAATCAGATCTGTAATGTGAGAGCTGGTAAACAGCCCAGCTGTCAGCCCTGCCCTTTGGCCAGGGAAGGAGCTTTCCCCAACATCAGCTCTGCTCGGTTGAAAATAAGTCAAACTTGTTATGGAGGCTCTTCCCTGCCCCAAAAAGCTGTCCCCAAAAAGTCTCAGTTCGGCTGGGGATACTGGAGTGCTATCAGCTGTCCAAGAGAGCCTGGAGATGCCTTGGGGCAGGAGAGCCTGGCCAAACAGGACAGAGGTCCTACACAGGTCACATTGGAGAGTGGGAGAGGGACCAATCCAAGGACACTTGCTGCCCAGCAAAGGTCTGATCTTACCCTGCAGTCTGGTATCACAGGGAGAAAGGAGTCACTACGAGCCCAGCATCTCCCAGCCTGCAGGCCCCAGAGGTTCTACAGGGACCCTCGTGCCAGCAGCCCCCGCCTCCCTAACTGCCTAAATCCATTAAGACAGGGCTCCCAGCAGAGACATTTGTGTCCATGCCATTTGTGGGGCACTACACAGAGCCCCAGACGTGCACGAACACGCTGCCTGCTGTTGCTGGGGGGTTCCATGGGGAGATGGGTCCCCTCTGGGGGCCAGCCTGCTTGAGCTAATGAAGGTAACGATGGGCACAGCTCTGAGATCTGCAACCCAGCAGGGAGAACAGCAACCTGCAAAACACATTCCTGTTCCGCTCCTTGCCCCACGCCCACAGCTGCAGCGTGCTGGGGACAGCAGCGGCCATGGCCCTTGGTCAGCCACCAGCCTTCTTCCAGCAGGAGCCCCGGGGACATGTGCCGCTGCCGTTCCTCGCCGTCCTTTCTAGCTGAACGCACTCGCACCGCCAGCGCTCCAGGCCTGCCACAGCACAGCCATTACCACAGCTCTGCCAAGCAAGAGGAACGTCGCCCCTGCCTCCCCCCGCCCTGCGCAGCAGCCGTCCTCCCCCTGTCCTCCCCCTGCCACGGCAGGGGAAGCTGAGCAGCCAGCATCCCCGGGAAGCCGGCAGCCTGCCGGAGCGCCGAGGACAGCAAATGGATGCACAATGAAGCCGTGCGTGTGCCGCCAGGCGTGCCGCTCCTGCTCAAGGCACCCACACTTCACCAGCAGTCCCAAGCCATGCTTTTGTCTCCCAGCTCCTATGAAGAGGAGCTGCCACTTCACGCCCCTCTTTGAGCCCAGCATGCCCACACCAAGCCCTGAGCTGTCCAGAACGGGCTGCAGCCCAGATGTGGGTCAGCATCCCTGTGCTGCTTTGCTTCCAGCAGCCCGCTGCAGAGAATGGCATGGTGCTCAGCAGGGACAGGGGCTGTAGGAGACACGTGCTCTCAGCAGTGGTGGCTGGGGGCTGGCACAAGCAACAGGTGAGCAGGACCAAAGAGGACCCCTGGGAGCACAGAGCCCAGGGCGAGTTACCAGGGTGACCCAAACACCTCCGCTCACCATCTTGTGTTTGTACCCATCCATTCAGTGAACAAGCCTGCTGTTTCAAGAAGAATCCCCACTGGCACCCAGGTGCCAATCTCACCCATGCCTGTTCCAGAAGATGTCAGAGTTGACAGGAGGCTCCAATGATGACCCTCCTCGTAGGGTCATCACCACCACGCCACAGGAAGGAGCAAGGTATTCAGCCAAGGTTGGCTCTGGGAGGAATCTGCTTTTGCAGTGGAGATCTGCTTAGATGCTAAACAAGGCAACTCCTCGCTTCTGTCAATTCTGCAAGAACCTTGCCCTCCTGAGGCCCCTAACTTACCATCCCCAGCACAGCTGCCACATCTTGCCTATGTGGGCTGCCTCTAAGGAAGAGGTTGCCAAGCCACTGCCAATGGTACACCCAAGACAGGAGATGCCATTCCCCATCCTGATGTATCCATAATTCTCTTGATCAGGTTTCTGAAGACAAGCAATAACCTTTTTCTGAAGAAAGCAGATGCACTTGGGTTTCTCCTCCCCATCCTCCTGGGTGGAAAGCAGCCCCAGCAGCTGCCACATCCCCGAGGCTCAGCATCTCCAAGAAGCAGTGATCAAAGCCACCCCTTTCCCATCACAGTAGGCTCCGGATGTCAGCTCCATGACACACCGCCTACCCATCCTGCCAGAGAGGCTCCGTGCATTCATCAGGCATCTCCAGAGAGGCACACGGCAATCTGGAAGGCCTGAGATGCCAGACTGCTAATGTGCTGGGGGAAAGACGTCAATGAATATTACAAACACCCCAGAGGACGAGAGGCAGGCTGGGGGAGGAAAGACCTGGAAGGAGTGACACAAAAAAAGAGAGAGCAAGAGCAGGCAGTTGGGAAATTCATGGAGGAATGGCACTGCCTTCTTTCTCACCTCAAAAAGGGGCAGATTCAACTGCACTGAGGGTCTCGTGCTCCTCTTCTCCTGTCAAACAGCACATTGTTAGGTGCTGGTACCCCTGACCCACAGGACACCAAAAATACAAGGCACAAGTGGTCCTGCTTGTGCACTGCTCCTCCGAGACAGACGCAGCCAGCATGGATCAAGCCTCTGCCATCCATCTTCACCAGAGCAGGGCTCATGCCGCAGCAGGAACATCACCTCCCCAGGGCAGCGTCACCCCATCACCAGGCAGTCAGTCATGCCAGGGCCCCCTTGGGCCCACAGAAGCGCACACAGGTCACAAAACAGACTGCACCGTTTAGGCACGGGGAGGCTGAGCATCCTTGCAGCCCAAAGCCCTCGGCTTGCCCAGCCTTCCCTTTCCTCCAACCCCTCCAGAGCCCTGTCCCGCAGCATGTGCAGGGGAAGCAGAGCCAGCGCAGAGCTGCCGGCTGCCCAGCAGGTCCAGGCAGCACGGCCATGCCAGCCTGCTCCAGCCCTGCTGAAGCCAGAGCAGCATCTAGGTCAGGCTCGGAAGAAAACACAAAGCGACCGAGCAGCCCCCAGCTGAGACCGGGGCCGCTGACACAGTAACCGTACTGCAGTGGCTCAGCCCCAGCACAGCCCTGCTCCTGCCCTGTGTCACAGCAGAGAGCTGCCTATGGAAAAATGGAGCAAAAAAGATACGGGGAGCAACTTTCAGATGGCTCTTGAGGTGCAGTCCCTGAACCTGACACCTCCTTGGGAAGGGAGGGAGCTGCCAGCTTCTGGCTGGCAAAGGGCAGCAGGGGACCAGCCTGTAGCATCCACACCCTTGTGCCTCCCTGCATCCACTGGTCACAGCTGGAGGGATCTCACCGTCTCTCTCTGGCACAGGTCATGCTGGATAAACACAGCAGTCACCCTCTTCGGCTGCACAGGCACCCAGAGCCCTACACAACTCCAGGGGCATTTGCCCAGCCCATCGCACAATAAATACCAGCGAGGGGTACAGAAGGGTCTTCACGGGATGTGAATCTTCTCAATGAAAAACAGCAGAAGAGTATTACAGGCACAGTCTCACCAAAGACTTCCCTGGCTACAACTGCCACACATGATGACTTCCACTGCAGGTGACCTGGCGAGGCTCCTTACGCTGTTTCCAACCCCAGCACTTCCCACCGACTCAGAGCGGAGTCAAACCCGACTTCAATCAGTATTCAGCATTATTAACAGAGCCACGCACAGAACCTGACAGGCGGAAGAGCCCAGGCCAGTAGAAGCATCATTTATCTGCCAGCATCACCTCTGACAAAGCAGCTCTACCCACCTGCCTCCCACCAGCCCAGCCCCCAGCAAAGCCCACCTTTCCTTTGCTTTGTACCAGAAACAGCCCTCCCTTGAAAAGACAGACACAGGAGGGCTCCGAGCTGCCGAACTTCGGAGGTTTTTCTGATCCCACCCCACATTTCTTCCCTTGGGCAAGGATCTGCCACCTCAGCCCCTCACCACAGACCTCAGCCGCATCTTCAGAGGACACCATGGAGATGGCAAAGGCTGCAGGAACTGGGAGAAGCCAGGCAGGCTGGGGGAGGGGAGCCAAAGCATCCTAGAGGGCATCTTTGCCTCCTTCCAGGCAGCATGAGACTAAATCCAGAGCAACATGGTGAGGGTGAGCTGCCTGTCAGCACAGCCCAACCTCACCCAGCCAGGCCTGGGCACCCCCCACCCTGGCACTGCCCACCCTTCCCGGGCAAGTGTGTGCTTTATTGTTGGTGCAAACAAAGGAGCAGTTTGTGTCTGCCAAAAAGAAAGGAAGTCGGAGGCAAAATCATCCAGCAGCCCTGGATATATGCAGATTAAGCTGCAGAAGGTTGCATTAATGTAGCATTTTCCAGACATCAGTTAATCCCCCCGGCCGTGCTCTGTCTCTGCCTCCCTAGCAGAGGTGGTCTGTCTCACCTGCTGCCACAAAGGCAGCCAGTGCCCGCTTACAAACCAGACACCCCTGACCCGACACCTCCCACGAGGCCGGGCAAGCTGGGGAGGGACAGGTGTGAAGCACAAGCTGTGTGCCCACCAGCACGCCTGTGGGCATCGCTTTGGCAAGGACCCTGCTCTATTCTTATTGAGGCGAAACGAGGACACTGGGATTCCCACCAGCTGTCTGGGGACTGGTCTATGAATCGATGGGCTGTGGGTCTTGGAGCGGATGCCTGGCTATAGGGCGAGTGGCAGAGAGCAGTGGTCCCTTGCTGTTTGCCCTTCAGGCATGCATCCTCTGCTGCCCTGCCCCCATCACCTCCACGATGGCCCAAGGGACGGGCTTTGCTCAGCTGCCTCTCCCAGAGCGAGCCAGGGTGCCCTGCTCCATCGCCGTGATGAACCCCGGCTCATACGGGGTCTGGTCGGAGCAGCAGCGCTGTGATGCTGGCAGCCCTCGGTCTGCCGCGGCCATTCCCTGGATCCCGGGTTTCGGGAATCACAGCCTCCCTCCTCTTGCCCTGCAGCCGCTTAGGAGGACCTCGAGCATCAGCAGGACCACTGGGGCTGGATGAGTCCGGGCTTACGAGAGGCATCACTGGCCCATCCGCCCTCCGAAGGCTTT
Source organism: Gallinula chloropus (assembly GCF_964237585.1). Classification (NCBI taxonomy): domain Eukaryota; kingdom Metazoa; phylum Chordata; class Aves; order Gruiformes; family Rallidae; genus Gallinula; species Gallinula chloropus. Next base: position 11,423,464 of record NC_140091.1, read on the forward strand.
GCCCAACCGCGATTCCCAATTCCCGGCACCTGGCAAGACCCCGGGTGCCCTCCCTTACCCCTGACTAACGGAGGCACCGATACTACCGGGGGCAAGCGGGACCAGACCCGCGGGCTCCCCCGGGCCGGCGCTGCGACACGGCGACCCAGAGGACGCCGGTCGGAGACACAACTCCTCCCTTCTGCTCCCATTTCTGCTACATCATTTTCCCTCCCCGGGCTGCCCCGGTGCCCAGGAGCCGGCGGCTCCACCTCCCGCGCTCCGCACCGGACCCCCCGGGCGCGCAGGCGGGTCCCCGCCGCCCCCGCTGCGGGCAAGGCGGGCAGCACGGTGGGCTCGCCGCCCCGCCGCCCTCCCCGGGCCCGGCACCGCCGAGCAGGTACCCCCCCCACCCCCTTTCCCCGGCTCTGGCCCCGCCGAGCCGCAGCCCCCGCACCCCCGCGGCAGCATCAGCATCCCGCAGGCGCGTCCCCCCCCGCCCCGCCAACGCCGCGGGTGGGCTGGGTGGGTCCGGGGCCGCTCGCTCACCTTCTCCACGTTCTCCACGGTGAAGTCGAGGCCCTGCGGCGGCGGCGGCGCCTCCGCCCTCCGCTCCATGACTGCGGCGGCGCTTAGGAGGCGGCGGCGGGCGGGCGACAGCGGCGGCGCACGGGCAGCCGCATCGCGGCGGGACCCGCCTCCCCGCCCCAACGAGGGCGGCGGCACCGGGGCGGCGCGGTGCGGTGCGGTACGGTGCGGCGGCCAGCGGCGGTGGGGTCGGACCGGCCGCTCCCGCTCCCCCGCCCCCGGGACGCCCCGCGCAGCACCGCCGCCCCGCTCCGCTCCGGCACCGCCTCGCCCCGCAGGCGCGGCCGGGCAGCCCCGGGACCTGCCGCGGCGCCGCGCCGCACGCCGGGAGCCGTAGTCCCGGGCCCCCGCGCGTCCCCTGCCGGGCGGCGGCACCCAGCGCAGCCCCTGCGCGCCACGCGTGGGGCGGGTAGCGCCGGCTGGAGCCCCGCTCCGCACCCCCGCCAGCCCCGGGGGGCAAACGCGCCGGGCACCCGCGTCCCCCCGTATCCGCCCCCCCCACCCCGATGACGGGCACACGCTGGGGTGGGACACGCAGCCCATCGCTTTATTGCTACAGGAAAAGGCGACTGTACAAAAATAGAGTTTATCCCTCAAATTTTACAAATAATAGAAAAAAGGGGGCTGGGGACACGGGGCGCCGGGGCCGGGGCGCTACCCGGGGCTTCACAGCAGCGCCGGGGTTAAATGACCCCCCCGGCCCCCGGGAGCCCAAAGTCATAAATAGGAGCTGCCGCTCGAGAACAATAAATAAATAATTTAGAGTAATAAATAGTTTAGTGCCGCAGCACCGCAGGAGGAGGCTGCCGTCCCCCCGGAGTGGGGCAGGGGTCCGGTGGGTGCCCGTGCCCCGCCGCCCTGCAGAGCATGGGGACTGCTGCCAGCCCGGGGGCAGGTCCCCCACCCTGCACTGGTGTGGTTTGGCCCTGCCGCACCCCCGCCCTCAGAGACCCTCCTGGCCACTGCCAGCCCCGGGGTGCCCAAGGGGACAGAGAGGTTTTGCCCCCTTTCTGTCCCACTCCAAAGCTTGGGTGACGCACGGCCCCGGCTCCCCTGAAGCAGGAGCGTGGGAGCACCAGTCCGGGCAAGGTATGTGAGAGCCAGGCGCTGCTGGTGGACACGGGGCTGGCAGACCTCTGTGAGCAGCCAGGGATGTGCCATACCCCTTCCAGCTCCTCTTCCAGGGCTGGCCCAAGTGCACCCGGGCAGGACCCCATGTAGCCGGCGGCACCAGCTGCTTGGCACTGAGCAGGAGGGGGGGCTTAGACACCCATCCCTCCCATCACGGCTCCATCTCTCCTCCTTGTGGCCACATAAAACCGGGGGCAATAGCCCATGCCAGACCCTTCCTCCGAGCACCAGTGCCACTGCGCGCAGCAAGCTGGGGTCTGCTGGCGTGCGTCGAGCTGGGGCCGAGCCGGCGGCCCCCTCCTCAGCCAATGCAGCTGCACTCGGCTGCTGAGAGCTTCTCCACTGTCTGCCACGTGTTCTGCACATCCATGAAGGAGACCGCCTCGTAACGGGTGGGCCGGCAGCAGGGGTGGCTGAGGACCCGCTCCTGCGGCCCTGGGGCGATGAGCTGCTGCCGCAGCAGGCTGCCCAGCGTCAGGTCGTAGTTGCTGCGTGCCCGGTGGCAGGACCCGCTGCAGTACTTGAAGAGCACAATCTCATCCGAGTTGAAGCCCAGGCCCAGGTCGCGCACCTTCACCATCAGGTTGCGGATGTGGCAGTTGCGCCCACGGGCTCCCCGCAAGGGTTTCCGTGTCCCCTTCTTGGCTTTGCTGGTGCCCGGTGGGGAGCGCTCAGCGCGCAGCAGCAGGTCTTCTGCCAGCTCCATGGTGCCTGGGCCACCTGTCGTCGCGTTGTCCCCTGCACAACAGAAGGGACAGCGTTGTCAGACCCCCATCTTGCTCCCTCCGGGCCTCCTGGGACCTGCCTACTGTGATTCACTGACCCCTCCTGACCACCCGCCACAGCAGTGGCTGGGTGCCCACACACTGATGGGGTGGGTGGGCACCCAGCCAAGCATCTTCTTCATCCCCGGGGCTCTGCCACCATCCTCAGTGCGAAGCACAGGGCCCCATGCATTCAACCTCCCTACGTGGCACCCATGCACAGAGGCAGCCCTGCATGGGCTGGTGGCTCCCATCCCACCTGCACCCCACGCTGACACTCAGGCTGGGGGTCCTGAGCATGATGCTGCTCCCCCACCCCGCCCCCATCCCAGGGTGGCATTCCTGCCGAAACACACACCGTACAGCTGGCTCCAGGCAGCGGCATGCGGTACCTCCACACCATCCTCCACAGCTGGGCTGGCAGTGGCCATGCTCCGCGGCGTGGGGGCTGTGTCCAGCGTCTCATTGCAGTGTGGCGTTCGCAGGGTGCCGGCAGCCAGCCCAGCCAGCAGCGAGAGGATGGCGAGGAGCCCCCACAGCATCCCCTCCTGCAACAAAGCAGAGCACAGCAAGGTGAGCCCTGACCAGGCTCCCCACACTGGGGACGAGGCTCCATGAGCTCCATGATGGGGGCAGGGATGCTGGGTCCTGGCCATGATGGCCGGACAGGCCTGGGCTCACCTTGGGCTGCAGGTGTGTGGTGGGTCCTCCAGGTCTTGGCTCTGGTGGCCCTGCTCGCTGCTCCATGCTGGCTGCAAGTGCAGAGGTGGGGGGTCAGTGCCCAGGCAGAGTGGGTGGGGTGGATATTGAGCTGGCCAGCTGGGAGCTGGACCACCTCTCCCCTGCCAAGCATGCCATCCCCTCCCTCACTCCCCAGCACCCTGAAACACCTCTTACACCCTGTGTGTGACACCCCCCTTGTCCTCTTGTCCTTTCCTGCACAGCCAAGCACCCTCACCACCTCAGGCACCCCTTCCCAGTGATTTGGCAGCTGGGGAGGCCCAACCTTTGCCCAGCACCTCTTCTCAGGAAGATGCAGCCGCCTCCTTGCACGAGTGGCCTGCGATGCCAGGCTGGGCTGTGAGGCAGCAGCTGGGGCTGGGAGTGCCGCAGGGGGGGGCCTTTCCCATGGCCCTTCCCTGGGAATGTTTTTCTTGCTTGTGGTGGGAGCCTGACCTTGGAAACTCAAAATCCATTAACGCAGGGTCCCTAGGTGCAGCCACCCCCCCGCCACCAACCCCCCTCAGTCCTGCAGTGGTTCCCCAGCCCAGTGCCTGTGCTGAGCTGGAACACGCAGCCCCAGCACAGCCCAAGCAAGAGGGGCCACAAAGGGCAGCCGGGCAAGCAGGTCCCATGGGGGCCCGACACCTCTGCTCTGTGTCCACTCTCCTGACACACACAAGGGAATCTGGTCTCCACCATGCACGGTCCCAGTGGAGTACCCACCATGGTCTCAGGGGTGCAGTGTCCCCCAGGAGGTGCAGGAGCAACTCCCAGTCTGCTGCCACACACTGCACACCCTACCCCAGCTCTCTGGGGTGCAGGGTCTTCCCTGTGCCCCAGTGTCCTGAACCAGGACCCCACAGAGGTGGCTTTCAAGTGGACTTTAACCCTCTTAGGCCTGTCTTCTGCATCGCGTCTCTCAAGACCGGACTGTGCCCTTGGAGCTCAGTGATATCCTGCAGTGGGGAGTTCTACAATCCCCTCCGTGGCTTTTCCCCAGCATGTGTTTCCACAGCACAGCTGGGATGGGACATGCTGAGGAGAGTGATCCTGGCCAAAAAATCAAGGGACATGGCTGGGCACCGCACCGCACAAGGAGACAAAATCAGTTCCCCCAGGTCACCCAGCATCTCTGGGCATGGTGTCCAAGCCCCAATTGCCACAACTGATGCCATCCTGCACTGGCCATACCATGTCAAGGGACTGTGATGGACTCTGCCATGCCTCCGGGGGCTGTGCACCAGGCAGGATGTGACCCTGGTGCAGGCAGTGCTGGCACCGGGCCCCCAGCCCCGCCAGCCACCCCAGCCTGGCCAAGCACAGCCCACGCAGCACGTTGCTCCCGTGGCGGCCCGTGGCCCCGCGCCAGCCGCTGCCGCCAGGTCATGGTTTTCCCAGGCCGGCACCCCCGGAGGGACCAGGAGAGGGTCCCCGCGCCCCGCAGGGAGGGGACGGCCCACCCCACCCCCATCGGTCTCCGCTCCCGCGGCCGACCTCCCCGCTGCGGCCCCTCGGCTCCAGCATCCCGGAGGGACGGGACGGCACTGGTCGGGATGGAGCGGGATACAGGGTAGGATGGGATGGGATGGGGAGGCGCGGGCGGTGCAATTCAGGCTTCTCCCGTCCGGCGGCAGCACGGCCCCGAGCTCTGCGGCGGGAGCGCTGCCGGCGGGACGCCGGACGAGGGCAGCCTCCCTTCGCCCCCGGGAGCACCGGAGCCGATCCTGCCAGTGCCTCCTCAGACACGGAGACCCGTCCCCAGGCGCAGGACCGCAGCCCGCGCTAGTTCTGCACCCCTGCTCGGCCCCTGCTTTCCCCCAGCGCGGAGAGGACAGAGCCAAGCTCCTGGGCACCCTACGGGGGTGCCAGACCTTCACCCCCCTCAACCCCTGATAAACCCTCAGCTCCCGCATGGGGAGGATCTGGCTAGGGTCTGCCCTTGCCACGGTTGCAAGAGTCCAGCTGGGCCATTAACAGGCACAGGAGCCTTTTCCAGGGTCAGGATCAGGCTCATCCACGTGAGGATTTGTGTGACCCCCTCCCCAGCTACATGCCCCCTCCGCCCGGGGGCTGTGCTGGGGACACAGTGCCCCGGCAAGAGCCCCGCTGCCCACGTTGCGCGCTGAGGACCGGGTGCCCCGTGGACTGCACCTGGCCCCCGGGGGAGGCAGGAGCTGCTCTCGAAGGGCATCCATGATCCAACCCCGGAGCGAGGGGCTCGGCACACGGAGGGTCTGCCTTTGGAAAGGGGCTATGCTGGGGCCTCACTCGCCACTGCTCGATGTGTCTGCCCTGCAGCCGCGGGTCCTGCCTGACATATCGGGGGGATGCCCGGAGACCACCCGCGGGCACCTGCCAGCACTACGGAGACTCAGCATCCCACCGCCCTGCCCCTGGCAGGAGGAGTGGCGGGGGATCAGAAATCAGCCCCACGTGTGACGCGAGGTTGGCACCTGCCCCGCAAAGCCGTGGGATGCCGGAGTCGGACACGTGGGGCACACGGGCGAGACCAAACTCGGTCCCAGCCCGGGGAAAGCAGAGCCGCGGGGCTCCGGGCACTCCCAGCCCGGGGCTCTCCCTCACCCACCGCCCGAGCAGCGACCTGCCCGACGTGCCCGAAGGTCCGGGACGGCAGCCCAGGGAAGAGGCGGGTGAGACCGTCCCCATGGCCCCCGGCACCCGACGCGGGGTCCCGCCTCTCCCCACCCGCGCAGGGAACCCCGTCCCCGATGCGGCCCCGGGCGCTTCCCGCCGCCGGGTCGGGATTGGCACCCCGGGAGCCGCCCGGTGGGGACCTGCCCGGGGGCGTCCCGAGCCCTCTCGCCGCCCCGCGGGTTCTGCTGGGGACGGGCGACGAAGCGGCTGCCGCCCCCAGCCCCCGTCGCAGTCCTGGTCCGAGCCGCCGCCGAGGCCCGGCGCCGCCGGCAGGCTGGGCGGGACGCTGCCGCCCGCCGCCCCAGCCCGCACTCACCGTGCCCGCGGCGGGGACCATCCCCCGGGCCGCCGCCGCCCCGCATCTCCTCCTCTCCCCGCCGCCCCCCGCCGCCCGCCGCCGCCGCGCCGGGGCGGGGCGCGGGCGGGGGCCAGCGCTGCCCCACCGGCACCAGCTCCCGCCGCTGCTCCCGCTGCCGCTCCCGTTGCCGCTCCCGGTGCGTCTTGGGGCGCGGGTCCCGGTCCTGGTGCGTCTCGGGGTGCGGTGCCGGTGCCGCCGCCGGCGGGCGGGCGCGCAGTGCGGGGCAGCGGCGGCTCCATCCCGCTCCCGCCGCCGCGGGTGTCAAATTCCAGACGCCGTCACCTGACCGGCGGGGCGGGCACCGGACCGGGACCCCGAGCCGCACCGGCACCAGGATCCCAAGCCGCACAGACATCCCGACCCGCACCCACGCTGGGATCACCCCGGGACCAAGACGGCACCGGGATCCCGACACCAGCAGGAGCCGCACCCCGACCTGCATCAGCACCGGCACCGCGCCGGGACCCCGCACCGCCTCCGAGCTCCCGCGAAGACTCGCACCCCGCCGGGAACGGGAGCCGAACCCCCGGCCACACCCGACCCCCGCCCGTGCCACCTGCCCGGACAGCCAGTCCCTCGCCCCGGGCCGGCGGACATCTCTCCGCACCGCCGGGCAGGCGGGCGGGCAGACGGACACGCGGCACGGACGGACGGACGGACGGATGCACCCCGAGCGGGACTCCCTGCCCGGACAGCCCGGCCGCAGCGCTGGCAGGACGGACACACAGAAACTCCTGGGGACGAGCTCAGCCCTTCCCGCCGCGCTCCGGGAGCAGAGCCTCACGGGGACCGCACGCCGGGCGTCGGGGGCAGAGCCCCGCGGGGCTCCCTAGCACACGGCGGGCCGCCCGGGCTCCGCGGGGACCCCACGGGGATGGGGGGAAGAAGAGCGGGGGCCACCCCGGCAGCGCCTGAGCCGCGGCGGGGCTGGCCGGCGTCCCACGCACCCCGAGCCACCGCGGGCCACCGGTGCGCCTGGCGCTCACGTCCGGCCTCGCCGGAGGAGGAGTCCGGCCTCCCTGCCCTGCCTCCCAGCCCGCCCGCGCCCCGCGGCCAGGTCCACCCCGGTGGGGCCAGCGGCCGCCAGGCTCCTTACCTCTGCCGTGTCCCTGCCTCCCTCCGCCGGGGCCGTCGCAGGCCCCGGGGACATGGGGGCCGGCTGGCGAACCGAGCCGAGCCCGTGCGAGTCCTTACGTCACCGCCCAGGGCCCTCCACGTCCATCCCGGGGCTCTCGAGTGCTCCTTGCAAACGTGCCAAATCCCAGGGCCGCCTCCGCTCGGGCCGGCTTCACACGTGCTCTCCTGGCCGGAGCCGGCCGCCGGGGCAGAGCCCAGGCCGGGCAAGCCCCCGGGGGCCGGTCCTCATGGCCCGCCGGACCCCCGGGCCCAGCCTGCGGCGGGGCCCGGAGGAGTCCGGGCGGGCTGCGCACCCCGGGATGCCGCCTGCCGTGTCATCTGCCCCGGCAGCACTTCGCCGCCTCGGTGCAACCTCCCCGGGCTTATATAACTCCCCGGCTGGAGCGGGGCCAGCGGCTCGATCGCCGGCTGTGCCGCGGCTGCACGCCGGCCCCGGGGAGCCCCGCGGGGTCTGCCCCGGCACCCGGGCCCCCCGCGTGGTGTTAACCGGTTCCCCGCCGCACGGCACCCCGCACCCCGCGGCCCCGCGGCGGGGAGCGCTGGCCGGTGTGTGCGAGCCGCCGGTCTCGTCTCATCTCGTCGGATTATCCAGCCCGGGGATGACAAGTCCTGCGTCCCTCCTGCGGCATCACCTGCCAGGGAATGTGCTGACACAGGCGGCACCAGCTAAGCTGTCCCCGCCGCTGCTAGCAGGGGCGGTGGAGGTGGCACACAGCCCGGAGCTGCCAGCGCGGGGGGATGGCTGCCTCCCCCCCATGGACAGCCCTCGGGCCTCGGAGACAGCCCCAGGTGCTTGCTCACCCCGCAGCGTGCCCCATCCCTTCCCATCCTCCCCGCGGGATGGGCTGGCTTCATGTGCGCCGAGCAGAGCTGGGAGCAGAAGTGCGCAGGGGGCTGTGTGGGCTACGGCACAGGGGCATATCCTAGGGGACCCATACAGACAGGCCCATGGTGTCCTTGTTCTCTGAAAGGGATGGTTTGTGCTTCTGTCCTCTCCTGGGGTGTCCCCTTCATGGCTGCTACTTCAGAAACCTGAGGCCTTGACTCCCTTCCCCGCCCCTGCTCCTTGTCCCAAGAGATGTGACCCTGCTGCTGCCATCAGCCTGGGGTGATCATGTCCCACCAGTGGCACCTCCTCTTCTTCGTCTCCCTGAGATCACGGTGGCACCTCCCAGCATCCTGCCTGAATCTGGGCACTGCTCCCCTTGGGCTCCCACAAGCATCAGCTGTGCCTTGGGGAGTGCTGTGTTTGGGCTGGACACCACAGGGTGCTGGGATGCAGAGCAGGGTCCCACAGGTGTCCAGACAGAAGGGTGACCTGCTCCCTGTCTGCTGCTGGCAGCGCTTGGTTTGGTGCCTCCTAAGGCACCGCCTGCATCAGCCTGTGCTCCTGCACCCCCAAGGCTGGGGTGTCCCCATGTCCCCTGTCTGGTCTGGAATGAGCCCTGAGGGGCCAGGGCCTGCTGTGACATCTGTCTTCAAAGGTGTGACCCTTGTCTAAGGTAGGATAGGGTGCTGTGGTCCAGCCAGACATCAGGACTGAGCATGCCACAGCTGCTGCCACCATGCCCATGCAAAGCCACAGCTCCGTGTGACCAAACCTGTGTGCAGGAGAGTGGTGATGCAGATGAACCCGGCTGCAGTGTCCCGATTTCAGTGGTGATGTGGCTCCCGAGGGGACACCTGCTCCTTGTCTCTGCTGACCTGAACTTCCCACAGGCTGCCCCTGTCCCAGGCTCTGCTCTTTGCCCCTCCACAGCCCTCCCAAAGCCAGGACTGAGCACAGGATCTCCCCTGCTCCAGGACTGGCCCAGCCTGATGGCAGCAGAGGCTCTGCTCTTTAAGGGCCAGGGAGAAGGGCAGGGAGCAGGGCTTGCGCAGCTCCAGCATCTCCTGGCGGCTCCGGAAGCCCTACAGCATTGCCAGGGTTTGCCGCAGGGGTTACGCTCCTCCCACTGGGACCTGGCAGATGTTGGAGCTGGTCACAGCCTCAGCCCCCAGCTTCCTAAACCGCTTCCTTCCTGGATGCTGTGGTGAGAAGGTCACTTGGCCTGACACCTGCCTTTGTTGGGGCTGCACCCAGCCCGATTGCTGCTGCAATCCTCAGTGGGAAGCCACCCTGCTGGGAGGGAGTCCTCGAGAGAGCAGGCAGGCACAGGCAGCCCACCCCAACCCCTCTGCCCCCCAACATGACATGCACCCAACCCACAAGCCTCTCTCCCACCCCTCAGGTCACCTGGCAAGGAGGAGCACAGCTCCTGTCCCCAGCACCAGGCCAGTGGCATCGCCCAGCCGCAGGTCCTGGCAGCTGCCTCTGGGTTACTGTGCCGGAGGAGTCAGCAGTGACACCAGGCCGGGGACAGCCCGAGCAGGGGAATCCCTCTGTCCCCGCCCCCCCCAAAAGCCAAAGGCAGCAGAAGAAAGAGGCCAGCCAAGCTTGTTTGATAGCTTTATTGCTTCTGTGATATGACTGAATTGATGTGACATAAGCCGGCTTGGAGGAGCCTGCAAGACTCCTGCCCTCCCTGCCTAGAGGGGAAATTAAAAAAAAAATCGCAGAAACTAAAACTAATTTTAAAAACTCATTGAGTTTTTGCATCTCAGCTTGGTACAGTACCAGCGAGCACACTGGCCTTTGGCGGAGCAAGTCCCTGTGTGAGGAGCTGGGAGAGGCCCACATTGCCCACACTGAAGGACGTGTCTCTAACACTGTGTGTGACGCACGCCTGGACCGATGGCACGTACCGTGGTGGTGCTGCTGGAGCCCAGCATGGCACTTGCCTCCCCATCAGGCAGTCTGGAAGCCCTTGCTCATCACCAGTGCCGCCCATCCCCAGCCTTCCTGCCCCTGATTGATATGGACATCCCTGTCCTGACACACTTCCCCTCTCCCACCAGTGCCCGCACGGAGAGATGAAGCAGCATGGTGGGGTAGGGCCTCCCTGTGCTTCCTCCCAGGAAAAGGAGATGCTGGAAGGAGCCTGACACTGGGGTGGTGGGCCTGAGGAGGATCGTACACCACAAATGCACAAGCAGCCTGTGCTCAGGCTGGTCAGTGCAGCAGCAGCTCCCTGGCAGCTCCCACCCTCTGGAGCAGTGTGCTGGCTGGCCTGTGGCTCCCCAGACCTGCTCCCCACACCGTCTGGAGCAAAGCCCCACTGTGGGCCCTGGCTCCCCCACCTCCCTGCGCCTCCCCCGCCTCTCTCTAGGCAGGTTCCCTGCCACCCGAGTGGCCTTTCTGCACCGCAGCACGTCAGAGGCACCAGGCAACCCCACTCTATATTTAGGCTGTGGAGAATTCCCCTGGGCTCTCCCGAGCTGAAAAGGTGAGTCACTGCGAGGGAGAGGCCAAGACTCACATCCGTCCCACTGACCCTGCCCTGACCCGCGCACCGCTCCGAGCTGGCAGGACTGCTGCGTTTCGGAGGGCGGGAGGTGGCTGCAGGTGCACGCGGGGAGGCAGCCAAAGGAACAGCATCCAGGAGTGAGACCCAGTGCTGTGCACTGTCCCTGGGGCTGGGCTGCACACCACCTGTGCCTGGCTACAGGTTGCGTTTGCTCCACCGATGTCAAATTGGACAGCAAGTTACAGGGCAGCCTTTGGCCCATAAACACCCCTCCATCCTCTCCTTCCTTCCACTTGCAGGTGGTCCTGACCCACCCATCACCCTGGCCATGCACTCATCTGTTCAGTCTGGGCACTTCTGTCTGGAGAACCCCCACTAAGGCTTGACCATGGTGGGGAGCTGGGATGCCAGGGAAGAGGAGCCACGCTCCCTCCTTGGACCTGGAGCCAATGAACTGGAAGATAAAGGTGCCCCGTGGCTTTGTAGTGCTCAATGGACTAAATCAATGTCATGACAAGCCTCCATGGGGAAGCTTCCCCTGAGGGGGTGGAGAGAAGGAGCCCAGCACAGACACCAAAGGTTCTTCCTCCAGGCTGCAGTCTCTGAACCTCAGCTCACTGTAGCATATGGACATGGCCCATCACTGCCCCAGGACTCCCACAGCAGCTGGTTAAAGACTCAGTTCAAACACCAAGGTAGAGCGAGGGTACCCACCCTTCCCAAGCCACAACCTTGGCTAGGTCCAGCCCAGGTACCCCCACTGCCCCTGTGGCAAGGAGCCTATGGCTGATGGTCCCAGGTCCAGGCCAATACACAGGAATGGCAAAGCAAGTGTTGCTTGGCAAGAGCCATGGAAATCCAGTCCCTTGGGCTCCTTGAGCACAAAAAACAAACTGGGGGGCAAGATTCAAACAAGTATCTGCCACAGCAAATGCCCCAAAACCTGCTGGAAACCTTGCAGAGCATCTAGGGGGGAGGCACTGCCCAGGTAGGCATGTACTGAAGGGGAGCAGGGACCACCTGGCTGGGAGGCCAGAGGGACAGCGGAAGGGACATAGGAAGTGGAAAGGGAAGGGATGAGCCTCCCAACACCTGTCTTCTGCAGCCTGGAAGAGGCAGAATCTTAGAGCTGTTCCAAGATTACAAGGCAAGCAGCAGCTGTGACCAGAAGCTGGACAGGACTTGCCCCTGAGGAAGTTCCTTGGCTACAGGCACATCCCACAGGAAAGGCTCCCGAGGGGCACATCCCACATTGGTCTGCAGGCAGCACCCAGCACCACGTCCTGAGAGCTGCCTCTGCCTGCAGCCTGGTCACACACTTTGCTTCTCTTCCCCACGCCTGGGTCATTGCTTGCCCCTCCTGCACATCCCCTCTGGGGTGTCAGCCCCAGAGCCACAGCCCCCTGCAAGTCAGCAGGAACAGAGGTGGCCCAGGGGGACCATGTGAGCCCCGCTCTGGGCATCCCTTGTCCATGTTAGGGCCATGCTGTCCCTTCAGTTCAGAACAATCCTTGGGCTACGTCAGACACAGTGCCGAGACCGTGAGCCCAGCCAGCATCCCTCCGGGATCTCCTCTCCACTGATGGTGCCTCGACACCCCAGGACTCAGCCTGGGACACTGCCCATGGGCACAGCCCAGCCTGCTCCAGGCTAGGAGAGCACGGGAGCCTGTTCCCACCTGCAACCATCCCTTGGCAATCCCCCTTCTGCCCAGGCTCTCCAGATGGATGAGACCACCCTGCTGTCCTCGCACTCGGCCACGTCGCTCAGTTTATTCCAGCTCCTCTGAAATATGTATACAAATCAAATGTGCAAATACTGCATCTTAGGACCAAGACGGCAAAGGAAGGGATGTGCTCCTGAGAGCAGGAGGAGCAGCAGTGCTAGAGCAGCACAGGAGGAGCCTGGAAATGAAGTGAGCAGGGGCCGAGCGGAGGGTAAGGGTTCCCAGCAGGCCCCCACCCGTGCCAGCAGGCTCCATCATCACTGAGGTCACCTGTCATTAAATAGGGAACATGATCGAGCCTGGAACATAAAACAAACACCTTCTGCAGCCTGCTCTCAAGCTGCAAAGCTTCATATCTCCGTGCAAGATCTGACCTCCCTCCAAAGAGCAAATTACTCCTCTCCCACACAAAAATAAAGCGAGATGCTGTCCAGAAATGGTGACACCAATCTGCACGGACTCCACAGGGTCCCTGCACGGCAGGCACAAACCAAGAGGCCTGAAAGCCTTGAGCACATCGAGGCAGGTTCCTCGGTGCTGTGACAGGCAGGAAGGTGGGGAGGGTCTGTTGCAGGCAGAGAAAGCCACCGGCTCCCTGCTCCCCCTTGGGGTAGGGGCAGAGGCAGAGCAGGGCAGCTATGGAAACTGCAGCCGCCTTTGAGTGGCTGCCGCTGCCTCTACATGGGAAGCAAGGAAAAGTGCAGTAAAACAACCCCATGCTCATCTCCAACCAGAAGCTCCAAGTGGAGAAGGAGGGAAAGCCGTTATTCTCCCTTTGAATTCTAGCAGCACCAACACCACCAAAAGTTCTGGACGGATTTGTTTTCGGGGGGGGGGAAAGGTCTGAGGCCGGTGACAACGCAGATGGAGCATGGAGAGGCCGGGCTTTTCGTGGGGCTGTGCACAAGCAGACCTTGCCTTGCACCTTGGTATTTCTAGTACGATTCCAGCAGAGTTTCTTTTAAAAAATAATACTTTGTACATTCAGGCATTGCTGCCTCGGGGCAGCGTCACCTCCCATTTGGCACAAATCGTTTTATTCACAAACCTTTCTTCTCTCTCCTGAGTCTTTCCTGTTTAATTCAGGACACAGAAGATCCGTCTGCGATGCAGAGTTCAAGAATGGCCCACTCAGTCCCTTGCCCACCTCCTGCTGGCTCTAGGCCTGGAGGCAGCAGACGCAACCCTTGCGCAGACTGGCAATGCGAGAGGGTGCTCCCAGAGCACCTGGGCGTCTCTGTGTGTCTTCAGTGAGGTGGGATTCTTGCAGGGGGGGGCTGCCAGTGCCTGCTCCCAGAGCTGCAGCGTGCATCTTTGTCTCCTCCCTTGGAGGCAGTGGCTGCAGCCACTCAAATCCCACTGGTTAGGTCAGTGATGACTCGGGCTTTCACCAGCTTCCTCAGGAACTCTTTCTCCCGCTGGATATTGTGCGTCCAGGACTGGAAGGAAATGGGAAAGACAGAAGGTCAGATGCTATACTGGCCAAGCGTGCTCCCACTCCCCTTGTTGCCAGAGACTCCAGCTGGGGTAGGGGGGTGGCTTGTGCCAAGGGAAGACCAAGGCAGAGCAGGGAAAAGCATCTTTCACCAAAAACTTCCCAACAGGACAAGAATCGCAGTAAATGAATCCAGGTCTCCAGCACAGCAGTCAGGCCAGCAGGTTATCTGAGCTCTACATACCATCTGGACCATGATAAAATCCCTCCACAGGACCCTCCCTGAAATTACCTCAACTGACAAAGCACCAGCCCAATGAGCCCTCTGAGGGTGTTTTGTCATAGGCATCTAAACCAAATTTACTCACTGCAAAACTGTGGGTACCTGCCTGCAAAACACTGTTTGGATTCATCACACACAATGTGCAAGTGGCCCTCCTCTCATCTGTGGATGTCCTGTCCTGTTCAGGTCATGGCATGGAGCTTACTGCCAAGAGGTCCAAAGGGCTGAAGGTCCCTCTCTACATCTCCAACACATTTTGGAAATACACCTCTTGCTACTAGTGTATTTAAAAACCCCTTTGGTACTCTCAGTGCACAGGAATGATGACAGTTAAAGCTGCTAAGGAAAGTTCAGACAGGTCTTTCTTATCTTGCAACCTGCGTTCCAAAGCAGTCTTTGGCTTCCTCTGCTTCCAGTGACACTGTTACATGGATGCTGTGAAGGGCACACCAGCACCAGGAACAGGGCCACGCATGGTAAACTCTGCTGGTGCTCTTTGGGACCCTGAAAACACAGAAGACCCTGTCTCTAAACTGGAAAGATGCTGCTCAGAAACAACTCCGTGCCTGGCTTCTGCTAGCACAAAGGCAGAAACTGAAAACTGGCACTGGGAAGGAAGCTGGCTCCTAAAAGGAAAAAAAAGCATGGATTTCAGACAGCAGCAGTGGGAGCTGGGAGAGCAGGGCTGCGTGTGCCTGTCACTCGGAGCAGGACACCCAATGTGCTGGAGAACATCCTACGTGTGACATGACAGCTGGGGGTCCTGGGCTTGGCCCCCACCATGCAGCAATGTCTCTTCTGACAGCACAGCCCCTTGCTAGGATCACACTGCACCAGCAGAACCAGCCAAATGTGTGTGTGCTCCTGCCAACAGGCACTGAGCAGTGTCTGTCTGCTGGCACAGAGGCCAAGCTGGCAACACCAGGTCTTACATCTGGCTGGGCTTGCTGTTCAAAGCCTATCTGGAACCTGGTGTGCCTCAGACATCATATCACAAGCTGGTCCCTCCTTCATGTCTTTCAGCCTCATCAAATATGAGAAGCCAACTGGTTTCACCCAGTAAAAGCTGCCTGTGTCCTGTGGCACAGACGGTCACTGGGGAGGCAGCTGCTTCCACGCAGAACTCAAACCACCTCAAAGGTCACCTCAGGCCACATGCAGGTGGTGTCTCTGATGGGAGGAGTTAAACCTGGCTGCAGCACACTGACTGCAAGGCTGACCTATGAACTGTGCTGTTCAGCACTGAGGCTGCTCGATACCCCACGCTCTGCCACCAACTCCTCTTTCCAAGCAGAAAGCCACAGGTAGGAGATTGCAACCTCCTGCTGGATCCATGGATCCTACTGTCTGCAGCGGTACCCTCAGTTCTTTTGTGCTTGGATGTAAGACCACAGAGAAAGAGGACTGCCTGGCCAGGATGAGCTTTTGTCCCTACCAAGGAGCACGAGCAGGGCACTCGGTGTGGTGCTGTTTCCCCCACCACAGCAATTACAGGCAGGAGGGATGAGGCATGCCTCCAACACCAGCTCTGGTTACTGATCACAGGAGAGGGACTCACTCCACCGACTCACTGAGCTCATCAGGTGGAGGAAGCTGCGTTCCTGCACTGGTGCTGGCAGCAAGGACTGGATTTCTCAACACTGCCAGAGGGGCAGGAACCCTGCTCCCATTGTCTTGGCAAGTGAACAGCACAGTGCACCCTAAAACCTGCTGAGGTTTAGGGGTATACACCCTGGGTACACAGAGCCAGCAGGGATGAGAGCTGCCCTGTGAAAAGCCAGGTCTCGGCAGGCTCAGGTTTGCTTTGGGACCCCGACACACCATGGCTCTTGTAAAGGGAAGTCCTTGCTGGGTGAGCCCAGGTGTTCCGTGTAACTAAGCTCAGGGACAAGGTGCACTGGAAACACCTCAGCTGGTACAGTGTCCTGGGCGGCAGCAGGGTGGTAAGAAAGAGGCAACACTGGCCACCCATGTCCCCAGGGATAGGGCTGTGCTGTCACAGTGCTCCTCCCGACATTTTAAGCTGAGTGTTGTGAGTGGGATCCATGCTTGGAGAAGGATTGTATGTAGTGGCTGCAGCACTGGTGATTTATTCCTGCTACCACTGCAAAGAAGCCTTCTCCTGCCCTTGGACACTGGATGTGCTTTGGCTGTATGGGAAAGATCACAGAATCACAAAATCATAGGGGTTGGAAGGGACCTTGAGAGATCATTGGGTCCAACCCCCAGGATGCTCACTGTCCCTGCTGACCTCTTTGACCCCCTCTTCCCACGCACACTGAGCCATTCCTGCCTCATTTCCTACTCCTGTACGCCACATTATTTGCATTCACAAAGTTCCACCTCAAGTCCTGAAGCTTCACCTCAGCATCACAACCAGAAAACTCCAGCCCTTCTCTCACCAACCTGCACCTCCAGACAGTAACAGAGCAGCTCAGAGCGCTCATTGCCACCTCCACCTTCTTGTCCCCACATGCCACCATCACCACTGCTCCTGTGACCTGCCAGGCTGGCTCTGCCCTCTTCCCCTCCGCCGCTGGCATGGAGCAGGCAGCCGGGACAGCTTAGAAGCAGAATCGTTCAGGTTGGGAAAGACCTTTACGATCATTGAGCCCAAATGTCTGTTTCCACTTGTGCAAACAAGCAGGCTGCTTGTCTGAGCCCATGGCTGGAGTAATGAACTCCTGGGAGTTCCACCAGGAACGTCACAGGAGGTTTCAGAGCTCTCCTTGCTGCCTGGGGATCCAGCTGGGCTTTCCTTTGCTTCGGGGTCTCTCTGGTTAGTAGATTTCTCTCCTTTTCAGTGGAGAGCAAAGCAGCAGCAGGAGAGTTGCTCTGCAAGCAGATGCACCATTATGGCTGTCCATCCCAGAGAGGTGGCAGTGGGTCTGATGTGTGATTGTTTGGTCACAGTTATTAGATCAAAATTTATCATTCATTAAAGCACCTTTCAGGGTTATGCAAATGCAGCAGCCCCAAACCACCCATCCTTTTCTTCTTGACAGCTCTGTGAGAAAGCACAAAACATCCTCTGTTCCTCCAAGAGAAGCCCAGTAGAATATTTTAAGACTAAGAAAATGTTTCAGAGCCCAGCCCAGATAGAAGGTAAGCTCAGCTACAATTGGGGAATGCCTCTGCTTCGGAGCACATCAGCCTTATCAAGCAGTACATTGCAGTGTCTTACAGTACAGGAGGATTAGAGCCAAGATTGAAGTCAAGGGGAGATGCATTCAAGAGGAACAGCAAATTGCAAAGCATGAGGTTTCTCAGTCTGTCCATCCCCTGTGTTTCTGCAGGTCAGCAGCATTTCTCCCCATACACCTGCAGAGAGACCAGCAAGAAACAGCAGCAAGAAGTGCTGCGTCACTGGTACCAGTTGGTCTCCAGTCTCCACTGGTGCTAACTGACCTCTACCTTTAACCTTTCCTGCCTTGTCTCTAGACCTGCCTGTTTTTCATCATTTTGCTTTGCCCACAACGAGTCCTGACACAGTAACCACACACACTGGGTGCTTGATGACTACCCTGAGCTGCAGTTTTAATGCTTTTGGGACCCACTGCCCCCTCCTCTCTCAGTCTGTCACTGTGATGGGTCAGCACCACAGACCCCCATCCCACCTGCACTCCCCAGGAGTCACAGGGACTGAAGCAAAAGGGGGGACCGACCACCCTCCTCTCTTTATGTTCAGGAGATTTACTCACAGCTCCTCTCTGCCCAGCCATTCTCATGCCAACCTGAAACAGAGACCAATTGTATCTCTGCTCAGTCTTCATTTTACAAGCCACATTTTCTTTTTCCTTCTACCAGAACAGGCTGTTCATTTCCCTACGGAAACTGGGAAATTTCCCAGAAGTGTAGTTGTTCCCCTGTCCCTATTTACCCCAAACATACTTTGCATGAACCAGAACAATGTCTCACCATTGTTGCCTCATGCAGACACAATTCTCTCTCTCTACAAGAAGTCCTTTCCTCTAGTCTTTCCAGAGCTGGATCTGCTTCCTCCCCACCAAGTAACAGCCTGGCATCCTGAATTATCCAGTGATTTATTTGTACTATCTAAGCATTTCCCTCCTCTGCTATTGCCAAATAACACTATCCCAGCGTAGAGTCACCATTCCTGGTGTTGCCCCAAACAGCATGACCTTCCATTCATACTCTTGGGTTTCATGCCACCCAGGTTACTCCTGTTCTCAAGGTGCTCATGGTCTTCCTAGATGGTATTTGATCCTCCCTTGTATTGACCACACCTGGTTTTGTATCATCACAAATTCCGCTCGCACACCACTGCCTCCTGTGCCAAAAATCATTAGAGCAAACACTGAGCATGACCTCCTGCTGGGGAACTCCCAGCCGTCCATTCAGTGCTGCTCTTTGTGCTCTCCTTTGTGAACACTATTCACATACAGGTGTTGCACCAAGCAGCAGCTTCTGAAGCTTAACTAATACTATCTCACACGGCACAGCATCGCACGCCTAACTGAACTTCAGACAGACTGAGCTGCTACACTTCCTCTGTCCCCAGAATGATTTTTTTTTTTAATGAATAAAGATATTAAATTGGTTTTTGTAACCTGCCTTTGGTAAATCCATGTTGTGTTTGCTTTCAGGATTTAATTATTCTTTCATTTAAACTCTGCTCTGAATAGTACCTTGGAGGTTAGGTTAAGAGGCCTGAATTTGACAGGATTATTTTCCTTGCCTCCTTCCCATCCCCCAGAAAAGGAAGGGAAAAGAAAGAAAGAAAAAAAAAAAGAGGTATTACATCCACTACAATCTAATCCTGTGGAACCACGTGTAACCTGATAGATTTATTGAGGACCTTTTCCTCCGGACTTGCAGCTTAACTGGCTCAGCAGGGCAGTGGCTGGAGCAGAGCTCTCCCTCCTCTCACACCTACTGCATCAGCTCGGAGGCGTTTGCCTTTCCTGGCTGACCCAGTCATTTTCTGCCACGCTGAACTTCTCACCGTAAGCCACCCTTTCCCTCACATTCATCATATCACCCTTATGGAGGCAACACGTTCACTCATGTGGTTCCCACCTCGGCTCTTTAATCCCTATGTCTTCTGCTTCCTTCCCCTCCCTGGATGCCACAGCCCTGGTAATTCTTTCCTTGTTTCCATATTATTTGTTTGGCAGTGGGACTGACCAGTGACTTTGACTTTTGCCAGTTTCAGCATTATTTGTGTCCTTTACAACCATCAGGGTAAAGCCTCTCCACTGCCTGATGCTCTCTCCCACTCCTCTGTTATTCCTAATACCAGGGTGAAGCAGTTAACAACTTCCCTCTACAGCCTTTTCCTGCCAGTTTCCCCAGCGCTGCAAACATCAACTTTCCACTAAAAACAAACAATCCCTCCCCGAAACCTACAATGAGTCCACAAGCTCTTCAGCGCCTCTGCTTTTGGTAGCCCCTTCTCCTAGGCTAAACCTAAATTCAGAGAGCTCAGAATCTGCACACACATCCTAATTCCACTGAGCACCACCCTGCAGCCTAGATACAGCTCTGCTTATCAGTTCCCTCCTTTTGGAAGCAAAATCTGAGTTGTAACATCCCTTCTGTTGCCTTTCTATTTAATTTAACCGTGAAGACCCTTGATCAAAGGCTATTTCATAAAACGTCCCTCTCCAAGATACTCCTGCCAGCTTCAAACAGCTCTGGAAGGCTATCAGCTCCTCCGGTTGGTGAGAAGAGCTGTGCTGGTTACTGCATCTGGGAAAACCCGGGCTCTGCCCTTGACAGCAGCGCTGGCTCCTGCCATACATCCCTGACAGATTTCTGGTGGTACCTAGCACACCCCAGTCGATCTTCTGCGGTATTTTCCTACAGAGATCTCATCCAAACCCTAATTTGGATTTGGTCCATCCTACAGCCTTACCTTCCTTGCTGTCCTCAGTGCACAGGGGTGCCCCGTACTACTGTCCCACTGAAGGAGGCAATACCTGCACCCTGCTCACCACTGCTGTTCCATCAATCTCTTCCAGATTTCCATGACATAGGCACACAGTCCTTATGCACAGGAACAGCATGTGAGGCCTTCGTGCAGCCAAAATGCTGTCAAACAGGTGGCTTTTAAACAAAGGCAAAAATGTATAAACCTCATCAGTCATCACTGCCGGCCCCAAGAAAAAGCATTGCCCTTTCAGAGGTCCCCCTGCCCCAGCCCCTAACCTCCCCCTCCAAAGCTGACCTCCATTTCAGTCTGCACCATTCCCTGTACTCCAATCTCAATTCATCAGCCGGGCTCAAATAGCTCTGTTTTCAGTCTATAAATCACCAGGCTAGACATCTGCCCGGCTTTCAAAGGAGTTTTGTTCTTCTTCTTGGCTACCACAAACTTGAAGGTACGTGGAGGCCTGAAGCAGCCCAACCACCCCCTCCCAAGCCACTTGGGTTGATTTAAAATGCAAAGGACGGCTTCACAGAAAGCGCCCAGATGATGATAAAGCACCATTGTTTGCGCCTTTATGGGCCGAGGCTCCAAACTTGATGTTTGGGGATTATTCTGAGAGGTGGCTGCTGGCGGGGAGAGACAGAGACAAAGCTGCGTGTCACTGCGTGCCGCAGGCCACCTCCCCTGGCCCTTGTGACAGCCCTCACACAGGCTGAATAAGAAGCGTTACAAGATGGTGTCCTCCACCATCCCACAGAGACCTGCCAAGGAGCAAAGGATCAGAAAGAAGCCATCAAAGGCGGTCATGCCGCCTCCCTCCCCCTCGGGTCAGGCAGCGAGTCGCTGAAGTGCCAGGCACAGCTGTATCAAAGGAGCTGACACCTCCAACACCACCGGCGCCGGCACTTGATCTGCTCCAGCAGTGAAAAGGGGACCAGTCAGCAGCTCCAACACGCCACACACACGCCTCAGACGGGCTCTGGAAGGACAAGGGTGGCTTTGAACCACGCAGCCTCCGTCTTTACCAACCGCGAGCGCGAGGCAGCCTGCAGCCAGCTGCTGAGAAGGCAGCTTGGGGTGCTCCCTGTCCGACTCCTCGCTCCACATTCTTGCTCCAGCGAGAAATGACCAGGAGAGCTCAGCTGAGCTCAGGATCATGAGGCTGGGAAGGCGGCGCGCTGCCAGGCAGAGGGCAGAGCACACGCAGGAGGGATGCCGGGAGCCAGTCTTGGGCTCCGTTCCCATGGCTTAGCTCCTGCTCTCTCAGGTTCATCAGCTCCTGATGGCTCTGGTTGTGCTACTCTGAACACTGCTGCTTTGCCATCCTGAAATAATTTCTGCCTCAGACACCGGCCTGTTTTGCCATTAGCGATGAAGGTCCATTCTAATCCTTCTAGGTGGGTTCATTATTATTATTTTAATCCAGTAAAACTTCATTCCATTTAAAAATGACTCCCTTTTTTTTTCATCACCTCATGGAAACATTTCCATGTTCCCTCTGCCATGCTCCCAGCGCTCTGACACTTCTACATTAAGAGAAGACAGTGACCTCTGATAAAAATACTTTTATGGAGTGCTTGGGCAGGAAGCACTGCAGGGCCTGAGCAAGAAATAAAAATACAATGAAGAATATGAAAATTCAGCTCTGATGGACTCCTTGCCAGGAAAACAGAAACAAGTGAGCAGATACCTTGGCAAGGACTCAATCTTCTACAGCATTTGTGGAAGCAGGCAAGGGGCAAAAGCTGGTGCAAAATTATTTGGAATAGGGAAAACGGTAACTGGATGGAGATGACAACTTGGACATTCTGCACTTTGTAAGTTAAAACAAAGAGGCAGGATCAGAGCTGAAGTATCACCAGTGAGCGTCTGTTGGGCAGTGGTCTCCCAGTCACAGGGCAGAGAACAGCAGAGTGTCTTCACACTGCCCAGAAAACAGCAGGCCAGGGACTCTGCACCCCCGGCCAGGGTGGGGAGAGAGACAAGGAGAGAAGGTGCTGGGAGATCAAGGGGTGGTTTTGCACTGCCAGCACTGGTCTTCCAGCTCACAGCTTGAAACTGAAAGCACTGCAACAGTGCACTTCCAGCCCTCCAGAGCACACTTAGAAACAGAAAAGGGTCTTCTCCACCAGGTCTGCCTGGACTTCCCCTGTCTGGAGCACACCAAGCTATCCAGGACAGTGGCTAAGGAAGCCACCCTTAAAAAATTCGATCCTAAACTGGAGAAATTTACTCCCATGAGCACTAACAAGCACAGGAGAGTCCATGCATGTTTTGGAGTAATTCGGTCCCAAGACCATATACCTTTCCCTGACTGGTAAAACCAATGAAGATCCAGAGCATCTGCCTCCTTGCAGAGCCTCTTCCTCTGGGGGAGGAAACACCTGCCCAGCCCTCAGGAGGCTGAGATGCTGGAAGATGCAGTGGAGGCAGCTGCCTCCTGAGGTAACCACTGCAGCACAAATCTTGGACCTTGAGGGCTTTTACTCCTTTGTGCATAGGAGAACTCTACACTCTGCTGCCTCTTTCGCCTCTTGGAAGCTCTGCTGCCAGTCCCACAGAGCAACAGGAAAAAAATCACATACATCTCCACAGAGATTTTATCACCTCAGTCTTGGCATGGGAGAGGCATCTCCGCCCAGCTGTGAGCAAGCCAGTGCATTTTGCTGGCTTTTTTTTATGTAATCAGAACAAATTCCTCAGAGATGAGTCACAGGGTTTCACGGGTGTCCAGAGAGATGTCAAGCAGGACTCAAGTGTAAATCAGTGACACACCTTGCCAAGAGGATGCACGCTCACCCGTGGGCTCATTCCCCCCATGGACAGCAGGCAGGGGAAGGGGCTGAATGGATGTTCCCAGGGAGGGTCCCACGAGTCACAACACACATGTGGCACCTCCAGACCCAGGACGCTGCTGGTGTTTACATTTTCTCTGTAAAGACAGCGATGGTTTCAGGGTGGAGCTGGAGTGCTTCCCTGCAGCTGCTCTCCAGGATTAAACACTGAAGATTTCTGGTCATCCAGGCTGGAGGAGCCCAGCAGTCAGGGGAAGATCTGAATTTCAGAACAGAGGTTCTGCCCCACTAAAGCCCAGTCAAACTCCTGCCCACAATGTTTATTATCATGGAACAGCAGCACACCATGGCAATTGTTTCAGTGCTGTGTGGTTGCTACGTTAAGCAAACTTTTTCATCTTCCAACTCAGGCTGCATGGGTCTGCAGGGTCTGCAGGCCAGAGGACAAAGATGACACTTTTGTAACTTCAAGGCACAGGCTGCTTTAGTGGCTTCTTTAGAGGCTGAAATGTAGAGGGGGACCAGGAAGAACTGGACCTGGACACAATCCCGGAGCTCCAAAGTAACACTGAGGAAAATGATGTGGATGCTCTTGGGCGTCTGTGTGTCAGAGCAGAAGGAACATGCAAAAACCTGGTGGAGCTCAGCTCTGGGTCAGTCTTGCTTCACTAGTGCCAAGGACAACGTTTGGCATGAGGACAGACTCCTGCTTGCAAACCAGATGGAGGTCTCCCTTCAAGCAAGAGTACATAGGGTACTTCCAGTCTAGACTGGGGCAAATCTACATTTGTGTGTTCTCTGAGGGCAACAGCGGAAGACACAACCCACCTATCGTGCCCTTCACCTTTCAACTTCACCCTCGGGTGACTAACAATTATCAGCTACCATTAATATTAAATGGGAAAGAAAGAAACACAATCCTCTCTCTGCTCTTCACATTCCACAATATCACGAACAATTTGTCATGCTGGGAGGGGCAGAGGCAGCAGGACCGTTAATTATTGATGCTCAGGAACAGATGGCTTTTCTTGTAGCAGGGCAGCGAAATGTAAGAGGAGCCTGGGGGTGAGGATGTGAGGATTAGATGGGCAGACACATATCAGATAATCAGCCTTCAAGTGGAACAGGAACCCTCCTCCTAGAACCAGCCTCACAGGCCTGCAGAGCTCTCAGCAACAGCCCCGGCTAGAGAAGCAAATCCAGTGACATCTGACTCAGTGAGGCTTCACCAGCACCTTTCAACGCTCCCTCACCTCCGTACAGAACATCCTGGACATGATGACTGACAGCTTCCAGACAGCAGAGGCCTGACAAACCAGGCACCAGCTGGTCTCTCTAGGAGACCCTACTGGTTGCATTTCACATGTTCCTCCTCATCTACTGCCCTGTGCAGTAGATGGTTTATTCCTGAGATCACACACAGTCTCCAAGTGTGATTCCCTCCTGTCTTCCACTAGCTCTTGCATCCCACTCGGGGTGCTGGCCTCCAGAATCAAAGATCTAAGTGATCCACACAGGCAACTTCCACCACAGACTCTGTCATACAACTCTTTTTGCCAGCTTTTCCCATTGAGCCATGTAATGATCAAGAGCAAGATGACTTCACTCTTGTCAGCTCACATGTAGGTGTCCTTGAGGTCAAAGACACCCACCAGACTGAAGAATAGGCCTGGCATGGGTCACCTGCTGTGAGTGTCCCTGTGTCCAAGAGCAGACTGTGGGACTGACACCCTGATGAGACAGCTGGTGATCCTCCACCAAAGGCAGCCGATCCACCAGAGTGGACACAGTGGCACCACCATGACAAAAGCTTTTCCCCAAACTTTCTGTACCCACTGCTGGATCTGGGCATCTGCACCCATTTTCACAGTGCAGTTATGTCACTGCTCAAGACCAAGGAACCAACTCTACT
This sequence comes from Gallinula chloropus, assembly GCF_964237585.1. Classification (NCBI taxonomy): domain Eukaryota; kingdom Metazoa; phylum Chordata; class Aves; order Gruiformes; family Rallidae; genus Gallinula; species Gallinula chloropus. Next base: position 11,448,190 of record NC_140091.1, read on the forward strand.
GACTCAGACCTGGGGTTGCCCAGATCCTGTCTCAGGCAGTGGTTATAAGCAGATGCCCAGGGAAGAGTCAGAACCGGGTAAGCCCATGGTGGCATCTCCTCTACTACTGCAAGAATGATACTCCTCAGCCATTTTCCACACAGGGATTTCACAAGCCAGACAACTCAGTGTCTCAATTCAGTTTTCCTCTCTGGATGTACTCCTTATATCCTGTAAACAGGCACTCACTTTCCCAGCCAGGCCAGATTAAGTCCATGGTTATTCCATTCAGGCAAGGCAGACTTTCTTGTTACCTATACAGATCCAGAAGGTACCTCAGGACCCCAATCCAGTCCCTTCATATACTGGGGAGCTCCTCACAGTCTTTTCCCAAACTCTGTTTGTTCTCTTGGCTTCTGCTTTGGTTGTTGCATAGCCTCATTACTCTGATAATTAAGACATGCTCTTCTCATTTCTCAAGCTGACTAATCACTGATTTCTAATTCCTCTCAGTCTGCCTAGGGTCATGCAGCCTGTGAGAGTCCTAAGACACACATAGTCTTGTAATTTAGAAAACCACAACTTCCTAGCTTCCCTCATGGACTGGATGAGTGGCAAAGTGCTCGAGGTGAACAAATGCCAAGTGCCAGAAGACAGCTACCTTCCATGAACAGCACAACTTCTCACAACATGGACCAGCCATGTTTCCCAGCCTAGGAGTCAGTGAAGACCAGGAAGCAATCTTAGAAAGACCTGGGCCACATCTGTGCTGGGAAAGAATATGAACTCTACCAAAAAAAACATCAAACCTTTCAGCTGTAGAAGCTCAAACCTGCATCCAAGTTTACTCTAGTTTGGTACAGGAAATGGAAAGACCAAAAAAGTGCCTTTATACTGCTGCATTATACCAACAGGACAGCTTTCTTCTTCTAAATGTGCTGCTCATCTCACTGTGACAGTACCAGAAAACGTTTCTGATGTAGATCTGGCTTTACAGAGCAGTTTCCACAGAGCCACAATGTGTTTACACCAGCTAACTGCTGCTGAACAGTGAGCTGAGAGCTAACATGCACAGGCTAATCTCACCTCCCCCACATTTCACAGGGGCTGAGGAGGGGATCATCCAGCAAAAGCAGCCTATGGATTAGAGAACAATACAATGGATCATAAAGCAGGACGTGGCCACATCTTTTCAACCCCAGAGCAGAACTGCTCCCTTTCACCCTACTCGAGTTAACATTGACGCAAACCTTTTCCCTGCTGCTCAGGAGAAGGAATGACATGATGCACACATTCCAGAGAACTTTTCCCAGCAGGAATTACCGTTTTCAACACACATTGTGCTTGGGAGAATGTCTAGAATTTTACAGGCAAACGCATGGGTGGAGCTGTTCTGTGACCCATACTGTGAGTTGACATCACCATCCCAGTCGGGCTCTGGAGTCAGGGCGGTCGGCGGGCTCGGGGGGAAGATGCGCTCGGCAGGAGCTCCCTACCTCTTTGATGGCAGACATCTTGATGCTCTCATAGTAGTGCAGCGGTGCATTGGGTGAACTCATGTCATAGCCAAACCCAGCTACCGCCACCTCATCACAGTTGTGGAGTGCCATGGTTATTGCTACGCTTCCCAAGGTGGGGATGTTCTGAGAGGAGAGAAAGCAGGAATGGAAGTCGTTAGCAGGTTGTCATTTCTGTAACCAAAGATTTCCTCTTATTGTCTCTGCTCACAGGGGCACTGCTGCTACTAAGCAGAAAAACAGGGTATTTGGCTGTATCTGCACATCAGCTGCCCAGTGCCAGTTTGTGGGGTCAATAGCTTCCCAACTTGTAAAGAAAATTAGTCAGCTTCCTGTGAAGCATCTGGCATGGAAATGACAGCTCTTGCTGGAGTCTCTATGACCTCTCCAAAGGAGGATTGCAGGGCAGAGGGATTAATGCAAACAGTCAGACTCCCCTTCCCCAACGTTGCTATCCTAAGAACAGGGCAGCAGATGAGCTGGATGATGAATCACAGCGGATACGTTAGTTTTCTGAAATTAAACCAGATGTAAATACTGGATTTACAGTTCTATGCACATTGTTGGCTTCCAGCTAGGCTAAGGAGGAACACTCATCCCAAACGGGCCACCACACAGGAGGAGACGTGAGGAACAGTACAAACTCTTTTTTTACTGATGGCAAAAGCAGTATAAGAAGGCTGTTAATTATCTCTGGGAGATGGAGAGGGGCTCAGGCAGACCCAGACAACAGTGTGCAGAGACCCCTTCATCTGCACAGGGGCAGCCCACTAACAAAAGACGCTCTGGCCTGTGCCATAGCCATCCTAGCTTCAGCATCCTGGGAAGAGGAGGAGCAGGGGGACACCACTCAGAGATGGGCATTCTGAGCAGGGACACCCTGATTGTCCTCTCCCATCTGCTGACCTGCCAGCTGCACCAAAGTCCAGCCTCAATGCTTCCCATTTTATCCCACTTCTGCCGAGGTGCTGTGACAGTGGTGCTGTAGGGCTGCAGCTCCTCTTATGTGTCCGGGTGAACATGACCGCTCCGACATAGGGGTGTTTCCAGTGTAAAACCCCAGCTCACAGACCCTTCTAGCTCCCCTTTAGCCAGATGAATCCAGAGGCAGCTTTACCCCAGGGGTTAGGGAGAGGCTGAGAAATACACCCACATATCTTATCTTCGCCTGCAGAGCATCCAACACCACCATATCAAAAGTCTCATGGACTCAGAAGACATGCTCAGACAGTCACCAAGGGTGACAGCCTCTTAGCTGGGATGTAGAAACCAACCATGTGCCTCTATTTTGCATTTAAAATGGTTTAGCCAGAACTGGTGAGCAATGCTGTTGCATTTCACCTGATGTTCCTAACAGACTGGGAACATGATGTTTTGAGTTTCTGCCTCTCATTCAAAGGAGCCGGCTTCTGGCACCACACTACCTTGCTCGCTCCCGACTCCCTGACCGTGTCCCAAACCCAACATTTTCCAAGCAAAGAATGCCACCCATACCCTAGCTGAGACCACAACCCACCTTCTATGGAGAACTCCACTCCACTGCACCAGAATTGTACTAATGTGCAAAACCTGCTTATGTCTAAATCAGCAAGACACTGAATGGTTGACATTTGTAGAGCAACTGTTAACAGCTCACATCTCAAATGAAATGACCTTACTACATCCTCCAGTGAGAGGAAAAACAGTGAGGTTGGTTGTTCTCACTGCTTAACTTCAATTGATACCCACCACAAACAATACTGTTTAGTTATTTGTCAATTCACTGGTAGCCATAACATATCACAAGGAGTTAAAAAATTGAAAAAGGTTTATTAGGCAAGGACAAGGAAGTTCCCCTGTGCTTCAGATTATGCAAGAACATCCTGTCTTCCCAGGCATGGCAGCTCAAATCCAGATATTCTCAGCTTTATGTTTTGCATAGGAGGTGACATTTGGATGTCACTGGAATTGCATCAGCTGGTAAGTGAAACTGCCACAAAACCACTTCCCTCAGCTGAGCTGTAGTTACAGTGTCCAAAACATAGTGAGTAAATGGTTACGTCCTTGTGTCGTGGTTGGGAATACGATGGTGTTAACACCACCCACACTTGCACTGGGCCCATTCCCACGGTACGGCTCAAGGGAGACACGGGGTCTTGCCCAGAGGGAATTTCACTGGCCAAGCTAACATTAAGAGCTAACTTTCTAATGTGAGTCTTACAAACCACAGAGAATTATTCATGCTACCCAACCTTACGGGAGGGCTGCCAAACCACCATAACTTTCTTTCGAGCACATTCGTATGTCTGTTCGGAGAGTAACACTGTGGTGTCATTCCTGTTGTCAGAGATCAAAAGTGAACTTTCCTTTGGTCACCAAATATCTGCCTGACTTCATTCTAACTACTCCAATGGCCTTTATGGAAAAATAGGAGCTACTTTTCTCATCTGCTGCTGTTCTTCGGTAGTTCCTGACACGCCAGGATCTCAGTACTGTTGGCTCCTTTCTCAACAATTATTGAAACACCAAGGACTATCAAAGACTTCCAAACCCCTTGGATTGCAGCAGACATACCTGGTTTGGCCCCTATAACTATCAATCAGAAATTCATGTGGTGTCCTCACCAAAATAATTTTCTGTTGCCCTAAAATCCCTCTCAGAACCTGATTACCTGATGGCAGTTTTTAATTGAAGTTATGCCTTATGTACGCCAGCACCCTCCAATACTATGGTAGCTACATCCTAGTGCCTCTGTCACCCTTGAAGACAGAGACCTACAACCATTCACAGTTTCACTGCTGAGATGCAGCCTCACCCCCCACTGCTGCAGTCAGAGCCCCATGGGCTAGAAAAGACCACCTAGAAGATATTGTAAAAATTCTTAACCCTGCTATTCACTGAGGGCAGCAACTCTTAGGGCAGTGTGGGGGTGGCTTGCAGAGCCCACCCTTAGTAAACGGTGTGGAAAACAGCACCTGCTAGAAGAACATGAGTACAAACTGAGCATGAACTCACATGCATCTGGAACAAATACACATAACTGGACATTTGCTTCAAACAACTTATGTTAAAGAAGCAGCAGCCATCAGGCAGATTGAGCAGTACCAGGGGAATTGGAGATACTGGAAAAACAAGGAGTCATCTCAAACAGAAGTATGAAAGAAGCACAATTGCTGGTTAACTACACATCACCAGTAAATCAATGCAGTGCTTTGGTCCTGATTTGGTTTAAGCTGTAGAAACCCAGCAGTTTTCTCCCGTGACTGCCTGCTGAGCTTCTGCTTCTCCTTCCCTCTGTTGAAAATGAAGCACTGCCTCATGCCCAGCCTGCAGCATGGGAAAGTGAAGGTTCTCTAGGATCTAGAGATGCATCCTGGGCTGTGCTGTGCTGTGATCTCCAAGTCCAGGGTAAAGGGCTCTCCTCTCAGCACACAATTAGCAAATGAGAGGGGACATGTATCAGAGAGAGAAAATGGTTATAATTATTCTCTGGCTGCATCTACACAGCTTCCAAGCTCTCCTGATTGTTCATGGGCATACAAATTCATTTGCTGCTAAACTCTCATCTGGACCTAATAAATCATGTACAACCTTTGGGACAAGTTGGGGGACAGGTCACTCCTAAACAAGTTAGGCATTGGGGACAAGGCTGTGCCAAACCTGGCTTGCTATGCCCTGCACTGTGCGTCAGTGCTATCTCAGCACACACACCCTTGTGCCGTGCCCCAAAGACATACCAAAGCAGCCACCACACCTCTTGCATTGAGTTATGAAAATATAACTCCCTCAAATAACTGAGCAGGGCTCTTGTTATTTTAGGCCACTGCTAAGGGATCAAGCCAGAATCCCAACATCCCCCCTCTGGGGTTGAAACAGCTCAAAGCCCATCCTATCTGCTTGCTCATGGCCCTCTCTGTGCCTGTACCACCAAGAAATGCTGCTTTCAACCAAATGGTTGAAGAACAGCAGCCCAACAGCAGCCTCTTGGGATGCTGCCCCGCTGGATCGCTGCTCCAGATGTGGCTGTGATGAGTTTCTGACCTGAATGGGTGACCATCAGCTGGGGAGAGCTGGGAACGGCAAGAGCCTGGAAAGCATCACAAGTCCTCTCTCCCACCGGCTGAACTTGGCCTTGGAAGCTCTGTACCTGTGGCTGTGTCTCACAGGTGCCTGTCCCAGCTGAGGCCCAGAGTGGTTTGTGAGTGGTTTCGCATCCCCTCTCCAGCACTGGTAAACAACCGCAAGGGCAACCTCCCCGGATAACGTGATCAGCCTGACAGGCCACATCTGCAAGCCTGGCCTGGTTGCCTAAGCCCAAACATCTGGAAAATGTCATGCTCCTATCTAATAAAATGCTCCTCAGGGACCAGCCCTTTGCCTGCTCCCATGTGAGAGAACACAGCAGACTGACAGACAGAGAGGACACCAAAAGGCTGTCTGACCAAGAGAAACAGCAAACAGGGCAGTGGTGACACGTCACTGCAGCAGTGCTGAGCAAAGGCTGCCTGTGCATCTGCAGCGTGGCTCCTACCAGGCACATGTCCTCCACGGGCAAGGTGAGCACATGCATGGTGGATCCTGGTGGGAAAAGCATAAGGACAAGAGAGGCCAAGATGTCTGGTCTTGTGCTGCGTCAGGGGTCAAATCGAGCCAGCGTGCAGCACTGGGTCAGGGGATCAGAAATGCCTTCAGCAGCAGACACAGGACAGGTTCTCCTGCGCTCTTCTCTGTTGCAAGGGGAAAGATAAAAGGCTTCCCCTCAAGACACTGCTGTTTCGTCTTCCCTTGGTCCCCCATGAAGAAGCATGAAAGACTGACTTCTGCTCACAGAAGTTGTCAGTCAGCAGAAATGAGCACCAGCCCTCCTTTGGACCAAATGGAGACCAAGCATCACCTCGTGGGCTTGCGCTGGAGAACCGGTGCTCGAGACACAACCAGGGGACCGCAACTGCTCTTTGCCTGGTGCGTGTGAAAAGCTCTCGCTGCTTTTCATTCCATGCCCAGGTCATTCCTGTGTCACTGCCTGCTGGACTGGAAGGAAATGACTGCTGTAAATCTGTTTTTAGAAATATTTGACTCCCTTAATATGTTCAATGAATTCCAGTTATTTATGGGATTTTCCTTAGCTCAGGGTAAGACATATTGGGTTGTTCAGACTATGCCAGCTGTTACCTTTTGCAATAAAAGGGTGAGTGTTGCTGAAGTATAAGCTCCCTACAAACAATCATGCACCTGGATATCCAAGTGGTCTGACTGCCACTGTATTAACTCATCTGAGGGAGAACCTGAACAAAGGTTCACCTGGGAAAAAGTGCTCCCTCATTAGTTTTACCAGTTACAGCCCTGACCACCTCACAGCAATCAAGTTTTCAAAACACAAGAAATACAGCCCAAAACTCTAATAGACATCACATGCTGCAGACAGCAGTCACTGCATTTTGTCTTCACTTGTGTTTGCACAGGAACAACCCCAAACCTTCTCTTTGCTTCTCTTAGAGGGCTAGTTTGGAAATAGGGCATGAAAAGCAATTTAGCAGCACTTACTGTGAGTGGAGAAGTGTCTGGCTTTCTGCAGAGTGGTCCACCTCTCAGGAGCTTACAACTCCCACAGCTACCTCCATCTGTGCACAGCATCAGCTGCAATATTTGGCTTCAAAAGGCAAAGCAGAACATCTCCAATTCTTTTCCTTCATCTTCCCTAGTTATCCCTTGCTGTATGTGGGAGCCTGCAGAACTGGTGGTCTGCAGCAGAGCAAAGGTCTGTTGCTGGAGCCATGACAGGCTGCCCATAGGCTTCTGTTCTGAGCTGCAGAGCTCCTGGACAACTTAGCCCAAGGCAAGTATCTTTGATCACATCCAACCTGATGCACAGGCTCTGACTGACAATTTACCATGGAGCAGATTCCTGTGCAATGTAGGGAGTACTTTTTAAGGACCTAACGACTGAGCAGAGGACAAACAAGTGAATCACTCTACCTCACACTAGCTGCTCTGTGGTAACCCTATAACTGGGAGCTCATGGCCTACTCTCTCATTGAAAAGTAAACCCTATCCAGTTACTCTGCAGAGGCACATGGCTGGGCATTTACCAAGAAATGGCCAGTATGCATTTACGGGCTACCCTGTAACAGCCTGTCCAAGTGCCCATTCCCCAGCAGCTCATGGACTGGTCACATTGCAGTGGTAATGGATTTAAGAGTCCAGCCCCTGAGGCAGATGTGCTCTCCTGCAAACCCAAAGCTTACAATGACACTAAGTCTCCCTATTTAACTGGCTGCAGCTGCAGTGCTCCTTCACCTGTTTGTCTACTTCACTTAGAAGACGCCAGCAGAGTGTAAAAAAGGAGAAGCATGCAACTGGAAGGATGAGGTGTCAGACTGCTCTGCTCCTGTCATTCCCCACCCCTCTTCTGCTCCATACAGACCCAACAGCTCCCAAGACCTGGTCTTCACATGGTGACAATGCAGCAAGAACAGTCCAGGAGTCAAAGCTTGCTGGCACCAAGGCAACCCAGTACTAAAGAAGGGTCATTTCCACCAGCCAGGGGAGCTGAGAAGCTGCCCAAGGAGTAAAGGATCACCACTGGCATCTCCAGAAAGGCTGCCTGCCCACAGGCAGAACCTCATAATAGCAAAGAGAAGCCCTGGGGCAGGACATGCTGACGCTCCAGCATCAGAGGTTAATCCCCGAGTGCATGTGGGCTGTCAGCACGCTGCAGAGGTGCTAATCCATGGCTGGGTGCCTGACACAGGCTGGCAACACCTCCTGCACATGGCTCCTCCTTCACTAAGTTGGTGCTGAGGCTGGGTGGAGTCCCTAGGAGAATGCTTTGTCTCTTTAGTAAGGGGTTTATAGATTCAGCCATTGCCAGGACAAGGACAAACAAAAGGCTTACGGTTTTGGGCAGCAGAGCTTCATCTCACAAGAATTTAAATCATAAGCAGCTCCATGGATGCACAGCACCAGTAGAGAGAAACAAACACCACAGTCTGCACTGGGTTCCTCAGAGTGCTGACAATTTGTGCCATGTGAAATGTTCTACTGGCCACCTCACACCATGCTTGGCTATCCCAGAGGAGCCAGAAAGCCACTGCTCCATCAGCTCTGAGCACTGCAGAGTGGGTAGGACACTTCACCCCACAACAAAAAGCACCACAGCAGTAACCATCCCACGTTGTACATGCAACAGGCAATGACACCTCTGAACTGATGTTCCTGCATATTCCCCAGTCAGCTGTCTGCAGTGTAAGGTAGGTTGTGGCATGCCTGAATTACCAGCTGCAATATCAGTGATGTCTGGTTTCAAGCCCAAAAGACCTGTATACCCAGAATTTCCACTTAACCATAATTCACATAGATACACCTGTGTCCAGTGAGACAGCCAAGCCTGTGTCCTTAAAAGGATTCGCTAACTGGAGGATCTTCACAAGTTCATTTGTTTTGTGCTAAACCATCTTCATGCATTAACATTTAATTTTTCCATATATTGCTAGCACCCTGCAATAAAGTTTATCATCAGCCTATCCCAAGAAAAGAGAAGTCCACATGTAGTAGGAAACGGCTCTCCATCTCCTGAAGCCTTCAGTAAATGGACTGAGGAAACTCCTGAAAAGCTTCACCAGTCCCAGAGAGAAGCCACTGCTCATTACAGGTGACCAGTTTTGCCTCTGGCTCAGAGTTTTGGGTAACACCACAAGTGCAATCAAAATGCACCTCCGAGTTGTACCCCACTACTGTCCTCCAGAACCATCTGGCCCAAATTATATTATCAAAGTGGAGGATGTTACTACATTCACCCTTCATTGAATCCTGGGAAAAATGCTTTGAGATCAGCCCCAAACTGTTTTACTTGCTCTCCTCAACGCTGCTGAAAAAGCCCCCAAATTACAAAGTTAATTGGCAGCACATTGTTACCATATGTGGTGTGCAAGAGAAGCGCTCAAGTTTACTTAGGCATCAGAAGCAAAGAAGAGCGGAATATTACTGCTCTTTATGAGGATTTCATCTTGGACCAGGTTACTAAGGCATCCCCAGCCTTGATCCTCCCTGTGTGTAGCACTGCAGACTGCACATGGGGCACCCATCTGCCCCCATCCTGGTTCCCCAGGAGAAACTCAGGACACATACTGTTCACTGTGCTTTTGCTTACTAGATCTCAGCATTTTCTATTTCCATGTTCATATGCTTCTTTCTGGAGTAGAGTTTTCCAGGCTGCCTCACATCTCTATGGCATGACCTTAAACCCAACCAGCTATACTCCACAGCTGCTGGGTCACCCTGTCTCTTGTGAAGTGACTCTCCTTGCTCTAGCTGCCTCACTCATCTTGCTGGATCACTCTCAAATCTTTAATGAGAGTTGGATTCTTGGTCCACAGGCTCTGATCTCCACTCTCCCCATTTAAAGTCCCTGTGAAATAAAGGTCTGTGGCAAATCTGCATCACCAGGACCCTACTCAAACTCTTCTTTACCCTGCTTCTGTTGCAGCATTTGCAGTGATGCAGCAGCCTTCACTAAAGGTGAGGTCCCAGCAGCTCCACGACAGCAGTCCACAGCTAATGTCTGCAGCAAGATTTGTCCCCACAGGCTAGAAATATTCTCTCTCTGTTTTTAAACTCTGACAGAATCACTGTATTAGTGTCCTTGCACAGGGTATGCCAAGGTCCCAGCCCCACCTGCACCTGCAGAGCTCCTGTTGCCCCATCTGAAGGCATGAACTACAATTTACACAACAACCTAGCAGGGGCCAGGGGCAAAGATTGCTTGCCTTAAAGCTCCATAAACTATTTTTAAATGCTCAAATGGACTTTCATGAAGCGAAACATCAGGTTTCAATTAAGATGCCTTCATTTCCCAGTCTGATGTGTGTTAAACAACCTATCAAAACCTCATAAACTTCAGTTCGTAGCATTTTCATTTCCGGATTCTCTCTTCTCTCAGCTTAAGTAATAACTTGTGTATTCCAATAATGTGTTTCAAAATAAAAACAAATCCAGAGAAAATAAAGACAAAAGTCTGACCAGTCCTGACTTTCCAGAGGACAAACCAAGACCATTTTGTCCTAAAGGTAAGTTCTGGAGAGTGCAGGGAGGTGAAGTAAGTTACCTCCCAGCTAGTGGGAATATTTGGGATAAGATACCTTCAGTGCATGGAGCAATAATTCAGTGCTTCCTTCCAGGGCCCCACAACAGCTTCTGTCCATACACAAGCACTAATGCATTTCTCATCTCCAGACCCATCTGACCTGCACAAAAACGTTGCTCATATTCCTGAAGACTTCACGATATCATTAGACCACTATTCTGTCTGTTCCAAATCTGTGCTGCATCACAGCAAATCCCCTGTACTGATGACCGTGGAAGGACAATGCTGGGGCAGAGCAAGCAGACCTTGACCAGCAAAAGTGCTTCTCTCTGGGCTCGTCAGCTGTGCTCATGTGCCCAAAAATGTCACGTGTGGTCTCTATCAACAACTATATCACACGTGTACAATAATTATTTACCCATCCAAGTGATACTTTCTCTAATGGTTGATATATTAGGTAGAGCAAATATAATTAGGTTCTGAGGACAGCATAGCAGTGTGAGATAATCCAGAAAAGCCAAGTCACCACCAACTCCACATTAAGGCTCCCAAAAGCTTCACTGGGGGGGGGGGACACCACGAAGGTGTTTTGTTAACAACTGTGGCCCAAACCTGTATTTTACATCATTTTATTTTGTAAAATTTTATATCTAAAATTTTCTATTTAAGATCAGAATTTCTCACCAAAGGCCTCATCAAACAAACCTTCACCCTCTCTTACTATAAGCCTGGGATACAGGATGAGATGTGCAATATCTCACAATTTTAGGATGCAGTCTCTGTGAGGCCAGGTAATTGTAAAACAGTGGCATGACCTTTACAGAGACCCACACCGCCTCCCGATGCACCAAGGGCACAGAAAGCAGGGTTTCTTCTCCCTTTTGGGAAGGATCTCCCTCCACCTACACAAACCAGCGCCCTCTTGGCAGGCTGCAGGTGCCAGAAAATCACCCAACAGTGCTGGGAGCCTCTAAGCTGCCTCCTGAAAAGCAGCTCTAGTACCAGAAAAGATGGATCTTGCCTTGGCCTCGAGGAGGCTCTGTGCTGCCACCACAAAAGAGCCAAAGCCCCCCCCCCCCCCCCCCCCCCACTTCAATATCCAACAGTGGAGGCCCAAAGGAAAAGCAGGAACTGTGCAAGCCTATACTCAGCTGCTGCGCCTCTCATCCTCCCCCTGGGCTTTGCTTGCCTCCACTTTATACCTACCCCTCTGCCCATCAGGCCGTTGTTGAAAGGCAGTCCGATGAAGCTGAAAGCTGCCTCCTGGATGAAGTAGGGGTTCAGGATACGTATCTCATGAGGTTCCCTTGGGACACGGGTTGCGACTGACTTCCAAAAGCCATCAGAGGCACTCTGGTAACAAAAAGGGGGAAAAAAGTAGAAAGGAATGATAAAACAACAAACACAATTATATACAAGAGATAGCTCATTGCTAGTATTTTTAAAAAAATGAAATAAAAATGTGCTCCTGGCAGCAGCCCTTGCTTGTCCCTGCTCACTGCCACAGGCACTAGTGTAAGGCTGTGGTGGGAAGGTGGAGGATCCCTGGAGCAGTGACAGTAGCACGTGCAGATGCACTTCAGCTAGTCCCAATGGCAAGTGTGAAGAAGACAGAGAGACCTCGGCTTCAGCATGAACAACCCCCTCCCTGGTGCCATCTTCTCACTATTATTGTCACTTCAGCTCACTGGGTCAATGGCTTAAGCTTCCAGGACATGCTGCAATCCCTCCCACCTGCATACAAGGGGATGTCCCCTTGGATAGCAAATGCTTTTAAGAACATTCAAAGAGCTAAAAATGACTGTACAGCTCTACTTCCAGTGCAAGCTACATGCTTCCCACTTTATCTGAGGTTTATTCCATTATGTCAGGCTTTATGTAAGTTAACCTATCAGCTTATAAAGTGAGCATCTTGTCTTGCGACGGGCCATGCCTGTTAATGGTACAAGGGGAAAAACAATTAAGTATGATCTTATGTTTTCCCAGTAAATTGTTTTCCAATGACAGCCTTCACCCTGCGAACATGGGAGGACGCTTGCCTTGGTGGCTGTGACCCTGCCAGCCAGACCTGCCCGGAGAGGGGCTGAGTCTCTCTGCCACATTACTGGTCCAGACGTGCAGTGGCTACAGCATGTACTGCTCTCAAAATAACTGGAGGCCCCACATTCACAGGCTTTACAGCACAATTACGTTCTAACCTTTCACTTCTGTTTAGGATAAAAATTCAGAGGAAGGCACAGGGAGGATGGCAGGAATTTTAATCTGCTACCCAACAGCTCTGGCAGGGTAATCTGACTGAATACCTCCTTCTCACAGCACCGAGACATCTTCCCTGTGATCTCCGTGACAAGCGAGAGAGGCAGGCATTACACTCTAGTCAAATGCCTGTGCTTTGGAAATCATTATTTACACTTGCAGCTCAACAGTGGCTTCACAGTTGCTTTCAAAATGCTGTCAAAAAATGTTGATGATCCCCTGGCAAATCCTCAGGAGCCTCCCCTGCCCAGCAGCGACTTACCCCTGCCTTTATCGACCGTAATTCTGCCACAGCCGATGCCAGCTGCAGTTCACAGGCTGCTGGCACCATGCACAGCACTTGTCCGCTCTTTAGCACCTTACAGAGGCTCCTTTGAAATCTTTAGCTGCTCAGTTTCAGATCCTGAAGAATAAACCTGGGGTAGATGGCTCTTGCCTTATGAAAGGCATTAACACAGCAACCTTGAGGATGCGTGTTGTTACCCACACCGACAGCCTCAGCTAGCTAACTGCCACTGCTATCCTATTTTGATCCCACGTGCCTCCTCAAAGCTGCCCAAATACAACATGCTTTTGCTGGCCAGGGCACGGATTGTGTGTGTCCAAGTTTGCATCTCAACAATGGCAAAGTGCTCTCAGGACCTTAAATGGAAAAAATAATCCTAATTAACCTCCATGTTTTTTCACTGTAGGTGGATTAGAAAGAACGCCCGGTGTCAAAGCAGTCTAACACTTCCCATCCCATTCCAACATTTTCAGGCACTGAGCGATTCCACCATAAAAAAAAAATTAGAACAAACAAATGATAATAAAATCCAACATCCAGTTGACTAAGGGATTTGAGGGATTTGGTATGTCAGCTGAGCTTTCCCTCCTTTTGAAAATTCATTAAAAATTGTATAAATATGAACCCTTTGGAATTTCCTAAAGGTACATGTAAAGCAGAAGCCTTTCAGTTCCAGGGACGGAGGGGAAAAACCCAACCAAAATCATCTGCAGATTCCACTTGCATTAAGCACGCTCCAGGTCTCACAGAAATGAAGATGATAAACAAAAATCTTGAATAGCTACTCATTCAGTGAAACCATCTTATCATGGGTTTAAGCAGGCACACCCTGGAAAAATAGCGTGTGACCCCGAAACCAAAATAAATTTATAAGTTGAATTACGATTTCACGTGCAACTCTAAATATGGCATTGCCTAAATTTTGCAACCAATTCAAACCAAAGGCCTGCAAGCTATTTAAAGTGGACAAAAGCCGCCTTTTGTTTAGACTCACACTCCATAAGAGATTCTACCTAAATTCTGGGATTTAAGTAGCTTTTACACGGCTTTTACATCACACACAAAATATTAAAGAGAGAAAAAAAGTATGTATTACAAACATTCGAGACTTTTATTCTTTGCTGTTGCTTGAGCTGTTCAGAAGGATAATGACACACACATCACAGTTGCCCCAGTGCTGTGTGGACTGCAGGATCATACCCAGGCTCCTCAGGTCCTTCAACACCAGTGGATCCCACCTGCAGCTGAGAATATAACCTGTCTGCTTTGGTTCCTTCAGTGTGGCTGTTTCTCCAATCATTCATCCAGACAACTTCCCTAATCACTTCTTCCTTACTGATCAACATAGCTCCAAAACCATTCTGGTTTCTCCCTTCTGCCTGATTTCTATTTGCCCCGTGTTTCCCCATGCAACTTCTCCATGCAGTTCCCCTTAGATTACCAAGGGCAATCTTTCATTTTGGCATGGTTTCCCTCTGTAGCTTCTAAACCAGTTCTAGGGAGAAGTGTGGAGTCTCCGCAGACGGCTCTTGCCCTTACACCTGGACAGCAGGCAGAGTCCCGTGCAGGCCCAAAGAACCAAAACCTGGTTTTCTTTGCTTATAATCACTGAAGTTCTCAGCCTTGTGGTTTGGCTCTACAAACCCGGTCGTTCTCAGCTACATCTCAAGCCTCATGGTTTTGCTCTGCAGCTTGTCCCTGGCAAGCTAAAAAGCACAGCACCACACAACCGCAGACCCCGCGAGGCTGCTCCCCTGACGCAACCCCCCGGGGAACGGCGGCGGCGGGAGCGCGGCCCCTTCCGAGGCTTTGTGCTACCGCTGACGCTCAGCCACGGGCTGTCACTATGCCTTGCCTGGATGTTCGGTCTGATTGTACACAGATGTGCAGAGAGGTTTCCAAAGCGATGACTTCCCATGAGGGAGCTCTGTCCCTTTTTTTTTTGGCTGGGAGGAGACAGGCAGCCACCTGAGGAGCAGCAGGCAGTGGGACAGGGGCACGCTTCTCCTGCCAGATTCGGGAGCTCAGGCTCACTGTTGGAGGTCGGGACAGTCTCTGTTCTCCGCTACTTTGACCAAGCCTGCATGCTCAAGGGTGGGCCTCTGAGGACATAACGCCTCCCTGCTTATCAGAATGATAATGAGTCAGAAAGCGAGTACGAAAACTGCCTGGGCAATGTTCCTACAAGTACGTGGTCACCTCCTGGCACGGAGGTGAAAACCACAGAGGCCAGGCTGGACACTGTGCCTCCCGTGTTAATTTACCCCCTTAATTACTTGTTGGCACCTGGCGTCTCGGTCACAGGTTCATGGTGCTGAGGGCTGCCAAAAAGAGCTTATAACGTAAGCATAAAGAAATAAGCAACAGAGAGAGGTAGACAGGAAAACATGACTGAAGATCAAGTCTCTGATGGCCACAGCATTTTCAAGTGATCTTGTTGGGTTTTTGAAACTGTGTGATTGTGAAGGACATCACTAAAGGCTTTAGAGGAGACAGTTTAAAATCTGGAATTTAGATGGTCCAGGGCTTTCAGGCCAGTGTCTTGTACAGCTCTTATCCAGAGAGAGAGAGAGGCAGAAATATCCCCTCTGGAGCAATCACACTGGGAATAAACAGATACAGACATGACAGACTAGAGATGGCAGCTTATGAGGAAGGAGTAAAAAACGGCAGGATTCACCTAATAGCTACAGGGACATGACAATGCAGCTATAAACCCTCACTCTGTCCATTTGCAGAATATGGAAGGCTAATAGGGACAGCCCATTGTAAACTATTTTTGTCTCCATCCAGTTTTCCATCTTCTGTTCTCAGATTTACCAAGGCGAATCACAACATAAAATAAAATGTGGAAACTCAGAGCCTTAGCCAAGCAGCACAGCTCAATGGGGGACCCAAGCAGGGAGAAGCGGGCTGAGCCTCCTAGAATAACACCATTTCTATTACACCAAACAAAATGAGAAGCAATGCCACTGCATCCTGACAACACAGCTGCTGCCTCTTCTGTACCTCTTTGATACTTCTGGATTTATAAGTATAAGCAGCATTGCTCTGAGAGACTTTCTTAGTCTGATGGGAAGGGGACATGGAGATTGTGAAGGTCTGCTGTGTGCAACACAAAGCTGAGTAGAGTTTGGGTGTGCAATATCTTCTGGGAAGCAGTAAGAAAAATGAAAAGGCTGGAGACAGAACCTGTGGTAATTGGAGACTTCAGCTCTTTCATAGTCTGATAACACCAGAAACAGAGAAGAAGCGAATGAGGAAAAGAAAAATCCAAGGGATCACGTGCAAGACCTCACAAGACCTCATGGTGCCTGGGAACACTGGGATCTCTGCCTAGGATGGAATGCAGTTTACGCTATACCTGTCATGCACAAGCACTCACTGTCACACAAACACAGCAGGACCCCCGCAATCCATCTGCAGAGGCTTTTGAAAGGTTTCTGCTCAGGCATAACCAGATTAGATGGGGAAGGTGTGCTTCCACTAGAAAACAACCATCTTATCAGCCAATGCTGCATTTCTCAGCGGTCAAGTAGACATGGAGGCCTGGAAAATGCTCTTCTGCAAGTGGTAATATAAATGAAGTTGCATCATTTGCATCAATTATCAAAGCAACAAGGATTTTTTAGCCACCAGAACAGAGGTGCTGAGAGCCTGCAGTCTGGGTTGATGGTCAACTACCAGACCCACTAGCCCCCACTTCAAATATATTTACCTAACTTTCTCAAGTGATAGAGAGCCCCTCACCACCCTCAGTACACAACTCTGATGGCCAGCGCTTGCTCTGAATTTCCCTATCTTCAGTTTCTAGAGTCTTGACATCCTCTAGAGTCCAGAACATGTTGTTCTACTCTCATCTACCCCATGGACAAGCTGGGGCACTCTGCCTGGAACGGGAACACTGCAGATTGGGCTCAAGCCTTTCCCTCAACTTCTGAGTCCCACTGCTCAGAGATGCAGCTCTTGGACTATCTGACAATACAATATTTCTAATTCTGTATAATTTTTGTTTCTTCTCCCCAAATGGCCCCCCAATGACCACATCTAAACTCAAACGTTTGTAACTTCCCAGGCCATTCCTGTCGGCATTCCCCACCTCCCAACATCCTTGCAGCACCCAAGAGAACTCCTGGCAAGTTGCAACAAGACCCTCCACCCCCTCAATTTAGCTTTTGTCAATGTTTCTCAGCGTGAAACCCAAATACATTTTCTACCCAGTGTTTTCAGCAGCAAACCGCAGCAAAGCACAATGGAGACAAACACACCTCAACACACGGTACTGCTACAGCCTTTTCTTTTTCAAAGCAAAAATCAAACTGGTTTTCATTGTTGGTCTAGCTGAGCCCAAACACTGGCTAGAGATTAATTCCTTTAAGCTTGATAACCAGGTTGAAAGCCACAAAGAGAAGGGAAACTGAATTCCAAGTAGTGTGACAGACACACAAACTACACGGCTGTAAATGAAAAGGAATTGCTTTGGTTTTCACGGATTTCTACAGTTTTACCCATGTAACTGAGAGCAAAATACAGTTTGCAGCTAAAAGGTAACAAAATGCTGTGAAAAAGAGGTTGTCCTGTGTTGACAGTGGAACTTGGCACACGTCAGATGAGCTCCAGAGGAAAAAATAGAGATTATTCTGATGAATATTGTGTTTCACAAGTCAAAGCATGAATGATAGCTCACATGTGGTGGGTCAGGAGACATGCCTGTACTATGACAAACTGGGTGATGGATAGGTAGACTGTACTACAGACTCTTTTATTCAAAGCATAAACTGGATTTTGATCCAAAATTTGAAGAAATAGTCCTGTTTTGAAATATCTTAGGAAAGATGGAAGATTTCAGTAAAAGGAATGGATTTACATAATTTATGCTTGTGTTGCAGTTTTTTGTCTGTGAATAATAATAAACCCAACTGTAACAGCAAGAACCACCACTAGCAATGATGATGATAATGATAATAATAATATTTTTTCATTGAAATAATATCTGACCATCCTTGGAGGTGTTTAAAAGATGTGTCAGTATGGCGCTTAGCGACATGGTTTGGTGGTGGGCTTGGCAATGTCAGGTTTACAGTTGGACTCAACCTTAAGGGTCTTTTCCAATTTACATGACTCTATGATTTAAAGTTGTACAGTTTCAGAAAAATCCCAAAGAAGAACAGGCCCTATAGGATCACCAGTATTTACAGGGTATTTTATTCCCACAAGGGACCAGCCCCTTTATTTTGCTATTATTTTTATGACATAGTTTATGAAAAATCATACTCATATAACATCTATTAAAAGCATGCCATGGCTGAAAGGGCAAACCCATGTGTCTGGAAGCGCTGAAGTAGGACAGCCCAGTGACTTCAGCTCAGGATTTCTGTTGTGAACAGTGACACTTGAATTTTCCCACAAGATTTCTCCGATATCACCATATAGCTAAATGTTTTACAAACAATACTTCACATTTAGAGCATTTCTGCAATATTTGGCTTGTATGACATCACTTTACAGGGCAGAAAACAAAGATGAATGCCAACAGCTTCCATTGTCTTCTGATGCTCTACTTCAGTCATGTTAGGCTGATTTTTCAAAGCATCTGCTAAGCTGACAGTGCAACTCCATTGACTTTGCTGCTGCCAAGCACCCATCTCCTGCATATCCACCCCACAAGACTTTAAAGCACGTTTGGGAAGTTCTGATCTAACTTGCCCAGCATCATATTAGTCAATTCAATGCTAAACCACCTCCTCAAGAGGAATCCTCAGTGTCTGCGATCAGGAGACCACTCTTTCTCCTCTCCTCTCTCCTACTCCACAACATGTTCTACAGCTTCTGCAACTACTTCATGCCAGGGCTGGATGTCTTGCATTACAGAAATTAGTCTAAATCTCAGTCTTCCCTCTTCCACTAGATAGACAGCTGTGTTCTCAGAGAGCCAGGATGCAATTATGTAATTAAAGATAACATCTGCACAGGAGAACTGAATTAATGTTGAAAATGCAATGTTGTTGTTTTTTTTTTTCCCTTTGCTTTTCCTAACTTCTGGCAGCTTGATTTTTATAACCATAAAGCTATTTAAAAAGTCTTAAAGGGTAACTCAATATGTTTTAAGAAAAACAAACAAAAACCACTCAAGAAAAGCCCCACTGAATCAAGCAATTAAACCCAGGGCACAGTCCTCTATGTGTGACTACAAGCTCCAGTACGCTATTGTAACCTACATCAGCCCTTAGAGGAGAAACAACTCATTCTCTTAAAGGGATCCTGAACTATTTCCATCTAATAAGCCAGCAAGTGTTTGAGGAGTTCCCTGCTGGTTGTAGAACCCTTCCATTCTCTGCTGTTCCCAGTACCCATCACCCTTCAACCTCTAAGACTCAGGTGTTGCTCTCTTGCCATGCACCAGACCAGGCTTCTGCTCCTACATGATGCCCAGGTGGCTGGCAGGAAAAGAGGGGGGTCCTGGGAGTCCAGTTCCTGCCCCCAGTTCATGCCCCAATCACTTGTGGAGAAGTAACTGGAGGGAAAAATCCTACCTTACTCCTGCATCCTTGGAGATGCTGCAAACCTATTAACCACATGGGGAGGGCACTCAACCAGCCATGGGCTGGACATGAGAGGCCTGGTTGGCCAGACCATGCCCAGCACATGCAGTGCTGCCAGCATCTAACAGCCCCCATGGACCATCAGATGGAGCCAAGAGATCTCACAGGAAGGGCAGGAGCTGCAGCAGGCTGCCAGGATAACACAGCCTCACCGATTCCCAGCCGCTGCCCTGAAGAACTGGGATATCTCAGCAAAACAGGATGGGAGACTATTTATTTACTTATTTCTTTTTTAAGGGATAAAACTATTCATTTTCAGTAGTGTCATCCTAAGAGACAGGCAAATTATTTTAACTGAACTCTCCAGCTGTGCCAAACACATGGCGTGGAAAACATCAGCTGAAAGGTAATGGGGTAATAAAACAAGTGTGTTTTCCCAGTTGCTTGTAACAGAAAACATGATGTGATCCCAATGACAGCACAGCTACCTGCTCTACTTACACCAGTGTGCCTACACAGGGGAAAAAAATAAATAAGAAATTAAAAGAAGCTGTCTCTGCAGGCTTTGGTGACAAAGCAGGAGGGCATCTCAGGGCATCTGAGGACACCCATCAGCAAAGGCTTTTTTTAGGGAGCTGAACTGGTTCATGAGTTTGAATACAAACAACGTCTCATTAAACAACACATATTTAGACTAAACTCTTGGCACATGACAACAAGAAAAGCTAAAAGATCACCACGGGAAGAATTATGGCCTAGAAACCCTCATCGCTTTCCGAAGTTATCTCGAAGTGAGTCTCTAGGGAAATTTTCACATTGTTTTTACAGCAAGAGTACACAGAAAATCTGTCTTCTCCTATTTTGGCATCTTTGCTGAAAGAAGCAGCCAAATAATTTGTATGTTCACTGCGTGTTCCTATAGAATATATACAAATTATTCAGCATCCTTTCGGAGAAAGCAGAAAGGTCAAAACAACAAGAGGCTGTGTAGTTGCCAGGAAGCTCCTGCCCTACTTTATTTTCTAGACTTGCATTAATAATAGGTGTTCTACAAAATGAGAGTTTTAAAGGAACATTATTTAATGTTCTTAAAAAGATGAGAAGTTAAATAAACTGTAATCCAAACAGAACACTTACATGTAAGAGTTTTTTCCCAAATAACGAAGTGCTGATTGCCTGGTCTGGGCTGGGTATTTTCTGTAGCTGTCAGCTGTGGGCAGAGTTCAGTTCATGGCAAATGGCCAGAACACGACTGATGGACCAGCTGAGGCAAAATTCCAAGCAAACCCAGCAAAAGCTTTCTGGATCCAACAGCTCCACCATTTGCCTTCGATTTTGCATCTCTGATTAAAAAAATAGATACTACCACTTCTACAGACCTGGCCTTAGGTAAGGAGAGAAAGAACACCCAAAGGCACATCCCATAAATCTGTAAGAATACAAACACTACCAAAAAATGTGAGATCTTCCCAGAATCCCTCTCTTGCTCACTACCTTCACAGGGCTTGGTTTATTTTCATTTCTATTGTCAGGACAAGTGTTTGCGTTAAATAACTGAGACTACTCAGGTAGGAGGGAAGCTGATTGTAGGGGGGAAGAGGTCAGGGGATCCATACCCCCCCCCCACAGGAGCATCCTGCTCTTCCACAGAAACTGCTCCTCTTCTTGGGAAGAACCAGAAGCACCACACACAGCTGGGAGCACAAGGGGAGAGATAAATTTAGGAAGATAAAAGCACAGGGGGAGTTTAGTTACCTCAGTGTTTATTATAGCAAACTGGAGATATAGGTCAACCCCCTGTCCCGGAGCCCTTGGTGCTTCGAGGCAGAGAAAACGTTACAAATTGCTCAGGCAGCACTAACTATGCAAGTAATCCTCAGAGCCCGCCAAGGAACACATGTGTTTCAGGCATAAATCGTCCAATCTATTCCTTTCTGAATTAACATCTGTCATCGTGACACCATTCAAAATGACTGAAGACTGGATCATATTAACAACCACACATCTTGGATAAATATTTACTGTTCAGGCTTTTTTTTTTTTTTTTCCCTTCTTCAGTTTAAAGAAAAAAAAAATTGCAGATAGCAAAATTCCTGGAGCTGTGAAAGGGGAGTCGCTCCTCAGCCACTGGCAGAAAGCATGTGATTTTATTTACAAAATCAAATCAGCGTCTTCACGCTGCACACGGGTGAACCCACAGCACCCTGTGGTGTTGCAATGCTTTCTGAAGGCTCTTGAGAAAAAAAAAAGATTTTCCTGTGAAGGAAATAACTTCCTTTCATGAAAAGCTGTCAAGGGTTTGCTATCCTGCTCCTCATAGTCAATGAGCAGGTCACCGTGAGGACAGGGCTTCCCAGAGACACGCAACAGGATGGCAAGAAGGCAAGGCAAGAAGAACACGGCCCCATGCTGGGTACTCTGGGAAACAGACTGTTCCCAGAGAGCAGACTAGGTTTGTACTTCAGGAAGAGGTATCAGCAGTCAGTGCTCACCTCTGCAGGTTTGTCATTCAGTCAGAAGTGCAGATTTCTAGGAAGCTGCACCTGTCTGGACTGGTTTTGCCTAGCTTCAGCTCCTAGCCACCACCTTCTACTGCTTCTTTAGCCACCATATTCTAGACTTCTTATCAGCACAGCTCGAATGGCAAAGAGATCCTGCCCACATCCCCCTGGACATCCTGCACACCAGGGTACACTGTTCCTCTGGACAGAAGCTTCTCCTTTCAGTCCTTCACTCTCACATTGCTTGAGCAGAGCATCACCAAGATAGCCCGTCATGATTTCAAGACTTCAAGAGCAAATTCATCAAGCCTGCAGGGCAGATGTAGCAAAAATAATTATACTGATCTAAAAGTGCTGCCTTTTTTGGTTGTTTGCCTAGCTTCAGCTATATTTTCTTCCTACTAAATTAAAAAGTCTTCTGAGAAAAAAATGTTCCTTCTAGGTAGACAGAGAATACAAGTAAATCTCCCCAAAGCCTCACACGTAAGCTAAGTAAATTGAACTCAAATCTCTTAGGCTAAGCAAGGCTTTGCAGACTTCAAATGATTCCTGTAGCTCTTCACTGAAGTGTTAACACAGAACATCTTTATTCCACTAACACTTGCATGAGTAGCCGATACCCTCTGGGTGACGCCTCAGCTCTCTGACTTTCCCCGTGTGCTGGATTCACAGAGCAGGGCTCTGGTGCAGAGGAACATCTGCTGCACACGTGGGCACCACGGGATCCTTGGCAGGCACGGGCCGTGCTGGTGGTAAAGCTGTGTCTGTCTGGATGGAAGAGACACCCACATGTCTGCACCTGAGGCCAGGTGGGGATGATGCTGCGCGAGCTCAGCGCCACTCTGGTCTGCCAGGTGGCCAATCACACACGTTGGGCCAGCAGCCACGCACGCCTTGGCCAGCACACACCCACCTCAAAGGGAGGACAGAGCACACTGGGTATTTATGAGGTGGGGGAAATGGGAGAGCATCGTGGTGCAAGAGGGAGGCTCAAGGGAGCAGGACATAAATCCACAGGCAACTTTGTTAGCTCTGCTGTTTATGGAATCATGTGTTGCATTAAGATCAGCACCAGATTTGGAAAGAATTTCTTTTTGTTGCCCCAGGTATTCCAAGTCCATCTTTGATCCACTCCGCTAACCAACACAACCTGAGCTTACATGCACTACGACCTCCTGGGATTTGCATAACACCGATGCCTGAACACTGCCAGAGCCTGCCAAAGCGGGTGAGTGCAAGGTGAGCACCCTCCAGATGCTTTTTCAAGACAGCTGCACTAGCTCTTCAGTTGGGCCTTGCTCATGTTGGCTTTTCAAAAGAAGAGATGTGGAAAAACTTCAACCTTTTGAATTATCCCTATTTTTGGCTTTGGTTGACTCACAGATGAAGAAGGAAGGAGTGATCAAATATCTAGGAAAGGACAGTGACTGTCAGTTGGATGGCAGCAGACATCAGAAGTGATTAGAAGATGATAATTTTAGTAAGAAATTGTCTCAGGATAAAGCAGGATAGCAAGGCAATCCCAAAAAGGATTTCCTACTAGGTCAACAATTCAGTCTCTTCAGGGGGTAAATTCTGCTTGGGTGTCTTCAGTTAAGAATGATGTGAAGGAAAAGGAACTAAAGAAGAATCAAAATCTGACTGTAGCTCTCTGATTTTCCTGTCACAGCTAGGATTACTGAGCCAGAAATGAAGACGCTGCCGTTTTGGCAGATGTGGGATAAAGGTTCTTTAAGGACTACTGAAGCCTAGCAGGAGTAAATGTGTCTCATCTTTCAATAGGAAGTATAGTGCAATGAGAACTGCAGTTAGGTAGCAGCAAACAAAACAAGGGACAAATAAAGGACAAAACCCATGCATGGTGTGGGAATGACTGGAAGGGCAGAAACACCAACTTAATTTTGCTCTGGTAAGTAGAAGCTGTGAAAATTGGGGTAATCAATGATGTTATTCCTACAAAACCAGATACTTCTCAAACTTTTGATACCTGGAATTTTTTTCTACCCAGTACATAGTCTGCTTAGGGATAATTTTTATTTTCTTCATCTACCCCAGAAGCTCAGGTCAATGTGCCTACTTGTGGACACTAAAACTTGTCCATGTGGATTGGGGAGTTAACTGTGCTCAGCGTTCATCTACCTGGTAACATCAAATGCTATGTAGGCACCCTGCAATGGTGGTAGATCAGCCCCTGTCACCAGCTGATGCTTGACAGCATACTTACAGACACACTAAGTATGCCTGTGTGGGAACAGCTCTCAGCTATGTAGTGACCTGCCTAATCTTATTATGCTGTTGCATGCAGGTATGTATGAAGGGCAAGCTCCAGCCTGCACTTTCCGTACCAACAACCTTGTTTTGGGAATTTGGCCAGGAAGACTCCCCCAAGGCCCATGTTGCAAACTGGGTCATTTGTCTACTGAGGTTCCTGTATGGTCCTCACAACAGTGCTGCATAATACAGCACTCAGGTCTTCTCCCTCTTCTGGTCATCAGGGACAAGATTTTATTTAGCACACCTCTACCTTTTCCAGCCTGGCTCACCTTCTCTCTTAGGGCACCAATGTTCATACTTCTCCTTACATGGCTCTGGTCAGAAAGACAAACTAACTCCCAGCTACTCTCTGTCAAAGAAATACAGAATATTCTCCACAGACTATATCACGCAGACTCTCCCACCTCTTCTTCTCAGTCAGAGATTGGTAGGAGCCAGAAGAGTCTGTCTCATTTTATTACAGGGCATTTTCTCTGCTTCAATGTTTAGTAACGGTTCAGTTGCCTTGACTGAGGCACTGAACCATCCCAATGATGCGATAAGGTATTCTCTGCTACCCATTGCTCCTAAAAATCCCCCCACACTCTGTGAGTGGAAGTGGCCTTTTGCACTGTGTGCTAGGACCACAGGACAACCATCATGGAAAGGCTTTCTTGCCTCTTTTCCCGTACAAGCCTCATCATGTCCTTTACGCACACTGGCTGTACCTTACTCACCAACTGCTTCTTCGTAGAGTATAATTCTGAAGGGATTAGTTATAAAATGGGTATTTAGGTGAAAACTCAAATTTGTGAAAGAAACAGGACAACCCTTAAGCTGACTTCCCAATTCAGAAGCTTCTCATTTATGATGGAGCAGCAAGTCCAGCTTCTGCCCCCTTCTACCTGCGCCCAAGGAGAGCAGGACACAAGGCAATGCCTATGTGGGCACAGATCTAAGCAGGTGGGCAGGAGCTCTGTCTCAGCACAGCATCAGGCATCCCAACGCTGTAACCAAGCCTGGCATTGGGAGAACTAGTGGTGGATTTACAGCTCCACCAAAACCAGATGAAGAGTCTTTCTCACAGTTCCTTGAAAACGGAAAAGACCAACTGTACAGAATATATTCTAAAGCAACAAGCCCCTGGGAGGAGGAAAGGGAAAGAAAACATTTGCAGAAGCAGACTCTGGAGTGAAACTGCCAGTGGTCACTCCATTTGTCACCAAAGTCAAGTGACAGCATGGGGAAAAAACAGGTTCTCCCTCCCTAGCCCAGACCCAGAGGAACCATGTGCTCAAGCGCTCACCTCAAGTTCCAAACAAGCTGGAAATACGAGCATGTGGATGAAGCTTTACTTGGGGCTGGACAGCAAGAACGGATTCAAAACCTGACTATTTTCCTCAGGCAGACAGCAGGAGCGTGGTGGCCCCTCTGGGGTTTTTTTTTCAGGGATGTCTTGACCACCGACAAGGTTAGTTCAGAATCTGAGGAATCTGCAGCATCCTGCAAGGCTGTGAGGTTCACAGCCTGCCCTAGCAAACGCACAGCATGACAAGGCTGTTAACTAATGGAAGAAGAGAAGCTCTGAACAAAAGCTCAGCAGACATTGAGGGCTCTGGCACCAGCCTGTCCTTGGCTCTAGCACAGTAACATGGGCTGATCAAGGTCAGGAGGTATTGTGATGCACATTTCAGCAGGATTAGAAGAAAGGTGTTGACTTAAAGCGGAAATGTAGTTCCCAAATAAAAGGTTTTTAAAAAAAAAATAATCATCTCTGCTGCCACATCCACAAGCCCTCCCCAAGCAGCAGCCACATGCCGTGCCAGAGGAGGGGCTGTGTCGTGCCTGCTGCTGGAGTCTCAACATCTGTGGGAGGATGACTGCTTTTCAGATGGCATCACTGCTGCATGCAAGTTGTCAGAGGCATGCCCCTGCAAGGGACAGCCAGCTGAACTTGGCCTCACTGGCAGGCAGGTGCTCACTCGCTCCCATGACTTTCACTATTACAGAGAGCTCCGAGGTGCCGCAGGCACTCGCTGCTGCACGAATGACGACTCCTGGCACAGGCTGCAGAGATTCCTGCTGGAAGCATCCGCGGGCTCATTACTACACGAGAAGGAAGCTTGTGAGCTGCCAATTTCTAGTGAAACCTTTGCCCTCACTTGGCTGCTCTACCACCGTGTGCCAGATGTTCAGGGAAGTGAGCCCTAGCAAGCAAGACAGCTTCTGATTCACTAATGACGGGCAAAAAACCACCCTGGAACCAGCCTCAGCACCAGGCTGTGATGGCTGGTTTGCATAACTGGCTCTTCTTGGTTTCAGGAAGCATCTACTCCCAACACAACAGAGAAACTTCCAGCTTTTGACCATGATTTGAATAGAGAAGAGCCTGTAATTCCTCCCACTATAATTCCTCCAGTACTTTGGGTATTCAGGAAGAGCTTCTGTCACCAGAACCAGGATGATGCAGGGCGGTACAGTAGTGGGGAGCAGGCAGGGTGGATCGCAATACCTGTAGGTAATGTCCCTTGGCAAAAAGGGCAGAGCAGGAGAGCGTGTAACTTCTGAATGACTGTCCATGAGTAATCCACCTCTGGGGACGCACCAGCCTCAGCCGTTTCATCAGAGCAGGGGTGCCTGGAAGCATCAGCAGGCTCTTGCAGCAATGACTGCAAGTCAGCACTGCCAGACAGGTCACCACAGATGCACGAACGACTCACGTCTTGGCCCTCCTGCAGCAATCCCAGTTCCTGCTACAGCAGGCTGTGGGACTCCAACCCACTTCCCTTGTTCATTGACATTTTCGGTCAGAATGGTGCAATCCTCCTCTCTGCTGAACATGTCACCTTGCTCCATCCCACACTCCTTTTCCCCCCATCTACTTGCAACTATTTTCTCCTTCAGTTTGTTCCAATGTTAAATGACTGAAGTTTTTTCTAAGCTCGTTAAATGACTGAGATCAGATTACCAGGGGTTTAGTTGCCCAGGTTGCTGCAGCTTCCCCCTTCTTACAGGAAGGCCTATACTCTCCAGTGATACTGCACTGCCCTAACTTGCTACCAGACTCGGTTTTGAGTGCTGGCTTACCCAGAACTCTGATGGAGACTCTCTGCTTTGCTGCTTATGCACTACAAATATTTACCCAAACCTGTCCTTTTTCTAGATTGTTTCCTGATATTTCTTTTTTAGTGTGAAATAAAAGGAATCGAGCTTTTACTTTTTCTTTGGTCCATATTCCAGCACTCCTCTCTCTGCACAGAGCGTCTCCAGGCATGGAGGAATCATGAAGATCTTTGGGAGGCTGTCACACCAGACTGTATGTAATATATCAAATCCTCTGCCTCACCATTCTGCTGCTGCTTCTGTATCACACTGATTCTTTTTCCTCATAATATCTCCTGAAAATCCTCCTCTCTACAAAGTACTTATCCTTTCCACAGTATGCAAGTGCTGCCAAAAGACTAACATAACACAGAGCAAATCCCTCTCAGCTGCAGGGAGAATAAGCTTATCTGACCACTGACCCCAGCAATAAACAGCCATTTGCATTTCATTTACTCTCTCTCAGACAAACTCCCTTTCATTTCACTTCATCAAGACAGGACTGAGTAAGGATGCCAGTACCTGCCCCACAATCTCTGGTGAAGCAGGTCCAAGCACCACCAGGTCTGGTGCCTGAAGCATTTCAGAAAGCCTAACAGCTCACCCATGAAACTACCATGGACACAGGCAGTTGGCATCAACATTCAGGGGCAAAGGAGACATCAGAGGGCAGAGTTTGGCCCATTGTTTGGAGGAGGAATGTGTCTCCTTCCACAGCAGTTGTGTCCTTTTGCAGGGAGACTTCCCTGAGCTCAGAGTCCTAGCTGTAACTGTGGATAGGTGGTGGGGATGAAGCCTTGCCAAAGGACAGGCCTAATCTCAGGTAAGGCACAACCACACTGGCACACAGAGCTCCTTTGTCAAGCAAGTGCCTCCAGATGAATCCAGGAAAGGAAGAAACTCGCTTTTCTCTGGAAGGCCATCTGAGAGAGAAACAGAAACTGTCCACAGAGAGCACTGGGCAGGCAGTCATCATTCTGAATTTACCACACGCTGATAAAAATACTAACACTCACTACCAGAACAAACAGACGCCTACGCCTTATCCCACAGCACTGCTAGTGCTCCATCGGGTCACTTCTAGCATCGATCTCCACTAGAAAAAGCAGCTGTGCTAGCCACCTGCTTGCAGCTAAAGCCAGTGACAGCAAGATCTCAGCCTCAAATAGAGAGAGATCAGGCTAGAGAGGACAAAACAGATGTTTTCCTGTCACCTAAAATCCAGAATCCAAAAGTATTCAATGAACTAGCTCAGCAACCTCAAAACCAGCAACGATTCCCTTGGGAACTTGTGTAGGTCTGGTAGGGTGTGAAAGGAGTGAGAAATGGACAGAGCAGTGCCTAGCCTTAAGAAGGTACAAAAGGGAAGAGAGTTAATTTATGATTTCAGTTCTCAGAACAGTAAGGTTAATTCTTAGTGAGCACCTAAAAAAAAGCAAAGATGAGTAGCAACCCAGGTGGATCTGTCAAGAGTGACTCATTAATGGGAAGAATAATAATAAAAAAGTATTTCTTCATACAGGAAAAAAAATCATAGGGGAGAAGCAGCAAGACATGAACTGGAACTCAGTAAGGCTTCTGACATACCCCTTTCACAAACATGCCAAAAAAATGTTATTAATGATACTACTGTGATACGAGCTCAGAAGAGGCCAAAAACCATCCAGGAGGAGTTCTCAGTGGGCTCACTATAGAAATGGAAGGATGTTATTACTTTGGGGTCTGCCTAGGAACCAACTTTGTTTAGTGTTTTCATTATGAACCCAGAGGATGGAGTAAGAAGTATGTTTATTAAATTGCAGAGGACATGAATCTGGAAAGAATGGCAGGTATGCTGGAGAGCTCTGCCAAAGGAACTTGGCAAACTGGAGAAGCGCTCTGGAAGAAAGAATCGGCAGGGATAAGCGCACAGTGCTGCTCTCTGGCAGGAAGAGCCAACGGCACAAGCGCAGGGTGCAGAGCTGGGGAGGCAGCTGCTTTTCAGCTCTTCCCAAGACCTGGAGCCTCAAGAAGATGAAGACTCACCTTCAGCTCCGTATCACTGTGGGAAAGGCAGACAAGAGCGGATGCATAACGAAGGAGAACCACAAAGCTAGTGAAGTAGCTGTTGGCTCCTCTCTATCTGCTGTATCTGGACATTTTTGGGCACTGCTCTTTCTGAAAAAGATGAATCAACTGCAGGCGTTCAAAAGAGCAACAGGAATTAAGAGATCTGGAAAATATCACCTACAGGAACTGAAAAAAAATGGAGTGTTTATTCCACAGAAATGAAGGATAAGGAGCCAACCACAAGAGCATTGGAGTAACATGGAGTGCAAAAATCTCACGTTCTTTCTGCTCTCTGCCAAGCTGGGCACAGAAACACCCGGTCAAGACTCCTACAATTGCTCTCCCCAACCTTCTAGCAAGTTTTAACAAACCATTTCCTGCCTTGTTCCAGGAGCAGGGGGTAACCCATGGCAATCTAGTGCTGACTGCACGACTGCAAGCATTGGGTAGAAATTCAATTTGCTCAGAAGCAAACCAAGCCATCCTTTGAACTGAGCACGAGGAGCCCCCGCAGCTGCGTTCAGGTTGCAGGGCACTGACACTGCCAGGGCTTTCCCTTGCCCAGAATGAAGAAGAAGAGCGTGACATAAACCAAAGAAAATGGCTTTTGACTCAATTATTCATGTTCAGGAAGCCCGCTTGTGCTTGCCCAGAGGTTGAGAGGTAGTTCATCCATCTGGTACCAGGAAAATAATTGCAAGTTGGTGCCAGTGTGAGACAAGAGCGAAGTATGAGCCCTAAAGGCCACCTACTTAACAATCATATACAATTATATTCCCAGACTTTCATTCTGCACATGGTGAGCTGCCAAGCTCCTCTCTCTGCCTCTAAACATCCCATCCTCTGAACATTAATCCATTTGTTGAGAAATCATTAAAGAACATTTGAAAAGAGATATGTAAGATGTGTAAAACAAGATCTATACTCAAACAGAGGGCATACATTCCGGACTGCATGACAACAGATGAAGATGAACCATTTACTGAATGAAAAGTCACAAATTACCCACTTAGGATGGGTGACTTACAGAGAACAACCCTGACTAATAACAGGTCCACGGGACTTCAGAAGGGTGCTAATGCCAGTGATTGGGAGGAAATATTTACATAGGGAAGGTGGTGGCTTCACCATCTCTGTTTTAAAATTAGATTTGATACTGTGCTTCTGGGTGATACTTAATCAAACACAAATCACAAATCTCAGTGCAGCAACAGCAGAGCAAAATCCAACGGCTTGTCCTGTTCAGAAGGTCACACTGTCTGTGGATTGTCTGTAGCCTTTTCAACAAGTTGTGCTGCTGCTGTCTCCTCCTCCCCTCCTCTGCCATCACATCCTTATCCCCAAATTCCCATTTCTCCCCCTTGCTATTGCCTTTTTCCTTCGTCTGTTCTTAAATCCTAAGAGCCCTAAAAATCCATGTGAAAGCAGGTCCTTTTATATACTCCTTAAAATAAGTGAAAATTAAATTAATTGTTTACTGCATGCACCAAGATAATCCCAAATAGAATGCCTCATCTGTGATGCAAACTCAGGTTGCAGCTTTTGTAAAACAGATTCAATTAAAGCTGAAGTCCACGGTGGTAAATGCAGGAGGACACACAGAGGAACCAAAACATGGTAAAACGTGACTGTGATACCAGGTCTGCTCACTGCTTGTAATTCCATGACCTTCACAACGTCAGCCGACAGCATTCTTACCACTTTCTCCTTGTAAACAATGTATTTCAGCCACTTGAAATCCTGCCATTTGAATCCTGCCAGAACAAACAGGGAATCCTTCTCATACTGCTCCATTTTCTGGATTGCACCTTCAGGATATGTGATCCGCAGAGTTGTCTTGCCACCCACATCTTTTTCAAAGCCCTTGACTGGAGCCGAGTTCAGCCTGCAAGGCAACCAGAGAAGACACTGTCATGGATTCCCACTTCCACTCATGCATGTTGATGCTACAGTGATCACTGCAGGGCAAGAGCTCCCTGTGTGCAGCTGCTTCAGCAGAAACGTTAACTCCTGCAGTTCTTCACCACAAACACTTGGGAAGCTTTACACCAAGTGAGAACGGTTTCATTACACAGAATCACAGAATCACAGAATCTTAGGGGTTGGAAGGGACCTCAAGAGATCATCGGGTCCAACCCCCCTGCCAAAGCAGGCTCCCTATCTCATACACAGATAGGCATCCAGACGAGACTTGAATATCTCCAGAGAAGGAGACTCAACCACCTCCCTGGGCAGCCTATTCATTAGAAGCTACTTAAGTGATTTCATTGAGCAGAACATAAACCATTTCTGCATATCAACCCTTGTGATTTAAACTGGGTTGGAAGCTTTGGAGAAGGAAGCTGAAAAAGTTTGTCTTTGCAAATTTAGAGTTACAAATTAAGCATTAGTATTTTAATATCTCATCATTCCCAGGATAACTAACTTGGATTCTGCAAGAATGGGCTGAAACAGAAGATGGGAGTTTAAGCAGATTGAAATTAGTTTCATGCTCCTACCTGAGTGAGTTTACCCTGCTCACCCTACCTGCAGTGACTGTTTGGGGAGCTAAGCCACATAGTAATTTTCAAAAGAAACAAACCCAAAGGAACAACCTCCACCAGGTTTAGTTCCTCAAACCAGCCCATCTGGCCAGTGAGCTGCCCTGGATCAAAGGCAGAGCTTGGGCTGCCTGGCTGGTGTAAGGCTCAGCACTGCTGCAGTCTCACTGACTCAGGAGTTTCTGCTGTGGAAGGGCATCCCACTCTGAAAACACCCAAGCAGACACACAGCTTTACTCTTGGGCACACTGATTTCCAAGGGAATGCTATGTGTTTAGCTGTGCTTTTGTTAAAATATGCCTCAGGGACAAAGTCCTCTTAAAAAAACCTGCTCTGGCATCAACAGCAATGATGACTTTCATGACATTAAAGTTATTCAGGACTTCCATTCAAAACCAGAAATCCAAGGCTGAGTAAATTTCAAGTAACTTGGAATACAAATCTTGCTGACATCAAACAGCAGCCCCTGATGGAACAGCGTTGCCTGCTTGAATTATTGCAGCCTTCTTGACTTGGGGTAGTTCAATACACTGGAAAGTGCTTATGGACTGCAAATTTTGCCATGCAGGAATGTTAATGAGGATCTGGATTTGTCTATTTTCAGCCCTGGTAAGCATTTTAGGTAGAGAAACCTTTTAGTAGAAGAAAATCCCTGTATACCATCTGAAATTCTCTTCTCAATTAAGGTGAATAAATTTCTGTGTATTTTTAGTAAAAATACTTTATCATTAGGAATAAAATATTCAAGTGAAACCACCTTAAGAATCAGCACCACCGCAATTTATACAGGAGATGAAGACTTTTTTGTGGTTTATAACCCCCTGCTTTGTACCCTGGCTTTGAGGTATCTACACCTGACTGCCTGCAAAAACTGCTCCCAGCCAGCCTGATCCCTTGATTTTTCCTCTGTTCCTGTCAGCATGCTCACACATCACTCACTTTTGCTGTGGGCATTATTTAAACTCCCAGGCATTGTGTCTCTCTGGGGCAGAAAAGCCTAAATAATGTAAAAGCATGTGGCCCTGAAAGGTTAACTGAGATAAATACAACAATATACTACATAAAGAAAGGTAGTTATACATATTTTCCTCTGTCTTGGGGATGAGCTGAGGGTAAGGTTAGTGTCTGTAGTTGTTTCAAATGATGATGTGTAGCATTTTGGCAGGGTTTTCCCCACCCCCAGCAACTGGGATCGCTGCTTTGCTGCTTATCTTGTTAAAGCTCCCAAAACTTGGGATGCCTACTTTGCATCTAGACAGGAAACAAAACAAACCATTTCCACAAGGAAAATGAGCTCAGGTCTCTAGCACAGGACCAGAACGTGAGCTGCTGACAGAGTCATGGCAATGGTGTCCCACTAGCCAGCCTGCATGGCCATCCCCAACAGCACAGCCCCAGGGACAGTGCAGGCAGCGGAGCAGGAAAAGTTCTGGCAGCCACAACCAATGGTCACAAAGGTGCACAGTACACAGAATTTGAATCCCTTCTCAGGCAGGACATGGTGGTCCTTATAAACACACCTACATTTTAGAAAACCTCACTTAGGATGCTGACTGTGGACAGGCAGCTTTTTGCTGTAAGAAGTTTCAGAGTTTTTCTATCTCTGTATCCACTAATGATGCAAGAAGCTTAAAGACTCTCACTTCTAACCTAGGCACCACAAAGACCTTCCCACAAACATCACTAAAGCATCACCATCAGGTGAATCCCTATCTCATTCTAGGCAGGAACTCCTGACACACACTTGTTTCTCCTTGGTCTGCTATCTAGTCCAAGAAGGCCTTTCAGGGCTCTGATGACTGACTGCTGCAAGAAGCTCCTGCCAGGTAAACAGTGTGACAGCTGAGAACAACGTCTGCACTGAAATCTGGCAATAGCCAGTTAAAAAAACGAACCAAAAAACCCAACAGTAACTCACTCCAAGCTGGTTTAGAACTGTCAACGCTGACCTGACTCTCACAAGATCACAACTTCTTGCTGCAATTACCAATCCTCACACGATAAGACACGGCGCATCAAAAACCTCCACATACTGCTGGATCACTCCTTCATTCACAAATGTATCGCATTTTCCCCCTTAGAAGTCACCTCCCAGGTCCCAAATCCAAACCTTCAAAGGAGTTTTGCAACCCATGAGAAAGGATGCTTTATACAAGGGACTAGCCCTGGAGTAAAGGATGCATTTAAGAAGCCTGCTCTCACGTCCTCAGTCCCACATCCAAGCACCTGGTTCCGTTTTACTTTTAGAGTTGACTTTTCTCTCCTTTATCCACCCCACAAACAGCACAGGTGCTTAGCTGCCCTCTTATCCTCTCAGCTTGCAAACTGACTTAGATTTACTGACGTGGGGACAAAAAGGTCGAACTTTTCATTTGGAAATTAAATAGTGGACATTCTGATGTAAATCTTAGTGGGTGGCTTAGTCCAGATGGATTGAAACTGTTCTCTTGCTACTTTCTGAATGGTCTTAGCCCCAGAAGAAGCCATAAATGATTTCTAATTCAGCTCAGATAACTGCAAGTCACCAGATGATGACAAGCAGCAAGAGCTCTTTGCTGGCAACCGACAGTGGGATGAACTAGGAGGAGGGCTGTAAAAGTTTCATCCTGTACTGAACAGTCATCCCTGTGTCCACAGCACTGTCAGGGAAGCAGGGAAACATTCACAGGAACAAAGGACTGGAAGGGATCCTCTTTCTTGGTCTTTTTGTCCAGACTTAAAGGGTATTTATTACTCCATGTATATCCTATTCTTTCCTCATGTGCCCATTGCTAGTGTGTGGGAGAGAAAGGAGACCATGCTAAGCGATACCTTCCCTATGTCTTAAATTCTTTTACTAATCCTTTTCTTTCTTCCACCTCAGCTAAGAATTTGCTATTTGCCACCATGTCTCACGGTTGACTAAAGTTCAGAGAGACGATATCAGTTACATTCCCTCGAATATGAAATCAGTTATCTTACCAAGGGAAAAAAATACCAGCTTAGATTACATTAAACCAGTTTTAATAAACTTACACTGTAGTTTATCCCACTTTTCCTATTTACCACGATAACATTTTGTTTCTTATGGTTCAGAACCTGCTGTAAAGCTCTGCATTTTTTTCAAGTCAGACAAATGGGTCTGTAGCTCCCTAGAGCACGTTCCCCCCCTCCCTCCTACACAGGCACTCTCTCTCACTCTCCATTAGTACAGGTATTATGTTTGTTAATCTCCAGTCACCCAGAACACCTCCCTGACTTGACAGATTTATTAGTAAGAGTTATGACTAGACCTGTGATTTCACATATCAGCACGTTTTTCAAGCATTCTGAGATGGCAATGATCCAGGTCCTCAGCAAAAGCAAGAGGTCCCAACTTTGGTCGTTTCCATTCCTACGCTGCTCTGCTTCTGACACCTTATTCAACGTCATCATCCGCAGTGAAACACAGATGTTTCACCATTACTGGGTCCTTACTCATGGAGGTTTACTGCTCCCTAAGACTGTTCTTAGTTCTTCCCATCCTAGCTGTGAAGTGTGGGTCCTGGGGAATGATACACATGTATGAGCATGATACTTTCCTGAGCTACCTAAGGGATGTATCTGGGAGCAGACAGAACAGTACATTTTACTGCTTCACCACAGAAGCAGCGGTTTTTAGAATGGACTTATGAAGAGAAGGTTCAGGTGGGATCACAGGAGAAAGCACATTCCCAAACAGCTGTGGGAGGCAGAAGCCGTGAGGAGAGCCTTTATCCTTTGATCCAATGACCATTTATAACACGCACTTAGAATTTGCTCTTTGTTTTTCCCCCTCCATATTAGCTAATACGTCCATGCTAAGAGATTCTGCCACTGGTGCAGGTTTAACCTTTGCCTGCACTGCATGGGAACCGATGCAGAAACTGTATGTATGACAAGAAAACTCTGATGGCCAAGACTCACCTGACAACAATGTCATAGTCATCAATTTTTAACCCCAACGACTTATTTGCAAGTACTCCACCATTTCCCACAATAATACATCGCCGGCAGCTGAGACTGTGGAAGAAACAGAGGAAAAAGGTGATTTTTGTAACATAACTTCAAACACACCGAGCTTCACGCATTTAGTTTGCACCTGAGAACTCCAGGAAACCTTTGGGGATCTTAAGAATTAAGGGGAGGACAGAGATTCACTTGATCCCCCAGCTCACCCCATCCTGTCCAGGCACTACACATGATAAACTGCTTTCAACACCTCACACCACGTGTGGCCTAATGAGATGAGCTGTCAGGACAAGCAGCTCCTCTCCCCCCACACCCTTGGTACGATGGGCTTGAATCAAACCCATCTGTTTACTTAAACTGTCTCATTATTCATTTAGCACTGAAATAACAATAAACCAAAGGCTAAGTGAGGAAGTCCTCTCTCCAAGCAATTTTCTAAGTGCAGGCAGATCCTGTCAGGTTATCTGGGGTGTGCTCACCTTGCTGAGTGCAAAATTGCTGCAGTTATCATGGCACTTCAAAAGCCAGAAAAACATTAAATGGATAGAAAAAGGACTTATCCCCCTCCCCAGCCCCCTTCCATCCAGTGGGAAACATATACAGAGACACAACGGGTGAGGAAGGGGAAGGAAAATAACCCAAAGAAGTAGGCCAGAGAAGGAAGAGAAGAGTTTCTCGCGGAACTACGAGTCACGAGAACTCTCTGCAGCAGATGTTAAAAAGTGATTTGGTTTTGAAGATGGAGGGAGGACTTCTTTCCAGCCATCTAATCCCAAACGCAGCTGGCTCTTCTGGCAGCGTGCCTCCAGCTCTGGTAGTTCACTGAAGGAATACGTGTCTGCAGAGCCTTTTTTCGGAAAGGGTCCAAGGCAATCAGTCGTTTGGAGCAGATCTCTGGGCTAGGCGGCCTTCCTAGTCCCAGGCACACTCAACTGGTCTCTTCTAAGCTGTCCTCGCTGTGATCAGCCTACAGAGCCGGCGTGAGAAAAGCTCTGCTTATGTGGGGTCCGTCTTTGCAGAGCGGGGCTGGCGTGTACTTCAAGGCTCCGCTAACCACAGAGGGTTACCCCGCTGACAGAGCCATTAGCTGGAGATCCACAGAGAACTAACAGCACCAAGAAATACACAGGAGCAGCTTCTACAGCCCAGATAGAGTTTCACTGCAGATTCCAGCCTTTCCAAAAGAAAAAAAAACCCTCAAGACAGACATATTAGCCCAGTGCTCACATCCCTAAGGGCTGAAGACGTGTGGTTGGTTGTGGTAATCAAATCACAATAGAGAGAAAACTTTACAGACAATGGCACAGAAAAAAACCCCACAGTTCTGGCAACAAGGAGGGAGCAGAGGCAAGATCTGTTTCTGGCAGTATTTTGTGTCAAGGAGGGAAGGGAAAGAGTCAGACCCAAGTATACCCGACTGAGAGACAGAGAGGGCACTAGCTTTGTCAAAACCCTTAAGGAAAAGGTGCTGCAGGATGGAAAAAGGCACAGGTCGGTTCTGGCCAGGTGAAATTTCAGATGAATATATGCTCTTTGCATGATTCTGGTAAGAAAGTTTGATCTCTTAATCAACAGACCTCTGGGTGAAATACTGCAAATTCTCTACCCAGTTGTCTCTGAGCTGTGACTTTTCTTAATTATACATTTTAAAGAAGAAAACCATGCTGAAATATAAATGCTGCAAGCCACAGACACTCCCCTCTATTCCCTTCCCACCTACTGTTAGGATGCTAGCTCTTACCAGTTTTGAATAGGGATGTGCTTGTTCCAGCCTCAAACCACTTAATTGCATTCTTCCCTTTTCTGCTAAATTAAAGCACCATCTACTGTCAGCAGTCCCTTCCACATCTGCATGTGATCCTCTTACTGACAAACCACTGTGTGTAAACATCTGCCTCTAGGTGGATATCAGCAATGGGCCAGGCTGGTGAGCAGGGCTGAGATGAAAACCAGTTCCACCAGCCAAAGCTGTTCCAGCACCCTATTTCACGGCTCTGGTCCCACGCAGCACTTGTTGACCGATGAAAGCCCATTCTTAGATTTCCTTTGGCCACACAAACCAGAGCGAGCTCACCACATCTCTTATGGCATGGCAGCTCTCCTGGATCTTGAGTCACACCTGCAGTATGTTCCTGAACCGTTGTCAACTTCTCCCCAGATCCCCGCAGCACTGACTCTGGCAGACCAGCATGCGGAGCTAACGCTGCTCAGAGCAGGGTCCCCTTTACACAGAGATTTCATGTACATCATTCCAACGCTCTTTTTATAGCCATCAGTTTGCAGAATATAATCCTCACTTTGTAAGCACATTCTGTGGCCCCTTCTGAGATGCCTGGCTTTCAGTTTGGCTCCAGTGAAGGACTGCTCAGAAAAGGGCCCTACAAAAAGGTCTGGACTGACCCAGTCCTCCCACCTCATACATCCCTGGTCTGTGGCTTTAGCAAGTTTTCCTACTGTAATTTTACATTTCCTGCAGATCGGTCTTGACCACTGTGAGCACCTGCAGCAGGATTACATCACAATAGTCACTAAATGATTCATTCTCAAACATGATAGTAACTTTTTAACGCTGTGTGACACAACCTGTTCCTAAAAGGATATTATACCAGCCCACCTTTATCTACATGACAAGATTTCACGTCCACAAAATCCAAGGTAACTATGTTGCCATCCTAGCTCTGTTCCAGATCTAATTTTCCAGGATTTTTCCTGCAAAAACAAGCTTATCAATTTAGAGCCACCTCTTTGTCACCTCCCATACTTCTCCAGGAAGAGCAGATTTGCTGTTGTTTCCAATGTTCCAAGAAGTGTTAAAGAGCAAACAGTAATAACCTAAAGGAACTCTTTATTTAACTCTTCAATACCCTTCACCACTTAAGAGCTTAAAGACACATAACTGCCATTTAACATCCTCACAGTTACTGATAAAAATACAGGAAGTATTTAATTGTTGCTGTAAAATGGGACATCATTACCCAAATAATGAAACCAGTACTTAACTGAATGGTTCTGCCTTCCCTCAACTTACCACAACCAATAGCTTAATCACCTTTGCCCAGATTCATGTCCCGACTGGTCTTACACCCTGGTGGTCTTGATTTAAACACACCCTCCTTTTTCCCCTAAGTCTCAGATCAGATTTTTTATGAATTTCTTTTTGACATTAAGGTCTTTGATCTTGTATCAGCTTTTTCTTAAATCTCCTTCACTCTGCCCGCTCTCATGGCAGAGCTGGATGGAAGCTTCCCTCGTGCGGAAGGCGGTAGTCCGGTGTGGATTGCTTTCTTCAGGTGCACATGACGAAGATACAGCGAGTCTTGAACTTTGCCTGGGCTCCACACAACAGGCGTGCACGTCAAGTCTGGGCAGCCCAGACTGTTTTGATCACGACAGGCAGAAATGTGAGCTAGGCTGGTCTCACCTGCTTTGGTGGTCACGCTGTGGGACAGTGAGAAGACTGCAGGGCCACCCCGACGGCACTGTGAAAGGGAAGCCTTCAGCAGGGACATCAGGCACCTCACCTCACATCCTGACCAGACGTTTGGACTCTTGGCACGGGTGTAGCTGTGCTCCTTCACAGCCAGCATTGACTGATGGTGCCTGAGCAGGGGAAATCTGCAAAGTCACTGCTGGCTCCAGGCAAGTTCCTGGCTGAAGAAACACACTGTGCAGGCAGCATCAGTTACAGCTCAATTGTTTCTCCACAAAGAGGTGTGCAAACACCTTTTCTTGTTTGTTTACATAGCACATCAAAGCCGTACTTCTTTTCCAGAAGAGCTCAAGGATTGAACACACGGGACACAGCCCAGATTCCAGTTTGCTACCAGGGTGGTATGAAGGAGGGTCATGGACTTTCCACACCAGAAAGACTTTCCCTAAAGCCCTAAGCTGGGAGCTTCAGCCAGATGTACAGCCTCTGACACAGCTGCTCAAAGGTTGAGTTCATCTACACCAAACCTGGGATTCACACAGATTTTCTTGAACAATATAGCACTGTAAACACATGTATGCATTGTAGCAATTCCTACTTCCTCTTCCTCTCTTATCAAAGCACTTTAGGGATTTGTCAGAAGAGAAAAAACCACAAAGCCTCCCTTTACGCAACTTTGGAACTAAAGGCTTTGAGGAAAGATATAACAGAATAATTAAGAAACAAGTCTTCAGGGTAACTGGTGCTTAGGGAGGTTTAGTGTATTCTGGTTTGATCTGGCTGCTGCTACTTAAACTGCTGCTATCAGCCTGAGCCAGAGGGACACACACACCTTTCCTCCTGCTCTATCAAGTTCCTTCCTCAGTCGCACAGCGCTAGTAAAGACTCCTCCTGGTCATAAACTCGCTCTTGGGTTTTCTTCATTCCCACACTGAGGTGATACAAAAAGTTCAGCCAGGCTTTTATAATTGGTCTTTTCACAGGAACTTTACAGGTCATTGCTGCAGAAATTTAACCCAAAATTTCACTGAAGTCCAGGCAGCAGAAAAGCCATGGAACTGGAAACCAAGCCCTGATGAATCTGTGGAATGAGGGGCAGGCCACTGGATGAGCCACTAAAATAAGGAGTGAACATGTCAGTGATATATAGAGCCTGGAAAACCCATCAGAGGGCAAGACGACTCCAAAGTGTCACAGACGAGGCTCACCAACATCTGCACTAGGGAAACAACGTGGCAGCACTGCAGGAAGAGGACACCAACTCTAAACCCCCCTGGACCTCCGATGTTCTCCAGAGCAGCTCGGAGCTGAGTTGCAACTACCCCCACAAACTCAACTGCAGCTTTGCCTACCTCCTGCCCTGGAGCAGAGGCAGGTTACTATAAGCAGTTCAACACAAAGGTGCCACAGTAAGGAGTCATGAAGAAACCTACGAAAGGACAGCATCACTTACACTGTGTTACAGGCGTGAGCTATCGCATTTGTTCACATGCCCTCCAGCTGCTACTAGTTATTAACACAATGGAGGGATTAGCTGGAGTGAGTTGGCAGGGCTGCTTTGGGATGATGAAAGGTGTACACATACCTGGAAGGATCGAGTTTGCCTCATTTCAGCACCATGTCGGTACATTGTGTCAGAAAAGGTGCATCAGGATGCCCTTTTGGCACAGGGATAATCAAACAAACAACTTAATTTCCAGGGCTTATGGGAGGCAAGTGAAGGTAACATCTCAAAGGGACAGCTGTGTGAAGGAGGAAAGAAGTGGAGAAGCTTGGGTGGGGACAAGACCAAAGATTTGGTGTAGATCTCCCACCTCACAACTTTAATCCTCTCTTTCCTTCCTATGCTCTTATATGCTTCTCTGACCTCACCTCTCCCAC
This sequence comes from Gallinula chloropus, assembly GCF_964237585.1. NCBI lineage: Eukaryota > Metazoa > Chordata > Aves > Gruiformes > Rallidae > Gallinula > Gallinula chloropus. Next base: position 11,489,556 of record NC_140091.1, read on the forward strand.
CCTTCCCCTGGGAAAGCTGCATTCAGCATGTGGTTACATGAACATTTGCTTCAATAGGCTCAGCAACGCTTACCCTCTCCACCCAGCCCCAGCCCTCTGCCTCTCCCCCAGCCACTGGCACAGCAGCTCTTCAGTGGGAGGGGAGCTCTGTAATTGAGGTCACTGGAGTGACCTGGGTTACGAGAAAAACTCTTAAACTGGAGTAACTTCACTTTAAAGTGACCCACTTTAAAGTCCCTCTTCAAATAGCAGCATCACCAAGAGAGGGTAGGGAGCTACAATCCAAGAGCAGGCAGCAGCAAAACCAGCTTCTTAAATCTGAATGTTGGTGCAATCACATCCTGAAGAGCAGGTGAGGTGAACCCAGAGCTTTCCCCCTACCACTAGAATCAGCCTACTGGACTTCAGGGAGGATACAAGCAGAAGGGTTCACAAGAACTCCTAGTGTGACCCCTCGTACCTCTCAGACTCTAGGTGCATCTCTTATCTAACTCCTTCACAATGAGGCACTTTTCCAGCCCTCAAGCCAGTCTTTCTCCAGTTGCTACAAGGAGGTGAGCGAAGTGGGAAGGTCTCTGGACCTTCTCCTTGGCCAGTGGGCTGTAAGGGAGTGAGCTGAACCTCAAGACCTTGCTCCCAGCACACTGGAGGTGCCACAGAGAACTGCTGGGCTCCACATTGAGCCTGAGATGAGACAAGAATGTAGCTAACCTTCCCTAGCCAGTCCGCTCCCTCAGCTCTTCTGGAATCCAAAACAGCAGATACCCACTGCTGCCAGCATTGCAATTCATCAGCAATCACAGGTGAGGAACACTTTGGGAAGCACACCCAATTCTTCATCTGTGCCCTACTCACCAAGCAGGTTTTCAAGAGCAGTGCTCTGGTAGCCTTAACACCTCGTACAATATCCAAGCCCTTTGTTGCAACTCCATCCACCTACTGCTTTAGGCTCTCAGTATGTGGCTTGCTATCCCAAGCCTTTCCTGACCCTTTCTTCTACACCGGCTTCAATTTTTATCTTTTCTCTCTAAGACCTGCTCACAAGAGGCATCTGACTGCAGCATGTGTACTACACAACCAACATCTGCTGCTTTGCAGATGTAGTACACATATCACAGAAGGTCCCAAGCAAACAGTATTTCCCCAAGGTATCTGTGTGTTTACAAGCACACACATCACCAGACTTTTTTACTGCAATACTACAGAACTGTATTTCTAGCTTGTTCATTAAGTTTTATTCATACTTGATATCTCAGGGACTTTACATACCTTTCATGAAGGCTGTTAGGTCTTTCCTATCTCTGCACCAAACCCATTATAAAGAATGCAAAACCAAAGTGAGCAGCTCATGGTAGAGTGGCTCCTAAAAAAGTACTGTTGAAAAACCCAAATCACATTCCACTCCTCAAAAACAGGTGAGCAGTAAGAGTCACAACTACATTAACCTTCCCTGAAAGAATCTTCCACCTGCCTTCTATGTCATTAACACTAATTTCCCATGAGCAACCTTCTGAAAGAGTCTATATGTGGAGTTTTCAACAGATTAAAATCTTAACTCTCCAAGTAGAGCTGAGATAAACCCCAGATGGGTGAAGCTCAGTTGTGTGCAAAATCTTTAAGAAGGTCATTTGTAAAATGATTTTGCCTTCTGGACACCACTTCTCAAATTAATCCAAACTCTGAAGGCTAACCCTATCTGGCATTGCTGTGAGGCAAAGCAAACTTCAAAGCAACTTAAATTAGCACATGGATTGCAAAAACCTAACAATAAACTTTCACACAGAGAGTAACTCAAAATTCTAACTACAGCAAGAACTACAATCAAGGCAAGAGACGTGAAGGAAAGGCTGGAAAGCTTATCAACTTTGTCATGGGAAAGTAGCAGAGGAGGAGCCAGGCCAGGAAGTAACCCCGATGTGTTTAGCACCCAGGACTGTGCTATGAGCCTGGGTTCAAGGAAGCACCACTGCTTGGAAAGGAATAGTACCAGGACTTTGAAAAGGGATGATGTCCCAGTAAAAACCTCTGACAGGTTCTGAAAGAAACTACCTCTAAACTAGCTCTGGCACTAAACCAAAACTGCAGGGCAAAGGGAAGGCACGACAGAAAAGCAAGGACAGGAAAGGCTGAAGGAAGCTGGTTGTAAACGCGCCAGTGAGGTGCAGAAGCCACCTCTACAATCGGACTGAAGAATCAAAGGAGCTTCTTCCTTCTAAAGGCATCGATTCAAATACCACAGGACCCAGGAGACTGCTATCACATCCTGGCATGGACTTGGACAACACAATCACACACATTCCTGCTGTAAGAGTGAGGTATTAGGGAAATACTTAAAACAAGCCAGTCCTTGCTTTCCATCTAAGAGTTTCTTGCAATCCTGTTGCTTTGTGAAAGTCTGAAAAAGAATGTTTTTGTTGAAAACCGGCTATTTGCTTATTTGGAAAAGGAACAAGAGGGTGTATCGTGACACCACATGAAACAAAATATTAGGAAACATTCAAAAGGTAAACACTCATCTTTGACTTAACAGAGGCCTCCAGAGTTTACAGATTTTACAGGAAAGTGGACTCAGTTTCCAGCTCCTGAGTTCCCTCCAAAGCACAGCCACATTTGCTGGCAATAATTTCTGGCAAAAATATCTAGAAAATTTAATTTAGGACATGGGGCGGGGGGTGGGGGGGAATAAATTCTGCTCCTTCTACTCTAAAAGGTCTCATCTTGTCCTTCTGTAAAAATCTTACCTGTCAAGAGCTGGCGTTAGGCGGTAATCTTTGGTTGCTGACAGGATGGCTTTGATCAGATTATCTGGGGAGAGAGGAAGAAGACATTAGGAAGAAGATCTCGCTCCTAATGGAGATGAAAACCAAAGCGATGTAAAGCATCTGAAGCAGTTACTTGGAGGAACTGAAGTCAGGTTCACGTCAGGAATAAACACTTTAACTTGCATATTCCTGCTTTCTCTGCACAACGACCTTCACACGGCTGCAAAGACACGTCACGGGCCATTTTCTGACGCAGTGTGCACGTGCCTTGTGCAGAGAGAGCGACAGGGAGCACACACAGAGGAGTTTCAGGCAGTGGTTTCATACCCACTTCCCTGACGTCACCGTCTCAGCCACGGAAGCGCCAGCATCGCTGCCAGTGCTCCCTGCTTTCAGACAAGCCTTCACACAGCTGAGGGGTGAAACGGATGCAGGAACAGGACCAGGTTAAAACTGATGCTTTTCATGTTCCTCAGTTGCTGTTAGCCTGGCTTTCTCCATGGCAGAATCCCATCACTCATAGCTGCTAAAAGAAACGCCCGTGGAACCACGACCTACCCTGATAACCCGGGAATGCTGCACCCCTACGTTATGCAAGTACAGACACACATCCCAATTAAGCGTGTTCAGCCGCAGACACACTATGATCACACACAAACAATTCTATCGACTATGGAAATTTTTGAGCCTGCTTCCTTCTACACGTCACTTGGTCGCTAATTTTTCCACCTCTCGACGTCATAAAGGTCCAAAGCCCTTTACCATGACTCACCCAGGGCCAAAAAGCAGCAGTGCTTTGGTGAGTCTGGATTTACAAATGCATCAGTAACTTCAGACTGGCTGCACTGGGTCTGACAAAATGTCCATCTGTCTCCAAACCCTGACTGTGGCCTTAAGCAGATGCCTAAGTGGAGCATAAGAACAAACCACATAGACGTAATATTTCCCTGAAATGCTCTTCTACCATTTAATTCTTTTCAAATCAGGGATTTCATGTGTCAGGTATTGTTTCTATGGATCTAGCAACCCTCAGTGACTTCTCTTTCATGAGTTCAGAATCCTCCTGGATCCATACGGACTTTCAATCACTTCCCTTTCCTGATTCTGGATATGGCTTCCCTGAGCTTCACTTACAGTGGAAAAGACTGTAAACAATTACTCCCCTTCCACTTTCCTTTGAAGATTGCAGATATCTATCATATCCTTCCCTTAAATAGTCAACTAGATCAAAAGTTCTTAGGAAATAACCGGTCAAAAGGAATAAATAAGTCTAATTTGTTTACAAAAAGATTAAAAATGACACAGGAACGTTGAGATGACTGACATCAACTAATTGCTTACAGTAAACTTGAAGAGTTTTCCTGACAGACACCACTCTGCCATCAGCATCTTTCAAATCAAGAGCTGTCTCCTTACTTACTATATCCTCTGCAGAAACTGCTGGATGAGGGTGTGAGATGAACACACAAGCTCAAGGCATCCCATGTGCCAAACAGCTTTGAACCTGACAACAAACTGGTGGGACAGACAAACAAGGGTGATAAACAGAAAACTCTGTTCACCAATTACTTTTAGATTTGGGGATGTTTTTGACGTGGCATGACTGACAGCCCCCACCAACCATTACAGGCTGGGAACTGAGATTACTTTCAGGAGCTTGTGCTTTGGAGTGGAGTTAAGGAAAGAGGCAATTTGTAGGGTAAAAGCAACTTGCTAACAAAACACTGGTTTTGTTTAGTTTTCCTTCATCTGAAGAATTTCCCTTGGCACATTGGCAGCAGGCTCCCCCTCCAACGGGAATGCTATTTCCCCAAGTCTGCTGCAACAGCAGTAGGTTGTTGTGACCTCTGATGGCACCACGCCACAGTCCTCTCCTTGGCCTGGCTCATACGTTGGCTTTTACTGGACAGTACACGTTACTGCGGTTGTTTTCCCACAGTCTCAGAAAAGAGATCAAAGGATTGCATGCCAAGGGCTCCAACCTCCCATCTACCCAGCTTTTCTTATGCCAGGTTTGCTCTACCACCCACAATTTAACAGCCTGCACTCCTCAGAGGCCGGCCGTTATATCGTATTAAAAAGCACATTTAAGGAATACAGTTGACTAATGCACTCAAATAATTCTGTTTTCCTTATCTTCCCAGCTAATTAGCAATGCCTTCATAATGAATGCTCAGGAATTAAATGTGACAGCTTTAGGACCGGATATGGCAGCATTTGGGATGGGGATGCTCATGATGGATGATTCCCATAATCTGGACAGAAAACACAAACAAGCCAAACAACAAAATATGACATTCAGTACACGATTATGAATGGGAGCTGTGTCCTCTGCAGCACCCAAGCCCAACACGGCATCCAAGAGCTTTGGAAGTTGCACAGATAAGCGTTATCATCGAAAACTGCTGAATGAAGCTCAATAAAAGCTAAAGTACTTCACTGCCAAGTGTTGGCTCCCAGCAGGAATGAAGGTGCCCCAGGTGCCCTCGGTGCCAGTTCCTCTAGTCCAGCATCCTCACCAGCAGCGAGGAGCAGGAACAACGACCACCAACCAGAAAAGCTAATGGCCTGGCCAGGGAAGAGGCACTAGACCTTTACCTTTCTGACTGAGGTGGAACTGTATTAGAAGAGGGACACTACACTGCTGCAGAGGTGAACATCGGGCACCTTGCTCACTGGCACCAGGGTGGAAAGACAAGACCTCCTTCAGAAGGAGATTCTGTATCTTTTTGGGGCAAAGTCTGAAGGATCAGCAGATGCCGCCGAGCTGATCTCCCACAAGACAATGGAGATGCATACAAACAGAGAACCACCAGCAGGATCTTTAACTACAGCGGGGTTAAGGTGGAGCCTCACTTGAAATAACACTGCAAAGACCACTACCCAAGATAGTGACCTGCAGGATGCAAATCAGTGTTCACCTCCAGACGATGACTAAAGAAAATCAGGGACCAGGAAAGCAGGTGCATTATGTAAAGTTAATTGATGGAGCTCAGTGATGATGGAGGGTGAGAAACTGAAAGGGTGCTGAGTACGCTCTGCCTTATATACCCATGTGCTGACTGATAATAATGGGTGCAAATGCACATGACAAATGCTACAAAGATAAACCCCTTCCTGTTCCAAGTAACAGGGTCTGTGCATGGCCCTGTCTGAACACTCATCTCTCAAGGACTGAAAGCAAGCTTTGCAAAGGTAAAAGAAAGGTCAGGTCTTCAAGATCCCCAGCCATCACGACTGCTCCAGTGTATGCACAGCAGGGTTGGTGTCCCTGAGACGTTCTATCTTCATTCACTTTCTGGGGAAACTCAAAAACTGCCCTACAGAGCAGTGGCAGAGAGGCTACCAAACTGGTGTTGGTGGCATACAGATTGATGCTGACCTTCTAAACAACTTATACTAAACCATTAACCCGATTCAGCAGCAAATCTGACCAGCAGCAGAGCTGGTATGCTGCTCCACCACCAAACCCCTGCAGTGGGGTGGGACAGCAATGGGAACAGCAGGCACCCAGGCAGTGCACTGCTCTGGGATGGGAGAGTGACAGAGCTCATGGATGGGACCAACTCACATTGAACGCAGCAAAGAACGAAGAACAGCGCAGCCCCAGACCAGTGTTTCAGGGGAGCACATTTTGCTCCTGACAGCCATCAGTTTTTCTCCCTTCACCCATCGATTTTATTTTCTGGTTTGCTTTTTTTTCTTTTTAAAGGCACCAGCTGTGTATGGCCTTCGCTTTCACATGAACCCACACTTAAAAGAAAGGCTGCTTTATTAGGGCAACAGCTATGCAAACAATTTGTTTTGATTCTTTTTTCATATTTATTTTTTGACAGATGGTTTGTGCAGGTTGTTAAGAAACCCTGGCGTAGATGCAGACACGGTGCTAGCCCAGGCACAACTTCTGCCCTGCTTGGCAAGTGAGAAAAACAGAGAGAGTGTTGGGTGTGCTCTGCCTTGTATACCCATGCACTGAGGAGGGGCCAGGAGGGGCCTGAGTGTACTTGTTCTGAATGCTGCAAAGGGAAAAAAAACCCTTCCTGTTACAAGCAACAGGTATGCATGCCCTCACCCCTTGCTTCCCTGCTTACCCGGGCACACAGCCAGCGCCGGTGTAACAGAACTCAGACACATCCCCATTCAAACAGGTCCCTCATTCTTTGAAGGCCATTTCCAGTCTGGAAAAGTTTCAGCTACTTTTGTTCCATGCAGAACTCCAGCAAACCAGCCCAGCAGACATGTCTCGGCACCGTATGCCCTGAAACACGAACTGGGGAAAACAAGCTGCGGATGCCTGCGGGGCTCCATGCAAGGTCAGCTCAGACCAAGCAGAACCTACTACCTGGCATTCACCACTGGCACAGCGACAGCTCCCACAGACCCAGTAGCTCTACATCATGTGTACCTGGGACAAGGAGAGCTGGCATCACTGCACCAGGGCTCGTTTGCCCTCTCCATGGCATGGTTCAGACATACCGAGCAGGCAGGCACAGAAGAGCACAGGCAAAACCAGGCACTTCTTTCCCATCTCCCTCCTCTCCTAACCAGTAGGGATAAAAGGTGAATTCATCTTTGAAAACCACTTAATATTTGGCCTCTTCCCAGCTGCCAGAAGGTAGCCCAGTAGGTGCTGAATAGCTGCAGATTTTGTGAAATGCAAATTTCCCACTGGAAACTGCATTCAAACACCAAACTTGTCTCATGCAGGTCATGCAGCAGCTGCTCTGTGGCCGTAACCCCTCGGAGGCTGAGTAAACCCAGCAGCAATATCGCTTCCCGGGTGCTGCTCCTCCTTGCGAGAGATTCAAGGTGGACATTACAATACTAAATCCTTTCTCCCTCCAGTCTATAGCCAAACACCGATGTCTTAATGAAGATGGCTATATCACCATCCTTTGGGCTACAGATGTTATCTGTCCTGGTAGCACAACTCACCTCAGCAGCAGCTCTAGCAGCCTGTTAGCCCCAACAGTTCATGTCAGAAAGAACCAACTGTAATGCAGGGGTTTCCCTTACCTGCAACCATCCATCCGGGATGTATAAGAACACTGTGCACATATATATGTTAGATATAAAGATGAACATAGAGGTTTAGTTCTCGTTGAAGCATTAGTAAAGTGAACTTATTCCAACAGTAAAAATATGTGGCTTTTATGCCAAGTCCAACTCTATAAGGTGATAAATATACATGCATAAACATACATGTATACTCCTGAATTCACCCTCTCAGGTCCTCCACCTGTTCTTCTCATCTCTGATACCAATAAATGTCTTTAAACTCTGGGAGAATAAACCTCACTGAAGGTCACAAGGCAAGTAAGTGACTTAACCAGGAACAGAGTTTGATTCCTTTGATTCCTAGACAAGGAGCCCTCTGTGAAGGCTTTCATCTTCAGCCAGCCCTCTGGCTTATATGGGTTTGCCACCATTCTTCCATGATAAATTAATGTAAATTAACACCAATATCTTGCATTTTCAGCCTCGCTTTTCCCCATTATTACATAATGAACTCATCAACAGGGCAAGCAATCTAGTGCAGCTTTCTGTAGCCACAGTTTATTTTTTTTTCTTGTCATGGAGAATTTAGATTACTGGGGAGAGCAGGAGGTTATTTAACCCATTCATCTATCAACCACTATGCACACACTATTACTACACAAACAAAGCAAGAAGCCTCTGCACAGTTTCCTCCCGTCTAGAGGAGGAGTTGTCTATATTTATCTAAGAATCCTGAGTTATCATGACATACTCTATCAGCTTTGCCTTCTAGCATCAGCAGATTCAAAAGCAGCTCAGGAGTGTATCCCTTCTCTGAACACGAGTACGTCCTGACTTCAGGTTGACCCTGAAATTTTCAGACATTTGGAAAAACGAAAAGTAAATAGTTAGAAATAAATAGTTCTTCAGGCAGTGACCACACAGTGAGAACCAGCCCAAGTCTCAATTCTAGCCTTTTTCTCTGCTATTTATGTTGAGGAGTGGAGACCTTCACTGTAAATGTCAACAACACTTAACACTGTTGTTCCTAATGCATAAGCCTCTCGCTTGTATCATTAAAAAAAAAGATGGGAGACCTTTCCACTCCACAGGGCTTACTGCAGGCATCTCACAGGGCCTACCTTCTGCCCACCATAAAAGTAGGCAAACTGGGCTCTCTGCGTGCTCTCAAGTTGCTAAGGGAAGAGGCTGGAATTGTTCAAGTTGTCCATACCAGCCATCTGCCTCAAAAATCAGCAAGTCTACGCGCCCTTATCGCCAGTGGTGAATACGGTGCTTTAGGGCGAGGGAGCAGTGTGTTGGTGCAGCTCTTCATGGTTGCCCTGTGAGCCATGGTTGGTGCCCATCTCCACAGCTGGTCACCCAGCTGCCACACCTCAAGCCAGTACTTCTGCAGGCTGCTGGGCATCACCTTCTGCTTTTGGGGATATGCTGACTAGACTGAGGCTGACAGGCATCCTCGAAGCATGCCATTCTCCTCTGTGTATGGGTCCCTGTGCTACAGGAACAGAACACCACATGTGCATCAGCTTTGTGGGGGGGGGGACAGCAAGCTAAACACCATCAATGCTATGGGTTAAACAAACAGCAGTGTTTACAAACAAGCGGTAAGCACAAAACCAATGCATGCCATGCATGCTGCTTTGTCTATTTGTGGGGGTTTTTAACATCACCCAAAAGTTCAGCTCTGTCTAAAGTTCCTTCTTCAGCGTTTTTTCCTTTAAGATCTCACTCCATACAGAAGCTGGGAAATTATCTTCTACAGAAGGATTTGGCACCCTGGTGCCCAGCACGAGGTCATAGACCTAAGTCTCACTATACATTCTGTCCTTCAGCTCTCTCCCAGAAATACCATGTCTGGCTGCAGACAGACAATCTTACTTGTATTTTAGTGAAGCTGTGAATCCAGTAAGTACAACTCAATGCATCAAAACAAGCCTGAAATCTCCTGCAACACTTCCTTTTATTGATCAGCTAACTTTACGAGGTCTATGCAGGAGAAAAGAAGCCACAAAGACTTCCAGAACTTTGAAGCAAATTGCAAACACATGAACTGGCTCTCAAAGACAGTCAGCCGTGAACCAACCGCAGGCATCTGTCCCCACATCAGCTCTTGTGAAGCACAGACATACAAATGGTTTCTTAAGGTCATTAGCTGCACCACCTAAGGTGGTTTACTCGAGATACACCTTACTAGAAACAGGACTTAAAACTGCCACTACTTCCAGTATCACAACATGTCCACTGATGATTTATAATGGTATTAAGACAACACACATTATTAAGACAAGTGTTGCATAGATACAAACCACAAACGAGAAAAAAAAGAAAGTCTGAAGACACATGGTACCTCCCTAACCAAAAACCTGGCACGCGTTAAATGTAAGCTCCAGAAAGCCCTTAAGGTCTTTTTTTATAACAAGATATAAATAAAATACATAACATTTGGACTCTTGATTTACATCGTAGTTTTGGAGCCTTCAGGGATATTTTTTTTCCAAGCTTTTCTTCACAACCAAGAGTTTGTTTTTTCAGAGCACAAGCTTAGTTCCCAACATAATCCCAGGGCTTGGAAAGTTGGAACATTAATTTAAAAAGCAATTATGCCAATAAATGGGCAACATTTTGCAATAACCAGGCATTAACCATTTTGATCCAAACTCGAGTCTGATGCACAGGAAGCAATGAATCCTGTAGAAACAGGCTAATGCACACCAAATGAACATGGACCTTGAAAGATTCACAATGTGCTGTCAAAAAACAAGTGGAAAAATACAGTTGTTATACAGGGCTGCTGCATTTTTGATGCCCCTTCACAGGTGGTCAGGCACAAGGCCTGTCCTTTTTGTGTTGAAAAACCTCAGTAACTACTACAGTGATTTCTAATTTTCCTGACCCTTGCAGGAACATCAAGATTTGGCACTTGAAAACACAACAGCCAGAGAAGACCCGCTCTTCTCTCTGGGAGGTAGAAGACAGGAATAATACCCATGTCTCAACTGCATTTCAACACTTCTGGGAAGAACTCCAATATGGAGTCACCCAATTAACTACAAACTTGGGGTCTTAGATCTCCTCAGGGCACCTTTCCCTTCCCAGTGGGCTGGAAGAAAGGCTATTCTTTAAGCATGTTAAACAGCAAAGCATCAATTTTGACTGAAATAAGGGACTTCACTGGAGGGCTGTACTTTTGTCAAGAGGGCTCAAGAGAGAGAGCCGATTTAACTTCAAAATTCACATCGTAACTTCTCTTTGGAGACTTCAGTCAGTTAGGAAAAGCTGATCCCATACCTCTTCCAAAACTTTTACTTTTTTTTCCCCATTGAAACCTCTCATTTAAATTCTCGAGGCTATAAAATCAGCTAGATCCCCTGGGGGAAAAGCAGCGTTTTTATAGATATATTCCCGTGTGATAATGGCAACTATTACCTAGTTTGGTCAAATGTAAAATTCTAGTGGAATCTAGTTCAGAAACCTGCCTCAAACTGAAGAACAACAATCTTGTGCTAATACTTACCCTGCACAGAACTAAGAGCTATACATGCTTGTGCTTCTCAGTTATTTGCTGAGGAAGAACATATGAAGAAGAAAATATGCTCACACAACAGAGTACAGCTAACAAAATAAAGAAAAGTTTGGAGAATTAAAGGAAAAAAGAGACACCTCGTTATCAAGCTGACCCAGTCCAATGTAGGGAAGGTGCCTGCATGGGGTATTCCAGCCTCTATAAAGAGCTGGAAGGGTAGGTTGGAAAAGACCTACTTTTCTGATAGTTTTTCTTTGGGTCAGCTGTAAATGTCAATCGTAACGTCCAAGTGAGTATGTTTTCTCAGAGATAAAGTATTACTCATGCCAAGAAAAATTGTTGTGGAAGAAAAAGCTATGCAAGAAAAAAAAAAAAAGCATGAAAAGAGTTTTTCTCCCCATAACATTTCGATATGCCAACTTCTGCATGCCCAAAAACTCAACGTTTTCACTGAAGATGAATGACCTCTCTCCCATGAGACTAATGAAACCACTGCTAAGCAGCTCTGGCTCTTCCCAGAAGCACTAACACGAAAGAACACAAAAGAAAACATCCAAATAAAACCCAGTACGAGAACAATTAACCATTGCACAATACATCTGTTAGCCTTGGTGCTCTGGGCAGACTTGACGACTTTGTCACCAAATGTGTCACTGATTCCAGATGCTCCTCTTGTATCAGATGAAAATACAAGGTCTCCTGGCCGGTACTACTCACAGCGTTTGATAAAACTGTAGCACTACTCTCTTATCACCACGGGGCTCAAGTTGCTTCCTAGATCCCTGGTGGGAGGGAAACTCTGAGATTGTGACAAGGCATTCACTCCCTACGAAATAAATATCACCTTCAAAGACAAACTGATTCGGGGCCAGCAAAGCAGCATCTCTACTTAAAACAATCGGGCAGGAACAAAGGTAGAAGTGAAGACCTATAATTACTGCTAAGCAAGGACACAATTACTGACTAAATGCACGGAAGAGATATTACATGGATGCTGTTTGTTTAGCTTTTTTGTGTATGCAGTGCCATATGTTTTCACTTAACTTGAAAAAAACCTGCAGCAACTCTCCCGTCCTCATTACACAGGGAGGATGCCAGATACTAGCTACTTTCTTATGAAAGCCTTTTATATTCTTTAAGCCACATGTACTGAGAAATTCTATTAATAGTTGGGTGTTTCTCCAGTCTTCTTTGCTACACTTCTCCAAATAACTCTTTCCTTTTGCTTTAGCTACAGAGGTAAAGGAAACCATGGTGAGCTTTCTATATACCAAGTACTTTTTAGCATCTGGAGATGGAAGGACTGCCTTTATGATCAGATTCTTTTTGAAGATCCCTGATGAACTGTGTCAAAATGATCAGCACACTGCCTTCTCTCCTTGATATGATTTCCTTTAAAGAGTGATAGTCCTGCCCTGAAAATTTCTGAGCCATTTCTACTTTTTTACACGTAATTCATACTGAGGTGTCGCTCCAAGTTAGTGCAGCTCAGCAGACAATGCTCCTCAAAAGCTGCATTCCCCTAAAGACTACAAGACTTGTTTCTTGGACCAGTAAACTCCAAGTGATGGATGAAAAAAGACTACTTTCATTTCTTTCCAGACACAAGGCAAAAAAAAAACCAACACCCAAAACTTAGCTAAGAGTCTTAAGGATAGAGAGAAACTTTTAACAAAAGACAGCCGAAATAGTGGATTAGCCTCCAAGCTGCTAAGAATCTCTTGATTTCATAACTTTAGTACTTTCAAGCTACCACAGATTAGTTGCTAGAAGTTTCTTGGAACACACGGCATAGCTGAAAGTGAGCTCATCCTGTAGCTATATTTCACACACACAAAGAGCCTTTTTGCAGTTGGATCCCAGTGACTTGAAAACACCGGGCGACTTTCACTGAGGTTCTCAGCAAAATCTTCCCATTACCCACCAAGCCGCAGCCGGTGTCTGTAAACACCGAGCGCCTTTCCCAGGGTGATGCACATCCGAAATCCCAGCTGATGGTGTCACTGGGCTTCGTAACACACAGAGCAAAACCCCTGCCCTGTCTGCTTCAACACAGGCACGTCTCTCTACGCTTTCTCAGCCACCCCAACCACTCTTTTTCCCATGCACATCCCAGCCCTGATAGTCTTCATCTCGCACCAGCACGTGACCGAGCTCCACGCTGCCTGCCTGGGTCAGTTGTTTGGATATCACTAGATTGCCCTGACTGAAAGCCCTAATGAGGTGCTGATCCCATCATCCAATCACTCAGCTGAGCCAGAACGCGTCCCGTGGGACAGCCAGAAAAGACTGATGCAAGAATTCCAAGTGATGTGTAACATGAAAGGGCGCCATTCGCATCGCTAGGACTCGCAGCCTGTCAGCACGGCCATTAGAAATCCTGGGCCACAGAGATTTATAATTCAACCCTCCCACACACAGAACTTGCTCCAGACTGAAACTTGGCACAAATTTCAGTCCCAGGAGGGCATTAAAAAAATAACCCATTCAACGGTTTCCGTCCCATGGCTTCAGCTCACAACCATTTAAATAATGGCAATTTCTCATTTCTCCTTTTAACTGAGGAAATCCAATATAAAACACCAGATTTACATAACATTGCAGTGGTGATACAAGCTGGCAAGGAACCCGGGGAGAAGGCTGCCAGAGCCGTTCCGTCATCCCCTTTTGGTGAATTTCTCCATTTGGATTCAGTTTAACGGAATGATTTTTATTAGGTCTAGCTGACATCATGTGTAATCTGCAAATCCTACCTTCACGTTGGTCAGGCAGCTTGCCCTAGCTTTGTGCACCTTGTGTGCCTGTTAGAAGGGCATGAGCCCTCCCATGGCCAACGCAGCTTTCCACTTGTGCTGCCGCTGCTATTTCTTTGCCGCAAACCGCCGGCTGATTTAGAGGACAGTAATTAGTTGCCTATTGAGCTGCAAAAGACTGACTGGACAAGGAAGGGACATAGGCAAAACAAAGAAGGGAACTGATGCAAGCCAAAAGAAATTTGTCAGTAGAGCCTTTGGGTTGATCAGAGATTGTTCTGACAGCTACCACATCTGCTCCCAGGGAGAGGGACAGACCCAAGCCTATTGTGGCTGTGGGCTTTTCTCCACCAGGTATTTCAGCTCCTCTGGGGGCCATCTGTAATCCTGGGTTTGTCAGTGGAAAAGAAAAAAAAACCTGTGGAAGTTGACGCAATGCTAGAAGCACTTCCTAATAAATACATCAGACTTCAGGAAGTCTGCAGCAAATCACTGCTACGAGCATAACCCTTTTGCTCCACCACTGTCTCCCAGAGTGGCCTTTGGTGGCACACAAAGGATAAACATGGAGCTTGTGTCACCTGCCAAAATATACTATTTGCTGGGTGGGCTACCAGCTCCCACCTCGTATCAGTGCCACTCTTGTTCTCCTGTGGGATATCCAAGACTCAGCCTTTGCTGCCAAGCTCTAGCTGGAGGACAGGACATATTGCAAATCATCACCAAAGCATCCGAACAGACTTTTCCTAGTTGTTAGGAAAGCTGACAAGTAGCACAACTATAAAATAATTATACAACCAAAAGCTATGAAAAGAAAATGAAGATCTGTATCAGCAGTCAACCCTGAGGCTCCAACACTGGCAAAGAGAAGTCTTTCCTGTTCTTTAGAGCTCTACTCACTTAAAGGGACTTCAAAATCAGTTTGGACTGCCTCTGCTGCTGTCAGCCTAGATGCTACAGCAATGTCAAAATACTTCTTCCAGAATGTGATGGCACATCTAAATTGCCATTGTCGCACTGACTCTCCCTGTGTGCTAAACCCACTGTCCCCAAGACAAGCCTCTGAAGTCCACATTCCAGCTGTGAAAATTCTTTTGAGCTTGAAAGCTGCACGTACAACACTGAAAACACAAAAAATCAAGATGTAGCAAGCATCTGCATAGAGACCTTCTTTTCCAACAGCTGTACAGTCTTCTCATACCTTGTCCTTTAATTCCAAAGGGGGGTACAAAGTCCCTGATACGTGCCCATTTCCTGAAGGAATCATCCAAGAACATTGGTGCCGGCTTCGAGAACCTGAGAAAACCAAAATAAGAGAGAAATTAACCCCTGAAGTAGCAAGGAGAAATTTCTGTAGGGCGGTAGAGAGAACCGGTACCTAAGTGCTGATTCTCTCAGGCAACAGAGCAACGTGGAAGATTTTACTGTGACCCAAAGGCACCTGCAGTGGAACAAATCTGTCGGATTTATTGCCACGAGGACACCCAAAACACTCAAGCTGTGAGCCTGGCAATCATTTCCACTCAGCTAGTTAGAACTTCCACACTACTGTTTGGCTATTAATTTAGCTCGAGTAAGTTGCAAATTGCAACCAGAATTTAGGGAGTTTCACTTCCAGCCTTGGAAGCAGAATCCAATTCACATGCTGACTCTGAGCGTGTGAGAGGAAAGGGTGCAGAGCTGCCGTTCCATCGCCCCTGGCATGCACACACACTGCTCTGTGAGGGTGTGAACACCCTGGGCAGCTGCACCTGGGGAGCAAGGCTAGGGGTATCAGCTCTCACAGCTGCTTCTGCCCCACTCCTGCGGGCATCCACAGCAGCTTCATAATGCTGGTGAGAAAGAAAACAGTTCAGGAGATCCTGAAACAGCACTTGGTTTACAGAGAATGGAAATTCAGTACAGATGTAGGTGTTTTCCTCTGCATTCATTAACATATAAATGATTCTAGAGATGTCTTTGCCAAACCCAACAGTTGTGATCTATCCAAAATCACTCACAAAAGAGAGAACTAGTCCTTCTTAACCGTGTCATTATGGGAGTACATTATCCTAATTACACCCTCAACAGACAAAGACAGCAGCTACTAAAAACTGTGTCTTCAAGAAACAATTATTACAGTGGCCAGATAGAAGGAAGCAATTAGCAAAAGAAACTACAGAAACACTAACTCTCATATGGGACCATTTCTGAGTGTATCAAGATAACCGCTGGGAATATGCTCATGCTAATAGAAATCTGCTCCTTCCATCACAGCAAAACAGTAGCAGGGATGTTCTGGATCCAGATGATTCCAACTATGCTGTAGAAATGAAGAAAGGAATGGACAGCACGTTCAGAGTCAGAGCCATGGCGCAAGCGCAACACACACATGCCTCAAACGTATACAGCCTGGCTAACCTGGGTACTGGTGGCAGGCGAGATGTAATGCAACAGCCCACCCCTCCATTTGGGCTGGTTTTGTACTTATCACACAACCCCCACACTACTGCAACCAGAATCACAGAATCACCAGGTTGGAAAAGACCTTTAAGATCATCAACTCCAACTGTACCTGTCCTCTAAGTGCCTCATTTACCCATCTTTTAAACACAGGGATGGTGACTCAACCAGCTCCCTGGACAGCCTGTTCCACATCCCAACAACTCTTCTAGCGAAGAACTTTTTTCCTAACATCTAATCTACACAGCTTGAGGCCACTTCCCCATGTCCTATCTCCTGTCACTTGACTGAAGAGACCATCGCCCACCTCTCTACAACCTCCTTTCAGTCAGTTGTAGGCAGTGATAAGGTCTCTCCTCAGCCTCCTCTTCTCCAGACTAAACAACCCCAGCTCCCTCAGCTGCTCCTCATAAGGTTTGCCCCTTCACTAACCAGATACCTTTTAGACTTGAACAACCTGACTTAAGATAAACTCATCTACGCTAAATCACAGCCAGACACGCAGTTCAGACAGCATCACCATGAGGAAAAGATGGAACAAATTCTCAATTATAAACTACTTGAAGTATGGTCCTGTCACAGATGCCCAGTAAATCAGAGGCTGCAGAAACCTCTGGGAAGGGTGAAGAGAGAGACTGAGAGCATGTAACAAAAAAGAACACAAGACTCCAACTCATCCATGCATACTGCTTCACATCCACTCATGTAATCTTTAATAAGATCATCTATAACCATAAAAGCAGGATGGACAGATTACATGGCTGATCTAAAAGGAAAGGAATGTTATTTGAGAGATGAGAATAGGAAAGGATCTGTATAACTTTATCAAGGAAAAAGCGGGGAAGATGTGTAGATATACTGGAGCTTCTAAAGATCTTAAAAACCCAAACAGCCACAAGCCTATTAAAAACAATTTTAAAAAGAGAGAGAACAGGATAGAATAATATTCTGAAAATATCCTAAAAAGCTAATAACCTCCCAAATTAGTTCAGTATTCTTTCAAGCATATCAGTGCACTGCAATGTAAGTACTCTGTTGCACTGGTGGATCTCTGAGGAGTTATCTCCACCTCCTTCCAACATAGTAGGAGGAACCTTTGCAGGATTCTCATACAATGCAAGAGCTCTTATAACCTGAAAGGTTACAGTACAAATGTTCAATGCTCTTCCTTTGCAGCTACCACTTTAACTAACAGCAGAAGCCAGGTCCCACAGAACAGCCCCCACTGTCCCCCAGCAGCTGCGGGTCTCCAGCACCTTAGGTCACCAAGCTACTCTGGTTGCTGCTGTGACAGTCTTCAGGAAAAACTTGGATGCTTCAGAAAACACATATATGGGCAGGTTTTGTTCTCAAGAATCAGGAGGATTCCCTACAATAATGCTATGAAGCAGTGCAGTGTAAGTAAAAAAGTCTTAGTTGGTTCAGTTGACCCAGCTGGAGCACTAGTAGGACTGATTTGATGCTCTATGGTGTCCCCCTTCTGCACGTGACAACCAGGAGACCAAAGCGATTCCCAAAGGGATGGGTGAGGTGACCACTGGCCTTTTTATTCTATTTGCTACACCTAAACACAGGGATTTTTCTACCAAAGAACAGAAGAGCCCCAGACCACCTACTATCACTTGGTAACAGCAGCTCTGTACACGGAACTAGGCAAACTCGATTTTCAGTTCATACTTTTGCTTCATTTAAGAGGGGGTGAAGAACAGTTTTGGAGGAAATATTATATCCATATGGGGAGAAAAAAAAAAGGAGCAAATTAGAGGTTATTTAGCTCCCATAAATCTTGAAGGTAATTCCATTTTGGAAATATTAAGAAATCACGAATGCTCCAGGCTCATGATCTATGACAAGTGCTTTGCCACCTCAATAAATCAGAGTGGGCCAGAACTGATGTCCAGCAGCGACGGGGAAACGCAGCCTGCCAGACCTCTCCGGGAGCGTGGCTGTTCTGTCTCGGCTCTGAAGCGCGGCTGGTGGATTCTAGGACCCTTCAGGAAATATCAGGATATGCTGCAAACAGGCATGGGAATGCTCTCTGTAGAGCACCTAAAATACTTTCCAAGGAATGCGTGGGAGCTTGTCAAACAGAAAATGTGAATGTTTCTGAAGGATGTTAAGTTTTGTATCTGCTGTGCAGCTCACACACGGGGTGCTGCGTTCTACCCGCGTCGTCGGCTGCTGCTACCTAAAGGCAGGTGAGCTTCAGTGACAGCCACAGCTCCAGAAGGGGAACGCATTTGAGCTCTACAGGTAGAGAGAGTTTGCATTTTTCAGGTTTAAATTTTAGGCATGTCCTCTCTACCCCACCCCAAACCCCAGACCAGATTTAATACAACCTCAGGGCGTGTGGCAGCCATGAAAAGGTGAGAAATTTGGGAACCTGTGGCACAAGCTTGTGACCTGCATGATTTGGGAGAGAAATGCCCAGCAACTAAAGTCACTACTTTGAGTGACATACCCCGATAAACCAGCAAAGGACATCTAAACAGCTGAAATACTGGATATGATCACGACAAGGTATAGCCCAGATCCCTCTCAGCTCTGAAGTTTGCACTTCTTATACAAATACATTAATAAAATCTATTACAATTTGTCACAGCACGCAGCAAAAGGAAGCCAGAGAACTGTTCTTAACCAGGAACCTACATACCCAAGAAAGTCCAACAGATTTTTGTGCCAAGGGGATTCTGGCTTATGAGACCCCCCCCCCATATTTCCAGTTATTTTCTCCCTGGCAAGTAAGAAGAGCTGTGACCCCAAAACATTCCCATTCATAACGCTTAACTGACCTGCCAGAATCTCCCCAGCTGAGATTCCTGACTGTTTCCATTCTGTCCTTGGTGCCCAGGAGGACAACCACAACCATTCACAACCACTCCTCTTGGATGTGCGCTCAGGAATTCAACCTCAGCAGTGCTAACTTCCCAAAGTATGGCACAAATCCTAGAGCAGCACTGCCTCTGTCAGAATAGCTATCCAACAGCTTCAGACATTTAATCTTGACTAGAATCTGCTCCCCCTACTCCTACCCGCTACTTTCAGGGCAATTAATACATAAGTGTGTAGAAAGGAAAAACCTAGACCAGAGAACAAGTAAAATAAATGAAACAGTTGATAGCCTTTGGCTGCAACAAGGAGGGAAGAAAACAATACCAAGTCCTTCAAAGAGTAGATGAGAAGATGACACTCCATTTCTAGAAACCATGACAGACACTCGCAGCCACTAAACTCCACTGGGGGCTTATTTCCCAGGTATTACCTTCCTCTTTTTTTCCCCCCTCTTCCTTTAAGGCATCCCACCTTTCTGTTCTCTCTTTAGTAAAGGAGAATCAGTGGTGAAACAACCCGGGAAGCTAAAGGAAAAAACCACAAACAGTGCTAGACCCCAATGTTGTATGTAACCTGCATGTGGCATCTGTAAAAGGGCATGAACAGCTTTTTTTTTTTAAAATACACAGGACAGAATGACTTATTTGTTCCAGCATGGCTTCTATCCTCTGGTTACTTAGGCTCAAAACTACCCATTGTTAGGCAGAAGGCACAAAAAGCTACCGATTTTATTAAGAACAATGGCCAAGACACAAACCAAAGCCCTCTGGCACGGAATAATTAGCTCTGATAGAGGCATTTATAAATTGGTATGGAGAGAAAATCTAAGATAACTTTTTCCTTTTTCCCCAGTGAGACCTAGCTGTATGTTCTCTCTTGTCTCCCTTCTCCGGGGAGCAGCACGGTGTGATAGCACAGGGAATGAGGAGGCTTGTGATGTCCTGATTTCACATTTCTTATTGACATTAATCCTCTGTCAAAAAATCTGAGCAGCTCAAAGATTCCTCAAGCAGCTGAAAAATTTAAGAAACCGCACTAATAAGGATTAACCCCATCCTACAATCAACATACTACTTCTCCTAAGTCAGTAAATAAACAAGCCCCCAGAAAAATGGATGGCTGCAAGAAGAAAATCTCCCAACAGTAGAGGTCAGACAAAAAATTAAGTTGATCTTAGCAAACTTTAGAAATGGTCTAATATAAAATCAGACTAAACAGTAAGGACAACTTTGCACTGAAGAATGCCCACAGCTCACCCTATCAATGCCATTTAAGACCCCTCTTTTTTAGGAAGACACAGTGAAGAACTGGTCCCTACCCATCTTCTCCCATGCTATTCACACCTACAGACCCTGAGTGTATCTACTTAAACATCCAGGTTAAATGCTCTCAACTAATTGGCAATTTCTAAAAGAGATGCCACTTGATTATGCAGTGGGATAAGAGTGCTTGGCTTGTCCTCTGCCCTTTCCTAGTAACTACCATTTGGGGTTTCCCTGCTATGGAGCTGGTGCAATTGCTCGTTCCTTCGCAGCTCTGCAATAAGGACCATGAAGTGCAAACCACGGTCCTTCCTTCTGGCAGGACAGGGCAGTAAATGTCACAGCTGCTCAAAAAAGGAAAAAAAAAAGAAAAAGAAAAATGAAAGAAAAAAAAAAAGAAAAAGCCTCTGCACAAGCTTTATTCCATAAACAAAGAAAAGGAAGGGGAAAATTCAGTCCACTGGACAAAAGAAATCCTCTACCCACCTGCAGGCCAGGTAGCAGTTATCCCAGCCATCCCAGCCTCCTCCTGTGGGGACAGCTGCTCTGAACCTTTGAGGCACTCTGGAGCATCATCAACCTTCTTGCCCTCTTTGCTCTCCATCACCTAGCCCGTTGTTTAAACTCATCAGCGCAGACATTTCCCCCCTGCCTGCTCACTGCTCTATTTAGAGCCCGACCAGCTGCTCCAACACATCTTAAAGGGCCTCCATTCCCTGCACTGTGGTTCACACACAGAACATTGTCATAGTACTGTAGAAAAGATAAACATCCTATCATAACTAAAACATGTAATGATCACAGCTGTAAAACCCTTTCAGTACTCCACTTTACTCAGGATCAGAACCATGCCTATGCACAAAGCACGAACAAACAGGGGAAAAAAAGCTGTAACAGAGCTGTGAATAAGATCTAAGGTCGAGAAAACTTGTTTCTGAGGAGGAGCTAGAAGGAAGTGAATTTGTTTAGTCTAGAGAAGATTGAAAGAGGACATGATAAGCCATTAAATAATACAAGGCTGCTGCGGAAGAGAAAGACAGCGTCTCCCCATCCCCGCTGAGTAAAAGTAGCAGCCCTGGGCCTAAAATGCAGCAAGGGAAACTTATTAAACATTATAAAAAGGTTTCTTATTCTTGGGATTATGATACATTGGTATCTATTGCCTGGACGTGGCTACAGAACTTACATCAACTGCACTGATTTCTGATTTTATTGTACTGTTTTTATGAACAGGTTGACATCTGTTAAGCATGGGGTAGCCACAGCTATGCCTCCTTTTAAGAGGGAAAATGAAATAGATCATCTTTTGATGCTCTGCACAGATCTATTTCTTTTTAACCCATTTTCATATGGGTTGATGCTGCTGGGAGGTGACCGAGTATCCAAGCTCCAGTCTGCTGTAGTGGTGGGGAATCACGAGCTGCCCTTCCACATTCCCCGTGCTTCTCAAGTACTTATCTTCATATACGGCAACCAAATTTCAGTACAAACACAACTGTAGATAAGCAGCACATGGATTTTGCAAGCTTGCTGCCTGCCAAGACCTCTCTCTGTTTGTCCCCTGCACCTTTGTGATAAACAGGAAGACACGTAAAGTTTAACCTTTCTGCAGTCATTAACATCCTGCGCTTACGCACCACCGAGGCACCACATCCAAGGCTGATTTAATATCAGCTCCATCCCTCCTGCTGACTACGTTCCGACGTGCATGAAGTCCCACAAAGCATCCTGAACAGCTCACCTGCAGAATGCACATAATGACTCTGCAGACTGGAAAGTTTGGAAATAAACTGCAAATATTAAAGACAAAAAAGCAATGGCTTTGCCTGCTCTAATGAAATGCTCAGACTTTCCCACCGATGCTCCAAACATTTCAGACAAAGCCCACACATGCACACACAAAAAATAACAAGAAGCTTGGTCTAAAGGTTGGCTTCCTTTTTTTTTTTGGGAAATAAAAAGAAAATAGAAAAAAAAAGCACTATAAAATTCAGACGAGGCAGAAACTTTGTCCTGACCTGCCTCATGGTGCAGCGTATAAGACAGCATGCAAAATTTGTCATTGTTCACCGAACCCTCTAATACCTCAACACAAATATGCAAGGTTGAAAAGCTGACTTCTAGACAGTGTAGAATGATAGTTTAAAACCCAGTCTCCTGACATCATCTGAATGTCGTGGCTTGTTTTTCATGTGTTATTGTCAAAGATGCGAGATTGGGTTACAGCTGGATTTTCCTACCAAAAGCTGGGTAAGGTGCTCAAGGCCTCTGAGGGAGCACTGAGCCAAAGAGATGAGATTACATGGTATTTGGAAACATGATGAAGGTGAGCAAAAAGCAGACTGTAATTACTGCCTGAGTTTCCAAAGCCTTCTGTGCAAATAAAAAAACGGAGATGAGGGAAGGAGAGCGGCTCCGATCTTTCTTCCTAGCAGAAAGAGTCAGCGCACATGGAAGATGCCAGCCAGCAACTTTGACAATTGGCCAAGGTTTAGCAGAGTTATGATCCTGCTCACATTCCAGGGGGACAGGAAGGACATTGCTGTTTCTATATGGAAAAAGAGTAAGAGACCACTCATTGCTCTGTGTGACACTGAGCTGCCCAAAGGGAGGGAAGCTGATGTTCCAGGTGAAGATACATTTCCAGAACACCAATGATGATGGGCACACTCCCATCACTGACCTGTCTTCTGGCATAGACACTAATTAAATGCTCTGTTAAAATGCAGTGACTGCACTTTGCTTTTATAAAGAGTCTCACTGTTCTCTTTATTCTACTTGCAGGGAAAAGTTAATCCCCAGCCATGCCACTGCCAGCAATCCCTCCCATCCGCTGCTCGCTCCTGCCACTGCTGACACGTCAGACTGTCCTGAGCTGCCAGCAGCCTCGTGTTAGAGCATCAAACTGCACTTGACTGTTTCAAAAGCCTCCAATCTTGTTTCCTCCTACCCCATTATTTAATGTGTATGTCTCTCCTGATGTTATCCTATTGTATAAGGGCCATTCTCATATTTGAAAGCATCGAAGGGAACAGTGAAATCTTTAGTGCCCTTCATAGCAAGTGCCAGTGAAAAGAAACCGGGATGTGCATAGAGAATAGGAGAGCAACAAAAAAGAGCCTTCAGCCATCAGCTAAGCCAACACTGTGCACACTGCTCAGCACAGCCGAGCCCAAGCACAGACCAGATGTGACTGCTCTGTCTAAGCACAGCACAGGGGGTGCAGCATGGAAGGGAAAGAGCTATCAAAGCTAACGGACAAAGAGGCACAGAACCCAAATGAGCATGACTTGCTTGTGACACAGCCAGCTGAAGATGGAAATAAGGTCGCTAATGGTTAAAACGGGGAAGCTCCAAAACAGCCTTGTAATGGAAGCCCAGAAAGACAGGAAGGTGCAAAGCAAACTGCTAGAGGTAAAGCTTAGTCACTTTATGAAAGGGCTTGTATGATTTGGTGTCTGTATACGCAGGGCTTAGTAATTCACTCAGTTCCTGAATGCCTGATGTTCCCTTACCTCTGGCACAGTGCTCTTTTATCCAGGTCAAAAATCTGCTTGAGGCAAAATTTTCCTGCATAAGTCTTACTAGAGTGAGGATGCTGGCAGATAAATGTCAATGTTTCAAGCATCATTACTGAAACAGATGGGTTGTTCTGAGAGACAATAGTCTTAATTTTTTCAAGGCTCATGTTCTGCCAGAATGATCAATGCTGTTTCAAAACCCGGCCAAAATATTCCTTTTAAGACGATACAGAAATTATTAATCTGCTGGAAAGTACATGCCATGGCATTAACAGAGGTCTTCATTTTCTCACATGGAGTCCAATACGCTGAAATTCTGGTTCTATAGGACCCAGTTCCTGTTATCACACTCCAGGGAGAATCCAACCTTTCACGTTCAAAAAAAAACCCCCCTGAAACAAATAAATAATATCCTCCTACCCTTATATTTGGAAATGAGACCTCGTAGCTAATAGGGGCTCAGAAACCTGAGGAAAAAAAATTTAAGAATCCCATTCATTCCAAGCCACACACATTTTCTGTCCTGGCTCATTATTACTGAATATTTGCAGGTTGCAATTCTCATCAGCGCGACTCCCAACAGTGACTTTAAGGTGTTCCAGCAAAAGCCTCCCCAGTGAAAAGGCAGGCAAAGGACAAGCCTGCTTTCAGGCACAAACAGGAAATGAAAGCCAAACAATAAAATTGAGGGGAAAAAGAAGTCTGTAGAAGCCATTGCACCAATACTTGCCGACAGCACACGAGACGGGCAGATAATGAAATGCGAAGAAACACAGGCAAGAAGTAAATTGCTCGGCCTCTTTGTACACTCTATAAATTGATGCTCAGTGACAATCACACAGATAGTCCATTGTGATGTCTCTCAGAAAATTTTCAAAGGATTTTTTTTTTTTTTAAGTCATCACAATCTGGGTTTGACATAAAAAATCTGGCGCAGCGATGACAATATCAAATCAAAGTCTACAGTTTCGCTGAGAAAACAGGAAGAAATTAACTAGAAACAAGAATGAACTCTGCAGCACAATCAGGAAGGGACTGAAAGCACTGGAGACGCTGGGCAAGCAGAGTTCTCTCTGAAGATTCTGAAACTGAACAAGGCTTTTTGGTTGGAATCCACATCATCATTTGCACCATTCAGAAGGTGGACATCCTAACTAAAGCAAAAGTGAAGGTGGAAATGTCCTCCCTCCACTGCACAAACTCCTAATGCCCAAACAGTTTACCCTGGCATGTTCCTTCTTGTAGGAAGTTATTCAAGAAATAGCTGTGTGACTTTCAAGCTTACCTAGTAGTCAAAGCACCTGATCGGAGAATATGCTTTTTCCCTTCTATTAAGCGAAAGGATAATACAGCTTTAGCTGCCATCACCAAGGTACTGCCCCTTGATGTGCAATTGCACCATGTACACAAAAAACATATTCTGATGAGTATCAGAATAATTTCATTTACCAAAGAACTCGTTACAGACAGATTACAAAGCTGCTAATAATGAGATCTGTATCAATCCCAATGGGAAAAATTCCAGATGTGTTTCTGTTACTCTGCTGCACAATGGACTTCACATTGCAGCGCAGGACAAGCTGGTGGCAGCCAGTTGTTGCTATTTAAAGTTCAGACTGAGGTTTTTTTCTTCCTTTAACCAGATGCAAAAACCTCCAGGGATTTTAGCATCTCAGAGGCTCTGACTGGAAACCTAGACCAAAAAGGCCAAAATGTACCCCAAGGAAAGGAATGCTTTCAGAGGGGACTCTCCTCCCAGGTGCCAGTGGCCTGCAGGTCCTTCTGTAACTGGAGAGAATGTTTTATATGCGAGACACAGACCCTGTGCCCAGTTTCATGTTGGTCCCTGTCTCCTCTGTTACCTTATGAATTCCAGCGCTCAGCCTAAGAGTTATCTGTAAAGCAACATCCATTAAAATCTTCTAGATAATATCAGCACTGTTTAATATAATCCTCTCTCTCTCCTTTGGTCCCATGGTTTTAAAAATAAACAAGTATTTTAACAAAACAAGGGTGAGACACTAAGCTTGTAAAACCTCTTTCTTGGTCCTGCTTCCAGAGATAAGGCTCGGAGACTGGACACTGAAGAAAGTTTCCATGTAAGAGGCCACCTGACAAAACCGAAAGGATTTACTGACTCAAGGAGCAAGTGAGTGCAGTGGAGAAAACTGCAAACAAGAGACAGTGCAGACAGCTGTATCGTTTCTTCAGCATCCCACACAGAAAGTGTCTGGCTTGAGTTAGAGATTAGACAGGGAAGAAGAAACCGGAGGTGCCACTTGACTGCTCTGACAAAGAAAAGAACAACGAACCGTGCTGACCTCTCCCTGTCCCAGTTGCTACACAGGTGCAAAAAGCAAGGCCTGTCCTTCCAGCCAGCACACTAACTGGTGTGAGACCCTAACTGGTGTCCTCCGACCAGGGTCCTGTGCTCCATTGTGTCACCAAGTCAAAATTCAATGTCCATCTGCCACAGACTGTGCAGCAACAGCAGCACCCGCAGCAGTAACTCCTAAGGACTCTGCTCCGAGGCTCTATGGATACCTGAAGCAACAGCTAAGTTCTTAAAATCCTGCTCTCCAAAATGCTTTAGATTTTTTTGAGATAATGCTCCCCGATTCACTCATCAAAGCAGAGAGACACTCCCATTCCCCCTACAGCCCCACTTACTGTTACTGCATCACCTGATGTGGCACAGAAACTCAGAAATACTACAGTCCTCCTCGGACCAGGAACGGGGCGTTTCAATGAGATAGGTCATTTCAACAAGTTCCCACAAGAAAAGCCAGTAGAAAAAAAGGATGTTGCTGGTTTATGCATTGGAGATTTATGTAAGTCACTGAAATAAATACTAAATATTATTAGCTACTAAAGGAAATGGTTATGGTGAAGTCGAGGGGATAAAAACCCCACACAAATACGCCTTCTCCTTCAGTACCCTTGATAAAGAAAGCACTTCTGCAGCTGTGGGAAAGCAAGCAAGACAAAGTGAAAGTTGAAATTACACATCTTTTGGCTGTTATCAGAGGGAGCTACAGCACATGGACAAAGCGCAGCGGGAGCGATCCCAAGGTCCAAACCAAAGAAATGCTGCAGGCTCACTTATCATCGGCACTTGTATTCGGTCCTGGACATTGCAAAGAGCAGTGCACACTGCTGATCCGCTGCTTTTGACCCTGTAGCGACGTTTAGGTGTGTCAACTATGCTCAGTCTTGATAGAAAGCATCAATAAGTTCACTCTTATCACTGATACTCTCTCACTGACCCCTCAGGCAACCCGATATTAAGTAGTTTCAGTGTGCAGCATGGCTGGTTGACGCAGAAATCCTGCCACTCTCGGGGGTTTTCTATACCCATAGTGAGCAGAGGGAACGAAGTACAGAGAGTGACCTTGCAACCCAGCATCTCCACGCATCCATCAGACAGTCACAAAAGAAGCAACTTACTTTGCACCTCAGCCTGGAATTCAATCTATTCACCATATTTTCTTAGCATCATCCGGTTTTGGTTTATTTTCTCATTCTTTTGTTTGCTCCCCCTATGTTTGTCTAACCACTTGGATGGCATTACAGCATCCAAGTGCTGCGCAAACAGCTTCTCACAATGTACGTCTGCCATAGGGGATGTGTGCGTGTTTTCATTCCACTTCTTGAAAGTTTTAAAACTAATTCCATGAAGGTATTAAACTTTTCACTTCCAGACATTTTGGAAGCAGACATGCTCGATGTGACAGGACAAGAAATCTCTCTGCTCCGATGACAAATTGCGGTCATTTCGCTCTCGCTTAATCTCACTTTTAACAAAACATTCACCTTGGTAAGAAAAACTGGAAAAAGTCATGAAAGCTCACAGCCTAAAAAGTGAAAGCTTTGGAATGCACTGGCAAAAGAAAACAAAGGCTATAATATAAATAATGAGTAATCTTAATCACCAGCTATTTCTAATATCTTATCATCTTAAATACTTCTACACTCCAATAAATCAACAAATACTTAGTCCCTTCTTTGAACTTATTGAAGAACAATAGAAGTAGTAATAGGCACGAACAAGCAAGCTATTGTTCAAGCTACCAAATAAAGTTTCTTGGAAAATATAATTTATTAATGAAAGCTGTAATAAAATCCCAGGAAACATTTTGACTGCTCTTCCTAATTTTTCCCAAACCGTTATTTTTCTAAAACCAGTTTCCCCATATTAGCTTAGCATAGTTTAAAAGAAGTGAAAGCTCCCAACCCCATCTAATTCAGGATCCTCTGAAATTCCCCTGTCTGAACAGAAAAGTTGAAGGACCACTTTAGCCAAGTATCCCTTATCTCAATGACAAGAGAAGCAGTAGGTTTTCATTAGCCAGCAAAACAGCAATGCCAAAAGAACTTCCCACAAGTATTTATGAATGGTCTTCAAGCAAGGGCTCAAATGGACTCCAAACAGGCAGCCATGGGGTAAGGGAACAGTACAATACCAGCTCACATCACGCACTCTGCTTCCGTAACTCTCCTGCTCGGCCCTCCTGAATTGCACCTTTCCTTTCTGTTGGGCATTTTGCTTTCCTGAGCTGCAGCCTAAGTATTTCTGGCAGTGAATTCACAAGCAGCACAAGTATAAAACATGCAGATTCTCACATCAATGCTGTGTAAACATTACTGCCCAAACGTAAGCCTAGAAATGACCAAAGAAAACACTTCAAAGTCGGTCAGCACTTCACTGAAATCAGCAGAAACTGCAGAGTAACCTGTCTCCTGAACAGCTCCAGTCACTCATGTTACTGCACTTATCTTCTAGTAATTACTTCTGGATATTCCCAGTGCACATTTTCCCACTGCAAGAGCCTGATACATGCTCTGTGGCAATGGTTTTCATTTTAGTATCTTGGCCAGCCATGGTAACAGAACAGGACCTCTCCCCTCAACCTTTATCAGCCAACCTTTGACAAACAGCATCCCTAGGACCCTTGTTATAGGGATTAGTATTTCCCACATGGAGAACAGGTTTTAGGAATATCTGTAAGATCCGCTCCAGTAGAAATAAGAATAGGCCAATGTTCAGCAGTACCAACAAATTGCTCCAAACCATCAACACCAACCCCAGAACATCAACTAACCCTATATTGGTCAGAGCCACGTGCTTTCTTGGTAACTACAGTTACTACATCGGAACTGGTTGTCTCTGAGGAAGGAAAGTGTTGCTTGAGTTTTATCTTGGGATTATTTTTTTAAGAATTCATCTGCTTGCTTGCCCAGTGATGAGGAAAATCCTACCTAAGGATGTGAGTGAGGCTGTGCCGGGTCAGATCAGAGTTCAAAATCTCTTTTCCAAAAGCGGCGGTAAATGGATGTCCAAGGTAAAGCAAGAACAGGGCAAAGAGATAAAATTTTTCCTCCCTAACATTCACAGAGCTTTCAAACATTTTCAGCTGAGTGGATTTCCTGAGTTTGATGTGGTTTGTCTACTCAGCACCACCCCCTCCCAGCAATGGATCTCTCCTCCAAATGTTTGTCCAGACTCCCCTGGAGTTCGTACAGACATTTTGCAGCCGTCGCATGCTCTGGCAAGGAGCTGCCCAGGTATATGACCTGCTGCATGAAGAACTAAATCTTTTTTTGTCCTGATGCAAGTTGGTAGAAACACATTATGCAGAAGGATTGCATCAGTGGTTTTTTCCCTACTACAGCTCTTCCCCATAGTCAAAGCCAAGGGAGAGTGCAGCGCAGCTCAGCCAGAAGACCCACCGCAGAAGATAAGACCTCCCTCTGCTCTCTTGCTTCCTTCCCCTAAGACACTAACAGCAACATATGTTCTTATCCCACTCATTACGCATCCAGCTGCCTCAGCAACCACATCACCTCCTACCTCTCAGTCCCTTTTGCTCTCAGGGTCCTCCCTTATTCTGCCTTTGGGATTTGAAGCTACTAAGCTTCAAGAAGTTTTGTTTCATGATGCTCTTGTCTGGGATGCACACTGTGCAGCAGAAGCCTTTCCATCCACTTCTTGTGTTCCTCAGACTGTATCTCCCAAAGCTTTCAACCAGCTTCCCTAGTGTCTACTTCAAGCTGACTGCTCTCACTTACTTAAGTGGGCAACCACCCCTTTTTGGCTTGGCAAAGGCCAACTTTTAAGATCGGGGAGTGCTGCAGACAGTAGTCCCCACCACCTAAGGAGTGCAGACCCCTCCTGTGTTCACACAGGGCAGCTTTCCCTAAGATGCCTGTTGGCTGTGGATGGCCGGGATGTTTCAGATTCATTGCATGTGACTGAAAAATCTCTCTCTGCACAATGTAGTTCCCAACAGGAGCACCACAGATGAAGTGTCTGTGCAGGTGAAAGGCCACAGATGTACAATGAACCCCAGTTGCTTTCTGGGAAACAGTGCACAGGCACGGAAACCGTGGCACGCTCAGCAACTGGTCTGTGCTTGCAGACGGTGAAGAACATCAAGTCACTCCATCCACAGGCAGCACTGAACGAGAAGTGGCAGTTATGGCAGCTATGAACTGCTTCAAGGAGATCATCTCTTGCTCTTTTGAGCCGGCCAGTGCTCTCCAGCAGCTGCACGTAAGGAGTAAAACACTAACTTTCAAAAAACCGTATTTCATAAGGAGATGAGGCCTGGCCAGACACAAATGACAAACAGGCACATTACTCCTCTTCACCCGCTCGCTAGCGTGGGAATAAAGCTCAGACACAGGAAAAGTGCCTCTCTAGCAATGTCCTGCAGCTGTCAAAGAGTTGGCACGTGAACAAGTCAGGCACAGGAAGAAGTGCTACTGCAATCCTGGCCAGCTGAGCAATTTTGGAGCCTCAACATGACAAGACAAAAGAAGGTGACCATAGAGACACTCTCCATTCCACTTTCCATACAGCTTTGCCTTGGACACTCACACCTCGTCTCTACTGACCTGTAGGAAGCCCAGTAATACAGATGCTTTGATCCGGCAGTACTGAGTTTAGACCCAGCCTTGTGTGGGAAGTGTTGACAAATTGCCTCTGGTAGACACTGAAATCACTCAACCAATTAACTGAGATTAGATTAGCTTGCAGGTTTGGAAAAATGCTATGAATAAGCTGTGTGCAGCCACACATGTTTTTACTCAGTTCCATGACAGTAGGACATGTATTACTTCAAGCACCAAGCCTACACCAAATCAGAGAAGGGGTCCCACTGAAAACAAAACCCAGCAACATAATTCGTACAAAGCAAAATAACTTTTCCACTAAGCCACAGCAGAATAAACTGGCCAGACATGCAGTTTCTTCCAACCCCAACCAGCTTCAAAATCAATGCCTTAAAGAGCAAGAATTCATGTTCTTACTTTTTTTTAATCTACACTTAGCATAACCCATTCATCACTTGTGTTAGCACACAACGATGCATCTCTTACTCAGACCCTGACTCACTGAAGTCTACAAGGTTAGACCAGTTTGAAACATAGTCTGGTCCCATTTAATTAAGAGCCAAGAAGGGTTAACATTAATGCAATTTACTGCTTTTCTGCCATTCACTAAGTTGCACACACCTCTCATATTTTCTCCACAAACTAAACACACCGTGGTTTTGCTCATACAGAACCCATCCTTCCCAGAGACACAAGACAGGGTTTTATTTTGGAGTAGATCATAAAGCAGGTCTGAAGCAGGTTTGCAGACACACAGGTCTTCTCTACCACTGTCTCTTCTCAGCAAGGAATAAAAGAGGAAAAGCAGAGGACCAAGGCCTGAGCTCTGTGGGCCTCCTCCTTCGGGAAGCATGATAGAGCTGGGTGCAAAAGAGCTTCTGAAGGACCTGTGAAGTAACACTGCAGAGACAGAACAAGAGAGGAGACACAAAGGTACAGAAAAACCAACATTTTGAGAAGAGACGTCTTGATGGTGGCAAGGGCTGTTGGCTGGAGACTACCAGATTTAAGCAATCACTTGTCAAACACTGCTTCTCCCACCCCCTCCTGTACAGTCACATCACATCAGCTCAGCTCCAGGAACGGCCTGAAACACTGCCTACACACCACCATTCCAGCGGACCCGGTGACATGCACCATGGCAGTTCCTGCTGTACTGCTCCACTCAGCCTCACTGAGTGTCATGCCAGAATTTGCTCTCCCAGGCCAGGGAAAGGCAAGGGAAGATCAGGGAACAGGGAATGAGTGTCACAGCCAGAAAAAGTGGGAAGTACTGGAAAACTGCAGTGGGGAAAGCGTGCTCATGCTGTTAAGGGATGTGGGGTCAGGGTGCTGGTCTGTGCAGGCCACAGTATACTACAGGGGAGAACCCAGAGTTGGGAGTATGGTACAGTGGCAAGGGAGACTGCACACTGGTTTGTGATTTGAAGAAGGAAGAAGAAGGGTAAACACGAGATTACACAGACCATGGGACAGGCTCTCTGGTGACTGGGACTTTACTTTTTAAAACTGTATTTCAGAGCCACACCTCTAAATCCTGCTTGGAACCCGAGACTGGCCCTTGCAGCTTAGCAGTGAAGAAGTCAAATATTCTGCCTACAAAAAAGCCACCAGAACCTCTGTCTAGAAGTTTCCAGGGGCCTTCAAAAGGTGTGAGCTGTACTGAATGCAACCTAGGATGGAACTGGAGGAAAGAAGTTTGAGGACACAAGCACAGAATGAAGGGAGGACAATAGTTAGTGCAATGGGATAAAAGGCAAGTATTCCCTAAGGTGGGGAGAGAAACTCTTCAGATCATCAGGTATTGTAAGGGAGTGGGCAAGCAAGCAGAAGAGCAGAAATTTTGGGAAAAGATGTCACAAGGAAGGAGGAAAAAATTGTAGAAGAGGAAAACAAAGCAAGTTAGGGAATGAGAAGGGAAAAGCATTGTGCTGAATGTAGTCATTCTCCCACATTTGGCATGGAGCAGCAAGACCAAGAGCAACAAAAACTGAAGAGGTCTTGAGGGCAAGTCACACACCACAAAGCATTTATCTCTATGGGCATAGGAGAGGTCAGACTGGTCCCAGGTTTCAGGCAGGGAAAGAACAGCAGCAGTGTGGGGCCAGCCAGGTGCCTGACAGGACACAAGAGAGACAAATCAGTAGCAAGTAAAAAGAGCACAGGGAGAACAAAACACCTGCCAAGGGAGAAAAAGAAGCCAGTACAAGGTAATATAAGGAAAGTGAATGAGTTGTCCTATGGAAAAGGTCCCAGAAAAAAAAAACAACCCACCCAACAGTTGTGAGATTTGAGCCACTATGTACATAATAAAATTTCAAGTAGGGTCACACTGCATGATTTTCAATTATAGGAGTTACACTGGTCTGTGTCATACCACGGTCATCTAAATGTTTAGAAGTCTATTTTTAATAGTCCTTTTAAAGAGTTTTCCTGGTAAGCAACTTTATTGTGTTGCAGTTTCTGAAGTCCCTTTGCAAGCTTAGGTAATGAATTTGCTCCTTCCATTCCTGCAGCTGAAAGTCTGATTTTAATGAGAGATTGCACATTTTGGTTAGCAGCTCAATCATGACATTCTTAAGCCTCTTTAAAATTCCTACATGTATACAGTCCAGGGCGGGTGATTTAGCACTCATTAGTTGAGCAGTGAGAGAGACCAGAGACACTGCTTCAGAGAGATTTTACTGTTCTGTAGTTGGTTCCTAAGTACATGGGGCTTGAAAGCAAAAAAAAAAAAATCAGATATACAGTCTATCCTCCACCTCCTTCCTGTCTGTGCAAATGAAACCAAAATGCCTCTAAATTAACTTTCTACATGTACTTGCTGCTAATAGGGGCAGAGAGGCATGAAGAATTAGCACTCCAACTAGTTACAGCGATAGCTTCCCTGGCAATCAACTTCATCAGTTGGGGTTCTGTTTAAATGATTAGCAAAGGTGTAATTAAGGAAAGAGAAGGAAGAGAGGTAACTCAGAGATGAGAAAAGGCCATTATTCAAGGTATCTGTGAGAAGCAGCGGAGACTTTAAGACAAGGAGAGATGAGGGTCCTGGTGGGGAAGCTGAACACCAGCCAGCATTGTGTCCTTGCAGCAAAGGTGGCCAACAGCATCCCAGACAGCATGAGCCAGCAGAGTGAGGGAGGGGATCCTTCCTTCCCTAGGTTCAGTGTGGGGGAGGCACTGCTGGAGGACTAGGTCCTGTGCTAGGCTCCCTGCTACAAGAGGAACATGGACATGTTGGAGCAAGTCCAACGAGCTAAAATGATCAAGGGATTAGAGCATCTGCTGTATGAGGGGAGGCTGCGAGCATTGCACTTGTGCAGCCTTGAGCAGAGAAAGCACAGGAGGCTTTTATCAATGTGGACAAATACCTGATGGGGGCAGTCAAGAAGGCAGAGAGGCTCTTCCCAGTTGGTGCCCAATGTACAGGGCAATAGGTAAAAAACAAAATGCAAAAAAAAATCCATTCAAAGAAAAACAACTTTTACTCCAAGGGTGGTAAGACATTGGCACAGGTTACCCAGAGAGGTTGTGGAGTCTCCATCTGCAGAGACAGTCAAACCCAACTGAACATAGCCCTTAGCAACCTGTCCCAGGTGACCCTGCTGGGCGTTGGACTAAATGATCTCCAGAGGTCCCTGCTCACCCCACCTAGCCAGCGACTCTGTGATCCTGCTCCCCATGGAACAAAGAATGTTAAAATTGCAAGAGTTCAATTCCTATCCAGGTCAAATCTCAGAAACAAGAGTCTGCTAAAGCTTTGCTTACACAAGTGCTGCAATTCTTGCTGACCTCAAACAGCCTAAACAAGTGGTAAGATCACAAAATGGAAAACAAGGCATTTAATTCGATCAATACCACCGACCTAATGCTTGGCCAGTGCAAACTGGATTAATGCACATGACTACAGGACTTCATCCTCTGGAAATCACAGCTTAGATCTGCCATTCAACAAAACTGGCAATCTGTAGTTTTAACATCATCCCATTGCTAATGGCCATATTTACCTCACATAAAACACACAGGAGTAATTTGGACCAACTGAGGCATGTGTTAAAGCATAAATCCTAGACTTCCTCTGAACTGAGGGTGCCCACCTAAATTTGATGCCTCCTGCAGAATAGATGTAAGGAGAGCAATGAACTACCTTCAGCTGATGCTGAAGAAGAGAATTTAATTAACGAAAACGGGGAAGTGTGAGTTTCAATACTGAGAGTTTAGTCAAAGGTCTCCTCAGTATGTAAGTGCCCAGTATCTAACCACACCATTTAACACCTCTGTGGTTTAAGTGGTAGGACTGATAAATAAGTTAACATCAGAGCTCTGTGACACAACGGGGAGCTGCGTTGGGAGACTCAGGACTATCAGCCAGCCAGCAGTGCTGCTGGAGGCAAGGACAAAAGGACAGTGACAGAGCAGAGATTAAAAGAACAAGAAAGCCCAGCACGTCCAGCGAGCGTGCACATCATGGCATTGCTGCAAAACCTTGTGTTGTGAAGGAAACAGATAGTACAAGTGACAACTGCTCCTCCCTGACATTTTGATACATTTTTTTAAGCCACTCTTCAGCACAGTCCTCTGAAGCTGTGGAAACTGCAATTTATAAGCCATTAGAAACTTACACAGCTAGAAAGTACAAGTAGGGAAGCTACTCCACTTTTGTCCTCAAGTGAAATTAATAATTCAACAATCTGTCAATTCCACTATTAGTCGTAACTCCCAGTAACCTTACAAAACACGTTGTGATTAGCAGAGAGGTCAGAAATTTGTAAATTATGCAGACATGTGATCTGGTTTCACAATTTGTACCCAGGAACATCTTGACCAGCAAAAAGCAGGACATTTCCTGAATCCAAACACACCAGGGAAGTGATAGGGACTTCAGTTTATCTGATCTGTGATCTCTACATCAATTCAGCATCACGCCAGCAGATGTGACAAAAGGTATTAAGCAAGAGACTGGAGAAAAGAAACAGCAGTCAGCACTTGGGTTAAGCTGGCAGCTAGATGGCAGGTTTTATTCTCCAGAAGTTCTATCAAAGCCCGAGTCCAACAAGGCCTTAGAGGCCAGAGCCTCCCAGGCACGGAACACCCTGTGAACATCCAACAAGTGGGTACCTCACTTAGGGCTGTAACAACCCCAAGGCAGAATCCTCCTGACGAAGCCAAGGCTCCTGACAACAGAAACATCACATTTCAGTGACAGAGCAAAAGCTGTCAATCCCAGAAACGGCTGCTGCTTCTGTAATTCACAGGGCACAGAGCTGTCCTTCATCCAGAAATCTGTCCCTCCTGCTTCCCAGCAGCTACCCTAGAACAGGCCCATTATCTTCTGGAAGTGCCTTCACCTGCTTAGCTCTGCCTTTGTTATCTTCCCCTATCTGAATGAAGGGAAAAGAAAAGCTGAAGTTAATCTTTTGCCCGCCCGTGAAGCAGGCCCCAAGCTGGTTACATCTATTCCTAAGCCATCGATAACTTACTCAGGGCTGTTTTCTCTTGAATAGTCCTATGACAGACTGACTCAGAAATTATATAATATAATATATATAATACATATATATATATATGTTTTATCGGAACAGTTCAACCATTATTACCCTGTTACATCATTTGAAGTGATGGGCAGCATGAAGGATACCTTTCCATCTCCAAGTGAAATTCTGTGCTTTAGTAACTTTCAGTGATTGTGGTTGATATTTTGAAAATAGGGTACCTGGAGTTCAGTTTTCTGAGTCAATTTAAGTAAACTGAGTCTAAAAGACTTTGGCCCAGATTTCAGTGGTATCAAATGCACTCAGCTCTTACATCTCTGTAGCATCAATAGGTAAAAATCAGACTTTAAGGTACATAAAATGTGGATATAGATTAAACTTTGGAAATGTTGATTTAAAGTCAAATTTAAACTGATCACAAAAGACACCAGAGGCAGCTTGTGAAAGCATTTTCTGATCATTTTTTCTTAGCATGTTTATGCCACAGCAGTATAAAGCATCATGCACCCCACAAAGAATTACAGAGTTACAGCTTCACTGGGCACATTCTTCTCTTTTTGAATACATTTTAAAAAATGAACATTAATATTACCTTGCAGTGGGGGATTCATGCTCATAAATGTCCCCTTTTTTGAAGCATAATCCTTAATGGATGCGCTTTTAATAAGCACCTTCGACACTGCAGAAATGTCACCAGGAGTGCTAATGGACTATTAAATGTCCACTATGAAACATGCTGGGCGCTTCCACATAGCCGTGCCAGTGCTTATTGCCATACTTAATTCCCAGTACTTGTGTGAGTGCAACATACACACTGTAAGCATTGCCCTTTTACCTTGGCTGGTGCTCTTCCTTCTGTAATTACTCCTTACCACACTTGCAGGAGAAAGTGATCTTTAGAAAAAAGTGAAAAGAAACCTGTACTCTCCTGTGGCACAGGTCCTAGCAGGCAGAGCACCTATGCTTGTAATTGGATTATTCTAGATTCCCTTTCAATCTTCCAGACACCAAGATGCAGGCATAACTATGGTTTTGTTGGAGTTTTTTTAGTTTTATTTTACTACCCCCTCACTGTAGGCAAACCAAGACAGCAAATTCAGAGTTGCACCAAGTAAACTCAGATGATACAAGCAAGCACTGTGGAAAACACTGGCAAACCAGATTAGCACCTTGCAAGGATTCCCATTATTAGCCTTTCCATTTTCCACCTAATTCCCAATGAGAGGGCTAAAACACTTGCTTAACTGAGAAAGGCAAGAAGAAAACCTCTTTTCTTTCCCTAGGGCAAGTTGTCTGCAAATCGAAAGACAACAAAATAAGAGCTTCTCTTCCCTCTTTATCAGCACAGTCCAGAGAATCCGTAAATAAAAGTTATAAGAAGAAATAGCAAAGGCAGCAGAGGATTTGACAGTCAGATATTTTCCTTGAGGCTGATCCTTAACATTTATAGCCTCTACTATAGTGGTATCGTGGCCACTTTACAAGGATTTCCATTGCTGCTGCACATTTCTGTTATTTGTTAATAAAACAGGCTTTTACTCTTCTGTGACGCACAGAGTTGTCCTTCAGGATGGTCACACTGCATTCCAGAGACTCCGCCTCCCTCCGACTAACAAACACAACCAAGAAATGCAACATAAGCCCCGATGGATGCTCTAACCTGCCTCAAGGTCCAAGGCCTTACACCACACCCACATTATGTACCACAGCACCATGCAAGCAGCTAACAGCCAAGGCAACCCGGTATATGCAAGGTGGCACACCAAGCACGGTCCCAAAAGCAGCAGAGCCATGTCAGAGAGAACAAAGCCACCCATGAGGCTTACAAGCTCTGGCACAAGAGCCAGATGAGCTCCTTCTTCCCAGTGCAGGTTCACCACCATTTCACACCTAGCACACAACTACGTAACAGGCTGCTCCCACCACTTTCAAACTCACAGGGTAGTTTGTGGCAACATCTGGCTGACAAAGAGTATGCAACTCAAATTGAGTTTCTTCTTCTGCCAGACAGATGAGCTCTCTTCTCATCTTGTTTTTCTCCCTAGCTTCAAGTACCCAGATAAAAGGATTAAGTAATTCTGAGTATTTTACAGGAAAGTATCATCTAATAATTTATCTTTGCAATTAAATCCACTATAGGCTTGCAAGCTTGTAGAAGCTGTCAGAATGTTCTTAGATTTGTCTGGAAAGACAAAAAGATTTTATGTTTAACTCGGCTAACAGTCAAGTGGTTGGCAGGAACTGTCCGCAGAGTCCTGTGGAAGCCAATACGCCTGAATTTAATAGAGTGGAAAAGAGAGAGTTAGTGAAAGGAGGCAGATCTTGTGGCTGAAAGCTCAACAAATGAGGAGGATGAACTTAACAGCAGTTTTACAAGAGACTAAAAGGAGAAATACAAGTGTAAACACGAGGAGAAAGGAGCACGTTACTGTAATAACACCATGAGAAAAAGTCCCAGCTCGCGGCTCAGCTATGTGAAGAGGAGGCAGCTTGATGGTTTTTGAAGATCAATTTTGGAGCCAAATCCCACGGCTTATGCCTCTACATGGGTATACTAGTTGGGTTACATTTAGCAATCGGGTCTTGTTATTTAGCAACACAGATGTAGGACTTGCTGATTCATACAAGTCACCCCAGAACACAAAGTGTTTGGGTTCTCTTTTCCTGTTAAAAGTCTTCATTATTTACTGCCTGCAAGATCGCGCTGAAGTTCCAGCCAAATCTCATTCTGCTCTTTCCAGTGCACATTCCAAACACAAAAAACATGGCACCACATCAAATGCTAAAGCAAGATCACTATCGTCCAGCTGCCAAACTGTTCCCGCAGGTTCAGAGGCAGAGAGCAACAGAAATGATGTACAGTCGTTCACCAGACCGAGCTGACAAGTGTTTTCACACGTAGTACTGCACTGTGGTATCACAGCATAGCTGGAGACATGGTGGTCTACGGGACTAAGAGAAGATTTTACCATGGAAGGAAAAGGATGGATAAGGCAGGAGGGCTCATAACCCCAGGGCTGCCCAGGGAGGACGGCATGCAGAACCGCAGGACAGACAGAAAGACTCGGCACTGAAAGGGCAGAATGAACTTTTGCCAGCAGAGTAACCCAGTAGCTGCCAGGAACGTTACTCACACCAAAGCTGAGGGCCTGTTGAGCTCCACAGCGTAAAAACACTGCCCAGCCCACGCAAAAGCACCTGTCATTCATTGAGACAGGTAAGGGAAAGGCGATCTCACAAGCAGAGGGGAATACACAATGGCAGTAGTTATTTTAGCTCCAGAATTTGAGGAATGGGTTTAGGTCAGAATGACATGACACTATATGAAGAAACTACAGCAATACTACAAAGATAATTTTAATGAAATGCTGTAATTTAAGAAAACCTGGAAATTTCTAAGGCAATAAAGCCAGGAAGTCCTTAGAATACAGAAGTAAACGAGTCAGTTCAGTAATTTGGCAAATTTAAGGAAATTCAGGCTGAAAAGCAGAAAAGAATTCCCCAGTCCAACCACCTTCAGGAGCTGTTTGAATTTCTTGTATCTATTTAGCTGTTGCAGCTCTTTAAACTTTCCTAAACCCAAGGTGACCTTTTTTAAAAAAACCCAGGAACACACACACAAAAAAACCCTGAAAAATTTGCCAGCACATACAAACATATTCTAAAACACGCTGTCCGGAACAAACAGTCTTCAGACCAGGGCACCAAACAGGTTCTATAATAAACCACGAGCAATTGGTCTGCTGGGAAAAAAAAATTAGCTGATTTCATTTCAGCAGAGTAAAGGTGGCTGTCATGCTCCAGGGGTGATGAGAATGAACCATGGGGCTTTTTCCTGAACGATCCTTACTGGAAACCCACCAGTTGGTACCTGCCAGAGGCAGCTGAGAATGTCTCCAGGGCCTGGGGGGCAAAGCTTTGCACCAGCTGGCTAACAAATCACAGCAGTACTCCTTCCCTAGACCTCTCACACTCCCTTAAGACACTCCAGAGAGCTGGAACTCTGTGGTTCACCAGCTCATGCTCTCCTAGTCTTAGCTGCTGCCCCTGAGCTTGCCCATTCCACCCTGTTCCTCCTCACTTCCTAAAACTGGAGAATTTGTAAAGGGCAAATCTATCAAACTTGGTATCAGGTCAGGATTTTTGATACAGAGGTAGAAATATAGAATACACAGGTCAATGGACAAACATTAAACATTTACCTACACCTCGCAATTTAACCCTCTCCTAAAAGGCCTGTATTCAAATTTAAATGTGAAAGCCACACACCCACAGTTCAGTTACTCTTGGTTCTGACATCTTCAGCTTCTAGAGAGTTCAAGACTGGAAAGGACTGAGTGTTTTTAGGCCCTCTGACATTGGTTTTGACCTGAGGTTTGGGTAGGTACATGCAAGCCAGATCCCGCTGTTTCAAAATAGGATATAAAGCCAGAGATCCAAAACTCCCCCAAAAAGCTGAGAGGAGAGACCTGTCTGAGGTCCTCATCTGCACCATGACTGTGCTGTGGGAAGTCTACAGGCAGCCAAGCTCAGCTAGGAAGCAGCACAACTAGAACTTAGGCACACCAAACACGCTTCCTGATAGAGGATTTATGAAGTGCTGTAGAAGACTTTAAAATGCCATGAACAACAAAGGTTACTGTTTTATTTATAAAAAAAGTAAACAGACATGTAGCCCACAAGGGGTAAAGGAGGGCCATGTCCTGCACGATGCTTGCTCCCTCCACACGGAAAGGCAGCTGGAGCCAAGAGGAGAGCTCTCAGGATGAACGGGGAGAGGGAGGAAAGCGATTGTCTTGCATGAAAGAGAAACCAGCCCCAGCCTGTGGCAAATCCCAGAAGGTACAGACAGCGAACAAGTGTCTTCCTCCCTGGGACTGCTGTGAAAAGCAGCATTATGGAGTCAGACTGCTGTAGAGTTGACGCTTCCCACAGTCAAGACAAGGCTCCAGAATATCCTAGCAGCTGAGGAAATGATCAATGCCAGGTATATTCACAAGTTTGCATTTGGTTGATTTCATGCTTCATTCCTAGAGGAATGTGGTTGCTCTTTTAAAAGTTTGTTTAGTGGTCTGACAAGCAGAAGGTGCATCGTATCTCAAAAAAATCCCAAACCAAAGTGTAATGTGGCAGACAAACCCTCTCAACACCTGCAAACCAGGACAAGTCTGGGAACCTCCACTTCTGAGTATATAACTCTTTACAGGTCTTATATATGAGGAAGAAAACTCAGGAGTAGCTGAAGGTCAGCGCCACACTAAAAAACCCTCCAACTTACAGAAACGAGAGATTCCCACAACCCTAGAAAACCCTCAAGTGCCCCAGGACTTGACACTGATTTTCCCCCTTAATTTCTTGCTCCTTAACAGCCGCAGAGTGGTCATTGTGAACAAGCTGTTGGCTCTTCCCAGGGCAGATGTCTTAGATGCTTACATGTCACATCCCTTACCAAGGCAGAAAGTCTTGTCAGCGCTGG
This sequence comes from Gallinula chloropus, assembly GCF_964237585.1. NCBI lineage: Eukaryota > Metazoa > Chordata > Aves > Gruiformes > Rallidae > Gallinula > Gallinula chloropus. The sequence continues at coordinate 11,531,514 of NC_140091.1, forward strand.
CTGCCTCACACTCTCCAGATACAGGCAACTTGCATCATTACTCTGTTTATCAAATGCAGGCAGCAATCAATGCCTTGTGAGCTTCTAGACAGGCAAGGCAACTTTGTTAAATAATGCTAGATACAGCAACAAATTATTTTGCCTGTGGGAGCCTCTTCCATTTCCTCTCATGCTTCTCACCTCTCCTTTGCCTTTTACTTGGATTCTTGCATCTCAAGAGAGCACAATTTCTTTAGATTATTCTTAGATGGGATTATCTCAGAATAAACTGCCCTCCTGGTACCACTTTATTTGAATTACCGGATCGTCTAACTGTTTATCATAGAACAACATTCAAATATTTTGAGATCTTAACTGAATAAAGACAGTTCTGTCAGTGAAAATATTTACAGTAACCTCACTAATTGAGACTGATTTCAGCTTCCTGAATCTCATTATGGCAAGCTGGGCACTGCTGCGAAAAGGAAACAAATAGGAGATGAATGAAAACAAACATGTAGAAACACAAACAACTGCTTAGAGCAATATTAATCAGTACCCAAAAAATCTGTCAAAAAACCCCCTCTGATTGGCACCTGTCAAAACATGTCAGCAGTTCATCACGGCACAGCCACTGTTCAGATGGAGACAGGCAACAGCCAGCACTGCAAATCTCACACAGCTCTGAATTTCTAACAGAATTATTCTGTGTGTTAAGGCACTCCAGACATGGCTTGTTTCATGGCATTTCTCTCCTCTTCCTCCTGGACCATCCCTGTTCCCTCCCCTCCTCAGAGGGTGCGATGCCTGGCAGCTAATTATGCAGAACAAAGTGCTGATTCTGCTCTGTGTTTTCTGTCCAACAGCCCACAAGAGATGGTGGAACACTGCAAATCAAGTCCTATTAATACAAAGAGAAAAAACCCACCAAACTATTAGCCCTATTTCCTCTCATTTCCTGCCTCCTGCCTGGACATGGTTTAGGAGTCCCACAGCTACAGCAAACCCTAATAATGCAGTACTGAAGGATGAAGACTTTGCTTCTCAGAGAGGGGACCGAGACTATCGGCACTCCAAACCCACACCCCCGTGAGCTGCAGGTGCCAGACCCAGGAGGAGCGAAGCAGAACAGTTCCTCCTTTCCTCAGAGAAAATACAAGACAAGTACTTTCCTACTGAAATACCTTCCTTACTGAGCACAGGTGGAAAATTTTGATGGCTGAACATGGCAGATCTTCTGCCAGGACACCATGGCAGAGCAAGGCCAAACGCTTCTTTACAGATGTGCCTCCTCAGTCAAGTTTCTTTACCCTTGACAGATGAGGAAACCCCTATGTGAAATGTGCAGTCACCAAGCAGAAGTAAACAAGCCTAGCATTTATAAACTGTTTGGTATCCTGTTGTTCCATAAATAGTCATTATTACCCATGAGATCAGATCTGTCCAAAGGAGGAGAGATGCCTGGTACATGTGCTGACCAAAATCCCCAACAAGGGGAAAAAAAATTGAGAAAGTTTGTTGTTTTCTTATTTTAGTTTTCTTTGCTTAAACCAGAACCTGTAAGCATACTTTGCCTCCTTCAGATTCTGGACATCCTTCTCAGCCGTTCCAAGAGCAGCAGGAACAAGTCCAGCAGTGACAGACTACGTGCTGGCCTCTTTAATCAAAGCTTTGGGACCAGCATCTTCCTCTGCAGATGCCTAAACTCCACAGACACTGTTTAAGAAACAAATCAAAAGCAAGAAAAAAAAAGTTGGTCACTTTTGGCTTGAAGGAGCTGCCAGCTTTGCCACAGGTTACATTAAGGCCGCCTGGAGCTGTACACTGGAGCTTTAAATACCCACCCATCCATCAGGTTACACATTTACAAACACATTCTTAAGATATATAAACAGAACTTGCAGAGCAGATATATGCCCTGCTACTTATCTCTAATTCACTGCCTGGTGGGACTTTGAGTGCCCCTGAGACTATTCCAAAGCTGGTGTTTTCTTTCCAAAACGGAGCTGGAGACTCCCCCACCACAGCAGCTGCTCTCCTATAGACTTGCTCACGCTGCAGGTTTGGGGCCAGCATTGCCTGGCCAGCCCAGGACAGCCCATCACAGACCCCAGTGATGGCTGCAGAGACAGGAAAAGCCATTGTGTCCCAAACAACTTTCCCTTGCTTGTCATTTTTAGGTGAACTAACACTATCCCACTTTTCTGAAGTGTTCCTGGAACAGTTTATATTTGGAACAAGCTCATCCATGGGCCAGTCTTTGCTCTCAGTGTAAACTGTCTGTTAAAAAAAAATAAAAATCCAAGTGCAGGCATGAACACTTTTGGTGGCTGATGCAGTATCACCTTCCAAAGCAGACAGCAGAGATTCCCTGACAGAGGCAGGCCCAAAGTAAAAGCAGATGCACATGGACCTTTTTATTTAGGAGGGCAATAGGCAAAGCATTGTGGTTTTGTGCTCTGGCACATTTATATATTCTCCTGCTTTCAGGCTCCCTGAGACCCCACAGAAGGCAACAGATATTTTAATCTGTTTCATTCCTAGTTAAATTAATTCCTCAGGAACCTCTTTATCACACTGACATCACCTTCAGCAGTGCAGTTCTACACCTATTCCTAGCCATGACCTGGTGTAAGAATGAACCCAGCCTGGCACTGCTGATAAACAGGTTGGAAAAATGCTAAAATTGGTGTAACACAACTTTAGAAAGGGGAAACCAGATTATGAGCCTCTAAAATATTTTTATTTTCCTTCTCCAAGAACAGGACAAGCCATATTATTTGATGTGCACCCAATTCTGAAGCTTACATCATCAGTTCTTTAAGCTTGGAAGAATAAATTAGCACGTCAGGCCCAACTTCAGGAGAATCACAATGAAACACATCTCTTGAGAGAGCCAGACGCTGGAGTAAGCTCCAGCTCTGCCTTCACCTGTGCAAGGGAAGCAGTGACTTCAGGGGACAGAGAGACAGATCATTCTGAAAGGTATGGCAGGTTACACAGAAAGGAAACAACTTCCTTTCTGAACACATAAATCTTCTGAATCTAGCAAACCAGGAGCAGAATGAAAACACACAGTGAGTAACACCGGTGAAATACTGCAGCCAACCTCCCCACAGTATGTGGTACCGTACTCAGTTTCCAGCCTTACAAGTGCCTTGGGTTGGGTTGAACCAGTGAGCAAGAGTCCTTGGGCAACTACAGGCACTCCAGGAAGCTAATGAGATCCCTGACACTACTACAACAGCTACAGCATTGTTTCTGTAGTGTTTAGCAATTAATTTATGGATTTTCTTTTGCTGCTCAGAAGTATAGTAAAAGGTACCAATAAATTAACTGCCACAGGAGCTTACGCTGTTCACGCTGCAGCGGAGCCAGAGCTTCTACAGCATCATCTGATCAACGCTCTCAAGTGACTTCTCACATCGCTACAAAGAGAATTTTTAATCTTTCCAGTTTTTGCCTTCATTTGCCTAATGAAGAGTTGGAGGTTCCCCAGACTGTTTCTAATTTGGCTTAATAATCTTGCATAAATTATCAGTCTTTCTTTTCATCCGTATTCTTAGGCAAAGCACACTGGCTCCATGGCTGCATTTGCATGCACCAGCACTCCTGGAAAGCTTCAATAATAGAACAAAGTGTGACAGTAAGAGACAGGGAGGGAAAGGTAGAAGAGGAAAGTAAACTGACTTGAAGCCTATCCATTGATGAAAGTCACCAGCAGTAGGGAGTTCAGAAGGAACAATTATCCCCTCTTGAGAGGAGGATAATTCAGAAAACTCCAAGGGAAGACATACGCTTTTCTCCCGTAAGAGGGAATCACTGGTGATGGATGGAGCCTGAGAGATACCAGGGAACTTCTGGGTGCTCTGGGGTAGGGATGGGCTGGACCAACACAGATCAACCTTCAGAGAGTTCAAGTCTGAGTTTTAATAAAAAGAGAGATACCTAAACCCACTTTCTTCAGGGGATGCAAGGAAGATAAAAGAAGACAAGACATGCATATCAAAACCACAGCAGTACTGCATGCACTGCTACACTGCCTGACTGCCATGATCACCAATATTTTTCATTTCACGCTCCCCGATATTTTCATTCAATCAATTTCATTTAGAACCTCTCAAGCAATCTTTGCTGCAAGATTTTTCCTGAAAGTTAAATATTCTTATTGCTTATAGCTTCAGAGCAGATGGGCCACAGCAACACAACCCAAACACACATGCACAATTAAAATATGCTTATTTGGTGGCAGGGATTAAGGTTACTGTTTCTATTACAATCATCATGCTCATGCAAACATGGGGGGGTGGTGTACATTTGCAAAAGTTTTTTTCCTCTCTGTCTTTTCTTTTTTTTTTTTTTGGTAAAATTTAACAGTTTAGAAATAATTGTGGTGTTCTGGAAACAAAACCAAACCCCCTGTCCTGTGCCCACACTGGCATAAGATGCAGCATACTCATACTGAAGCGAGAGCGCATATGCACATGCTCAGGAAGGTCCATGTGCCCATACTCCAGCTTTCATCTAATCCTGTCAGAAGTCACAAACAGGAGATAAACTTTCCAGGCACACAGCCTGCACATCGTATGGATTCACATCCTTTCTTCCTTTAAACTCTCTCAAGAGGTTAAACATGAAAGATTTCAGCTCCAAAAATGGCTCTGATGTACAATCTACTGTTGTGATCAACACATGGGAGTAGCATATACTACTTTGCACCTTTTTGTAAAGGTTAAAAAGTCAACAGGAGATAGAGAGAGCAACCTGCATGAAATGAAGATGAAACCAGGTCCCTACATCCTGAGCAATATCTTCCCATACCTCTGTCCTGGTGCCCCGGCCAGCTTACAGAGTTTTTTTAGTCCCATCACTTGAGCTCTTCACTCCCAAGCTGCACCCCTGGCAGGGCTTGTATAACGATTTGGTAATTCCATGAATCGGATCAGTGAACTGATCTGGATTAAAGATAATCTTGCTCAAAATGAGTAGATGGATGGGGGAGGAAAAACCCATGTTTGGACATTACCCAGGTTATTGTACTGTCCAGAGACAGTTCGGCTAGCTCAGGTACTGCAGCAGCACAAGGGGCAGCACGAGCTCCTGCAGCTAACGGTGCCAAGTAGAAAAGGGGGCACAGACTCAGAATCAAGAGCGTTTTGTTTTGAGGGTTTTTTTTTTTAATGCACTCTTACATTATGCCACATTCAGGTTCAGATTAGATGTTAGGAAAAAAATCTTTACTGAAAGAGTCGTCAGGGCCTGGAACAGGTTGCCCAGGGAGGGGGCTGAGTCACCATCCCTGCATGTGCTTAAAAAAGGGTTGATGAGGTACTTAGAGATATGGTGTAGTATAGGACAGGAATGGTTGGACTTGATGATCTTAAAGGTCTTTTCCAACCTTGTGATTCTGTGATCTATTTCAGCCTGACTGCAGCAGCACACACATCTCCAGAGGCTGCTAGAAGGGAAGAAATGAGCTGTTGCCATTGAAGTTTTGGAGCACAAACTCCAGCTGGGTAATCGGGGCTCTAAACTGAAGAGTTAGCAGTGAAGTTCTGTGCAGAGTTTCACCTGCTCGTTTCTGGAGTTACATTCCCCATCATTGCTCTCTACATAAAAAACAAGGTATGCAGGAAAACTGGAGAAATAAGGGGCTGGAGTAGTGAGGGGGTTCTGAAGGGCAACCCAGTTGCCCCAGTTATAAACAGCAGCAATCGCTCAGACAGCAATTGTAGTGCGAACATGAAAAGAGAAGTTTCCTAACAGACTGTGCTGTACTTTCACTAAAGTACAGCCACCTGTGACCAAATATTTTGTGAGATAACATACTTTTCCCCTTTAGGCACAAGTGTGAGAGATTTAAGTCTCTCAACTGAACATGTGACAATAAAACAAACACAGGAATTAGACCTGTTGTGTACTCTGACCCAATTCTGTCACTCGAAATCTACATTAACATATATATTTAAAAATCATCCTCTTTGCAAGTGCCTTCAAATGATATATATAACACCCAACACACGAACTGCAGAGGTGGAAACCAGAAAACTCTCCACTGCAGAACCAACATAGAAGGAAGAGGATTCAGAGAAATCACAGGGAAAGACAGGTTGAGCAGTGCAAAACGTCCTTTTGTCAGCAGCTCACCGCAGGGGAAGGTGTGTTCCTGGGGAAGCCATAGTGCTCTGGAAGGGGAGTGGTGTCCCAGATACCAGAAGTGATTTGAGGAGCATCACAGAGCACGTTTGGCTCGCATGTGTATGTAGCCAGGGTTTTACAGAACACAGAGTAAGGAGGTGACAGGAGGGAATCGTGAGCAGCAGCATGCTTCGATGCTCACCAGCACATCTTGGAGCTTGGAGAAACAGGAGATACTGGCAGCTAAACCAACCATGGGTGCCATCAATTCCCTCATTCATCCTTCCTTTCCCCTCCTGCAAGTCCTGACCTCCTTTAGCCAGAGTTAACTGAGCTGTGATTATAACTTACTGGGACACCAATGTAACTTTGAGCTCTGGAATAGTCTCCATCATTATTATGTATTCCTGAACACATAAGCACAGAGCAGGAGGCTTAGAGGGGGCTAAGTGCTCCCCATTCCTAGAGCAGCAGTAATCTCATCTTGAAGGAAAGCAGAAAGTCTTTCTCCCAGCAGCATCTGGGACACAGGGACCCTGACTGCAGTGGGACCCTCAAGCAGTGTCTACTCTTTCATCGGACACAAGCCACTTCCACAGTTCAAATTAACAAAATTAAGTACTTCAGTGTATTTTGTGTTATACATATATTTAGAAGACAAAAATTCAGCCCCTACTATTATTAGCTAATTCAACTTATATCTATGTGATTTTAGATATCTTAAAAATATGAGATTATCCACTGTACCTGAAGAGACTGCAAAATATACAGCAGATGGATCTCACTACAGTCAGGGAATACTTTCAAATTCCCGTAGCAATCCTCAGTGGCAAACTAATTACCCAGTGTGGAGCTGCCATCCCTTGGCTTCCTCTGCTCTCCTTAAATAGTTAATCACAAAGCAAGCAGCCTGTCACCTCCTGACAGGCTCTAATCACTGAGCTCATGCCCTGTCACTTCAGCACCAGCCCGTGCTGGGTCTGGCAGTAATTCATGAGGCACCGAGGCAGCCAAACAGGGATAAAGTCAGTTCCAAGCAGAGGGTTAAAAATTCTCTTTTTGAAATATTTTTCTTCTGACTAAGTTACGAAGCAGGAAAGTGTGGAATGGAGAGATGTTGTTGTGTGCTTATTACAAGAGGCACGGCTTTCTGGAGGGTGATATGGAAATGAATGGGGAAGTATTTGGGATGAGGGAACGTCTTAGAATTATCCTGACCCCTACTAAAGCCCTTGCTAAAGCCCCAGTTCCACCTGAAGCCCCCATCCCTCATTTGTATGTAAGAACAGTTTTTTTCCCTAAAGTATACCTGCAAAACAGCAAAGGTAAAGAAGTTCTTGTCAAGCTGTGGTATCACATAGAGAAGTCTCTCCTGTGCACTCTAGAAAAGGGCCTTCTGGAGCTGTCCCAGCTACACACGACTGGCCTGTGGAAGTGGAGAAAGGCACAGGAGTCTGTGCCCTACAACATCAAGGAGGAACTGAACATCAGGAGAAAAACCACAGAAGAATGACGTGAGAGAAAGCCACGGAAAGCTGGCAGAAACCTGTGTCGTGCATTGTCCACTGATAGGGAAGCTTAACAAAATTTTAACTGTATGTACAAAGAAACAATTCAACGTGAAAATCTAAACCCAGAACAGCTTACAGGAGAGCTGCTTCTCCTCAGTGGAGAGTAGGTATTGAAAAACAAGCCAAAAAGACCCCAACCAAGAGTGTGACCAAAATGTCAGTTGCTAACAGTTAGAAAGTTTGTGTCAGAATAATCAAACCAAACCGATTTGTTTTTTGAGGTGACTTAAGAAGTTTCTGATTCACAGAAAACTATTTCTTTGCACCAACTGACTAGAAAGAGACGTTTACAATCATATCCTTGGTGCTAAAAATGATCTTATGCATTTGAATCACAAACGTTAAATTCACTACTTTAGTCAGAACACCTATAGCTTTGTTGCATATTGAACTTCCCATTTCCCCCTTATTTTGAAAGCCTTTCAGATACTCTTTAACTTTCTTTAAATACTTCTTTCCCATGTTCTCTGACCAAACACAGATTCACAAGTCTGCAGGCTGCAGACATTCCCTCTCTATTCACCGCCTCCTCTAATTTCTGGCATTAGCTGCCAACTTACAAGAGCTTGTGGTTGGAAAATTGTCAGTAGCTGAACTGTCCCGGGCTGGCATGTCAGCCACAAACCGTGGGCAGAAGTCTCCTTTCTCATTTGATGAAGAATAGGGCATAGAAAGGACTCTACACAGGCAGCATCGTTTCCACAGCAAGGCCAGACACGCAGGAGACTGCAGTACCACTACAAACACAAGTTAGTGCCTTCTACAAGAAGGTCAAAGCATTAACTCCAGAATTGTAGGTGACCTCAGACCTACTAAAATAGTCTGATTCACTGAACATAGTAGTCTAATTCACTGACCTACTAATGCCATTTTACCAAAGACCCTTGTAATTTTCTTTGTAGCATTCCAAAACCAGTAACCTTCTTCAGGCACTTTGAGTCATTATCTACTGGTGGGAGATTTGCAAGAGGCAGAATCATATTGCCCTGGAAAGTGAAAAATTAGATAGCTCCTTCATCAAACCACAACAGCCCAATACTTGGCATTTGTGTCCACAGACCAATATTTCAGTAAAAAGCTTAAGAAGCAGGGAACACAAGAAGACACTCTGCCCTCAACATCCATTTCAGCCTCCTGTAACCTGGAAATTTCCATGCCTGTTTCTGAATCCTTACAGTCAGTAGAACCCAACTGTCAATCTTTTCTATCTGAATTTTAATCTTTTGCCCACTATGGAACTCATTCTCAGAAAAATGTAACTGGAAATAGCACGATAAAGCATTTTCCTTGGTTTGTTTTATACCTGGTGCACAATATCTATATTTAATACCCCCAAATCTTGTACTGAGAGAAGCAATCACCAGAATATTTTCTCTGTGCCATTCACTATGTTACACATACTTGTGAATACCCTCTGTTTGCTCTACCTCAGACTGGAAAGTCTGAGGCTATTCGGTCTTTCTGAGCGTGGAAATAGCTCCAAGGTTTTGTTTAGTCTTTATTGCCACTATATATGTATATATACACACAGAAACCTAATTCTTCTAGATCTATTTCAAAATCAGTTGAAGAGAATTAGATGCATTACTGAAGAAGAGCACAGGGGGGTATTTATTCAGTGCCAGAACATATTATTGAGTTTTCTGCATTTATCTCCTAAATGTCCACCATCCACTATCCCCAGTAGTTTATGAGCACTTGGAAGGGCAGAGGTCCCAGCACACGCTCTCCAGACAGGAGTAATATGTCCCTCTACTGTCCAATTTAATTTTTTTCCCATACAGTTTCCAGTCTTGAACTAGTCGCTACCTAACCAACATGGGATTATAGCAGTTTAATTTCCCCAAAGTCTTTGAAACGAAGTGTTTTGTTGTGAGTTTTTTGCTTGGCTGGAGGTTTTTGGGGGTTTGGTTTTTTTGTTGTTTGGTTGTGGTTTGCTTTTTTGGTTTTTTTACATAAGAAATTCCCACATACTGTATTAAATCACATTTTATCAAATGATCATCTAGCCATTCAAACATCAGCACAGGACTTCTGCAGCTGCAGAAGACAACTTGACTCCTCTCTACCATCACCCTTATTCCTGTGAACGAACACTGATTTTATTCTTGCTTTATAGTCTCTACCAAGGTACCTCTTACAGAAACCAGGCTCACTATGAGCTTCCAGTTTCCCAAACGTTCCATGGGCCTCTCTTGAAAAGCCTGACACGTTTACTGCTTTTCATTCTTCCATTCTAAGGCCAATTTAAGCAATGATTATACACAACCATGTGTTACTCGGCAACTTCACCACCGCGTTCTTCCCAAAGTGAGAACTTTTCCTAGCAATTCATTGTGCTGATTTGCTCCAAAACGTCAACCTTCTGTCAGCTTCCCCCAGCTCGTCCCCCCCCTCCCCCGAAAAGAAGGCTCCACGTGGGAACTGCGCTGCCGTGAATAGCAATGCAAATAACTTCCCTGCTATGGTTTACCTTCCCTGAGCTCACATGTAATATTATGATCATCTATCAGCCCATCGGCATCTCTGGCAGGCTTTCTGCTTTTGACAGTTAGACAAAAAAGCTTCTTTTTACGCCTTTATAAAGTTGTTCCTCAACATTTTTTTGGCCTACCTCGTTACGGTTTATATTTAACTTGCCAAAGTTAATGCTCTTTCCTATTCTCCTCATTTGGATACAACTCCTGCTTCAGAAAGATGACTTATTTCTAGGAGCCTTGTTTACTTTATTAAGCCAGTCCTCGTTCATTTTTTGTGGCTTTCATTCAATCTCTTTTTTCTTCTCCCTTGTCAGACTCTCACCATCAAAACTGGACACACCAGAAGTCTTGAGTTGGGGGGGTCTTGGGGTTTTAATTTTAAATCAAAGCTACACACAAAATTTGTCAACTTATGTGTGTACATATGAACCCAAAAATAGCATTTCAGCTATGAAATGTTGTTGAGATTACATGAAGCTTTCTCTGTGTCTGTTTCCAAGACCGAGTATTTCTATCTTGAAGGTATAATCTGCATTTTTTTTCTCCCCTCCCAGATGTCTTATTTCATATTGGATATACTAACACATATTTTGTTGGACTGTGTCCATTTAAATCAGGCAACCCAGCCTGTTCTCTACAAGTAACCAATCCTTTGTTTAGTACTCTCCAGTAGGCCTGTGATCTGCAGAGTTAACCTAGGACTTTTTCCCGATAGGATTATTGATGAAGGCATCGAACGCTGCTAGAATGAGAACTGACTGACTGAAGACTTCATTAAAAGAAAAAATAGAGTTTCCTTACCAGCAGCCACAGGTTGAGATTTCTCAGGGCATTGCTCTTTAATCCATCTAGCACTTGCCTATGCTTGGTAATGTCTGAGCTCACATTTTTACCATTAAAGTAGCACTTACAAAGAAGAGTTACATCCTCTGAAAACTATTTATTCTATCTCAACTATTTCCATCATATTTTGCCTATTTACATTTAAAACTGCACTAAAAAGTCAGGAACCTTTAGAATGGGAAAACATTTATTCATTTTATTCATGCTTGAAAACAGCCAAACCAACTTTATCCAAATAATAAAAAACACCAGCAAAACCACACATTTTATAGTGAAGACCATGCCTGAAAACTGTCAGCCGAAGAGATGATACTTTCCTAATGATACCAGCAACTGAATACAAAAGCTAGAATGAAAGACATCATGCAGTTCAAATTCTTAAATCAACAGGCAAGCTGATTTCTAAATATATTAAATTTTACTACGTGGCTTGCTAGTATTAACTTGGAATAGCTCTTTGAGTACAAGAGAAGTTTCAGAAGAAATGGATTTTAAGTGTAGCATGGAATTCTTTGCAGAACTACCAGTCAGCCATCCTTACACCAATCCTAGGCAAAATAATGAGGCATCCAACATTGGATTCAATTACTAAATTGAAATTAATTAAAGGGTATCCCAGAAAGAACCATCAACCTCAGTAAGGTTTAGGTTTCACATTAGAGAAGCAGCTACATGTAGACCCCTAGCGAGATGCTGTCTTTAGGACATGGTTTTTCAATGTATGAACAAGAGAACAACCACCTAGTCAGACTAAAGTCAAGTTACTACCTCTTTCCATAGTGTTAGTTCAATGCAGTTTGTTACTGGGAGTAGGTGACTGAGCAGCGATCTGTAAGTAGCTACTGAAGGAGAGAATAAAGAACACTTGGGATTCTACCCCTTCTTGAAGCCAAAGTCTTAAATAAATTTAAAATTTAAATAAAATTAATATTTTTGCAGTAGTGAGTTTATCCACAGGAATAACATAGCACATTATTACCATATTCTCCATCAATTGAAATCTTTAAATCCAGCTAAATAGCCTGTGATACAGGATGAATTTCCTGCGTCAATGAAACAACATCAGGATAAGGGACTATTAATGGTATTTTTCTGGACTTGATAACTATACTAAACACTCTTCCTTCTGCAGCACATCTAGTTTATCTCTGCAGAATCAATATGTAACAACAGTTGGGCCTTGGATAGGGCAGGCAGGCTTCAGCTGTATAAAGAAAGGAAGGCTTCAGCTTCAGACACCTTACCACAGTTATATTACCTTATATCCCCGTTCTATACCACATACATTAATATGTACACAAACACGGATTTAAAAGCACTCAGAAAGTTCTGAGGAGGATGATAACATATCTACCTTCGGTTCCAGTATTTATTTCTATTCTAACAGAGTTCCCAAATTCACACAGAAGAATATTTTAGAAGACTACCAGTTAGTTTAAGAAGTCCACAACCTCATTTGCCAGCACAATCCCTGCACTACAGCTTCTTTCCCATGCACATTAAAAGCTTCTGCAAAGGTCAGATAACCATTTGGTGAAATTTTCCATTTGATGAATCAAACTGAGATCCTTGAGCCTCAGAAGTATAATGCTCTTGCCAATCTGCCTTCTGAACTGTCTTCCAGCAATTCTACAAACACCTTGAATAGCAGAAGCCACATAGTGCATTAAAGAAAGCCATAAGCCAAATTTAAAAATAAATTCTGGTTGATCTGATTACATTCCTTGTTTCTGAGAGTTCTCAAACAAATTCTAAGGAAACTAGTAACACTTCAGCTAACAATAATTTCTCAACAAAGCATGATGCACAACTTTTTAATAGGATGTCTTTGACTTCCTGGAAAACACCACTGCAAAGCCTCCAGGCACGTAAGGGATGACTTACCCAAGAGAAATAAAAAAAGGTCACACTCTACTACCCCAGATAATTTAATCTGTCACATCATGACCTAACCTTCCTAAGGATTGCATCATTTGGTAGCAGCAGCAAGCTTGACCACACATCCGTATCATGCACTGACAATATAATTTATTATTCAACACACAGAACTCTTTCAGCAGGCCCCTGGTCAGACTAAAATCAATTAAACCATTGCCACTGACCACTCTGACAGCCCACAATTTCAACACTGGTCTCCCCTTGAACCAATCCAGTAACAGACTAATGACAATCTCTGCAGATCACCCACCTCAAAGGATGAGAAGTCATCAGGGGAAAAGGGAAAAAGCTCAAACCCCCCCTAATGTGATTACTTACTTTGGAAAGATGACAGTCATGAGCGCTGATGCATAACCAGGCTTGCACACTCCCTCTGAGAAATTTGCATACTTTGATGCCAATTCTGGAGGCCTGTGGAAAAAAATAAGTAGAGTCAGGACTCTCCTGGCTATGAAATGACTTTTACAAAATCATCCAAGTTTTTGCTTTTTTCTCCTTGTAGCTTTTCTCAAAGACAGCTGTGAGAGATAATAGGAAACACAGACAGGTATATATTTGCTGCAGTACAGCATCTCAGGAGAACAACAAAGGATAGGGTTAAAGGTACCTGAAATATCTCTAAACCACTACTTTTCCTGAAAAGATTTTTATACCTAGGAAAGTAAAGCTCATGGAAGAAAAATATCAAGATAGCATTTTAGACTTCAACCTTTCAAAAAGAAGGAAACAAACAGCACTTTGGCTATTTCTTCTAAAGCATGATCAAAGTTAAAGTGATGGAAAAGTATTATTTCGAATATTATTTAGAAAGTACCTTTCAAGCATTTGAAACAAACTGCTGAACAGTTCTGTCAGGCTATCATCAAGGGATGCATGCTTTCAGCACTTGGAACAGATGACATTGATGCTGCTCTGTTGAGATGTGTCTTAATTCAGCCTGTCTAGCAGTGATTTCCGGGGCAGATTCAGAATATTGGGGGGGGTTTCCATTAAGTTTTTGTACAGAAACAAGATTAGCAACTCAATAAAAACTATTTAAGTCCAGTACATGCTTTCACCATAGACCTACTGAGTAATCTAGAAAAAACTTTTGATTTTATTTGTGTCCCTATTTGCCACCCGCAAATATTTATTCAACCATTTCACAAAAACATTACAACATTAACTCACTTGTGTTTTCAAACATTTGATACCTCAGTGTCAGCCACAGTATGAGAATCATTAATATTTCTTTAAAAAATAAAAGCATTTACTGTTACATGCTTAACATTCAGTGGAAGTTGCAAGTGTTAACCACTGCCAAGAGCAAACTGGCAGGACTGTACCCGTTGCACCGCTCTGTCACTACTAGGCAAGTGATGAAAGGGGGTTTTCCTACAGGTCCACAGGAGGAATCAAATGAAGATGACAGTACAGATCCACAAAAGTAATTCTGAAGAGCTCATTTAGTATTACAACCATGTTTTGTTTTCCACACATCACCAACACATACATCACTGATACCCGTTAACTAGCAAAGGGCTGTGAAATGTAACGAGCACGGATGCAGAGTTTCAAGTGAGTAGACCCCTGAGCTCAAGACAGGATCCCTGAGGCATTGCAAGCAGACAAAAAGCACCAGAAAAAGCTTAAGAACATGGACCCAGTTCCAATTCTGCTACAGATTTCCCGCATAGTTTTGGTCAAAACATGACAATTCTTCACCTATAGGATGGCAGAACAATACATTTGACTATTTACAGTACCAATTATTTAGTTTAGCAAAGTTTAGATTTCCCTAAATATATTATATAGATATGGAGAGACACATACAGGTGTAACCTTGCCTAGCACAGCCTAAATCCAAGAGTTTGGTTTCCAAAGGTGATACCATAAAACCTGTCTCTAAATGAGAGAGGTGAGAAGCATCTTGGACGTAAGCAGCGAGAGGTCTGAATCCTGAAGACCTACACTGAATGATTTGTGCTCTTACTCCCATCAGGATCTCTTTAGAAAAGAGGCACAGGAAGGAAAGACCTGTTGCTGATAAAGCACAAGGTTTGAATGGTGCTAAAACACATCACCCTTCTGACACAGCCCAAAGGGACAGCAGGGTGTAGAGATCACAGCTTGCTGCGGCGTTTCAGATGTGAAGTAATATGGGAAATCCTAATCTTTATCAAGCAAACTTAAGTGTTGCTGGATTTTTACCCTTTAAGCAACATACACAAATCCCTAATACCAAAATCTTCAAAAACAAGTAGAAAGCAACTGGAATTTACTGCAGCCACCACGGTAGTGAGTCATCGCTGGCAGACTTGTATAAGTATTTCAACAGCAGGCCTCTCAAATGACCTCAGTGGTCACACAAAATATCTCGTGCCACAAACACAGGCATTTTTCTCTTTTCTGATTTAATGGCGCTTTCATTATCAAATTAAAATGTCACTCAGATGCCCATCATGGTGTTTCTGTGAAAGAATAGCGGGCTGAAACCCTCATGCATTTGAGTTGCACAGAATGCCAATCAGAGCCGCGTACCGACAGCGGAGCTGTCAATTATAAAACCCACAAAGACACTCAGAGCTGCTAAAGCCCAAGGGGCCGGGCTGTTAACATCGCTTGGCTGTGATGAAGTTCATGATCCAGAGTACCAGAGGCAGAACAATTCTCCTAAGCCAACTGTAGCTGCCATCTCGGGTCGCTCAACATTTGCTCATCTCTTTCTTCTAACCACATACTCAGCCAGCTGGCTAAGGAAAACTAGAAACAGGCTCTCTACATGCTAAATCCTCCTAGGCACCCACTTTGTTTGTGTCATTTCTTCAGGTTACACATTGCACACTGTCACTGCCAGCATGCTCTTAACAATAAGCCTACATTAACTCAAAGCAAAACATTTAGAGTAAGGCTGGATCCAGTCTTGCTGCTTCACGAGGTAGCAGAATGGTAGGCATCCAAACTAACACCCTTTTACATATCTAACTTTGTTTTGTGTGGTTTTTCCGCAAGATTCACGTGCTCTTCCAGAAATGAGACTGCAAAACATCCTGCACAAAGCAGCCCAAAAGAAATGCACATTTTTCAAGCAAATCCAGCTTGGTACAGTCACGCTGTGTTAGCAGGTACACAGCTGTGTCACAAAGAAAGTACACAGAACTGAAGGGTATGAATACATATATCCTTCAGACCTGATAACAACGTACTGACTATGCTGCTGCACATATTGCTGCTTCTTTGAGGATGCTCCTTACCTCCAAATGGAAGCAGCACTGTTAGCAAAGGTACGCCCTGCAAAGGCTGCCCGACAAACCACCAAAGCACGATGCACAGCAGTACAGGAGCTCAGGTTGGAGTCTCCATTTGTAATCCTTGATGCTGATGACAACAGATGGGTAGAGAACTATGCTGCACCAGACCAAAACCCATTACTTTCTTAGTGCCTTACTAGCAAATCGCTCCATCACCCTGGCTGCATCACTGTGCCTGGAATCCAAGGATACCTGCTCACACAGAAAGCTGTTGCAGGAAAGCAGGCAGGGCTGGGCTGTCGTGACGGCTTAGGGCACAGAGGTACAAACCTCCTCTACATCTATTCCAGCTCCTGATTATCCATGGTGCTCTTAATTACGAGAGCATCAGTTGGGTTGAGGTAAAGAACTAGTGGAGACAGCAGAAAGGATATAATTAGATGACACTGCAGCGCCTTAAATTTCACTCAGATTTTTTATGGGAAAAACCCAGTAAGACAGTAAGTGTACACAGACTAACTGAGGGAGATAATTCATTGTCAGTAAGTGTAAACAACTACAGCTTTTAAACAAGTGCCTGCATGAGGGCAAAGTTAAAGGGGAGTAATTGGCTTATCCCACTAAAAAGAAAAAGCACTCCTGCTTTCTTTTCTGACTTTTCTCCTGCAGGACTAGCACACATCCTGAATTCTTAAGACTTTCTGTGCTTCCTTACACTGTTATGTGGACATCAATCTTAACAAAATTTCACAATTTGGAGAAGTTAAAAATCCAGCCGCTTTCAGAGGATTTAGAAAACTTAACAAGATTTTTCCTTCTGCTTGCATTTGGCAGATGTGTGTTTTCTTTTAATCTCAAATATGAAAATGTCACCATGGTTAATTCCTTCATCGTGTTCTAATCAGGGACAGCATATGTCATTCTCATGGGACTGGAATTTAAATCAATTTTAACAAAAAAAGTAATACAAACTCAGTGTTTGGACTACTATGAGGCAAAAAAAGAACGTCCGCAACTAAGATCACATAACTGAATATTACAAAATCGATGTTCAGAGACAGATTTTTGTCACTTTGCCTTCCACATGGTATTTAAGTTTTGGATTGTAAAAACTGAGAAACTTAATTTGCTTGAGGTCACCTTCTTTGAGGACTGATTTCTCTTACTGTTATTCTTGCACGCAAAATGTATGTACTGATACACTCCTGGAAGAAAGAAAGAAAAGGAGTTCTTTGGCAATGTGCTCTCTAGGTTGACCCTTCAGCCTGGGGTTTCCTTCTCTTTGGGTCCAAATAATCTGAGTCTTATAACTATACAGCAGCTCAAATGTATGACATACCACCTGAAGAATGAATAGGAGACATGATTGTAGGAGACCAACTAGAGCTTCAAGGTGCTTTGGACCCCCCATTTCCCTTTTCATCCTTCTTGTTACCCTCACAAGAATTGTTTGGAATATGCAGAAGCTAAAAAGAACTAACCACAGGGGATTGCCTAAGCACTAATTCATCAACAACCCAACAACCTACAACAACTGGGTGAAAAATAAAGGCAGAGGGATTGCAGAGGAAGATCATGACCACTAACCCACAGACCACTGCCCCAAAAAACCCACCACCTCAAAGCTTCCCTCTTTGGAGCATGCATGCTAATTTAAATAAGAAGAGATGGAACTTGTGCAAGTGAAGAAAGGAACAAGGAGCATAGAGACACAGGGCTGGGACTTGTCAGGACTGGTGACCATTCTGTCCTCTTTCTTGTCTCTCTCTCTCTTTCCCCTCGAAGTGTGCGCTCTCACCCTCTCTCTCAAGGCTGCTAAGGAACACAAAGCCTACCTTGGTTCCCTATAGAGCCCCTTACCTCATCAAATAGGTCTAATTGTGAGGGTGCCAATGTCAATAGCACAATGTGCTCCTATTAAAGTTAACATTTGTGTATGCCTCAAGTGCTGTCTCAGTTCAATCCCAATAAAGGCAATCGGTGAATTCGAGTCACCTGTCCCTCCTTTTGGACTGGGACATGACAATGATGAGAACATGAAATGAACAGCCTGTAAAACACAGTGTTACTTATTAAATAATAATGAAATAACGTTAGCAAGTAAATCTGGCAGATCAAAAAAGGTCAGATCACTAAATCAAAGCTGTTAATGCTGAGGACCCTCAAGAGCATTTTATTTCAGATAGGATTCCAGTCAGATTCCCTGGGCCAGATGTATCCATCACACCCATACATGGCTCAGTGCTGGCCAGAAGGCCAAGTTTTAGTTTGGCCTCTTATGTCCTGAATTAAATACTGATGCATTTCACAGACTTCTGGACTAAAGCTTTCAGTTTAATTTCCCCTAAATAAGCCCAGAGCTACATTTCAAAACCAGTTTGTGAACTCAGTCACCATACACTAAGAAACAATTATGGGATTTGCTTCAAAACTGTAGGTTTGATCCAATCAAGATACTAATGAAGACACAACCAGAGTGGCTAGAGTATACATTTGGTTATGTTTTAGTTAATACGAAAGGGTCACAGATCTGAGAATGGCACTTGTTTTATGCATTGCTTACAGCCTAACAGACAGTTTCCAGTCCTCAATATGCTTTTTCATAATATCCCATAAGCCTGTAAAGCAACAAATCCCATTTGAGGGGAATAAGCCCTGAAACAAAACCATAAAACAGCCTTCCCTTCCCAACTGATGAGGACTTCTTTAAAGAGACAGATGAGAAGGGAAGTGCCCCATCAACTCCCCCCTTCATTACAGACTGTCAGCTTCACAGCAAATAAATAACACCAGTTCACTTAAAGGCACAGGAGGACACCTTCAGCAGATTGGGTGATACAGCTCTTTTCCTCTCCTTCCATCACTACTGAAGAAGTCATTAACAACAGAGGTTGTTAACCACAACAGCAGCCTAAGCAATTCCCATATACCGTTAACAAGAAGGGACTGAAAAACTGTATCTGCCCATCTGACTTAAGTGGAGTCATAATCACATCATTTTCATAGGTGGAATCTCCTGGAGTATGAAACTATGGAGAAAAAAAAAATATCTGATGAACCCTCCTCTTGGTTCATGGCTGGAGCTCCACATTCACAGGAGCGCAGTGTGGGTTAGGAAACACCAAGAGAGAAGTTTAAGGAACTCTGATTATAGCTCTGCTACAAGTTTCCAAACTTTGGTTCAAAGAATGACAAGGCCGATCATGTGATATTTGCTATTTTTCTAGTTCCAGCTGAGGCAAAACTAAACAAACAAAAGAAAGGAATGAGGAGATTGAAAGAAGAGGAAAACCAGAATGCTTACACTGAAAGAGACAGGAAATGCATCTATCACACTATAGCCAGCTAAATAGATGTAAATATTTTCAAATGTTGCTTCAGTATGTAAGCAAATTCCTCAAGGAGGTTGTGTGACTGAATACGAGGAGGCAGGGCCCAAATCCCACTTTTTAAAAAGATATGATGCATGCTAAAAGAAATGTCCTGTTCTGATTCTTCACCAAGAACAGTGGCTTCTCCAAATTAATTTCTTAACAGCAAATATAATCCACACATACTTCTATTTATTTGTTTGGACTACTCAGGAACACCAGCTGAAGAAGATTAGGTTACATTAAACTGGTCCAGAAAACAAAATTTTGAAGACATTCCACCAACACCAATGATCCAGTTCCATAGCCCTGAACAACGACACGATGCGCAGTCAGTGGTACCCGTTGGGGGATGCGCACTGGGCAGAGGGGCACCGACAGCAGGAGGTCACCAGCACTGGCCATGCCATCCACCCTTTGAGAAAGGTCATCTTTGCACAACCCACAAACAAGGCACGAGGATCCTATTTCCTTACGGAATTCCATTCCTGGTCTTCAACATACTAGGAATTAGATCATTGAGCAGAGGAACGAATTTCAGATTAGTCTCAGCAGTGCTAAATACATAAACATCTTAAGAAACACAGTTGTAAGTGATTTGTCTGTCAGAAAGGTCTATATCATTGTACCATCTCTTATAGGTTACAGAATCTAACAACCCTGCCTGAAGCTTCTCCTTTAATAACCTTTTATCAACTCCTAAAAAAGTGGTGGGATCCTTGTGGACAAAGTATCAGAAGTTTTCAAGCTGGAAAGTTTTTGTTTGTTTTAAATAAGAAACCAAATGCTGAGTTTATAAAACCGGATTCAAAGGATGCAGATGAAATCCAAGAAAAGTCCACGGCACATTTTATATGTGACCTCATGCTGAATACTCCTCCAAGAATTGAGTAACATCCCTGATCTCCTGATCTCCTTTGGTTTTTATAAACTTTCCCCTTTTTTAAAAAGTTTTGTTTCTGCTCCATCTTACCTTTAAAGACTGGTAGCACAGAGAAAAAGCAGGATCGTGTTCAAATACACAGAGATTAGGACGAAAAAGTACAGTCCATTTGAGGGTTGGTTTATTTGTGTTTTTTTAAAAATATGGAAAGGAGGAAACAACTGGCTGAAATACCAATTGTTAGACTAAACAAAAAGCATGAAATACAAAAATTCTATTTTCACAGAAGGCAGCTGTTTACCAAAGGAAAAAAAAATCAAAACTATGAAGATGATGGCTTCCTGAGTTTGTGATTATTTATTAATCTCTGCACAAATAAACCTGTAACTTCATTAAGTAACTTGCTGATAAATCATTCCTGAATTTGTACTACTGGGCTTTCATCTATTCTAGGTTTCTTCCATAGATCCAAATTCAGTGGTTTCCATCCTCAGTAATAAGTATCTAGAATCTGGTTTTACAGATAAGAGAACACGGATGACCTACTGGAATCAGGTCAATTTTTTTGGAGGTTGAATGTGTTTGGACTCACTTAATAGTTCATTTAAAAAAAAATAAATCTCAGTAATCATCTGGGATTCCTACCTGAACTGCCTTCTGAAGGAACTGTCTAAAGAATGTCTGAATAAAAACTCTACCTCCCCAAAGTCAGCAATTATAGTGCTTCCTAATATTAGAAAATGTAACTCTCAAAACTTGTAAAAATTAAATCTGATTCTCTATTTAAATACCTCTCAAAACTCACCGTTAGCACACTGGCTGTAAAGAGTGAGCCAATTAGAAGTAGTCTGATGGGAATAAAATGCTCACCTATCACATCCATTTTTGGCCAAATGAAGGAAGGCAAGAAGATAAACTGAAATGTCATCATTTTGTTGCTGTAACCCTTAAGTCTTCATCACTGGCCCTCATCTGTTACATCTATGAATGGGCAATGCTTTCTTTGGATCAGGAACAGTGTTTTATTAATTTGTAATGTAATGAATCCAACAGTCTAGATCCAGGAGAGACAAATAAGTGCTGAAGAGATGAATAAATAATCCAATGAGTCACCTTCCCTGGATGTATTTAAAAAAAAGGGTTGATGAGGTACTTAAGGATATGGTTTAGCTTAGGATGTCAATGGTTGGACTTGATCTTAAAAGGTCTCTTCCAACCTTGTGATTCTCTGATTCTGTGTAACCCAATTAGAATCCAGGAATTCCCTGTTCAGAGCAGTAGGAATCAGCACATCTGAAAACAAGGATACTGCCCTGAAGCCTACAGCTGTGGGGAAAAAAAAATACCACGAATTCCTTAGCATCATATCCAAAATTACAGTTTTACATCTGCGGACCCTACAGTTTTAGTAGATTTGAACGTTGTAATCCAGTGCTTAGCAGTTTGAAATGCCAAAGCAGAGAATGAGTTACAATAAAGTTTAAATCACCAAATTTTCTGTCTGAAGAACGAAGAATGTTTCGCTGCCGAACCAGCCGGGCTCTGGAACACTTCAGTGAGACCCAGCGTTCAGCTAGGTGTGAGCACACACTGTCCCAGCAGAGTGCTATGGAAAAGACTAACAGTGATTTATTATTTACTATTTCCCGTCTCATTAGAACAGCATCCAAAATTATCCTCAAGGCAGCAAAATGCTGACAGAAGGAAGCACTTCTTTCATATAACATGCAGTGAATCAGTAAATTTCTTTACATCAGTATGTTGTAGAAGCCAGATGTACAGCTGGGTTCAAAAGCTATTAAGAGGTTGAACAGCATCCCCAACTTCCTCTCCTCAGAAGCTGGAGAGCAACACTGGTGTATTTGTCTCCTTCCTTAAGCAATCCTAGGGAGCACTCTGAAACAAGCCATTGGGACAGGTGAATCTTTGATCCAGCTATCTGCAGTTTTCCAGAAATAAGCTCAGCCCTTCCTGTTGCAGTAGGAGATCTATTGCACAGGACAGCAGCAGAGACTAGACCTCAGGGGAATCCCATCTGGAAAAGTCTCAGCTATCTGGCAGGACACATTTAACAGGAACACTTCACACCATCTTCCCTTTTCAGTTCCTTCTGTAACTTTGCAGGGGTAAGGGTGATAAAGGTCATCCTGTAAACTTTTCTTTGGAATATCTGGACGGCCTGGGAAAGAATAACAACTCCTCTTAACCAAAGAAACAGACGACTCTGGCCCTTTTTTTTTTTCTCCTGGACTGAGAGGAAAGAAACACTGGTCAGTGAATAAATTGCTTTAGATGGTACACAGAGGTCACCTCACAATTGGGGAATGTAATTTAACAATGGTTTTTATAAAATGCTTTATGTAGCCACAAGACTCAGAAGTTTGCTCTCTTTTCTGATGTAGTAGACCAAAAAAACCTGTCTTCACTGACCTGTATTAAAGACAGATATCATGAATTCAATCAGACATCAATTACTCATCAGTACCACACTTAAGGCTTCCTCCAGAAACCTTGCTGTAAATACAGACCACAACCCTGACCTGAAGGAACCCTTGATACCATGACTAAACACGTCCTCAGCAAACTAACAAAACCCAAACTGCTTTAGGATAAATAAGAATAGCCAGAACTCTTTAACAATAAGGACAGCTGCAAGTCACTCAGATCAAAACACTCCTGTTTATTCCATACATTGTTCTAGTGAATGCTTTTCTGCAAAGATAGTTTTTTTTCCCCCCACATCAAAGAGCTCGTCTGAAAAGGCCATCCACCCAACATCCCCACTGCCATGTGTAACCAGGATGAGTCAGAGAACAGAATAAAGTTTGTCTCAAAGACCTGCGAACAGCCCAATTAATCAGGTTTTCCTTCATCTTCTTTCACCCCTGACCTCACTGAACATCAGTCCCGGATCAGGAGGAGGTTATATATTAAAAGGGTTTTCTAAGACTTTTGATGGACAAGCTAAAGGAGAGCTCCAAGGCTGAGCACTGAAATAGGTGTCACTTTTCAACAGGACAGATGCCATCCTCTCCTCCTTGTTCATTCATCAAAATAGCAACAGTTCACAAATTCAACCAAACCTGAGTTCCAGGACCATAAAATACAGTTTTGAATCCTGAACAGATTGGAGTCCCTGCCTGTAACAGTCAAATGACACAAACACTTGTGGGGATTTTTGCCTTCAGTGATGTAAAAAAGGGTCACTGAAAGAGGATGAAAGGGAGTGGGAGAAAGGCATTCAACATTTTGCAGCTGTACAGGGCTCTGCTCACATTTTCCAGGTCTTCAAGATTAGACCTTTTAAAGAGGAATGGATTTCCAAGTAGGAATTAAAAGGTCTGAAATCAAACAGAAGTATTCAAGCACATTCAATATGCAAATCAAAACCATTTTGTTTGTTGGCTTTTCAGTTTATCCTTTTTTAACGAGCTGGAACAGATTGCATGGCAGACAAGGAAAACACAGCACATACATGTTCTGACAGTTTTCTGTCCTTCCCTCCGTGGTTCTGATTCTCACTGCTGAGAGCAGAGCTGGGGCCGCAGCAGGCGTCAGGAGTAGGATTTCTGCCTGTTTTCATTTCTGCTGTGAGCTGAGAAAGAATCACACAGGCTTCTGTGTAACATAAGAGTACTTATGAGTACTTATATTTATAAAAAATAATGTTTAATTGTTTGGTTTTCTGAAAAGCAAGTAGAGAAAACCTCATCTGAGCCTCACAACTAATTTCAAACATCCATAACCTCAAAAACATCTTACAGCAACAACTGCTACATGACTCCCCTCCAGATGTGGCACACCAGATGCAGCTATAAGGAACCTTCCTGCTGCACAGTAACCCTCATTGTGTTGTGTTCACTTCGATGGGCACCACACCACACCAGCTTTCCCATCAGCCCTTGTCTGTCAGGTCTGGGGTGTTTTGGAGTACTTCTCCAGTGGACGTGTGCCAAGGACACTAGCAGCAGCTTCATGCTTCCTCAAGGAAAAAACATGTTCTAAGTCTTTCAACCAGACTCAAGCTTACCTTATCCTCGAGTTCTAGAACTTTGAACAGTAAAACAAAGATTGTTACTAAGCAAGACTTAGGTTTCCAGTCAGAAGATCAGGAACAGAACAAGTCAAATAAAATACACCTCTGGATTATATTTAACAGGGTTCTACCAGTGTCTCACCTTGAGTTCCTCTAGCCTATCTGTAGAACAGCTAAGGATCACGGCTTCACAGCACATGACTACCCAGCACAGTTCTCCAGCACAGCAATAAGGCTTCCTGCTTTCTTTCATCATAAATTAAATACTGTTTTCTAATCCATAGATTATAATCCCAGCTGTTAAAAGTTTGTCTTGGTATTACTGTCCTTCCTCAGCATGCCAGAAATGCATTTGTTTGTTGGACCAATCTCTTCCTTGCCTTGATGACCTACTACATATTCTTAAAATTTATGTATGGCATTCCTAGCCCATGCAGACAGCAAAGCTTTGACATCTCTGGTCGCATTACAGCAATGCAGAAGACAAATTTAGAGGCAGATTGAGTAAACTGTCTCTTCTCATACACCCCATTTACAAATCCTCCTTACAGCCAGCTACAGAAAAATCTCAAAGAGAAGCTGACAACTAAGCTGTGTCTAGATACCACAGCAAGAGCATTCTTCAGAGCAAGCAACGTGCTTCAGAGGCAGGCCTGATAAACAGTGTACCATTCCCTTGCTGGAACACACTTGATTTCCATTCAATCATCAGATGAGGATTCCCTAAAACATTTGCAAGAGGAAACAAAAGGAAAGTCAATTTCTCTTCTAGAAACCTCCTTGATCTCTCTTCAGAGAACAGCATTGGCTTGCAAGAAGGGATCTGTGTCAGGCCTGGTAGGCGCAGAAGAGCTGATGCTTGGTGGTCACATTCAGGCAACTCTTGCATTGGTTTAACAATGAGCTCACAAGTGCTCTGCTGCAGCACAGGCAGCAGCAAATCACCCACCGGCACTTTGTTCGCTATGACCAGTACCAGGAATAAAATGATGAACTCCAGCATTTTAACACAAACCTGTATGAAACCCCATAACCCCACGGAACATCCAGTCCTTGCAGTAAACTCAAAAGCCAATTAGAATCAGTATGAGATTTGATCCTGCAAGGGTCTTAACAAAGCATTTCTAAATTCTTTAACTGAAGTTTTGGGAATGATCTATGCTTAGGTAGCCCAACCCATTCCATTTTCCTAAGCCATTCAGAGAGCAGGAAGGTTGTAGGAGGATAGTCAGTAACGACAAACTTAAGCTTACCACTGCAAAAGCAGGCTGAAACTGAAGTCATGTAACTCACTTTTGGAACAGTTTTCTGAAGGAAGAACATGAAGCATGGATTTTCATAGGCTCTTCTGTCATTTATAAGATTACAGATAATCCCCGAATTTGGTTTTGCTACTAAAGTAAGATTACCATTCCATGAATGCAACAACTGTAAAAATTTTTGTTCCAACAACAGTTAACAGAAAATTCTAAGCTGTAAACACATGCACCCCAAGAAAACAAGCATATATATGTTTGATGAGGTTAATGCTACTGTGGTGAAGAACTACAGTCAAATAAGCTTTCCACCTTACAGATATAGAGGGGGGAAAAAGAACTTACTCAGCCTTTTCTTTATAGACATCCCAAGTTTTATATGACAAGTCTGGCTGGTTAAAAGAAAAGAAAATGTGCAAACCCAGTCTTAAGAGGAACATATCAAGAAAGAAATCAAATCTCACACGTACCAGACACCTTCATGGCCATTCACTTGAAGAACAAGCCCATCTACCAAAAAGTGTTTCCTACTTAATATGCACACTAATTAGAACTATATGTATCACCATTCTTTCTTCTTTCTTGGTGGAGACTTATACTGGCCATTATGTTATTGTCCTCGGAATCAAAAACAGGTTGGAAAGCTTATGAGTCATTCCTTCTTGCTTTTAAAATATTTGTACATCAACTTTCTGCCAAGAATATGGAGAACCCCTAGTGTTTGAAGATTTATTAATAGTCTCTAGCAGTTGAAAAAGTCCTTAGCTGCTTCTTTAGAAATTCCTGCAAGAACGTTGTCCAGGCATACTAATACTAAAGCACATAAACTCAGGTATCTGCTGCTGGAATTTTTGTTGTTCATATTAAGAAAGGCACTCCCCCTCTCATCCAAACAGAGAAAAACTCCACATATTTACTGCACACTTCTACATTTCCTATAAATAGACTGTTTTCCCTTACGCTTTCTGTAAAACTCTTTTTCCATGATCGTGTCTTTCTTATGGAACTGAAGTTGTTGGGGCAAACAGTATAAAACTACTCTAAACAATACCCAGCCATTCATATTTTTTGCTTTACATTCTTTTCCCACATGGTTTGGTTCATAATTACTTCCAGCCTCAGGAAACTGGCCCTTTTAAAAGCACCAATCATAAGGTTTTGACTTTGTTTACACTTAAATCAAGTAATGAATCGGTTCTATCTAAGTAGCCAGTAATTCTGAGTTCTACAGTCTTTATCTTCTTCATCAACTGAGGTTGTGTCTAACACAGGAATTCCAATGTTAGATAACAGGGACTCACGTGAGAAATCCTTACGAGAATTCCAAAGGATCAAAATTGGAAAAAACCCTGAAATGAGGCAAGAGGAGGAAAACAAAAAAAAATGGGGATGGCAGTTACAACCCACCCACACGTGGGAGGTTTGATGGATGAACAACAAACAGGCCAGTAATTGAATCACTCTGAGTAGCTAGGGTTCATTTTCTTAAATATTTGAAGCGCTCAAACAGTTAGCACAGATTGGAAGAGATTAGGTGGAAGAACATGAATTAAAAGCCAAAGAAAAATATGAAAGGAAAAAGAAATAAATAACTGTCAGGAAAATACCAAAGTTGCAAAATATGCTAAGCCTTGAAATAAACTTCCAGAAAACCCTATCAGGATGCTCTTGCTTGTGATGCTCAGAACCCATCCCTTTCGCTTGTAAGACACACTCTTACTCCTGCCCAGGCAGGACAGGAGATCACTGGGACTTCTCACTGCTCTTCCTCCCGCACCCCCTCAAGAGCAGGGGAATAAAGACAGACAAATAGGGCACAAAGAAATCTCCCAGCAGCAGGCACAGGGAAGGTCCAGCATTCCAACACATTTTATTGCTTATTTTTACAGAGCTTAATGGTGAAGTACCACACATAGACACAAACAGTTTCAAAGCAACCTCCCACCCTAGAAAGAAAATGAGGGGAAGGGGCTCCGTTTCAGTTCTTCATTATTAAAGCTCTGAAGTAAAGAAATTTCAAACAAACAGAAGTAACCCAATCTCTGTGTTTCCCTGGCCCAAACTCCCTCCATTTTTACGGTCTTTTCAAAGTCCAGATCAAGTTTCCTGTGAATTTGCAGGGTGAAGGTTGTTATTTCTGGCCTCTTGCCTGCCTGCCCCCCCAACTCAATTTCTTTCTCTTTTCTTTTTAAGGTGAGGTTTGAAATTATCAGGAATATTAAAAATACATATACTTCTTTGTTGCACATCCCAAATCTACATTATAATATTGGAAAAACACCTAAATACACAGTACCACAAAATGTCAGGGAAAGTGCCTGGAAAAAAATATTCTTCATTTTAATTAGGTAGTGACTAACAATTCCCAAAGTAGACAACATAAAATATACATCATACAAATACGGGTAGTGTTATTTTTGCTTGTTTCTACATTGAAAAGAAAATACTTTCTCAAGTTAACACATGATAATGCTCACTATCTTTACATTTAAGTTCAAGAATATCTAACATTTTCAAAACTTTATGAGTAAGTGGTTCTTCCCCCAAACCCTAGGACACTTCCTCCATCGTTCAGATTTTGACATCCAAGGTTTTGAGCTGACCGCGGCAGCAAGTGACAAGTTCCACGGTCACACTAGGTGGGCTTTTTTCTGGCTGTTGTTTAGAAGCATCAAATCAGCAAACTAATGCACCTTTAGTAAGAGATTTTGAAGGATGAGCTTGAAAAGAGGAGACAGAAGTAGCAGTCACTACCTTCCAGCTCTCTGAGCAAATGGCATGCCAGCAGAGTAAGGAAAGCTGGTATAGAAGCACGAGGTTGACAACACTCAAGAAAAGCCCCCAAATCACATGGATTACTTTGAAAAAGGAGCTTTTGACATGCACAACACAAGCAAGTCTACACTTGTAACATGCCAATGCCTACTCAAAGTAATCCTTATGGTGACTAATCCCAGCATTCACAAAGGAGTGACACAATAAGGAATGACCAAGCAACCTTCAAGCTGGACCCACTGAATTAAGACACAGCTTGAAATTTGCTAGATGATCATATCCTGGTCCTCCTATCGAAATCTCATTTAATTCAATGCAAACAGATTCTGCTCAGAGAGCAATTCAGAACTTGTAGTGAACAAGACTCTTGTTTCTCTGAAACTGAAGTTACTGGTCAACTTCAGAGAACTGCTACAATATAAATATTTAATAATAATAAAAGCACACAACCCTTTGCCAAGCACAAATGTTAGAAAGCAACTGCAAATCTTGGCATTTGGTGGCACCTAACAATCCACTGGCTGAATCACGAATGTGATTGATGGCCTTAAGTTGTTCAGGAACTACTGGCCCCTCCAAGAATCAAGACTTGTGAACTGTATTTTATTTTTTGTGTAAGTACTTTTCCCTACACAACTAGTAAATGTCAGATTTTTCTTCTAGGTTTCAAAAAGGTATGTGGCTCTGCTGCTTGGGAAGAATGTTTATCTAGGAGAAACTGATGCAATCAGTCTGTTCCTATACTTCAAGCACATTTTGTTTCGATACCCTAATTTTGGTAACGATGTTATGGTTGGTACAAGCATAATTAAGAGAGAAACTCCTCTTGCAACACACATTTTTCACTAGTCTGGTCTCGATGAGTCTTATGCCTTGTTTTGACTAAGACAACAACTAATTCATGTTGCCTACAGAAGTCCTCAGTTTTCCATTCATCCTGTATTCCATTAATCATCCCTACCTGGATACCACCCTGCTTTTTAAAAGCTGAAAGACTTTCCAAAGAAGAGTTAGTCTAAGCACTGCCAGGAGAAAGGAAGCATCTTCCTTCTTCATATTTTCCTTTCTGACAAGTTCAGAGCAACAAAGCTAGTAGTCAAAACTGGCCATTCCCATGAAGCATCTGTACAGTATCTTAAAAACTTGTCATCTCCTTCCAGGTAAGATTCTTGGCCATACCAGACTCCCTAATACTATAGCAAGGCATGTGTCAGATACAGAGTTCCCAGAAAACAACACTTCTCAGATACTTCTGATACACTTTTCTTTCCAAAGTGAGCAAATCTGGTTCCATTACCACTTGCATGAACTCAAAGAGAACCAGTGAACAGAATCATTTACACATTGCTGTGACCACAACAAATCTATTATACCCGAATAAACAGGGTTGGGGGACTCTAAAATACTAATAGATGAAAAAACTAAAGCTGCAGATGCAAACAGACACGTTACTAATTATTCATGTGAAACACTTTTCTCTGTGTAATGTCCATTAAAATGCAAGTCAGAGCATTTAAGTTTTTATGCAGATCCACCTTTGTGGAAAACATTTGTTCTCTAGGTCATTAGTTTAAATGACATCAACTAACAGACAGAAACAGATTTTGCACAATTGAAAGATGAAGGAAAACAGGAGAGAAAACTAATTGTTGCTTCAAGTCACACAGGACTCTCACATGCTGTCAATTAAGTGAACCCTATAAATTTATGATCTATGGCAAAATTCCACCAGAACAATTCTATCACAACAACAGATGTAATTAAATTATTTCTGACAATAAATTCACCAGTAGGGAAGATATTACCCCTTTCAACTCTAAGCAAAACCCTTTTTAACCAAGAAGTGCTTCTGTGATGGTACCATCTTGATTGAGTAACACAAAGTATTTCTAACCACTGAATTCCCCTGAATTCAGTGTGTACTTAGAGAACATACTTGGTACCCTGACCACACATGCTGAACTCGCACAACAGCAGTAAATTCCTCTGCACTGTCACCCATTTTCTTTCAGAATTTATTTAGTACGGTTTATGGTATGTTTGGCTTTCCCCCCGCCCCGTCTGCCTTATTGAGAAAAATAATCAGAATAATTCAGGCTGCAGGTCATCAGGTCCATTCTCAAAGCAGAGCCAGCTTCACTGCCACGGAAGAAACAAACAACAATAAAGGAAAAAAAAAAACCCTAAAACTGACAAAGGACAAGTACTGTTAAAAAAAGTCATTTTACCTATGTGTAGCATTTGGTTTCTTTGCTCCTTAACTTATCCTCGTAGTATTTATTTTAATTGTGTTGATTCTATTGCAGGCCTTTCCAGGAGCTAACTTTATGGCTTTGAAAAGCCAGCACACACATTTAGGCTGCTATGTAAATACCTATTTTTAAAGTAGTCAACAAAATCGTTCTTTTATCAAAAATAATGGAAAGATTCTATCATGGGGAGGCTTTAATAAAAAAAGGAGGAGCAGGCCATGTCTCAGAGACCTGGGATCACAGAATCACAGAATCGTAGGGGTTGGAAGGGACCTCGAGAGATCATCGGGTCCAACCCCCCTGCCAAAGCAGCTCCCCAGCTCATAGTGCACAGACAGGCATCCAGATGGGTCTTGAATGTCTCCAGAGAAGGAGACTCCACACCCCCTGGGCAGCCTGTCCCAGGGCTCTGTCACCCTCACTGTGTAAAAGTTCTTCCGCATGTTGGTGCGGAACTTCCTGTGCTCCAACTTGCAGCCATTGACCCTTGTCCTGTCTCCACAGACCACTGAAAAGGGGCTGGCCAATTCCCCCTGCATCCCATACTTAAGATATTTATAAACATTAATTAGGTCCCCCCTTAGTCTTCTTTTCTCTAGACTGATCAGTCCCAGCTCACTTAGTCTTTCCTCACAGGGGAGATGTTCCAGGCCCTTAATCATCTTCGTAACCCTTCTCTGGACTCTCTCAAGGACATCCCTGTCCTTTTTACACCAGAGAGCCAAGAACTGGACACAATACTCCAGGTGGAGCCTGACCAGGGCAGAGAAGAGGGGAAGGATCACCTCCTTCGACCTGCTGGCCACACTCCTCCTGATGCACCCCAGGATCCCATTGGCTCTCAGCCCCCAGGGCACACTGACGGCTCATGGCCAACCTGTCATCAACCAGAACCCCCAGGTCCTTCTCCACAGAGCTCTTATCCAGCAGGTCACCCCCCAGCCTGTATTGATACAGACAGTTATTCCTCCCCAAGTGCAAGACTTTACACTTGCTTTTGTTGAATTTCATTAGGTTTCTCCCTGCCCAGCTCTCCAGCCTGTCCAGGTCTCTCTGGATGGCAACGCAGTGTTCCTGCATGTCAGCCACTTCTCCCAGCTTTGTATCATCAGTGTACTTGCTGAGGAGTGGATGCTATTCCCTCATCAAGGTCATCAATGAAGATATTAAACAGGACTGGACCCAACACCGAGCCCTGGGGAACACTGCTAATCACAGGCCTCCAGTCAGATTCTGCTCCACTGATCACGACCCTCTGAGCCTGGTCTGACAGCCAGTTCTCAACCCACCTCACTGTCCACTCATCTATCCTGTGCTCTCTCAGCTTTGCTATCAGGATGTCATTGGAGACAGTATCAAAGGCCTTGCTGAAGTCAAGGCAGAGGACATCCACTGCTCTCCCTCCCTCCACCCTTCTATGATGAGATCATAGAAGGCTATGAGATTGGTTGAGCATGATCTTCCCTTGGTGAATCCATGCTGATCAAAATAGGTAAGTCAGCAAAGAAGAGAAAAAATGACATAACAGAGGCTTGAGTGGAAGGAAGAATCAATGGGACTTGGTAAAAGCAACAACAACAAATGAGAGTGTGTACAGAAGGCAGGATAGGAAGAGCAAAATTTAAGCCATGGTTTGGACACAACTCAGGCTGTTAACCACAGCTGGTACACCAAAAGTGTGTGGACAGTCAATGGGCATGTTCAGTAAATCAGACATTACAAAATATGCAAATTCCTCTGGAAAGAAAAATCCCCAAATCAAACTACTTAACTTAAAACACATTTTCCCCTTACTAGTGCCAAGACATTCATTCAGAGCTTACTCACCCACTTCACAATTTCATATTAATTTATTTGCTTTGGCTTCTACATGTATAAATTGAAGATAACATATCACCTCATCTCAGACTGTTGTAAGGGTACATACACTACTGTCTCAAAACCATAAGGATGCCCCAACACAGAAAATTTGCTAAAGAAAATTGGTAACTGTGCAACCAGCACGGGTTCCAGGCAGCATGTACAGAATGCTACATTAAGTGAGACCAGAAAGAAACCTTGACCAGCTACTCATGCAGTAAACACCATCCTTCCTGCACACTGAATGAGACACAGAGCCTTTGGGAGGAAAAAAAAACCAAACCCAAAACACCTCAGCAATATTCCCTCTCACACATGTTATTCCACAGCACCAGATAAATTACTTGAGTTTGTGTAAGCAGCTTCTTCTGTAGAAGTTCCTACCTAGAGACTTTCTCATGTGCTGCAAACAGCAGTTCCCAACAAGGCTTTTATTTCATTATGGAGCCCCCAAGCTGCTCAGCAAGACTAAACTCAAAACTTTCATGCTACACTCTAAGTACAATGAAACGTTTTAAACATTAAGAATGGTTTTAATAGCAACATGACACATTTTACAAGTGATGCATCCTCAAGTCGTTCAAAGCCACTGGATTCCTTCAGTGCCTTTTTTAAGTAGCAGAAGGTTTTTAGTAGTCTTTTTGCTCCCAATACCAAAATTTCCACCAGGCTGCTGACCTCAGCGAGAGTCACTAGTGACCCCTAGTGTTAAGAAGTTCAGTCTCAATTTGACTGATTTATGACAAAAAAGCGTTTTGAGCATTGTCCTTCAGTACTTTGTTGTTCTTCTGAGGCAGCCAAGGGTCACTGCCTTGTGCTGAAGTTCTTTCCACTCCAGTTTACAAACAAAAACAGCGACATCCATTTTTAAAGAAACAAGTGCAAATGAAATACAAACTCTTAAGCATCCCTGTAAATTGCAGATTGATGTTCCTCCAGCTTTCAAACATTTTTCCTCATTTGGAAGCTTAACAGTAGGATAACTAGAACAGACTGAAAGTGCTTCAGGTGGATGTTTATAGCCTCTTGATCAGTCATTAAGGAATTAATGACAGTGAACTACATACAACCCAAGCCAGCCAGCCAACCTTAGTGTAAGGAAAGAAATCTTAATTGCCAGGTTGCTGCAGGATGTGGCTGTCCCAGGTAGATGTGAATAGTCTGGTGAGGCAACTGCCCAGGTAACACAAAAAGTTGCTTACAACAGAAATCTGTATTCACAGAAACAAAGAAGAGTCCTACTGTTCTACTTACAATTTTGAGTCCAGGTTCAGGAGAAAGCCCAGTTTGTCATATTCTGGAAAACAAAAGCAAGGGACACAATATCATAAAAACTGCAAGTGTTTCCTCTGCAAAAGGAACCAAAACCAAAAGTGGCAATAATTATTTCTAACTGAAAACAGCTATATCATAATTTCCAGTCACTAGCAACTAGTTATCACAGATTGTTACTTCAAGGTACTCCCAAAGTAACATTTCTGAATCTCCAGAAAATACTAAAATATATATAAAAAAAACATTGTGTGAGTAATCATTAATTTAGAAATCACCAGAATTAACCAAGATAATCTGTACTCATAAGAACAAAGCACTACAGAAACCACACATGCAGTGATATACAAAGCTTTCCTGCTTGCAGTAGAAATTGTTTTGCCGGTAATTTGTATTACAAACACTCCTCCTAGATCTGACACTGTAGAGCTTTCTTGATTCCTTATCTATTCCAACTCACAACTTTGTAAACAAGCAGCCCATCTTCAAGAGAAAGTCACCCACCATGGCAAAAGTGCTTCAAGTTCAGGTGATGATGTTCAATAGGAAACCGCAAAGTCACACTTTATGCCACAAACAGGGAACAGCTACAGCAACAAGGTTATCAACTCAGAACATATGTAACTCCTAGATAAGGCAAGCTTTGCATTCAGCATCTCTGCATAACTTGTGTTCTTGTAAATCCAATACTTGATACAAAACCCAAAACTATTAGAATTCACATGAGATACAGAAGAAAAACTCAAAGGTGTAGTGTCCTCCTTGCACTGGGTTATGTTCAGAGGCCTCCATGCACAGAGAACCACTGCATCTCGCTACCATACAGCAGAAATAGAGTGAAGTGAAACACAATCCCTCCAGAGCTTCATAATCAGGGTGTATGAAAAGAAACAAGAAGGAAAAAAATGTCATAGTCTTTTAGAAAGAGCTCAGTGGAACTCAGGAAGTTTGCTTTCCTTATGAAACACCACCAGGATTTCTGTTCCAGTTTCCCTGAGATCACAAGCTTTTCATGCTGCCACTTACTGGCAGAACAGGAAAGACTATGCATGTACCTAAGACAAAACACTTGCACCAGCCAGGTCAGTGTAAACTGTGCCATTGATTTCAATCCCATTAAGATTTAAATCCCGAGCCAAGGGAAGAGTTATGTTTGACATAACTCAGGTAACAGAAGTTGCAGAACATGCCTGCACTTGATCTTGGCACATACTATGCATTCTCTGCCAGCACCCACGTGCCACCCACCATCCCTGGTGTATTTGATGTTAGAAATGCACCTGTGCATCCCTCCTCCACCTTCCACACACTCACAGTTGTGCATTCTTCACATGCTGCTTTTCACATACACTTCCTCCCAAGGTATTCCTCTACAAGAAATTATTTCCTGACCAACCTTACCTTTTCCACATGTGGGATCATGCATGGGAAGGTATCTATTCCAGAAAAAAAAAAGCCTTCTTTTTTTATTAGCCCTTCCTCCTTCCCAAATCAACATCCATACTGAGCAAACAGCAACAAGGTTTGGTTTTATTATTCTTTTAAAAAAACATCTACAGCCACTGACCAACGTGTCACCAACCTTACTCTATTCAAGACAACATTTCCCCCTTCCCAATAAGAAATACAAGAAGAAATGCAGTGAGAGAGACATCACTTCATAACTACAACATACTCAGCACTTTATGAGCTTTGCAACCAGAGCACCATGAGACACACACGTATTAAACACGAAGTGTCACAGACGACACACCTGCAGTGCAGCGTTTCCCAGGATTTGCCTGCAGTTTGTCACATACATTTCACCTTCCCTAGGTGGTTGCCTCTGAAGTCCACTGATGATTACTATTATGTATCAACTATCTCATAGGAGGCACTTTCAAAAAAAGGAAAAAAAAAAAGTAGGAAGTGTAATGAAACAAAGTAACATGTCTGGTTTCTAACCAGCAGGGCAGGCAGGCTCTTGATTTTCAGCAGGGTGTAAATTACCCTTCCAGGTGTTAACTTCAAACCAGAAGCCTCTATGTCCTTCCTCTCACTGGCTGGGAAAGCACAGGAACCACTGCAGGGAGAGAACTGCTGCCCTCACTCACCATGTGCCATCTTGCTCTTACTGGGACTTCGAGAGTCCCAGTATTGCCACTGGCTGATCACATGCTGCTCCCCCAAGACAGACACTAGGAGCCTCTAAATTACAGATTGAAAGCTCACTTCCTTTTTAGCAAAGATCAGTCTTGTCATTTAGCTGTAACAGTGTGAGTACAGGGGCCAAAGTCACTGTGACACACAGCAGTGTGCCACAGCTGCTGGAAGCAGCCTGGATTCACAGGAGACTGATAAAACCCCAAATACCTGGAGAAAGCTGGACGCATAATCCAGCTGCAAGGAAAGGCAGTCTGTGTCTGGAGTTATGTATTTAATTCAAAACAAAATAAAGCATGGGCCCACTAAATCAAAGCCAGGTACAACTGAATCTGAAATAAAGTATGTATGGTCATGGTGTGATGGTTACAGGAGAGATGGACTGAGCGCTGATCTCACAGCTCACTGCTGAGAAAAGGGTAATCCCACTCCCATCCTTTCCTCCCTTAAAAACACTGGCTGCAGGAGCCTGCCTTGGCACTCAACCTCTCTGTGCCCTGACCTATAGGTTGCTTTTGCTTCCCATCACCTCAGTTTACAGCTTTATTCACCATTAGCCAGCTGATACACAAATACATTTTTCCTCTGTTTCATTCAATGAGATAAAGTGCTAGAGTATTAGAAAAAAAAACCCCAAAATCCCAAACAGCTAGCAAGAACATGATAGAAATAAATACTCCAGCACCAACAGCTGGCTGTGTTACTGTGGTATGATGTTGGCCTCTGCCAGCAGCACCATGATGACCCCTCATTAGGGGCTGGCTGCACTGAAGCACAAGGCAGAGCTACCACGGCAAGTGGCTCTGAACTCCCTTCACATCTAACCAGGTTGGTAGGTCTGATCCTGCGCAGGTCACGTATGAGCCACCAACCTCCATCCAGACAAGGCATCCATATGGCTGTGTGGAATAGGGTTTGGGGGATGGAGGGGTGTTAAGTGAACACTGAGTAAATAACTTACTTTGCATCCCCCAGAAGAACACCATGGAACAATCTGAAAAAGGCTTTACATTCCCAACCCATAAGGGACTGAAAGGCACGTGAGGAATAAAAGCAATAGTATGAAAAGAGAGCAAACAGTCTAAGGACCACACACTCACTCGTGCTAGGAAGCTATAGATCTCAGCTGACAATGTGGTAACGTAGTGTACAGAAGCACAGAAATGAACAAATACGGGACAAGAAATTTCACTATGCCCCATGAGAACAAGAGGTCATCTTAGGTCAGAAATAAAACACATTTCAACATTTCCAGGAAGATCAGAATTGAATAAGAATCTAATAACTGACAACAATTTCATAATAAAGCATGTAATTAGGATTACATGAACAGAAGTACAGCCAAGCATAGCAGTTTCTATAAATGATGAGAATCCTGTGCCAGATTCAATGCTGGCATTAGCATGGATATTTCTCCCAAGTATCCAACAGAAATCTAGCTACCAGGCAGCAAGTGTGAAACGCATTGTCTAATGTCTGTAAACTCCACACAGACCACCCAAAAAGTCATTAAGGACAGTGTACAATTTCTATCAAGTTTTCAAATGGCATTTTGCATCTGCAGCCAACAGAGCTATTGCAAAATATGCAAAATTTCCCCTTATGCCACTAACCAGAAATCAGCAATCCAGGAACTAACTTGGTTCTCTGGTTTTAGCCTTCAAACTACCTGTAAATGATTTCACTGATGACTTGAGTAATATTTCTTTAGCATCTAGCTACTTTGAAACACAGTACAAATAACTTTGCCCCCAGAAAATTAACTTTTTAAAGACAGGCTATATGCGGCTGTGGTTCTGTGTTTAACTGGTAATTGTAAGCATGGGGGGGGGAGGGGAAGGCAGAATGTTCAATTTTAGCTCTTTTATTAAAAATGTTTGTGTTTGTCAAAGAACTCAGTATGAGACCCAAGAGACAGAAGCCCTGTTAAGAACAGCTCAGACCACCCTGATACACTTCATCCTGTCCAGTGCAGTTTGCTCTCTGGGGAATTGAGGCTGCAACTGAGCTAAGCCTCGATCTCTGTCCACATGCAGGTTCTAAATCTGTGGCAAAGGCCAGGTAAAATGACTTACCCAACAATGAGAAAGGTCAAGCAACTCGCATTCACCTCAGACTATGAAAACACATATGGACAGTTACAAAAGTTCAGCTGATGTAACGCAATTCTCCTAGAACTCAAGAGACAAGAAAGAACTAATGAAAAAAGTCATATGCAATGGATCAACTGTAAAGGACAAAAGAAAGGTTTTCTTCCAGGGTTAAAAAAATACCACTCAGGATTACTGAGCAGCAATGAGAGTATTGGACAAACAAGGGCTTAATCTTGCATCCTTACATTTGGGTTTTCAACTTTAACCTCTTTGGTGATAGAACCCAATGATGAAAGATGAAAGCATTC
The DNA here is from genome assembly GCF_964237585.1 of Gallinula chloropus. NCBI lineage: Eukaryota > Metazoa > Chordata > Aves > Gruiformes > Rallidae > Gallinula > Gallinula chloropus. The sequence continues at coordinate 11,569,941 of NC_140091.1, forward strand.
TTTTCTGAGCCTATTTAACTAACTGGGGGTTTGTTGGGGGAAGAGAGAAGACTAAAGCAAATTTCAGAAGGGGTAGAGCTGAGGCCACCTGGGCTATGTAAGCCTTGTCCCTGCATAGACTGTGTGCCCATCTCTTAAAGTCTATGTTCCAGTTTCTTGCTCATCCCTGTCAACTCTTTGGCATACAAGTTTAGCAGCGTTTTTCTCCAGGTTATCCAAGTAATAACAGTGCAAATCTTGAGTGTTCTGGCAAGATAAAGCCTGGCCCTTCACACCTTTACTTGCTCTGTTAAAATACACAGAAGGACCAGAACTGAGCCTGTAAGATAAGTGCTTAACCCTTGCAGCACAAGGCAAGCCCAAAGCTAGAAGGACACCTCACCAATCTATGTCTGCATAGAATTATCTGGCCATTTGACATCTCCTCCATGTGTGTAAAAAACAATTGGTTCTCCAAGAACTTCTAATGTAGCCTCAATCAGGTGTCCTTTTTCGTCTGGGGAACAAAAGAACCTCCTTGACAATATTATTACTCCCACCTGGAGCACCTGGTCTAGAGAACCACGACTGAAGCAAGAAGTACAGAGAGTATTTTGATAACTGCTGGTAGAACATTTTCATGTGCAGTAGGGTAGGGTTTTTTTTGCTTTTGAGTTGAATTTTTAAGGAAACATCATAAGCTTGAAACATGCCCGCCCTTCCTTCCTTTCCCCCTAGAATATTTCACCCAAAATGGTTAAAATTGGGCAATATTCTAAGCAGGAAAACACCCAACCACAGAGCACTTCTCAACCTCAGCAGCAAAATGTGGGGTTTCGCTTCTATTAAAAATGTTCATAGACTGTGCAAGCTGATCTCAAGACACCAATCCTGCTGCACTAAGCTCAGTGTTCATTTTCCAGGTGAAACCAGCCATATTTGATGGAAATAGATACACCAAGCACCATCAACACAACTGAAACACAAACCTGTGAATTCAAAATGGAGAAGGGGGAAACTGTCACCAGCTGCAAACCCCTGTGTGCCCTGATGACACCAAAAATTTTGAGGATACTACATACTGTTTCAGATTTAGCAGCAAAAGGAAGTAATTTCCAGCTCTAGACCTTCAAGGTTGGGTTCCCCAACCCCCCAGAAATTCCTGATGGGGCCCCCAAAGACATCTGGCCCAGCTTTACAGCCTGAGGAAAGCAATACACAAGAGGGGTCTCCTTCATTAGACTCTGCAGCTACATTATTCATCCGCCAGCCACACAAAGAACAAATAAGTAATCACTTGCTGATAGTGCTGCATGGGTCATCCATCAGGAAGGTCTTTTGCCTGCTTGTCTTACCTCCAAAAAAGGTATAGTAAAACAAAGAAGAGGTCATTCTAGCATATTATATTTTAAAAGCCCCTGGTTACCTTAACACAGACTATATTAACTACTTACAACTTTTTTCCCAATGAAACTATAGCACATGCAAGGGTAGAAAAGCAGCTGACTGCTTGAGGCTGAATTTATGAAAGACTCCAATAGGAAAATGAAAAATTTCCTCCTATGAACTGCATATGCCCTTTTTTCCTTTTCCCAGGGAGTCATCTGTTTAAAGCCAGACTGCAACCTTTGCTAAATAAACAGTTGTTTCATTTACTACCACTTGGCTAATGGAGTTAATGCTGCCCTTCTGAATCTTCCAACATGGTCTTTACTTTAGAAATTGTATCGTATTTCCTAATAAAAGTCAAGAACAATATTAACAAAACAGTAATCTATAGTAGCTTTTAGTGACTTTATAAGATGTACTGACTTGATGGGGAGAGATGTCACACGATAGAGAAAAATCACATTAAAATACCTTTAATTTTGAGGTATTCTTTTAGCTACTTCTTGGCATTTGCACCTCAGCTCATTCACAGCTGTATTTTCAACTGGGGAAAGAGAGCGTTAGTGAGACGACAGATGCTGATACTGAACATGCTGGCAAAGTCATGTAAGGACTATGCAACCGATACATGACAGTCACTGGCAGAGATTCAAACAGCTCCCACAGTCTACAGCTCAAAAAAATAAAGAATAAAGTAGAACTTCATTAATCAAAAATGAAAAGGGAGAAGCATTCTTGCAGAATAAAGCCACTAAAACCAGGAAAAAAAAATCCTTCCCATTTATTTTCTACTCCACAGGAAAGCAGAAAAGTGCAACACAAATTCACCTCTCCTTTCCCATCACTGCCACACAGCGTTAGGACAGTCAGAAATGCAGTTTAAGGGGAAAAAAAAAAACAACATAAAAACACAACACACTAGAACCACATCAGCTCCAAATGTAAGTTAAAGTTGTTTTCTTCAAACCAAGAACAGCTACCAGAAACTCACCAATTCTATTGATTAACATAATATCTAAATTAATTACCACTAACTTAGAAATCTGGGAAAGATCAGTTTGTAATTGTAGCGACCTACAATACCAGTTTCTCACTGAGAAAACCAAAGAACAGCAAGAGATCTTCTGCAAGTCCCCAACCTTTCTCTCTCATGCTACCAATCTGTCACTACTCCACCAATTTGATACCTGATGATTTCAGTTGTATTCCTATTCCTGGTCTCCATCCATACCACTCTCCATCCAAAACATAGGAAGCAGTCACCAAATTCACTCTGGAGCTGTTTTTAGGAAGACAGGCACAGGGGTCTTCTCACCTTTCACTAAATAGTTATCTGAGCATCTTCAGCAGCTGAAGGAAAACCAGAAAGTTTCCTTCATAGTTCTCACAGCTTCTCCCAAAATGGTTAAGGACTTCAGCAGAAGGAATTACTAACAGCAAACCCTAAATAACCATGGATTTAAACTCTCAGATGAGTACTCCACTATCATTGTGAACGCAGCATCTGGGAGCACGGTCTTGCACGTGGGCTTTCACAAGCACAGTGTGTGCAGCAGGTAGGCTACTCTAAATCAAATTTCAAAAGCTCCATTTTCTTTGCATAATTCAAGCCAAACTTTTGATAAGGGTTAGGGATTAAATTTGAAAAAAACAACAGCAACAACATTTAAAAATTTAAACAGTTTGAGCAAGACCTAGGTAACACTTGGTCCCTTCAGATGAGGTTAAAACTTGTGTTTTAAGCTTGTAGTGAGAACCACCAGCATCACACAACCGGTGGCCAGTACTGCAGTCAAACATCTCCAACCAGAGCAAAAGCCTGCAGCCACAATGTACTTAGAGCCTCAGTATTTCCAGCAGGCACATCAGCAGATGGGAAAGCTGCACATTCAGTGCACTCCTGACAAGGCTTAAAGAAAAATCTGACTTGCTTGCTCTCAGACAGAAGTAGAAAAAGTCTTGAACAAAAATAGTAGGGTATAAATCTGACTTTAAGGTCCAGGATTTGATTTGCTAGCAACGAAGTAAAACAAAGCAACTACACTGGGAAGCAGAGGGGGCGGGGAGAGAAAAGGAGCACTGGCCGTCTATGGCAAGCAAATGAAATCTAGGTCTCCTCAAACACTCTGTGTCCTGCTTAGTGTTTCTCAAGTTCAGAGCATGACACCCTCCTTTCTGAAACGAAGTCAGCTGAAACACTGGCACAGACATCACGTCAAACATTTATCTTTGCTGCTCAAACTTTATCTCTCAAGGGAAAGGGCAGTCATTAAGAGAATCACAAAAACATCTGGACTTGTGAAGGCTAGACCACAGCATGAACCTCAGACAGCTCAGTCTCACTCCAAGCATGTTTGGTTCTCATGTCTTCCATGAGAACATGCTTCTGTGAAGCAATACTTCAATGCTCTGTAGCCAGATGATCTTCTGAACAACGAGTTCAGAAAGCTTATACAGAATAAACTACAGTGTCATTAATTTGAGGTATATGAGGACAGATTTCCAGCCTCCCTGAAAACTGAGATTTGCGTGTGGGACAGAGCTAAGGGGAAAACCAAGACAAGGACAAACAGTCAATTCAAATAAAACACAGAAGCTGCAAGAAGACGTTGCCCTTCACGTGGCATGATTTACAATTACAAAAGAGCGATTCCAAGAAGCTGTTTAATATGCAAATATAAATCAACAAGTATTAGTTTTAAGCAGCATAAAATCTTAACAGGGAGACTGTTAGTCATGGCTATTTAATTCTGACTATTAACGAAAAAGGCACAGGTATTTTTGTGTTTCCAAGTATGAAACTTTAGTCCCTTCTTACCCCAACCTGAAAGATCACCTACTAGGGATGGCTGGGCCTGGAGCTGCCATTGTTTCTTTGGGTTCTTTCTGGGCTCTGTCTTTTCTCGGGTCTGCAGCAAGGTGAGATGGGATGGACAGCGGAAGCACAATAGCCACAGTTTTTCTCTCTCTCCTTCCTGTTCAACAAGGAAAGCTATCCCTCAGTTGGATAGACAGCATACATCTTGACATCTTAATTACACATATCAGTTCAGAGCAAGTTAAAGTTTGCAGCACAGCGAATGCAAAGTACTAAATATGAAAGCAATAAACATACAGCCCTCAGACAGCTCTGAGCCTCCCTTCACACACATAGGAGTTTCCTTCGTGGTTCTTCAATGGAGAAATTCAATCTTGTTGCACTGGAAGGGTTTTACAAAAGATCAAATTTTACGGTCTTTCTCCAAACTGATCCAAGCTTGAGTTGCAATACACAATCAGAACAAAGACCAGTGCTATTAAAACAGGCCCAGCCAGTCCTCTGGCTTCCATGAGCTCGTTCCCCACCCTCCATATTAACAGAGCTCCAAAAGACATGGAGACGTTGAACTATTTTTCATAACTAAGTTTACCACCCTCTTGGTAGTATCACAACACAACCTTTATGATTAACTCCACGGATACCCTTGGCTGGAAGCTGTCCATAGGGTTAACTCTTTTCACATCAATTAGAAGTTAAAATAGTATAAGGGGTGTGGGGGGGAAGAATCCATAGTAGGTAATATTTAAAAGTTTTACTCCAGGACAAATTCTGGTCTTAGCTGTACCAACACCAACCCAGCATTAACTCCAGGTAGTATGCTGATTCATACACACTCAGTTCTTATCAACGTATTTCCCTGAATTTTACTCACAGATTTCATCCCTTAAACCTGTGCAACTTCCCCCTACTTTTGCAGACTAAAGAAACCATCACCCAATACAGGAGGCAGACAACACCACACTTCACTTATGACTGATGTTAATTAGTGGAAGTGAGTTAATTGAAGGTCTCTTCCCCCAAAAAACACAACATATCCACTCAGCACCCTAGAGATACACCGACATCAGACCATGCACCCACAAACAGATCCATTTCCAGATGTAAGTTTTAGAGAAGATGCAGGGAGAGCAGGAAGCATTTGGGGTGTTGTAAACAAAGCAGTTTACTGTCACTAGCTTGGGAGTTAGTAAATTGGAAATCTGTGTTCAAGCTTTGCTGTTAGTGTCAGGCAGCAGGCTCTCTTTTGAACCGTGCAGGCAGAAGACAGGTGCTATGTTGGAAGGCAGCATGTTCCCCCTATCAACCTAACAGGAAAGGCTAGTCACCAAGGTAAGATTTAAAACCTGTGCTTGGGTTACTTTTCCTGCAAGACAGTAAATACTGCCACCTTTAAGTATTAAGGGGCTTTATGTTGTAAGAGCAATTCTTAGCCTGCCCCTTGCAGATTTGTTATACGTTCACCGTATCGTGTTCACTATGGATGTTCCTTGACCACAGCTTGTGCTGTCCATTGGCCAAATGGGTAAGTACTGGCTCTAGGAAGTGCTCCCAACACAGGAGAATTTTGATTTCTGGTTCAGCTGAAGGATGTGCTCAGGTTCCAAAGGAAATTAGATTGGGCAGGATTTGCCCTGGGGTTCGATAATGCTGGTCAATCTCCACCCAAACCCAAAAGTTTCCATCCCTATTTGTTTAGCAACAACTCTTTTGGTCTTCTCCTTCCTGGAAACATTCCTTATGTCTTTCCCCAAATAACTCAACTGTTTGTTTAGCTGAGAAACTCTCCTAGTTGCACGGAACAGTTTTGCTTCAGCTGGTGGGTGACATCATCTTCATGCCTTTCACATGAGAAAAAAAGCACAAACCGCATCACTAACGCACGTAACGTGTCCAGGTCATCTGTCTCGCTGGGTAATGAAAGGGGTCCCACATGTTCGTCCTCGTGTCACACAGAGACCCTTAACACTTCCACTACACTTAGAAAAGGAACTATTTACCCCCTGTGGCTACGTGGCTGATTCCCACACGTCTGACTCTGTGACCTGCCTCCCAACATGGCCACCATGTCCGGTTAAGGAGAAGCCTTGTCATGAGGTGGGAGATAGAGAAGAAGGCAATGTTGTACCTGAGCCTATTGTATGTCCAACGGAGTCAAAGGAAAGAACCACTGAATCTGTAACACAAGAGTACAAGTTCATTTTCCCCTTTTTCTTAGAACCATTTCTTGCTGTAGCATTTTCTTGGTGTTAAATTCTGATGGTTCCTTCTGCCAGGAAGCAGAACAACATCCTGACCAGCCAGATGAAACAACAGGCACCTAGCAAAGGTGGAACACTGGTGAATGCAACAAATCACAATGCCAATACCCAGCTACAATTTATTGAAAATTATTTCATTTGATGCCTAATAAGTGTGGTTGACTTTACCAAAACTGAATCCCAATATGCTTTTGACTGCTAGACTGGACAGCTTTTTCTTATCGATACGTTTGCCAATGTTTTGTCCCTGCTGTAAGGGGATCTACCCATCACTATCAGCTCATCCCCAACACCATTTGATAAGCCAAGCACTTTGGGCTCTTGCAGTTCCCACCACGTTTTCCACATCTTTATCCACACCAGTGGCTCCCCAACTGAGAGCACTTCATCTTACCAATATCCTTCACTTCTGTATTATACGCAGTACATGTGCCAAGTATAAAGGAAATAAAACCCTTTTATTTTGCCATCTGGATCACAACAGCACTTTTATCCATGGTTGCAATGACAACTCTTGCTCATCAGTTACTGCCCAATGCTTTTAGTCACCGTTTCCTACGATGGGGCACACTTTGATGCAACTGTGGTTTACAGTTCCTAGTTCTTATACATGCAACTTGACATTTGGCCACATCGACTCCCTTACAGCCTTCTTGCACATAGCTCACCCCATGATCCAGACTCCTTTATTAGTCATTCATTTCCTCATATACCACTTTCACAGCCTAGAATCAGCTTGCAATTTTATCAGTAACACTTTCATATTCTGTTCCAAGTGGAGCTACACAATGGTACCAAGCCCAATGGTGTCTGGTTTTTTTCCCCAACTTTAAACTCACTTGAGTCAAACCAACACCAACTTGGCAAGCCTCCTGATTTGCCACCCATTTTGATGCCAATAAGCAAAGCAGGAAGTCTACTGAATTCTTCTCCACCACAAGTGGAGCACAAACTTAAAGCCTGTTTGTTAAGGGTTAAAACACAGCAAAGAACAAACCACCGTGAGAGGATTAATAATTTTATTGCAGGATTGCTTCTCATCTGCTAAATGAATAAACTGAATCCCTTTCAAATTTCTTTTGCTAACTTGGGCCTCAGATGTGATCAACTGACCCCATCACTTGCAGCACCATAGCAGCTGCCTCAGTGCAAGCCTGCAGTGCAAGGCAAGCCAAGCACAGCTGGCTTCAGCATGCTGAAGAAAGGTTAAGGTGCTGCTGAGTTACCCTACCTTTGGGCAGGTTAGAGCCACACACTGACAGTTACCACATTTCTACTGGCAATAACCACACACAGGACTGGCCCCTTGGCTTTTATCCACTGTACATCACCCTCCTGCTTACTTTCCCATTCTTACAGATTCAATAAGAAAGTGCTAATTTTAAAAATAAACATAGTAAAACTCTTCATTTAACTGGATTTAAATCAATTTTTAAAAGGCAGGTCTGTGCTATCCCAGATCCAACACTATGGTAATAATGCTAACAAAAAAAGGACAGACCTTACTAGTCTCGAAACTTATTCCAATAAAAATAAAAATCCATCTGGACTTAACAACTGTATTTCCTCTTTTGGGAATAAAATTCAGACATCTTTATATTATTCTAAATAGCAAGGGGTTTAATTCATTTTAACTGTGTTAAATTCATCTGCCATCAATTAATTCTGAAGTATCTCTGTGGGGTTCTACTTTTTAAAAACTGTTGAGATTTTTATCAAGGTAACTTATTGCTTTGTTGTTAATGCCAAATTCAAACGTTGCTCATTTTCCTCCAGCACATTTTGCATTCAAACGCTGCACATGAAACATTAGGGCTTATCTAAGAAGGGCTGAAAAGCATTGCAAGCAGCAAATTAATTACATTATTGCAGCCCACAAAAGCAGGATAACATTTCATTCCCTTCACTGAGAACATTATCTTTCTCCTATAAATAAAACAAAAAAATTACAAGCAGAGTAAGCATGAGAACTCTCTCTGCCAATCCAGCCCTCTGCGTGATTATTAGTTTCAGTGTTTCAAGATCAAATTCACTGTAAATAACCTGTATTACAGCCAATTCCCAGACTCCACGAGGAATTTCAGAGACTGTGGATCTTTATTAAAACGCTGTATTTATTTTCTGGCATTAGCACCTCAAGAGTGAAGAGGCTACAAACTTGGAAAAGGCTGAGAAGACAATCGTGTGTCACCTTTCTTCCATTCAGACAGGCTTTTCACATTCAGCCAAATCCAGAGCTACAGGTAATTTTTTTTCAGGAGATGATGGAGATTAGCATTTCTTTGTGCCAAGCCAGATTTATTTGCAAATACACCGAGTCCTGCTGCCACGAACACAACAACAGTTAATTTACTTCTAGCTTCAAATCTCTTCCACACATCACTCTGCTGAAAATCCTCCCGGCTTTCCAGACCTGTTCCTGCAGAGCTGAAGCTGCTGCTCAGTCTGTACCCAGTGCTTTCCCCCCAGCCTGGGAATCTGTTTGGTCAAAGCAGGTAAAACTGCAGGCACAAAGTATAATATACCCACTTAGATGTGTGCTTGCTTTACATGCCAAGAAATGTTTATGTCTAAAGGAGCAGCCCCCAACCTTTCAGCCACCTACTTCCATACAGCAGCTTAAATGTCTTTTTCTCCTGCCTTATTAACTGAAGAGCGGCTTTTATGCCCAAATCATGGTATCTTGCATCCAGTAACTGGCCAATATGCAAAGCTTGAGGCTGCACACACCACACCACCAGCCTTTTACATCTGTTTTCATGTTGGCTACAATCATGTTTTTTCAGTGGTTACTGTTGTTTAAGAAAAGGGGACAAAAAAAAGAGAAAGATACAGCAAAACCCAAATGCAGTTCTGGATCTGATCCAATCCATCAGAAGCAGCAAAGACAGCAGAAACGGTCACTCGCTCAGAAGTGTTCAGTGCCAGAAGTAACAATGGCTGAGACCTCACCAGCCAGGCTGCCAAGCTGATCCGGCTCACTTTAGGTCCAAGTTGCATTGGGCAGTACGTTCTGGGTCACTTCCCCTCCCACTCACCATTCAGCTAGAGCATCAAAAATTAGACCAAGACACAAATCTGCACCATCATCCCCAAAGGAACAGTCGTGTGACAGGCTACCTGAATGTGTCCATCACAGCCCTTCTGAGGCATGAGGGAATGCCCCATGAGAGCCCTCTTCCAGGAGAGCGCACCGCTGTAGAGCACACTTGTCTGGCTCAGGAGCTCCAAGACAGACTGTGCAGAGACACTCAATGTTGCTCTGGGAGCAAATTTAAAGTCTATTCAAATAATGCTCCATAGTGGAAGTAGAGCTGAACTTGCCTTTGAAGGAACACAACTGGGTTTGCACAGTTCTGTCTTGAAGTATAAACATCCTGCAAATCTGAGGTGGCTGCATTCGTTGCTGCACTTACACCCAAGGCCTTATAAACCACCAGGAAGGAGGATTGATTGTACTTCAAGGTGAGGGATACAATTCAAACATCCCTATCCTTTTACCTTTTCACTAAGCATTTCTGGACACCAGATCACTGTTTACCTGCCATTCCTTACAGATCCCCATATCATAGAAAAATGAATGAAGATTTGGGCCTTCATAAAGGAATGATGAACCCGACCAACAAACTGCAGATTGGTAGATTAGCAAGGCCATGTTGGAAAGCATCTTAAGTTTTATATTTCAAGACAGATATATGGGCTGCATAGGAGAAACATTTCATATCATCCATGGATACTGCACTCAAGAAATGTGTGGAAACTGCTCTTAGTGCCCTACTGGGTCAAGTTCCTGAAACCAAAAGCAAATACTGCCATTGCTTTGTGCAATATACAAACTGAAAATAAGCAGTGGCAACACAGAATGAGAACAGCAAATATAACCCACATTTGAACAAGAACTCCATAGAATCTGTTTTACCTGAGTTCAGTATCAGAATTACAGTCACGACTTTTACACCAGGTCCCTCTGAAAAGCCACTTGTTTTTTTTTTACAGATTGCCCCTGCAAGAACTTACAGATACCTGTCATCTCACCCTACTGGAAACTAAAGAAGTTCAACCAATAACTTTGCTGATTCTTTGAGGGGGGGGGGGGGGGGGGAGATCAAAAAAAGAAAAAAAGAGGGGAAAAAAAGAAAACCAGACTTTAGTAATAAACCAACTTCCCCAAGGAAAAAAAAAAAGTAAAAAAGATTGCGTGCTGCTTTGGAAGTGGTCCTGAGAAACCACAAACCATCACTCCCACAGGAGTTATAAGAGTTTAATAATAAAGGCTTAGCACAGCCTCAATACCACATACCATTACAGTAATATGCTCCACAGACCAAGCCAAACAGAGAATACAATAATAGATCCCAACATAAGGCTGTAATTTGGCACATCCTCATACAGAGACTCAGGCTCTGAGGTCTGCGTTGCTTTCTTGTACGCATGATCACTGTTAAGTTTCTCACTCCATATCCCCGCTCTCCAGATACTCAGGCAGACTCCCACAGAAATGCAACCTATATTAAATAACATTTCATGTATTTTCTACCTCTGGAGCTTGATCAGAGGCCAGATATCCTGCAGAGCTCCACCACCTGGACTGGGGATGGCAACTGCAATCAACAACAACATTGAAGAATAAAATTTTGATTCAGTCAGAATGAAAAAAAAAAGGAATCAAAGGAAAATAAATCATTTTGGTTCTGCTTCAGAGAGATCTTGCTCAGATATCTGAAGCATGAAGGCTCTCCTCAGATACGGTAAAACACAACTTCACCTCCAAAAGAATGAAGACAGGTATTTTAGAGCCAGATAACTAAGGACCATGCCAGAAATTCTATCTGTCTTTAGCTAAATCACAGATAAAGTGGCGTTACAGAAATCACCATGGAGACAAGCACCTTTTATCCATGAAATAAGCAGCCTTTCTATTTTGCTATACAAGGAAGCATGCAACAGGGCTGCTCTTAGGAAACACCACACTGACATATCGCAAGGCTTTCATTTGAACCAGGCCTTTGCTGTACTCTCCATCCACCCAGACAAAGCCCAGTCTTACCTGAACACTGAAACACTAAATTCAGCTACAGACAGAGAACAAATCAGGTTTTGCCACTGAAAATGGGAGCACAATGAAACGAGTATCTGAAATCTCCGAATTACATTAGAAACAGCAACTGTACATTCCCAGGAACAACCCATCTCTATAGCACAAGCTCTAATAAGCTAACTGCAAGACATGAAGCAAACACATAAAAAGCATTTTACTAAAACTAGAAAATGAACTGCTAGAGATACTACAGTCACACTTGACTAAGAATGTTTTTCTTTGGTCTCATGGATACATTACACTTTAATCCATGTGATGCTTTCCTACATCTCTGTCACAAGAAAGAAATTACTTTCCCCAGATTTCTCTCCCCTGTAATCTACAGGTGCCACCTCACTTTTTCACTCAGACTAATCAATTAACATCATTAAGTAGCAGTTCCTCATCTAAATTTAGCCTGAACTCATTCTGCTCTGATTCAAAACTAAAGAGCATTCTTTGCCCCTGCTTCTTCTAAACACAACTATCAGTCATCTTAACAAAATATTAGACAGATTTAGTATCAAGTCCAATCTAATTGGATCAGTTGATTGGTCTTACAAATCAAGAAAACCTACAAAAGTGCCTAAGGGTCCTAATTAAAATCAGGCATCATGATGCTAACTGCTACACAAAAAGAAAAATTAATCCTGTCCAGTATGTGCCTCTTAAACACAAGAAGGAATACCCCAAACCCCCCTAATTAAGAACAGATAAATTCAGAGACAAGAATTGAAGTGACTGTCCACACACCCAAAAAAGAGACGGCTTTTGCAATTCAAACGGTATTTTCTTTTCTCCAAACAGATGTCAAGCATATTCCTCTACTTTCCCAAACATGAGAAAGATATTTTATTACTTACTTTCTCATTGTTACATTATTGAGTTACTCTTGGCCTGCACTGAAGAGTTACTTGACAGGGCATCCTTCGCTTCCTAGTCCTTTGTTTTACATGCTGAAGACAGATGTAGGGGAAGGGCTAAGTCATTTATTCAGCCTAGTGATAAATGCCATCCTACTAATTTATTAAGTATCCTACTTTTCCTTTCATATTGGGTGTCCCCCACCCTGTTTGGTTTATTACTCTTGCTAACTTCTTTCTTCTACAGTACAACTGATTTTTGTACTTCACCTTTTTCTGACCACAGTGAAACGGCTCTGTGGTAAGAGCACAAGCTGCTACAAGAACATCTTCTGGGCCATGGCCTCAAGGATGCTCCAAGTTACTCATATTCTTTACTCAAAAGTCAGCTTAGCGTTACTGGCAAACTTGCTGAGGGTGCACTCAGTCCCACTGTCCATGTCATCAACAAAGATGTTCAATAGTGCCAGTCTCAATACTGACCCCTGAGAAACACCACTTATCACTGGTATCCACTGCGATGTCAAGCCATTGACAATTCTTGGAGTGCAACCAAAAAGTCAATTCCTTATTCACCAGGCAATCCATCCATCAAACCCACATCTCTCCAGTTTACAAACAGGCATGTCAACTGGGACAGTGTCAAATACATTGCACAAGTCCAGGCACATGACATCTGTTGCCTTAGTATGCCTTCCAGGGGGATATACCTGCTCCATGATTTTGCCAGGCACAGAGGTGAGACTGACCAGTCTACAGTTCCCCAGGTCTTCCTGTTTTCCCTTTTTCAGAGTGGGGGTTTTGTTTTCCCCTGTTCAGTCAGTAGGAACTTTACCAGACTGCCACAACTATCAAATATGACGGACAATGGCTTAGCAACTTTATCCATTAGTTCCATAAGGACCTGCAGATGCATCTTATCTGGTCCCATGGACTTGTGCAACACCAGGTTCCTTAGATCTGACTGTAAAGAACACTTTCAATAAACTCTGCATTTTCTACTTCAGTAAATTATCTTAAAACAAGGCTGCACTACGGTATTTCTGTTGCCCTACAGTTGAATGCCTATCCCAAGTGCCACGTGGCTATATTTGTACTGGCACAGAGATGTGGGAATGGACTGGTGCTGGATTCTCACAGCATACCTGTAAGTCTATCCTTGTGAAATATCATCAAAACAGCAAAGTGTCCTTCTGACTGAAATGCTGACTAACTTAGGCATCTCACAAAGTTGAAAAGTTTCTGCATCTTTTCCCCCAGCCACCATCTCCTCAAGTATTACCCTCATTTATATAGTACTTAGGTTTTAAGCATATGCTACTGAAGTAGGTCATGCAGGCTCCCTCTCTATTTCCATGGGTGACCACACACACACACCCTTTTTTGTTGACAGATTACTTCACAGCCAAACTTAAGAGTTGAACCCAAACTCCTCGGTCATCCACTCTGCCCAGACATTAGATCCCTTTTTTGCATCAGGCTGGAGCCAGCCAGTTTCACTGAGAAACCACAGCGATGGGACCCATGCACAAGCTCTGTCCCAGGGAGTGTAAACTCAACTGGTTTGAAGTTCCTGCAAACTCGAGGCCAAACAAAAGCAGAGCCAGTAATGGGCAGTCTCGCTACGACTGGTGCAATCCCAAACAAGTTCTTTAATGAAATTAACTGTGTCTCATCAGCAAAAATAATCAATCTGCTTTTTCCAAAGGCCTTTGGAAAAAAGGACTGAGAACTAAAAATGGATGTGGTGAAGTGTTACCACTTGTTTCAACTTTAGGTGGCATCAAGATCTCCTGGTTACACTGTAAACTGCAAAGTGATTCACTATCAACTCTCAATTTCCTGTCACTTAAATTGACACTACAGCTCTTTTGTGATTCAGAACTTCAGAGCTGTAGTGCTATTTCTTTAATGAATTTGTATGAAGTCCATGTAGCCTAACCAACTTTTACACTTGATGTTGTGCACATTGCTCCTTTTCCATCAGGATGTTTGTAATGAAGTGGCAAATTAACTAAGCAAGAAACAGTGCTCGTGTTCTGAACAGATGTATTTTTGAAATGCTCTGAACATGCCAATTTTCTTTATTCTGCAATGAATGAATGGAATGAAAAGATGTGGTGCCCTCTGCCAGCTGGCAAATGCTTCAGAATGATATTACATTGCTATTGTCTTCAGCAATGCCCAAACAACTGTTTCGTAGCAGGAAGGGCTGGTATGTTTTGCTCATAAGATCAGTATTTATTTGGATCTGCTACATAACTTTGCAGTGCAGCAACCAACAAAACTCTGGGCACAAGGACAAGATGGTGCTTCCTTCTAAGCATCTGGTATGTGTAGCTCCTCAGTGACTGTCACAGTTCCCTATTCCAAGAGAAGGCCAACAGCACCTTCCTCTCAAGCTGCCCTTTCCAGAAGACATGGACAAACAGCCCCCGATGCAAAGGAGGAGAGACTGATGTGCTGCAGAAGTTCAATGTAAAATACACTTGGCTTGGAGGAGCACAACTATAGAGAAGGTAGAGATCTACCACAAAAACCAACAGGCCAAGCTACCAATAAAGCTGGTATCTGAGAGGTTTTTCTTGTGACAGAGAAATCCTTTAATTAATCCCAAGCAGATTCTCAGCATTTAAAGAAGCTGATGACCTCTTAAGCCAAGTCTCACATTTTGGCTTCAATTATTATTGCAGCACTAAGTCAATCACAGACTCAAATTCCACAGAGGAGCATGCGATGCATTACAAACCAGTAAAACTTCTCTCTCCTAAGTTTACAATCCACATGCAAGACAGAAGATGGATCTTGGCAGCTGAGGAACTGCCCAGGAGCAAACGTGAAAATAAGGGTCAGGGAGATAGTACCAGCTCGGTACAGGAACATTTTCTTGAGCCAGCCTTTAATCAAAGCAATATGAAGTGAAACTGTATTTTGCTTCTGAATAAAATATTTACTCTTTTCATCAAGACATACAGTATATGTGCACCCAAACATAAAGCACTTGCTCTAGGTTCAGGATATGTATCTTCTTCTAATTGTGTATCTCCAGCTAATACTATGACTTAACACATTTATTTTAAAAGGGTCACTACTAGTGTTTCCTAGATAATGTAATTAACAAAACAATAACACTGCAGCTGCCTTTATAACTAAAATTAACAGCCAACCTGTATACTGAATATAGAAGGGGTCACAGGGGAAATTATATTTAGATTTACCTATTGGATCTAACTGTTAACAGTTAGAGGACAGACAAATTTAACCACTGACACGATTAAAGGCAGAAAACTACTGAATCAACATGAAATCTCATTATTCTGCATGGAAAGTGTCTAATAATCATTAGTAGAGCCATTATTTAGTTCAAATGAGAATCCTGGACAGGAGGGGTTACAGATGACAACTAAAATTATTTCTTTGTTTTAATTCTTTAATTAAAACACCTACCAACACTCATTTGGCCATAAACCATTGAAAATGCTCCACTACATCATTTGCAAGCTTAGGGCCACACTCGACATAATATTGCAGTCACACAAAACCAATGTAAACAAAAATTAATCGGCCAAGGCTCTCTGGCTGCTTTCAACCACATTTCAAAGGTGAAAATTGTTTTAAAAGTATTTAAGTAATTTTAACCTAATAATACTTACCCATCTTAATAATTAGAAAAATATAAATAGCAAACTCCCTTCAGTTTTGTCAGTTAGCACTCACGCATGTCATTTTCACATAACTTTTGGAATATCAAACAATTTCCATATCAGAAACCCCTCAAAATTGTCAAAGATTATTACTCTTTACTACACACCAGCAGCTTGAAATTATGAAGAAAGCAAAATACCCTTACATTTGTCCTTTTAAAAAAAGTTGTTTCAAACCAAAGAGAAATACACTAAAATTTCTTGGTGATGTTATTGGACAGCCTTGGCACAGGGAAAATTAATTCTGTATTTTTATAGTGCAACGAAATGTATGTTGTTACTTTGGATATGATAACTACAAAGCATTCATAATTAGAAATAAATTGCTTTAGTCTTGTGTTTTTATTAAAATGGACACGGGCTGTTAAACCGTAACAGATCGTGGTCTAAGGACTGTCTTAGTGACAGCACCTTAAACTTACATCTACTCACACAAGTGTCAGAGCACTCTGGAATAATGCTGCACATTACCTTCGTTTTACAAAGATACCTAACTGCAATTAGGACAAGAATTATTTTAATAGCCCAATCTCGATTTTATTAGTACTGGAGCCATTCAAATACTTTTTTTCCTCTTTCTCCCTGGTGTGGAAAAACCTTTTCCTGTGTATTGGCTTTTCCAAGCTAGCTCTCAGAATCCTCTCCTTCCTCAAAAGCAGAAATATAAATACTTCCATCAGGAAACTCGCATTCTTTAATTTGTTTGAAAATGATCTACTATTTATGATATTCAGCCAGTGGTCAAAAGCCTCCCAAAACCTTAAAGCACACATCTGGCCCAGCAGCCAGAACAACTGCCAACAAGTTCATATGGACAGCTTTATGGTAACAATTCTCATCTCTCCTGTGTCTGCCCAGAACACAAACAAATGGCAGGAAGGAGTAAGGTACAAGAAAAGCCTATGAGCATAAAACATCTCCTGAATGCAAGTGCTTTATAGGCATCTTCTCCAGAAAACTGCAATGTTCTACTTTCCTTTTCCCTTACAAGGACCAGGACCATTTATTAACATGAAAGGTGATACTGAACAGAAAATCTGCTGGATCCATTTCTCGCTCCTGTTTTTTACAGTTTGGGGCCAGGGGGGGAAGTCTGGGTCTTTTTGTTTGGTTTTTAATAGCTTCCTCCTGCTCTGGGGAAAGGTCTTCCACAACTGATTCAAAAATCTGAAGAGGTTCCTGGCCCATCAAATCCCGAAACCCATTAAGTTTCCAAAACACATGCTGAAGTTTGGATTAGAGAGGTCCTGCACAGTACACAGATAGTAGATATACACAGAGAGATACTGAGCATATGTTCTTTCAAAGCCAAATGTCTTGAAGAGAAGCTTGCGTGATTTTGGCTCATCTTCATCTTCCAGCCACACTAACTGGTCTACAAAAGGCATTATGTCTATGCAAAACCATCATCCTAAACCAAACACTGACAGATGCAAATTTGAAATATAAAGATATTCCAGAAGGCATCCGTGCATCCTAAAGTAATGCCAAAACCAAATGCTATTCTGCTCACAGAGAATCTGCTTGACTATGAAAGCTCCCCTACTCAGATGAAAAAAGAAACAAAAAAGACCCCCCCAAACAAACTAAACCACAATTAACTTTGAACAGTGGACATACAGATTCTCATTTCCTATTATATGATTTGAATAAAAAAATCTGCTTCACCAAAACATAAGAAAAATAACCCAGTGATGCACTAGATACTGTCAGCAGCAGCTCATTTCCATGTACAGAAACAGCAGGACAATGAAAAAGTTATTCCAAGAGCAGCAGCAGAAAGTCCATCATCACACCACCCAGTCCCTGGACAAATACAGCTGGAGGAGATCTGAAGAAAAAAGTGTTCCTTCTATCACACCACATACAAAAATACAAGGAATCCCTTTAAATTAGCACTTGGCAGAGGAACAAGCCAGTGAGAACACAGACTGCAAGGCACCCAGAAGGTTAGATACTAAGAAACACTGGTTCCACTCTAGGATCAACAAAATAAAATTTCTGAGCACCTAATTAAATTGCTTCACAAACCAAGCAAGTCTTCTTGAAAGAAGAAAAGCCCCAAAACCCCAAAACAACCAGAAAACAAGCAAAAATACCCCACACTCCCCCAAAACTATCAAACAAACAAACCCCAAACAATTTAGCTCCTAAGTCAACAGTGGCTAAAAAGGCAACCAAGCCGTCACTTCCCCAAGGCAGGCAAGGCCTAAGGATGGCTAGGCCTAAGGAAGAAGCCAGTCTCACCTCCAGTCACAAGAACGCTCGCTGTCCAAGGATAAACTGCATGGGAAAAGATCCTTGTCTGTCAGAAATTAAGCTTGCAGTGTAAGCATCATGTGTAAAATGGAAACGGGCAGGAAACTGGTTCCCAGAGAATTGGCATGCAGATGAGGAGCGCGACCACACGCAACTGTTATACTGCGTCCAAAAACCTTGGGTGACCCCGTTTTGGGAAAGCCACAAAGCTACATGCAAATATAATAGATAACATCCCTCTTATAAAAATATGCTGAAGCAATATTGAAGGAAATAAACTGTATTTTAAAGTTCAGTAGAAAGGTAATTATTACCACAACTCCTTTTGTTTGTTCACATGCATTCAGACACATTTTTCTTCACCATCTTTAAAACAAATACTAGAAATGCTAAGCTCCAAATTATGATGTTTGCCACGATGCAGCAATCTATGTTGTCCAATTATGCCTCTGAAACATTAATATTAGTTTTGCTCTTTAGAGTGGCCACCTAGACTTCCAGAGGACGTGCACGGCCTTCGGAAAACAAACAAAAAGCAAAACACCACCACACCACACACACACTTTCTCCAGGGGTGGAAAAAAAAAAGTAAACCCCACCTTAGATCAAGGGACTATTTTAATCAAAACATCAGACAAGGGAGCAGCTTGCTCAAGATCAGTAAAAGTTGGAACTTCAGAAATTGAGAGCTGCCAAGAGCAACTCCCATTCTTAAACGAATTCAACTTCCACAAAGAAAACTCACCGTAATCTCAGGAAGACAAACCTTTCACAGCACTCCATGACAGACCCCATTCCTTATTAGCATTTCCAGCCACCTGCCGAAGTATACTTCCAGCCAGGATTTCACAGGCTCGCTGGGATTCACAAATTTTAGAGTTTCACCATTTCTGGATTACTCCACCAGCAGAGCCCCTTATAAACGGCAACAGTCATTTTATTAACCTTACTCTAAACCAGCTGCTTCATCTAACACAACTTCATTTGACTGACAAAAAAAAAAAATCCAACAGCTTGGTGTTGGCAGGTCTGGGATCAATTCAGAAATGGAAAATGGCCTTCTCTTGGTTTGTGACAAGCCATCAATGCAGGCAACGTTTTGGCCATAAGTTTGACTGTGAAATTGCCTGCACAGCTGAACAGATGATAGGGAAAGGGAGGAGAGGATCAAGCGAAGGGAAACAGCAACAAGTAGGGTATTCGACAAATAAAGAATATTGCAGCAGCAGCCTGAGATACCAGTTCACAAAACACAGAGGACTGCTGGTCATTCAGAGAAAGCAAACTCTATGTTTCTAAATGGCTTAAGCTGCTTGTTTTTGAAGTCAGGGTTTGGCTGTGGGGGAAGGGGCTCTTTTGGTTTTGTGATGTTTTTAAACTTCAATAAAAAAGCATCTTTCTCAAGCTACATAACCTTGACATTCTTTCCAAACCACATTAAAACAAACATGCCCACTAGTTCTCCCAAACCAAATCAAGTAAAGGCAACACTAACCATAATGGAAGCTATTCAAGGCGATACACAAACCCAAGCATCTCAAGGCCAAGGACTCCATATGGAGAAACGCGAGCCAGGAGCAGAATTTGGGGCCAACTTCAAAATTGCACATATGGAAGAGAACTGCAACTACCCTAAGATCCCCACTGCATCCAAGCAGGCAGTTATCACCAGCTCCAGGCCCACAGACACTTGAGAGAAGGAAATGAGATTTATCAGTTGCAGCAGACCACTTTCCCACCGCTGGTTTTAATTAAGCCAATTTGGTGGCAGTGACTAAGAGCAAGCAGAGCCTGTTCAAATCACTTTGCAAGTATTTTTGCCAGCAGTGCTGACCAGGAATACCAGATACTAGAATGTTACTCTGCAATTCTGTCTGAGGTACAGCATTTAAAAGTGGTGTATCCACTCCCCTTAAATATCAGACGCTATAGCCACTGATCACAGCTGCGGGGAGGAGATGCAGAATTTCAAGAGAGGTACCCAACAAACTCCACTGAGAAAACTACTCCTGAAAAGGCAGCTGGATCACTTGCCAGAACCCTATCATACCTTGGCCATAACCCATGCTACACAAAACTTATTAATGACCACATGGATACTGCACAGATTTTGGAGCTGTAAGAAACAGAGCAGCCTATATAACGCCTGGGCCAACTGCATGGTCAATTACTCTAGGCCAGTTTTTCTACTGTGGATACATACAGGACAGGATAGCTTTACCATGAAGAAATACTTTGGGTTACACTACAATCTCAAAACAATCCAGGACATGCCCAGGCACACATAAGGGGATGGAAATGGGTCTAGTGAGGGAGTCACTTTAATGACATCTAACTAGACGGAAGTTTTTCTAAGGTAAATCTGTTCCCAGCAGTCAGAATCAGAGAGACTAATGACATCAGGATCAGTGTTGGTACATAAGACCAACACATATAAAGAACAGATGTATCAGTAAATGTATGTTAAGAACATGCCAAAAGAAAGTACAGCCTTCTGCAGGAAGATTTAGTGCTTACCTGGACTTGGCCTCTCAGGTTTGCTCAAGGTATGAATTTTCAGATACAAAAATCTCTAGTTCAGAAACACACAACCTAGCCAGCTCACCACGCATGCAGCCTGAGGTATTAACATCACTGATGCTGAAGCCAGGGAAGTCATAGAACCAAGCCTTAAATCATAACAAAGCAAAGAAAACAAGGGAAATTACAGGTCTGGGCTTCAGGAGAGCAGAATTCCACCTGTTCATACCACAGAATGGTTTGGGTTAGAAGGGACACCTTAAAGATCATCTACTTCCAACCCTCCTGTTCTCAATCCATTCACTGCCCAGCCTGTAGTTGTCAGGGCTTGGGACTGCCCAAACCCATTTGCAGGACCTTGCACTTGGCCATGTTGAGCTCACGAGGTTTGCGTGGGCCCACCCCTCCAGGCTGCGTGCAGCCAGCCTGAGGAAGGTCAAAACCTGTCTGGGGTTGAAAGAGGTGAGGGACATAAAAGGCAACTAGAAGCACTTCTACAGGTTATTTAGTAGCAAAAGGAAGACTAGGAAAAATACAGGCCTCCTGCTGACAAGAAGTATGGAAAGGGCCTGGGGAAGTTCAGCAAAGGGAAGTGAAAAGCCCTGCTCCTGGGGAGGAGTAACTCCACGCCACACAGGCTGGGCCTCAATCTACTGGATAACAGCTTTGCAGAGAAGGACGTGTGATTCCTGGTGGAGCAGCTGAACTGAGCCAGTGATATGCCTGATGGCAAAGGTGGCCAACAGCAACATTCCCAGCAGCATGAGGCAGAGCAAGTCCAGTGAACTAAGATGATTAAAGAATTGGAGCATCTGCCACGTGAGAGGCTTAGAATGCTGTTTAGCCTTGAGCAGAGAGGGCTCGGGAGGATCTTAGTAACATAACCTGATGGGACGGAGTAAAGGCAGCAGAGACTCTCTCAGAGGTGCCCAGTGAAAGGACAAAAGGCAATGGGAACAAACTGAATAGCAGGAAATTCTATTTAAATTTAAGAAAAAAACCCAATTGTACTATGAGGGTGAAGATTAGCTCCAGAGGTGCCTTCTAGTCTCAGCCGTTTTGTGAGTCTGTGAAACAGCCTTGCTCTAAACCAGCATCATTGCTCTCAGGGGTTTAGTGCAAGTACCTCCCCTCACGTTAGACTGATTCAGAATAAACAAGACCCCTTTGGTCTTCTGCTGGTTTAGAATAGGCTGGCCCTGTCTGCCACACAACCAAACAGAAAAAGCTGGCTGAAGGGAAATGGTAGAAACAAGGGTTAGGGATGAAGCTCAAAGAATACAAGTGATGTTTCAGAATACATTTACAACCCATGCTAGCAGTGTTTCCTGTAGCCAAAGCTCAAAAGCACACCAATACCTTGGTCCATCTACTCCTCCCCATCTTAGCTCAAGTCCTGCTAAACATTTCTCGTCTATTTTCTGCTCCCAAATGGCTCCATTGCTAACAGCTACCCTACCATTCCAGAAACATGCTGGAAAAAAGACTGAAGACAGATAAGGGAAAGAGTTATCAGGGGCCCATGACTAAATTTCTGTCAAGCTTGTCTGCATATGGTCTTCTCCCAATAAAATCACACTACAGTACCAGTAAAGTTATCCATGTAGACAAGCCATAATGAAAGGTAGACTCAGTAGGTGAAGAATCTGGGTTTTCAACGAGCCTGCAACCCTATCCACTGTACCTTGTACCTATAAGGGATCTTTTTTGAGTTTACCCCTTTAATCAGTTTGGCAGGTGGAAAATTTTATGTGCAAAGCAGTACTTTTTGCCAGCATAATATCAAATAAACCTATATTAGGGTTTCCAGCACCATTAAGTACATTACAGAAGAGTTAGAATATGGCAGCAACCAAGATGAAGATGTCTAACTCCCATCGGGATTACCAATTCCAGTCCCAAATTAACACCCACATCAAGGTGTATTTACACAGTACTTTGGCAGCAAAGCAAAATTAAGGAAATTATCCTACCCTGTGTGGCCCAGCACATCACAGCAACTGTCCCCAGCACAGTTGTGCCAAGACAACTGCTCACAGGGTGGGGGAGTTTGCAAACCAGCTCACTGCAAAAGTATGGGACAAAAAACCCACCAAAAATACTCCTTAAAAATGCCACTACACAGTTAATTACAGCATATTTGCCACTAAAATCAACATACCATGTAACTATACCCTCAGAAACTTAAGATTTGGAAAGCTCAGGTCTTTTCCACAGAACTGAAATGATCCCTAGCAAAGCAGTAACATTCCTTAAAAGCAGGTCTTAAATAACCACACACCTGTCAACATCCAAATAAAACACCACCCTGGTGAACAGCAGCCAGAGACTATGTAAGAATGTGGTACATAAAACAGAGGAGAGACTGATGTAAGGGCCAACAAAAGGCATGGAATAATTGCAACGTTGCCCTCAAACCATTACTGATTTTTTTTTTTATAATTTATGTCCAGAAGAAAAACTCTCTGGAAAGCTGTCTAGCATAATCAACACCTCAATCTAGAACAAAGGAGGAGTGATCTTTCCACAGCACTGAAGGGAAAACAAGCTATATCTGAAGCCACATCTATGAAGCACTTTTTGTGACAGCAAAAACAATGAGAAAACGTTCACAATTAATTAGGGGAATGTCCACTAACTACTTGGTAAATCCATAAATGGTTGGGACAAAGACAACAAGGCGACCCAAAGATGGCTATGTAATAACTTTTCAACAGTTCCAGTGACCAATATATTAGGAGAAAAACAAAACAAAACCTTACAAAACCCAACTAAGCTACATGTGAAAAAAAGAAAATAATTTTTCCATCTTACACCAACAGTACCCTCTACTGTCACAAACCAGCATAGCATAAGATGATACCCAGCCCTGACCAACAAGAACACCTACCTAATTATTAACTACCTAGCTAGCTTCCTGTAAAGAAAGTTTGTGGGTTTCTACCCACTACAATGCAAGGTTTGGGTTGTTTACAATGTTAATCTATTTCTTTCCCCAAGACTTTTTCCTGTGACTGGAAAGTGACAGATAGTTTTAGCCTTAAAAACTATTCTAAGATTTAAAAAACCCCAACAAATTCCCCCTAATAAAAAGATAAGTCAATTTGCTAAGGAAGATCACAACCAGTCAACACCACAGTCATATTTTCAGGACCATTTCTGTAAAGTCAAAAGTGACTTTTAGATTTTAAAATCAGGGCATTATTCAATAAGCACACATCATAAATCCAAATACTACATAAGAAGAGTTTTCAAAAAGCAACGTGAAGTCCGCATCCCATTTGCAAATGGCCCCGGGGGTAACAATACAGGAAGACTCTTGTAGTTCTGATATCCTACAACCACCCACCATCCCCCCGGGCTGGAAGGACCATCACCTTGCAGATTCAGCACAGAAAGAGCAGAAATGGAGAGGTCCAGCAGAGTCCCTTAGCTTCTGCTTGGGATGGAGCTTCCAGACCCACTCACAGAGGATCATTGCGAAGCTTCAGCGCAAACCACAAACTTCAGGAAACAGCTTCCTCACAGTGCCTGGCTGCTGATCTTCAGCAGCACTGAAATTTAGAAACTGGATGTACATAGTGGAAAGCAAAGGGAAGGATAAGCACAGACTATAGAAGCATAATAGGGCAAAAAACATGTTACTAAGCTTGATCTGAAGCACAGACGTTCATCACAGAGTGCGTGTATAAACAAGCAGGCGAGGAGGAAAAGACATCCAAGAGCAAGGAATGCTCTAACTAGACTAGGTGGTTAAGATTACTGTTCCAAAATTGAACTGTAAACAAATACACTGAAGTAGAATGCAGAACTACACAGCACCTGTCTGAGGGGAAAAAATAGAAAATAAAAATCCTTCAGTACAGAGAAGAAATAAACAACTTGCAACAGAAAAGAACCCTACACTGCTTCAGAAAGCGTATCAGGACAGGGATACACATGACAGAAAACATCTATGGAACCTCAAACTGAAAGAAACCCAACAGAACACGCTGTCCATAATGATACTGTCAACAAGACACTCCCACCCAGTTCAGTATGGGAGACAGCAGTCATTTGCCTTTGCTCAGAGGACAAAACTTCTAAGCTTCAAAGATGGTTTCGTGACTTTCCACCAGAGCAGACCCAGAACCACATTTTCATACGTTCCACAGCAACAAGACATCCAAGCATAAGGCAAGTATACAAATATTTGAACCTTGGCAAGGGAACAGAGTCCTTCCAAGCGGACATAATGGTGTTACGGTGAGTTACAGTGAATGGCAAAAGCTGATCTGGATCAGCACCGTGATGCTGACACCCCAGTGGTTTTGCACTGAGAAGCATGAACTAGGCCGTAACTGCCAGCCAGATTTCTCTGCTCCACTCACACAGATAGTGACTCCAAAGAAACATATTCTGGAGTACCACAGTCTAACAAACGTATGCACAAGCCGTGTAGAATCCTTAGAAGTAAGAACAATCAGATTCCAAAAAGCCTTCTAAACCAGAAAACTTACAAATCCCAAATCTGAGGAAAACAAGACAGCAAGAAGCCTACGGAGTAACCCGAAACACCTCAGCACACGAGAAGAAAAGAGGAGCTAAAAGAAATAAAAAGAAGGATCAGAAAAGCTTGCCATTGACTTGAGTGCAGCTGAAGTGATTTGGAGTAGACATTGGGAAAAATCTGTCTACAGGGAAAAATAATTAAGCACTGGGATAGATTGTCCAAGTTTCCATCACTGGATTTAACAGAGTACTTCTGACATATGTTGGCATAACGCGATGTTAAAAATATTATTTCTTAAGGCCCAGAGAAAGACCTCCTGCAGATCTTTCCAAGGCTGTTTCCTACAATTTCCTATGAAGGAAAACATTTTGGAGTGGCCACTGTTAAAAAAACATAGTTTCTAAATGACTGGACATATTTGAGATCAAATAATCAAGAAAATTAGCAATATAAGAAATCAAGTATATTAATTGACACTGAAAAAAACTCCAGGACAATCCATTTGCAGTTTCAATGTTTACTCAGGTATCTTAGAAAGTATCTAAACAATTACACAACAGGAAAGGAGGCTGCCTTGCTGTTCCAGCTTACTACCAGTTGGTTTTTAATGCCAGATGGTTTTTAATGCTGGACTAAAAGACAGAACTCCAGGAGTACAAAAAAGATAGATAATGACCCTGACATACACTGCATGAATATGAAGAGAAGTGAAATTTTAGCAGTTAAAAATAAATACTAAACCCAAACATACATACATATATATATTGGAACTTAGCACCATTCCTTCCTTACCTACAGATCGACTGTTCAGGACTGCTACTCTCACATCTTTCTGCTGCTAGTGCTTTTAGAAAACAAAAAATTAAGGTTCACACATTTTTGGTATCAGGGCAGCAAGAAGGAGACTTCTGCCTTACGGCAGAAGACACGTTATTTTACAACACAGCCCAGATCCCATGATGGTTACACAGCAACATAGCTTCCTTCTCAGTGCAAATGTCCAGCAATCACCTAGAAATACAAGATATTTTCAAGCCTGTCCTTTTAGAGAAGCCAAAGCATTTGCCTTCATGGAGAAACAGCATAGGAGAAAAGAGAAACTGAAAATTAAGTTGGATTTGCTCCTATCTTCAAGATGAAACTTCTACCATACAAGTGCCTCCATGTGTTTATAATGCTGTAAGTACAGCATCCAGCATGCTATTGTGGGGGATTTACACCCCATGTTATAACATATAACAGTATTTCCCCAAACATTTTATGGGACCAGGCAGACATTCCATAGACGAAGCTTCACACTGTACAGGATGTAGGAAAGGAACCACCCAGCAAAATAAAGCCTTCTGGAAACATTCATCCCAACAGCTCCCACTGGACACAGACAAAGGAAATACCACAAATAATGTTTTTTAATTAAAAAATGTTTTATAAAGCATATATTGGCACATGCTAGGAGGAACAGATAAAAGTTATTTTAAGAGAAAATAGCTTAGAAGAGGAATACAGTCACTTCTCAAGTCTTACTGAAAGAGATTATGGTAGTTGCCTTTGATTATTTGCTTGCATGCTGTGGAAATCTCACCTGTGAAGGACAACAAGTAGAGAGACAAACACCACCACTGCTGCTGGTGTAACCACTGCAGACAGGAAGACAGACAATGGTGTGCAACGACTAAAAGGATTCAAAAGGTAAGATGAACCAGCAACGTACTAGACTACAGTCACCACCAGCACATATCTTATTGCATAACTAAGAGAATATCTCAAGTCTTCCTACACCACAGACTTTAAATCAATGAAGCAATTCATGAGAACTTAGTGTGGAAGCCTGACTAAAAAAATAAACTACCTCAAAAGCAGTTTGGAAAATATCTGCACTATGCTGGAAACTGCAGAACTAGGAGGAGTTGAAGAAAGAAGTCCAGAAAGTTGAAACATGACAGAGTAGGCAATATAAATTCTCAAAAGGATTAGAAAAAACAAACATAAATGCACAGGGAGACATTGAGGGCACGACTCCTTTTGGATGCAACACACTTCAGTTGGCCAACTCCCCTTGAAACTGGTTGCAAACCCAAATTTGTAGTCACTTCAGTGAAGGTCAAAGCTGTGTTCAACACTCTGAGTTTCCCCACATTTTCAGTCACAACCCAGACATGCCTATCATCAATAGCTGGCACCAGCTCAGCAGTTCAAATGCAGCAGTGTTCACACTCAATCCAGCTATTTTCAGTAGCACTGTCTTCTCCAGAGGGAACCAATTACCACGTGCCTGGCCTCCCCTGCAACCATCATCTTCACACCAGTCCTTGACTTTTGATTACACAGCAGCCTGTAATAGCCATCCTCTTCCAAATAGTTCTTTGCTATTCTGAGCTTACTAAATAGCTGCATGTCAAATACTCACAGCCTAAATTAGTAGTATTGCATAGCCACTGCCTTTCGACACCGACTTCCACATGTGTTAAGCTCTGGAATTTCAAGAGAGCTCTGATTATCTTGGAATACCTCACTTCTCACACTGCCTCCAGGACTTCACTTTCTACTGACAGTTACATTTATAGAGGAAGAAAATAAAGAAAGGAAAAGAAAAAGCAGACACATGGAATGCCCATACCATGCTGCGAGTTCTTCAGGGGAAGGAAGTGACCATGGCCACAAATTGCAAATCAGGAAACTGGGAAAGATTTGGACATTGGGAAAAGTTTCTCTACTAGACCATCATGGAATGGGTTGCCTAGAAAAAGCATTTGCTGCCCAAAATCTGTTTCTGTACTCAGTCCCTCTGTTCCACACACCCTTAACAGTGACTGCTTTCATACTGAGCTTCTTGAGAAGCACAAAGCCTTTGTGGTAACAACAGCATTGCCTGTGTCATTATTGCATATTCAATATTGTACGTTCAATGTTAAGTGCCCCTTCACTGATCTGGAATTTCTTCAACAAGCTCCAGCGCAGGTACAACACCCCTCTTGTGCAACAAACACACAATAAAGAGGTGTTTGAAATAGAGGGTGAAATACCAGAAAGTACATTGAATGATTTAACTGACATGAAGCAGGAAAAAGGGTAGGGAAGAGAAAAAAAAAAATTAAAAAACCAAACCCCAAAACCCAAAACCAAACCAAACCCACAACCCCCTCCACGTGACAATAAGCCCTCTGTCATAATGCATCATGCCTGGTCCCTAGGGCAGGCTATAGACAAACAAGGGATTGTGCAGATGATCAAATACCAAGGCCCTAACACAAGTTCTGTAAGGAGAGGCTGAAGGAATGAGGCTTGTTCAGCAGAAGACAGAGCTCTGGGGGGGAGAACAAAACAGCAGCCCTCCAGCACCTGCAGGAAAATAAGCCAGAACACAGAGCCTCTCATCCTGAAGTGTCAACACAGCAGCTCAATGGATGAGAGGCAGTAAGCATAAACTGAAATGAAAGAGGTTTCAACTGGTTGTAAAGTCTGTTCACCATGGAGAGTGAAGCATTGGAAAGCTTTTGCAGTTTCCATTCTTGGAGGTTTTCAAAACCTGACCGTATAAAGATCTGGTCTCACCTAATAGCTGAAGCTGCTTTGACCAGGAGATTGGACCAGAAACCTCCTTACATTCCCTCTATCTGGTATTAACCTATAATTTTGCAAATCTTTCTCTGTTCTTAAATAACGCTGAAACATATTTAAAGATACTGTCCAGTTCCTTCTGGCTTAAGGTATGGGGCACATTAAGACTAATAAATGCAGGTATATTCTCCTCTAGATTTAATTTGGACATGTAATACAAGATAAAAACAGTTTCTTTCCCCACTTTTTACGTTACACATGTGTGCACACAGATCTGAGAGCACACTTAGTAAGAGAGCTCTTTTTACTCCTAAATCGGCAATGATAATGACTAAATAGACCCAAAAATATATGAATATATGTATCAGGTGAGAACAAGTGAAAAGGATTGTGTTTTAAACAGCTGATTAAGTCTAGAGATGGAGATTCTGGTCCAGAAATACACTGCCTTAATTTGCTACATAAGCAAATCAGGAAGGGGTTGACTGACTGGTCATTCCGAATCAGCCTTAATTTATTTCTCAGAATCAACATGAACCAGATGACAAAGTATTATTAAGCTTTTCTGAGTTCTAAAACAACAATCTAAGAAGGTAGCAGAGAAAAGTCAAGCATCAATCACAACAATTCTGACTATCTCCCAAGCTCAATTCCAAATGCAACCCTGCTTTGCTAGAACAAATCTGTTCTCATCTTCAAGCTGATCTGGCATTGATAGTTACTCCATGCGAACCTAAGACGTATAAAGACTAGTTCCTTTCAAAGAAATAATGTACTATGTGCACTTAATCTTTTAGATGTTTACACCACAGGAAGCACTTAGAAAACCACAACAACTCGGAATGGGTTTCCTAAAAGGGTAGATTTGGAACCTAAAATCATCAGATATCCATATACAGAATTTTTGTTGAGAGCATCCACTACAAGATTATGGGGGAAATTCACAGGAAAGGAATATGCCTCTATTCAGTCACCTCTGAAGCATGCTTAAAAGAAACCTTTCAAACAGATACATTTTTTCCCTATTAAGTTCATATAAAGAAGTTTAACACCTTGAAGTGAGATTCAGTCTCCTTCCAAATTTGTCCTTCTAAAATCGTGGTTAGTCAGACATTCTTAGTCATTCCAACCTCTATAGAGATATTAAATTATTTTCTGAACCCAAATAAATCCTTAGACTCTCGTCATTACGTCAAACCAGAGTTAAACATTCACTACAGTATCTTCCTCATCACTTTTAAAAGCCCAAAACAAATAAAACACTTTGTCATTCATTTAGGATCATTTTACCAAATGTTTATAGAAAAACTAAATTATTTCTCCATCTGCTTAACTCATTTATGTTTTAATTGGGCTTGAGGGGTGCTTTTTCCACACACCACCATTAGTTTGTGGAGCTCAGTACCATGGGAAGATGGTAACAGAAGTTTATAAATAGGTTTGAAAGCTGTCAGAAAAGTTTAAGTCAGAAGAACTTGGCAGACACTATCACATGAAAAGACAACACATCTATCTCAGGCAATCAAAGGTCATGCATTGCAGTAAGATAGGGAAGTGGGATGGGAGAAACAACAGCACATGTTAACCCCACTGACAGTCTTCTAAGACACCACTTGGACCTCTGGTCTGCTGCTTTCTTTAAAATACATGAAATTAACAGCAGTAGGTGTAAAGTTCTAACTACATAATCTTTTCTCCCCAACTAGCAGAAGTCCTTTAAATAAAAATGAGCCCTTTGGTAAATAGCTGAAGTCATAAAGCCTGGTTACCTACAAAAGTTCAGATTTGTCTAGATTTTTCTTCTCTCTGCAATAACACAAGCATGGTACTCAAACCCTCACATCCCTGTGTAGCATCCCCCACTCTCCCCAGGTTCTTTGGGTACCCGCATCATCCCAAGGGAATTAAAACCCCACCAAAGCCCAGCTGTGAGGGTAAAGGCACTTGAAAAGCCCTTGTGAGTAAGAATGTCAGCAGGCAAAAATAGAAACTTGTCACAAGATGGGACTTGATCAGATTATGAAAATAGCTACTGACAGCAGGGGGAGGCTGCACACGAACAGCACCGTTCCTCCAAAGTAAGTTACTCTGAAACCAAACGACTTCATAGAAGGGGGTTTTAGCGTAGTGTTTCCTAAAGCTCACCCAGGGCACAGCAGCTGACTGCAAAGGAGAGAAGAACCCTGGGCTTTTTGGATTATTCGAGGAGTTTGTTTGGGGGCTGGGTTTGCTTGGGATGCCGTATTTGTTTGTTTGAGGTTGTTTCGGGGTGGTTTTTCCCCCAATAACCTTTACCCAAGCGGGCGCAGGCTCCGGCGGGCGCAGCAGCGGACACGTGCTGCCCTCCCGCGGCCCCGGCAGCCGCCGCACGCTCCGTGCCGCCGGGCCCTGCCCGGCGCGGCGCAGCCGGATGGATCGCAGCCTCTCAGCCTGCCTGGCAGGGACCTGCAGTAACACTTCCTCAAGAGCTGAAGGGAGAGGGAAAAGAAGGCCTCTGCGTTTTCACACCGTATCAGTTTACTGGTCCGATCCACCCCGCGAACGAGTGTTCCAGCGTGTCTGAACGCAAGCCAGAGGGGCAGGAGCGGCTCATCCACCGGCTCAGCAGAAACTTCTCCAGCACAGCTACTCCAGAACTCATTTCCCAGGCCCTACCCTACCATCTCAGGCAGTCTTTACAAAGACTAAAGCATTTAACAACACCACCCCCCCAAAAATACCCCAACAAGAACAGAAAAAAACCCCAAACAACCACAACAGCATCAGAGAAGGAAGAAAAAAACCCCTTCAATTCCGCAGGGAAATAATCACAGCATCCCATGGAGCTTTCACTTCTCCAAGCATGACACAAAGGGCCTTAAAAATTGTTTACAGAAACAGAGAAGCGTAAAACAAGAAAAAGGGAACTGTCCAGGCAAGAAGAGGTACAGAGATAGTGTAGCAGACAGTTCCAGGTACATCGGCTGGAGCTCTTGGGGAGCAAGATCGAGAGGAAATACCTCACATCTGCTCAATGCTTCCACACAAGGGTTAGCAGCCCAGGGGGGTGACAACACAAGCAGCAAAGCTGGCCACGAGTACACTGCCTTGCAAGTTTTATCCATCTCCTCCAGGCAAACAATAGCAAAACTCTAAATTAATCATGCAGATAGAATCATGGAATCACAGGGGTTGGAAGGGACCTCAAGAGACCATCGGGTCCAACCCCCCTGCCAAAGCAGGCTCAAGTGTTTTTATAAACGGGTCCTTGCAAAAAGAAACCATTATGAGACCACTCAACATCATGAACCAGGGACAAGGATAAGGAATTACCCCATAAACAGCTTCCTGCCAAGGCACAAACCAATACACGACTGCTGAGCAAATTTTACCAGTGCAGCGTTACGCCAAAACCAGCAATAAATACACAGCATCCAAGAGGGGCATTTTAAACCTTTTGTCGACACTGTTAAGTCTTAAATAAAGTCAAAGTAGCCCTAACTGCCTCAAATTACATTGAAGTCTGTAGAAAAAATTGGGATCTCAGTTCTTTTTTATGCCACAATTACAAAGTTTGCCAGAAATGAGTAAACTTCCCAATACCAAGTTTTTTGTTCTTCACCTCCTAGTTCCTCTCATTCTAAACTGCTGTTTCCTGACACCACGTACTTACAGTTAATCACAAGAAGGAAGCCCACATTGGCATCGAGGCCTTATCAGAAAAGCAGCAAATCACTAGATAACAGCAGATTTCTCTAGTCTTTCCTCCATCCATCCATCGAAGCAGAAAGTGTTATTTGCCTAGGAGAGTACTTCATAAAGAGTACTTAGCCTGAGTTTATGAGCTATTTTTAATTCTTCTTAAAAAAAGTTTTAGTAACAACATCAAGAAACTTGAAGCATTTAAAGGTCAGAAGACACCAGCAGCCCTTACATGTAACGCCACGGTCTCTGTTCACAGCTGCATTAACTAGTTCTCAAATAATGCAATATGCTGTAATTACAGAAACTGACTGTGGAAAATTCAATGCAAACAGAATTAATACATTAGTGTTATGCAGTAGTGAAGCTGTCAGATTTTTGTAATGCAAATAAGGCCTATTCTTCAATGTGCAAACTTAGCTTTCAAAAGTTCTGAAATATTCCAACTACATCTGAAACATCCTTAAATATGAGGAAAAAATAGAAAATTCAATTAGAATTAACACATTTTTTCACTAGAATACAATTTACATTGTATTAACTCAGGCTTCTGCTTCTAATGAAGTCCTGGACCCAAACACAAATGCTCTGAACTCAACTATATAGAAATTAATGTTATAATGAATCGGATTTAAAAAGAATAAAAGCCTTTCCAAGGCTCAGATAAGGGGCTTCAAAACAGAGATTACAGCCACAGAGCTAACAGCAGAAAGCAGCATTACTAATTTCCTAGTGTTATAGTGGAGAACTGCCTATCTCTATTTGGAAGAGCCCGATAGAATTGTGTGGGGCAAGTCTCAAAAGGCAGAAAAGTCTTAGCAACTAAATTCATGGTAATTAGATTTCTAATTATACCTAAACCATTAGTGATCACTACAGTTAAAACTGCCTGAACTGTTCCATTATTCCCTCCTTTTAGAAAGCTCAGTTTTTCACCCTTTGAGCAGAAATTCTAGAAGATTGCTCTGTGCCTGAACATGTTAGTTTGGGGTTTTTTTTAAGTTTAAACAGAAAAGAGAGTTCTGTGCTTGAGTCCAGAGAGTAAAAATCAAACTTTTCCATTATAAAAACAACCCTACCTTTAAAAAGAAAAAGGTGCCTGTGGTAGCAAATACTGCCAGAAAGCGTGAAGAGGTATGGTGCCTTTGATGTGGTGAATCTGAAGGCTGAAAAACTTCAAACAAGCATTCAGGTTGTGCACTTACTTCTTAAGGCACTTCCACTGATGCACCTTGGACAACTACCAGCAGCAACTCACACAAACCCCGTAATACCCTAATCACAGTACCTATGTCGAGTCACCAGCACTGCCCATGCAGACCATCACCAGTTTTGTCAGTATCAATACAGTAATTTGAAATACTGACCTGTTTGTATGGAGAACCAGCAAGTTCTCTCTGCCCCAAGCAAGCAACTTCAGCGTGTTGCTGCTCTCCTCAACCACACAGACACACAATGCATAGTTACAGCAGAACAAGCCTCGTGTGGCCAGCTGGACATTAGATCAAGAACCTTGAGACCTTTCTTCTATTCATAGCTTTGCCCTTGAGCTGCTGTGTGTCACAGAATAATTTCACTTTCCTGAGCCTCAGCATCCTCTGCCTCCCTGAGTCAGGTCTATTTAAGTTATCACCCTTCATCCTAAGAAATGTGTCTCAGTAGATTTTTTTTGATTAGGGGCAAAATCACAGCTGAAAAGAAACACTTGTATGGTACTGAAGCTATTCTGAGATGGATTTATTTCTGGCAAAGTTAAAAAGGTACAACTGAACTTAGAAATTAGTAACTTTTTCAACACTGAGTTAGAGTAAGCCTTCATACAAAAGGAAGCCATTGGCTACTTACCTGTTGGGAAACCCCAACTTCTATTGATTTCTTTGCCACCTCTTTCACTACTTCTGTTAAAGCACACATGCATCTGTGCTTAAATGTTTTGATCAAAGATGCTCCACACAAGGTAAGTGCTGACTATAGCTAGAACTAAACTTTTCTGTAGCTACACTTGTGTTAACTCTTTGTTCCAGGAGCACATTTACTGCAGTGTTGCAGCTCAGATGAATCTCATGTTTAATCACTGTCCCTAACAGAAATCCACAGCTGCAAAAAAATTACATGCTGTAACAGGGGCTGAGTTAAAGTAGGAGGGATCCTAGTGTCATCCAAAAAAAGTTAAATACAAGCAACATAGATGTTTAAAAGCTCTTAAAACCAGAAATAGCTAGTTTTAACATGCTCTTGATTCTTCTTTTTTTGGAACACAGCAAGAACTGTTAAATTCTGACCCTCAGAGAGATATATATCTTGGATTGCCTAGGAGTTTGGTTATTTAAAATACCAAGAACTGTTTAAGAAACATCCTGTAGCTTTTGTATCTGACTAGACCTCTGGCACTATCCTCACATGCTATCGTTTCCTCAAGAACGCAGTGCGTACAGAAGCAATATAATCATGTGGTGCCATGAAGGAGTAACCACTTGAAATCAGCTCTCTCAGGTTCAAACATCTATTCAGTATATGCACACACAGTACAAATTACTTTTTCCTTGATGCCTGGGTGCACAATGACATTCTTTCTGAAGCACTGGAGAGATACATAATTCATACAGAGCCTCATGACCCAATTGTACTTGTCCTTGCAAGTCACACCCAGGCTTGGCTGTTTTATTGCCTTGGTCTCACACTGTGATGTTAAGCCAGACTGCAATGAGAAAAAATGAGGTGTTATAGTGACGAGAACACTGAAAAGGTTGGCAGAATCTAACGATCTAGGAAAAAATCTCCTCTGCAAAACATCCTTAACTGTGACAGGCACAGTCAGAATCGGTACTAAGGCTGCAGTCAGAAGATCATAGCAGCACCAGCTGTAAAACTCAAGTCACATATTACCTCCTTTGTGCCAGAAGTTATTGCCCCAACAATGTCAGCAGGACTGATATGAAGCAGAATTGAAATGGGTGTGAAAGGTGCTCAAAGGCAGCCTGCCCATATTAAAGCTGATGGAGAAGGTCCACGTGATGTAGTCTATCAAACAAAGGAAAACGTGGAGTTTCCATTAAGACAGATAGTATCTTAAGGCACAGCAGCTCTTGCTGCAATGGGTACAGGTCAGAGGTGCACGTTTTGTGCGCCAAGGGGACGCACAGTGACAAGATGGAGGGGAGGCAGAGAACCACTCGCTAACACAGATGAGACAGTCCTCACAGGGAGGTATTGTTTCCAGCTGAACTCATTGCTGAGGGGTTCACAGTCAGCTGAGATGAATAAGTCCTTTCACCTCTGAAAGCACTCAGCTGCAGAGCAATCGCTAAGAGAGGTAAAGTGCTTTCACTGCATTGTACCTTCCAGAATATGGAAAGCTGCTGACTTTGACCTCTGAAAAACTGTACTGGAGGACATGAGTGATGAACACTATCCCAATCTGCTTATCAAAAGTCACAGGAACATATCCTTCCCCTGCCAGGGTAAGGGCAGAGAGAAAATGCAAAATAGCGAAGCAAGTGAAATACTAAGTCACCTTAATGTCAACCGGGAGAAACAAATGAACCCACACTCCCTTCTGAACCAGGCAGGTTCCTCAGCTGCACCCATCTGCTAGCCACACAAATGGAGAGAGGGGGAAATTTAAAGGCTTGAATGGATACTCAAACAACAGCAAGACTGCTGTTGTCAAAAGCAGCAGAAGCACCTTGCTATTTTAGGATGTAAAACCAAGGCCCAGCTGTGCGTAGGGGGATGGACCATTGCTTTTCTTTCTTGCTAAAAAGTCAGCATTAGCTCAGAACTAAAACAGAAACCAAGGGCTGAAAGAGCTAAAATAAAGACAGAATAAAGATGAGAACAAGTAAAGCATCACAGACACTTCCTTGATCCACAAAGTGCTTAGAGTGCTATGCTCCTAGTGCCCTTCACTAAACCTGCCCCTGTAGGTTCCCAAAGCCTGAACAGCATTCAGAAAGTTTTCCTCCTCTGGAGAAATCCCAAGGACAAGGCAACATTATGCTTGCTCCCTCCCTCAGCAGCTCTGTCATGCATCACTTCTCGTTGCCACAGCAGAGTTTTGTCGAGCTGTTAACGTTAAAGCAGTACTAGAAATTCCTGGAGAGACAGCAGGGTCCCTAGAACTGTGTGGTTGTACAGTGACATTGGGTATTTCACTAAATATGCAGTAACAGGTCAGAAAAAGAAGAAGCACTTTCATCCCCTTATTTCTTTAGCCTACCTCCTGAAGTGCTGCTTTCTAAAGACAGGGAGGCAGTTGTGATATTTTTAAATGATTTTTTTTAAACTCTTTCATAAACCTTAAAAAGTCCCATTCCTATTTGCCGAGTAGAATGTCTCTTCTGTCCTGGTGGCAGACAGGCAGCTGCCTCTGGTGGAAAGGGCAGACAGCTTGTGGGGTTGCAAACAGAGCAAGAGGCATCAGGAACGTACACATCTGTCTCCAGCCAAGCAAAACGCAACTGGCACAGCTACAGCTGTGGAAGATACGATCACAAGTGAATGTCCCGAGTTGCAGGAGTTTAAGTTGAGTCATGCTCCTTAATCTGGCAGGTTGAGAGGAAGCACCAAGTAAATGGAACAACAGCAACGATTTCTGGGCATTAAATCCATTTTTCTCTGCTCTGTACAAATAAGAGAGTCACCCACCACAGCCAGTGCACTAAAGTTTTCAGTTTCAAGCTGAACACAAGTGGAACAAGCTAATTTACCAGACAACTGCTGGTTTAACTCCTATTTTTACAGCTTTGTTTTTAACAGCCAGTGCTGCCTTGATAACATTACTTCCTATTTGGAACAGCTATTTCAAAATGATCCTTAAATCCCTAAAGCAAAGAGATTCCTTAAATCTGTAGCTAGATCCGTGTTGTGAGAACTTTCTAAACATTTGCTCTCCATTTTGGTGCCATAAGTACAGCACTAACACAGACCACAGAACAGCTGAGGAGATGAAACAAACCTTGAAGTTACTGGCAAACATCAGTGAATTCCCAATGATCCATCTCAGTGCTGTCCCCAGTCTCTTCTTGTAAAGCAAAAAAGCAAGTGTTTCAGGAAACTTACACTGCTGCATAATCCAAAGCAAGTTTTTGTTTTAAAAAAAGCCAATGCCCTAAGGTTAAAGTCTCTCAGGTTTTTAAGTTTCAGGAGCACCAGCAATAAGGGACACAAACACACCCCTAAGGCTAAGGGCATAGATACACAGCAATTGAAACTGTCACCATCACCACTCACTTGCCACCCCGCACCAGGACATGAGGGCCTTGCCATTCCACAGTAACAAAGGGCATGTTCCCCCACCCACCCAGTTGTAAATTCAGCCAGCTTAGCTCAAACCATTTCCATCAGAGCTTTACGCTCCAGATACCAAGTTGAGCTGGCCCCAGAGGTGTTATTTCTTATAGGAGCACTCCTGCTTTTCCTTCTTCTGGCAAAGACAAGCAGGACAGTAACTCCCAGAGGTGAGGGCTTGAACACAAAACTACTACATGCCTCTCTCCACAAAGGGAACAAGTTTGTCTCTGTGGCCCTGTTGCTTACACACTGAGTGGATGTCTTCTCATTTGTGCTTCATTAAACAACAGATGAAGAAGTCAGATGTCACTGGATGTAAGTCCCACTCCCTTAACGCAGAACAAACGACACCCCAGTAACTCCAGACACACCAGCTGTACCCTCACTACAAACCATCACACACACCGTGAGGCTTTAGCCACATGAGAAAGAGCTTTCACTTTCCAAACCCTTGTAAAAAGATGGGTTTCTCCAGCACATTTTTAGTGCCTAATACAAGAACTGACAAAAGCACCATTTCACTTCGAGAGAAATCAGTATTTATATTAAAGATAAAGGTCTGATTGCTTTTGATTAATTTAGCCTTTTTTGCTGCGAGACTGGTTTCCATGGAAATGCAAGCAGACTAAAACCTGCAACCAGAAGTGAGTCAGTTTTGCCTGTTTATGTCTTCTCAGTTCCCATGGAAACAAGCATTAAAAAAAAAAAAAAAAGAGAATGAAAAGGATAAGGGTCCTGAAATACCTTCAGAAAATATCTTCCCAGAGCTTTATCTTTTTTGGCTGCCTTTCCAGAATTAGAGTTTAAAATAACACAGAGCAACAGATGACAGAGCAGTGACTTGGTTTCTTTATGGAGACATTGACAGAACATACCTGGAGATGTTTCAAAAGCCACATTCAAACTGACAAGCTCAAAATCTACAGCTACAAATTGTATTAACTTAGGTTCTGGCAAGAGTTCCTATAGTAGAGTATGTATTTCTTTAAATTAATTCAATGCTAATGTAGACAGAAATACAATAGAGAACAGGAAAACAGCATCATAGTGTCCTTGTCCCAAGTATATTTCAATATTTTGAGAGATAAAAAAAGAAAAAAGCTGCCTTGGGGAAATATGTCCAATATTTCCATAGCCAGGACATTTTTTTAATGGAATCATTCCTTCCTTACAACACATTTGTTTTTAAGTTGCAAAATCAGCTACACTCATACCAGGTTAAGTAACCAACATCAGTATTAAATTTTAAAACAACTATATTCTGCCCTTCAGTTATGGGCCAAAATGCATTCCCCCAAGCTGATAAAGCAGATCTAAAAGGCACTGTCAGCAAGACTCCAACTCCCACTCCTCAAAGTAAACAGGGCACCTTCCTGTGTGCTGTCTTCTTCACACACTAACATCTTCCTCCTCAGAGTAAAATGCACCAGGGATGGTAAGAAGGGGTAGGACAGGGAGTTGTTAGGAAAAAGCCTGCAGTGCATGTCTCAGACCTTCAAAACCTGCTCCTATCTCCACCATGACTATGTAAGAACTCCCTGACAACTCAGTGTCCAGAAAACATGATGAACAGTTACAATTATCTGCTACTGCAAGATCCTTCCAGAGAGTACAGGACAGTTAGATCCGATACCAAACTTCTTATTTCCCTGTTTGTCTCCCACATCACCTTATCAGTTGTACGTGCTTAGTGCATCTCCATGCAACTCAACACTCCTAATCAGAGGGCTGAGGCATCTGGCATTATTGTCTGTCTGGGAGGAACGTGCAGGGATGGTGCATATCTCTTACCACTGCTGTCAGAGACTGAAGCTGCATGACAGAAATCAGGAAGGAAAGAAAGAAAAAAAGGAAAGCTTGCTCCTGTCCTAAACACTGCTCATACACTCCAAACCAACACCAAAACTCAGAGGCCCTCCTGCATTCACAGTGTTACACACCACCTTTTTTTTTCTTTGCACTTTGATACTGCTCTGAGAACTAAGAATGTATTGCCCAAGGCTTGGGGAAGAGAACCCAGCCACCACGCTCTCTAAAAGGATGAGAGATGGGGAGCAGAGGTTTGTCTTGAATGGAAGAAGCAGTTGAACCTAATTCAACCTTAATTAGTTCACATTGGCTGAATTCAATCTATTCTTGTCAAAGGAAGGATATGCCTTAAAGAATTAATTCTTTCCTATTCTCCTTTGTATTTTGGGAAGGTATGGAGTCACACAGTAAGGAGAACAAGAGCTCACTAAGGCATCACTCAAGGGGGATAGATTTAAACTTAAATGCAGAAGGTAGGGGAAACACTGATGTGTCTCAGTCTGTTCAGTTTAGTCTTCTTTCTTGGAGGTGTCAGAAGCACAAATAAACAAAGTACTTGATTTATTTACCTTAGGAGCTAAATATCTAAACACAAAGTTACGACTCAAATTCATCCCTGTCAATGACTTACACAGGCATTTTCTAAAACACTAAGCAAAGGAGCCACCTAAGCAGCAAGTAAACAGATCAAGTGTTTTTCACCATGGCAAATTTGTGTCCCGTAGTAAATACAGGTGTCAAGTTTACTAAAACCAGTGGCTGAAGAGATTGTGAGGGTGTGGGATATCAGGATCAGCTAAGTTTCATGCCTCCTCTAGCACAAAGAAAGGAACAGAGGAAAGATGAATGTGACTACTGAAGCTAGGGAGTCGCTGTTACACAGGATAAAGACACTGGTCACAAGAAAAGGTAAAATAATTTAGTAAGAAGAAAACATACAGATAAAATGAGTCATCTTAAGATTATTAAGCACCCCAGAATTAACATACCTAACTCAGTTTTGCCTTTGAGGACATCAGTGTTAGCAGAGCAATTCTAAGGAAACTTACAGGGTCACGCACTGCAGTTCAGGAAATAAACCCACAAACAGCCATCAAGCACTGCTGGTCCTGTGCACTGCCCTAAGCAAGGCTCCCCTTCAGAAACCAGAAAGCATAATTGCACCATTATACACTGTATCATATTACACATGCTCAAGGAAGCCTAATCACCGTTAAATGAGCAACCTCCATTCTGTCATTTGTTAACTTCCAAACGCATATTTATAGAAGCTCAGTATTAACTCTTCCTATCAAGTTTCCCAGCAAGGGCTTGTAAATCTTTGTCTTTGAAATCTGCAGGAAGTTCCTGGTGTGTGAGGTTACACCATCTACAGCTTGTAGATACATACAAACCTCTGAAGGTCCACCAAAAACTGGTACCACCTTAACTGCTTTCAAAAGGAATCACATAAAATTTTGCCCTCTTGCACTAGTATTTCAAAGAGCTTCATCTGATATGTAAGACACAGTCCATAAAGGTGTCTAGAAGAAGAGGAACAATGATAGAACCTATATCAATTGTGACAACTGATAAAGATCAGGGAGCTAAATCTTCAGACTCCCACTGCTGCTTTGTCTGTGTTGAAAAGCTTAACACAAGCACTGCAGCTTCCAAGAATAAATAAACAAAGAACACTTTTTTTTTACATGCAAGGCTAGAAAACACAGGAGACACACACCTAGCAAAAAGTCTGTGACATCACTCCATGGTGCTGCTGTCAGAACGCCATGGGTACCCAAAAGCAGACAGAAATGACTCCAACTAGGCTGTGAGTTAAAAGTCACCTTTCCAGGTAAAAGCATTCCATTTACAGAAAAACACAGTGTTTGCATGTGGATTTGCAACACTGCATCACAAGGCACAGTTGCCACTCCCCAGGGACTGAGACTGAGTAAAATACAAACAGCACAGAAAGCTAAAGGCACAGAATCCAAAGCAGCAAAACCCAAAGAAATTTAGAACCCACCCCAACACCCTGGCATATGGCACATCAACACAAAGCTTCTCCTCCAAGGTTCACATACAAGTTGTGGCCCGAAGGGGGGTTTTTTTTTGCAGGCCTTGGGAGGTCCCAACACAGTTTCTGGTGGAATGAAGGAAGTGAAGGATGGCAGGTGGCATAATTTCGTAACAGATCATCATGTTTTAGCAGATACAGCAAAACTGCACAATCTGCACTTCTTTTCATGCAGGGAGGATTTTCTATGCCTCATCAAGAAAAGTGCTTGTTTTCAGAAGGTCACAATCAAGATTTTTGACTCTCTGAAGCACAAACCTTAAGAAACAATCCCTGCTCAGAAAGACACCAGGCATCTCCTTCTATGAATTCAGTCTTCCAATACCCGGTCTCGTACAAGACGCCCTAGCAGCCCTCCTGGCACAATCACTGCACCAATGCAAGTATCAAACCCAAGCCATCATCCGTCATCGAGCAGGTAAGGCCAGAGCATGGGGAGGCAGCAAAACACGGAGTTTAACAAGCAGTGCAGCAGAAGCCTCCAGCAGCACGCACAGAGACGCGACCCAGCGAAGGTGGAATTTGACCGATGGCTTTTTTGTCGGGCAGAAAAACAATCCTTCTGGATCAGCGTTTCTCAGCCGCTGCTCCAGGGAGCAACGGTCGGCTGTGAGACATCTGAAACAGCCCGTGGAACAGCTGCAAAGAAGGCTGGCTCGTCCCTTGGGCAGGAGTAGGGGGGAGAGGAGGGAATTGCTTTCTTGATTTTATATTTTCAATAGGTAATTCTCACAGTGAAAGCAAGAAAGCAAACAGCACGAGCAAAAATGAGAGCAGTAACTGAGCAATCAAACCTCAGCCCAATTTGTATCTCGTTGTAACTAAAACCTCCTGTGGCATCACTGCACAGCACAACAATCCTCAGATTGTGTTCAGTGAGGTCAGATGGCTCTTCGGACTTAAAAAGGTTGAGAGACATCCTTTTAGATGACAGATAGTTGGCAGATAACAACATGGAATATAAATGGAAGATGAGGACTTCTGAAGGGCAAAATGATGAGATAACCAGCACATATGATTACAGAAAGACATCAAAATCTACTGGATAAGACAACTTTGTCCTAGATGCTTTAAAACGTACAGAAAGATTCAAGGAACAAAAGCCTCAGCACACAAACTATTTATTCTGACAATTAGGAATCACAAACTACCACAGGATATTCTAAGAACTGAACTCTTTAATACTAGATTTATAGACCGTGAACCTGCTTTTGTATCCAGTAATAAAAGCAAAGCCATAAAGAGCATTAGGTAATCACAAATTCAACCCCTTAAGTATACTAAAAGCTCCAGCATTTGATTGGGCTTAATCACATCCCTCTAATACTACTAAATCAGAACCACTTCAGTACTACTGCAACTACTCAACAGACATTTTGGGGAGCCCAGAAACAGTCAGACGGTGCTCGTACTTACTTGAATCCTCCCATCTGAGAAGGTGCAACTTCCAAGCAGAAT
This sequence comes from Gallinula chloropus, assembly GCF_964237585.1. Classification (NCBI taxonomy): domain Eukaryota; kingdom Metazoa; phylum Chordata; class Aves; order Gruiformes; family Rallidae; genus Gallinula; species Gallinula chloropus. Next base: position 11,613,160 of record NC_140091.1, read on the forward strand.
AGTACAGAAATCCCAGGACCAGAAAGAGGCAGAGGGCTAGCAGCAGGTTCCGCATAAACACCAACAGTCCCATCTTCACATTAAATCTGCTCTTCTACATGACCTGAGAGAGAAGAACTGAGGTTGGAGCTGCGTTTGCCAAGAGTCATCCCTCCCAAAGCACACAGCACCGTACCCACGGTAACACCCAGGTCCAAACGCGCGCTCTCCACAAGGTAAAACACACCAGTTACCCAAACCACGCCAGGGAACTCACAACCCCCACCCTAAGCAGCTGCCCTTCTGTTTTTTTGGAGGGGGTGTTTCGTCACAAGGGTAAATGCCATTCCAGAGAGGCGGGACGGAACTGCAACGCTACGGCAGGGCACCAGCCCAGCTCCCCTCTGCTCTCCCTCACACCCCAGCCCACTTCACATAATCCGTCCCAGGGCGGCTGCCGACGAGGCCCGCGGGCACCGCTTGTCCTCCCGAGCAGGGGAGAGCCCCGGCGGGCCAGAAAGCAAACCCACAGCGCCCCGGGGCTCCCCGGGAGGGGTCCCACGGCCAGCCGGGCCCGCGGCACCCCGCCGGCCGGCCGAGCGCGGCGCGGGTCTCTGCGGGAGCCCCGGCGAAGGGACGCGCTGCCCCGAAGGCGGGGACGGCTCCGGGGAAGCAAGGGCCGCCCGGCCCGAGCAAGACGGCAGCTCGCCCCCGGCTGACAGCTCCCGACAGCCGACCGGGATCTGAATTCGAACCCGCGGCCGGGCTACGGACCGGGGACCCCGCCGCCTGACCCCACCTCTCCCGGCTTCCCTCCCCTCTCCTCGGCTCGCCCCGCCGGACCCCGCTCGCCGGAACGGCGGCGGTCGCTGGGGTCGGGTCGGGCCGAGCCCGTCCCCTCCGCCCGTCCTTACCCGGCCGCCGCTGGCCCTGGGCGCTCGGCCGCCGGCTGCGGTCCCCGGCCGCGGGGCTGCGGGCGCCGCCATGCCGGGCGCGGCACAGCGGGACCGGCCGCCGCTGCGCTGAGGGGCACCGAGACCACCAATGGGGGACGGGGGCGGGGCGCCACGCCGCCAACCCGCCCGCATAGCGGCCGCCGTCGGCCAATGGGGCGGCGCGGGGGGCCGCGCCCGCAGCCTATCGCGGGAGGCGCCCGCAGCCAATGGCGGGCGGGCGGCAGGGGGTCGCCGCCGGAGGGGCGCTGCGGCAGGGCGGCGGCGCGCATGCGCCGAACTCTTTGGGTTCCCCACATCGTTGCCTCTGTCAGTCGTTGCTCCGCTCCCAGCTCCCCCGCGTCCATCACTGCGCCTCACCGCCCCTTCTAACAACGGCTGCAGGGCAGCGCCCCGCACTTCTCGGTCACCGGCAGCCCCGGGCAGCGCCTCCCCGCGCTCCGCTGCACCGTCCCTTCACGCACGGCAGTGCCGGACCCCAGGCGCTGCGCTGCCCGCCGGGCTCCGCACCGCCTCACAGCTCCATCTGCAGCCCCGCACGGCACCGCGCCGGCCTCCGAGTCCCGCAGCTCCCCTCCACCCGCCTGCTGCATCCCGACAGCCGCCCCCCGCCGTGCTGCCCGGCCTCCGGACTCTGCTCAGACCGGCCTCTGGCCACCGCACTCCTCCGCTCTGCCCTGCCCAGCCGCAGCCCGAAGCTGCCCGGCTTCCAGGCGCTGCACCCAGTCATGCTGCACAATCCAGTTCAGCCTCCAGTCCCTGCTCCAGGTCGCTGACTTCACGCTGCCCTCCAGCTTGTGCAGATCTCCACCCCATTGCACACCCAAGAGAGTCCTCCTCAGCACTCTGCCCTCTCCCCGGGTGCCCCAGGCTTGCAGGGCCTCCACCACTGGACCACACCAGGCTGCAGAGTCCACACACCGTCCCGCAGCACTGCTCACACTGTACAGTCAGTTCTGCACAGCCAGCACCGCATCGACGTGGTTCCTGTTGCATTACAGTCACCACCTCCTCACCGCATGGCTGCTTTGTGAGCACAGCAGCAGCAAGGCCAGCCTGCACCTCACCCTTCCCACAGCATCATCCTCCTCACCACTGGCCCCACAGCCTGGCTGGGGATCCCTAGTGCTCGTTAGGCATAGGGCAGGTGAGAAACACAGAACTATAAGGCAGCCCCAGCCAGGAATGATAAAGAGTTAGGGAAATTATTATTATGCATGGGGGCAGGGAAGTAATCTGAAAGGAAAGAGGCCATTAAGAAGTTAACTTGCATCTTCAAGACAGTAAAGAAACTCGATTTCCTGTTTCTACCATCCTCCATCAGCAGTCCATCAGCCCTTGCTCAGCTACCGGACTCATTTCCTCCAATAACCCCACAGCTTTCTGCTCCGTACCATGTCTGACTGCAACCTGGATTTGCTTTATAAACACTTGCTTTATCCTTCTCTTCACCTCTCCATCCCTTCAGCCATGTATCTTCTCCTGCCTCAACCCCCCATGTCCCAGTAGCACAGAGCTGCCAGCTACACTGCACCACATCTACCCTGACCATCCTCAAACCCACCCACCCCAACCCCAGCACCTGCACGCTCCAAGTTTAAACCCTGCCGTCTGCAGGCACAGCAGGTGATCTGATTTTGATGATGAGATAAGCAGGGACCTACAGCGAGAAGCCAGATAGCGACAAGACCCGGGCTTGCTCCTGAGCCTGCTTTTGTCACTTGGGAAACTCTACCCCTGTTATCAGGTGTCAGTGTGCTGGAAAGAGCCCAAGACGAAGTCACGCTTCTCACCAGCCTGGAAAAACACTCGGGAGGCAAGTGCCATGCATCTATGGAAATCAGGTACCACCTCCTGGCAGCTGTCTAATGGCCACAAGATGAATTAAGGCAATGATTACTGGAGTGATTTGGTTCGAGTAGCAGGGCTTTAGTCTGAACATGTTCCTACTTAGCTTACACGTTTCATTCGCAGGCAGATGTCAAGCTGGATGTTGCTAGGAGATAGACAGCAGGGGAATAATTAAGTCTGATTAAATCCTATCATATTGCTGCGCAGCTTTCCAGAATGCTCTGGAGCTTTTCAAAGCCAAACTGACCAAATGAAAGGGCAAGAGCTGCAGCCCATCCTGCTCAACAAAACCCACTCGCAGCCAACCCGCTGAGCCCGTGGCTGCCTCCGTGTCTGCGGAGCGTGTCCCACAGCAACACCGGCCATCAGCTGGGAAGAAGGGCTTTGGCAGAGGGCACCACCAGTGGCTGCATTAGCAGGGATCAGTCGGGACCGGTCAGTGCCCGGAGCAGGCAGCGAGAGGTCCTACACCCCATGTCCCTGCTTCAACCCTGCATGCTGCTTGGGGTGCTCATGCTTGACTAGGCACAGCCCAGCGCCCTTGGCACACAAAGCATGCCTGGGCCGAAGCGGTGCAAGCAGCCAGACACCAGTTCAGTGGCTCGTGTCCCCAGTGGGGCTCGGGCATGTGGGGGTGACCATCAGCAAAGCTTTCTCCTTCCCTTCCTCTGAAAGGAGACCGGCTGGGACATGCCGAAATCACTCTGCCAACTCACCTCATGCGTGGTGCTGAGCACCACAGGGCGTTCCTGCTGAAGAGATGCCTGCTTGCTTTTCTTTCCTCTTAGGGTGTCTTTGCCTCACATTATACGAGGTGACACATAAAGGTAAATAACAGCTAGAGGGTCTTTTCCCATCAGTAAACAAAGTTATACTGTAACTATTTGTATGGGTTGCCACACACACATCAGCCTCCAGGTTCCCTCTGTAGCCAGGCAGCTAATCTCTTTTTGACACTCTGCCCTACAAAAATTCTCATTCTAATACTCTGCAATCCTTACCCCAAATTACATGTCATCAAATCAGTCCCAATACTAATTAATGTAGCATTTTATTATTAATTAAATACCACTACATACGACAAAGGCCAGCTAGAGATTACCTCTGCTGATGCACAGGCTGGGGAAATACAGCCTGGGCTGTAGCACGCACCTATTTTGGCTTTACCTCTCTGGCCAGACTTGTTTCACCTCACACACTCGTTAGGCATTATTCTTAAACACAGGCTCTGAGCGTGGCCAGTCTGTGGACAGCACTTCACGCTCCTCATGCTCTGGCTACCCTAAGACTAGAAATGTTTGAACAGCACCATCAGCAGTCCCACACCGAACAAGCTGAAACAAGCTGAACTTGGCTGAAAAATTCTGTCTCCCCCCCCTCCCCCCCCCCCCCGCTCCCCAGATGTTTTCAACATCCAAGAGTCACACTTACCACTACAGATGTGGGTAAACACCCGCAGCCTGCCCGAAAGGCTCCCTGAGCATGCTGCCCAACCAGACCGGGTTTCCCAGGGTCTTCCTCAGCTGAAGTGATCCGGTGGTCCTGCCTGACAGGCGGCTGTAGGCGCGTGAGCAGCCGGACAGCACCTCACTCAGCCGTTCATCGCCTTGCATTCATCCCAACACGCTACGCTGGCTTCGCACATACTTTCCACGGAAGGAGGTAGGCTTGATTTGAAGACAGGTGTTGGAGACTCACGCCTTCCTGGGTCTGTTTCAGGAGTCCCTCGCCCTCACGCTCAGCAGAGCATCCCACATCCTTGCGTCTGGCTCAAGCTCGCAGACATACCATTTTGTTCTGCCTTCTGCTTGATTAAAGAGCCTTTCAGAGCCCAGCGTTTTCTCTTTGTGACACTACACATATGCTGCAAGCAACTCCCCTCTCATCCATCTTCATCTGATAAGCTAAATATACCGAGATGCTTAATTCTCTTGCTGCCAGGCTTTTCCTCCCACCCTCAAGCCATTTTTTTTTTTGCATTTCTGCTCTACACAGCCTCTCTGGTTTTCCTGAATCCTTTCCAAGATGTAGAATCCCACAAGGAGCCCCTCTAATGCTTTGACACAGGGATTAAACCTGCCTTTTCCAATTCTCCGTCTCAAAGGACTGTGTTGGTCCTTTCTGCCACAGCATCAGAGTAACCTCACAGGCAGGATTGTTCCAAATCTTTTCTACGCTGGGTTGGAACCTCCCAGGCTGGCCAGCTTCATCTGCACATCAAAGACCTGGACACACAGAGTTGGGTGGTGAAGGTCCTTGGGAGGCCAAGAGACCATCTATGGTCAGAGCCTGGCAGGAGATCCCTCTGGACAGTGATTGTTTCCCCCGGGCAGCCAGTGCCTCCTTTCCCCAGCACGTCACTGCAGGTGCAATGCCACCCATCCAGGGCTGAACACAGAACTCACCGCGGAGGAGAGGGCTGCCACTTTTTGGGGGTCTTAGGAGCTGAATCTGGCAGGCAGGAGCAAGGTTTGCTGTGCACTGCTGAGCTCTCCAGGAGCAGATGTCTGTGAAACTGAGGAGAATGCAGAACCAAGCGGTGCCTGCTGACACCCCGGCTGGTTTGGGAAGTATTTCACAATGCCTCTTGACATTTGGCCCAGCCTGCTCTCAGTGACAGCAGTGCCACTGCCTGCTGCCTGGGCTGTGCACTGTGATAACAGCCTCTCAAATGTAATAAACCAGGTGCAGGGTCCATCCTAATTCTGCCCCTTAAAGAAACCAGCACAAACCGTCTCTGCACCTTTGCCATTCAAAGGGTTTATCTTTCTGCTCTGCAGAGCCCTTGGTGAAGGTTACCTGAGACCTGGGAATGAAACAAAAACTTCTTCCCAGTCTGCATGCCAGCGTTGGATAGCATGGCACGCTTGCCCACACCGGTGCTGTGGGAACCTGGAGGGATCCTGGCTCTGGCTGTGCCTGCACAGCCTCTCCGAAGCTGAGAGCTTGTAACCAGACCAGATCGTCACCCCTGAGTTCCTGAGACGAGTGCTGAATAAACCCGAGTTTCAGAGGTGGTTGGAGCTGCCACGGCCATGAACCCTGATGGGGTAATACTGACTGAGCCCTTCAGCCAGGCATTGCCCCATCCCCTTTCCTGCCGTAAAACTAGCTGAAAGAGGCAGCAGGACAGGCAGGTCTTGTCCAGCTGCTGCCTCCTCTGGAATAGGCATGGCAGGAACCACCCTGTGTCAGGTGCTGTGGTGGAGGGGACTTGGCACAGCAGCAGCAGCATGAGGAGAGGCTGCAGCTCCCCCCCTCCGCCCCCCACATTCACGCCACAGACCCATGTAATTCGCAAATAAGATGATGTAATCATGGGCTCTCCTAAACACACATGTTTATCTTTAACAAATACTCGGCTGAGGGGAGGGCAATGTGATTCAAAGAGCCCAAAGCAACGTGTGGAGAAATGGCAGAGGCCCAGCCTGCTGCTGGGGAGGTGAGAGCACAGCTAAGGGCAGCCCGGGGCCTGCACCACACAGCACCGACCCTGTGGGAAACTCCTCCCTGGGCAGATGGAAAGGTCTGGCTGGTAAGAGCAGGAACATCTCTACAGCACACTGGCTTTTCCACTACCATCGACAATAACATAGGACTTTTTAATTAAAGTATGTATTATAAAGAATTAATAAGGCTCACGCTAGATTACCAGCTACGTGTGTTAAGGGCTATGTTCTGAGGTCTGTCAGTGAGCCAAGTCTTAATGTGGAGACATCAGCAACACAGAGTGTACCCCCAGTAACCATTTCCTGGTCCAGTGCCAATTAATAGTTATTAAAATCAATTGTCTCGATGATGAAGCAAGATGAAGGTTTAACGTGTGTGGCTGATAAAATACTTAGCAGGCTGTTTGGTGGCACACCATGAGCCAAACAGCCTGGTGAAACCACCACAAGCAGCAAAGAAATGGGCTGCAAAGGCAGGAACAGGGGTACAGAGAGGACAAGCCATACTGCTGGGTGAGGGATCTCCCAGAAAGCACAGTGAAGGAGGGGGTTAAGGAAAAACCACCAAAAAAAGAGAGCGCCATCCCCCCCCACAACTGCTGCTATGAGCTTCCATCACAGCACCCTGTCTGAGAGCCTCGGGCCAGAGGGGCACAGAGGCATTTCCCAGCAGATGCATGGCTGTGATCATGCCTCTACACAGAATCACTAGGTTGGAAAAGACCTTTAACATCACCAAGTCCAACCATACCTTTCCTCTACTAAACCATATCTCTAAGTACCTCATCTACCCATCTTTTAAACACACCCAGGGATGGTGACCCAACTGCCTCCCTGGGCAGCCTGTTCCACATCCTGACAGCATTTTCAGCGAAGAACTTTTCCCTAACATTTAATCTGAACCTGCCATGGCACAGCTTAAGCCCATTTCCCCTTGTCCTATCACAGCACCAGCAAAGCCCACCTGATGTCCAGTTCAGCTTTACAGACTTCAAAATGGACACAGGAATCCTGAGGAGCATCAACACCACTGCAAAAAAAAGGAGCTAAGGCTTGGAAGCATGGGAAATGAGGCTGTGTGAGGTGTGAGGGCCACTGCTGCTCCAGGGGAATGGCTCCTCGCTGAGGGTGGAGTGGAGCACTTCAGGCAGCATCTCACTGTGGCAGAGGGAAGGGCGGGATGCCAAGGGGCACAGCTGAAGACTGGAAAGCTCAAGCCTGCAGTTACACACATTTCTATGCAGCACGGTGGCTGCAGGGGCAGTCAGGCTCGGTGTGCAGCAGCCTGCAGGTCAGATCAGGTGGTCTCAAGTTTAAATTCAGTTTTTTCATAGCTGAGGCAGAAAGAAGGGCTGCCATGCAGCCAGGCTCTGTGCTTTGTCCAGACCTAAACACAACCCTTGGTTCACCCCTCCTTCCCAGCTGCACGTGGGGAACTCATCCTCACCTCCTGTCCAAACAACTCCAGCAGTGAAGAAAAGCCCAAGGGTGATTCCTGGGTGCCAGAGAAGGCAGTGGGGAGGGCACAGGGTGCCTGGGGACAGTCTACTTGACCCGTTCTTCCAGCTCATGTGCAAGTTTTTCTAAAACCAGGCATGACAGAGCCTGACCTGGCTCCTCAGCATCACACTGCTCTCACGCACAGGCAGGCTGCCTGCCCTTCACCTGAGGAATGCTACGTTTCCAGCCTGGAGCTTTGGCACTTCAATTAATTGCACTGGAGCGAGCAAGCCCTTGTGCACCTTCATCTGGCTGCCTGTGGTGATGGAGCTGCACGGCCACAGGTTCCTCTTTCAAGGCTTTTCAACCTGAACCATGTCCTCTCCACTGCTCCCAGGTGCCCGGTGAACCGAAGCCTCTGAACCCCAGTGACACACCAGCGATCATCACACACCCACACACCCAGCTCTGCTGTTCGTGCTGCTCTCTCCCACACGTACCTGCGTTGGCGTCACATCCCACGGGGTGAGCACAGCAGCCCACAGCTCCGCTGGTCCAGTCCCCACTTTGGATTTACACACCTCCCCCCCCATTTGCATCGCTCTGATGCCTTCCCCACGCGCCCCAGGGAAACGGCTGCGAGCCAGCACTGGTCCCACACCCACAGCAGCAGAGCTGAGCCCTGTTTGAAATGTCATGATGTCGCCTGTCATGATCTCAGACACCAATCACGACCACATGCCCTTTCCTTGCCAGGCTGGGGCGGAACTGCTGGCGTGTGAGCACAGTTCTCTGGAACCAGGCGCTTCACAGCTCGCAGGATTTGCTGTGAAAAGCGTTGGCTTCGCAGCACGACCCGCGCAGGTCGCGCTGCGGGGATGCTCAGCCACGCTGCCCTGATAAGCAGCTCCCAGGGCACATCTTGTCTGCAGAGCTGCAGGCTGCACCCCCCGTGCGGGCGAGTGCTCCTTCTTGGACAGCCCTCTGCACTGCCCAGAGACCCCAACCTCCCAGGGTGCACAGCCCCGGGCCCGGAGTGAAGATGCCCTTTGCCACATCCCAGCACCTGCTCACCCAGGGCTGGGGCAAGCACAATGTGGGGGAAAAGGACCAAGGAGACAGGAGGCAGCAAGGGCAGAAGGGGCCAGGACTTGCAGCGCAGCTTTCCGTGCGTCCTGCCAGTCCCTGGGAAGGCAGCGGGAGGAAGTGCCAGAGTGGCTGCCTGGCACTGAGCTGGCAGGGCCCAGCTGATACAGTCCCACTATGTCCTGGTGCCTGCCCTGCTCCTGGGTGCTGAGACCTATCTGATCCCTTGGGAAAGGGGAGGAAGGAGAGGGGTGGCTACAGGGCAGAGCAGGGACAGCATGGGAGGGCACAGGGGCTGGGTGTGTGGGTTTGCACCCTCCTGACCCTGCGCTGCAGGATGTGCTCTGCTGAGGGGCACAAGCACCTGAGCGTTGGACATTCGGCATTTGTTGCAGCCTGGGTGTTCCTGCAGGCACCTTGCACGACAAGGAGGTAGCACGACCAGGAGGAAGCACCTGTGGGTGCTGTGTTTGCTGGCAGGCAGTGGGCTAACAGCAGCCACGAGGAGGCAGCTGCCAGCCACAGGCAGAGGGGGGCTGCTGCAGCACAGCAAACCTTTCCAGGTACATCACCAGCACTCACCCAACCCCAGAGTCAGGGCTAAGTCTCTCCAACAAAGCTTTCCCACTCCGGTGCCCCCAGGACCCAACTCCCTGTGCCACAGCAGAGGCTGTGTGACCTTGTTGCAGCCATCACCTGAAGCGCTGCTCTGGCTGGGGGAGGCTGGCAGGACCACAGGGCCAGGCAGAGGCGGCTGCTCAGGACTGGAGAATTCTGGGGCTCAGCACCAGTTGAAGGAGTTTCACACCAGCAGCAGGACTGGTCCTTCCAAGGCAGGGACAGGGGGAGCTAACCACAGTAAGGTCTCGGTACCAGTGACATCCTCCCTGGCAGACAGGCTCCTGGTGGGTGGGGTAGATCAGCATCTCAGATTAGCAGAGACACCCAGAAAGGTCCCATGTTAAGAGCCCAATACCATCCAGGCTTGTAGGCTCTGGTGAGCCCTGATGTGAGGCTGTGCACCAGACCAGCCCCCTGCAACCCAGCCATACACCCTTACACTGCTGGGATCATTGGGTCCTTCCCCCCTCTGCCAGCACCCAGGACACAGCCATGGCTTGGCACTGTCACCTCCCAGAAGCAATGTGTCATCGTGTGTGTCCAGAGCACCAGGCGCCTGTTTCATGCCAGGCACCCCTAGCAATGCTGGGGGACCAGTTCCAGGCAAGCCTGGCCACAGGAAACAGCCTGCTGCCCCAGACCTCCTGTCCTCCAGCCACTCACCTGGAGTCACCTCTGTGACTCACACCCCTGTCCACCCAAGCATCCCCACCCAGGGCTCTGCCCACAGGGAAGGTTTTGATCCTTTCCTCCATAATGCTTTCCTGAGCCTCAGGCCCTGCAGAAAAGCAAAGCTCCTCAGCTGAAGGGGCTGTCCCTTTCTGCCACAGCAAGTGACCGCATACAAGCGTGTCACTGCCCACGCTCCACTCCCACAGCATCATCTGCTCAGATACATCCCTCCTTCTCCTTCACGAGTCAGGAAACACCCTCAAGCTCAAGAGATAGTGAAGCTGCGTGACTCCAGGGGAAGGATGGAGGTGTCCTGCACCAGAGCTGCTCCCAGATAGCCCAGAACCACAGGACATGGGCAGTGCTGCCTTTCCTGATGGGATGATTGAAGCTCCAACCCCTGGCACCCTGTGGCTCCAAGCAGCCCTGCTGGAGGCCCATGCTCCTCTCATCACCCCAGGCAGCTGTGGCTGGGAGAGGCATCTCGTGGTCAGGATGCAGAACGAGCCTGTCATCTCTCCCTCATCAGCAGAGCCAGGCCTAAAAATATCCCAGGAGTGGGCTGGTGGTGCCTGTGCTTGTTACACAGATGGAAATGGCTGGTCCCTGGCAGAGCACCAGGGGTAGCCCCACACCTGCACAGGGTGGATGCTGTGCTGCTGCCTCAGCAGTCCCCATGTCAGAGTCATGCTTGGGACAGTGCTCGGAGCAGAGCATCCTGGCCAGGTGCAGTGCAGCTGGGGCTGACCCAGCCATTGGAGACAGACAGCTCCACAGGCATCGTCCCTCCTGGGTGCACAGGACCAGGCAGAGTGGGGAAGAGGGGATCAGGGGGCTTCACAGCCCGCTGCCTAGAACCCCTAAGGATGATGAAATGGGGTGTTGCCCAGACACATCGTGACAAGTTAAAAGTGCACCCAAATGGACAGCATGGTGGGTGCAAGTGCAGCAGGAAGGGCCCTGGAGGACAAGTTAGGGAGCAGCAGGAAGGCAGGTTCAGCCCGTGGGAAAGGCAAAACAGCGAAAAAACATGGCTGGGGTGGCAGCCTGTTTGAGAAGAGGGCTGTAGCACGACCAAACCCTCCCCATCCCATGCCATACTTCCATCACAGCCCAGGCCAGCAGGACAAACCGTACCCCAATCCCCATTCCCCCACCAACAGCCCCATCAAACTTCTCCTGGGCTGGTGACCCAGGGCCAAGGCCCCACTGCCTGGGCAGCACCTCCCAGAGCAACACACACCAGGCACAAACCTGCCTCCTCTCCCCCTGCACCCTTGGCACTGCCCAGAGCCCTCACGGAGCCATCCCCAGAGAAGAGAGCCCTGAGCAATCTCACCTGCTTCTTGTAGGGCCGTGGGACAGGTTGTGCTGGGAGAGAGGCGAGACAGGAATGCTTCTGGGCAGGGCCCAGCCTTCAGGCATCCTTCACTGGGAAGGAGAAGTCTCCCCCAGCAGGTAGCAGGCACTTCTCCAAAAAGGCTGCACAAGGGCTCTTCTGTCCAGCAGCTCCTGGAGAAGGACGGAGGTGCCCCAGCCTGCCTGGAGAAGGGGTGGGAACTGGCTGTGGGAGGCCAGGACAGCCCAGCCCAGCCCCCAGGGATTGTCCCCACAGCTGGGCCCTGCACCTCTCACCGGGAGCCATCACTGCAGCCTCTGCTCAAGCAGGTTCCAGCACCAGCTGTTTGCAGAGTCTGCACAGCTGGGCAAGGGACTGATCCAGGACCCCAGAGCTGCCTCTCCCAGCAGGCAGGAGGGACCCTGGCCATCTGCCTCAGGTAGTGTGGTCCAGGAAGCACAGGAGCCAGGCTCCCGGGGAAAGACTCAGCAGCACACTGGTGCCAACATGGTGATGCCCTGTGTAGGCGAGAGCCCAGCCCAGGAAAGACAGGGCAGTGGGGCAGGAATGACCTGGGACCCTGTAAGCACAGTTTGACTGGAGAAGCCCTGAGCTTAACTAGAGATGGCAAGGAGCAAGAAGCGCTTCCTGGAGCTGGCTCATCAGGTGCTGACGTGCCTGGCTCCCAGCCATGCAGCTCGGAGCCATGCAGCTCCCATGAACGCTGTCTTTCTTCTCCCTGCTGTGCAGCCCTTGGCAGCCCCTCAGCTGCTCTGGCTGGGGAGGGAGAAAAGCCAAGGTCTGTTTTTTGGTCCCTTTCCCCTTGCCAGGCTCTGAGCAGCACTGAGAGCCCAAGTTGGGGCCTCCCCGCAGGGGGACAGCGCTGCAGACCCCCCTCCTCCAGCAGAGATCCCAGAGGAGCCTTAGCCTCCAACCAGCAAGAGGGAGCAGGGCTGGCCCCAGCCCCACTGCAAGGACAGATGAGGGTCCAAACAGACCGTCCTGTGTTGCCTCCCCACATGCAAAGGAGAAAAGGCATAACTTTCCTGCCAATCCCTGAGGACACCAGCTGTTAAATGGTGTTTGGAAACATCTATCCAGCTGGAAATGGGAAAGCCAGAGAGGACTCAGGACAGCCCCTTCTCTGGCTGCCAACACAACTGCTGCCTTTATCCTGCCCTGGCTCTGCTGGGCCTGGACAAGCAGAAGCTGTGTCCCTGCTGCTGAGCCAAGCAGCCTGGACAGCTACCCACCTCTGGCTGCTGCAGCTCCAACCAGTCAGGCTTCAGCGTAGCTGCTCCTTATTGCCAGCTTCCTTGCTCTCAGCACAAGGGCCCTGTATCCCCAGCAGCAGCACACCAGCACCAGTCACAGCCAGTCCTGTGACCCATGGAAGTGCTACCTCCTCTGTGCACCCAACCTGCAGCTGGTCAGCACCCACCACCCACACTTCAGGCACCCACAACCTGCACCCAGGGTACTGGGGCTCTTTTTTTAAGAAAGTTGCTTGCAGCTATCAGTAATGAAGTGTGAATCAATTCCTTTTGCAAGGACAGACATGAAAGTTGACCCAAGAGGTGCTGAGGTACTGTATTCAGGAGGAGCAGCAGGAAATTAAAAAGTCCAAGCATTTTAACTATCATCAGCTCACACATGGCTTCTCTGGAGGTGCATGGGTACAAAACCACCCTCATGCCTCCCTAAGTTCAGCAAGGCTGTGGGCTTGGTTCATTGTACTTCCTGAAGTAGCCTGCTCTGGACTACAGTCTTCTTGTACGCAAGGTATCACACTGCAGTCACAGGTATGGCTTGGACAGGAGCCTGGCTGGTACAAATTCTTGAGCTGCAAAACCAGGTTTCTCCTACCCCCAACAGAGATGACTTCAGCCTGTGTATGAAAACATCCCACCCACAGTGCCCACAGCCCACGAGCAGGCAGCTCTTCCTTCAGCCAGCAGCGTGGGCGAGATGGGAACATCCCGATTCCTCTTGCAAGGTGAGGGGGCTGTGCTGGGTACGCTGGGCAGTGGCTGACACTGGACTGTCCCCCCCCAGCCACAGTGGCAGAGCCCAGACTGCAGGCCTGTTTCATTTCCCTCTTGCATTGTGTACTGAAGGTGATCATAGCCCACTAGAACTATTCATAGAAAGTGAGAACTTCCCTTAAACCATGTAATTCCAGGCCAAGGACACCTCTTTCCAGGCTCTCCTACTTCCCCACAGCTCAGTCTGGAAATGAACACACCACAGTAGTATTCTCATCCATTTCCAATACCATCCCACACACCTCCCTCCTCCATCAGGTGCTGTCAGAACCCTTCTGACTTCACTCTGACACATGACTGGCACTGCAGCACTGTGGCAATCTTTCTGCACAGATCTGCTGCATGCTCCTCAGAAGGCAGCAATGGGGTGGATGTTTCCCATTCCTCTGCAGACCATTCTGGTGAGGTCAAAGGAAATTCACTCCACACACCCTCAGCTATGCACCTTACAACACACTCACCCCACCTTAAGTGCTGAGCTCTTCACTCACCTGAGGGAGAATCCTAAAGCTGCTGAACAGCTCTAACAGCAATGCAAAGAAATGAAGAATGAGTATGGGAAAAGAGGAAAAAGGCTTATTTTGACTTGGAGCAATACCCCATATTGTTCTTGTTGAACCTAAAACGCTACACACTTTACCCTAACTTCAGTGCACAGACTTAAAGGTTTGGGCAACGTCTACAAATTTGAGAAGGTAAAGATATTAACATTTTCTACAGCTACAAAAGCTGGCTCCAGGAATATCCAGCACTTCAGGCTCCAAGGATACTGGCTGAAGTAGCAATACAGTAAGCAAGCAATTTACTCCAGGTCACTCGGTGTGTCAGTAAAAAAATAATCCCTGAGCTAAGGTAGAAGAATCTCCTTTCTCTGACTGCCAGTTCAGCAAGTCTGAACCAGCTCTGTGAAATTGAAGAGTCGACACCGAAGTCATGACCAGAGCTGTCTGACCCTGCAGCCAGTAAGATGTTCTGATGACTCCTCTTCTGGCACCGCTGCTCTCGGGCAGCCAGGGAACCTAAGGCCACTCTTACTATTATCTTATTATCCTGTGATTCTGTGATCTGCTCTTACTGCAGACGTCTCAGGTCTGTGCTTCAGTGAGGAAAGAGACCTCTGTGGCTCTGCCCTGTTCTAGCTAACAGCCACACCAGACTGTGTCCTCAAGTAACAGCACTCTGCTTAGCGTCTCTGGAAGACGCATCAAGAAGACAGGTATCAGAAAGGAATACAGCTAATAGAAAAGTTAAAAGCATGATGAGAATTTCTAAGCCACATGATTTCAGTTCTTAAATTAATCTACAGATTGTCCATTTTGAAATTAGGTTTATTACTCAATCAAATTGAAAACAACATACAGGCTACCAGAGTCTTGATTTCTTCCCATGTTTGCATTAAAAAACCCAAAACAACCCAACAAAAAAACCCTTCAAGCACAACTGCAGACATGTCAGACAACAGGAGCCCAGTTAGAGAATGGAAGAACAGGGATGCATTGGAAGCCTTGGGATATGTGGCTATGCTCCTCAAACAGTGCAGAATCAATTCAACCCAGCTCAAAACACTGGGAAGAGAGAAGGAGCAAGGGGAACGGGTCCTACTACTAACGCTACCATCTCTGGTCATCTGAGGGGTCTGCTGGTGGAGAAAGAGGTCTCCCAGAAGTCTGGCTGCTGGTAGGAACATCACTGCGATCAGGTGTTTTCCAAAGAACACAGTCACCTTTTTAACCCTTACTAAAAAGTAATCACTGGCTTGTCAGGCTCGTCCTGAATCAAGTTCATTTATACTAAAAATGGGCGCAACCTGAACCTGTCACAGACAGAGGCTTCATGAAAAGCGAAGCGAGGAGTCTACTGCCTGCAGCATCACATGCAACAGGCCTATGGAAGGGCCACCAGAGCCCCTGTGGGGTGTACTGATCTCCTGAACACATTCCAGAGGTACCTGCCCAGCTGATTGGCTGGCAGCACCCTGCCCTCACTGGGATGCTGTGGTAACAGGGATAAATATGCTTCCAAAAACAAGCCAGTGGAGAAAACTATTATCAGTCAAGATTGAAATATAGGTAACGGAAAGCATGTGTACCTTTGAGAGAGCTGCTCTGTGAAGAGCTTTTATTGCTACCTGTTAAACTTCAAGCCGTAAAGCCAACTGTTTCTGCCAAGTCAAACAATACAGACCCCTCAAACATCAGGGTCACCAATTTTAAGTTCATGGAGGGAGGCTGAAACGCAGGTCAACCACTGCAGGAGGTGAAGTATGCTCACGTTAGAACGATGCAGCACAAGAACTGACAGGAAAATTGGGAAGGCCCTTTGTCTCAGAGTGCAGGATGGCAGCGATTTCCAACACAGTGCAGCCAACTGACAAGAGCAGATCTGGAGCCTACAGAAAACACAGCAAAATAAAAGCTCCTCTTCCAGAACAAACACTAGACACCGAAGCTCTTGAAAGTCATTCAATACTGTCAGAGGTGGATGGTGAAACCTGCTGACAGCAGCACTCCAAACAAATCCAGCTGTTTTGTACTAAGTCACCGTTTTAGGATGAAGGTGTTGAGCAGATGTTTCCAGCACAGGTAGCTTGTGGTACCTAAAAGGTACCTTTGAGTAATATGGCAGGTTGGGAAGAAAGCCTGAACAGGGACACCTTTTCTCTGGAAGGTGAATGGCTGATGGTATGAAGAGTTATGTTTCTCAATAATGCACACGTAGTGTTCAGTCTAAAAGAAGTTAATACCAAATCTTGAGATATACTGACAGAACAGAGGCAGGTTTGGTAAGGTCCTGACAGCTCTTCTCCAGGTCTGCTCCCAGCACACCACTTCAGAGAGGCTTAAGTACAAGCTCAGTTGTCAGGGTTCCATTCCCACTGCCTCGACCAGAGTAACTGCAGCTACCAGACTCCAGCCTTAATACATCCGAGTCTTATCAAGCCAACTATCCCATTCATTTAATACCCTGAGACCAGGAGCTTCGGACACAGGGAAAAGGAAAATAAAAACAAACCCACAAAGGAAAGCCACTATCTCCTTTCAGAATCTGTTTAAGCCTTCCAATACTGATGAACGAGGTATGCCACCACAAAAACGGGACAGAATACCTCTATGCAAAACAGTGCTTGTGCAAATCTCTGCTACTCACATCAGCCTCCTGACCCTATAAAAATGTAGGGCTAAGTAAGATTTTCTTTATAAAAGTTGTAGTTTATTTCTTTTCTGATCAAGAGCTGTATCACTACACAATACTACATTTTATTGCTAATCACAAATCGATGCACCGGGGTTTCAGAAGAGTTTGGTTTATAGCGTTCCTATGTAACAAAAAGGAAAGAGTTACAAATCCAGACTTTGCAGACACATTGCCAAGTCCCTATAGAAGCAGGGATGCATTAGGTCTGGTTCACTAGAAAATTCTCCTCTCTAACTGTTTCTGGAGAACACAATCATATTTTTCTCCAGCAGGAAAAAATCACCCCATCATCCCATGCAAAAAGAAGGTGGCCAATCTGCTCCACAGCCTAAAAATCCCTTTCCTACAGAACGGGAAAGGAAACATATTTACACAACTCCTAATGTGGTGCCTTAATGCTTAAATTACTAGGAGCAAGTTGGCACATCTTCCAGGTACAGCTACTACCCAGTTTAACTCATCTTCCTATTGCTGGGGCAGCAAGTCCTCTCCAACACAACTGAGATGTACCCTACTAATACTCTACAAAGACGCTGCGGTAACTTTTGCCAGACAGCAACACAGCAGCCTTCCTGCTGCAGAAGAACATCACACAGCCTTCCAGTAACACACACAGTTCAGTGCATGCTTCATCTGTCTCAGACCCAGGACCAGCTGTTGTGAGCAAAAGCCTGCAGCCACACGACAGACAGTGCTGCCACAGAAGAGCTGCAGCACTGCTTCCGATACCGCTGCCCTGTCATCCCCAACACTGCGACACTTGGATTTCAAGAAGGGAGAGTGAGGACTCTGCCCCTTCAGTTATTATTGCCTTAGATGGGGCAGGGAGAAACGTCAAAAGAAAAACTCTTTGGGAGCTGAATGCCTACTCTTGTTAGAGGGCTGCACTGCGCAGGGCTCCAGAGGGAGTTCATCGGTTCTGAGGCACATACTATTACAGTTAAACTTATGATTAAAGTAAGTCAAAACAAGTTATCAGAACAAAAAAATATTAAATGGAGGGTTAAATAATTTGTCCTATAGGATTCAATTTCACATTTCACCTGTTCACACAAGCACCTCCTGTCTGCTTGGATCTGAACAGCCTAGAGCTCAACCCTCAGAAAGGAGGTGCTGAGAAACAAGAGACCGAAGCTGCTTGCGACAAAAAGATGGATATAAATATAAAAAGAGGTTCAATTTCAAGCACCAGTAATACTGCCTGCTCAAGCCCAGGTGTGGTCACCAGGGAGACTCCCAAAAATCAGGAACATTATTCAACTAAAACAATAGACCATGCTATTCTGCAGCTGCCAAGATTCCCGGCTACAACTCCCACACGAGTTTGCCACCTGTCAAAATTGTCTCTAATAGAAAAAGAAAGACTGCTTGACAAGATGAAAGCGACACCCCGGAGCTGGCTTATTCAGTAAGGACCCAACTTCAGACCAGGAGTCTGCAGGCATCAGCTTCAGCAAATGGGATCTGTTTCACTATCCAACAGCTGCCTTCCAGCTACTGCAGAGCATCAGCTTTTTAGCTTCCTTAAAAAACAAAACAAAGAAACCCTGGATTTGAAGCATCCAAATATGGCCTGTTGTATTGGAGCGTTTAATCCTTGGGGAAAACGGGCATCTTCCTCCTCTGCCACAGGCAGCGCTTACTCCATGATGGCCCGGTACAGCGCCGGCTCAATGTAATCCTCTCGGTAGCGGGAATTGATCACCCTCTGCCTCTTCCTCTCTTGCCTGACTTCCTTCTCCGCAAAGATCTCCGTGAAGCGCATATCTGAAGCTATTGACTAGAAGAAAAACCAGAATCAGTGATGAGAACACAGGTCAAACCCCTGCCTCCACATCCTCCTACTGCATGTAAGGGAGAGCCAAGGCAGGACACGAGGGAACGCTCAGCCTTCTTCAAAAACTGACCAAACACAAGAAAAATATTTAAGAAATTGGATTCAGAAGGGTGGGTGTAAGTTTGAGCAAATGAAAACCAGAGATCTAAAAAAATCACAGGTTTCAAATTCAACTGTGTAGCTACTTTAAGTTCACAGTCACTTTCTTAAAGCAATAAACACCCTCATCTATTCCAACTTTCAAGCAGTCTAAGTACATTCAGTGTCTTACGCTGTGTTTAAACACCTGATCACAGGACTCTTAAACCTCTAACATCCTGTGTGCCTGCCCACACCCTAACATGCTGTCCATAGTTACATTTTATTTATAAAGCGACACAACAGGGACCCAAAGGGACTGTGGGATCTCCATCCCTGGAGAGATCCCCGAGCAACCCTGCCTGACATCAAAGTTACCCTGCTTTGGACAGGTGACTGGAGCACAGACCTGCAGACCTCCTTGTCCACCTGAATTATCTTGCAATTTTTAAAAAAGGCCATGTCTCTCAATGCCACCCTACTAAGAGCTTTTCAGAGCAAAGGTATGTGTAGGAACTCGCCCATTCTTTGCATCAGGAACAGACAATGACACATCCCAGTACAGGCAGGAAAGGGAATTCATGTGCTGTCCCCAACAGTGACTCTCTGCTATCCCATCTCTGCAGTAGAAATCTTTCTGAAGTGAGACAGAACTTAAGCTCCTGTAGCCTGATCAGCTACTGAGCTTCACAACACTTAAGAGCATCAGATTGTAATCTGCTGCTGCCATGCGCTCAGCCTGTAGGTCAAACTAAGCTAAATGAGCTTCTTCAGTAGAAGTCTGCACCCCATTTACTTACCAGCCTTGACTTCACTCTCTTCGGAAGCTCCTCGTCGAGGGTATATACATCATCCCTTTTCACCATCAGCTGTGACCCATCCTCAAATTCCACCTAGAAGAAAACCAGAAGTTGTTCTGCCACAAGTCTCAGAGGTTAGAACCCTCCCACAGCTACCCAGAACCTCCCACAGAGGCCCCTCATGAAATAATCTCCCACCACTTGTGTTTCGTAAGATACGTATGCAGGCATGCACACTGCAACAGGCTCCAGCCAAACCCTCACTGACCTCATCACAGTTAAAGTAGCACAGAAAGTTTTGGGATATTCTTGTGATGCCTGACTAGACAGTCTGGCTGGTCACTTTGACACAGGCTGAACACTCCTGCTTTTGGAAGTGTGCCAGGCACAATGCACTGACTAAACAGAGAAAAGCAAAGCCACCTTATTGTAAGTAGTTGAAGCTACAAGAACAGAGCCTGCTGAAGAGCTGCAGAGCAGCAATTTTCCAGCAGCTGACATTTTCAAGTAGGAGACCCTGTATAAGTAAAGCTGCAAGGAACCACTTTGCTCTTAACTCCAGCAACTCTTAACAGCATCTGGTATTGCTGACAACACCAAGTAACTTCCCCTGAAGTGTTCAAACATGACTTCCCTACAGCTCTCCTGGCTTTAAGAACAGCCCCGTTAACATGATCAGCTTGTTATGAATGATGAATTTCAGATGACAGTTCTGTACCTGGTACATCTGGATGGCATGTGATGCAACAAACTTGGCTCCATAAACTTGTCCATCTGTCCATCTCACCTGCACAACTTCATCTTCAGCAGGGGGGCCTAACTGAAGACAGTCTCGACTCTACAGGAAGGAGGAAAGTGGGAGATACAAGGAGGAGGGTAAGTGGCTTCCCAGTGTGAAGACTCAGCAAACCACTGGGAAGTCCATCCCAGTCTCACTGCACACCACCCCAACAGTAATGCCATTTAAGGGATGCAGAGCTAAGCTGAGCGACATCCATCTGTATCATCTGTATTTAAATCCCAACAGTGGGCCCTACTTCAAAGTACTTCAGGCAGGAAAGGTATGCAAGTATCAGCAAGTTTGCCTTCAGATTTACCACTGCTAAGCAGCCAAAGATCAGCTGCACTCCTGTTACACCTGTTCCCATGTGCCCTCAGTTAAGTCAGTCTCATGTAACACAACACCCCTGAGGCCATCTTGCAGTGCATCACAGCTAGAACATCACCTAGGGTTGGAGCAATTACCAAACCCCTGGTCTGTCTGCTCTACAGTAGCAAGAACTGACTCGCATTATGTGCCCTCCACCAGAGTGAGACCCCACTGCAGAACATACCACAATGTCCTCTGGATACAGGTTGTCACTGAAGGAACCATCATCGAAGTTGACCTCGTAGAAAGTCTCAGTCGCCAGGCTGACCACTTCACATTGGTAGAAGCGGCCATTCTTGTGCTTGCTGATGACGATCTGCCCAGGTGACAGGTCCTGGAGTGCAGCCTTAGCTCGCTGAGAAGAGAAAGAACATTTTTTACATAGTGACTCAGTAAAGAACGTGTTGAGGGCTGTAGCTCCAGTGCTGGCAGACAAGGAAACAAAACAAGGTAACTCTACTCAAGACACCGTCAGCTGTGTTTTTAGAGAAGTTCTCAGGTTATCTCAAATGCTTAAAGCCTAATCTGTTACATACAGCTGTTGTTAATTTACTTAGTAAATGAAGCTCTCCTCCTTCAGAGCAAAGAAGTTCCTTTACAGCAAATACTGTTGAGGTTTTGATGGCTAGAAGTGTTACATGGGAACTTTATAAACTAATCAATCACTCAAACATTAAATGCTCTGACCAGTCATGCAGCCTAGTGGATCCCAGCACTGACTCCTGCATATCAAATATCACAGCACAAGCCCCACTATTACTCCTCACTGCAGCAGCTGCAGGAGGGATGCAATGTGCTCACTCCTGGGCTGCAAACTAAAATACAGCAAAGGGCCTGACCAAGACGCCGCAGAACAGCAGCAAGGCTGGTATCAGGATCCAAGACCAACACTGTTATCTCCTACTGAACATGCTGAAAGAGACCAACTTTTTAGTCCCTCCAGGAATTTGGAGTTCAAATCCTGGGAGTCACACTCCTACTCACCTCTGCCTGAGATGGAATCTTATGCCTGAAGCAGGTAATGAAGACAACAAATGGCCAGTCATCAGGCTGCATCATGACTCCTGCTGCTTGGGCACAGCTGACATGAAAGGACGTGGGACACCGACCATGGGAGCACTGTACACAGCAACCTGCAATTCTCTTTCTTCTTTTCTTGCAGAAGATGCATTTCTGTGAACAGGAAACCAAAGGTTACTGATGGGCACCAGCTTTTACCCCACAAGAAGGGCTAGCTGGTCTAACGGTCTGACCTTGTGCCGCTTACAGTCTCTGAGAGCACTGCTACTTTCTGATTAAAAAGAAGCAAAAGGCCACCGGTTTTAGTTTATAAAAGGCAGTAACTCAAATTCAGAGTAACCCCACAGACAAAAACCGGTACATTAAATACCCACTAGCTCAACATGCACAAAGCATGCCAAGGAAGCTAACCTGGATTAAATGTCTACTGGGCTCAGCGGTCACCAGGGACCCAGGGCCTTTCGGGGCTTGGTTATTAAGTTACACAAAGAGCAACAAGGTTACAATAATGGGCAAACCCAGAGACAAAAAAACCCCACCTCCAAAAAAACCCCAAGCCACAGAACTTAACAGCTAGAATTCCCACTACTATGGCTCACTGAATCACACTGGGGCAGCTCTAATGGGCTGTTGTGAACAAAGAATGTTATCTGCAATGGATTAGTATTTAGAAAGCAGCTAAAATATTTCCCCCTCAACACCCGAGCTGTTAGAAGAGTTAGGTACTGTTGCTTTCTTGCTGAAGACGTTCACTCATTATACAAACGTCTTCGCATATCCTGAAGCATTTCAGTGCTCAACAACAGTCAATAAAACAAGTCAAGCACTGGAGATTAGAGAACAAAAAACAAATGTCCCCTTAGGCCACTGCATAAGTGTCCTCTGCTACACGTGGAAATCTGTACTCCTTACTCCCTCCCCACCTAAACAAGCTTAAGTCACTCACAAACCCCAACAGCCACAAATGCCAAAAGCACAGACTGACGTTTTCAGTCTGGAGAGGAGGTGAGTTGGGGTTGGTGGGGGATAAGCAGTCTCCCAGATCCTGAAAGGACTAGAGACTCAAACCTCACAAGTGCAGCACAGGTGACCCTTACCAGCCTGAAACGCTGCAGGGGGATTTTGCCAACATCTACAGGACTCCGCTCGGCAATGTTCACAAATTTTGCCTCCAGTACAGCTACAGCACACATCACATGAACCCACCTATCAGGACAGAAGAGGGGAAAAAGTAATTAATTATGCATTAGGCCAAAAGAGGACACTGAAATTAAATATAGTTCTGTTGAGGTTTGCCACTACAATAAGCAGCCTCTGAGAACTAGCAATATAATCTTCCTTCCTACTGCTAGTACCGTGGCACATGTGGGGCAAACCCATGGTTACTTTACACTTCCAATCTACTTCTAACAGTCTTAAAAGGAGAGCAATTGAGGGTGGCTTGTGCTGGCTGCATAGCTGCATTACAAAAGCCTGCTCCATAGGTTTATTCCTTCAAAGCTGTCCCACTGCAACTGCTGTGTCCCATTTACTTCTGAGACTGTGAAAAAGAGGTTGAAGCTCCACATGACAGGCACAATTCTGAGGACAAGTTTCAGTTACTTCACGGTGCTACAAATCTACCCTGCTATTCTGCATAAAGTAACTTCAGGTGATCCTCCATACCAAAGGATGCAAGTCAGGCAGTTCTATGCAATACACTTGCTGCAGAGGTACCCCAAATAAATTTCAGTACGTTGTGCTACTTAAAGCTACATTTGTCCTTAGTCTCCACTGCCACCACACGTTACATTGAGAAATCAAAATCGTCTTCCAGAAGGTACTGAGAGATGTTGTTTCATCAGAGATCTTATTTTTATGTGGTACATTATACCTCTGTATGATATAAGTACAAAACAATTCACAGCTGCTGTCAAAGTGAAGGGATGGTCATTTCTGCATGGGAAGACACTGAACACACTTCATCATAGCTCCAGTCACACAGGGTATGAAAGGAAGTGTTGGTCACTCCCTTACACCAAAAGTGTAGACTCTGGCTTTCCTAGCTTATGCTCAGCTACTTAGCAACTGAGCTTCTCTCTTAAGACCAAAGAAGCTGGAACACTCACTTGTCATCGTTGGCTCTCTGCAGTGCTCCTCCTCGTAATGAACACAAACAGCAGTCCTGGCATAAGGAAGAAAGTGTTAGCTGAAATAGCAAAGTCCAGAGCAGTGCACTTGCTTCAGGACTTACTCCTGAAAACACATGTCCAGAAGAAGAAAATGGTTTCCCTTTCAGAAGAAAGCTAACTGCCTCATACAAATCAGCCCCTTAGCTCTCCAAAGCTGCTGCCTGTAGGGTAACAAACACAGGCTCCGAGTCTGCTGAAGGGAAGCAGACCTACCACTGAGGACTTGTTTAACTCGATCCTTACAGATTCCTTTTACAACCACAATACCCTCTGTGATTTCAGGATGTGTAAAAGGATCTGGAACAAATACAATTTGAAAGACTGACCCCTTCTGCTGACCTAAAACCTACATAGCTTTCTGAGGGAACAGCATTCTTCTTGCATTCTTCACGTCTGCACACCTCCCAGACATTGTTTTCTGGTTCAGGATTAGTAGAAACCATAAATTAAAAGATAATGAAGCTATTCCCACATTCATGCAGAACATCTTTGCTATGACACAAGTGAGATCAGCAGCTCTGCACTACTTGAAAGGATTATATGACTATGCCTTAAAAAGCACCGTAATACACCAGACCAGCTCCTAAACATTCTCTGAATTGCCTCCTTTTTACAGGAGGGAGTAACACCACCACTATGGAAATTAACTTTGTAGCACTCCAGCTGTGAGAATCCTATGAGAAGCTTTACCTCTTCTAAGGCATTTTCTGTACACCTGGAGCACATCCAGTCTTCAGTGGCCCTCTCAGGGGAGACACCGTAACAACCTGGAACGGACACATTGCACTGAAAGTCAGACGTGTTCCCCCCTAAAGCCCAGGAGCAAAGCAAGAATTAACATCAGCGAGCCCAAGGGTGATGCTGTGTATTTCAAGTCACCCACACAGCAAACTCCATATTTCAATGGCCAGCATCTGAGCAGAGACTGTTCAGGTAAAGGGCTCAACTTGGTCTGTCTGTACCCTGAAGACTGGGAGAGGCTTGGTGCGATGCTCTGACTTGCTACAGAGAACACGAGAGCTTAGGGTGAAGTCTAGAGGCACTCACTTGCATGAACACAGACATGGCAGTTCTTGCAGGTGATGAGGATGCTGGTTCCATCTTCCTCTAAGTAGGAGGTTGAAAGATTGAGGTCAGTGTTGCAGCCAGTTGTAGTAAAGCACATTTCAGGAATCAGGGGTTTGGTTCGGATCTTCCCATCCACGGCAGCTGGAGGTGCCCCGGAATTCTGGCTGTTGCCTCCACACTCTGCCTGTGAGGATGGACAGGAAAATTTCAGTTTTACAAGTAAAGCTATCTTGCATCGTCTTTACTCACCCATTACCCTATACATAAATTCAGTTTAAAGAAAGAATGAAGGCACTGAAAGATTAAGAGATAGAAGGTTAAGTTAAAACACAGTTAAGACTGTAAAATCCTCAGCTAAGGTCAGAGCTGCACCCCTCTAATGAGCAACAAGACAGATACCAAACTGCATCTCTGCTGACAGAAGCAATGGAATCACCAAACCCACCTCTGCTGGATGCCCCCCAGCCCTTAACACAGCAGATTCTAACACTGCTATCCAACGCTGTACATTTATCTTACCTCAATATGGGAGGATTATGATTACACAAATAGATACATACTGTAACCCCCCCTTCCCCCCACCCAACGTAGGGCCAAACAAGTTTAATGAATGGGCTTTGAAACTAATTTGTTCCTGGGAAATAAGCAAACTAAGAATGCAGTTTCCTAGTTAAAGCCCCAGAGAATTTCAGGCTAATCTTTTGTAATTTATTCATCTAAACCAATGTTACACCAAACAGCAATTACACGTAATGTTTACAGAGATGCTTCCTTTCAAGTTACTCTTCTGAACAGCTAATCAGAAGTCGATCTTTCTCTTTGAAGAAGTGTTTCAAACCATGTTTTGTACCTCACAGGCAGCCACAGAAGTGGATTGTCTAGTCTTTTAAAAATATCATTAGCCGAAGTTGCAGTAGCAGAATGAAGCTGTGCTGCCCATTGAAAGGTAAGAAAATAAGAAGTCCAGGTAAGGGTCACATTTGGAAGGGAACACACATGTTTTCAACAAGCCTTGTTCATTCACATTCTGTAAAACTGATTTACACTGAGCATCACATGTCAAGCATGGGAAATCTAGAACAAACTTAAGAAAAAAGGT
The DNA here is from genome assembly GCF_964237585.1 of Gallinula chloropus. Lineage (NCBI taxonomy): Eukaryota > Metazoa > Chordata > Aves > Gruiformes > Rallidae > Gallinula > Gallinula chloropus. The sequence continues at coordinate 11,639,013 of NC_140091.1, forward strand.
GGGCTTTTTCCAAGCAGCCAGATACTTTTCTTAGTCACAAGGAAAAGGGAATATTTGTCTGGCATTATGTGCCAATTTTTTATTTGAATGGGGAACTGAAGTGAGTTCCCAGACTTGCTATAGACTTTCTGAAGTTGGAACAAAGACCCTAACCACAGCTCAAATCTTGGAAGAGTTTCTGCTTCACTGCCTGGTGTAAACTGACATCTGAAAACCTGCAGCTAGTGTTTCTGCTTAATAGCATTTAGAACTCAAAAAGCAGCTAAAGAACTTAAAACTGCCCTCAAACAACTTTCTATACCATCAGCACCAGCAAAATCCATGTGCTATTCCAATCCTAACAAGAACCTGCTCTCAGAAATAACAAGAACAAACTGAAACTCTCATCTGCAGTTTTCATGGAAATCAGGAATTATACACAAAATAAACCCTCACAAAAAATGGAGGTCTTCATTTCCCAAACTGCTGTCAACATGTTTCTAGCACCATCATAATCATACTGTGATCTCAAATAAATCAAAACTGCTTAGTGTACAGGAGGGGACAAACTCTACAAGTTACAGGTCAAACATGCAGCCAGACAACCATCAAGCTACCTTGGAATTACTCAGCCTTACCCTCCTGCCTAAGCACATAGTCAACATGACAGAGAGGTTCTGCAGCCCATCCCAGGCCATGCACTGCTATAGCCACACTTCGTTCAAGCACATTCTCACATGCCATAGCTGCTGTGAAAACAGATATACTCCAAAAAGAGAGCATATCCATTTTCTATCCATGCCATCCACTAACACCACTCTAAAATCTTTTAAAGTGGTGTTTTGATTTTTTTTTGTTCTCTTTTTTTTTTTCTTTTAAAGGGTAGAGCAAAGGTGTCAGTCTGGAACAGAGGAACAGGGTTTATAGACAGCTCCAGCAACATTCAAGTTCCATTCTGTGGTTTGAGCAAAAGCCACAGAATGCAAAAGCTTCTGCTGAACAGCTGAGCAAGGCTGTGGGAGCCTACAGGCAGTCCATCAGAGGTGTGGTGTGTTCACTGGAAGAACTGTGGCTCTCCTGGAGCAATTCCTTGGGCAGACTGTGACACCGATACAGCCTTCATTAACTAGCAACATGCCAAATGACATTTTAAAAACTATGCACCACAGTGGCAGCCTACTCAGTTATCTCCATGATAACAGTAAGAGATTTGGTCTATGTACCTGATAGGTCTGGAAGAGCATACAAACAGCACAGTAAGGGGACTGCTGAGCCATGGTCCGATTGTACTCCTTCTCGGCCTCGAAATTTGGTGGCCGGTTCTGCCACAGCTGGCTAAGTGGCTTGGCCCATGCTTCGGTCTCCTCAGCCTCTTCTTCAGGAGTTAGTTGTTCTGATGCCTCTGCAGTAAGAGATCATTAACTCAGTGATTACATGCCCTTTTAGATATACCCTTCTTGCAAAGAAACTAAGTAAGGCAAGAGGTTATGAACAGAGATGAAAGACAGACAGACAGAAATCAGGCTGATGGGAGTCAGTAACTCAGTCTCCTTTTAAAAGGCTTCTGCTAATCAAGCATCCATGCAGACACAGGATCAGCTTGTTGGGTGAGAACAGCACTAGCTCCAAATTATATCAAGACTAAGGCTGTCAGCCAAAGAATCTGGTGGTTTGTTTTTTTTTTTAATCATGAATATTTACATCAATTACTTAATGCTCCAAGGCAGATGTAATTATGCAACAGTTTCTGGTACTGGTTTAATTTTCCTTTCAGAGTTGTGACTTTCCAAATGGAACAGGAAAGAAAGAAGAGATTTGAGAGGAACATTTAATGATGCAAGGGAAAAAAAAAAAAAAAAAAAAGAAGCAGAAACAAGATAAGCACCTTGTGTAGAATGCAGAGGAGTCACTTGCTGACTCGAGTTTATTGCCAGTTACACAATGGAACGCCCCACACTGTCCACAGAAGCTGAGGTGCTCTGCAGAGTTTCCTGGGGAGCACAAGGCTTACTCACCATCATCACTGATGCAGTCTTTAACCAGCAGTGGGTGATGGCGTGGGAGCTTGCTCAGCGGCTGGCGACGACCTTTGGACTTCTTACTCTCCTTCATCGACCTGATGTACTCCTTTGCTACCTGACCAAGGAGAAGTGATTCAGCAGCCAATCAGCACACGCCCTGTTGATGCTGCACACGTGCTCCCAGGGGTTTATTTCTAACAAGCTACCTTCAGCTCTAAGCTAGCTGACTTCTTGAAAGAACTGCTTGCAGCACTTTTGCTGGGAAGTCCAGGCAGAGCTGTACTAGCTCTGTTGAGCCATTAGAACAGACTTTCACAAGCCCCAGTACAGCTTTTCATGCAAGTCTGCTTATGGAAGAATTGGGTAAAAGACACAGAAAGACAAGTTGAATTGTTCAACACAGAAGAGCCACAACAATAACTCTCATGCATGCTGGGGAAATCCTCAGTTTCTAAGTCAACTTAAAAATTCAAAAATTAAAAAGTTAAAAAAAATAAAGATTCATTAGCATCTTGAACTATCAGGCTTATTTTAAATGAAGGAAAACTTTCTCTCTGCTTACCACGTGCATCGATGCCTTTCCAGACAGATGGGAAGAAGGAGACTACACTACAAGTTGTTTCCTTTTCCCTCCCTCAGCCTCATGCAAAAGCCAAGCGACACACACATAAAACTACAACTAAGCTGACAAACAAGGTAATAAAGGCAATGATTTTAACAGCCCAGGAAGCCTCTCAGTAGGTAAGAACTCGTGGGTTTTTTTTTCTTTTTCCAATCTGTTATTCCTCTGAGAGCAGAAAGAAATCTTGGATTAAATGCTTCTTGCATTTTTAAACCTCTTCTTTTCATAAAAGCCAGGAGAGAGCATAAAAATCATTATCTCTGATCTCCTACATGGGCTTCACGACTTCTAAGCAACAGAAATACTTTTATTGAAATGGAAATTAGCATTTCCAGCTACTGTCTGATGAAAAAAATCGTTTCAAATACACCACAGTGGGCAAAACAACTACACCCATTCAGAAGTTCACCTTTCCCCTGTATGGAGTATGTGGTGGAGACACTGGTATCAGAAAAATAATTTCTTTAGTTTAAATATCCATGAGAACTCTTTCTTGGTTTTAGCTTAATCATCAGATTTGCCCATTTGCTCTTCCATTCCTGCAATTCCCATATTTCAAAGACATGATGATTATCATCAGCCTCCCACTCTCTGAACGCACTTAAAAAGAGGGCAACAAAATAATTTTAAAAGACACCAGCAGGTAAGATTTTAACAATGACCCCCTTCACTTGGGTTACCTAATAAACCACACACTGACAGTTCAGATTTACATTCTCCCAAGGATTTTTGTTCTACCATAACTTTTTCTCTTTTTATAAAGGACACATGGATGTACACATGTATGTGATCTTATATTTAAAATTAAAAAATCCTCAAATGTATTAATATGCTCGTAAAAAAAGGCTGGATTGAACTAGACTCATTTTAGGTACAAATAGGTGCTTATTAGTACAAAAGGACCTAAATCAGTCTGTAACACTACCGTGTCAAAACCACCGAGATACCTTTCCCTTAAAGCACTTACAATTACTTAGAGAAGCTCTCTAAACAAGGGGTCTCCTGGATTTCTGAAAGAGGTAAGAGTATTAGACTATCATCTTAATTCTTGTTTAGCAAAACCCACAGGTAGAACGGTTGAAGCCAACAAGCTTAGAGGCCCTTTCAAACCCTATAAAGGCTCTACAATTCTAAAAAATACATTAACAACTAAGCAACCTGCTACACAGTCACACAACAACATAATCTGCACAGGCAGCAGGAAGTTTTGTCACAGGAAGTCTCTGATCATAGAACACAGCCCTTGAGCTGTCAACACTCTTGCCATTCTGTCCTGACTTGGGTCAGGATGGAGCTAACTTCTTTTGTAGCAGTGGATGGAATGCTGTGTTTGGGTGTTAAAAGGAAAGCAGTGCTGATAACACCCTGATGTTTTTAGTTGTGGTCAAGCAGTCAAGGACTTTCTGAGCACTTCATATCTCTCTATTTATGAGAAAGGAGGGGATGAAGCCAGGATAGGTGTCCCAAACTGGCCCAAGAGGGTATCCCATGCCAATTCCGTCCAGCCCAGTATAAAGGGGGGCTGATGGGAGGAGGAGCGGAGGCGGCTCCAGGACGCGTGGTTTTTGGGGGATGGTCGGGTTCCAGGACGGCTCTGGGTGGCACGGCCTGAGCTGTGGGTTTGGTGAGAAACTGGATTGTGTATCAACAGCTTCATATATTTTTGCTCTCAAGTCCTGTTACCATTGTTCTATTTTATCTTTCTGTTATCTTAGTAAACTATCCTTATCCCAAGCCACAGGCTTTTGGTTTCTTGGTTTTGGGGTTGTTATTTGCCCCTTCCTTTTCCCTTCCCTTGCCTCACCTCCCCCCCCCCCCCACTTCTCCCCCTCCTCTTTTCCTTTAAAGAGCAGGCAGCTGCACAGATCTCGGCTCTCAGCCGGGGTAAAACCACGACACATTCATACCTCTGCCAGTTCTTGCTCATTCACGCTGGTGGTGGCTTTCTTTCCTGATGTCTGCTCACTGTCAGATCCGCTGGCATCCCCTTTAGCATAGCTATGGACTGTAAGCACACCAGCTGGCCCAGGAAGAGTTCGTTTTGCCAACAAATCAGTCGATTCAGAGTCTGAAGAACCAGAATAGGCAGGTGAGCCTGGCTGCACGCTGGAAGCTGAGCCCTGCTTCAAAGCTGTCAAAGCCGAAGTGGAATTTGAAGCATGTGAAATGGAGAGATCCAGGGCAGCTGCTTCTTGCTCTTCCTCTTCTTCCTCAAGCTTCACCGTTTTCAGTTCTTCAAATCTGGCCGTGCCCAGGCGATCTAGAAGAAAGGATATACTGACTTTTCCTAAAGTCTGGGTAGCAGAGAGAATGTTTTTGCAACTGTTTGCACGAAGCCAAACAGGAAAGCAAACTACTGCACACATGGTATTAGGCCACATAAAGAGCTGATCATCGATTCAAATACCTATTCATTAAGGGGAAGAGAGAGAAAATAAAAGCATCTGCTCACTGCCTCTTCCAGCACAAAACTAGCAGCATGAGAGTTCAAAATAAACTGCAATGATCCTTTATACAGCATAGCTGAACAGCCTAACTCCTGGCCACGTGATGCTGTGGGGAAGAAGTTACAAGGATTCATGGGAGACTTAAGAAAAAATAAAGCCCCACAACCCAAAGGAAGATTATTAAATACAAGCTGCAAAGGACTGGAAGACTGAATACTAGAGGGAGGCATCACATGTGTTTGTCCTGTTCTTATACTGCTGCACAGTCCCCTTGCTCCTCCCTTAAGAACAAGGGTAGCTGACCCATTACAAGCCACATTACTTTTCCTCCCGCCTAGATGATAAAACACATAAAACATCTACACAGCACACCAGACCCACACTACCAGGAAGCAGGAACGTTTTACTAAGCAGTTTCTATGAACAGGTTACACTAACACAGGGATTCTGAGGACTGAGGCAGCCAGTGCGTTTCCACATGCAGGCTGACAAAATGAAGAGTGAGAGGCCAGGTGAGAAGCATCCTTACCTAAAGCAAGCCCCATGCAACACTCCCTGTTGCTTTTAATTCAGCTGAAAGGCAACATCCTACCTGGCTGGCCAGTCACTGAAGCAGCTACAGCATGTCTGCTTTCATCTCTGGTCTGCCCCCATTTTTTTTTACATAGCTCTCACTGGGGAGTTACCCACAGACAGGCCACAAAAGCTAACAATTCAAGCTGGGGTTACTTCATTTACTGAAGCCAACAGCACAGATGTCAGACATTTAACTAAAGGTTGTTACAGATGCCATCTCTGGTCTTGGAAAATGAAATGGTAATATCTCAAGTTTCCTAACAGTAATTTTCTGCAGTGCTTGCCATGGCTCTGACAAACTAGCATCTGCTTTTTTTGCACATGGCAACACCCTACAACTGGCATCACATGAGGCTGTTCCAGATAGAGCTCTAGCAGCTTCTCTCCCTGAAGAATAATACCATGTGCCCTTGTACCAGGATAAACCTTGACACACAATTACCTGGAAGCTTCAGCCCTTGTTCACCTTGCTGTGGAGTTTCACTTGCAGGTCTCCCACAAGGCTCTGCCATATCTGCTTCATCCTGTGTGGAGCTCAGCTCCTCCTTGGGGAAGGCCTCACTCTCACTCACCTCCTGAGGCACTTCCAGGCAGACCCTGTGTCTTTTAGTTCCTATGCGATGCTTAGGGACACTGCAGAAGACAAATCCATGTATCAGGTTCCCAAACACGTAAGCTTGGATGTACAAGACACAGCCTGCTTTGGATCAGTGTTTTATGAGACAGCATCTGGCAAGCCAAATAGTTTCCAAAGTTTTCTTAAGTGTTTTCTTTGCCTTTACAGAAGCAGAGTTAGTAATGACTTCTCAGCATCTGTTAATCATGTATTAGGCAGCAGTGTTCTAGATAGGCATTCTTTACCTTCAACAACAACAACCAGAAACCCAACCAGAAACCCAGCTTCTGGAATAGCAGCTGACACTGGCTGAAAAAGATCTAACTGCAAATTAAGATGATCAGCTTGTCCACTGTCCACAACCAGGAACTGCACGATGATGTTGCAGCTTACAGTACTGGAATTGGTTAGCAAGTACTGTCCCATGATCCAAATACACCCCCTTTTTCTTCTGGCCCCCCCAGCATATGGTGCACACTTCCAATCCAGGCTTTGGACACCTGTCCAAAGTTGAAGAACTACCTTTCAAGCTGGTGCATTTCCTAACTACCACAGACCATCATCAATGCATAAAAACAATTAAGAGTAAACCCTATTCCCAAGAAAACAGACTACTGCTAACTCTGACCACTGTTGTTCTATCAATGGCAAATGCTGAATGGCAGCTGTGTCCAATTTCTAACAATCCAAGAGAAAAGCAGAGGACTGTATAAAGCACTACCTTTTCATCTCAGTCCCATCTGCCTCCTCTTTACACGTCTCTCCTGTTTCCATTTCCTCAGCACACTGTTTCCCACTCTTGACTTTTTGCATGAGATCCCCTTTAAGGAACTCTGCTGCCTCTGGGGTTGGAAGAGTATGGTCAATGACAGTCACGTCCTTCCCGGCTTTCCAAAGCTTGTACCGATCCGGCTGGTACTTCCTCACAAACACATCCATGGAGATCTTCACCATGTCCTTCCGACACGAGCACTAAAGTCACCAAAAAAAATTCAGTTAAGGCCCCATTCTCAAAAATTCCATTCTGCATTCCTATATAACTTTGTTTTCATGAGCTTAACTGAAGAAGAAACTCCCACAGCTACACGTAATTGAGCCTCAGAGACTCTCAAGACTCTTTCCCAGGAAGTCAAAGGGGTGGGTGTATACTGAGTTACTAAAATCGTGCAGAAAAAGCCATCAAAAACAACAAAACAGAAGACCAGATGTTATCACAATAGCTAAGAAAGAAAGCTCACCAGTCTATTTACAGAGGTCCTGGTAGAAGCTGATTGTTTTAAAACGAGCTCACAGATGAACAGCCAGCAAAACAGAGACTATAATGAAAAAGTCAGAGCCATACAGACTCTGCAGCCCACCCAGAGCAGTAGAGGTTCCCTGCATCTGGGCATGGTTACACCCAGTTCTTCAAAGCATTCACCTCAGTATTAACTATTGAACACATAATCCACGTTTATAAAGCATCTCTGCAGCAATATAACACTGTTCAGTCTAAAGGTTCAGCAAGACACTTATTTAAATAAGTGACTTCAGCTAAAGTCATGCTTCCAGGATAAATGGTCAATAAACAATGGTTAAAATATAAGATAAAACACTGGTGAGCCCTGACCACCAAGCACACCTTTTCATCTTTGGAAAGGCAACCAGTCCTCTGCTTTTCTTTGAAGCTTTACTTGATCTACACAAAGCTAAGAGACAGGTTATGTGCTACCCATAATTGAAATAAGGACATGGAACAGGAGGCTGACTGGAGCTTGTTACCATATCAGAAATCAAGCACATCTTAAAAGGACAGAACACTGAATTCACTGCCACAGAACAAACACTGGGGGCTTAAATGAGCAGCAGAGCATTAGGCATTGTGGTCAGGTTATATGCACACTCTGTCCTAAGGAACCTGCTTTGGCAGGGGTCTTGGACTCGATCTCTTAAGGTCCCTTCCAACCCCTGTAATTCTGTGATTCTGCAGTAGGACAGCAACAGACCCCTTACCAGTACAGACTGCTTCCCATACTCGATCCACCGAAGAGTAGCAAAGTTGGTAGATTCAGCACAGTTAAAGCCGTGATTAAAGCCAGCATGATAGCTATAAGGAAAGGTTATCATGAACTCTCCAGCCTCCTGTGTCACCTAGAAGACAAATGAGACATTGCATTGTTATTCACCACTTAAGAGTCTACTTGGTGGGTGTGAATAAAAGAAGCTCCCGCAGCCGTAGGACATCTGAACCTGTCCACCCCCCCCAGATGGTGGCTGGAGTTACTTGCTGCAAGGGATAGACTTGATACTTATCTTCATGATTTTCCTACTCATGTTAAGTATCCATTCACTGGAAAGCAACACTCAACAGGTTTTACTACAGCACCACACAACTGGTCAAGATGGGCAGAAGTGGTTATACACAAGAAATACTCTATGACTATCAGATAGCATGTCTCAAAGATACTCATTTCTGTCAGGTACAGGTTTGGCTGAACTGCAAAGACCCAGTAAAATTCCTATCCCCACAACCTGGAAATTTACTACTGCTTTCTTCTGCTGTTCATACTCAAGTACAACTCCCAATCAACCTTCCACAGCTGCTCTTCAACATTTCCCCACTAACAAAGTTTCATGACACAACAAAACCCTTTGGCTGCCTGTGCAGATGCGACAGTACTTCTGAATAAGGACTCTTAAGACTAGGTCTTCAGGATGTGTGTGTGGGATGGGCATGCAGCAGGGTAGCACATGAGAAAGTAAGGAACTCTATGTAGTTATTAATATATTGAAAAAAAATTAATAGGTAATAGGTAATATTTTCTATTGAGGAAGAAAATAACAGCAAACAAAAATTAGCAGTGCCCAAGTCTGAAAAAAGGACTAATCTTTTATGCATATAGCCTTAAGTTAAAAATCATAAAGTCATCACAGAATACAGAGTCTTTGTTTTAATGGTCCTTGACAGACTTCTGTCTTAAACTCTTTCAGACCCCAACTGCCAGTAACAGAGGGACAGTGGGACAGGACTGCCTTATACCCTCCTTGTTCTCTTTTTCCTCTCTAAGCATCTGCTACTGGTAGCTATTAGAGATGGTAGATCTGTGCAGCTTGTCTAGCCTGAGCTGGTACAACCACGATTACTGTTCCACACCTTATCGAACGGGATGCCGTATTTCTTCAGAATCGATGGAGAAATGAGGGTCATCTTGTGGCGGAGAAACGCCTCACAGCTCTGGGCACTTCCTGGAAAGAAACCTGTTTAAAAGAAAGGCAAGGAGAGATGTTACCTTTCTGCTGTAGACCATGTTATTTTTGCAGTAGTTTTTCCTAGGTCTATAAATACAGATGACCTTATTTGAAATGTGTGTGCTTGCACTCTGAAGAAAAAGAAAACCTCCTGGAGATTTACCTTGAACAGATGCTAAATTGAAAGAGCACAGTATCACACACAGAAGGATCGATTCTTGGCTATAATCTTCCAGTTCTAGTAATCAGTAGTTAAGGATTTTATCATTAAAGGTTAGACAGACCACAACTGCATTATCTGCAATACAATATTTCTCTTGTATGTACAGTACATGCAAACTAACAGAAGCAATATAGTCTATATTCTAAAAGGGAAATTATCAGTTCAGTCATCCCAGCCTACACTCTGATAAGGTGTGTTAAAAGATGCTGCTGCCCATCCCACCTTCCAGAAGAGGCAGAACATGAATTCCCCAATTACCTTTTGCAAGTCTCTCCAGCCGCTTCCCGTGCTCTGGAGGGATAGAGTACCTGCAGCCAGAAGAACAAGGCTGTTAAGGTCAAGTGACACGACAAAAATCTCAAAGTCTGACTGGAAATCATAAACAGGCATCAGGGTATGAAATGCTTTAAAAAAATAAATTCTCCACCTCTACTCTGTCTCTTTCAAAGTTCAATGATAAAGCTAAAAAATCTTTATCAAGGACTTTTACCCCTCTATGCTAAGAAAAATCAAGAGCCAAAAGCTGACCATGTCCTCCACTGACTTTTGCTTACGTAGTCAAGGAACTAAGAAGTCTAATGCATTTAATTCACAGGTATGTGACAGAATAGGAATTGTGAGAAGAAAGGGAAGTGCACTATCCAACCCACCTCTGGTCATGGCCGTGCAATTGCTAGTATACTCGGTGCAAGGAAGAACAGAGTAAGAGAGAAAAGGGAATCATCTCTCTCAGCTGCTCGGACCAAGACAGGACCGAGTCAGACGCAATGTCACATCTGTACATACCTTTTTGGGTACCACAAAACTCCTGGTTGATGTGACTACAGTAAATAAAGCCAGCTGCTTACTTTGCTTTTGCTCTGAAATAGATGGGAGTTCCTTGCTAAATCAATCAGACTAAGGTATTGGCCAAGTTAATTTCCTCCGTGTACTACTGTAAAAGAAGCCATGGCCTCAAGGTTTATCTGATGGAACTGTTCTGTTTCATGTTCCCATGCTGTTGCCACTGCATGGGGTTGTTCATGGTCACATGGCACTAGCTATTATTTTTTACTTCAAAGTTGCATTAAAAGGCAGCCAAAAATACTAGTTTCCAACAAAACTGCCATGGAAACAATTGTTGAAGTTGCTTGAGAAATTTATTTGTGAACAGAAGGGAATGATTCACTCTTAAAATGCAACCCATGCTACAGAAAAATTCGGGTGCCTCCCCTAAAAACAATCACAAAAGCTCAGGCACTGGACAAATCATCCTACAAGATCTGCTAGCCTGCTTTCAGACCTACGATAAATCACTAACATTTCAGAGTCTGTTAAAAATTGCCTGTTGCCCTAATGCCTGTGTGACAACAGACATTCTACCTCTGTACCATTATTTTAGAGACTCAGAAAACCACAAGCAATCTTTCCAAGCTCTGGCCCTAACGCATCAGAAGGCATCCACTTTACACTGTAACTGTGAAGAACTTACATCAGGGCAGCAGATGGACCTTCTAGAAGGTAACCAAACCCTATTGCTGCTTTGCAGTTCCTTACAAATTTCTAGCACTCCTGCACTAGGTACTACTGTGGTGCAAGATCTGAGGGACCACAATTCCTTCAGTCTGCTTTCATTACTTCACAACTTGAGTCAAATATTTTATGGTATTGGGGTTTTTTGCATCTAGAAGCTTCTCTAGAAAATCTTACCATGACTTGGGTTCCCCAAAGTGCAAGTAGTTAATACTGTAGAGATCCATGTCCTCAGTATGCCAGGCAAAGGAAGTTTTCCACATGCCAAAATACAGGTAAGGAGTATTCACTCCTTCAATGGTTATGCCGCTTTCGTTCTCCACAATATCCAGGATGGTGTTCAACCTGCCAATGTTCCAGGCGTCCACGTGCTGCGGAAGACAAGCCTCACGTTAAACAAGGGTTGTGAAGAACGCAACCACGCGACTAAGATGACCTGCAAAAAGCTATGGGGCACTGGTGAAACAGCACATCAAGACAACTGGCACAGCTCAAACCATTAGCTAGTTCACCTAAGCCAAAAGGTTTCACGTGGTGTTAGCTACATACTGATTGTTTACTAGCCAACTTCATGGAGAAAAGTTATCACCCAACGTAACAGTTAGGAAAGAGAAACAGTTGCAAAGCCACAGACTTTACAGAACAGCAGTGTGAGCTTGAGCTGATGTGCTATTTAAACAATGGCAGACTGAACACTCTTGAACAGAAACACTTCTGATTCCAAATATCTTTTAAAAGAGGAAATCATCACAGTCTAGGAGACTAGTACGGGGAACCCCTAGCCATTCTCTAGCACTGATCATCCTAACATCTAACGGCTACAGAGCTGTCCCACAAAACCACATGCACTAGTGGATACCAAAGCAGTGTGCGTTCACTGCCCCACACCTGAACTCGCACACACCTTTTGGGACAAAGCACTATGGAACAACACTTACACAACAGTGGTTTTTGCTTTCTGGAGCTAACCTGTATTCCCTGGAGGCACCAAGAGCGGTCCCTTAGAACGTGACCGCTATTAGCCTTCCACTATCTGGGTGGAGAGTGTTATGAACATTTGGTTTACTGTGTCCCTGCCTGCTCCAGAAGCTGGAACTCCGCTAAGACTATCAGGAACGCTTTCTGAAAGTTGAGTCAAATGCTACAAGTAGTACTTATGGAATGCAATATACATGGACAACTGCTACATGAAAACCAAGCGAGTCTCCTCACCTTATCATAAAGCGTGCCGTTAACATCAGCACCATAGATAGGCGCATTGAACGTAAGGTTCTTCCAGTATTTCCGTTCAAGGTCCTCAAAGTCCGTGTAGCGGGGTGTGCAGTACCTGAGCAAACAACAGAGATACTACAGACTTTGCAGTTTGATACCTGACAAGTCTAAACCAACATTCTCCGCTGCTGAAAGAATCAAAAGCTGTGATAAAGATACCAAATGCACATCATCACACAGACCCAGCACTCAGGGCAGCCACCGTTCTGCTCCTGGGAGGCTTGGGAACAAAGGATAAGGAAGAAAATTAATTTCCCTATTTCTCAGTTTACTTTCATTTCTGCTTTGCCTCCAGGTTAGAACAATTTCACTTTCTAGTTGTCACTACTAAGTGAGGAAGGCTGTGGTCAAAACTGGAAATGATACAAAGAACAACCTGAAAAAACAAAGACCCAAAGTTTTCTGCGACTGGAAAACAACAAATGTTTCCAGACTCACCTGCTGCTAGTAACCTGGCAAAGCACGCTAAGTTTACTAACAGAGTAGCTGCTTCTGATGTCCATTCCCTCCTAACTATAGACTGGGCTCTTTGTGCAGTACCAAGGGATCAAATTTACCCTCTAACACCTAGATAGTGTCTGTGTGTGCATGTACACGCATTTCAATGACACACAGCTTTACAGAGTAGTTTCCCTAAATTATTCTGTTCGAGAAGCAGAACCCTGAGACAGCTGCCGTGTGCTGCTCTTGCAAGACAGAGTAACTTCAGCGGGCAGAGTGCAGCTGGCAATCCTAGTGCTCTTTCTGTAAAGTGATTTCTAAGGCTCCTTTGCTTACTCCTTTCAAAGCAATCTCTCCTCTGTGCCCCTTTCCATGGCAGGAACATCCCTTTCACTACTGCTCTACTCGGTAAAGATTCTGACTGTCCAGCTACCAGGGATAGACAGACAGACAGGTGCCCAGGGCAGAAACAGAAGAGCTCTCCTCCACAAGTGACTCGCGTGACAAACATCCCCGGCCCCGCAGCCTGTTTTGCCAGCACACCTCATCACCCAGGGCGTCGCGCGCACGCCTCCGACCAGCGCCAGTGGGTGGCCAGGACCTGGCCCCGGGAAGCAGGTGCAACAGGAAGGCGCCCGGTAACCACCGGCGCAGAGACAGGGGCGCAGACCTACTTGTCGCTGTTGGCGATCCTCCGGAACTCGCGGACCGTCATGGCCTTCTTCTGGATGTTGTACTGCGTGAAGAGGCCGGACTGCCCCGTCACCACCTGCTGGATGGGCGCTGGGATGACGAGCTCGTCGATGTCATCGTAGCACCGCCGCGGCTTCCACTCCTTGGGAGGAACTATCTGCAGGAAGCAAAACCCGCTCGCTCAGCGCCGCGGACGCCGGCCCGGCCACTGATGGGGGGAGCGTCCAAGTTGGGGAAGCCGGGCTGAACACCGCCCCCCCCCTCCACCCCCCAGGTCGGGCACGCCCGGCGCGGCGGGGTAAACAAAGGGCGGTGCGGCGGCCCGGCCCCGCTCGGCGGACGGAGACCGATCCCGGTGCGCGGCCCGAGGCCAGGCGGCGGGGCCTCCGCCCGGAAGGGGGGTGTCGGGGTGAGGGTCGCGGGGGGTTGTCGCACCTTGGCCAGGCCGGCGCGGTGGGCGCCCTGCGACTCTATGTAGGCGATGTACCGGCTGAAGTCCCGGAACTGCTCCATGGTGGGGCGGAAGGTCATGATCCGCGCGCCGGGGTTGAGGCTCTCCAGCTCCGAGGCCATGTTGCCGGGGCGGCCCTGCACGGAGGCGGAGAGGCTTGGGGGGGGGTGTGAGGGGGGGGGGGGAGAAGGAGGGCGGGTCGCCGTGCGCACCCCTCCCCCACGCTGCCCCGCCCCGCCGCTCCGGGCGGGCCCTTCCGCGCGCATACGCCCCGCCCTCTTCGCCCGCCGGCCAATCCCCGCGGGGTCCGCACCAGGCCCGCCTCCCCATTGGCGGACGCGACCCGCCCGTCAAGACGGCGGATCTCTTCCCTCCTCACGGCGGAGAACGCCATCAATTCATGCCCCTCCCCCATCCCCCTTCACACCCCTCCCCGCCCCCCCCCCCCCCCGAGCCGGAGCGAGCCCGTTTCGACGCGGAGGGGTTCGAGTCCCCGCCCGGCGTGCTCACGTAAGCAAGGCGTCCCTCTTCTTCGCCGCCTCCGCCCGCCCCCGTTCCAACGCCCGGCCGCCGTATCCCTCCGCACCACGCGCCCAATGAGTCCGGCAGGCCGCCGACGCCACCGCGGCCGTTCCGTACTGCCCGAGCCCCGCCCTGCTCCCGAGCCCCGCCCCCTTCCCCTCCGCGGCCCGCCCCGCCTCCGCCGCTGTAGCCAATCGCCGCCCGCTTCCGCTTCGCAGCCAATAGGAATTCGGCAGCCGGCCGGGGCGGGCCAGCGAATCAGGAGGCCGGGAGCGGGGCGGTTGCTAGGCGGACGGGCCGAGGGCCGGGCCGGGCGGCTGTCGCTAGGGGGCGGTTGCTAGGGAGGCCCAGGCCTACTCGAGGCGCTTAAGGCGACCGGGCCGGGCCGGGACCCCCGCGGCAGTTACGGTGGCCGGGCTGCTTGCCTGGCCCACCCGTGCCCCGCCCACACCCCGCTTCCGGGTCCCCAGGGACACCTGTCGAGGGTGGGCCCGGATCTTAGGCCCGCGGGCAGCGCGGCTCTTCGGCCTGGGCTCTGCGGGGCTCCCGGTCCTGCCGTCGGGGGAGAGGCCGATGGACCGGAGCGGGAGCCTCTCCCGCTCGCCCGGCAGCCGTTCGCTGTCCGGTACTCGAGGCTGCAGCGTGCAGTCCCAGCGCAGGGGCTCGGGGCCCGCCTCGAGCGGCCGGTGGCGGCGGCCGGGCCCAGGCCGGCAGCGCTGGGCGCCCGAGGGCCCTCACGGCTGGGCGGGTGCAGCCGTCGCTGCAGGCGCGTCAGAAGCGCTGGGCTTCAGTAACCCTGTGCGGATGGGGGCCGGAGCGAGCTGGTAGGTTTTGGGACCCGAGTGGCGACACGCAGCGGACAGGTGCCAGCTGAACGTATGAACCGAGCTAATGAGGCTCCCACAGCTGCGGCGTAAAGCAAAGCTGCGCTGGCGTTCGGTGCTCTACAAACTTGTGGCAGCAAACGCGACCTGCGGCTGGACCGGCGCCAAGCCTGGCCCACGCCAGGGAGTTTCGCCAGCACGGATCGCTCAGGTGGGAACGTGGAAGAGTCCCTGTAGCCAGCACGTGTCTTCAATAATCGATGCTTTCCAGTGTGGACAAGGCTGAATGCCTGACAGAGCCTGTCTGGGGATGGCAACCTCCCTTGCCTGGGGCTGGCTGCTGTTTTCATAGATTGTGTTGTACTAAATGCTTTTTGAACGTGCTAAGTGCCAAGAGGCAAAAAGTAAGTGCAACCCACCCAGAAGAGCTCTTAACCATCTTCAGAGACCACTCTCTGTCCCCTGTGCCTGTCATACCTAAACAAAACCTTAATTTCACTGTATGTTTTTCCTCTGATAGGTGTTTCTTGCAGTTGTGCTCTGGCATGAGGCAGCCCTGAAAGTGTTTAAATGTCAACCCAATACAATGAACTTTTCTATGGCGTGCCGCTTCTCTGACCTGCTCAGCCTCCAAGTTGACAGGTGTGCAGACCAGAACCCCAAAAACTGGATTAAAAGTCACAGCGGGTGCAACAGTCAGCCTTCTACAGAAATGCCAGGACTGTGGGGGAAGCAGTTGCCAAGCTACTGCGCAGCGTAAGCTCCGATTTGTTCAGTGGTGCAGCTGTTTCTTTTCCTTATTTAACAACTATTTTGCCCTTGGGAAAAAGAAAAACCCAAACCTGCAAAATTTAAAGTAGTGGAATCCCAAAGGGCAAGTGCTTGGGCAGGATGTTATTTGGACTAGGTGGTCTTTAAAGGTCCCTTTCCATCCAAACCATTCTATGATCCTATGATTTAGCATCACTAGGAGGCAAGCGAAGCCTAGGGAAGGCCTATGCTGCTCTCCCCCTACAGGTATCAATGGAACGAATTAAAGAAAGAGAAAAGAGCAGCAGAGCACCTCCGTGCCCAGGAATTCACCTTTGACTAGCTGCCATTTTGCTGCTGTCCCACCTGCCAAACCTTGCCCTTTACAAAGCTGCTTATCTGAGGCTATGTTGGGGCTACCTGGTACCATTAAGGAATGGAAAATTTTCACGAGGGGAAAATTTAAAAAAAAAGAGAAAAGGCAGCAGTAACTGCCCAGTTCTGTTGCTCAGTGTGAGTCTGGCAGAGAGAGACTGCAAAGGGAAGGGGCCAGATGCCACCTTAATGGCACCATTCCCTTCAGTTCTGGAGCAGTGTGGTACTGCAAAGCCAGGCTGATACCAGGTGGAAGGAGAAGTCTCAAGCTGATACCAAAGGAGATGGGGCAAAACCCTGCCACTTAGGAACCATCCTTCCTGGCCAGGGAAAGCTGAGCACCTCAGCCCAGGCTTGGCAACATGCAAAGGGGCAACGGGGCTATGCAGCCCATAGGTAAGCTTGCTGACCATCTCAAAAGGCCACTTTGGAGCCCGCAGGGGCGGTCAGTTGGGAGCATTTGTTCCCCTGTGTTTTCCCTGGGTCGGTTCTAAAGTGTTGATTTGTTTTGCCAGTTGTAAATATGACCTTGAAGCCCCAAGTGTTCTCAGACCAGGAGAAAGAAGATGCGTGCCCATGTGCTTGTGAAGCCATATGGGTATTGTGGCAACTGCTGTTTCCAGGGGGAGCATGCCACACATGGACTAGAGGTTTGTGCTGTGCCTGTGGCTCAGCGAGTGGCACATCCATGTGGCAAAAGCATCGTCGCTGGCCATGGCTCACCGGCACAGCCAACACGTTCTGGCAGCACAGGCAGGCGCTGGCTGCCCGCTTCCCGGCTGGCTGGCTGGCTTCCCAGCGGTTAGCACGGCACCTGTCCTCCCCAGACACACCTGGGTTCGAGCAGGTGCATGCCTGGCTGTGTAGCCTTGCCATCCTGGGCCTTGGTAGTGATGCAGAACACTGTGATGCCAGCAGTGCTGGGACACACATAGCATGTGTGCTGCCTCGCAAGGGCAGGAGCTTTGCCCTCAGGTTTACATCCTCAAGTGGGGTTGCCCCACAGCAGAGCCAGGGAGAGGCTGCACCAGCCTCAGGTCACTCTGGGGGGTGAAGCTGGGCCAAGGGGGAAACACCGATTTGCATCTGGCACCTGCTCAGGTGCTGGTCTGGCCAGCAGGAAGCACCACATGTGCCTGAGCTCCAGCAGAGTCAGGGAGGAGTCAGTAAGAGTGTGCCCATAGTGAGGTTGGGGAAAAGCTCACGGGTCTCTCTGCCACACACCAGTATATGCTGGCCGGGGCAGATTTGGCTTCTTCTGGACGGCTGGACAGGCTGGAGGGTCCCTGGGGGGGGGGCTGCTTCTTGCACTGGCCTTTCCCTTGCACACTTGTGCTGCTCTCTAGGAGCCAGCACCTGCCCAGGGGGTTGCAGGGTGGCAGGCACAAGCACAGCCATGTGCCTTGGCAGGACTTTCACACCTAGTTGGGTGCCACTCTGCAGGGAGGTGGTTTTACTGCTGAGCAGCTGCACACACAGCTCTGCCCAGCACCACAGGACAGCGTTACTGCAGCATCCCGAGAGGCTGGCCACATCTCAGCCTCATCCAGGACTGACATAGCCACTGACTCCTCTCTTTGCTGCAAACCCTAATTCCAGCTTGGTCCTGCAGCCAGCATGCCGGCAGGGGAGGGGTGCAGGTAAATCCAGCAAAGCTCAGCATCACCCCAGGGCTTCCTGCTGGGAATGATCCATCCTTTGGGAAGTGGAGGGGACCCAGAATGCACTATGCTTGGCAGCCACCATTCCTGGAGGTGCCAAGAACGAGGGCTCTTGGTGCACCCCAGTACAGCAGCAGGAGATAAGCACACACATGCGCAAAGGGGACGGGCACAGGGAGTCTCCGAGCTCCCTGCCGGCGTGGGAAGGGTAGGGTGCTCGTGGCTGGGACATGCCTGTGGAAAAGGACTTCTCTGGCAACAGGCTGGGGAGCATGCCCAGCTCCAAGGGACTCCATGGCCTCCAATTATTGCTGAAGAAACAGACAGCAAAGCCAGCTTTGTATGAAACCCGATTATTCAAATTTATTAACATCAAGAATTATGCAATGATGCTGTAGATTTTTTTTTTTATTAACAAATAGAAAACAGACTGTATACAACAGTGACCCCTACAGCACTATGCATCCACAAGGTAAAAATGAATGTGTCCTCCAACGTTACCAACCCTGGATTGCTGATTTCAACGGAGTTTGGATTCTTAACATTCGGAATACATGTGATAATACAATTAGATACCCTTCCACCACCTTTATTCATAACTCAATGCACTCGAAAGAGGGCTGTTCACTCCCTATCTTTAGTGCAAGCGTGATATAATAAGGAGTATTAATATATAGTACCATTAAATTAAGTCCAGTAGTCTTGCCACATTGGTTCATTAGAACGTCCTGAAGTAGCGGAAAGTACAATATTCTAGTGACTTTTTAACATTTGCAGGATAGCAGAAATTATAGATACACCCAACCTCCGAAGCCATGTGTACTCCCCTCCCCTTCCCTGCGGTACCCTGCTTTCCAAAGGGAGCCCGCCTGGCTCTGCTCTGGGGCTGGCTGGGCTTGTGCTCCTTGCCTCTGTAAATGCTCCGATGCCCTTCACGGGTGAGAGGTGGCAGAACGGCGCCTGCACGCGCAGAACCGCGGGATGAAGGAAAAAAAGGCCGTGTCTCGCTCTTTCCATCCCCTCCCCGGGGAAGGGTGGGACCTGCTCCCTTCTCCTGCCCCCTTCCCAGCGAGACACACAGAAAGAGACTTGGTTGGGAGCCCAGAGTCTGGGATTTTTGGGTCTCTCACAAACAATGTGACGACAACTCACGTCATATCGGGATCTGCCAATACACACGGTCACTGGATCGGTTTTAACACGCGTCATAACAGGACTGAATGGTTTCCAGCTGACAAAGGGGACCGCCTCTCCGGCAACCCCACATGCCCTCCCAAACCCAAACCTACTCAGGAAATAATGGGGGGGGGGGGGGGGGGGGGAAGGAGAGGGCTAAAAAAATAATTGGTAGCTTAGGTCCAGTTTCCATGAAATTTCATATTCTACAGAGGATTAAAAAGCAGCCTACGGGGAATGGAGCCGGGCAAGAACCACAAGCCAGCTGCTGCAAATTACCAAGGAAGCTGCACTAAAATGGGCAGAGCCAGCAGTGACTGGGTTGAAATAAACACAGGGCAGTAAAAAATGTAAAAAGCAAAAAAAGGAAATGAAAAAAAAACCAAACCCCAAAACCAACCAACTCCCAAAGGTTTGGTGGGTCCAGTTCTGCCTGGGCAAAACATTAAGACTTGCAAAAAATAAAAAGAGAGAGGAGATTATAAAAACCACTAGTAACTATTTTACATGTTTAAAAAAAAGATCCCATTCCACCCACCTAAAGCCTCGCTGTGAAATGCAGTCGCGTGAGAAAGGGCGAGAGATGCACATGAGCAGAAATTCAGCCAGAGACTGGAAATGCTTTTGGAGTCAGATTCCCTCTTTTGGCGCTGGGGCGAAGTTCCTAAATGCCGTGGTCAGAACTGGTTGGCATGGAGGTCTGCAGCCTGGGCAGCACCCCCGTCTGTACAGAAGGACTGAGGAATGGGCGGCTCTGGCTCAGAGGGACCCATCTCCACTCCTAGACATCCCCACCGCGACTGGAGGAAAGCACTAGTTACGTTGCATAGTGGTCGAAGCTGCCGAGATACTCCAGTGCGGCTCTGTAGCACAGCTGGTACTGGTCCTGCAAGCCAGCAAGGGGAGGGGAGCGTGAGAGGCGTGGACCCAAACTCATTGGGCAGCCATCTCCCCTCCCTTCTCCCACAGATCTCCTGCCACCCTGGGGAGGAGGGGACACTCACCTCTGTCTGCACCATGGCTGGCCGCTGCGTCCGCAAGGTCTTCACCGTCTGGAACATGTCCACCACCCCCTCGTAGCGCATCCTCTCCAGCACGATGCTCAGTGTGATGAACACGCCTGTGCGCCCTACCCCAGCACTGTGAAAAGGGAGCAAGACATGCTGTTAGAGAGTGCTGCAAGCCCATGGAGCAGGGGGACCTGCACAGTAGGGCCAGGAGTGGCCACAGGGACATTTCCAGACAAAAGGTGACCCCTCCCAGCCCCATGAGGCACACTGATACTGCCTTGCCTGTGGGCCAAGCTGCCACAGCACTCTGCCCTGCTGTAGGACTCTTCCAAGGAGCTACAAATCATAGAATCATCGAATGTGTTAGGTTGGAAGGGACCTTTAAAGGTCATCTAGTCCAACCCCCCTGCAGTGAGCAGGGGCATCTTCACTAGATCAGGCTGCTCAGAGCCCCATCAAGCCTGACCTTGAGTATCTCCAGGAATGGGGTCTGCACTACCTCTCTGGTAACCCCTTCTACCCTCATACTGAAGAACTTTTTCCTAATATCCTCCCCTTTTGTAGTTCAAAACCATCACCCCTCGTCCTACTGCTATGTGCCCTCGTGAGCAGTTCTTCCTCAGCTTTCTTATAGGTACTCCATCAGTACTACCAGGGCACAGGGTTCACCCAGTCACCTGGCAGAAAGGCTGCCAGTGGCACCTGTGGATGTTGCTGCCTCCTTGTCCCCTGCCAGCCTCTTGCCATTGGCAAGCCAGACCTGGCAGCTGCCTGGATGAGCAAAGTAGGAGACATCTCCGAAGGCTGATGAAGGTAGAGGTGGGCAGTGACCTATCCTCACTCACCTGCAGTGCACCGTGATGGGCCCGTCCTGCCCGAACTGCTCCTTGGTCTTGTGCACCTGCCCAATGAAGTCGATGAAGCCCTCTCCCGTCTTTGGCACTCCCTGCTCAGGCCAGTCTGTGAACTGGAACTGGCGAATGGTCCGTGACTGGCCATCCTGAGGGGATAAGGGTGTTAGACATGAAACATGGGTGAGGAGACAGCAAGAGGGGCTGATCTCACTCCTCTCAGCATTGGTGCTGCTGACCTGCTCTCAGAGGCCCTTGTCCAGGCCAGGGTAGAGGGTGCACAGCCCACGGATGAGGGATGGCCTCTGCCCTCTCATGTTCACCCCAGAGTGGCTGAGCTGAGCAGGGCCCTGCAGGGTCTGTTGGGTCAGTGCCCTGGTTCTGTTTGGGGTACAGCTCCACCCCAGAACTGTGCTTGCTGTCACACTGGGGTCCTGTGCCTGGTCAGATGTTGCACAGAGGGGCGTGAGGTGCAGGGGGGCCCATGTGAGATGCTTGCCCCTGTCCACAGGGGCAGGGTCAGGTGCTGATGGGGATCAATGAGCTGTTCACTGGGGCTGTTGCAGCCATCAAGGAAGGAACATGCTATGAAAGGAGCAGCAAGTGGGGGCAGCAGCTCCTCTGTCTGCACTGCAAGACAGCACCTTGCTTTGTGTTCCCTCCAGGAGCTGCTGTAGGCACGGAGCAGGGCAGAGGTGAGGCAGAGGCATAGGAGGCAGGGGCACTGGGGACCCAGCAGTGGTACTCACCCTGGCATCTGTCACCTTGAACTCCCGGAGGATGTACTGTGGCATGTTGTACTCTGCCATGGGGTCCACCACAAAGTACTGGTACCGGGCAGAGCGCTCTGCGGGCCAGTACTGGTGGCACTTCTCCTGTGGATGAGGAGCATGGTAAGACATCAGCACTGACAAGCTGCTGCTCCTCCCTCCCACTGCCTGGGTGGATACGTGGCTATGAGGCCCAGGGTCAGCCATGGGACATGCCAGTGGGAGGCTGGCCCAGAGCAGCTGCTGCTGGGGACAGACTGGGGTGAGCCACGAAGAGGCTGTTCCCACAGACTGCAGCCAAACAGACCCCTTCTCCCCTGAGCAGATTCGTACCCGGCCCATCTCACGCAGCTTTGTCAACATCACCACGATGGTGGAGTTGTGCTCCCAGAGCATCCGCCAGAAATCCTCTGTGGTCTCAGCCAGTGGTCCTTGCGTGGCGATGTAGGCCTTCTGCTGCCTGTGACAAACATAACACTGCTCAGACCAGTGCCTGGAGGTGGGCAGCAGCTATTCCTGGGTGCTGGTGTACTGCGAGGGCTGGAGACAGGGGCTCTGGTGATGCAGCTGTGGGAAGCAGGCTGCTAGGACCAGCCATGGACTCTGGGGGAAGGATGAGCCTGCCCAGCATCTGTCTTCCAAGTACTCCACATGGATGCAGTGGGCACCAGCAGGTGCAGGATCCAGAAAGGCTGCTGGTCCTTGCTGGGGTGAGTGTCCTAGCCCAGCCTCTTGCTGCTGCTTGTCTCCAGCACTGCTGCACTGAGAGCCTTCTCAGCACCCAGGCCCACATGAGCAGGCTGCCAGCACCCATCCGGGCTGAAAGGAGAGGCTGTGCTTGGGGACGATCCCAGCAGCACCCCCAGGTTCCTGCACATTTACTCTGCAGCACCCACTGTCCCTCCCATTGCACGGGAAGACACAGAGCAACTGCATCAGGTCCCCTGGACCCCGCACGCCAGCTAATAGCTAGGGCAGCACGGCCACCCCAAATACCATTTTGCCAACTTCTCCAAAGCTTCCAAATTTGCCCTCAGTTCCTCTGCGAACCAGAGCATCTCTCCAAACGTCCCGTGTGAAAGCAGAGCTTGACCTGCTAGCCCAGCCCCCACCCCAAGAGAGCACCCTCGGTACTCTGGGCTCTGAGATGCGCCGGCTCCAGCACGCTGGTGCTTTGGCTTTGCCGAGCGCCCAGCCTGGCAAGCCGGGCACGCCGGCTTTGCCACTGCGGGGCGCCGGAGCCCGCGCGACGAGGGGCGGCATCCTCCCGTCCATCCTCCCGTCCAGCATTTCATCTCTCCCCTGGTGCTAAAACTTAACGAACGTGCTGCAGGACAGCTAGAACGTGCAGGATGAAGACAGGGTCTGCTTCAAGGTGGATTTATAAGACATCGTAAAAAGCAGGGAGTAGGGGTGCTGGATGAAACAAGAGAGCTGATAAAGATGCAGCACTGGTGATGTCTGCAGGACCTTGGGCCAACTGGTCTCTTTAGATAATATGGAGAAGATTGCTCGGTTCAGAGGAAAGGATGGGAAGAGATAATGGTGCTCTCTGGAGATGGGGTAGGTAGCACATGAAATGGTACCACCTGCCGTGCTGGCAGCTCCCTCTCTCCATAGGGTCACCAAGGGGCAGGTGCCAGGCAGGCAGCCGCAGTCATGGCACGGTGCTGGCCAGCTTGCAGCCACACAGAGAAGAGGGAGCAGAGGCTGCTCCGTGACAGCTTTTCTCCAGCAACTTCACCCTCCCCTACTACTCCATCCCACCCCGAGGGAGCCTGGCTTGCTGCAGTTTTGCTGCCTTGGGATGCTCCCCTCCTGCTCCTTGCCCACTCCTGCCTCTGCATAGCCCTTCCCCCTGCCCCCTCCTGGGCTCAGCTGCTGCAGCAGGGATGAAGACACAGAGCTGCTGGCCTGGCTGCGCCAACATCTGTTCCCTTTGGCAGTGCCTGTTGCTCCTGGGAGGCCACCAGACCAGAAGCAGCATTTGGGCAGGGCCAAGCTGGAGGGGCACCATGCCATGTCCATCACTGTATCCCCAGCTCCCACAGTGGGTGACTCTCTTGCGATGGCACACAAAGAGATGACAGGAATGAGCCATTTGGATCTGGTCTGGATTAGTGTCCAGGATTTGGCTGGGAAGGCGATGTGGCCATTGAGCTGTTTCCCTGCATTCTCCTCCCCTGGCACTTGGTGTCTGAGAACATGATGCCAGCAGTTGGATACAGAAGCCGCAAGTATTCTTACTGCACCAGATCTTAATTTGTGCTTTCTAAAAGGTATCCCAGGGACCTGAACCCTGTGACAGGCTCCCCGGTATCCAGCACCAGCCCTGCCTGAGGATCCAGACTCTCCCCAAAATCAAAACGTGATGATCAGCATTGGGGTCCCACCTGGATCAGCCATGCAGTGCAAGCACACTTCTACCTCTGGTTGCTACAGGTCTGCCTTAGATGCTGCAGGTATAAAACACATGCCAAGGGATGCCTACCAAAAGACACTAAACCTCTTCAGAAGCCAGCACAGTCTCCCAGCACAGCCATGTGGGCCTCTGCCTACAGCAATGCAAGCCAGCCTGGCAGCACTCACAAGCAATCCTCCCATATCATCTCTCTACTCACAGGAGCTCCTGAGATGATGGAAATTGATAAAATGCAACAAAGTGACCCCCATCCCACCTCTAGGCAGCCAGGACCTCGGGAAAGGGGAGAAGGCATCTCTGCCCAAGTTCCCAAGCAAACAGGACAGGTTTGCCCAGGCATCTAAGGTGGCCCTTACCTGTATCCATCTATGAAGCTGGCATTGATGTAATCAGAGCCCTCGACACCCCGGATGGGCTGCAGACAGACTCTCGTCAGCTCGTATGGCATGATGTTCACGAGGCGGTTCTTGAACTTGTTGCAGGGGAGGTTGGCACTGATGAAACGTGAGGTATGTGCTTTAGAGTTGGCCAGCAGCTGAAAGAGATCGAGACATGTCAGACCCCTGCTGTGGATGCAGCAGTCTGGGGGCAAAAACTGGGAGCCTGGCAGCAGGCAGGGCAGGC
Organism: Gallinula chloropus; assembly: GCF_964237585.1. Classification (NCBI taxonomy): domain Eukaryota; kingdom Metazoa; phylum Chordata; class Aves; order Gruiformes; family Rallidae; genus Gallinula; species Gallinula chloropus. The sequence continues at coordinate 11,664,079 of NC_140091.1, forward strand.
AGGAGTCACTTGGGACACACAGACGGGCTCTCTCGTCTGACTGAGGGCTGGACCAGCCCTTTACAGAGGAGGCTACACCCAGCTGCATTTCACACTAGATGACTCTTGTTATTCAGTATCATGATGCTGCACACCTAGGCATGGCTTGGCCTCACTGCTGGGTGTCGGTGCATGGCTCTAGGTGATATCAGGGGGAAAAGCCTGCACTGACCTTGTGGCGTGGCCCCAAAGCTGCTCACAGAGGAGTGGAGACCCACAGCAGCCCTCTGACCCACAATGCTGTGTACCTTGCTGAACCAGGGACACATGCCTGGTGGTGTCAGGAAAGGAAAGCTTTCCATCCACTGACAACGTCTTGCTATTTACTTCTCACCCCAGAGGAACCCAAGAAAAATATGAGAATTGTGACAGTTTTAGGTAAAGTAGATCTATTTTAGGTTATTGTGAGACATTTTATGGTTCTCTTTTGAGTCCTGTAAACTGGAGTCATGGTAAACGTGTTACCTAGATCTGCTGGCAGAGACATTCGAACAGAAGTTCCTCTTCTTTTTTTTTTTTTTCTTTTTTCTCATTCCCCAAAAGACTCTCTCCAACATCTCCAGAGCCACCCTTCTCTGTGTGTGGCAGCTGGTCCCAGCAACAGGGTTGCTCTTTCGGGAGTGATGCAGCCATGCTAGGCCCTCCCACCTCCTGCTCCCCAGGCTCTCCTGTGCAGTGGACACTGCCAGGGCTCAGAGACAGAGGTTACTACTGCTCCAAAGAGACCCCTGGAGACAGCATGTTTTTATCTGTCTTACAACAGAGTTGCTGACGATGAGCCCAGTTCTGTGGCACCCCAGGTTTCTCAGGGTGGATATCACCAGGAGATACTAATGCAGTATGTTCTACTGTCCCCCAAACCCAGGGCACCAGCAGTTCTGGTGACCACAGGTCTGAGCCACTCAGTTTTCCCCAGTTTATGGAGAAAGTCAATATTTTGCCTCTCCTGCTCCTTTGTCATTTGTCATTGGAGGGAATCCCCAGGGTGAAGCTGTACTGCTGCAGTTCATTTCACAGCCTGCATGGTCTGCTGCCTCCCTGCATGAGCTATATTCCTCTGCATGACTTCACTGGACTAACGCACCTCATCTGAGAATATGGGCGCTTACCAGAGCTCACTTCCATCTCCCAGGCTCTAACAAATACCTGCAGTAGGCAGTCACAGATACAGATAGCAAAATGTGGGCTTAGCTTCTTAAAACCAACGTGCCTTAAAACACCGCCTTCCTTCATCAGTTCTAGACACTGAGGCTCGGTGTCGAGGTGGTTAAAAGATAACAGAGCTCAGCACTGAAGAAATGAGACTATAAATGTCTCACATATTTAAATTGGAGCCGTTTCCAGACAAGTTGTTCACAGTAACATCAATTATCACTAACACGATCTGCATCTGATTTCAGATGCAGCTCCCGCCGCACAGTGAACCTAGAGCAGAACGTGCTGCTGAGAACTGCACATCCATCTGCCTTTTATATCCTCCCCAGAAGCTGCCAATCCAGGGGGGACCATGGCCGACACAGGCTTTACAATTCAAATGTATTTAAAACCACTGCCTACCTGGCTTAAAAACACACAGAAGAGTAACTGTAGCGATCCACAGCTCTCCTCTCCCAGCCCCTGGGTGAGCAGCTCAGTGGGGCTGTGTGGGCACAGGCAGGGGTGCTGGGGAAGGGGGGTAACTGGGCCTCAGTCACCTACCTTGAATTCCAGCTCCATTGCAGTAACGCTCTCGCCTGGTGGCACCTGGGTCAGCTTCTGGATGTGAGCAAAGAGGTTGCGTGCAGGCACCTCGGTATTGCCACAGGTGGCGGCCTCCAGCAAGGCCTCGTGGATGAAGATGTACTGGTCCTCCGTCTGCACCATGTAGTTGCGCTGGGAGCGCATGCACGTCACGTGGCCGTAGATGTCCACGGTCTTCTCATGCTTCATCCGCTCCAGCATGGCATCGATGACAATGAAGCAGCCAGTTCTGCCCACGCCGGCACTGCGGAGACAGAGCACGCGGCCTGCGGTGACACTGTCCCCTGCAGACACCACACAGGCTCTGCTCTTGCTTAAGAGAGCGCCCAGTCCTAGCGTGCACAATACGGGAGTGAAGGCTGCTCCCCACACTGAGGGCTGACAAGCTGAGCCCCAGACAAGAGGTGACCAGAGGAGAGAAAGAGGGAGAGGCACAGGAGAATGTGGGGGGCTACGCAGCCCTTCTGCTGTCCCCCTTTCGCTGATGGAACAGAAGGGACATGGTGTCACTCTGCTGGTCCCTGCAGTAGCTGGCAGCACTTCCACAGAGGAGAAATGTGTTTAACAGGCATGAGAGTGACAGTGTATGTGTGCATGGAGTCAGGAGACAGGAAATCCAGGCTGGGCCCATAATTCCAAGCCTGCTCATCCCATAATCTGGGTCACTGTTTCCTAACCCGTAAAATGAGGCCAGCCAGCCCAGGAGGGGAAAGCAGCAAGGTGAGGTCAGGCACTGCTGTACTGAGCCCTCTGGTCAAGCACTGGATGCCTCTCCATGTCTGCTGGAAGGGCAGCAGCAATCCCCAAACCGCTCACCCTGACTGCGCACCCTGAAAACAACAGACGCGCTGACACGACTTGTAAACACAGGCAGAGATACCGAGCTAGACAACTTCCTCATTTATGGTGCAAGTCAGATCCTTAACAGGGCTTTAATACAGCTTGTTTGTGTGTTAATTATACCCCACTCCCATCTGAAACGGAGCATGAAAGAAGAGCATTAAACACTGCTGGTAAGGCGTGTGCGGGAAGAGCGATGATGGAGTGGTTTGTTCAGTAATAGTCCCCACTTGGCTGGGATAGATAAATCTTGCCTGGATAAGGCACTAAGCCTTAGTGGACTAATATTTTGCTTAAAGAGCTGCCTTTTTACCCTGTGAAAGAGTTCTACTGTAAATACTGCGCGTGAATGTTTGTAGAGGTCACTGCATGTGTGTCTGTCAATGATGTGCCTCTTGAAGGTACCACCTACTTATGCCAGGCACGGATCACTTCGTTTTCAAATGGGACTTGCAGTTTTGCAGGACAAAGTGTTTCCTGAGGCTCTCCACACAGCAGTGCTGTTTAATTGGGCAGAGCTGTGGCCACACAAATGTCAGCACTGCATTACTGCTGCTCGTTGCTGACCGGCTCCAGCATGCAGCACAGGTTACAGCACCACGAAACCTTCCCCTCAGGAACAGGAGACCCCACTTTTAGCTGGGTAGGCCAAAGCTCCTGCAGCAAGAAGCAAACACACAGACCTACCTGCAATGGACAACCATGGGCCCAGCATCTGGTGGGTTACAGGCCTTGACCCGTCGCAGGAAAGCTAAGATTGGGGTGGGGTATTCTGGTACCCCATGATCGGGCCAAGCCATGAACTGGAACTGTCGCAGCTCTCGCTTCTCGCTGGAGCCATTCTGTTGAAAACAAAGAGGAGTTATTTGTGTGAGAACCACCTTGCCTTGGGATGGGAACCCAGTGACGAGGTAACAAGGTACCCAGCTGGCTGGGTAACGACAGGCATGTTGCTCTGGGTGATCACACCTGTTAAGACCCTGGATAAGATCCCTGTTAAGGATCGTTTAAGGATCATAAATGCCTTGGGCTTTTGCCACTGAAAATTTGGTGGCAAAATACAAGCTTCTTGCACTGCTTCCATACACATGGATGCTGTGTGGAGAGTGTTGTGGTTTTACCCCAGCTGAGAGCCGAGACCCACACAGCTGCCTGCTCTTTAAAGGAAAAGAGGAGGGGGAGAAGGGGGGGTGAGAGGCAAGGGAAGGGAAAAGGAAGGGGCAAATAACAACCCCAAAACCAAGAAACCAAAAGCCCATGGGATGGGATAAGGATAGTTTACTAAAATAGCAGACAGGACTTTAGAGCAAAAATATATGAAGCTGTTGATACACAATGCAGTTTCTCAACGAACCCACAGCTCAGACTGTGCCACCCAGAGCCGTCCTGGAACCCGACTGTCCCCCAAAAACCACGCGTCCTGGAGCCGCCCGCTCCTCCTCCCATCAGCCCCCCTTTATACTGAGCAGGATGGAATTGGCATGGGATACCCTCTTTGGCCAGTTTGGGACACCTGTCCTGGCTTCATCCCCTCCTTTCTTATTAATAGAGAAATATGAAGAACTGAGAAAGTCCTTGACTGCTTGACCACAACTAAAACCATCAGGGTGTTACCAGCACTGCTTTCATTTTAACACCCAAACACAGCATTCCATCCGCTGCTACAAAAGAAGTTTGCTCCATCCTGACCCAAACCAGGACAGACAGCCAGCTGATACAGAAAGCAGAGCAGTTCTGTGGGAGCAGAGCAGATGGATGAGAAGGTGAAAGACTCCTTTCTGCACAGCATGGGGCAGCTACACCGCGTACTCACTGCATGCTCAGGGAAAAGCAGACACAAGGCATGGTAATGCCACAGCAGCCAGCTCCCTCCCTGCTCCCTGGGTCACTGGGATAGCTGACCAGCCCGGTTCAGCCAGCTGGGACTGAGCCATGATCTGTGCAGCAATGCAGCAGGACTGGCTGGGTGACTGCTGGGGGGCAAGGTGGCTTCCTGGGGTGCGAGTGTCCCCATGGTGGGGTGCTGTGCTCTCTGCCAGCACTGCCCTGACTCAGTCACACGTGGAGCCCGCCTGCTGCGAAGCCTGTTTGCATCGCGGTGTGACACTGCTGCTAGTGCTGCCCCGAGGGATTTCCAGACACTGAGAGGCAAGCAGCAAGCAGGCAGGAGGAGAAGGACGTGCACAGGCATCAGCAAGGCCCCTACATTTGCATGATTAGTGACAGGAGTGCTAAAAATCCACTGCTTCCCGTGTTGTCCTCTAATAGGGGGACAGCTGTTACATGTACTCTCGCCAGAGGCAAGCATGGCCCCGCTCTGGGGCCCATCACAAGGTCTGAATGCATACAGGAGAGCATCAGGTGTCCTGGCCAAAATCCAGCGGTGGCCAAACGCACAACCTGCAGCTGGTCTCCCACCGCCGCCCGGCTGTGAGAAATGGCCCACGTGCAGCACAGCCACAGGCTTGGCTGAGCCAGGCACAGTCTGTGGCCTCTACATGTGGGCTGCACAGCACCCTGCAGCTTCAGGGAGCAGTGGGAGTCCCCCTGCCCCACCACAGCATCAGCTGTGCCAGCGCCACTGTACATACCTTGTACAATGCGAAGGTGCGGACGGTGTAGGTCGCCAGCTCCACTGTGTCCAGCAGCGTCACCTGGATCATCCCATAGGTTTCCGTACCCCGGCTCGGCCAGTACTGGTCACACTTTACCTGCAGGGAAGAGAGGAGAAAGGGCCGGTGCTTGGCTGCATTTTGGGGTGTTTGAGGTGAGGAATGGGGCTGTGGCCTCCAACGGGTGAAGAGAGAAAGGAGTCGCTCTATGTGGGGTCCCAAACACCCAGATTTCCTTCTCCCCGAGCGCCCCAATCCCCAGCAGACAGGCAGCACACCCTGGACTCCTTTCCACAAGAGTCACGTTCAAAGAGGGGATTCTTGTTTCTTCTTCTGGAGCCACTGGTGGGAAGCAGCAAAGGGGGCTGAGCCACCCGACACAGAACCAAGAGCAGCACCAGCTATGAAGATAGTGTGCAACGACTGCTAGCAGAGGTTTGTGCCTGCTGTCCTTCTCTGCCCCCATTTGGGAAGATGGGGGTCTTCAGGGCTGTGCTTGCAGGATCCTCCTGCCTGAGCACTGCCTGGATGTAAGGGTTGGCAGCTACTGGCTGGAGGGAGAGCTGGTGAGGCAGGGCTCCCTGCCCTTCCAGCCTAAGTTCCTCAGCCCACAAGCTCTGAGTAGAAACAGGACACCGCTCTGGGTCCATTATGGCAAGAGTACACAAGGTACTACTTTCCTCCTGCAGCATCTCTAGTCCCTGGGGTACCCCTGCCACCATGGCCCCAAACAGCAAACCCCCCCGGTGAAAGATGGGACACAGCCCAGACCAGGGCTCCAGCTGTGTCCACAGGGCTGACCCTGCCACGCTGCGCTGCTGCAGGCTGGAGCGCACTGAGCATCCCCGGAGATGTCAGTATGTCCTGCTGGCAGGTGGTGAATCCCTGGAAATCCACATCTCCCAGGTGTTTCAAAAACTGCTCTGCAGCAAGGAACAGATGCCAGCTCAGACACAGGCACAACTTGTTCTCCCTCGGCAAGACACAGACTGTGGCCAAACCATCCCATTCCAACCCCTTCCTGCAGGCAGCAGTCCATCAAAACACCACTGAGAGACCCCTACCCTGCAGCATCCTTTTTCTCCCCCTCCCAGCCAGAACACTGAGCTATTGGTCACGGCTCCTGCAACAAGCTGGCTTGGCAGAGAGCCCCAACGCATCCCTGGGGCCCCATCCCTCTTCCCCCTTTACCTCCCTGTGCATTCCTCCCTGCTCACCCGCTGATGCCCTCCTCCTCCTCTTCACAGCTCAGCGTTTCCAAACTACTCCTCCGTTTTTTTTTCTCCCCAGCCCTGAGCTCCCTATTTAATTTGGCACCCTGAGCATCCCTATTTCATCTGGCACCTGGCTCCCCCGCCCCACAGAGCCTGGCTGACAGGAGGAAGACTTCATTCCCACCCATGTGCACTGCACCGAAAATGGTTTCCCGCCCTAGGAGAGAGGAGTGAATGGAAGATCATCTGTGCTTGTCAAGGAATAGTAAACTTAATTATTAGCCGAGCGTGTTTACAGGGGAATGTGTGGGAAGGGAAACAACAGGCTTAATTAGAAATCAATGAAGTTCTGCCTTTTAATTGAAGGCACTTTAATCAGGGTGGGGCTTGTGAGAGCTAAGAGCCCTCATCCTGTGCTCTGGCTGCTGGGGTACCACAACCTGGGCTCAGAGGGGACCAAGCTCTTCCTGCTTTTTTTTTTGGCATCTTCCCTTGGTAAGCCCTGTCCTGGCAGAAGTGCCTGGAGCAAGGCTGCCTGATGGGATGCTGCGGGTGCCTGCACACCTAGAGCAGCTCTGCTCCTGGCCAGGCTCTCTTGTCCTTCAGGCTGCTGTGCTTTCTTCTGGCAGCATGGCAGGCCCCACACAGACCTCTTGAGGTTTCTCTTCCTTGCCTGGCACAGAGCAGCCTGTTATTTTACACTCACTAGCTGCAGAACGAACAACTCGAAGGTCACAAACCTTATTTCACAGCTAAACCAATCCTATCCCTGGAAGCGGATGGGAGCTGCATCTCCAGCCACCTGAGGTGGGATGATGTGACCCCTCACTACAGGAGAGGCAAGGGCAGAGTGACAGCCTGTGCATGCCAGGGACAGCGCCTTGGTGTGGTTTGCAGGGGAGCAGCGCAGCACCTCGGGGAGAATGGTCCCCTCCTGCCACCCACGTGCTACAGGGCCATGTGTGCTGCAGCACAAAACAAACTTCAGAGGAGTTCCCTGTGTGGGATAATAGCAGCGCCTGGGCTGGTAATTGAAAATTATTTATTCATGACCAGATAAGAGTCAGTCACATTTTCTGCCAAATTTACCCATAATGTTTATGCCCCATTTTCAAGCTCTGTAAATTTTATGCTGAAGCCGATGCACTGTGGCTCTAAAGCAGATAAGAGATGTTTTCTTCTGGCAGTGCCTGCTTCTCATTAACTTAAGGAGCACAGTAATGTCCCGAACAGCCATTTACTGCGGCTTTGCTGAGTGGTTCCTGTCCCTCCCCCTTGATGCCCCGTGCCCAAGAGCAGCCGGGCACCTCTCCTCCGCTCGAGAGCTGTGCTCTGCTCCCAGCCCTGCTTACAAGCTCCAGATGGCATTGCTGCCGGTGAGAGGGCTGGAGCAGGAGGTGGCTGCCAGGCCTCTCTTCCCCAGAGCCCTTGAGCACCAGCCTCTTTGCACCCCTGCCTGGAGACATCAAGTGCCAAGAGAGATCACACCCCAGGGATGGCTGCTTGATGCTCCGGGCTGGGACAGAACAAGCCATGGTGCTGCTCTGTGAGACCTCCTCTGCCAAGCTCCTGGGGATAACTCAGGGCAGGAGAAATCCTGCTTTAATACCTCTCTTGTGCAACACAGCCCGCCTGGGACACGCCACACTCGCAGCTTCGGGAAAGCTAATCTACAATGTGTGTTTCTGAACTGCCACCAAATGATTCTAAAACTGATTGTAAAGCTTTGAAGGCAGCTAAATTGCACAATCCAGCCATTTCTATCCTTTATGTGCTTCTCGCTTTGTGAAAACATGAAAAAGGGAGGATGATTTGGACCATCAAGCCAGCTGAAATTGCAGACCATAAAAGCTGATGCTCTTTAAAGATTTTTTTTCCCCCTGCAGCTTGGGAGCCCTTTAAAGCAGTGTCACCCCTACAGTGCTGCAAAGCTGCTGCTAGTCCCAGTCGGCTTATCTCCACACAGCACTGCTGAAGGGGACTTGGGGAAATGGCTTGGGAAGGTGGCAGAGCCTGCCTTCCACTGGGCATCTTGCTGTGAGGCCCCACTGCCCACCTCAGGCTCTGCAGCTGTAGAGACCGTCCTGTGCCTATGCTGAAGCCCCTGGGCAAGGGGACTTCCAAGCAAGGTTGCCTGTGGGTAACACTGTGGCACCATGTGACTGCCTGGAGCAGTGCTGTGCCGCAGCAGTGTGAGCATCGCAGGCAGCGATGCCGCAGGGACCCAAGGGGTTGCATCAGATGAGGTTTGAAGGCTCTGGAGTGAAGTAAACTGTAACATAGTGATTCATGCTGAAAGCTGGGAGAAACGGGAACTTCTCTGGTGCCAAAAAGGTGTGCTCCTGAGTGAGCTTTAGCCACCACCGAAGGGCCAAGAGGAAAAGCAGAGCGGACAGGTGGCTGAAAGCCATCTTGCCATGAAGGCTGCTGGAGAAGCCTAGAAAACACCCAGAGAAAACAATTTCCTGCAAGTTCACACCCCAGCTCCCCACAAAATCCCTCCTGTGAGTGGGTCCCGAAGCACCTACAAAGCCCAGCAAGCACATCCAGGGAAGCCCTGGCTGCGCAGGGCTGGTTCGACTCAAGAGACTCAGGAGTAGCTGGGCTTCCCTGCAGCCTTCCCTGGCACTCTGCCTCTGCAGCAGTGCCTGAGAAAACTGCCCATTGCTCATTAGTGCTGGGGCCATGCCAAGGAGCCAGCAGGGCACAGTCAGGCACCGTTGGGGAGCGAACGTTGGGGTCGGGTCCAGTCAGGCCAGCCTTGAGCCCCTGGGCAGCGTGCCCGGCCAGGCAGGCTGCCTGCAGCTTCTGCGAGGGCTCTGGTCACTCCCTGCCCATTACTGGGAATCACAGTCTGCCTGTCACCAAAAGCCTGACTACACCCACTGTGTTTGGGGCAGAAACCAGCGCTGCAGGAGGTAACTGTGGGAGGACACGACAGGGAGCGAAAGACAAGTGCCTGTAGGGTTAAAGGAAACCTGTTATCTTTGAGAAACAGGCATCTTGGAGTGCCTGCAACTAAGCAGCCTAGAAGTGGAGTGAGTCAGGACTCCAGGCACGGATTTACTTGGCAACCTAAAAGGGCTTTTCCTTGTGCTTTAAATATATGCTTCTAAATGCGAAGGCACAGAAGAGACCCTACATAACCCCCAGCTGCAGAGACCAGCCAGTCAGCAGTTCCTGATCTTGCTTAATCCTGAGCCCCAGGATGGGTAAGGTGAATTTACCCCCTTTGTGCTGGGGTGGGCAATCACAGCCGTTGGGCAGAGGAAGCAGGGCAGCACAGCGGGAAGCACGGTGCCAGGACAGGGTTGGATCTCTACAGGCAGCTTGTCTCCAAGGAACATGGACTCTTCCCCACAGGCTGTAGGGCATTTGTGGAGCTGGGGATGCCCATGAACAAAGCCTATTTTTGTACATACAGGAGAAGCTGATCTGTTTTGCCATGGTGATTGGTTGTTCCAGCTGCTTCCTCCCAGCCAGCGTGGGCTAGGACACCCCTGCGAGCATTTCGGTGCTAAAGCTTTGAAACAGAGGGAGAGCATGTGGGCAAAAGTTTTAACTAAACCCAAACTTGACAGTTTCTGCTTCTCAAGAATGAGCTTATTGGGCTAAAAATAACCAGTGCTTCACAGCTTGAGCATACAGCCCCTTCTCCTGCTGTTGGCATGGCAACACTAAAATATTCTGCAAGCACAAATGCTCACTGCTAAAATTTTACTTTTAGGAACAATCTGAAGCACGAGCAGAAGCAGCTGCCTCCTGCTTGGGCAGGCTTTGCCCAAAGGGTCCGTCTGGGCATGGTCACAGCTTATGAACTGCTGCTTCAGGGCCTGAGTAAGAACCTCTGTCCTGAGACACCGTAAGCATCATCTGCAGTGAGGGCTCCTGCTCCTTCCTCTCCACCTTGCACCTTCCTCACAGTTTGCAGGCAGATTTGCATTTATTACATCAGAATATCTAATCTTGGCAGTATGAGCTGATCGTTTATACTTGTTGTCATTGGACAAGGCAAAGATTAGTCTTGTTATTGCAACAAGACCTCGACAGCCATTCTCCTGCATTGCCAGAGATGCCAGGGCCCTGTCAGGCTGCAGGATGCTGCTGATAGCGCCTACCCATTGCAGCTTCTCAGCTTCTGGGACGCAGCCCTCAGGCTTTCAGGGACTGTCAACACTCCCCTTCTCAAAGCTTTCCTTTCCCCCCCTCCCCGCTGTCAGGAGTGATGTGGGCAGGGAAAGGATGGGTGTACATGCAGACATGCAGGCAAGCCAGAGTAGCACAGTGACAGGAGGTTTTGCCACCCATTTGCCCTAGAGGGATATGCTCACAAGGCACTTGGTGCTGGGGTGCCTGCAGCTGTGAGACACACCGTTGGACCTGTCTCTGGGTGCCCTCACACTGAGAAGCATTCCCATTCCTCTCTCCTGCCCCACCACCAGCTCCAGAGAAAAGGAAGCACACACTGTACCCTGGACTTCTCCTCCAGCCTGGTCATCATGACTATAGTCGCTGTTCTCTGTTCCCACACCATCCTCCAGAAGTCGCTGAGGGTTTCTGGCAGAGGTCCCTGCGTGGCGATGTAGGCGTTCTGCTTCCGATACCCGTCGATGTAATTGGCATTGATGTAATCACTGCCGGGGACCCCTGCAGAGAAAGAGGGCGAAGTGTTACTCCAGGGGCAGCCCACGGCCCTGTGCCTGTCTCTCTGCAGGGCCTCACAGGCAGGGCAAGAGGCTGGCATGTTCACAAGGCTCTTGACAAGTCTCCTTTACCGGGTGATGCCAGAATCTCTTCCAGGGCTCCTACTAAGGACAGGGACGGTGCTGGAACAAAGAACCCCCCTTTGTAACTCCCACGTTAATGCAACAAGCAGGCAGCACCACAGCAGAGAGACAGCTGCCACCCGCACACAAAGGGAAATTCACAGGCAGGAATATTAAGGAGCTTGTTTGGCCCCAAGCAACTGGTTTAAATAATTGTCCTAAATTCACCAGCTATTTGTTATGGTCCTAAAGCACCTTTTAAAAACGAGGCTGCTTCATTAGCTGGTCTCTGTTAGCAGGGGATGTCGGGCAGGGATGTCCTTCCATCCCTCCTGAGGGACAAGCACCCCAGAGGAGCCAGAGACCTTTCCCCCTGGTCAGTGAAACCCTCCTCGGTGTACCAGCCCCTCTGCTGTCTGCTGGCAGAGGCTGATCCAGCTCCCACTCTGCCTCCACCACTTTAAAGAAAGGACTTTCCTGTAAAGGCCTTTAAAATGCAAACACACAGTTTCTTAAACAAATGTGGCAAAGCAGAGGCCTGGGGCTGTGTTTCCAAACCCTGCTCAGCATGGGCTGCCCGAGCTGCAGGGAGGGAAAGCAGCAGGAATCTCCTCATCTCCCAAGGAGAGCGCATCTGCATTTCATTAGAGGAAGGAATTAAAGCTGGAGGTCTGCCCCTTGCCCTTTTGTCCTGGGGAATTTTCTATACAGGTTCCAGCAGCCTCCAGCAGAAACAAAGTGCTGGCAGCTCTGGGGGAGCAGCAGCAGCTGGAGTGCAGCGCCCAGCTCCCTTGACATGGGCAGCAAGGACCTGGCAGGATGCTTCGGATCGGTTCCCAGGAAGACACAGACACTACTTAGAGCAACTGAGTCAGGCTGGGAAACAGGGATTCCACCATGTGTTCCCCTCACAGCTGTCTGTCAGGGATGCCAAGGCTTCTTCGCAAAGCTGCTGCTGCCACCAGCAGTGAGGGACCATTGGATCCCCCTCCTCCCCCTGAGGATGAGCGATGCATTAGCATTAGAAAATGCCATTTCCATCTCAAGAAAAAGGACCAAGGGACTGCAGGGCCACCTGTAAGCACAGTCAGGCCCCAGTCTCTTCCCCCTCCTGATGCACTGGATTAGCTGAGTGTTCCTCACCCCCACGAGTGGGGTCGGTTCTGTGGAGCTAGGTGCAGAGCAGTGGGAATGGGTGAGTCTGGGCTTTGGCACCTGGGTCCTACTCCTCTGCATGCAAGGGGACTGCAAGGCAGGCCTAAAAGAATGGATCAGCCCAGACCCCAGAGATGTGGGGCTGGTTTTTGAAGCCATGGGAGGTCAGCATAGGGATGCCTGGAGCCTGATGTCTCATCTCTGTTGGCACCAGCAGTCTCACCACTTTGAGGCCACTGGGAAAGCAGGGGCAGCTCTGCAGAGCCCTCTCTCTCCTGCCAGCCAGAACACATGTGTTTGCTCACGCTGATGCTAGATATGTTTCAGTGTTTGCCTCAGCATGACTGAGAACAGGGAATGAGATGTTCCCCTGCTACAGTCAGGGTCAGCTGTTTGCTGGGGTGCCCGCCCCAAGTTCACTCTTACCATCGATGGAGGTCAAGATGACACGTGAGTGGTCATAGGCGATCACATTTGCATAGCGGTTTTTGGGTTTATTCACTTCCAGGTTGGAGTTCTCCCAGGTGAACTGCTGCCCGGGGTCAATGGACTGTGGAGAGAAGATGTGGGCAGTCAGGAGTGGTTACAGCACAGTGGGACACTGCAGCACAAGTGCACTTCAGAAAATCCTCATCTCCCCACACACCTCTCCCCAGGCCAGACACAGCTCCCCTGGGTGTCCCTAGCAGCAGCATCAAGCCAGACCACACCAAAAAACAGTCCCTGTGACCTGCAAGCAAAGCAGCCCCTAGCTGGGGCAGCCTGCTGCAGATGAGCCTTCACTTCCACTCTTGCTGTGTGCTGCTCATCCTTTCCTCTGGAACTACTCAGCAGCAGAAATTTGGTCTTATGCCAGGACTCCACAGAGACCTGACTGCGCAGTTCTTGACCTAGCGGTTTTATTAGCTGTTGAACTGCAGTCTCCTGAAATATAGCAAGCCCTGGGTGTCTTGTGCCCCAGGAGCTTTGGGTATTAGTGTCCTGCAAGACAGCCCGTGAGCTTTTGCCAGGGAATAGTCATGAAAATTGATAGGTTACTATCCGCTGCTCCAGCTACTTATGCAATGTAAACATCTCTCGTTTGAGTTAATAGAGTGACAAGGAACTATAAACCCAGAGAAGAGACGTGGTTATAAATCTTGGCCAAAGGCCCACATGCTATGTGACTGCCTGCAAAGCACACGGCCCAATCCCACCTCTGTCCGGGCCATGCACACCCAACGCCTCTCCTGTGAGCCGTGTGCTCACACACGTGGTGCGTGGCTCCTCCATGTCCAGCCAGCCCCTTCCTAAAGCCTTTCCTGTTGTCTTTGTCCACGCACAAAACAAGGGAAAAAAGGACCATCGCCAAGACACTCCTCTGAGACATGATGGCTTCTTTGGCTGAGAGATACGTGAGGCACCTAGATAAGACAGCTGCCTCATGCAGGGACTTGCTCTGCACATGCAGCCCTGGGCAAGCCCGGGGCAGGCAGCTACAGCAGCAATCAATCATTCCATGAAACCCCTTCCCCCCAAAGTTACCAGTATAGTCAAAGACTTCTTAAAATCATGCTCCAGCTCAGGGTTCCTGAAGCTTCGCTGGCCCACAGGCAAAAGCATTGAACAAACAGGCCAGGGGACGCACCACATGCCATTCTCTCCGTAGGCACCTGCACTGGTTGCTTGGCAGAGAGCCATGTCAGGAGGTTTCTCAGGCTGTAAAATGCCCGTGAGTCTGTCAGCTTTAGCTCAGCTGTGAGCAAAAGGCCAAGCTGAGCAGCACAGCTTCTCACCAGGCTCACCTAGACAGCCCTCTGCTCTGCCCCATCAACCACTGTCTGTGCACAAGGTGATACCCACTGTTGTCCCCTACTCCCCTGCGCTGTTGAGCAGGTACTTCCCAAGCAGCCAGCAGCGGGTGCAGGTACCTGGCTCAGGTATGGAGCACTGCCTGCATCGCCGTGCCAGCCCTGAGGGCTTTGTGGCACAGGCAGGGCACAAGCCAGCGCCGTGCCAGGCAGCAGCCACCCATCCCCAGGCGCGGCCCATGCCGCCAGCTCTCCCCACAGCAGCAGGCTGCCTGCAGCCCGACGGGCCAGCGCTGACGAAAACGCGCAGGAGGATGTGACATCACAGCAATGCTAATAGGCAGTTTGGGATATGTAGGATGTAAATAGACATTTCCTACAGAAAACCTGTAATTTTCTATTATCAGTGTAATAAGCAGGCAGCAGCTGCACTCAGAGGCACTGCAGCAGGGAGTGGAGACCGCAAGCACCACTTCTGTCTGGAAACCATGGGCCTGGCGACCGCGGTCCCTGCACACTCTGTCCAGGCACGGAGACATCCCAGTGTAGCTCATGGCTCTCTCTGACACTTTGTTTTGTTCAGGCACCTCTATTTTGTTTTCAGGATAGGCTGCTGACTGACTCAGCTCTTGGGATGCTCTCCGCCCTCAGCTGCGTGGCAGGGATGACTGCTGCCCACTGAACAGTGGGCCTGACCTGAATGAAGAAGGGCAGGCGAAATAAATGATCCAAGGCATGAAAAGGTAAGAGGAACAAAACCATGAAAGGACTTTTCTGTTTGGAGTATTGATGAGTGGGAGGGATTTTGATACCTGTCTAGTCAAGCTGACGTGTACTGAAAGAGAAGCACAAATAGACAAACGAAGGAACAAAATCCACCAATGCTCATTGAAGATGTAAATAGCAGTGCTTTTCCAAAAAAGTGGCCTTAGCCTGCACAGACATCCCACACAGAGAGCTGCCTGGCTGGCAGCGGAGCTGAGGGCGGCACTGAAGGTATAAGGGAGCATTTAACTTGCTGCTGAGGAGTAATGCAAGAAAACATCAGCCCTGCTTGTGCCCCATGAACTCTCAGTGCTGGGCACAGGTGGGTGCTGGAGTGAGCCCTCCCTTCACAGCCGAGGCAGGGAGAGTTCTGTGCAGTTGCTCACGCTCCATCTATGTTGCAAATCTCTGCCAAAAGGCTGCAGGGCTGCCCAAGCTGTGGGGTGCAGCGTGCTTTGCACAGCAAGTCTATGTCCTGCAACAGCGGTGGAAAGGGTTATTGCCTGGGGGAGACAAGGCTGCCAAAAGCCCCCAGAACTGAGGAGAAGCATCAAGGTGTTGCCATTAGGGTTAATTGCTTTGATGTGCAACGAGGATGTGCAGAAATGGTCTAATCATCATCAGCCTCTTAAGAGGGCAAACAGGTGAGAAAGTCAGAAGTAATACAGCACCTGAGTGCAAAGAGGCTCTAATTAAATACTCCTGCAAATTAGTGACTCATTTAGAAGTAAAATGATTTAATTTAAACTCTGGTGATGAATTAATGTACACCTGTTCCCCCCTTTAAGGCAAACAAATGAGTAAATAAACGGGAGGATGATAGGCTTCTTGGAGAGCGGTTGAAGCCCTTACATGGAGTGGTGGCTGACAGGTCTTGTCCCATCTCTGAATGATGCTCTGCAGCCCCTGACTATAGCAGTACTGCCCAGTACTGCCCTGTCTCCCTGCCTTGCTCCACAACTGCTTGGCCTTGGGACTCTGCTCTTGTTCCTTTCTGGGGCACATGGGAATCACTACTTCATCCCAAAACTCGATGCGAGGAACACTTTTAACTCATTCTTCCTAGAAAGCAGAAGGGCTGGGAAATCGGAAGGAAATGAGCCAGGAACAAACTTAAAAGCACCACGACTTTTAGTTTTGCTTTAAAGTGACAGGGGAGATGTTGTAAGACAGCAAGTGCAAATTAAGAAAAAGCCCAATTAGTTAAACTCCTCCTTCCCAGCATGGAAGTGCAAGAGGCAATCTCTCCAAAGCAGCTCAGGGATCCCTGCTGCTGCTGCCATCAACATAAAGACAGAGCCAGACCATTGAAACGGGATTGGAAAAAGGCTCTTTCCTCGACAGACTGGAGAGCACTTTACAAATGCCTTGAAAACATCCCTGGGTGCCAGTTTGTCTCTCAGATGCCGTCCACCCCAGGCTTGCTGCTCCCCTTCCTCTGCAGCTCCAAGATCTCCCCCCATGCAGAGCGCCTGCAGTCAGCTCCTCTGCGGCAGGCCGGGGTGGGCAGACCTCTGGGGCAGAATGGCAGCTGAAGGCCGGGTGGCCGTGGCCCTGTGCTCCTCAGCAGCCCGGGTGGCTGCACAAGGGCAAGGGGAGGGGAAGGTGCTCAGGCTGCCAGTGCTTCCCAGCCTCCTGTGAAATCAACCGCATTAGCACAGGCATTGACCACTGTCAATCTGCGCTGTGTCTCAAATGAGGACATAATGCGCTCCTGAATCAATTGCTGGCAGCACTTCAGCCTTATTATTCTTATTACTGGAACGTGAGTGCTGCACGCCTGCCAGGCAGCTTCCCGATTAGCCCATTACACTCACAACACAGAGCTCCCCCGGTGCTACCCGGACCCCTGGGTCCAGCACCTCCTCGGCTCACCAGCCCCAGGGACACACGCACCTCTCCCGCTGCCCAGGCTGCCTTGCTGGGGCTGCAGGCATGGCAGATGCAACGTCCTCAGTGGCTTTAAGGTAAATATCTCACGCACAACCTAAAGTTTACCAAGGACTAACACCCTGGGGAGCAGAATGCTGCCTGGCTCTCATCACCTCCAGCCTGCTCTGCACCCAGGGGCCGTTCACTGGAGGGACATGCTGAAGGGATGGGGCACAAGGGGCCATGGCCACAAGCCACAGTTTGGACATAAGAAAAAAATGGTCCTCTGGGAAGGTGGTGCAGGATCTAGCCCAGAAATGGCAGTGGGAGCCAGCTCTGCTTGGAGCTGGTCTGTCCTGTGTTTGCCAACAGCAACAAAGGGGACAAGAGCGCTCGGCATGCTGGATCCCACAGTGAAAGTGGGAGCTGTGGTGCGTGTGCACACACTTGTTTGCACCGGTGCAGGTACCCCCACCCGAGGGCAGGAGGACCCTGCCCCGTGTCCAGGAGCTGCAGCACAGGAAGGTGGCCCACAGGAGGAGCTCCAACACAGCTGCAGCACTCGTCTCAGCCCGCAGATAAATAATTAAGGGCCTCAGCCTCCATTCTACTTATTTAATTCCATTAATCCCACACTGTAAATTCACTGTAGCTCTCACTGTACACTAAAAATGAAATACGCTCCTGGTGTGGCCGGGCCCGGAGCAGCTGCCAGACCCCTGCACCCCGCTCCCCCCAGCTCTGCTGCATGCATGGTGGAGCCGTGCTGCGCCCCACGCCACAGCAGCAGGCAGAGCTAACTGTGCCTGCAGCCAGCTCAGCTCCCAGCAGTCTCCTGTCACACCAGGGGTATCAGCAGGTCCAGCTGGGATTGCTCCTGGCTGCTGGGGCAGAGGGTTAACCCACAGCTGGGGAGAGCCTGTTACTGCTGCAGCCAGCACACAGCTCTCTCCATGCTGGCTCTGTTTGCACAGGCTACTCAGCCATATGGGCTGCAAACCGGTGTGAGCAAGGTTATTTGTTCTCTGACCTGCAGGAGCAGATGCCAGGCAACTCTGGGAAATCTCTGCCACTGCCCCATCTCCATTCCCAGGCGTGTGGGGAGGTGCTGACAGGTCTTGTTCTGTGTCACCTGTGTCTAGGTTACCCTGCTATCACTTGCACAACCAAGCCAGGCTGATGGCTTTGGGCAGCTGGCCTCAGTGGACAAAAGTGCTGGTAAATATTTGCTCTGTCTGGGGTGCCACCGCTCCCAGAATGTGAACCGTCTACAAACAGCCCTGCACCCCATGGAGACGTCAGGCTGCTACACTGCTCTGCAAAAATACTTAAAATGCAACAATTCCAAAGCACCAGCCAACATCAACTGGGCTTTGGGGGTTCATCTGTGATGCCTCTGTCCCTCGGCTCTCCCCGCTCAGCTGTGTTATACCCAGCAGGGCAGCACTGTTGTGCCACAGGGAAATGAGGTTGGGGCCTCCATCTTTTGAAGTGCCAGTCACCACTCAGCTCTGCATAGGTGTGGGGCTCACACAGTCCCAGGGCAGGTGCTGGGACTGCAGCATCACTTAGAGACTGCAATTGCACTGAATTGGGTGAGCTGCGATTCCCTGCCCCTCCCTGTGCCCAGAAGGACAAACTGTTGCAGGGGCTGCACAACCTGCTCCCCTCCAGCCTCCACTACTTCCACATCCACCCTGCAGATTCACCTTACTCAGCAGCACTTGCCATGCCCGTCCTGCCCTCCAGTCCTCCCACCAAAGCCCCGAAGAGAGCTGTTGCCATGCCAAACCTGTGCACACAGGGAACCAGGATAAGAGCAGACCCATTGCTGCAGCAACCCTGCACAGGCAGCTGCCAGTCCCAGCAAATGCAGTACAGGATTTTTCTCTCTGGCATCCCAAATAGTAAATGATTGTACTGATCCCCACATGCCAACAAGGGGCAACCACTTCTGCTTTGGGGTCTATCCTGGTATCAAACACCGTATGAGCCTGTCATGTTCAGTAATTTCTGGCTGATGAGGAGTCAAAGGCAGCGGAATCCAGGGGAAAAAAATTACATGCAACAATCAGCTACTTAATAGCTGCTTCAACATGAAAAGTACAACTGATTGGTGCTCTCAACCAGCCATGATATTCTAAAGAAAGAGAAATGAGAAGAGAGAGGCTCGTGAAAACAGCTAAGAGAATTTACTTAATGCCCATTTTTCCCGGAACAGTCCCCACAGCTCAGCGGTACGCTGCAGGCTCCAGCCTGCGCAGGCCTAGCGCGGGCATGGGAGCACACAGGCGCTGGATCCTGCTGCCTCCCCACCACACAGCAGAGGCACAGGCTGCCAGCAGCCCAGCGGGCAGCTCTGCTTAACGTTTCAGCTGGACCCGGATCAAAAAGCCCAAGGCAGACAGACCTGACTGCACCACCTTGGCTCCACTGGCAGGACACAGGTGAGCACACAGGTAACTGCAAGGGAAGCGCGTTACTTCCCTACGCATCTCCCAAGCTGCGATGTAATGCTGTAGTTCAGCTTCTCTCTGGTCTAGACAGCAGCATGCAGAGGGATGGCAAAGCCCTTCACTTGGCATCCCGAAGCAAAAAGGAGCTCTGCACCTTCCTCAGAAACACACAGCACACCCTTTGAGCTTGCTGGAATTCCTCCCTTACTTTCTCAGCACAGAGATCTGCCTTCCCTTTCCTGGCATATATAATCCTACCTCGTGGGCAAATGTTCTGATCTCATCTCATAAATCAGTGTAGGTATGCTGCAGGAAAGGGAGGCCACAGGCACAGGCAGATAACAATTCAAACAGAAGTGATAACATATGCAAAGGGCACTTCCCAAATTTATTCCCTCTTTAATACCAGTGGGGGGGTTATTTACAAGTCCCCTGCAGCTCAAGAGGGTCCTGCATGCAAGCACAGGAAAACATATATCCTGCCACTGCTGATCTCAGGCCTGCAAAGGAACTTTCCCATACTTTGTAAGTTCTCAACCCAATCATCCAGCCTGGAGAGTGGTGAGAAAGGCAAGGCAGCTCTTGTGTGGGTCAGTCCCTCACCCTCCACACGCGCACCCCCTCAGCAAGTTGTCCTCAGGGGACGATGGGAACGGAGAGGGGTTGGGCTGGGAGAGGTGCAGTGCAGGACAGGGGGCTTCATCAGACACCCAGCGACTGCTTGCACGTGGGAGAAAACACTGCTGGTGCTCAGCATGAGCATCCAGGGGCTCCACCAGAGGTACAGAGGAGGGCAGGAGTGGGATTCGGCAGTGCTGGGGAATTTGCAGCTCAGGACTGCAGGGCACAGGCTGGGAGCTCCATGCAGGGAGGGGATCTGGGACTATTCCAGGGCAGAGGGACATCAACACAGTTTCTGAACAGCAAAGGCTAATGCCAGCACAGCCCAGGAGCGTGCAGCGGGGGAGTAGGCTGGGAAAGCAGGAATGAAAACCTCAATGTGTTTTCGTGAGCAGTGGAGGACGGCACAAAAAGCAACATTTTGACTGCAAATGGAAGTGAAGGGCAGGGGAGGGATGCTGTGGACTGAAATACCTCAGCCAACCTGCATGGAGAGCAGCCTGTGTGGAGCAGAACAAGTGACAGCCCAGGCGGGTAGAGGGGAGCTCCCATTCACTCCTGAGACCACGACAATGGTGGGAGCACGGCGGGCTGCTGCACGTTCAGCTGCAAGGCCTTTTCCCTGTACAAGCCACGCTTCAACTGCTCAAGGCGAGTTCCCACCGCTCTGGGGCTGGCAGGGAGAGCTGGCAGGCTCCCAGGCCTGGCTCAGGGCCCACGCAGGCGATGCTGGTGCAGGGGAGGCACGACTCAGCTTCCAAGCCCTCTCTGCTGGGGGTCCTGGCCAGCATCGCTCTGCCCCCGCTGCCCGGCAGGCTCTCACGCTCACCTCGTACTCCTGGGAGAACTTCAGCCCGTCGTTGGCTTTCAGCCTGTCGATGTTGTCGGCGAGGTCCGTCACAGGGATGGGGGGGTGGTCACGCATGCCTGGGAGCGAGACAAGGAGGGAGGAGGGAGAGGAAAACGGTTATGGCTCTGCACGGCGGAGGAAGGCTGGACAGCAGAATGCGCAGAGCGAACCCGAGAGGTGGGTGCAAGGCGGACACGTGTGACGATGTGAAGCGCTGGGCGGGATGGATGGGGGGGTCGGCGAGGTCGCACGGCATGCTGCACGGACCGGTGAAACAAAAAGAAAGGTGATGTGCAGAATGTGCATGACCGGGTGAGCATGCTCGGACAGTACAGCCACCGGGCACACAGGGCAGGCCACGCAGCGGGCAGGGGCTCGGGCAAGCCCCTGGCAGGAACGGGCCAAGAAGACGCCATCAATGCGCTTCCCAGGCTCCTGCACGGGCTGAAGTTGGACACACCGATGCTCTCTCTGCCAAGGGCTGAGGCTGATCCTCTTGCTTACCCCTAACAATAGCATTAGCCAACGAGAAACTCGCCCAGACCTGCACCAGAAGACATCTCTGCAGTGTATGTGCACAGCTTTTCGGGTAGGTAAATGCTGTGCCAGCCCCTGGGGAGCTGGATGAAGATGGGAAAGGTCCCATAGAGGAACAGCTGCTTTCCTGGTTGGAGACTGCATGCCTTTTGGAGAGCTGAGGAGCAGTTCTGCTCACAACTGCATAACATCATACTTTTCAGTGATGGTCCAGAGGCAGGGCCAGCTGCAGGTCCCAAAATCCAGCTCCATTGGGCTGGCTCATGCAAGGTACCATATGCAGCGATGTGCCCTACAGCAGCTTCTGCCCATGGCAGAAGTCTTGCTCTGTCTAAAACAGGGATGTGCAGTATGGCTCACCCTGGGCACAGCCCAAGCCCTTCCCAGGGGGGAGGCCTGAAGGAGGGGATCCTGTAGGTCCTGCACAGGGAAAAGGTACTCTGGGGGTATGCACGTGGGATTGGGAGGAGCCCTACTGGAGCCCTGGGATTCAGGGCTCAACCATTGCAACCTCTTACTCAGAAGCGGAGATGGTGAACTGGCAGGAACGTGGTTGTGAAACAACCCATCTAAAGCCTGGCTCATCCATATCCCAAGGCTCATGACTCCATTGGCTGCTCTGTGGGTTTACCAGAAACCCCACGTGGGTAATAATGATTATTAATAGGCTAAGGCTGTTGATTCACACCCAGGGAGACAGGCTGGAGCATGGCCAGGAGCTGCTCAATCACTCAGGAGCCAGAATGCTGCCACAGATGGCAATGATGGGCTGCTGAGGTGATAGAGCAGTTCCCAGGCTGAGTATGTGCATTTTACACAGTGGTGACAAGTCACTAGTAACATGGAAGTGTTACACCACAGGTGCTGCACAGCTGGGCTCCTCACACGTCTACCACAACCACTTGACATCACTGCATACAGGCAAGACCCAATCCAACGTACGCTTGTCCTTCTATCACTTGACAGTGCAGAGCCATCCATGAATGGCCCGAGAGCACATGGACAGATGGAGAAGGAAAGATCCCTCTCCTGCCTTGTGCTGAGATCCTCCTGCAAATGGTCCTCTGTTCCCCACTTCACCCATCAGGATCCCTGAGGTAGCTGAGCAGGCCCACCAAGACGGTTCTCTGATTTCTGCACAATTTGCTCATTGGTGCCAGAGCCAGAGCTCTGTAGCTCAGGAGCAGCCTTTGCAGTGCAGGGCTGTTACTAATGAGCAACGGATCGAGGAGAATGGTGTGGGACCAAGGCAGAAGTGTGGGGCTGGAAGAAGAGAGAGGCTGGAACACAGCCACAGTACGTGCTTATCCCAGTGTGGTCACATATGAAGTACAACAGAGCCGTGGACCACAGCAGCCCTGCAGAACCCTCATCTCTGCTGAGAAATACATGGGGTCTCGCTGGGACTTTGGCGCCACCCCTGCCATGTATGACAACTGCATGACAGTTCAGGTAAGATCAGCATCCCTTGGCATCCGTTCTGCCTAACTGTGGACGGGCAATCCAGCCTCCGAAGCCTGAGGTAGGAGGAGAGCGTGTTCAACCACTGGGCTGCAGAGCACCCTTCAATTTGTCCATCAGGGGTTTTTAGCTGGCCACTCTCTCCAGAATGGCCATGGTTATCTGTCCCCACGCAGGGCCAGCTGCAGGCCTGGTGCCACGGCAGAGCCTGGCATGCCCCTGTGAGGGGGCAGGCGGCCTGGGAGCAGGTGAAGGGCTGCTGCAGGAGTGTCCTGGCAGCCCAGCGCCCGGGGCCTTCCCTTCTGCATGGTGCTGTAGTGAGCTGCTGTAGTGCCGTGCAAACAGGACTTGGGATTGGCCCCACACGTCATGTCAGAAAGTGGAATCACTGGCGTTCTACAGTCTGCTGCGAGTGAGGGTGACCTTCATGACATTGAAACAAAAATTACAGAGACGAGAGAAAAAGGGAAAGAAAAAGCAAAAGGTGTCAAAAGATAAATACAGGAGTTAAAACTAACTTGAGGTATTCGGGCAACTGGGGACACTGGCACCTGCAAAGAAAAGAAACGGGGCAAGAACAGAAATCCCATTAGCCTTTAGTCATCATTGCAGAGGTTCAGAAATGGAAAGACAAAGAGATGAAGATGCAGAGAAAAGCACCATCTGCCACAGCACCGGGAGCCTCTCTCCTGCCCAGGACCGGCTGCCTGAGCCCGGGGGCTGCTCCGGCCAGCACCATCCCCTGATACTGACAAAGACGTGGAGCTGGAGGTACTTGCAGGGAAGTGAAAACACAGATCTTCACCTAACACCAAGAGCTACACTTCTCACTGCACACCACTGCCTGTGGACCGGTGCCCAAGGGGAGCCAGCGAGGGCAGGTGATGGCAGGTGCAGGGGACATCAGTGCTGCTCGGTGGCCAGGAGGACTGCACTCAGCCCTGAAACCTCTACTCAGTGCCCCTGAGCCTCCAGCTCGCTTGCAACTCATCAGCAGCACAACTCAGCCTCATTTCATGGTGTACTGGGACGCTGCCGGCCCCGTATCCTTTCAGCGACTTGGCACAGTGGTACGTTAGTACAGGGAGGCCAACGATGGGGGAAATAACCCTCGTCTGAAGTAAAAACCACAAAAATGAGAAAGCTTAATATTTAATAACAGTAGCCTAATTAATGATGCATTAAACAAGTTTTCCCTGCTCAGCACACTCCAGCAGGGAGACCCGCCACTGAAGCGTGCAGGGCTGGTGGCCAGCACCTCCTGTCAGTGCATCTACACAGCACCGCCTCGACCTCAGGCGGGTGACAGAGGCAACAGCATGGGCCCACTGGGCTCAGTGGTTTTCATGCTGCTTCACTAATGAGGACAGGCTCATCAGGAGGTGGAACAGTCATTTCTAGCTGCACAACACCCACTTCCGCCCTGCAGAGCCTCACAAGTGGTGCCAGAGGGGGAGGAGGACACAGTGCTGTCACTTGGTGGGGAGTGTTGGCTTCCCAGCTGCTGTTTCTCATGAACTGGGTACTTTGGTTTGATTTTACCTCTCCAGAGAGCTCTGTGAGCTTTCTGAATGAGCCAGAATCTTTGGTGTATCCTTAGACACAGGGGGGAAAGGATTATTTCTCAGATCCCTCTTCTCTCTGATGGTAGCTCTTGACCCTTCCTACAGCTCTAGCAAGGGATGCCCTTGTTGCCAACACACCGATCTCTTATTGGAGATGGGAGCTGATGCAAGCCTGACCTGTCAAACTCCTCCATGGAATGTAAAGCACAAGCTTACAGCGAAGATGATTCTTGTGTCTCTGGGCACTGGAGACATGCCACAGAGGCCTTTCCCCACACACACGGTGTCCTGGAGCTCCTCAAGAAGCTGCATGCTTTTGCTGTGTGTGACTCCCCCCACTCCCTAGTGCTGCTCCCAGTGATCTGCCTGTTTGGATGTTCTTCCTCTAGTGCAGGTGCCTCCCTTGCTCCCCACAGTATTCCTCCCATGCTGTAGCACCACACTGGTCTGTGTTGGGGCCAACTAATGGGCCAGGTTGGCTGGTAACTGCCAGGCTGTCAACTGCATCCTACCCGTGAGATCTGCCTTTGGTTCTGTCTGGGACCAAAGCCCACCCCGCATCTGAGCCAGAGCACTGTGAGCAGCAACAGGATAGGCTGCTCCTACCCTCCCTCCCAGACACTGCAGGTTTACATCAGGAGATGGTCCCTTCAAAACTCTGCTGTTAGATGAAAGCTCTTAGATGAATGAGCAGCAGGAGGAAAAGGAAAGTAGGTTATAGACCAGGAGGAGCTGCAAGTTAGAAGAGAGCTGTATGTGCCTCATTTATTGCTGAATTGCTCACTCCATCACAAAAGTGCAAGTGCTCCCCCACTTCATCGAGGACTTGGGACTCTCTGAAAGCCTCGAAGTGAGCTGGGGTGAGCCTGTCGCTGCTCGCTACAGTGACAGGTACTGTGCTTCTGGTGCCATCAGAGACATACAGACAAAAAGCAGCAGCATGAGACCTTTCTGTGGTGGGAAGGAGAGCTGCCTCTGTGGGCTGGCAAACTACCTACACCCCAAGGCACCACAGGCCAGCGCAGGCATGACGAGATGCTCTGCAGCCAGCAGTCGCACGCAGAAGGCAATGGCTGTTGCTGAGCTATCATCCTCTGTACTGAGACCACTGTGACCAGCAGCGCCCTACCACTGGGCCACAGCACTGACTGGGGAGCTTCTCTTCACCCTTAGCTGAGCAGAGCAGGAGAGGTGGCACACCAAAGATCTTGGGACAAAGCTGCTGGGACAACCCCAGCAGTACAAGCCTCTCTGTACCTCCTGATCCTCCCAGATGAAGCCCCTGGGGTCAGCACTGCACCGGGGGGTGCTCAGCACTGAATCTCAGCCTGAACCAAGCCAGTGCAGCAGCCAGGAACAACACAGGTATATGTACACTTGCGAGCTCTCCCAGCTCTGCCCGGGGGTTCCTCCCGGCTCAGGACAACTGCAGCGACCTTCACATAATGTCTGACACACACAACACATGAGGCTGTCCCCGTCCAGGCTCCCCAAGCCTTGTGTGCCTGCAGCAACAGGGTCGGGGAGAAGGATTTGCAGACCAGAACGTGGACGTTTGGATATCCTTGGTCTAAGCCCCCTCTGTGCCACTGTGACTGAGAATGTGCAGAGCTGCTGGGGGGCAGGACTGCAACTCCTTCTCTGGCATGGGGACCTGGCAAAGGGGAACCGGAGGAGGTGGGGTACAAGGGGCTTAAGCTGCTCCTTACCTGGAGTCTGGTAGTTGAGCCGCCTCATCTCAACTGGGTCAGAAGAGTGGGCCAAGAGCGAGTCCTTCAGGCCGATAGAGTGCTCATCCTTGGAAGAGGGGGAGTGTGCCCTTTTCCTATGGACAGAGACAAGCAGGTGAGCTCTGGCAAAGACCAGCATGAACACCCCAGGAAGGAGGTTGGGTCCCTGCGCCTCAGCTCCCCTGGGGCTCTGGGCAAGTCACATCCTCTTCCATGCTTCCAGTTTCCCATCTATGAAACAGGAAGGATTGTATTTAAACGATGGCAGAAGTTTGATTAGTGAGGCACTTTGAAATGTGATATCCTGCATTATATTTATTAGAGAAGAATCAGATAGATGCAAGACGTTGTTTCTTCTTATTCTCTCTAGGAACTATTTCCTGTAGTGGAAGGATATAATAAAATTTTTTTTCAAGTATTAGAAATATTTAAATATAGAATGCTGCAATATAATAGTGTAAAGGCTCTTCAGGGTGTGTTTTATTGGGCCATTAATACATGTCTTGAATGGTTGAAGGCACCCAAGGCGTGTATTAATGGAACAATAAAATACACTGTTGTCTCTTCGTGCTATATTTATGCCTCAAGCAATGCCACCACCTCAGGCTCCTGCTGGTATTCACAGGCAAAGCTGGGACAGATCCAATCAAAAAGTGGACAAGTGAATATTAAGGAAAAACTAATATTGCAAGAAGGTTTTCTAGTGATTCTCCAAGTCCCACCTGTTGCTCTGTACTACGACTGTACCCATGCAGGAGAGAGGGGTGCTGGGCAGGGGCAGGACTGCAGTATTCTCTTCTGAGTCCGTGCTGACCCTGATGCTTTGCCCATGTGCTGAGCATGCAGCAATACACAAAGACTGTCTTTTGGCTACAGCCCCAAAACAGATTTTGCCTGATGGTGAACCCCTCCCCTGACCTGATGTTTCTGGAAAAGAGGGAGCTGCAGCACTGCTAGTCTGCTGCATAGATGCCAGCACATTTACCATCCCACGAATTGTGACAGCCAGTCTCTGCCTGATACCCTCTCTTGTGAGGCGTTTCGAAGCACCCCAAAGGGCTGCCAGGCTCTGCACAGAGATGGCTGCACCCCTGGATGGTGGGGACCCTGAGCCACACAGCATCAGAAACCCTCTGCCCTGGCAGTTCCACAGGGAGCTGTGCATGCTGCGCCAGCACTACTGAGAGGCAACTAGGGAAAAACTCATGTGTGAATCACGAGTGAAACTTGTGTTCCCTCTGGGTCCCAGGCTGTGAGCAAACTCCATCTGCAGCCCTGGCTACACCAAACACTGGAGTTGTTCAGTGGGGAGGGCCAGCTTGTGAGCCTTACACTGCCCTGAGTGATCTCAACATCTCGGAAGCCTTCTAGCTGCCTGGGCTGAGACAAAAGAGCTGAAGGACTGAGAGCTTTGAGAGAAAGAAAGGAAAATACATGGCAAACAAATAAAGCAGTGTTTCTTCTCTCAGGAGCACAGTGGGATGTACCATGTGCTACTGTGTGCCAGTCCCTGAGCAAAGTGGCCCAGCTTTTCTGGGGAGTGGGCACAGCACGTATTTAGTATTTGTCTCTCTCATTATCCTAGTCAGGGCAAGTGCTAAACAAACCTCCCAAGCTATCCACTGCTACTGGGCTTCCCTGCATTCCCACTGCAGATCTGACACGTGGATTTGCTGCACAGACCTTTGGGAGGAAATGCCTCCAGAGAGAAGCTGGACAGCAAGAAACTGCAGGATAACGCAGCATCACCCTGAGTGCACGGGTGGTGCTGGAAGGGGATATGCTGCTGCAGCACGGGCTGGGACACAGCAGGGGCTTGCATGTCAGGTCTCAGCACCGAGGGCTGGTACTGCTTCCCTGCCCTCCAAACATACCAGACTCTGGGACAAAGCAGAGCTAAGCCAAGCTGGGCACAGGTACAGAAATCCCCCCTGGGCCAGCACACACTTCATTTCTCACAATTGCCTGGTATTCCCTCAAAGCTTCCTCATTATAAACTGCAAGAACACACCTGCATTCTCGACTGAACAGCTCTCAGTCTGAAGTGACTGAGAAAACAAAGAAACACCTATAACTGCTGGTGCTGTTGTTTTTTTTTTTTTGTTTTTAATTTAATTGCAAAAACAATCTGGGAAGAGCTGTGAGAGGCTGACAATTGCAAGGGAGCTCCTACCTACCAGGAAACAAAGTCTCTGTAAACCCCCAGGGCTGGCACGCCCCACGCTCCAAAAACTAAAGATGCCCCTCACTAGCTTCAGACTTGATTTTTAAAAAGGGAAATAGACTCAAAATATATCAGAACAAGAAGAAAAAATGGGTTCCTACCTTTCTTGTTTACTAGATCCAGGGAAGAGCAGAAACGGAAGAAAGGAGATGATCACTGACACAGAAAGGCACTGACTGCACATGCACAGCAGAGCTCCATTTAATCAGACAACAAAGCCAGCTCCCTTCCCCGAGCTACAGATACATATGTAAATGGAGAGTCCAGGAGGAGCAGAACCTCCGAGCTGAGCTGATAGAGAATGACCTACTGTAATTGAACAGGCTACCCGAACACATGCAAATGCAACCTGTGGCTCCTCGGGAGGACTAACAATCATCTCTCACCACAGCTACAGCTCTAGCAGGACTGCTCTGCTACGCAGAAGCAGGTGGTTGCTTCAGCAGGGAGCACAGAGTGCTGATGGTCCTGATCCTTCAGTCAGGACTGAGACACCTCAAGAAGAGAGCTCCTACTCTGCTTTCAGCCTGTCACATCCATACCCTGTTCCCACCATCACAACAGTGGTGCCCAGTCAAAATTTGCAGCAGTGGGGGCACCTGCCAGACATCAAGCAAGCAATTTCCACAGAAAACCAGTACTGCAGATATCCCCAAGGCTGCAAATGCAAGCTGTGAGACCAGAGAGAGATCTGACTGGCTTTAGGGACAAAGCTGCACTCCTCTGTTGCACTGCTCACACATTTTCAGAATCCACAGCAGCTCTGTGTCCTGGGGCTGGTATTAATTACCTTCTGCTCTCTTTAAAGCAGCCTTCTGCTGTGCCAGATAGACTTTCCTTCTTCCCATGACCACCAAAGACTGTCTGTCAGAGCACCCCATATCTGAAGGCTACAAGGAGGGTTTTGAAGGTGCCACCACCTGTAGTGCTCATGTCATAACTGCTACGTCTGGGACTGGATCTCACCTTTTGAAGAGAAGTATGGCAATGACAATGATGATGATTAATATCACAGCCAGGACGGGTCCCATCACCCACAGCATCTCCGGTTCATCCTGCTGCTTTGCTGAAGCCACTTCCATTACGATCTCGTCCGAGTAGGGGCTGGCTGCATATCTCTTCTGAACAGCACCAGCAGGAGGAGGAGAGAAAAGCAAGTGTCCATTATGCTAAAGCAACAGCTGCATCCCTGAAATGTCGAGGTTTCCCCTTTTCTCTGGCTAGCATGGAATGGTCATGCTTCTCAAACCCCAGCAGCACACCATGGGATCCTCCCTCCCTTGGCATCAGTGGAGGTCATGCTGTGGAAACAGTCTCTTCCTGGTGTGAAACATACCCAGTGCCAGCAGCTTTCTGGCTAGCAGACCTGGCCTCGAGGTGCCAAACTGGAGCAGCCCCGCTAAGAGCCACTTGCCAGCCCTGGATTCTCTTGGAGCCAAATCACAAGCTTTTGAATCCCAACCAATTGCACAGTGGGGCTGGCTGCCGATTCCCGAGTGGTTTATAATACCTGCTGTGCTGATATCAACACATCTCTCCAGGACAGGGCTATATTAGGAAAACCCCTGCTGGGCTAGGCGGGTTTCTTAAAGGAATGAAATGACAGGAACATTTTCTACCTGATGTCTCAGCCCTGATAAACAGACCTTGGAAAGGGGCTCATGCTCACAGGTTCCTTCCCAGAGACTTTTGCAATCTGGCAGCCCGGTGATTTATAACCCAGAGGGACAGCTTTCTAGCCCCACCAGAAAGACAAAATTAGCAGATACCCAAATGCTTCCTTCAGAAAAATGACATTGCACCTGGCTTGTTGTGCTCCTGTTGCTAAGGCTCATGGAGCTGTGTTGTCCCTCAGCCTTGCTGGGTCAGAAGGGTTAAATGCTGCAAAAAGAAATCTTTTCTCCCTATTAGAGAGGGCCAGAGCTCGATCAGTTCCATGCCTGTAGCTTTTGAGCAGCACTTGCTGCCCAGCATTAGGGAGCCAGAGATGCTCTGCTCCTGCCACAGAAAGTTTCGGTCACTGAAGAGGTGCCTGTGGATCTATAAATCGCCGGCTCCAAGGTTGAAATTTAAACATGCACTTGATGTCTGTGTGCATACGAGGAGAAGAAAGGGAAAAATCAAGCCTGCTGGTGTCACACAAATGCACATCTTGATCCCCTCTCACAGGTGCCCTTGATCCCAGCCAGCCTGGTTTCAAACACGCACGGAGCACAACAAACGCTCTTATCGGTAACATCCTTCTGGCAGCACGCACAGATGCAGCATCTCTGCTCTCTCCTCAGATTTACCAGTGTTCAGAGGTACCACTGGCTGCATTAGGAGTGTCAGGAGTAGTTGCTACTTTGTCTGTGAAACTTTTCAACCCTAATAAGACCCTGTTTCAATGGCCCCTAATGAGACCCTGTTTCAATGGCCCCAAAATAGCTGCTGGCTCCTGGTTCAACTCTGTTACTAGAGAAAGTCAGTGCAGGATCACTGCAACCCACTGGCCTGTTCCTACACCTCCTTGTCTAGTTCAAACAAGGCAGGGAGTCAGCAACAGCTCTGTCTGAGCACGGCAGGGGCAAGAAGGTGCTAGGCTGGTGGTGAGAGGATGAGGCAGAAAGCTTGGGGCTTCCTTTTGTATGGGCAAGTGGCTGCTCTGGGAGGAAGGCATGTGGGCTTTGCCAGTGACAAGCTGCATTAGGTGGGGGCAAGGAGTGTGCAGCAAGGTAACACGTGTGTCCATCTTCAGAGCTTTGCACAAGGGGCAGATCATATTTTTGCGGACATGACTTGGAGATACCTCCTTCCAGGAGAAGACAGAAGGAAGAGATCAGAAGGACTGCTATCTCAGCAGCATTTCCAAAGGCAGATGAAGTGCAGGTGCCCCTGCTCTCAGAGATGGTGTTTCATCCACACTCCCCTGTGCCTTTGAAGAATGGCAATGTTACACTCGCCTGTTGACAATAGAGCCATGACAAGCAATTTAAGAGGGTCTGAGTAGGGGAGACAGTGCACAGCCTTGGACAGAGCACCTCCTGCTTCACACGAAAATGGGTGTGATGCAGTGGGGGATGCAGAAAGGTGGTCTCTAGGAGCAGGGTGTAAAAGCTCCGCTGGCTGGTAGTTCACTGGAGGGCTGTGGCAGATCTACGCTAGGGAGGAGGCGATGATGATAGTCTTGAGATCAATGAGATAATGTCATCTCTTCTTAACAAGGATTGCCAGGACAACACATCCCAAGGCCTCTGCCTTACCTTGCAGTTAATCTGTGACTCTCCTTCCCTCACCGGTGTGGACATCTTGCTACGAGAACACGTGAGCTGGATGAGTAATGAAGAACTTCACCAGCCCTAATGAGCCATTACAAGCAAACAAGGCTGAGGAAGGAAGCCACAGCTTGGAAGCCGACCAAAGGATTCTGTGCATCTCTATTATTTCCATCATTTACACACTGGCGCTGCTGCCACCACCCCTCCTGCCCTCCCTGTTTACAGCTGGACACTGATGCACAGGTCTCGCTGTGCTGCTCCCGGCTTATTGCACCAGCTACTCCCTTCCTCCTCACGTGCCCAGGCCCCGTGTGCTCGGCAACACGATGCTGATGAAGGCATGGCTCATTTGCCTCCAGCAAGGAGACACAAAGGAACAAGAATCTCTATGCAGGAGGTGAGTGTGGAGCTTTGCCCTGCTGACAATCCAGCATGATGGGAGGCACTTGCTTCTCCAGACATCACCTGGAAGTGAGATTCTGGCCAGAGAAGGGCCTGTGAAGGCAGGTTTGCAGGGGAAGCATCCTGTTCACCGCAGCAGCCACTGTGCGGGGTAGGATTTCAGAGGGCTATTGTCCACAGTCACGTACTAGAACCAAAACAGAACAAGAACCTATCCTATCCCAATCATGCATCAAGTTCTGCTCTGGGCACAGCCCAGCAAGCCACAACTGAGCTGGTGTAGAACACAAGTGTTGACACTGCCCTCCACTCTCATCTGTTATGTCAAACGTACGTGCCATTTCCCTCCAAAAACACCATCTATCAAGTCAACTCCCACGTCCGCCTCAGCTTGTCGAGACCAGCTATGCAGCCTCACTCTCCTCCCTTCAAAGAAAACTCCATCATCCCGGCGTGCAGTAATTGTTCATCCTGCCTGCACTGAGCCCACCTCAGCTCTGCTAGGAAAGGCTGTGCCCCCCCAGCAGAAAGTCCTTACCGTGTCTCCATCCTCCAGTGAGGCCAGCACGAAGCAGCGATAGCTCAGGTCTTGAGACAGGGGCTTGTTGTAGAAACCTTTGTAGTTCTTCTCGTCCCCCAAGGTGAAGGTCTCGGGCAGCACATCCACTTGAGCAGCAATGTAGGGCTTGAGTCTGTCTGCTTGGCGTCGCTGGCGCCTGCTCTGACTCCCCTGGCTTATGGCCTCCAGCAGCTGGGGACAAACAAGGTGCATCACTATTGCTTCGCCCAGTGTGACACCGCCTTACACTGTTACCTTACCGGTTGTAGGACTCAGCAGGGTGGAAGGGAAGGGAGGAGATGATACTGGTTTTGACTTGGATGTGGTGGTACAAAGTAATCAGGGGATGCATAATCTGTATAGGCAAAGCTGAGGCATCCATCTGCAGGCCCTTGCTGTAAGCACCTCTGCCAGCAGCTCAGCTTTGGGAGAGTCCTGAGCCCCGGGATGCTGATGTGGTGAACATCAGGGCTGAGACAGCCTGGCTGTGCCTGGCATCCCGAGTTACTGCATCCCAACAGCCCGTGAGTGAACCAGGCCACGTTCTGTGGCCCAAATATTGGTATGGGCAGCAACTCACGCTCTCAGTGGACACTGGACATGAGTTACAGCTGATGTGTAAGGAACAAGTGACATTTGCTGTGTCTCTCCTTCTGCCTGCGTCTTGCTATTTCACCTGCTGCTGGGTTGTGTGCAGAGTTCTGTGTAAATCACACCCAATGATAACAGATTTCATGGGATGTTCAGAGTAAAAATGGCAAATTTCATAGTCAGCCACAAATTCATGCAAAAGGATATGAACACACAAAAATTCAATTACACTGCTAAGAAAGGCTCTCAGATGTTTAAAGATGTTTTTCTAATGAATAAAACCGAGTATCAGGCTTGGAACAGAAATTCTAATTTAAAATGAAGGAGGAGGCATGAAATACATTTCACACACGGCTGTATCAGTGCAGCACTGTCAGGGCAGACAGGGAATGTCAGTGGGGCTGGGGACAGTGATGTGCACACAAAGCCACGCTGCTGAGCGCAGCTCACCCCTTCTGAGAAGGAAAAGCTGGGTAAGGCTCCCTCCCCTCAACAGCCTGTGCTTCTCCTCTTATGAATACTTACGCTGGAGCAATTTAGTTGCAGCTTGTCATTGCAATATCACCAATAAAAAACAGATTAAGGAAAAAAAAAGGATGGTGCAATCTCAGTTTCACAGGTATCCCTGTAACTGCATGGGAGGAAAAGGTGGAGAGATAATCATTGGACTGTGGAGTTTGCACCTTACACACGTCTCCTGTGCCTTGGCAAAGTCTTTGGGGCACAAAGCACAGCTGTACGTGTGTGAAACCACAGGGGTGCAGCTGTGACCAAGGCTGCTGGATGCTACTGCCACCTACGCCTGGATCACACACCCTGGAAGGCTGTGCTGAAAGAAATGCTAGGCTTGCAAAGTTCAGACCCTGAAAAATTAGAAAATTAATATTGCCCTTGCAAAATTAATTCAGCTGTCTTACATATGTGCATTGTGTTGCAATCCTTGACTGTGTGGTCACACACTGTCTTCTCCGTAACTCCCCTGCCTTGTTCAATACACAGGACAGACAGTGCTTAATCAAAGAGCTGCTATTCCATATTTTGCTTTCTCCTTTGCATTATGCAGCCCAAGGCCTTGTTTATTGCTTACGATTCAAACCCAGCGCTGAAGACAAAATTAATAATTTCCTTGTGGGCTTTTCTATGGTGCTGATCACCACAATATTACAAGTGCTTCAAAAACATCAATGGTCTTATCTTCTGAGCACCTATACGAGGTGAGATGAAAGTGATTATCCTCATTTTACAGGTGGAGAACAGAGACATGGGGACATTAATGTAAAAATCATCCACTAATTTTGAACATCAAATTGAAAAGACATCGGCTTGTTTTGTTTTAAAGAAAATTTAACAATTTTTTTATAGCACTGGCTGCATCCAGCAGAGCGCCTATTGACTTTCTCTGCAGCTGGGGATGCTTATGCTTTGCAAATGAGGCTCCAGGATCTCAAACTAAGTACTCCCAAAAAAACCAGAACACACAAGACAGTGGCTGCTAAGGAAAAATTTTGGTTTAAATCATTTGCCCAGGACTGGGTCAAACACAGAGACAGAAACCAGGTCTCTTGATAGCTTTCAACCACCTAAAGCACAAACCCAAATCCTCCTTTATCATCCCAGACTTCTATTTCTTGTGACATCTCCAAGCTTCTGCAATGAAATGATGCAGGAGACCTACAGATGATGGTTCTCCACTGCACAATTGGGCTTCATGCTCAGAACAGACCCACTCATACCCAGTGTGAGCTGCAACCCCATGGAAAAGACTGTGCAATTAAAGATTAATGATAAGCAAGGGCTGACTTACAGCTTCTAACAGCACAAGTTCTAAGTGCCTCAAGGTTACAACTTTGTTCTCTTAACAGACCCTTCTGTGTCTGATTTCCTGGAATTTTCCCTTATCACTTTGGGGTGGGTGGTGTGTGTGGGGAAGGAGCCCACAAATCCCTTGTGTGGGGCCCTCCTGAAACCCGTACATGTCCTGTGCTCCTGGTGATTCCTGCCCAGAACAAGCTGCATCTTGGGGTGAAGGGGTTGGTGAATGCTGGAACCTTTAACAAGCAAGTGTGAAGGGAGCTTTGCAGGGTTTGTTACACAATAGGGTAAACTCTTTACCCAAACTGTGGGCTTAGGTCCTATCCAGAGAGGGTAAAGCCTCCTGACAGAACAGCTGAATAAACTGAAAACAACAGCTTTCTCTCTTAGCCTGTTTCCAAAATCAGGACAGTTGCTTCAGCTGAAAAAGGCTGCACAGAGTGTTCAATCCAAGACAGGATCTGTCCTGGTCAAAACTCTGAGACACTTGAGTGTGGTGTCCTGACGGGGCACATTCGGGGAGGTGGCTCCTCCCTTGCTTGACTCCAGCCTCCTTCCCACATGCTGTCACCAGCCAAGAAAGGCTGAGTGGGAACCACACGTCCCAGAGCTCCTCATCTCTGATGTGCAGCCTGCACCTATGTCACTCCACCCCTGCCGCTGCCAGGAGGCCTGGGCACAGCGTGCTGGGCCACGTGGGAGCCACTTCCATTACAGCAGCTGCTACTTCCCTACCTGGTCCAGCTCCATCTCATCAGGCGTCCGCCACCGAGCAGTTGGGTTGCTGGTGCTCTGATCCGCTGGCACAACCACGATGTAGTACCACCTGGGGAGGAAGGACAGCATGAGCATTGGGCCCTACCTAAGTCATCTCTCTGGCAGGTCACTGAGTCACACGTGCCATGTGCCTCCCCAGGATGACCTGCTCCTCTCCCTGCCCTCTAAGCAGCAAAAAGGTTCAGTAAGGAAGAGGCTGCTTTTCCAGCTGCACCAGAATAGAGAATACTCCCGTTAGCACTCATTAGGTTAATGAAGATCTACAGACTGTGCTCCAGAGGGTGGTGTAGGAGCTGTGAGAAGGACATTTATATAATCGGATTGTAGCAAGAACCCTGGGGGAATTGTGCTTCAGCACAAGGATACCACAGTAACAAATAAGACTTCCACAAACTCGCTTTTTTAATCTCCTTGAGGCTTTAGGCATTATTTATTTAAAGGATATTATACAGTGTCAGAGAAAGTCCCTCCTGATCCTCAGCTCTGTTTTTACTGGTAGCATCTGGAGTATACCCACCAGGGTGAGGGCAAACTGTCAGAGAATTGTCTTAATTTTATTGCACATAAATATTTGCTCAGAAAGAGCCAGCTGTGTGATCCCATATTATGGGCAAATGCCTAGCTCTGTACCTGGAAATTCACTCCCAGGGTTACAAACCCCACAGGTTAGCAGAGGTCTGCCCTGCCCTTTTTTTGCCATCGCTTGCCTCCCCACCCTTCCTTTTCCACCCAGGCACATCACCTACCTAACTGGCACAGTGGTCTGGACTTTGGGAAGGGTGAGAGTGAATTTTCCTTCCTGTATGTACTTGTTTGTGGCGATGGGTTTGCTTTGCAAGACGTCAGGAGCGGTGCGGATTGAGACGAGGTGCTGGAGC
This sequence comes from Gallinula chloropus, assembly GCF_964237585.1. Lineage (NCBI taxonomy): Eukaryota > Metazoa > Chordata > Aves > Gruiformes > Rallidae > Gallinula > Gallinula chloropus. The sequence goes on from NC_140091.1 coordinate 11,700,592, forward strand.
CCCCCAGCACTGCTCCCACGATTCATTAGCACGAAAGAATAGTCCGTGTCTGGCTGGAGGTCACTTATGAGTTTCTTCATCGAGTGGCCGTCCACCTCCACACTCTGGCTATTGTACAGGATCTGAAACAGGAAAAGGACACGCTCATGCAGCCGACAGCTGCTGATGAAAACCCACACTCAAAATAGCAGCGTTAGAGACGACAATTTGGCTCTGGGCCCTCCCTCAGGTGGTTCGGCTTCTGTGTGCTTCGTAAACAGCCATAAATCTTTAGTTAAAGGGGAGCAACCCCCAGCAGAGGGTTGAGCTGTGTTCCCTGTGCCTTGCAGCGATGGAGCAGAGAGGGTCATCTCAGCGAAGCCTGGGTGGCTGGCGCCAGTGGAGAGGCTGGCGGTGCCACACGCACTGCTTCGCGGGGCCGGTTCGGGGGAGGGACACAGATGGCCGCGCTGTGCCCTCGCAGGGAGATGAATGGGTCTTTGTTTCTTGCCTCGTAAGGCTACAACACACAATATGCTTTTGGTGTCAAATCCCATCCGCTTGAAGTCGGTGCCACTCCCGTGCCTACCAGCTGATGCCTGATTGAATAGCTAATGCAGAGCATCCCCCTCCCAGCAAGGTGACCGGAGGGGGGCCACACGCCTCACTGATGATCTGACAAATCCTGCACGGGGCTCACAAATTGGTACCCGAAACAGCAGCTCTGCAGGTGTGACACCACGTTGCCATGACAACAGATGCTGGTGCTACACTAGCTGTGGGCAGGAGATCGGCGCTCATTTTCTTTGCTGGGCTTGCAGTGAGAGGCTGCTAGGCAGACGCTGGTGGCCTAGGGCTGCCCCCACCCCCTCAATTTCCCCCTTGGGCCTGCTGGCCCTTCAGCTAATGATGTTTTCTCACCTCCCAGCAGCTCCTCCCCAGGGCACAGCAGCCATGGGCACTGCTGTACTACCTACACCAAACAGCCCATCTGCCCTAGGAACCTCAATCCAAATCCCACTGGAAATCCCAGGTACAGGAATCCCCCCAGTACCCTGAAAACCTGTGTGCTGCCTCTGCAAAGCCAGATACTCTGACAGTTCCCAGAAACAAACATGCTGTAGAGAACTGGAGAGACCAGAGGTTGTACCCCAGCTTTGACAAACCAGCATGTTTCCTTCCACTGGGCGACTGCCCAGCATGGCTGGGGAGTGCTGGATTCCTGATAGCAGTGCAGAGACACAGCATGCCAAAAACTGGCAGTGGAAGAGCTGCAGCATGTTAAACCATGGCAGCTATTACGTGCCACTGGCAAAACCCACAGTGTTGTTTCAAACAGCAGCCTTGAGAGAGAGAAGACAGTTCTGTGGAAGAAAAATTACTTGAAGTAAACCAGATTTTTCACCAGCTGAGCCTGCTGTTCAGGCTGAGACAGGCAGCAAGGGAGGGACCAAACTTTCCTTCCAAGTCACCTTTTTAGCAGGTGGTGGAAATCTGCAGAATGCTGCTGGCTCACTGGGACAAGGGCAGCTGATTAGCACTGCTCTAGTATTTAGTGCTGGGGCTGGGAGGGGGAGGGAAGCTCTGGAAAGAGATGTGAAGGACAGCAGAGCACAGGGACCAGCCCAGGCCTGGAATCCGCAGCTCTGCTTTGTGTTATCCAAACAGTGATACCCATAGCACACTTCAAATCCCTGCCAGGTCACTTTGCAAGGAGGCTGGGACAGTAAAAGAGCCACAGCTCTTTTTTTTTTGCTGCTGAGGAGAGACTCCCAACAGGTAACAGAGCAGCAGTGAGGAGCCAGCAACTGAGGAGATGCAATCAGTCTTGTTTGCTGACATGCTTCAATCTTCAGGGAAGAACTGCAAAAATAAGTACCAAGTAGTAAAATACCAGAGGTTTGCAGCCACAAAGCCCGTGCTGGCTGCCCTGTGTGCAGGAAAGGCTGTCAAAGGTAGGATGGCTGGAGGGACTTGCTCTCTGCTCTGACTCCTCTTAAGATCTTGTTTTCTCCTGGGCTTTAATCCCTTTCTCCGAAGACATGCACATCAGATGGGTGCAAAAGTGAGTGCAAAAAGCTAAAATGAGGAAACGCTTCTCACAGGGCAGGAATATCAGACACTTGGTTGGCAGGTTTCACCCTGTTCTGCCACAGAATTAGGCACAACAAAAGCAGGAGCACCAGACTTGAAGGCATCTTAGCAGTTTTACTGTCTGTCTCAGCACCACCCCTTGCAACGATACTGCAATAGCACAGGTCCAGATAGTCCTGATGAGAGCAAGTCGGGCTTGTCCTGAGGGGACATCGCTTCACGTGCTCCAACACATAAACCTCCATCGTCAGGAGCTATGCTGGAAAGATGCAAAGCCCACAATGGCTTCTGCTGCCTCTCATTATGATGTCTTCCCTAACAAAGGTATCCCCAACTGCTTCTGTGTGCTCTAGGTAAGACACCCACCAGCTGTCCGCACAAGGCACCTGCTGGGGACAGAGCTGTTCTTCTGTGACAAAGGGAGGCAGAAGAGACAGTCAGGTACTTGGGTTCAGAGTTTCCCTGCTCACTCTGAGCTGAAAAAGGCCAGGACACAGTCCTTGATTCACTCTTGACACCAGTTGATGATTTTTACTGCCATGCACAGAAATTTGTGTCTGAAGATAGTGAAATTGGCACATGGGATGCTTTCTTGAAGCATTCACTGCCACCCCCCCTCTTTTCACAGCTTCCATAGCAGTTCTACGCTCCTTTACCTGCCATAACACATTGTCTTCTCAAATGTTATGCACCATTAGTTAAGACCTCTACACAAACCTTACAATAATCTAAGGGCTCAGAAAGAGTCATCCGTGTGCAGCTGAAGATGCCCGGGAGCTCAAGCAGGAATGTTATTTAGAGATTGCATCATGGCCCACTGGTAACTACTTAAGTCAGCAGCAAATTTGGCCCAAGGGCTCTAAACTGCCAAACGTCGCTGACTAGCCCGTGGATTGCTGTAAAATGTCATTTGTGCTGCTCTTACTCACAAGAGAAGATCTGCAAAGCTAGGTGGGTCCAAATGTCACTGCTAAAAGTCTGCTGCTTGATTTCAAGGCATAAAAAAGATGAAAGGACACTTTGTGTACAACACTGGAAAAGATAATTACTCAATGGAGAAGTAGATGGGGTTGCCTTTTTTGGGGGCAGGAATAATTACTGCTTTCCATGGGATATACTGTGAGAAAGCTCTGCCCAGCATTCTCAGGGGTTATTTCTGAACCTGTACCATAGTAATTTTCAAAAGGCAATGTTCCTTCTCCCCATCCTTGTGGTGCTGCCTTCTGTTTTGCTCTTAAGTTGAAGAATGTGTCTCAGGAAAGTGTAGTTTCCCCAAGGAGAAAGTTGTATCTAACTTGCACTTTCCATGCAAGCTCCAGAACAGCTTTCAGCAAGCACACTGGAACAGAACAGGAATAGTGCCTCTGGTCCATCACAACTCTGGGCAACGTTTTACAAGGAATTTATCTCCTAGACCAGAAGAAGCTGTGAAAATTCCCTAAAGAGAACTCAAACCTTCATTATTGATTTGGTAGCAATGAAAATACCTAAGGTCTTGGTTCATCCCCTATAAAAAACCCAGCACCAGTCCTGCCCGTGCCTCGCTATTCAGTCAGAACAATATCTACTTTAATTAAATCTGTTAAAGTAGAATATGACACCCTTTGGGACATAGATTTAGCATGAGACTGTTTATCAAGTGTAGATAATACTAATTGTTCCCATGGAGATTTATCTGCTACGCTAGTTACAGTATTAGGCTCTGGCCTCAGCATCCCATGTGCCTGAATTAGAGGAGAGAGGTGAACCTTGTTTATAAAAATACAGTGTCCTGAAGGTTAAGGATTTCTTTCAAGTAGCACAGTCAGCGACCTGGAGCTGGCCCTCTTAGCTCCTGGCCTTGACTCCTGCGTTTCTGCAAGTCTGGGAATACTAATGGAAAGAAGACACTATTAGAGAAATATCCTTGTAACGCTCTCGTTTGCATGACTGCTCTTCAGTTAGCAAGTGGCTAATGCCATCTGCTCCTGTGTCATCCGAGGGTTAACCCGCAGCAGGGGCAGACCCTGAGTCACTGTCTGTGTAAGCAAGGCAGTTAAGAGGCTGAGACAGGCATCAGCACTATGCTGCTGGCCCCTGGCTACCTCTGACCACTCCACCATCCTCCCGTGGTGGTAATGCTCCAAAGGTCACACTGTCCCTTTCCAGCACCACGCTGTCAGACAGACGTGGGCTTTGTGCCACAAGGATAAGGCAAGATGAAGCAGACTGGTTCTTCAGCAGAGTACAAAGTAACAGGGATCTGCAAAGTTCCTTGCGGCCAGATATCTCAACACTGATCCTAATGCACCCTACATCTGGGAAAGCTTTGACTACCACAAGGTCTTCACAAAAGTCTGGTTCAGCTAAACTCTGTGTGTTAACAAGTATGTGCTATTGATCATGGTAATTCAGCTTCAGGATTTAAACAAGGAGAGTTAGTAACAAGGAAGTAACTTTGATGTGGATGCAGCTCAAGACCTTCCCCTCATTCTCCTGGACATGCCTCCTCCCCACCCCAAGCTCAGGCAGGACTTGCATTTGCTCTTTAGGCACAGCATGGTCTGTGTGAAAGGAGAAGGCAAGTCATGCTGCTCCCACCCTTGGCCACCAGACTTGCTGAAGACTACATGAAAGAGTGTCCTTGGTGATGTGACATACTGGTCTTGTTTCTGAAGGGAGAGAAGCTGCACTGAAATCTGCAGACATTTCCACCACACTTAAGTCTTTTACCCACATCACTGATCCACACTGGAGGACAACCCAGAGCAGCAAGACATTGGGTCATCAGTGTTGTCTGCAGCCTGGTAGATGACACCACCTCCAGAACTGTGCTGAAGAAAAAAGAGCAGCAGGCATTCCTGCAGAGTTGCTTCTGCACTGACACATCTTGGGCTGCTCGCACCTGTAACACTTTCTGGAAGGGTGATGATGCTTCTCTCCTTCACTCCTGGAGATTATGCATCTGCCCTGATACTCTGAAGTAACTTGTAAAGGCAATCCAGACGTTTGAGACAGGATGCTTTGCAGGAGGAGTCATTCTTGGTTTGATTCACTGGCTGGTTTTCAGACCACTTTGTCACTGTGATCTCTTGCAATTAAATCACATTTCTAACTTTTCACGCTTCAGCTGTGAGTCAGGCATCAGGACAAGCTTGTGCGACCACTGTCACGGAGCTGCGATGGCCAGCCTGGACAGCAGGCCTCAGCAGCAGGCCTCAGCTGAGCGAGGCCAAGTCACAGGACACTTGAGAAAGCTCGTGGGGGAGTGGAGCACTGATTGGGACTACATGAACAACCACTGCGACTGCTCGTGGGAACAGCATCAGTAATTTGGGGTACCCACCAGTTCCCATTTCCCTTTGAAAAGGCAAGTAATTCAGGGGCACTACCAACGGAGGAGTGGGTACGTGGCCAAAGTTGCTATGGTCAAGGTGGGCTTCTAGTTGGATGGTGAGAAGCCAGAAAGATGTATTTACATTATATTTACATTATTCACTTCTGTTTTCTTACCATGAGCCAAGTGCTTACTGGCTATTCCGTAACTGATTAAGAGAGAGAGAAATCAACAAAACTAGACCTTCTGGCCTAAGAAGAGCCAAAGGAGGGAAAACAAGCAGCAGTGTGCTCTACTGTGTGCCATGGTTCATGTGCCAGTGCTCAAAAGCAAGAATGGTCACCTAAGCTGGGCTGAGAGATCTGAGCTCCACAAGACTCCAGGCCAGTGAGCAACATGCCCATGCTTTGCTGGTCTCTTGTCTGATAGCCTGAAACCTTCACGTGACAGGTCAAGATGCTGTTTCCTGCTGTCCTGCTCACTGCCACAGGTGGAGGTCCCTGTCCTCTGCATCCCACCCTTACCTTGAAAGGCACTGCAGATTTATAGGAGTCAGGCACTTCCCAGCTCAGCAAGACAGATGTTTTCATGACGGCATTGACGCGGAAGTTCTTAGCAAACACTGAAATGAAAAACAAGATATTTGAGCACTGTAAGGCCAAGTCAGGAGGGAGCCAGGCAGCAACTCTGCTCCAAGTCTCCCTTTGTCTAACTCAGCAGCAGAGGTCAAAGAGTTCAGCTACAGCAGAGAAGTGAGAGATGAGGAGAAAAGAGCAGCAGCCTTTTACCATGTCTCCTGTCTCCAGCGGAGTTTGGCTTTTTGACTATACTTTCCAGCATCACAGAAAGGAAGTTGTAGGCTGAACTGTAGCCTTCCTCTCTCCCCCCTCCACTCACACTCTCCTGGCCCTTTGCTGTGATCAAAGAACAGTGGTGCTCAGGTACTGGATCTGCAGATGATCCTACCCAGCCGCCTGCTCCTGTTCAAGCAAGAACCTTTCATGTACAGATAAAACAGCAAAGTGTGCCTGTGGAGCGACAAAAGCAATTAAGCTACCACCAACGCCCCTCTCCCCCAAATGGCAGCTTTAAGGAAACCTTCACTGAGCCTCCCCTCGCTGAAGTAGTTTTAGACTAGGGAGCCACACAGTACCTGATCTCATTAGTCAGAGCAAAGGGGAGCGTAGCCTCATGAACCGAAGCAAAGGTCCCTGTCCTGGAGGCAGAGCTTGCTGTTAGGGCTTGTTAGAGGATCACTTACCTTGCTCAACAGGCATGGTCCGGGACTGGATGCTGGGGCTGAGCGGCCCAACCCCCTTATTGGTGCGGGCCCTCACTTTGATGTCGTAAGTGGTATCAGGCTTCAAATTCATCAAAGTGATACTTGTGTCCTTGGTGATGTTAACCAGGTCCTGCTGGCTATTGATGTCCCTGTATACCACTGTGTAGTTGACGATCTTGCCGTTTCTTTCTGCCAAAACCGGGGGGTCCCACGCAACTTCTGTGGTGGAGGTGGTGAGACCCACCACGCGCAGGTTCTGTGGAAAGCCGCTTGGCACGTCTTCCGCAGTGGTGATCTCCTTCTCAAACTCCTCTCCTGGGCCAGCTCTGTTCTTGGCAGACAATTTGAAGAGGTATGTGGCCCCCTTGTGCAGATTGGTCACGGTGTAGTGATGGTCTCTCTTCCCGAAGTCTATCGTGTTCATCTTTTCCTCATCAAGACGTCTGTACTGCAGCCGGTAACCCAGCAGCTCCCCTACCATCTCCTTGGGTGGGTGCCACTGGATGAGGGCTGTGTTCATGGCTGTCGTGCTAATCATCATGGTGGGCTTCCCCGGGACTGCAACATAAACACACAATGACCATCTATAGCCTGGGAGGAGGGGAAGGAAGAACCGCTTCTGTGCTGCTCGCTCCATGAGGATTGAGGAAAGTGGGAAAGTTCAGACAACAGGGTGAAGAGGACGACAGACAATTCACATGGATAGAGGCAGACCGACCCGAATCCGGTGGTGAGGGAAGCTGGAGCCAGCCAGCTCTTGGCTGCCATTCTCCCACGTGCTGCCATCTAAACAGGCAATAAATTCAGCCATATCCAGCCCCCAAATTCATCCCCTTTTACAGGAAACGTTTAAGGCACCTCAAAGCACCATATTTATCTCAGAGAAGATCTGAATCCCGTCCTCCCCATCAGTGGTCTTCAGACACTTCAGCTAGCGCCCAGCACCAGGCCACGCTGGCCACGGCGCACTGCACCACAACAGACACACGGAAGCCCAAGTCCAGCGCCCTGATCTGTCTGGAGGCAGACAAATTTCATCCTGAAACCTTGCAGTTTTACCATCTGCAGAGGCAGCGAGCGGAGCTGGGCGGGCTGTTTGCCATCAGAATACATTTTGGTTTGGCTGATGAGCAGATTCGTGATGTCAGTGTCGATGTGAGAGGTGAACACAAGCGTTCCACAGGATTTTTGCTTATGCTGCACAAGTCAAGGGGCGTTGCCGTCACTGGTTAGAAACTGATGGCTTTAAATTGATGGTTTAATACCTTGATCTCCTTCAGTTAAAAAAGGATGTGTCTTCACTTCACATCAGCTCAGATTTGTAAACAAATTAACTGATAGGGAAGATACTCAGAATCAAAGGGATGGGGCCATTGATATGAAAACGAAAATGGGATTGTAGCCAAACCTAGTCAAATATCCTTGCATAGTTTTGAAATGTAGGAGCCCACAAGAGAAAAACGTTTCTGACAGAATTATGCCCCGATTCTGCCATCAGAGGGCGATACCAACACTCCCCTTTGAGGTCAAGCCTGCAGATGAGCCTGTACAAAGGCAGCTCTGGGGGTGGTTTTGTAGGTATTTAAGAGATACAATTACATCTCCACTGCCAGTGCCATCCTCCTTGCACTCATAATACAATGTCTAACAGCAGCTAGCATTAAGGGACACATTATTTTCGAAGCTGATTCTGAATATTAACTTTAAATGTGCATCATAACATGGGAAGACCCACTGTGGTTTGCAGTGCAACACTGGGATGTTTAGGAAGCTCTTCCTGTTTATAGGACAGCTGTAGCAATTTGATGAACAGAGCATACATCATGGCGAGGCACAAGGGAGACAGCATTTGAGATTGTGACAGTGGAAACTACCTCTGGAGCTCCCCATATGCAGTGAGGAGGAGATGGCAAGCTGTTCCTTGTTTAAAAGCACCAGGAACAAACGCTCTTGGTTTGCACAAGCTGCATTCCCATAATAACAAGTGGTAAGTACTGTTCCTGCGGCTGGTGTGTGAGGAAGCAGCGAGACTGTCAGTTGTAGGACAAGTCTAGTGGGTGGAAATCGAGGACAAGACAATGTCAACTAGTTGGTGTCACTGCCAATGGCAAGCTTGACCGCATCCGGAGGAAAGCACCTGATGAACTCCTGGGTGCCCCCGCTCCAGGCTGAGGGTCCTGTGTTGTACTAGGCACAGGGTACAAGTCTCTCCTGAGAGAGCAGAACCAAGCTGGCTGGGATCACCAGGACCTAGCAGTTGTGTCCGCAGCACTCCCACGGCAGGATCTGTTGTACTCCATATTTTACCATAGCACTAGGAGCAGCCAGGCTCAGCTATGTAAGCCTGGGGAGGCAGCAGTAGCAGCTATGCGAGCCCTGGGGAGGTCAGGGGGAGATGAGAAGCATCCCTGAGGAGCCAGGGGCCATCCCAGGCGGCACTGCAGTCACCGCATGAAGCAAGAAAGGGCACTCGCCTACCGGAACAAGGTGAGGACAGGCCATGACTCCAAAGCAGAGGGAGAGCCTGGACTTCCAGGCTTCCTCTTCCCAGGTCTCTGGACTATGCAGATGAGCTCAGACCCATGAGCTTCATTGCTCTCTCAGGGGCCCTGGGAGTGTCTGTCCATCAGTTTGCTGCACTTTGCTCAGATGATCCAGTGACAAAGCCTGTAATTAAGGGCTGGAGATCACAAGAGTCTGTACCTCTGCAGCGTCTCCAGCCCTGTCGCTTCCTTCTGTACAGGTGCCTTGACCATACTCCCCCCATGCACCCCTTGGGAGGTTTTACCACCACCCCTACGAGGCTGCAGCATCTGCTGCCCACACTCACCTGCCCCCGTGGTGGTGATGACTTTCGGTTTGCTGCGGGCACCATCTCCTTTGGTGGTGTAGGCAGCGACTGTGACGGAGTAGGTGGTTTCCGGCAGCAGGCCTCCAATGACTGTCTCCTGGGAGAGCATCCACGAGGCAGAGAAAGAGGCAAACAAGAAGAGCAAACAGCTGTTACTGGAGTGAGCAAAAAGAGGGCACTGGGGTGTCTCCAACAGTAACGCACCGACACACTTGCTGGCTCACACTCATGCATCACTCTCCAGCACACGTCTTGCACAGAGGCAGCAAACAGCAACCACTCACTCCAACACCTGCCTGCCCATCTTCAACTCCTGCCCCTAACGCTTGGCCTTTCCAGGGACCCACCAGCAACCTGCATCAGCAACTGTGCTCTTCCTCAGCTCCTGCCACAGATCTGAACATCTGCTCCAGACATGGTCCTGCGTGAAGCCAGAGCCACCCTGCCACAGCAAGACTGACAGCAAGAGGACTGCAGAGCTGTGATCTGGAGCAAAAGCCAGTTCAGCTAGCTGTGGTAATCTCCTGGGGGCTAATTTGGAGATTTTTAAAGTTGTCTCTTGCAACAGAACCGCAGGGAGCACGGAGAGGCAACGCAGGGGCGGACGGCCCCAGGCAGGGAGCACCTGCAGCACTACAGCATCGCGTTCACCCTCCCCGCCCTCATGGCTGCGGGGATGGGACAAGGTCAGTCCAAGACTCTGGCAAGACCTGGAGGGAAAACCCTGCACTCTGGGAGGTCTGGGAGGAGGGCAGACTCAGCAGGGTACTAGCACCCTCACAGGATCTGGATTCCTCTGGGCAGGAGGAGGGCATGGCTCTGCACTTCAGCTTGGGATCAAAGAGGGGAACATTGCTCCTCCCTCCTGGCCTCCAGCAGCAACATGGCTCGTGCCAAGCCCGGCTGGCCAGGCCTGCAAATGAGCGAGCACCGTGAGCAGCAGCTCCCAGCAGCTCTCTGTGAGATCAGGGCAGGTACGCTGGAACTGCGTTCATCTGTGGGTGCTATGGGACTGGTGACATTAGCACTAATAACCCATCACATCAGGGAACAAGACACAGCCAGGCTGGAGAAGGGTTGAGGAGGCTTTTGTAAGGAGGCAGAGGCTCAGGGTTGGATATTTATCCTTTCAGACAAGGAGAAGAGCAGAGATGGAGAGAGTTAAGCTCGAGTCGCTGAGGACAGGCAGCGTGGGCACTGTTAAAGGCTGCTCCAGGGCTCTGATCTCTGCCCAAGGGGATCCCTGCCAGCTTCAGGGGTACGAGGGGTGCTGGTGGTTGCTCTCAGAGCACAGTCAGTCTCCCATCACTCACTCACTCACACAAACACCCACACTATTAAACCTGCTGATTTCCAGTAATTGCTGCTGGTTCAGGTTACCTGCCCAGGCTTACTCATCAAAATCACCGTGTTACCATCGCGGAACCAGCCAGCCCAGAGAAAAAAATCAACAAGCACCAACAAGAACCCCGCCAAAATCACCGTGTGAACCAGAGTCCAACCCCAACTCCGCCCCTGCAGCAGATCGTGCGTGCGGGTGAGTGGACGCGCACTCCGATCGGTGCCAATGGACCCGCGGGGGAAGCTCTCACACAAAACCTGCAGACTCTGAACATCCCAAGAGAATTCGCTCCTCCCAAACCCATGCAAAGAGAAATTCTCACGCAACAGCATGCCACCGGGAGCAAAGCAAGCGAGCTGGGAGGAGGGGAAGAGAGATGAGGGATGGATGAAGGAAGGTCTGATTGCATAATGTAAACACGGTGCTGTCATGACAAAGCCACTCCGAGTGAGAATCCTCCATGTAGAGCAGGAGGAGAAAGGCATCCTGCCGGGGAAGCTCACAGTAGGGCACGTAATTGAATCGCTGACTCTAAAAAGGTCATTTTCTAGTTTGTTCCTCCAAATTTATATTTCAAAATTATGTGGGAAAAATTGGATTTAACTGTTTAAATGTGATTGTTTTCTTATTACTATCCGTGTTTCAGGCAAAGGTCACGGTTGAGAGTGTAGGTTATTTTTCATGACTACGATCAATGTGGTTTAAAGATTATATATCTAATTTTACCGTGTAACTCGGTAGGCCAACTACTGCAGAAAGTAGGATGCACCTCCTGAGTCGATCACTTGAGCCTGCCTAAAACTGCACTGCAACAAGCTGGAAATACAGATTATAGGAAATGTCAATTGCTTTTCTGCATTTAGTAGCAATCTAAATGCCAATTTTCTCTGGATTTGCTGCTTGTGGAAGGTTTCACAATGTAACTCTCCAGCCTCATTAAGGGAGTGAAAGGGATGTTTTGACAGCACTGTGTCTACAAAATTCACAAATCGATTTACCAAACCCCTCTTTTCCAACCTGGAATACACACAAGTGGTACTTACGTGGTCGACGGAGTCCTCAGCTCTCCACTGACGGGGGAGAAAGGAAGGAGGAGAGAAAAATGGAGACACAGAATTTTAAGGGGCAACGTGGAGGAAGGGGATGACGACGACAACAGCAGGGGTTAGCAGGACTGGGTTGGGGGATTACAACACTTATATACAGAGGGTCACTTGGCACAGGCTGTACCAGGAGAAGAAATGGCATAGAGCAATTTTCTACATGCTGCTAGCCTGCACAGTAGGTTTGAGATCATTCACACAAACAGGGGCAAAGAGCTTCCTTCTCATATGGATGGAGAGGTCACCAATTCCTAACTTTGCAGTCCTTTCCCTTCTGGCTTTGCACTTTTCTGCCTCTTCCACAAGCAGAAGCAAGAGGGGACACTTTGTACCAACAAGACTCTGGGGCTGATTGCTGCCCACAAGTCACTTACACTTGCCATCTCTTGTTGAGAACCAAAGACTTCAATACACAAATCTCAGAGGGTACTCTCTGCAGGGAAGCACTAATGCAACATTCACAGAGCTTCTCTTTCCTGTATCATCTGGAATAAAATGCTCTCGGCATCTCAGAAAACCTAGAAGTGCCATCTCTTGTGCCTGGTGCCAGAGAGGCTGAGATGTCACCCAGAGCTCCACACTACTCTGCTCCTCTCCAATGGTGCTGTGTGGCTTGGAGTAAGGCTCAAAGCTGGTGCATGAACTGAGGAAACAGCTTCTCACTCCTAATTACACAACACCAAATGGCAAACACTCTTTTGGCAAGAGCAGCCCTGCAGGTAAGACTTCTACACAAACCATTTCCCAGCAAAAGCTCACATGGATTCCCAGCCATGGCAGCTCAGTCAGGGCTCTGAAGAGGGAACACACAAGTTTCTGGCTGGATTTGGGGTTCTAAGGCATCAAAGCTGCATTGGGGTGGTGAGACTTAGCAGACCTTGGCTGCTGCCACACATGCCTGTAGCACTGTTCTTTGTGGTTGATGCACCAAAGGAAGGTTCGCAGAGATCACAGCGAGCTCTCTCAGCCAAGGTGATACATTACATCTCAGGTTACTAAAGCTGCCTGGAGGAAGCACCGGTCGATGGGTTCAAGCACAGAGATGAAAGTAGAAGATAGGTATTATTGCCCCTGACTCACAGCGTGAGCCTTGGCAAGCCTTGCTTCTGAGCCTGTGCTGCCAGCTGTGAAATGGTGCTCAGACACTGACTTCCTCAGGACACCGGGAGCTCAGCTAATGCTGCCGAAGTGCTTGGGAACCTGCAAGGGTGGCAGAAGTACTAAATGGCATTAAAGCTACAAGTTGCCTTTCATGCTCAGGCTATTTGAGGCGGCTCTCAGAGGCTGCAGCCACTCAGTACTGCTGAGTACTCTCCTCAGCAGTAAAATACAAGGCAGACCTTCAAAATATTTGTTATTTTATCCTCTAAATTCAGAAAGAAACAACTATTGGAGAAACATTCCTCTAAGATTTTATTGTAGTTCACTTACTTGATGCCATGAGACTGCAGTAGAATTATACCCCTAAACCATCTTAAAATTTAATTTCAGTGAAGAGGTCAAGCTGTCCCTTAAGACTCCCTATAAATCCAAGGCCCTTGCTAAGGATTATGGTCACTAAAGGCCCTCCTTCCACACACATCTTGGTGGCATTTCCCATGTTGCAAGCTTAGCTCAAGCCAAGTTACTGCTGTTAATGCCCTACCTGCACTGGCCGGCGCGCAGCGTGGTCAGCAGCCACACACTCTGCCCTGCTGATATAAAACCTAGCAGAAGTCTTGCTAGAGGAAGGATAGGAGGCCTGGTGGCTCTTTCTCCCAGACTACACTTCTGCTCCAACACCACCACGTCTCTGATGGTGGGGTCCACATGGATGGTAACACCCCAACCCACCTCTGTGAGGCTGCAGGAGCAGAAGGTGACACCCCGCTGCGACAAGCAGCAGAGTAGAGCCGGGCTCAGGAGGCTACTGCATCTCACAGCCTCTCACACCACAGCAGGGAGTTATCACCAACTAGGATTTCAGACCAAGTGTTTAATGTTCAAACCCTGTTTGCTCTTAATGTTTCAGTGGACTTTAATCTTGCATCAGATCAGAGTGCAAAGAAACGCCTTGAGATCTGTGCTGGAGGACTAACAGTGAAAAGCCAGGTCTGCATAAATACCCTGGTAGAAATTCGGTTTCATTATGAAAAGATCATCCACAGATCAAAACGCTTCCTTCCTTAAACTAGCTCAATTGCTTCTAAGCTGTTTAAGGTTGGTCAGTAAGACAGATTGATCTGAAAAGCCCAGGAGCTGTCATAAAAAGAACTCAGACTGTGCTGTGTGCATGAGGCAGGATGGCTCAGGGAAGTGCTAAAGCTAACAGTGTGTATTTATGGCAGCTGCAATGCCTTAACGTTTCATTTTACACTTCAACACTGCACAGTGTAGTCATGTCTCACCAGGGAACGTCTGTTTTCCCTGACCATGGCTCTTGCAAAACACAGACTCAAGCCCTCCTAAACAGCCCCAGCTATGGAGAGTGGATACTGTGGTTTTCCTGCAGATCCCTCCCCTTTCTGCTTCTGTGACCGTGGTGCAACAGTGAAACTCCTGATGTAAACCTGGGTGCTCAGACTGTGGGATGTGGAGGGGTCTGAGGGCTCCAGAACTTCACCTCTGTCCTTTACTGAAATGCCTCTTGGATGTTTTGTTCCACTTATGAAGCAGAGTACGTCTCACCTCCACGCCAGACTCTTACCTAGACGAGTACAGACGCATGAGGAGCTGTTCCAAGCAGGTTCAGATAAAGATCCTTGCCTATCACACAGTGGAAGGGGGAGGCTGTAAATTCCTCTGTGTTATGCCTGGGGTGGGCACTGCCCAGGGAGAACAGGAGTCTCTTCCTCCCCTTTCTCCTTTGATCTCAATCCAACAGCTCGAAGTGCTTGCCTGTTACTTCTTCCTGCTCTTCCAGAGCACGCTCAGTCTGCATGGTGGATGGAGAAGTGCTGTCTGTGAAGACCACACAATCTTCCTGTGAGCCTGCAGCCCTTCTCATGAGGAGCACATCTCTTCCTGGCTATGAGGTGGGAGTTTCTCCTGCACAAAACCTGATCTGGTACCCAGCTGTACACAGCCAGCTCCCAGCAGCAGAAGCATGGCAAAGCTCTCTGGGCAGGCTGGGTCTGCAGAGGGCTGTAAGGAGCTGGTTAACCTGCCTGCTGGATCCCAAGTGCGATGCAGGCAGAAGGTTCCCTGGCAAGTATCCTGCACAGTCAAGAGCTGGAGCAGCTGTCGACGCTGCACTGCAGTGTGGGGAGAAAGTCCTGTCTGGCTGAGGACAAGCAGACTGGGACCAGGACACAACGGATCAACAGCTAGATTCACGCAACGTCTAGCTGCCTGTCTTTGAAAGAGAAGAAAACAAGTCATATTTGCATGGGAATCCAAAGGGAGGGTCCCTCCTTTGTGCCCAGGGCTCCAGTCTGAGCACTGTTGCACTGCTGGGACCAGGGAAGGGATGGAGGGGATCAAGCCCACTGCTCCTCCTGACACACTGCACCTGGCCAGGCATTGGAGACCAAGGAAACCATCTGGCCCCCATCCTCCCCAGAGGAGCCTCAATGCTTCTGTCCCATGGCCCTGATACCTTGCACTCCCTCAAGCCAGCAAGGGCTTGTAGGAGAGCAGTGGAGTGCAGCTGAGACCCTGCACTGGTGACCCTGCTCCTTTCAAAGGGACTCTTGGTGCTTGGATGCATTGTGCACACAGACTCGGGACACAGAAATGCATCTTCTGGCATCTCCTACCATGGGACCTGGCTCGGCCGTGACAGGCAATGCCTGTGCAGGAGGTGGTGTGGGTATCACACCCAGCTCTGCAGCAACACACACTCTCTCCCTGTGCACTCCTCCACAGAGTATGGTCACATTTGCTTGTCCATCAGTCTGTCTGTAGGAGGTGAGAGCTCAGGCTGGAAGGCACAGAGAAGTCTGACAGAGGTAATCAGTCACAGGCACAGCCACAGAGAGGGGGGGAGAGGCCTTGACTCCACTGCAGGACCTTCCTAACGACTGATTACTCTCCCTAGGCAGGAGGCTGTAAAATAAAATGTGATCTCTCCAGAACCAGGGCACCCACTTCTCCGCTGATCTTTTACTTCTTTCCGCTCAAATGGTTTTGAAAACCCAGAATCTATATTATCTGCATAGCTAACATCTCCATTCCCTTTCCCTTTCCCTTTCATCTTCGTTTACTCTCTCTCTCTTTTTCATCTTCAATCAGGAAAAACCATGAGTCAGCTTTAATACCAGTGTCTTCATACCATCTGCAGGCAGCAGATTACGTGGTACATACCTACTCAAAATCAGCAGACAGCCTGGCTAGGCAGGAGGGCTCTGCCTACAAGTCCAAAGCATTTCTTCTCTGACCCCAGATTTTCAATCAGTTTAATTCTCTCTTTGTGCACGGCTATAAACGTTTATGACTGTTTGTGAGTACGAACTGTGGCTGTATTCTGTCCATCCTCACCCTGCAACCTTCAGGGACAGGTGTGCTGGTGAATCTTTTTGTTTTCTTTCTATAGAAAATTACTCTTCCGAGACTACTCATTAATGTTTGATCTGGCTGTTTGCAAAGACACGCACTGCTGTACTGAAAGATGGAAGCTCTTACAGGGTTCCTCAGCTTCTGGAGCAGCTGCATTTCATCATAACCACAGGTCATGCCTGGTTTCTCACTCTTTTGGGAAATAAGGATTTCTTCTGCCAAGTCAGTGAAACCTCTTCCCTGCAGGGTCATCATTAGTTTATCCCAAGAGTGACATGACTCCTTCAGAGCAGTCACTTCTCTGCAATGATCTTTTGGCCTGCACTTCTGTCCAAAAATGACACTGGATGAGTTCTGTACCATACATACCAGAAAAAAAAAATAATAATTGCAGCAATCAAGAACTTTCCCACATAAATTCACCAAATACAAAAAGACTGGTAAGTGATCTGACAGGCCAGGAGACTCTGAGCAACTTGCCTCCTTGATGCACACATTCAAAGTAATGCAAAATCCAGCACTCCTTGGAAAGTTTCTGGCTCTGGCATCCTCATCCCTGCACATTAGCACAGAGTTTCTCTCTCTGAAATGTATGAGTAAGGACGGAAAGCAGAACTGGCTGGGCAAGCATGAAATATTTGAAAACACCACCAGGAACAACATTGCCAACTTCGCCCACCTACGCTTGGGACCAACCCATTAACTCCCAACTCCAGCTGAACAACACAACATCAATTGTTCAAACAACACAGAAGATTATATCCTCCTGGAATAAGTAAAGGGCACTAAGCAGCTTTTCTAACGATTAAAATCAAGCAACATCTGAAACGTAAACAGAGACGTGCCCCAGACAACACTGCAAGGACCCTCAAAGCATTTTCTCTCTTTAAAGTTTTCCCCTTCCACGTTATTACTGAGTTTTATCCTTCAGAATATGAATGGGGAGCAAAGCCGCCTCTGTGCGCTCGCTCCCCACTGACAAACGTATAAATGATTCACAGCTGCGTTCAGGAGACAGATCAATTAATCGTTGCAGCTCTCCAGTATTTATATTGGGCATCATTCAAGCAAGCCAGCTCGGAATCGATTCCTCCTTGCTTCCAACAGCAGCAGATCCTGTACTTCATTTATACGATTATCTTTTGTTGAGAACAGCACGGGTCATCTAGGATGAAGGACCCTTGCTCCAGAGAACAGTTGTATTTCATCACAGATAGGGCCCCAAAAACTTCCCTGGACCCTGGGAAAGACGCAACTCCACACTGCTGGGCCAAGCAGAGTGCACAGCTATGCCTGGAGCTCTGTGTGGGAACGGGGCCTCAGCTCACAGCTGCTGAGGCAGCCAGGAGATCACATAAATACGAGCAGATTGCTGCATGGGGATATCAGAGGGCAAAGTCATTTACAACCAATACAGGCCTGCATCTCATGCTCCCTCCCAGCCTTTCCCAGGCTCAGTTGGCTTCACCTGCAGTTTGACTTCAAGAGGCAATGTGAGGTCAAGTTCTTGCCTTGCAAAAGCAGGAGGAAAGGGAGGCTTTGCTGAGCCAGGGGAGGGCTGGTGTGCTGTGCCCACCCAATGGTGCAGAGCCACCCCCGTGTCCCACAAGGAGGCAGCAGCTGGTAGACTCTGCCAAGACAGAAGTTTTGCCCTGAACGCAGACAGCAGGATGAAAGAAGCAGACTCAAGACTTATTTAAAACTCTCCAACAGTTTATAACCTAACTGGCAAAACAGAATTTGCTCCAGCTGGAGTGTGTATGGGATGTGGCAGGCAGAGAGAGGTATGCATCAGAGATGGGGCATCATCTTTCCTACAGCAATCCTTCCCTAATTAAACTTTTCCCCCATTTGATAACCACACTTTAGGGATAAACTCTTTGCCTCGGTCAGGCAGGGCTGAGTCCCACACTCTGGAGTCACAAGAGGAGGCCAAGATATACTTGGATCCAGCCAGCCTAGCCCTCTGCTGACAGGGAAGGTGCTGTGCCCACCAGCCCACGGTGCCCACACTGTACCTGTGCTTCTGACAGCATGACGTCTTTGATCACTGGCTGCCCTCGGGGCTCGTTGTTTTCCAGCTTCACATAGGTCACCTGGTACCCACGGATCTGCCCGTGCTGCTTGTTGGAGATGGGCAGCTTCCAGCTCACCCGGATGGCAGTCGAGTTCACAGACTCTACCTCCACCTTTCGTGGTGGGGCACTGGGCACTGTAACACACACAGGACGGACAGTTAGCAGGTACCACACAACTGCTGACAGCTACTTTTCACTCCTTTGCTACTGTCCCTCCTGGCCCTGCTGGCACCAGTTCCCTGTACCTGCCCTGGATGCCATACTGCAGCTTCCCAGCATGACTACGTCCCCGACCCTTTTCCAGAACCCGAGCACTTTTGCATGGCTGTGTTTCGCAGGAACACCCCTAACAAAAGCCACTGTGCTGGATCCAACCCAAGGTCCATCCACCCCTCTCTTGTCTCCAGCAGTAGGGGAGCAAGGATGAACACAAGAACACAGCAGAGTACAAAGACAATAGTAACCACCTGTAACTCAGGGGGCCCTGTGACAGACGCAGGGGTTTTGATGCCTTCTTTGCATCCTGCCTGTCACACCTCCTCCTCTCAGATCCCTCGCACAGCTAAATGCAGTCCAACAGCCCCAGGTAGCATGAACAGGCACCGAGCTGGCCTTGCAGGGAGCCCCGGTACCTGCCATCAGCCAGCACGCACACGCGCTCTCCCCCTGTGACAGCAAGAGGTTAATGAGGGGGAAAAGCACTGTCCTAAAACAATAACCCAGAGCTCATAGACAGCAGTCACTGAACTCAGCCAGATAAAGGGACCTGTGGGGATTGTGACAGCTCTGGGGACTGTATTTCATGCACGGCTAGCTGAATGCTTTTTGATAATAAAATGAAAAATTACACTGCCCAGAAAATATCAATTTTCTTGCAAGGTGAGGCCCGTTTAAAAATGTATTTATACCCTATTTACCATTTGGAAAAATTACCTCCTTATTACTTTTTGCTCCTGCATTGACTGTGACAAAAATGTCAATGCTAAAAAATTAGCCTCTCGGTTGCTCCCGGAAAGCTCCTTCCGGCTGGAGCAGCTGGGAGCAGAGGTGTGTGCTCCCTGCAGAGCATTGCTACTGCTGCACGAGTGCATGGGACCCAAGTGAAGGACCTGAGCTCCACCCTAGCACCTCTACTACCCCTTCCACTGTCTGGGAACAGTCTGTCCAGGGGTTTAGAACCCCCTATACCCCAATCCTCAACACATCAAGACATAATCGGTATTAGATAATTAGGGAGGGATAGCTGTCAAGCAGACAGAATGACTACTGATATTCTAACCAACTAGATGGGAAGAAACAGCTACCCAGCAGGTAAGCACAGTTTTTAAGCCGTAGGGCAGTTCATTATTTTCCCCAGATGTCCTTCTTAATTGTAGATAATTAAATAAAATAGAGGAAGGAGGAATGGAGCATGTTAGCACCATGAGGCCAATGCAAGGTATGGGAACGGAGGGGGCTGTGCTTGAACAGTTACCACCTCGGGTCTGGAGCAGCCTACGCTGTAATCCACAACGCACTTAGTGCAGTGACCTTGCGCAAGCCACGGGGCTCTCCTGCCCTAGCAAGACACCTGCCCACACACACAGTTGGGAGTCCAAGCGAAAAACAAGATCCTCCCTGAGAACCAGACAGAAGCCGTGTGTCAAGCTCTGGAGGCCTGGGCAGGACATGATAGGGGGATGTTGCGGGGACACGAAGAAGATGTGAACGTGAGCAGATGACAGTGTTTCGAGGAACGCTATCCTACCCCACTGCGGGAAGTACGTGCTGCGTCTGAAACCCAAACAGCAAAAGTTCAGCTTGCTTTCAGATCACACTTGAGCATTTCTTGTTCCTTCATCATGGGTATCTACTGAGCATCGGCACGTCACAGGAATATGAAATCACTCCTGACAGCTAAGCTGGAATGTCCAACCACGGTGCCTGAAAACTAACTGAGTGAGCTTGTTGCGACATTTCTGGGGTAGCAGCTTCCCCTGGGCTACAACTCTGTTGAATGAGAACTGAAGCAAACAATACAGGCAGCAGGAGACACACAGATGTGTTTGCCAGCCCTGGAATGCAGTCAGCCAGTGTTCCCAGACGCCACTTCCAGAGCCACAGAGATGTGGGGGACAGTGGCAGCCCATTTAGGGAAACTGTAACATGTCTGGTTTCAATTTGCTACGCTGACTGGGCAATGCAAAGATCATCCTTTCTTTGCCTGGGCACTGCATCTCTTTCTTCTCCCATTAAATCTGCAGCTTCTGGGGTCAGCATGCAGCCATGGAAGCTCCTACTGTCACCCTGAGCTCCGGCACTTTCAAAGGAAATGGCTTAAGTCATGATGACATAACTGACAGCCCTGCTAATACAAAGCAATTTCTCTTTAAAGCTGTCGTATCCAGTAAAGTGTTCTGTACATGCCATATTCTGACTCTTGAGTGGAAGAGCAGATTTATATAAGCTGCGACTTGCCTGGAAGCTGGGGCAGGAAGCAGCTTTCCCGTGGTATCTACAAGTTTCGAATGCATTTCTTTTCCCCTCGTTAGTTTGCTGGATTTCAGGTCAACAAGTAAACTTTAAGTCCTGATGTCACAGTGAGAGGGAAGCCTTAGGCTGGGGGAACTCACGTAACCTTCAGTAAAATGGACCCCACTGCCACCAAATACTACAAAGCTAAAATGGCAAAGCAGTGTGACGCACTGCCAACACACAGAGGACCCTTGTGGGACCATACTGGGACATCTGACCCACAGTCTGGAGGCAAACATGGCATCAGGGTAAGGGCAGAGCAATTCCCCATCACCACTCCAGGGTGACCGTGGAAACCCACTCCCTGGGACAGCTGACCACAGCACTGCTCCTGACAGCCTCTGATCCTGCCTGCAAGCACTCCCAGGCCAATATCCCCACTCCTTTTCCCCCACTTTCTCAGTAACTCAGCTAGGAGACTCCTACCCCAAGGTGGCAGCTGAAGGAGCTGTTCTGTAACACCTACCATCCTCATCAGTGCGCACGTGCACGGGGATGCTCTCCGGTCCTGGACCCACATCAGTGTGAGCCCTTACCCACACCTTGTACTCGGTCCATTTCTCCAGGTCCTTGATCTCCCAGCTGGAGTGCTCCCGTCCAATGCCATCCACCACATGCTTGGTGTTGTCATCTCCTTCCACTGCCTGGTACGCAATGGAGTACTGGGTGATGACCCCATTGCGGCTCTGGGCAGGCGGTGGCACCCAACTTACCCGGATGGTAGTGGAGCTGGTGCTTACACACTCGACTTCTTGGGGTGGGGCGGAGGGGGCTGGGGATAAATAAATGAAGTGGGGAGATGAAGGGAAATGAGTGGAAAAAAACCAAACAAAAATGCACAGGGAACTTTTACCCAGCCAACTGAGCACCGAACACCCACATGGAAATTCAGCCAGCAGCCTGCCTTCCTTGCAGATTATCAGAGATGGCACTAGGGGCAATTTGTATTTGAAAGCCTGATAAACAGCATGGAGACAGAAGTGCTGTTCTGCATCAGAGAACACCTCTTCCCAAAGCAGTTCTGGTCGCTCACTTCACCAAAGACAACAAATGGCAGTGAGGGGAGGGGTGTGTGAGAGAGAGAGACTGGTAGGGAGAAGAAAGATGCTTTGAGTGAAGATCTGAAGCAGATGGAAACCAGAAGAGGTAGGAAGCTGCAGAAGGCAGGACTGGCAGAAGGGGAAGCTCACACACCAGACTGTATGAAGGCTTGCAAAAACCCGCTCCTAGACAAGTGGAGGAAACAAAAGAGGATGGGGGAAGCAGGTGGCTGAGGTTGGCTGGAGTGTGTCCAGGAGGGGTTTCAAGTCATGACCATCGGCCATGAGCAGCACCCTGACCCAGGTGGGAGCCAGGCACCATGTGGAAACAGGAGATGACTTTGTGGTGTGCCTTGTATCCAGAGCTGACTGCTTCATGCCTGCCAAACCGGCTACCTGCCGTGGTCGCTTCTTCTGCCCTGTGGAGGAGCGGCACAGGGGAAGCCAGGCAGGTCTCATCCCCTCCCACACAAAAAAACACCTGCAGTTTAGGTTAGCTTCTAAGCCCCAGCAATGCTAATGGGTCAAAGGGGGAGCAGTAGGATCTGGGTGGTGGATGCTGCTCTTTGGCATGAGGAGTGGTCCCCTCCACACAGCACTGCTGGGGAAGAGCAGTGAAACAAAGCTGGGGAGGGGGGAAAAGAGGCCAGGAAAGGAGAGATGACCTGGACAAAGCAGAGCATCTCCAGGAGCATCTGCAGGCCTGGTTCATTCCCTTCTCCAGCCTTGCAGAACTGCTGTCCTGTTGCACCAGGGCCCTGGCAGCATGAAGCCCTCTCACAGCAGCAGCAGCTCCCTCTGATTTGGCCTCCCTGCCCAGGGATGCTGCAGAAGCACAGATGCACAGAAGGCAAGGGTGGAAGGCTGGAGAAAGAAGGGAGCCCACCTGGTCAGGGAAGGCACATGGCAGGTGGGTGCATCCCTGGGTGCTTGCACAGAAGGCAAGAGCCCTAAGCAGAGAGGGCAGGGTACCATCACCAAAAAAAAAGGTTCAAGGTATCTTGCTTTGCCACAGGGGTGGAAGGTTGCTTCCATTCTTCACTGCACCCAGAAACACCTGAAAAAAGGCAGGTGACCCCCTCCTCTCCCTGCAGTCCTTGAAGCCATCAGTGCACCAGAGCTGGTTGTCCCAGGGCACGAGGACAAACCTGCCTGCTTGCTGCCTGTGCAAAGGCAGACACAACCTACATTACTTCACATGGTGGCAGGAACCTCAGGTAATTAAAGCACCCAACAACTGTGCTTTGGCTTTGCTGGGCACTGGCTGGCAGTGGGAGAAGATCTGAAAAAAATGGGGACAGTGGGACTGCCTAATGCCACTGGTGACCTCTGCTTGCAGGGATCAGGCCCACCTGCTTGCAGAGGCAGTCGCAGGCTGCATGGGGCTCTTAGTGCCCACTTCTGGGCTCAGGGAGCAGGACCCATCCCTGGGACCTGTGCTGGGGTGCCTGGAGAGAGGAAAGATGGAGGGAGAGTGGGCAGTGACAGGGCTGGAAGACGTGATGCCTGAGTGGAGTCAGGCTGCTGTGATGGGAGCTACACTGGGGGAAAGAGAAGTCTCTTGAAGCAATGCGTGGAAGCAAACAGCCGCCTACGAGAGGGAGGCAGAGCGGGATCAGCCCTGCCATCTGGTGTACCGGAAGGAAGCAGGGGCAGAAAATGAATCCTCACAGTCTTGTGGTTCATCAGCAGAGAAGTGGCAGGGAAGAGAGTAGGAAGATACAGCACCAAAGCAACACTGAAAGTGAGTTCAGGGAGGGCACAGGCTAGACCCTAAGGAGCCTGGCGAGCCTTTCCTTTGCCCTTTCTGCAGAGAGGCCCTTTGCAGAAGTGACCTGCTCTGGCTTTTGGCTTCCACAGCATCCCTTGGGATGCAGCAGTGAGCTCCTCCTAGAAAGGCAGGTTTGGCTGGCAGCATGGGCAGGTCAAACATTGGCTGTTGACTGGGTAAGAGTCATATACATGATGTGCAAGGCAAAAACTCAGAATAACACTTAAAGAAAGCAAAATAAAAATTGGTAACATGAGCAGGATCAACTTAAAATGCACAAGGAGTGGAAGTGTCCCTCCTGGGGCCAGCAAAGAGCAGACTGGGTGGCCAGCATGCACCTACACATGCAGATGTACCCACATGAACGCTGTGCAAACCTTTGCTGCCTCCAGGCTACTCACACTGGCCTCCCCCACCAGCCCACAGCAGCCCAGCGCACTCACTCCTCAAGCTAAGGTAAAGGCCCACCTTCGTGTTTCGACTGAGAACCTCATGTTAATGCTGAGGCCTGATGGGCACAGAGCTGACGCGTCTCTCCTGCATCATACTGCTTGCCTGAGGCACTGCAAACTCCTGGAAAACTCCCCCGTGCTCCTCAGCCCCTCAAACCAGCATTGCTTGTATTCTTCCCAGGGTGCTCAGCAACTAAGCAAGCAGCTTCGAAAGAAAGGCAGCTGTCTTCTCAGGAGATGGGGTTTGAGCTGTGCTGCTGAAAGGGTGCAAAAGGGCACTGCATCCCTCTGGCCTTCCTGGATAAGCATCCCTACCACTTCAGAGCACGGATGCCACAAGAAAAACTCAGCAGCAGCAATACAGATGTCCTTCTCCAGGCCATTAGTGACTCATTAGTGATGATGTGCCTCCTACCTTGCCCTTGACTGTTTTGTCAGGGCCAGGAATAGAGATTGAAGACAGACTGCTTCTGCAGTTTGTGTCCCACCTGAACATGTCAACCTCCAAGGCCCTACAGCCTTTCTCAAGGAAACCAGATAAGCAGGAAGGAGACCAATTTGAAGCTGGGAGCAACAATCCTCCTAGATTATAAAGTTCTGAGGTCACAGGGGACTGATCCAAGCATCGGAAGTCAGGTGTTGCTATGTGCAGGCCCAAGAATGGTCTGGAGGTTATGCATTGTGCGTGCTACCTTTGCCAAGCTAAAGCAGAGCCTTCTCAAAGACCAAGTTCACTTTGAGACCCCCAGTACCCAAGAATCCACTCTGCCCTGGGACTGTTCAGCCAGTGGTTTGTCAACTTCCTGAACAGCCCAGTACTAACTGCAAAAGACCTCTCATAGACTAGAGTGCCATCAGAAATACTCTCAGGAAGGGGCCTGTAAACAAAGACCAAGTCAATTCTTGGGTAAATCGAAGAACTCCTAGGTGCCTTGGTGTAAGAAGGGTTTCACTGGTTAAACCAAGGTATTCCTGGGGCTTCTGGCCAAGTCTCTTCCAACCTGTACACATCTCTCTTACTAAACAGATGCCAGAACCAGTCAGCTACTGCTCCACTGGCCAGTGAAGAGACAACCTTCAAAATAGATCGGTGTGAGATGCCCTGTGAGCAGACAGCATGTGGAGTAGGTCATGGGAAGGTGTCTGCCTTGAAGAGTCCATGACAGGTTTCTCTTACTTGGACTGCTGTGAGACTCTGAAGGACTCATTTATGCACGGGGCTGTCTCTGCTTAAATGTGTTCAAGGATAAGAGCGTCCACTGATGGAATTAATTTAAGTTGCAGGAGAGTTGCTTCAAGCTTTGCCTACCAAGGCGAAAACTATCTGAAATCGGTATACAAATCCCCACACTCGGAATTTGCTCTCAATGTTCAAATATTTATAACTGCATGATCTGAACCTCTCTCCATTTCCATACCTGTCTCTCGTGCAGCACTAAGACACCATTAGCTCACTTAACGAGGTGGAGGAATCCCTGCGACTGATATGCTAATGAAGCTGAGTTTTCCTCAAAGAGAAGGTCGTTCCAACAGTAAGCAGAGCTGCTCTCCCCTGCCTGAGCTCCCTCACTAATGGCCATCTCAGGCACTGGCTGCTGTGCTTGCTGGCGCCCTCCCTGCAGGGAAGGCTGGCTGCCTTTGCCAACTGCTCACCCCACATAGCTAGTAAATCCCAGACAGACGGTGCTAACGGAAATGTCTTTTTTCCCCCCTTTTAATGCTCTTTGCATAATGGCAAGCCCAAAAATCGTTAGTGAAAACGAGCTTATCGCAGGGCCCTTTGATAGCTCTAATCTGCTTATGCGCAGCACTTTGAGCTGCCAATCAGAGCAATGCGAACTCCTGCTCTGTGATCACACGGGGCAGAGCGAGGATGAAAGTGATATTGCCTGGGTCACCTCATTATCTAGCCTCTCTATTAACTCGGCTGCAGCTTGTTCTGGTTTCCCCTAGCGCTTCAGTCCCAGAAGCAGCAGCCTCACTTGCTCACGCAACCCAGGCAAACAGTCCCTTCCCAAACCGACTCCTCCAGCTGCCTGACAGCCACATCTGCTCTCAAAGGAGGCCTCACCTTGCTATCAAGTGTATGGACCAGGGATGGATACCTGTGGAGGCAAGGCAGCTGGAACAGGGAGCAAAAGGCTGAAAATCCAATGGTTTGGAGACAGTCACATTTAAAGTCAAAGCCCCATATCTGCCCATCCAGACAGCTTGTCTGCATGGGAGTGAATTCTGAAAGATGCAGAAACCTACTCAAATCAATCTCTCCAAAGCTATTTCCCAGCTTGTTTCACTCCTCCATCAGTTTTTCATGAATCTCCCCTTAGGGAAAGACAGCATGCTCCAAGGGACATGAAGAAAGAACTTACCACTCAGGTGCACCCCCTGTGCCAAAGAGCCCTGATCCAAAACCCCAGCTGGCTTTCCCCATTACAACCTCTAGCAAACTGCATGCCAGCATCCCTGCAGAACCACAAGGGCAGAGGCACCGAGCTACTCCGTGCCCAGGTGATGGAAACTGGACTGGTTTTGCTTTGTCTTCAGTAGTGTGGAGTGTCAGACACTTACTGGATTGGGCAGTTCTGGCTTCGATTGTGGGGGTGTAGACTCCTACCCCCAGCTCTGAGCGGGCACCCAGACGGAACTTGTACAGCGTATCTGGTTTGAGACCTTCCACAGCATACGAGGAGGTTGGGTCAAATTCCACTTTTTGCTGGCAAATAAAAGGAAACACAATTATTTGGTGTAGTTGGAGAGTACAGAAAAGCCCCTGCTCAGCTTCCAGTCCCAAGGGACCAGGCTGCCCCATCAGCCATTCTGGCCCCCAAGAAAGTTGCAATCATGTTGCCAAAAGGGCTGCAGCCCTGCAGGGCTCCCAAGGCATGGAGCTTCCCAGGTAAAATACAAGGACTCTGCTTGGAAGCAGACCCCTCCGAAAGCCAGGCTTCACTGCCCCGTGTCCAGCCTGCACTCACTGTCTGACAGCTTTGTGGGAATCCTGGGTCTAGCTGTGCAGGTCAGACCAGGGACACGGGACACATGAGTTTGTTTCCTCCCCAAGAGAGTGTATGCCTGTGAAACAGATTAGTTGTCATTTCTAAAGCACCTAAACAGTGCTGGTAAAGGACTTGTTTTGCTGCCACTTCACATGGAGGGCACTTATTTCTGGCAGCTCTCATGTCACTATAGACACAGGAGGCAGAGGGGATCAGGGGACACCATGCTGCTGCCATGGCAGAGCCCTCGCTGAGCTGCCCTGCAGCCAGCTCTACATTTGACACATTTAGAGATGGACATCTTTTAGGGACACCTGACAGTAAATGTGGAAGGGCTTTCTCTAGGGGACCTTCAATATCCTCCTTAAGTGTAACCAGTCCTGGAGCTGCAGACACATTTTGGAGGCCATTTCAGACCCACCTGGAGGCCCTACTGGCCTGCACAACTGTTTAAAGGCATCAGCAGGTTAAAGATGCCTCAGAGATGGTGTCATGGTATTCTGAAGCCTTTCCAGTCCCAAACCAACCACTAGCTACTTTACCAGGCATCAACAAGCACTGCTGAGCTCACTACTTACAGAGAAGCTAGACAGAGATTGCCATACTCCTATCACACACCCATGAGACAGAAGAAATACAGAGATGACACAGCCACGTTGCCACCCCAGCTGAAGTAGACACCCTTCCCAAGCCGCCGCACTGTTATGCCTGGCCCCAAGTGCTGCTGACACACAGGCAGCATCCTCACCTGAGTGCCATCCTCCCCTTCCCAGTACAGCAGCTCGTACTTGGTAATGCGTTCCTGAGAGGCCGGCAGCCACGTCAGCAGGATGCGGGTATCAGACTCCGCTTCTGCCTGGAAGTCGGCTGGCTGGGCAGGAACTGGGGACCAAACACACTGTTAGTGACAGCAGACAGGTGAAGGAAAAGGAGCCACATGGCTTTGAGAATCTCTGTTTCACCTTGCGAGGATCCTCTTTCGTTCCTTCCGGGTCCCACCCTTCTCCCCTCTCTCCTGTACTGTGCTCTTAGAACAACACAGGCAACAGGTAAGCAGCTTTGGGACCAAGGTGGGTTACTGGGAATTACACTCACCTCCAGCTCCTTCCTTACACACGTTCTCACCCCCACAGCACGCCCCGGCACAACTGCACAGGTTCATGCCCAGGGCCTTGTGTTACATTTTTAGTCACCATATCCCAGAAAAAACTGTGGGATGTGTTAGTTGTACAGAGGTTGATACCAACTCCCCAGGACAAGCTGACAGCTTAAACCTGATGTCTGTGGGGTGTGGGGGGAATGCCACTCTTGACACGCAACCATTTGAGCACCAGGTGCAGTTGTGATACCTGGTGCAGGTCAGACACACAGCTGAGATGCACACCACACCCCCAGGGTGGACGCAGAGCTGTGGCACCTCACTCCATACGTACCCCCTTGCTGTGTCTTGACCTGGATGATGTCAGATGGGGGCCCATCGCCCACTGAAGTAAAGGCCAGGACACGGATGCTGTACGTGGTCCCCGTGATGAGGCTCCCCACGGTGGTCAGGTGGCTGTCGTCGGTGTTGTGCTTCTGCCACATGCTCAAAGGCAGATGCGGGTCGGTGGTGTAGTAAACGCGGTACCCTCTGATCTGTCCATTCGGCTCTTCTGGCTGCTCCCACTGGACCAGCATGGTGCTGGCACTCAGCATCCGCGCCTGGACTTTGAGTGGTGGACTTGAAGGAGCCTGTTCTCCCGTCCGGGCCTCCACCAGCTCGCTGGGGGGTCCTCTGCCAATGTTATTGACTGCGATGACCCGGAACTCATACTCCGAGAAGGGGCTGAGCCCACCTATGCTATAGCGGGTCGTTGCCACACCATCCACCTCCTGGAACTGACCCTCCAAGGATTTGGGCTTGTACTGGATGACGTAATACGAGATGGGGTCGGAGTTGCCCGAGTCCCAGGTGAGGGTCACGCTGGTAGCTGTCGTTTCAGTCACTAATGGCTCTGTTGGAGGTTTTGGCAGTGCTGCAATTGGAAGGCAGAGAGGTGTGATTTAAATAATTCAGTCAGCTCAAACCCTGCCATGTGCACAGGGATAAAAATGGAGCTGCCACCTCCCATTAACATTCTTCTTTAAAAGGCAGAAATCATTTCATACTCTAGAACATGCATTTTTATATTACCATATATTGCTTGAAGTGGTTCTTAATGGAAGGATAAACAGAGCAATCATGTTATTAGACGTGCTTGACGCACTTACCAGCAGCAGGCTAAATAAAGGTAATTCAACAGGGATGCAGGAATGTTTCTGTCATGGGGGTTCAGCTGGCAGTGGGAAGGTGCTTGCTAGGCTGGGCTGGCCCCAGAAGCTGATTTACAAAGGGGTACAGTAAAGCAATCAGCACCACGGGTTATCAGGAGCTATGCTCCTGCTTCCAGAGAGACCAGGGAGTTCATGGCCACAGGGAGTTCATGGACAGTGCTGTTAGATGGGTTGATGGGGGAATGCCTTGTAAGTGTTACGGTGCATGCAGGAGGGATACAGCCAGAGAAATTACCAACTTTCACATCCACTATTTCACTGGGTGGTGTGTCAAACTGCAACCAGACAATAAACTGTTACACAAGAACTCTGTGACACTGACATCTCTGAAGTGTTAATGAGAACGCAACTACTGCAAGCAAACATTTCCAGATTTGCCATTTTACCAAAAGAACAAAGAGAATGAACGTGTGAGAGAGAGATCTGCAGCGTACACAAACACTTTGAGACAATGATTGAATTAAAGTCTACAGTAAGTTTAAGCCTCCTACGAACCACTCTAGTTAAAATCACTAGTGACTTGTATGCAGCTGTGCTTGATGAGGAACTAGGAAAAACACTCAGCCCAAATTGAGATCCTCAAGCACTCCAGTCTTTGGTAAAGCCATCAGGTTTCCAGTTTCCACATCGTTCAGCTGAGGAGGGCAGGCTCTTTAAAACAGGAGCATGCCTACTCTGAATGCCAGGCAGGATGCCCTGTCCAGTCCTACTGCAACAGAAATACTGAGAAAATCAGTGAGAGCTGAACTGGCATGGGAGAGAGGGCATGCAGCCCACAGCCAGACACCACTACCCATTGAGGACTTGGAGGGCAACTCATCTCACCTAATATTATGGCCTGAGGCAACTCAGTTCTTAGAGCATCCAAGCAATCGGTGGTCTCCCTGAGCCTTCAAGAACAGAAGATGCTCTCATCCACCCTTTCCTTTGGAGAGCTGCAAGTTTGACTCTTGCCAGTCCTTGAGTGTGCCTCTATGTGAGCACAGGGCAAGTCTGGTACCTTTACTGCACTTACTGTGATCAGCTCTGTGCTACCTGGCTTTGCCTGTGGGCCCTGCAAACGAGCTGCTTTCCAGCAAGCACAGGAGAAGCCACACTGGGTGAAGGGACAGAGGCAGTAAGATATCCAGAGAGAAGGTGCAGAAAAGACAGATGAGAAACAAGGAGGAAGGCAAAGGGCTAAAGGAGCTGAGCACACTGCTCCCGGTCCTGGGGGCCTCTGTGGTCCTGGGACAGCAGTGGGCATCACGTCAGCTAAAGTGGGAGTGGAGCAAGGCAGAGTTGTCCCACATTCAAAGAGGAACATACTGGGAACCATCAGTGCAGGTCCCACCTCCTGCCTCCAGGCCCAAACCACCTCCCTAGCATGCCCCTTTTCCATACGCTCTTGGGTACATAATATATAACCAAGGCAACCACTGTGCTTCTCAAGAACAGCTGGAAAAGGCACTGCCTAGCAGGCACTATGGCTGAAGGGAGTGATGTGCAGCTAAGGTTAAAAGTATCCTCTGAGTAGCACCAGGGAAAAGAGAATTTGCTGTTAATCTCCAGGTCAGAGAGGACTAACACTCAATTCTGTGATTTGTTCAAGCAGCGACTCGGTGCTAAAGGTGGCCACGGTGCAGGAGGGGGCCTGCATGAACAGACAGAGACAAAAGATGACAGATCTGTGTGAGTCTGAGCTGCAGATCAACTGCAAGGAGAGGAGGAAAGGGATAGTGTGGACCTGCTTAGCCCCAGATGGGAGGGGCAGGACATGTACTTCAGCCAGTTTGGCAGATGCCTGAGTGGGCTGCCCCATACCCAGTGGTCAGCAATCAGCAATAATGTCCTCTCTGGGGCAAAGCTAACTGTGAAATGGCAGCAGGAAGCATGCCCTAAGGACAGCAACAAAAGAAAGAGAAAGGCTAAGAGGCAGAGCAGGAAGGGTAAAAGAGAAAGTTGACAGGAGAATACACAACAATTTTAACATGAACATGTACAGCTCCTCCCTGCGGGGGTGAGAGGGGAGGATGCTCATTCTGGTGAGGACCATAGGCACTACACATTGCTGGGATTAACCTTCTTCTGCCCTTACTGCAAGAGGACATCTTTGTGCAAGCAGCTCTCTGACTTCAGATACCCAGAGGTCCCTGCCCCAGGCCCTGTGTCGCTGTGCTGAGCTGATCCTGCTGATGCACAGAACAAGCCAGGAATTGCTGGGTTGAGGACTGACTAAGTGAGGTTCCCTCGTGGCACAGCAGGGAGCCAGCCTGACACAAACCTGCCTGCCATCGTGCCACATGATGACCTCCAAAGCAAATATCATATGATGAGCTGGAAAAAACGAAGTTGTGTGTTTGAGAACCTCCCTGCAAGGTGTAAAAGCCACAAGAGACTGCAGTCAGTTGGCTGCACCCAAAAACACTCTGGCAAGGGTACATACTACACCGTTGCAACCCAAGTAGGAACACCACAAGGAACAATTCCTTACCTTTGACAGTGATCTGGGCTGTGGCTTCAATCATGCCGAGGGAGGAGATGGCCACGCAGGTGTAGTTGGCAGACTGCAGGATGTTATTCAGCTCCAGGACGTTCCTACCGACAGGCATCTCATCCTCTTTGGTCAGTTCCTCCACACCAGCCATCCACTTCACATAGGGCATCGGAGCACCTACTGCCACGCACGTGAGGTTCACGCTCCCCCCAGGCATCACCTCATGGTTGCTCGGAGGGATAGAGAATCGAGGAGCAACACGCCGCACTGCAACAAGGAGGAGACAGCTAGTAGGGTCACAGAACCAGCAGAGAACCCTCAGTTGCACTGCAGGGGTATGTGAGGGGGATTCAACGTTTCTGCCTGTCTATCCCTCGGGACAGATAAAATGAAGTGCAAAAGCTGTTCGCTGCTTTGCCAAATTGCGCACACTTTGCTCTCCTTCCTTAGCCACTGGCATCTTATTAGAAGAACTCATTAAGGGATGGCTCAATCCCTTCCCTCCAAACATAGCCTTTTGAAATCATATTACTAACATGAAACATTCCTCCATTTAAATTACATCCCTTTAATTAGAGAGTATGCACAAATGCCAGTCACACGCTCGCTCTGTGCAGGGCCCACTGAAGCTCTGCAAAATGGAATTACCTGCTCAATTTATTAGCTCTAGAGTAAAGGAACTCGTCCCTTAAACCTCACAGGGCTTGGGCAGGAGCAGCAGAAGGGTTTCTTTCTGAATTAGCACACATGTGCTGCTAAATAAAATATAATTCCTTTCAAAATGTAACTCAGGTTCTACCTTGGCTCAGAAAAAATAGTCACCAGAGCTGCATGACATTGTCAGGGCCTGAACAGATCACCTTGCTGGGCAGGAGAACTAATCCTGACAGATGTGAGATCATATCCATTTTGACAGAAGAGAGCTGGGCTGGCAGAACCCTTCCCACCTTTGTGGCAGCACTTCGGGAGATGTATTCCACCTTATTTCATTGCACGGCTTCTCTTCATATCAATCCCTTGCTGGGTATTTCATTCAAGACTTATTTGTAAGCAACTCTCAGCTACAATAAAGCTCTAAAGCTGCCTGCCATATGCATTCCCGTCAGGAAAATGACACTGAGAAACGAGGCCCCTTCTTCAGGGTTAGTGTTATGGGCCTATTTAAGCAAGGGTAGAGAAACAACTGTGCTCGGTAAATCTTTGTCTCCTCTGGGCAAGCTCATTTTAGTCTGTAGTTAAAAAGGGAAACTGCTTGAACGTGTCTTGCCCAGCAGTCCTCCTCTCCTCTGGCCTCCTCCAGTAGAAAGGCAGCCCCAGAGCATCGTCTGGGTTCGCGACTGACCGGCTCCCGAGGAGCCTCTCCCTGCCGATCATGCTCCTCCATCAGTGCAAGGGGCTGGCAGAGCAGCAAACAGCCGCAGCGCTGGGGGAAGGTGGAAATCGGGCAGGAGCCTGAGCGGTGCCAGCTCACAACACGCCGCAGGCACGGCCCCAGCCCCATGGGTCTTGGGGATCCGGGGGGGACACGGCTCTGCTGGCCCGGCTCCTGCCACCATGGCATCTCCGCAGACAGTAAGGCTGCTGACAGCCCAGCGAGCCGCAGAGGTGTCAGCTCTGCTTGCCAAGCTGACTCTCCCCAAATGAAATTTCACTAGTGTTCCCTTTGATGATTCATCCCCAAACCAAGAGGCTTGCAGAAATAGACTGAACACGGAAGCCCCCACGCTAGCATGTACAACAGAGCTGAGACTTCGTGATAAATTAGACAATACTGTCAACATTGTGTGTGTACTACACATCGTCTCGGTGACAAAACAGGGCTAATTAGCTCCTTACCAGCCGGTGGAAGGATAACTTGCTTTTCTTTTTTTTTTTTTTTGGTTTGTTTTGAATGTCTAAATCCAAAGTCTTGCTAGTTGTTTCTTTTAATCAATTATTAAATCTCCAATCAATAGCTACATGAGCGATCACCAGTGAGGCGTTACCTGACTGATGGGGCAGCGCTCCCCAAATGAGACAGAACTGAAAGTGTACTCAAGCGCTACGCAGTCATGAGAATACGGAGTTAACCTGATGGACATGGCAATGGTTTAACATGATGGCGTGTACTTCCAACCAAAGCATCCCAGCACCGTTTGTTAAGAGTCAGGTTTCATTTTCCAATGAACACGGCGTCGAATTGTTTCAGGTAGGAGCTGTTCAAATTCTGTCCCCATCCAAGGCCCAAACCCACCCACCCACACTGTATTAAAACAAAAAAAGAGCAAACTTGGAGGATAAAGCCATACGTGTGCACAGAGCACCCACACACATGCACCAGGCAAACAGGCTGGCAGGCACCGGAGGTCACTACAGAGTCAGAGAAAGCGGCGTGAGGGCAGGACAGGGAGAGGGAAGTCGCACAGGAACTCACCTACAGGGACTTGGGAAGAGGGAGGACAGCAGGCCATGCAGGGAGGTTAGAGTCCAGCATGCACAAACAGATTTGACTCCCAGGCCTTTGAGACCAGAGGCAGCACAGCCCACTGCAGACTCCCCTGCACCGCGCCCTGTGTCCCTGTGTCAAGCTCTGCTTTCAGGGTGCTCCTGGGGCCATGCCGAGCCCCATCACTGCTCTGTCCCCCACTGTGCATCCTCCAGAGGCAGTGTCTGTGGGTGCTGCAGCCATCTTTTCAAAGTCGGATACTGACTGTCCCCTGTGGACAGCACAGGGGAGATGCGCTTCAAAGGGGCTGGGGACTCTCAGCAGCATTTCGCAGGATGAAGGGAAGGGCTGAGCCCTGCGGAAATGGCTCTCCCGCGTGCTACCCACAGGGAAGCAGCAAAGGTGGCTGGTGCGTCCGTGTGCCTAGAGAAGGGATGAGTGGCAAGGAAAACTCTCCTGGAGATCAAACTGTACAAGAGGGTGGGCAGACTGCAGCGCTGCCAACCTCAACACGGGCTGTGCCTCCTGTGCACCGCGGCCTGCGGCATGCCAGGGGCCTGCGCAGGGTCTCAACTCTCAAGCCTGGCAACAGATGAGAGGCTAAGCAGGCCTCTGCAGTGTATTCTTGCGACCCAGAGTGGCTGAGCCGGCCTACCCTCGTTAGCACACCGGCAGAGCTGCTAAGATGGGCTTGCCGCTCCGCACCGGAGAGCGGCGGTGCCCAAGGCACCACAGCTGCTAAAAATGGATGCCACGTGGAAGGGTCAGCTCTCAACACGGGAGGCAGGAGGGGGTCAGGGCAGCGCCTTTGGTGAGAGATCCGGCCCAGGCGATACTCTGGCAGGAGCACGTGCAAAGGAAGGGACAGGCTCTATCAGCCTCCCATCCTCTCGGGGGATAATTGGCAGCTTCTCGTCACAGTCAGTTCGGAGGGAGAAGGGGAGATGCTGTCAGTTAGCATTAGTGAGAGCTGGCAGAGCTCTCACAGCAGCTTGCAGAGCACCATCGACACATTCCTCAGGCTCAAGCCAGCGATTTAAGTCGCTTGCTTCTCTAGCATAAGAGTCTGGTAATAATTTAAATCAGTACAACTCCTCAAAAAGCAGCATTCTTAGAATTTCTGTCCAATTTACAAGTCAAATCACATGGGCTAGCACAGCCCATGATGCTACCTTAAGTGCTCCAGAAAATGTTGTTGTTCTTCATTTATTGCAGCAATGAAATTTCCCTTTTTATTACAATTTTCTTGACAAGAATTTGCAGTATTTTTTTTTTTTTTAATCATCCTTTTGGATAAATATTAGAGAAGGTGGTTTGGAGGTTTTGCAAGAACAGCACAGGGGAAAATTGCTGTGAATATTAAAATGATTTCAATGGACAATAGCATAATTCAGAGGTTTAGTTAAACCAGCGGACTGTCAAAAATCAGATTCATTGTCATTCATCCCAAGAACAGGCATCGTAAGGGCTCTGTGCTGCTCCACTATTCAGCACGCCTCCCCGTAGAGAGCATTCCCTGGGAAGTGAAGTGAAACCCCGGAGCAGTGAGCAGTGTGGCGCAACCTGAGCCCGTGCCCTGGATCCCACAGGACAGGGAGAAAGGACAGTGTGGAGACTGGTTCCCCACTCACTGGGGGCACCGTGGGGAGGGAGGGAAGAGGGGAGCAGGCAACACAACAGCCACAAAGGTTAAGATTGAGAGATGTTAATAATTCATCATGCATTAACATGCACGTTCCTTGCCTTGAGAGCAAAGAGCATGAATCGATTGCCCGGCTCCTTTCACCAGGGGAGTGGCTGCTTCCCAACGTCTCAGGTTCCCTCTGAGGGTGACGTTACCCCCCTTGGAGAACCAGGGAGCCCCCCCACCCTCCCTGCTGCTGTCTGCAAGTGTTGCATGCTCTGAGCAAGGGCAGGAGTGCTCGGGGCTCACAGGCCGGTGCCGTCAGCCCCTCTCTTGTGTGCTGAGACACTGCTGGCAAACAGCACGGCTCTGCTGGAAACAGCAGGGTCAGGAGGACTGCCCAGACTTCCAAACCGTGCGGTGCTGCTAGGGAAGGGGAAACCAAATTGCTTTTCCCTGCTGGCTGTCTCAGCCACAGTACAGCTGAGCAGTTAACACCCCTCCTTCCCGTTTCCAGAGATGCAGGAACCTCTACCTGCCTGCTCTTGCTTCCGGGTTTCCTTCCCACCATGCCTAACTCTGGGCTCCATCCTCCCTGTCCCGATACCACCATTGCAGGCTGGCTGGGTGCTGCCCCACGGCAATGGAGAGCTGTATCGTGTGCTGCACACTTCTCTGCTCCTCTGTGGCAACCCCAGTTGCTCGGGTCCTGCACCACTGTCCCGGTAACCTCTCCCCTTTGCTCTTCCTCTGCACAAAGGAGCACCAGCCTGAAGTACTGTGCGCTCTGAAGGTGGACCAGCACTGTCTGTATTGTGCTCTAACCTCCCGGGATGAGCAGAGTAGTAGAGAGTAAGTAGTAGAGAGTAGCAGTAGAGAGAGGGTAGATCTTTGAGAAGGTGAGACTGCTCGATTTCATTACTTCAGCCAGGAAAAGCTGGAGGATCTGTGGTGCACATGGTGTGCTCTAGTGCCCGTGCCACACTGCTACCCTGACCAAAACTCCCGCTTTCTTCAGGAACCACCTCCTCAGAGTCGGGAAAGAGTGAATTTAGGAGATATCCTCGAACATGATCATCGGTCTGCATGGTTTACTCATCTGTAGACACCTTTCATCTCTCCCTAGCGCTATCATTTTAAGGCAGGACTTCAAATGGAAAGGCACTTGCTGTAGTCTCACAATCTATTGACAGAATCAACAGCAGGAGAGGAAAAATTGGAACCAGAAAAAATGCATTTACAGTCTAATCTTGTGCTCAAACAATGCTGTACTATTTATGCTCCCAATGCATCCTTGAGTGCTGACATTTTATAGACAATTTCCAAAACAGGGCCTTGCCATTTTTGGATTATATTTCAGCTATAACTTTTAGGTCTAATTATTTGCGCTGACAACCACATATAAAAGAGGATATATCATTACAGTGGTGCAGCACTGGAGACACATCAGCATTCAGCATACTGACATACTAATAGCAAAGTAAGGGAGAGCAAGATTGTGGAGCTATGCAATTTGCATTCACTCTCTGAAATTTCTCTGATGAAAATAACACAACATTAAGGAGGGGAATAAGCGAAAAGATCCACTGTATCAAGATAAAATAACTCGTTAATAAATAACCTTGTAGCAGTCACAGAGCAATAATTAAATGCATGGGTGAGCAGTACACAGTTTTAAGTAAAGCTGGAAAAATGTAAGATGTAATTATCAGTGCCAAACAAATTATAAGCACGGCAAATCCCAATGGAATATTTAGAAACTAATTTCTGGCTTCACATTAAATATTTGTGTACGTGGGTATTTTTGGTGGGGTAGGAAGGAGGGGTCGACACAAAGAATAAGAAATTATCACTCCTGCTGGCTTATATCCATTCTCAGCTGCCTCCCCTCAGCTAAACCATGCGGCTAAAACGTTTAAGTGCCCTGTCAAAGGTTTATTCTCCAGAGGCGCCCGAGCCATCACAGTGGTGCTCCAAACTCACTGAAATCTGGGAGGCTTTGGGCCTTGGCTTTAATTTCTTCTCTTTTCCTTCCTTGTTCTCATTTTTCATCATTGTCTTGGGCTCAGGTAATTCCATCCTCTACAAAATCTATTTTTAGAAGGTAAACAACCAGGGCCCCGTGCCTCAGTACAATCTAAATGAGAGCACGTTCCAGGGAGAGAAACGGGAGTGAAGTCAGCGTACTGGAACAACTGCTATGACAACTTGTTAAAAATTGTTCCAGTGATAACTGTAAGATCAACTCATGCAGATGTCTGATGGCGTGAGAGAGGAGCCAGGGTCTCTTCCCCCTGCCACCCAGGAGCAGCGCAGGGCGGGAGAGCCGCTGCGAGCATCCCTCTCCTCCAGCGCGTGCGGAGGGACAGACCCGCACGGTACCTGTTCACTGAAGGAGTCACTGCCGGAAACTGGCTCAGGACTTCTGCCAACACCACCAGCTTTACTCAGCACAAAATCAGGAGTGCCTCAAGCTAGGTCTGGAGCTAGATTTAATTTAAAAGCTGGAGTCGCCTTTCACTATTGTCCTTTATTCACCCCTGGCTCTCTGAAGGCAGCAGGACGGAGCAGAGCAAAGCACAAATCAGGTTTTGCTGCGTGGCTACGAGCTCCTACGCACGTCGGCTTCCTGGAGCCATCCTAGGTAAGGCTGAGGCCACTGCCAGAGCTCCCTGCTCCTGCCAGCAAGGGAAAGACCCACGCCCGGGAAGAAAGCAGAGGCAGACCTGCTCACACAAAGGGACCCTGTCAAGCATGGAGAACCGGCCACCTCCAGAGCGGGGACTGCTGAGGAGCCAGAGGCTGCCTCAGCACAAGAGCCCTACATCTCCCAGCCAGCTGCCCTGTTGCAAGGGAGAGCAGCACACTGGGTTCTTCTCCAGTTGAGATCAAAAATAAGCTGTTTGCCTCTAGAGAAAGTTATAACTTTTAAAGCCACAGGAGAAATTGAGGAACCCACTCTCTCTAGCAGCTCGCGAGGGGACCGGAGATCATTCTGATCTCTGCTTCCAAAAACTGCTCTTGATCTCCGGCCAGAAAGCAGCAGCGGATTAGAGAGATTACACCAGCACCTAGCACAGGTAATGGGTTAGAGAAGGACCCCGCATCCAAGAACATGCACTTCTTCCCACCCTACCTTTGAACAAAACTGCCCTGGCTGGTATTCACATGCAAAATATATTCTGTGCATTTTAAATCTCAAGCAACAAAGGCATGCAAGCAAAGTATCAATGCCATCACCAGAGTCACAGCAAACAGTAAGCAGATTTCACCAGGCACACTGTGGCCGTGCCTGGAAGGGAGCCAGAGTCTGCAGGGCTCCCTCCCCTTTTGGGGATGGCTCTCCTCTCCCTACTGGAAAAGTCCCATCTGACGTGGCGTACTGTAGATGGATAAGAAGTGAAAAGGACCAACCTTCTCGCTGATCTGAGAGATGAAAGTTTGTTTTGTTTGATGGCAGAGTGCGATGAAGATGAGGAGGGAATAAAAAAAGACAAGGAAAAACACAGAGAGTAAAAACAGGCCAAGCTTCATCTGTCCGCACACCACTGAAACGACAAGACAAGACTACAGAGGTCAGCCATGACTTCCCACCGTGCACACACACCACTCCATGTCACGGACAAGAGTGCATTGCACTCATACTGCTCTGGCCCGGAGCAGGACTGGCCCCTCCGCCTCCCTGGCGCGCTCACAGCTCATGGAGGCAGGGCAGAGGGGACTGCGTGTCCCACAGATACTCACATGGAGAGGGCAGCCCGGCACAGGGCCAGATGCTGGAAGCACAGACACATTTATACACATAAAACACTCACACACACACGCACAGGGCAAGGGACTCCAGCCATCACACAGACTGATGTGCTCCCACACACCCACTCCAGCTATAAAGATGATGGCAAAGGCACTTTAAACCCATTGACCACACACTGGGAAGAGCACATATGTAGATCCAAATTTTATCAAGTATGAAAGAAATGTTCCAAGTGGTGAATGGAAAATCTTCTACCATGAAGAGCTGCTCCCCCTCTCCAAACAAAGAGCTAAATGCAGCAGAGAGGTATTAGGCAAGTGACAGACATGCGCAGTCTCAGCTGGGCTCAGTTTCGGGAGAGCCTTATTGGTACACTGTGCTGCGAGTGAGAGATGGACAAGAAATCAGAAGGACAAAAACACCCAGAGAGAATTGAGCAGGTCCCAGTTTTTGTTCCTGCGGGAGAGACAGTAGAAGGTTAGTTGCATTTTCCTTACAGACAAAGGAGATCTTATTTCTCTAGCAGGAGTGACCTCACTCCAGCTACAGATCTGTGGCATATCAGCTGTAATCGAACCCTCGCTGGGAGAATACAGAAGTGGATTTGATAGTTAAAGACTGCTTATGAGTCACATTTTTGATGGGGGAAGGAGAAGGTGGGGAAGAGGAATTTGCTTTCCAGCAGAAACACTGCAAATTAGAGAGCGGCATGTGGCATTATACAGTGCAACAGTACAGTCAGCCATTTCCAGTGATTAGAGGACAGGATTTTAACCAACACTGACACAGTACAGATCAGGCAACAAACTGCCAATAACAGCTACAACAGTGGCTTACGAAGTGTAACAGAGCTTGCAGGAGAACAGCAATACAGTTGTTTATGTTTCCTCAATTGATCTGATACCAAGGGACCAGAAACAGCCAACTCGGAGCTTAACTGGCCCAGAAGCGATCGCCACATCCAGTGAGGACCCCCCCACAGACATCCTCAAAACAAGCGGGCCCAGCTTAAGGTCCAGTTTTCCTCTGGCCTGCTTCAGACACCAGATTTACCTCTTGGTTCACAAAACACTAACATAAGGCTCGTTTAAGCCCGTGAGACCCTGTGATAGGAGGGAACCTCTTTATTGCTGCTCCCAAGCCACCACTTTATTTCCTAATCTAATGGAGTGTATCACATCTGCACGG
This sequence comes from Gallinula chloropus, assembly GCF_964237585.1. Lineage (NCBI taxonomy): Eukaryota > Metazoa > Chordata > Aves > Gruiformes > Rallidae > Gallinula > Gallinula chloropus. The sequence goes on from NC_140091.1 coordinate 11,741,666, forward strand.
CCCCAGCAGACAGCAAGGGGCTTCTGCCTTCTGCTCAGCTCCTCCCAACAGGGAGGATTTGTTCCCTGCCCTTGCCCAGGAAGGACAGTGCTTCTGGCAGACCAGGCGTTCCCGTGAAGAGCTGCACTTCTAGAAAGCGGCTCTAACACCACGACAGGGCAACACAAACGCTGAGTGCCACAAAGCGTGGACCAACCTGCTGGGACTGCGCAACCGAGCAGCTGCTGAAGGGTGTAAGGCTGTGGGATAATGTTCAAACAGGCACAGGAACACCGGTCCCTGCTGCAAAAGCTCAGCTGCTCCCCTGCCCTTGGGAAGGGGTGACAGACACCAACACACCAAGGGGACCTGCTGTGGTGCCATGTGGCTTGCCCAGGGGCATGGTGAGGGGTGCTGCTGCAGCTGTGGGACGGCCAGGAGCTTTCTTTTGGGATCGTACAGCATCAGTGTGCATGGATAGGAGTAGGCTCCAGCAGTGGCTTTCCCCACGTGTTGACACTTCAGATTAGAGTTGGAAAGGTGAGGAGAATCATGTGAAACACGCTAATTCAAACAGATTACTTTCTGGCCTGTCAAACAGGAACAAGTTTGGGGCCTGCTATTTGTCACTAATTGCTGGATTATCTCTTAATCTCTTATTATATTAGTGGCTTATGGGGAATAAAAATCAGTAGCAGGCTATTTGGAACAGCTGTACGGCAAGAGGGAACACCTGGGCAGAAAGTTCTCTCTCCTTTCCCTTTACTTACTGCTTAAACAGCTGCTGCTTTATCTGAGATAAACCTGATAGATAGTAAATTGAAAGTTTCATCTCTTTACAGATCCCACTTACATTCCCCCTTATCTCCAGTTCTCTATCCCTGTCATTCCTGAGCTAAAAAGCGTATTTTAACAGCAGGTTTCTACATTTTTTACATAACAAATGACTGAGCCATGACAGCAAGTAACACTTGCCCCCCAAGTAGGGACACAGAATTTAAGGCTGGGGCTGCCCAGAGTATCCCCTGTGCAGAACACCAGGCACAGTACTGTGTTCCCCTGAACCCGAGCTGCCTGGCTGCCAACTCGAACACGCCAGCCTGTGTGCGAGACAAAGCAAGGCAGAAACGCCGCCAGAGGATAGCAAACTCCAGAAGGTAAAAAACAGGGGTCCTTTTGAGATCCAACTTGGAACAGCAAAGAAGCAAAGAGCGGGGCTGCATCAGAGACGCATCTGCCAGTCCTGACTGGCAGACGGCTCCAGCTCTCTGTACACAGAGATTCCCATGCCGATTGAATTTGGCTTTTACCCTGCCACAGACATGCTTGTCTTATGCAGCAGCAGCAACACTCTAACCACAGCAGCTTGTTGCAGAAAGAATGAGTTTGGGCTTATGGGAGGCTCTCCTTTTGTGTGTTCTTGGGCATTAGCTCCCTGAAACAAGGCAGGGGGCTGTGGCCAGGATACGTACACACAGGTCTGAGAGTTTAGATCACTAGCTCAAACAAAGGAACACATTTCTAAAGCTTTTCAGAGTGGGAAGCTAATACTTTCCTGAAACCAACAAGAAAGTTCACTATCCCAATTGGGTCTGCAATTCTGCTGGGAACTGCTAGCATCTGTCCTGAGCTGAAATCCCTCTGGTGCTGTGCAAGGCATTAATGGCAAATCCAGACACTTCGGAATCCAAAAGACACAGAGGGTAGCAAAAACCCAGAGGGGGATGAACCTTTTCCTGCTTATCTCCAAAAGCACATCTTGTGTCTCAAGGACTCCACATAAATCAAATTTCATCCTTTACAGCTTTTAGAGGTATAGAGGAACAAAAGGACAGATTGTCTTTTTTACGCCAGATTACATGAGAATAAGACAACCTCCCATTATATGCGGTGAACAATGTTCTCATGCCACAGTGATGAGTATATTCCATCCTAGAGAGACAGACAGGATGCTCAGGGCGCCCAACCATCCTTTCCCATTCACAGTGCACACACACATGCATGCATGAATTCAATTAAGAGCAGAAAATCTCAGAGCACCAGAGATGGATTTCCTAACCCTTTGTGCAAGGGGATATGGAAGGGGAGGGAATGGACATTTAGTCGGCACAGATACGCAGGCCTAATTGTTCCACAGACGTCTGTGCAGGTCATGTGGGGAGGAGGGGGAAATAGCTTTCCAAGTCCATTTCTGTGTTGCATTATGATGCGCTGAGCCACCAGCCGCTCTCATTCCATTTTCCATGAAGGCCATTTTACAAATAATCGGACTTGAGCCTTGTGTTGCACTTTTAACCATCAGAGGACTTTGCAAGGAATAAAACTGTTAAGCTCATTTAGTTGAGTTCGGTAAAGCACACTGAATTCTTCAGGTGAAATGTGCTAGCAGAAGGACAAAGAACAATTATTTATGAAACCGTGATCATGATAATCATTATGACATAGCAAAATGCTCACAGAAACACTGACAGCGAACACGCTTCTCCCCACGAGAAAACATGACAAAAACATTCACAGTAGTATATGGAGAAGAAAAAAACTTGGCAGAAGCCTCTACATGCCTCTCCGGCTCTCAGACCAGCCAGCTCCAGCATGAGGATACAGCGGCAGGAGCCACAGCACTGACTGAGCAGCAAATGTCTGCCGGTGCTGAGTGCTGAGCAGCTCTGGCCACGCCGCTGGCTGCCTTCACCCTGAGCCTGCTTACAACCAGCCGAGGTGCGTCTGCCCAAACTACAGCTGCTCTGACGTTGGCTGCAGCAGTCGCTTCAGTGTGGAGCAGCACCCAGGGGCAGAGGAAATGGAGTTAAAAATACTGAAATCCCATAAAAAGGAATGCACTTTCTTCATCAAAGGGTCACTGTGCCCTGCTGCATTGCTCTACTGCGGCATTATCTTGAGGTCAGGACTGCACAAGAGTGTACAGAGGGAGATCGCGACCCTTCAGACCCCTACAGCCCTCCTCCGCCATATACCAGCTGCTGAGAGGTAGTTACTCTGTGGCCTCTGTAGCTGCCTGGCTTTGCTTCTTCTTATAGTCCAGGGCAGACATCTGTCTAAAGCAGTGGTCTGGGTCCTCCAGTCTGATTCAACTGCCTGTTCGCATTTCCCATCGTCCAGGCACCTCCCTCACAAGTCCCTCCAGTCTCTGCCTGCCTGTGATGGCTGCCAGGCCCTCAAGCACTGTCAGAGCACCTCTCTGGTCAAGTCACGTCACCCCACCACCCCTGACGAGAGGCAGGTTTAATGGAGCGCGTTGCCAGAAGTGTGCATATAGCTGGGTTGTGAACAAACATATTCCCTGTTGTTCAGCCATTTTTCAGACATCCCCAGTTTTGGTCGCTGACTGTTTGACCTCTGTCCTCAGCTTTAAGTCTTCTGGCAATTCCCTCGAGCTTTGACTGCTGTTGCTATTTTAGCTGTTTTAATATTACATAAGCAGAAAATGTCCTTTTTAAAGGCTTCAAATCCTGTTGCTCCAGGCCCGTGTCAGTCATTCAGAATTATTATTATTTACACAAGGCCCCCGCTGCAGTAAGCACCGTATAGCCGCAAGTGGCCATTTCGGTGAGCTGCCTCTGCGCCTGAGCCTAAGCTACCGCCAAGTCCCCGAGTGTAAAACCCCACAGAGGCCAGAGAACGCTGCTAGGGACAGAGCCACAATCCCAATTTCAGTTTGGGTGATGGCCCCTTAGTGAAACTTGGCAAATAAAACCTAAGACTCCAAGCAAGTTTCCCAGCTGCCAAATTAAATACTAGCCTGGCCTTTCGAAAAGCAGACCAGGAAGGCCCAGCTTTTTGCCGTTACACCATTTCCATTTATCGCAGTCTGATTCACTGGTTTGCAATTTGGGGACAATTCAGTTTTAAATGGTCTTTTTTTTTTTTTTTTTAAAGCAGTCATGCAGCTGCTTCTCTATAGTACCCATAGCACTTTGGGGCAGGGAACTGGCTGCCACACTGCACTGTGCCTTGAAGGCCTGAAAAGCAGCACTTAAGTGAAAACTGGATGGCAGATTTTTCATTTGATGGGAAGTATGCAGCCAGTGCCCCAATAAATACTATTCAAATAGCATCTGCATTGCCCACTGCTGCCAGCAGCACCAGGAACACACCTAGCAAACTCCACAGTGTATTAATAAGGATATTCTCACACTCTTTCTGGTCATCTGCTTCACTGAAGCAGGAAAAAAAAAAGCCATACATAGAAGAAGAGAAGGGCAGGAAAAACCTTTTGTGCAGGGAAAGAGTCAACAGAGAAAGCCTCTATTGAAGGGAGCACCACACAGGCCGTCACCTTCACAAGCATTTCATAAGACAAGACTTTTGGCTGAAAATGCTGCTCTTTGTACAACATCCCTGAAGCTGTAGGCAAACGAAGACTGAAATGTATTCATAAAAAAACCCAACAGCATACGTGAATCAGTGCAGTTATACTATAGTCCCAGTGAGCATGATGAAATGACACCACCTTTTTTTCCCCACCCCACCAGGTCAGATCTGCCTTCTACTCTTAAATCAATTTCTTGTATGTCTGGAAGCAACTTCTTGGATTTTTGCTGCTAAATTAGACAGTAAGCTCTCTGGATTAAAGGAATCACATCTTCCAGTCATTTCTATTCCCTTCCCTTTTCCCTGCAGCACCATCAAGTCCCAAATCTAATCATTGTTATGATGTAGTGTGGTACATGTAACCATGGACCACAAATGGATAAGTGTTCCTCTATGGTGGTAAGGACAATAACCAGCCAGCACTGGCAAGCATGGTTGTGCTGAAAGGGCAGGACAGGGATATGCCACTGTGCCCCAACTGAAAGTCTCTGCTATGCCCCAGATGGCCACCATGCCCTGACATGCTCCCCCCTTTCACTCTGTTCTTGCTCCTTCAATGGTCTGGATGTCTTCTGCAAGCTGCCATGTGCGGAGGGCTGAGGAGCAGCAGTGTGAGGCAGTCAGTGCCCAGTGCTGGTCCCCAGCCCCATCCCGAGTCTGCAGCAGCAGCCAGATAGACCTGTCAGTCCAGAAGCAGAAGGCTTATGAAGGTTGCTTTCCAGCACACTTAGCAAGATGAAAATAATAGCTGCAAGGAAAATGCATCCATTTTCCTTTACAAATCCCTGGTGTGGAAATGTTTTAACTTTTAATGAAGTCCATCTGTGCAGAAGTGCTGGCTCTAACGGATTCACAGAGGCAAGACACCAGTGTAGCCTGCTCCTTCCTCCTCCTGTTCTTTTCATTGATACAGGATGCCCTGAGCAGTGCCTGGATACTCCTCAGCACCCAGTACCTTCCCTTCCTTAGTATGAAAGTCTGATGAAGATGCTAATGAGCCTGTGCTTTCTAACAGCACGCTCACAAAGGATTACCTGGGAGGCTAGGAAAGGGGAGGACGTGATCAAAAACATAAACCCCAAGAGGTAAGAGACAAACAAACATTTGAACTCTTGAAAAAACAATAGGCTGTAAACGAGAGCATGTAAAAGCAGTCCTGAGAACTACACAGCATGGAAATCAGTACTGCTGCTCAGTACTCAGCCACACTTTCCAAGTAAGTGGCCAACTTCTTGGGTATTCAACACAGTGAGGTCAATCATTATGAAACCACCATGCAGTGGCGGTGCAGTCGACACACTTAATTTCCACTATAATTTAGCAGTAATTAATGTCTTCTCTAGTAAATATGCAGCACGTTCTGAAGAGCTTACTGGAAGTCACTGATCCGTCTAATGACAACACTGTAGGACTATCATAAGAAGTAAAAACTTCTTTTATTCTGCATCCCAGACAGGAGAAAGCAAGATGTTTCATTTTTACCCTTACCTGCCAAAGAAATAAAATACTGTTCCTGATTTGACTAACTTTTTGAAGTAATTAACTAATATAGTAACAATATGGTGTGGTTTTTTTCCTATCAGAAACTGCAAGCACAAAGACCATCTAGCACCTGGAGCACACAGTACATTTCATCTGGTAATAATTTATGGGGTATCCCATCTTAAATATATACAGCAGGGCTTTATCAGGATCACACGGGCTGGAGACTGACGTAAAGATCATGTGCAATAAAAATGCTTGTTCCAAAAATTTATGTGTAAGAAAATGGCAGTTAGCAGCAAAGTGTTATGTCTAAGAACATGCTTCCCTTGGTGAACGTCAGGATCCTCTCACCGGTGCAGACAGCCCGCTGCCCATGCCTAGCCCAAACGGGATGGACATTACTGACCAGCAACCAAGAGTAAAATTCAGTACACTCCTCAGTGCTACAGGATTCACTTGCTAAATAAAGAGTGTTAGTAAGAAATTGGCAGGTTAAGAGGAGAGTTTTCAACCTCTCGCAGCTCCTCCTGAGACTTTTTTCAGCCACAGCTCTAATAGGAAACAGAACATGGAGAATCTGAGGATGTCACAGGAAGCAAAAGTACCCCAAGTGCTGCAGCAGAACGGCTGGGTATCCACATGCACCCCTGCAACGACGGCCAACCAGGTAATGGGGTTCCTTTCCCTCAAAGTGCAAATGGCAATCTGGGATGAGTTTTAGTACAGCTTGCCTGAAAAATGAACTTGCAAGAACCCAGGGAGTTTAAAATCATCCGTAATTACATTGTGAGAGTGAAATGAGTGATTCCACTGCATAGATATAGCTTCATATTCTGAATATGCTTAATTGGATACTCCAGTCTTCAACAGACTCTCATAATCCAAATCACGCTGCAAAATACAAAAGCAGTTGCCCAGAATAAGCAAAGAAAACAATGCCTGAAGCCACCCCTAGAAGCAAACACACAGCATGTGAAGACTTAATCATTCTCATGTCCTCTTTCCATACTAACCAATACATTCACAGCTTTAAGATTGTATTTTCTTCAAAACAGAGGAAGGAAGAAATGAAGATGAGATTTTATTATTACACAGTTGATTTACTATGTGGAAATAAAATCTGGTTCTAAGTTCCTAACAAACAATGCATTGCACCAGCGCAAGAATCTTCTTTCTCTTCTTGGGAAAATCTGCAACTACATTTCCCAGGGGTTCCTGACCAGTGGCTCTGGTGATACAGTTTCATATGAAGCGGCACATTTTTTCCTGCTGAAATTCACAGAAAGCACACAGGGAATTTAGCCCTTGCTTCTCTCCAAGCTAACTCAAACACCTTTAATGTAGAGAAAGAAAACTGGCAGGAAGACTGCCCTAACGCAAAAACCTAGTTCTGGTATGTTGAAAACAGTTTTAAAATTGGCAACATAGCACAGCCATTAGAAAAATCACTTTACACGAATTGCGGTTAATTTCCAGCAGGTTCCCAGTGTGAGCCATTAATACCCAGAGGCTCAATCATTGATGCATATAAGATGGATTAGGACAACTCCAAAAAGCTGTTCGGTTTTTAAAGATACACATTCCAAAGCAGAGGTCTAAGTATCGGCTCACCTATAGCTGAGTAGCTCTGGCTCATCAGAGCGTGACCAGTTTTTACACCACTCGACCAAAGGTTAGTTTATACTAAGAGGATTAAGCGCCCCTCGATCCCAATTAAAATAACCGTGACAGAAAGTTAAGGAGTTCAAGGGAGAAAGGATTCTGCCCGTATTTCAGCATTTTACATAACACCATATAAACATTCCAGAAAGGTGAGTCAAACCCAGCGTGGATCAGAGATATATTTGAACTTATCTTGCTGTTTTTTTTGAGCAAAAGACCCCATCACACAATCCAGAGTGCGATCAGGGCACTGAGACAGAGAACATACTCCTTCGCTGAAAGGCATGGAGCCCTTGGGGCAGGAGGAGTGACCTCCTTGGGTGGAAGCTGCTCTTACCTCGAACATAAAGGTTGGCTGGGGCAGAGTAGCGGGTTCCCGCGCTGTTGGTTGCAACACATTCGTATTTGCCTTGGTCGGACTCCTCACTGTTCTCTATTTGCAGAGCTCCTGTACACAAACAAGATGACACAGACAACTCAGGTTATGGCAAATCTGGTAACCAAACAGCCAGTCTCAGAAAAGGAAGGCCATGCCCCACGTTTTTAAAGTATCTTCCTGGATAAATACATCGCGGTGTTCCCAGGACCCACAAGGTACCAGCATGCAGCAAAAGGGTACCCAGTCCGCTGTTAGAATCTTGTGAAATTGATTATTATTATTTTTTAAAGTACAGGGAACCAGTTACTGATGTATTTCCAACCGCCCAACCACTTATATTCATTGCTTCAATAAGGGGAAAACACATACACGTACACACATATTAATTACAGCCTCGTATGGGACTCCTGTCTAATAAAAGGACCTCTAATAAGCTTTTAATCAAAACAGCCAAGCACAAAGCACACTAACTGTAGCTGTTTGTTTCTTATCTGATGCACACAAAGCCTAGCAAACGCTCAACAAATTGCGACCTTCCTGCAGAAACTGGCAGAGTCCCATCTCTCCCACCCAACCTTCCAACAGACATCCTCTTTTGAGAAAACACTTGGCCTTTCGTCAGCTTTCTCCACGTCAGCGATCTCCTTGTTCTTTCAGATTTCATTATAAGTGATACACAAAGATTAGAGACCCAGCCCGAGACGTCAAAGATAAACGCCAATGCAGTGCACCCATTCTGCCGTGCAGCGCTCGCTGAAAGCCACCCTCCCTTTGTCCAGCAGCGCCCGCTCCTCCAGCGTTGGGTCAGGAATAGTCACTTAGCCCAGACTTCAGGTACCTCGGGACATGATCTGATCCCACCCCCAAAGGGCCAGATGCATGAGAGGGGGCACATCCAAATAATTGCTGTCATTGTCAGAGCACACAGAGTGGTGATTTACATGGGGGACCCACAGAGTACCCATGATATGGAAGAGAGCGCTGGTCTGAGGTGGTTTTCTCTCAGCTCAGCTTATTCCACTGGTGTCCAGCACCACTCAGCCCGGGAGGTCGGTCTTTCATCCAGCCCTTTGCTGAGCACAGATGACTGCAAAACTGGTCACATCTAACCTCCCCTAACTGGGCCCCACGTGCAGACTAAAAGATGGAGATGCAGAGAAAGAAAGAAACAGGATGTGTCTGACAGCAAGCTGGCATTGCAGGAGTAAACGGCCGGTGGCCAGACACTGAAGCAACTGGTGCTCAGCCTGCTTCCCCCAGGCAACGTGGGAATAATTTCTGAAGTGCCTCCAAGTGCTCAGATTCTGCTGGTAAGGATTGCCTGTAAGAAGGGAACTCTGCTCACAAACCATATACTGAACTAAAAGAAAACATTAACCCCTTTGCTTGTAAGGATTTGAACTCATTTCTGACTGCCACGGTTCAAAACGACCACTGAGAGCAGCGCTGAGAATAGCTGATGAAATTGCCTTCTCCCTTCTTGCTGGTTCAAGCTGCAGAGGTCAAACTCAGTTTTTCATATCATCAGAACAGAAGAAAAACTAATGTGAATCAACCACTGCCACCTACATTATTTAGAAGGATAAATTGAGAATGTAGCATAAGTCTATATGTCATGGGGAAAAATGAACTTCCCTGGGTTCTGCCATATAATAAAAATGATGTACAGAGCCCTCCCTATTGTTGCATTAGGGCTGGAAATGAGGCTTCAGCTAGACAGAGAAAGCTTGTTTGCAAAAGTCTTTCCACCTACTAACAAAAGGACCTGCCAGCTTTCCCTAGCCACGGCGGCCTCTGGACACCCACAGGCCAAAGCCTACAGAGCGCTGCTGCTTAATTCAGGGAGCACGTTGAATTTCTACATGCTGTCTGGGAAAAACATCTTCAAGCAGACAGCAGCATGACAGGCAGTGGAGCAGGACGAAGCTTCCCAGCATTGACAAGACACAGAGAATCAGAGAATCTAGAAATGGAAAAGACCTATTAGGTTATCTTGCGCATCCCTGGGGGCCAGGGCAGGATTGCTCCCTGTTGTAAATGTACTTGTGTTCTGTCCAATCCCATTTTAAATATGCCGAGTGATAGGTCTTTCACCACTTCCTCAAGGAATTGATGCCACAGCCTGGTTATGCTCTCTGTCAGGAAGATTTTCCTGGAACTCACCATATATTATCCCCTCCTTAATTTCTGCTCGTTACTCTGTGGGCACTGTGTGCTGCAGAGTTCATTCTGAGTGCTTGCATCAGGCTTGGTTGGGAAAAGCTGCTTGCTGCAAAACACACCCAAACTTCAAATGAATGCCAACAAAAAAGAGAGGATGTCATCACAATGAGGAAGACCCTGTCTCTGATTTAGCCTGTAGCCCTCATCAGCTGGCTTGCTTGAAAGCAGAGCCAGCTTCAGGTCACAGGCAGTGGTATCTGCATACAAAAATTAAGATCCCCAGATAATTCTGCCATGACCACATGCCTTTTTATATGCCCCTTTCAGCCATTTAATACATATCACTGGTGTTTATACCCTTTGTACTTGCGATCATCATGCCTCTTAAATGTCGGTTAGTCAAACTATTTTTCATCTCTAGGGACCGACATCAATGCTGGAGAGAGAAGATGAAAACATAAGAGGATGAATAAAATGAAGGCAGAGGAGAGTTTCAGATTACGTGATATAATTGCCTGTCAGTTCTGCAGCCAGCACAGACCCACTTCAAGAATCATACTACAAACACACGTGTGTCAGCAACTGCCTACAAACTGCTCACGGACACTGGGTGACGGATTCTGGTTCTGTCTGTGTTGGCATGACTATTCAAACTATGGCATGTCAGGAGCAAAAGAGAACCCAGAAAGCAGAAGGCAGTTAACACAAACCTCTCAACTGAACCAGAACGAAATCAGTTGCTGAAATAAATCATCATTAGACAAACATACAGATCCCACAGTATAGCTGACAGCCAGCAGAAAGCGGCAGGATCGTAGTAAAATGATAGCAGTCAGCGGGACTACAGGGGTTTTCTTGAAGGACAGCCTACAACTGTGATGGATACATGGAAGTGCAGGGTATCTCAGGGCACAGAGATTCATGAATAATGTTAAGACATGGCTGGGATCAGAAAGCTGGAGACATATGTGCATCTGAGCCTTAGGAAAACTTCCCAAGTGTAAAGTGCTCCGGCAGTCATCCCAGAGAAAGGCCATAGCTTCGTCTCTTGGAGGGTTCAAGTCTAAGCTGGACAGGGCACAAAGAGTTACAGAAAAGAAGTACTGAGTCCTGAGTAGCTCCTTTCCCTGAAGTTCACAGAAGCTGCATCTAAAGACCCTCATAAGCGCAGTGAATTCTTTGCTCTGACAAGCACAAAGGACCCAATTTCTATTCCTAGCCCTGTCAACATCACATCTTATAATCTTCTGTGCCTCTGCACACCAAGGCTAGGAAGGCTGATTTACTTTTATTCATTACTTTGGGATTTATGTTGCACAAGTTGCTGAGTAAGGTCTTGTTCGCACAGGATGTTACTGCAGACTTCTCATACAGACTCAAGTGCCAGGTGCCTTGTTCTGGTTTGCATGGCTGAGTCCTGACGCGCAATCAGACAGCACAGCTTCGGTGGATGCAGGAGGACCATCCGCCACCAGAGACATGCACATGTGTACAGAGAGGAGCGGCCAACAGATTGTTTGGGAGCTCGTGGGGCTCTGCAGCAGTACGTGCACATCAGAGCAAAACCTCTCCCTGCCGAGCACCACTCGACCTCCACTGCCTCCTAAGCAGCCTGAACCAGAGCAGGGCTCCAAGCAGGAGAGGGGCAGCCATTCCTCACCACGCTGCAATGCCATGTCAATCTCGCTTTGGCTCAGATCTGTTCCCGATAACATATCAGCTTATCAGAGAGCTGACAGCTCCTGAGAAAAACCCCTGGCTGCTCTCCAGTGCCCAGGAGAATGTTGACAAGGGAGAGCTTTGTAGGGCTGAGGGCAGGAGACGGCCCTGCTGACTGACAGGCATCCCTTACAGGTTCTTTAGTCTGTGCTGGTATCTCTCTGACAGTCCTTTCCCTCTTCTCCTAGCTTTTTCTTTTGCTCTTTAAACTTGGGCACAGACAGCAGCCCTGGTAGCAGCTCTCCAAGATATTTATCTATTCAAATACACTTGTGCTCAGGCAGAAACATTAGCTGCAGTGACAGTGGTTAAAAGAAGCATTTAAAAAGGTGCACTGCACTGAGCAAGGGGAAGGCAGATCCTGATAAGGGCTGCTTCTCTGCAGCTCCGGTACCACTATGCCATGGAGGGCTTGTCACTCTCTCCTCTAGGTGACAAACCAAATGTAAAATGCTCTGAGCTGCCAGACAAATGGATCTCTCAGAAATCCTGCTCTGTAGCTCACTGGGTGTTTGTACTCCCTTCTCTCAGCGAGCACCACACGGAGCTCAACACAGCAGCTGGAGGAGTGATACTCTTCCATATCTATTCAGGTCGGAGCTCCATCCCCAGCAGTGGGAGCAGCTCCATTTCTCTACCAGGGCATTCCCACACTCAGCCCCCCTGGTTCAGAGTGGGGGAACTGACCTTTTGTCCTAGTTATAAAATTAGACATGGAATGATGTGCTCCCATCGACACCTGGGAGGCAGGGGAACCAGGCTGTGGTCGCAGCACTCATCCAACTAAAGGACATGCAGTGTTGCTGATGAACCCAGCTACCTGAGCAGGACCCTTCCTCTTAGGGAAGAGGTAAATTTTGCACATTTGGCTACCCCAAACCCCTCCTTTCTCTTCCTGCTGCCTCCTACCAGCTTCCTCCACAGAAACACCGCCTGACTCTTCCTGAAGCGGTATTTTTAGCCACCCCTTCAGCTTGGGCTCGGGTGTGGGTCCCCATCCCCTTTCTGCTAAAAATCCCTTTCCAGAGCAGAATTCTAATAAAATCCAGGAAGCTGTGGGGCTGGGACAGAGAGCAGCCCAGACCAAAAAAGGACCTAAAAATGTGCATGTGACTCTGTGAAGCCCTGACAATGAGGGACTTGCACTCTGATACTCTGGCTGCTGCCCGACACAGCCAACACTTGCTGTGGGAGCTGTGAAAATCTGAAAGACACCAAAACCACAGAAGAATCACTAATAATGAAAATAAGCATTTACAATATTCACTCTTTCTTTGTGATTTATAAGAGCACCATCTCCCAGCTGTGACAGAGGATTGCACCTAGCCTCCACCATCCCTCAGCACTGCCAATTATGCAAACCAAGACAACTACACATACATTTTCATTGTTAGTGTTCATCATGGTCATTATGCTTGAGAGGCCGGTGATTGGCATGCAGGGACCGGCTCTGGATGGCAGCGCTGTTGAGGAATCACTCTGCTGTGCACCAGAGCAGCTGCTGATAGCACCTGACTGCTGCCACCCAACCGGACTTAGGCAGAGAGGGAGTAGAGGAGACCCAGTGTGCTCTGCAGCATGAGGTCTCCTCTTAAGACAGTGGAGTTTCAGGATGCTCAGATCTCTCAGCAGCAGGGACAGGAAATCTCAGGGGACTTTGCATCAGAAGCAGAACTACAGCACTGTCAAACGCACCGTAACGCCTCTGTGTGCTTCTGAAGGGACACGAGTCAATCCGAATCCTGACAGCACGAAACATGGCATTACAAGCCTTTCCAGGCACTACCCCACCCAGCCTCCCCCCGACACTGTCTGCTCCTGCAAGCCTATCTTCTCACTTGAAATCTCTTTTCCTTTCACGCCTTTTGGGGTTTTTTTTTTGGTAACTGAAAAAGCTCAAGAAACAGGAAAAAAAAATTCCTACCATACACAAAGTGCAATCAAATGTACAAACACATGCTCCAAAAGAGACAGCAAAATTCTTTTAGCTTCCTCTAATCTCTTTGGATAGCTTTACGCTCCAGCTCTCAGGATAGCATCCAAACACTGGAGCTATATTTAAAGCAGTTTGCTCAGGACTGGGAAAGGTTTAGCTGCAGCTATACAGAAGTTGGTGCGGGTGTTTACCTGGCTTCTCAGAGAGACAGCTTCTGACACCCAAGTGAGCTGATCTAAAGTTAATTCAGACAGACCTCTGCTACGCTGACGTCTGCAGGGAAGAAATACTCTTATGTATAGGAACCTCAGATATTTCCTGTGGTGACAGAAAAGTAACAAATAAATCTGGCTGGAGAGGGAAAATATCTGAGATGATATTTCTTTACCTCCTCATGTGCATTAGATCTAATGCCTGTTCAGTCCAGCACCCAACAGAATCACAACAGTGCTCTGGCTCTCTCCTTACAGCCCAGGGCAGGAAAACACAGCCAGCTTCTGAGCAAGTTCAATTCCAGAGAAATGCTGGAAATTAACAACTTGTCTTCTACTTTGAAAATAAGAATGGGGCAGAACTTGCTTAAACATGGATTTGCTGACACCATCTGTGGGTCACCTTAAGAAGCTAGCTGTTGCCTAATCTGGTGGGCATCTGCCAGCTCCGTGTCTTTGTGATGAGCAAATAGATTAAATTACTATGTGGGGCAGTCCCAGAGGGGTAAAGAGTGATGCTACAAACTGAGATTCTCAATTATAGATGGGAGCCCCTCCCATTTCAGGGAAGTCAGAGATATCTTTGACTGAAAGGACCAAATATGTGGGGGTAAGGTCAAAGTGAGTGTTTAGAGAGAAAAATACTCCTCCTGTTAGGAGGGGTGTGGGGTAGAATTGCTCAGGTTGTCACCTCGCTAACCACACAGCTGCTCCCTGATAGTGGGCTCTCTGCTGCTCCAGCACAAAGGCCTTGGGTAATGCTTGAAGTACTTCAGACACACAGCTCCTAGCCACACAGTCACAGCAGCAATTAAATCAACCCCAAACCTCCCCTTCCTCCCCCAAACATTATTACCGAAAGGGTTCGTTAAGAGTCATTAGTTCACCCTTCCTTTCAGACCAAATGAACGGATTCCAAAGCATCAAACTTACCTTAATGAGGAACAAGAGTGCAGCTGGGTATAGAACATGGCAGAACAGTCACTTCTACATGGACACAACCTCACCATCATAAAAGCACTTTCATCTAATCTGTCGTTATCGTTAGAAATGCAATGACCTCCGTTTTAAATAAAAGGCATTAGGCTGACATAAATCCTCTGGGAGAAGCCAGAGAGCAGCACGTGGCTTCTGTTTGCTCTCACAGAAATGTCATTTTTGACATTCAAACAGGACACATATATTTTAAATAATGTCAAGAACATTCTTAAAATACCTCATCAGGACTCAAACGGGGGTGGGAAGGGGGGTGGGGGTGTGGGGAACTTATGTTTTATGAGATGGATGGTTCTTTTCACAGAGACGCGTTCCGTTCCCAAGCAGGACGTATGGAGCATCCACGCGGTTCTGGTGCTGAGTCACTAATGTCATCAGACAGGGCGGGCGCGCAGCGAGCGCGCGGGGAGGCCCTGGGATGGCTGCGCTCGGTGTGCACGGCTTGGGAGCTCAGAGCGCTCAGCTAGTTAGCATTCAATCTGTCATTTCATTTTAGGATTTGCAGTAGAAATAGGAGATGAAGAAATAGTTTAAGGAGCTTGTAACATCACAGCTGTCAATCTCCAGCGTTCCAAAGGGAGGAATGACAGATATATAAGCCCATTCATATCAAAATAGGGTTTGCAGTCTTTTTTTCCCTGACCCAGATTTGCTACAGAGGCAACTTAATGCAAATACGCATCAAATGGCAATTCACATTTACTCTAAAAATCACTTAACGGGAGCTGAAAACATTAACCCCCAGCAACAGAACCAGTTCCAAAGAGTCAGATTATTAACTTCCAGCAGTGATTCAGGAAAAGGGGGGAGGAAAGGGGAGAAGGGGGAAGACTGAACGAATGAGGTCGTGTTGATTTGTAGGTGGTAGTCATTCCGTCGAGAAACCCAGGGGTCACTCAACAGGGGTAACCAAAATCACAAGAGAATTCAGAAGGGCCACGTAACCCTGATTAACACGCTAACGTTAATCTAAAGGGACAGCTTTGAGTGTTTAGGCTAGAAAAGACAACACTCCAATTGGAAAGTCATTACTGGTGCATATAGGCTGTGAAAACTAGCCAGGGACGGCACACGCTGGGCTGTCAAACCAGGGGTGGGTTTAATTAATGAAGGTTTAAAGCAGCCAGATGTGCTTCTGATTCATCTCTTTAAAACAAATGTTTGTGCTGCAAAGCAATGTGGGCATGTCCGGCTCAGAAGGGTGTTGGGGGCAGCAGTTCTCCACTCTGCCGCCACAGCAGAGGGTTACAGCACGCTTGAAAGGCAATCATGAGGAATGCAAACAAAGGCGCTCCTTATCCCAGAGCCAGATTTGCTCCAACTTCCAAGAATGTATCTCTTCCTTTTGATTAGAGCTTTGTGCCTGTCAGCAACAGCAGCAGCAAAGAATTTGACTGTTCTCTTGTGAAAATGTTACCTCCTCACACTTACACCAAAGCAATCAATCTAGAACCCCCCAGACACAAAACCTCAGAGGCCACAACTGCGCGGGAAGCTCAGAGACTTGCAGGAGCTGCAGGAGATGTCAACCCTCCCGTGGCAGAGGCCAGGGACCATTTTCCAGTTTGCAAACTTTCCGTTGAATAACCCCCTTTCAACAGTGCGAAATCGCAATGGATGAGTCTACAAGAAATCACGCTAAAAACCAACCAAAATAAACACACTAGTGGGAGAGTGCAGATGAGCAAGAGCGCTGGCAGAGTTAGGGCTGAGAGTAAAAGCTGGAGATGAGAAACACCAGAGGAGAAGGGACAAGGCAGACAGGAAGATGGAGTGACGTGACAACTGGAGGCACATTTCAGCATTCTTACCTCTGATCGGTGTACCACCTGGTGAGGTAATTTGAATGCAAATAAGATTAGAGAGAAGCATTAGTACAAAGAGGAAAGGAAGAAAATTGTAACTAAAAAGCAGAAAGTTTTTTTTAAAGCTAGAATTTGTATTAGCGCGACAGGAATAAACAAAAAGAAACTGATGTGCAATAAAAGTCAGAGTGACACTCTCAAGAGGTTAGTAAAGCTCATCGCTTCCAGGAGCGCAGCACCCAGCCCTGCACCTTGCCATTACAGCCACCACCCTCGTGAACGGGGGCCGAACTAAGCTGAGGTGGCACTGCTGGCTGGCCTCACCACTTGCATTCACCCACACCACTGTTCAAGCAGTTGCGATGGAGGACACGTTGGGGAGATGGTGCTGTGCGCCCCTTCATTCCTCATACAGAACAAGGAGGGGGTGGTCCTGGGGGCTGTGTGACCGTGAGTGCGCTGGGCAGGAGGGGTGGAAAGCACATGGTTGCGGGCGCTCGGTGCAGTTTGGCTTTGAGGTTAGAATGACCAGTGGGACAAAATCTGCTCGCTTAAAGAAATTAAACTACAGGGAGAAGGTAACAGATCAGTTTTGAGCCATTCTCCGCACTCATAAAACCCCTGCATCAGGTTCCCCCTGGTAAAGAAATTGGTGTTGTGCAGAGTTAACTTTACAGACAGAAATATTTTGAAACAAAGTACTTTCTGGGGATGAAACACTGGCACCCTAGTCGGATCTCTGACATTCCTGCCTAATTTGGACGTTAGCTGGAGAAAGGAATCCCCACCCTCTTTATAAGGCACTGAAGATAATTTTACATGCTGTAATGAGGAGTATCTTATAAGGAGGGCTTCTCTGGAGCGAGGTTAAGTTAGCCTGTTGCACCGATCTATAAAGGTTTGCTTTATGAGGTCAATGTGTTTAGGAAGTGGAGGATCCACTGGTCAGTGTCTTGGGTTCAGCGCACAATCAATAAGGAAGCTTGCTCGGAAGGGAGATGCTCCAGCTGGGCAAATTGGCAGGGAACCCTCCTAATCCCCACTTTTGTCCCCTTGGTCTTATTTTGCACATATGAAGGCTGTTAGTATAAGGGAGAGATTCATGCAGATTGAATCTGTAGGCAGTTCATGGTATGTGTTGGTTTTATGCAGATTTGTAGGATCTGAATACCAAGCACTTACCAAAGAAAACTGAGGAGTTTAAACAGACAGAAAAACAGGGTTAAACAGGACACAGTGTGTCAAATCATGTTCAGTGTATTGATTAATAAATACCAGTATGCATACAAGAGTGTCGTGTATCTCAGATTTACAGCTCATTCCATTATCCACAACAATGATCACCCAATGGGAAAGAAAGACAGAAAAGAATTTCTGTAAATACAAAGAAGGCATATTTTAAGCATGTTTAACTTGCCTCTTAAAAAGTAATTACAATATTTATACTTATTCTTTTTCTTTCCTAAGCACCCTTCCTTTAGGCAGAGTCCTTTCTCCAAGCAGGAGCAGCAATTCAAACTATTCATTTTAGCATTTTCCTCTGCCAAGCTGACATTACCCCATTTTAACTTTATGTCTGGTTATATTTTCTGACGCTTTCTATCCACAGATGACTGAAGCATCAGGAAAGATCTTGCAGTGACTGAAGTTGTGGGCAATCTCTCTCTTGCAATAATAAATCTGCTGCTTATTTATCTATCTCAGTAACTACCGCTACCCTTGACAGAACAGTTCTGCCCAGAGATACTCGCATGGAATAGCACAGCCATGGAAAACAGGGTTATTTCTCTTTGCCTGTTCGGAAAGTTTGCCAAGTGATATTTTTGTTCTGCTTGGTCTAAGGCCTCCCCCCTCCCATTCCTCACCCCATCCCTTTCCACATTCTCAGAGTTAAGAAAAGCATCACCACAGTGTGTCACTCCCCATGGGAATGTTGCAATGACTTTGAGCACAAGCCCAAGGGGCAGAAAACAGCGACTTCCTTCTCTCTCATCTGGCCGAAACAGGGTTTGTTGTTCCGCCCTAGAACCGAAAGGATTTGCAGCAAATCTTTAGATCTACTCCCTGTAGGGGCTAAACCCTTTCTCTAATATGCAATTGTCTACATAGAGCTCCAGGAGCAACTGCATACTTGAAGCAGACTCCCTAAAACCTAAGTGTGACCAGCTCATTTTCTCCTGCATTAAATCCCAATCCTCCTGGCCTCAGAATGTAAGCCAGCCCTTGTGGGAGCAGCACAGAGGCTTGCTGTATTTAGTGCAGTGTTTGTTCTGGGTCTCTCTCACCTTTACAAAGTTAAGGTGTTCACTCTTCACTCTGAAGACACCATTATGGAAAGTGCACAAGACTTTTCTGTTGGACCCCAAATTTCCTCATCCAGAAGGAGTAACAGTTCCCATCTGCCCTTCACATCACATGAAAGTGCATTTCTGGCTGTTGTCCTTTCAGGGTGTCCCTCAAAGGGACCAAATCACAGCACTCAGGCCACAGAGTGCCAACATAAGATTCCATCAGGTGATGGAGGTGCCATCAATCAAATGGTTACTGAGGCCAACTTGTGCCCTGTGATCACCAGACTCCTTTCTGCAAAGAGCACCCCCAAGATCAAACTTCGAACCCAATTCCTTGTGTTTGCAAGGTGTGAAACACTCCTAGGGAAGGAGAGTTTGTTTCCCTTTCATGATAACAGACACTGAGTAGCACCCATACGTTCACTTCAGTCAGGAATGAATGCTGACCCTGACATCCTGTGTGTACTGGAAGTGCAGTGCCAGGCACCCAAAGCAAGGCAAAACGTAGGGTCATACACTGGAAAACCCCACGGGATTGTTTGCATCAGTACTTCCCAGTGTGGAGGAGAAGCTCTGTTGGAGAAGGCACTTCACTCTGCTGACACAGTCTCACCCCAGACACACCACTTCCTTGAAGGAACCTAAATCACCAAAAATCACTCCAAAGCAACGCCAAAGAGGGAAGCCAAAGCTCTTGCTGGCAGCAGCTGGGCACTAGGCTACTGCAACACTGAATCCCAGAGAAGTCTGATGGTGCTTTTGGCTGCTTCCTAACAGTTTTAGGGAAAATTATTTTCAGAAGTGAAAGCACTACAGAAAAGACAGGCTATTTTGCCACCAGAGCGTGTGGATCCCATCACTGCTGTGTGCACCTCACACAGCAAGACCAGATGTGCAGTACAGGTTCTTCCAGGACATAAAACTTGAGCTGTTAACTGGTTGGCCATGACAGGGCTTCAACCCTTGTGTAGCCAGTCCTTCCTGAGAGCATTCATCCTTGTGTGTTTCCTGATCCTTTTGGGTAGTACTCCCCAGTCTCCATTCTTTGGGGCTGTCTTTACACACCTTGTCCCACGCTGAGTCCTGTCTGATGTCTGCATTCCAAGTTGTTTCTTGCCAGGAGCTGAATGTGTTCTGCTAGGTACTGAGGGCTGGCTGTCACCAGTGAAGCGGGATACGGTCGTCACTGCCATTTCACTGGGACAGGCACCACCTCTTCTTGCAAGTTTGTCCCGTGTGTGTTGGGTATTCCTTTTGTTTCCAAGTAAGCTGTGCTTCTACATATAGGGTCAAGACTAAAATGAAAACACTCAGCATAAATGCAGCAAGATGATTTGGTGATCTCATCTCTCACTGCTTCTTTGTTAGAGGTACCTACACTTTCCCAGAGTGACTGAAGTCACCTGCAGAACCCTCTCTGATGCTTTACTTGCAGTTAATTGTCTGAAGGCCACACTGGGGTCTAGGACATGGTTCCACAACTCAGTTAATTGATGGTGATAAAAAAAGAATGATACTTGTCATAAGACCAAGTTCTTCACTAGATGAAAGATGAACAATGCTCCCTGAATTTCTGGAGTTTCCTTACATGGCAAAAATATCTGTATGTTAACATTCAGGATAGTTATTTATTCTAATTTGACATTTTGTTTGTAAGCTTTCTGAAGAGCAGGGTGGAAGAGCAATTCTTCTGCTATGAAACTTGCTGGTAGCATTCAAGAGCTTAAGAGTATTAATACCATTGGAGTTGCTTCGAAGTCTTCAGAAGCTTGTGATCCAAGAGTCTATACAGAAGAATTCCGAAGCATCTGTACAATCTGATCTATATTAAGAGAGTTTCTGCCACATCATCAACTAATTTTAAAACATGGGTAGAGGTGTAGCACTGAACCTTGTTGCCAGAACTCATATGCACATCACCTGCCATACTACAGTGTCCAGACTCCAGACAGTTTTAAAATCAGTTCAGCCAAACAGGTTTTAAATGAGTTCACATTCTGGGGAGGTTTCCCAGCCCAAAGCTGGCCTTAGAGCCTGTGTCAACGACTGAGAAGCAATGACTGAAGCTACACACCCTGAGGGAGAACAGGGAGTTGCCCTGAGTCACTGCATTTGCAGAAAAGCAGCTTCTCCACAAGAGGTGGGAAGTGGTTAAGAAGATGAGCAAGGGAGAATTGTGCTACAACCGGCATGAGTCAGAGACCTTGCTTTTGCCTTGATCTGTGATAATGGAGATGAAACCCTGTATTTATTTGTGTTCTCATCTCTAGCACAATTAGCCCAACTCATACTGGCAAAACTACCCAAGAGTTCGACTTAATAAAAGAATTAAGCTTCACTTGGGAGGAAGGACTGAGGAAAAAGGGGGAAGGAAAAAGCCCTCTAAGTGCAAAGAGTTATGCTAACTGTCAGAAGGTTTAATGAGAAAAAAAACATATAGAGATATATAGATGCAATTAGTTAATGGGGAGGCAGATTTATAAACGGTGTATTGGCTCCTGACAAAGACACCAGTCCTCTGGGGTTAAAATAGCCTGAGATGATGGCCTGGATGTCTTAAACTACAAACTCTCTAGTACCTTGACAGGAGATGAACAGACCTCTAAAAATTGATGTTCAGAGCCCCCTTGGGCACATGGTCTGACTGCATGCAAGTTCAAAGGCCTGCCTGAAGCCCCCAGAGCACTGCCAGCCCACATAACTGTGAGTGTCAGCAGAGAGCACCTTTCCCAAGCATGCTGCTTCTTTACCTCTAGCTATTTATTCCACACTAGCACCCTGAAGAAATCATCCCTCAACCCCCTCTCCAAGACACACTCCAAAGCTGCTTTGACCCTCATCACCTATATTTAGTGCATCTGAATAATAATATATTATGTTCTCATTGAAGGTCGGACACTCTATATATGCAATATTGGGCTCACACCGTGCTGTAGCTATTTTAACTATATTACATCTGTCTAGCTTTTATTGGGTTTTAATTAAATGAAATTAAATGAGCGTATATTTAGATTGAGATAGTATAAACTGACATTCATGCAGATATGCCAGGCTGACTGTAAGATATGATCTTAATGGAGCAGAGACTTTGCAAACTATTAAACTCTCCCATATAATGAGCTATCTATTTAAATACTCTTTTCTTTGAAAAACAACTCTGCCCCACTACGGTGTAGTGCTGGAGAGCTCAATTAGCACCTCGCAGAATGGATGGGAGACTGCCCAAGCCATCACATTGCTCACACAGGGTGACTGCAGGCAGGTAAGTGGGACCCAGGCACTTCAAAGCACAGGCCCCACTTGATATCAACTACAAATACAGGAAAAAAGCCACAGGTATGAGCAAGGGGTGAATCTCTAGCCCACAAGAAGCCGTAAACTTCTTGCTCCCCACTCATGCCAGGGTGAAGCGGAGCCATGATGAATCTTGGCATCGTCTCACCAGGTCTCTGAAAACAAAACTTCACTCATATTCGTAAGTCTCTTGCATTGAACTGTGGAAACCTCCCTTACTACATTAGAGAGCTAATCAATTTCTTTCGCGAGTCTGAGGATGTGTGCTGCTCATTGATTTCTAAAAGGTTCCCTTGACACCTCCCTTGGTAATTACTGTGTCTTCAGCAAGCAGCTAGCTCTAGAGTTTGAATCCCAGGTGAAATATTCAATTGAGATGTTGCTCAAGAACAGCGAATAGGAAGCAGAACTTGGACACGGTGACAGGGTTTACTAGTTTGTTTTTAAACTTTCTATCTCACTAAACTTGTGAAGCAGCTGGTAGAGAGGCAGCCAAGTGCCTGTGAAAAGGAGGCTGGAGAACACACAGCAAGTGCATCAGGCGCTGCCTTGCTGCTCATTTACGGTAATTTCTGATGCTGATTTAGTCAGCTATGAAGTGAAACACATCCATGTGCACTTTCCTATTGCTGCTTCCTAAAGCCTCTCAGAATAATTAACAAGTGTGATATTTTCTTTCAGCACAAACAGATCAAGATTAAACCATGTTGTGGGGGAGATAAGCTAAAGGTCACTGGGAAATTTCATAAGCTATAAATGCATTAGTATAATTAGCACTCACTGGTACATCAAGGTGGGATCAGGAGTGTCAGGCTGGGTTCTATTTTTGATGAGAGTGATGTCTCATTACCCACTCCCCCAAGTGCAAGCCTACTTCTTATCATCCAAGCACCATCAGATCTGTGCAGAGGGCTCCCGCTATGGGGAAATGTGTCAAGATGTTCACCTTGTGAGGAGGAAGATGGTGTTGCTTTGGCAGCAGCACTCATAACAAATGGCTTCTGAGTGCCCAGAGATACATCGTGGCCAGGCAAAGCAGTCTGCCTCTTGTTTAACTGTGAGACCTTTCTAGACCAAAGTTATTCCCACTTGGTTCCCTTCTGTACTTCCTGTAGGGTACTGTGGGCTTTTTCCCCTCCCTGATGAAAGCTGCTATGGAGTTCTGTTGTGTGTTGTTAAATAGTCACTGCAATTCATGCTGGGAGGCTGCACTTCATCAGTGAATTAAGAAATCTTTTATTTTCCTTAATTTTCTAATGGGCCTTTCAGTCCTGGGAGACCTAACAGTGCAGCAGAAAACCAAGAGCTCCTTGATAAAATGAGTGCATTCTTAGCCACTCACAAGAACTAACCATCTGTATTTCAAAAGCTGGTGTCTGACTTCTCAAACCAACCGACAAAAAGAGGTGCAATTCAAAACTCTGTCCACCTTCCCTTGAAATCCACAGAATTGCTGGTTCTTGCATTTTTCTTTATTCTTGTGGTGTCACATAGCAAGAATGGTAAAGACCTCAGCTGAAAGCAGAGCCCTGTCTCACAGAGTCTGTGTACAGAGAGAAGCAGTATGTAACCACTGATTGTAAAACCTCAACCAGGATCTCGCTGTCCTGATTTGCACTGTGCTCCTATTAAAAATATCTGAGACCTGTTGATTTGGTAGTGAAATGTCTGAGCCTACCAAGGATTTGGGGCAATGTCAAGACGCTCTACCGAAGGAGGAATCCAGGTGATGTTCCAAAAGGCATGTCCCTCTAATGTCTCCTTTTAACAAGGCACGATATCCTGCCAGAGAGGATCAGCTCCAAAAACTGTTTTTATATTGTAAAAGAAACAAGCTCAAATCAAATTGACATTTGGGTTTAGAACTGCATTTCAGGGGAAAAAAAATAATGGCAGCAAGTGAAGAGAAAAGGGAGACAGAGTGAGGAGGTGGGGAAGGCTTACTTGCTTTGCTACCTTACCCGAGCGGAGCTGCTTGATTCGCCCATTGCTAGTCGCAGTGTCGACAGGCAGGAAGTCCTTGAACCAGGAGATTTCAGGATCAGGGTTCCCGCTGGCAGCACAGAGCATGGTGGCTGTGCGGGCCTTTTCCACCACCTTCAGCTGCGGGCCCATGTCAATGGTGGGGAAGCCAGCTGGGAGGTGGTCTTCTGCAAGAGGGAGAGAACACACAAGGTTAAAGAGAAATCTTTGGGCGTAGCGATGGGATAGGGTTGTGGTGACAGCAGTGCCACTGTACAGCATCTGTGCCTCTGCTGGAAAACAGCAGCCTGACTTCCCTACTGAGAAGGTTTTCAAGCCCTTAAAGCACATTAGGCTCTATAATGAGCATTCATTACACCAATAGAACCTTCCACTAAATTTAACTCCGTTTAAATCAATTGCCTTGGGAACCGTCCATAATTTTCATTGATATGTAAGCTCAATCTATTGTTGTTAATAATTCAGTAAAAGCAGGTATTTGCCTTTTTGTGGGAGGGCTGAGTTGAAGATAACAGACAAACACAAAGCCAAATAGTTTGAGGCATCTTGAAAAACAACAGCTAAACAATATAACCCCTTAGATGGTCCAGAGAGGCCCATTTTCTCTCTTTTCAACTCGGAACATTCTGTCACACTGGTAGGATAGACCTTAAATCTTCTCCTCATGTCCCCAGATCTGATTCAGAAGGCTTTTAGAAAATAATGAATGTAAATCTAATGAGCCACGCTCTGCTCATGAGCTGCCTCACCAGACTGTGCTGTGGCAAGCCTCCTGGCACGTTCTCTGGGCTTCAGAGAGAACAGAGGTGTGTAAGAAATGGCCAGTGCACACTCTGGCAATGTCTTACAGAAATGACCGTACAACCAGGCATCCCCCTAACTGCTGAAATCATTCATGCAGCAGGTATGAAAATAGCTCATTTGCTTTGCTGCTGCAGAGCACGCTCAGGTAGGCTGGGTGGAATACACTTCACTGATAAGCCAAGGCACGCTCCAACATCGTCATTCAATAGCAGCTGCAGAACAGAGCTCATTTACTCATTCTGTGGCACGATGTACTGTACTCTGCTAAGCCCGTGCTGCAATCAAAAGGACACACTTTTGCAGAAAGAAAGAACTTGAAGAACATTAAGAAGCCTTTAAAGTACCAGAAACTCAATTATTTTCAGCATGTTTCTTTTTTTCCCCTGTTTGAAGGAAACTTAAGAAAACCTTCTTCTTCAGCAAATCCAATTGTGCAAGGCTCCCAGCACACGGCAGTGTTAAACCAACGAGACCTCAGCATCTTCCCAAGTCCCCAAAGAGTCTGAGCTTGCGGCAATCTGAGTTTTGCTGCTATTGTCACACACCTGGAACCATACCCCTCACTCCTGACAGGAAGGTACTA
Source organism: Gallinula chloropus (assembly GCF_964237585.1). NCBI lineage: Eukaryota > Metazoa > Chordata > Aves > Gruiformes > Rallidae > Gallinula > Gallinula chloropus. Next base: position 11,767,289 of record NC_140091.1, read on the forward strand.
GCCAAAAGGCCACCTTAGGTGTTTCCTTCTACCTGTAGTGCCACTCCCTGAAGCACATACAGCTTGTGGTGGCTAATCATGTGTAGTTCTCCCTAAGATCTCAGAGGAATTCCCAAGACTTTTGACTTGTTCGCAAATGAAAACTCTGCAGCACAAGGCAACATCTGCTGTAAACAAAACAATGGCCAGGAATATTGTTTGTCCCATTTAGATAAGAGTCACTATGAAGCATCCAAGGTTTTCTAAAGGAAAAAAAAAGGTTCCTGATGCTTGTTAAAAGCACAAACCATATTTTGTCTCCCAGACCAGCCTCCCTAAAATCCTCTCTCATCATAAGCAGACATAAATAGAATATTTTTTTTTTAAATGAAAGGTACCACAAAAACTAGTTCTTTTTAATTTGCTCTCCATTGATTTTCAAAGACAAAAGGTACATAGAGCTTAACTGGAACCACACCAGAGCTAGCATTCAATAACAAGCAACAGAAGCACTCAATTCTGAGCAACCACAATGCATACTCCTACATGGCTGAAAAGAAACAAAAGCAGGGTACACACACAAGTACAGCATGGTATGGATTGAAAAGCAAAGGAAGATACATAGGAATATCAGTAAACAATGACATTCCCTTGGATTGAGGCCAAGTTTACCTAAAGTGCAGCACCTTGCTATTTACAGTATTGAAAGCAGATGTTTACTCTAGGGAGGCTGAAACCCTGAAGTGATCTAATCTAATCACCACGATTACCACTGACAGTCCTTTCTGGTTTGTTCGAGATTTTACAAAGAATGCACTGAGCTAAGTATCACCCAGTTCACTTGGTCCAAAGACCGTGTGGAGGCTTAGCACAAAGCTAAAACCAAATCTGAAAACAGCTTTTGTGCAAGAAATCTCTTCCCATCTGCAGCCACAAAAACAACAGAGATCAGAAAATCCTTCACAGTGTCTGATCCACAGGTACACAACCAGCCTGCTGCACTGGAGGGGACTGTTCAATCAAAATTAGCAGTTTGTGATGAGCCACACACCAGCAGAAATTATATGATCTAACCTTGACTTCACACAGGGTACAACAGGGACACGCTGATTACAAAGACCTGGCAGCAAGGCTACTTCTGCCGTACTAGACATCTTAGATCAGGCCTTTTCTAGACTCCAAGGAGACATACAGCACTGCTCCCATACCATACACCCCCAGCAAGCCCAAGCCATTCTGGAGCGCAGATGGGAAAGCTGGACACTCATGGCCAGTGACAGGTGACCACCATGTGATGACTCTCACTCCCCAGACTCTGTGCTGAGCTGGACAGAGACAGGCTCAGGCAGGTCTGCAGGGCTCATGTAATGCAGTCTTGTCTCTTAAATGCACCCAAGCCCCAACACTATAGCGGGAAATGATGGTATCCTGTGCAGTCAGAACCACAGCACATTCCCTGGGCAAGCATTGGTAGTGTTACAGACCAGCTCCCATGCATGCCTGGAGATTGAAACCTGCCTAACTTCCGTGGCCACACCACCACCAAACTCAAGCAGGCAGCTCTGGCATGTCTGCATCTACAAAAACACACAGGCAGCAAGGATTTGTTTGATCCCTTGTCAATCAAACGTAGAGGCATTTAAGAGTAGCAGTGTGTTTCCAGGAGCCTGCAGTCCCAAGTCGTGTCACTGTGTGACGAGATGCCAGGGGAAATCTGACAGCTGCTCTCTGATGGGACTTCAGACGCCCAGAGACTGGGTTTCTCCTGTTATTAGTTCTGGAGTAGCTCCAAGGGACCTGCACTGAGCCAAGGCCACAGTGTCTGGGGCTCAAGCTGAAGGATCACATTCTCCAGAGGTGACCTAATGGCCTCAGATGCCTGTACCACCATGAAACGGGCAACTTCAACTACTCCAGGTCTGTCCTGTGCTGTGTGGCTATGGCAGCCCCCTGAACTCTCCTGGAGAAGAACGGCTGAGGAGAAAACCTGAAGCTGGTCACACCACAGAGCACAGCCTGGCACAGGCCCACACCTGCCCTGCCAGCAATGCTCCTGCAGAGATAATGGGGCTTCGTTCCAGCCTGGCGCGGTGTTGCTGACTTCACCGGGACAGCGAGGGATGTCTCTGTGTTCAAACACTACAGGCGACGATAGGAGTTCAGAGCTGTTCTTGCCGTGCCTTCCCCTCCGGCAAAAGTCTAATCTGGGTCTAATAAGGAGGTTCAGTCATGCCTCGGCTCCCTTCAGCCCTCGCTAGCTGTACTAACTTGTCTGCACACGGAGCTCATCAGTAATCGCTGTCCTATTCATGCCAATACGTGGATACCCTTATTCTTGAAAAGGAGTTTGTCAGCACTTGGTTTTAATCAGCGATAGCTGGTGTGTTTTTAATACACATTAAACCAGGCTATGAATCTGCTTTCAAGTGCAGACTATTTGAACCAGTTTTTCTTTCTGGGTTTCAGATACTTTCAGAAGGGGTGTACCTCAAGTAGGCATTAGGTTCAGGCTTGCAAAATCTAGGTACAAGCAGGATGTTTTCAGGCTTTGTTAAGCTCTAATTCCCTCCATGGCCTGCAGCAGGAATGACAGAGAGAAAAGCAGGAAGAAAAAGCAGGAAGAAAGGAGAGAGAAACAGCAAGAGAGAAAAAAAAACCCACCAAAAACCTAACAAAAATTGAGTAGGTTTTGCAATTACAAACTGAAACTTGGAAAATCCATGGCCAGGCTGAGGTCTTGCTAGCTGCAGTCACCAAGGAGCCAGGAATGTCCCTCTGGCATCTAGCATGACAGCATGTGCAGAGGATATCTCATGCTCACTTGACAGCTCCCTTTGCTAATCTCCTTTCTGAGGTGACAGAAATCTAACCCCCCTTCCCTTACAGCTCTTTTGTGCCACACATTTCTCATCTTTAAGGGAAAAGCTAAGGTAAGAAACCTTTCCCACAGTCCCAAGCCAGAGCTCAGACCTCCTTTAGAGCAGCTGCAATTACATAGCTCATTCACCAGCTCCCCAGAAAACTGCCTTTCTTGAGGATGCTGCCGTGACACACATACCCCTTGGGGCGTCCTTATTTTCTGCATCACTCCAACTATCAAGTGATGATAAGGGACACGAAGGCAATTGCAATTTATGTCTTATGAGAAGCACGGATCAGCCCCAGCATGGAACGGTATGCGGATAACAGCTGCTTACAGAAAAGGCCTGCGGAGCAGTCCGCGGTGAGCACAGCTGTTGATGGCTGAATCCTGCAGGATTACACCCTGGATTTTGCTCAAAACTTGTAATCTCTCACACAACAGAAAAGTTGGAGGGGTTGGATATCAGGTTCCTACCAGCACAAACCCCATACAGCAGTCATTGGTCTTGCAGCCACTCAGTTGTGGGGTTGGGGGGGGGGGGGGTGGTGGTGATATTATGACTTGACACCTGTAAAACCTTCCCTATACCACTGTGAACTTCCTCTCAGTCAACACAGGAAATGGTACTTTAGAAACGACAGTGCAAACTGTAAACACATTTATGGGAGTTATTTGTCATATTCCTCTTCCTATAAAAGCCAGGCCTGCTTAGAATCATGAGTACAATTGTTCAGACTGCTGAGGAAGAGAAATAAATGATACCCAATATAATTTGGAAATAGCAAAAAGTAGCTTTTCTATACGTTACGGCTATAGCTGTGAGGTTAAATCTCCTACAATCTATCAAAGGGGTGTTCTCAACTCATTTCAAGTGAGATACTGGGCCTTATCCCCACACATGGGACTAGAAACGGTTTATCTGAGCCACTGGCTCCCGCCAGCCTGTATCAGCTGAGGAACTTCCAGGCCCACATCAATTTTAAGGGCTCAGTAGTGATGATTAAAACACAAAGCTGCTTTGTTTTCAGTTCTGCCTGCTATCCAAAGCCACTCAGGAGTGTGAGGTGCTAGGGATGAGCCAGGAAATGGATTGAGGGCAGAAGAGATCTCTGATAAACCTGTCTGTCTGTGGTCAGCATTGCGCAGGAGCAGGATGCACGTATCAAGAACTGTTCTACATGTTCCCTACCCATTTGATGGGGCAGGCTGGGACCTCACCCAGTTCAAGTCATCAGGGCCGAATCAATCCCAGTAAGAGGCAGTGGTTTGACGCAATACAACACAGGACGTTGCAGGGATAACCCTTGCCTACTGACAGGCTTGTACTTGATGGATCAACAGAATTACTTGACAAATTTTACAAGCTTTCAAATCTCCCTTTGAGACACTGAAAGGCATTAGCAAATGCAAAATTATCAGTGCAAGGAAGATAGCCTGGGTAGTCGGCAATATTAACCAATGAAAGATGCAAGCCAGTAAGATCGTAAGCACACCACAATCCAGGACATCTGTTTGCTGAATAAACAGCCCTAATTCCTTCAGCACAGGTTACACAGCGCGGCTATTCAATTACTGCAAGACAATCAAAAGCAGTCAAGCAATCCAGCGGCCCAGAAGAACGGCATCATTTTACATGATAAGAAAACCCTGACACCACTCTGTTCAGGTTCAACTGAAGCTGCACAAAGAGCGTTTTATCAGCCATTTTGAGGCGATGCTCTCTTCCTGAATCCTCCTTCTTACAAAAGCCCCCTAAGAGGTGCACCAAGAATATTATCCAAATTCGTGGTCTCCACAGGCTGCCCAGCATTGGACTAGCGCCCGGTGCGGGGAGTGGTGGGAGAAGCAGTTTGTGTGTGCTCACTGCTGGAGCCAAGTCTCATACAGGTTAATGAATGCCCCCTCGACTTTGGCACGGCCCTGTAACTGCCTAAGGAAAAGGTGGGGCAGTGAAACCAACCTGTTTCAAAGACAGCAAAGTCTTAATTACTGGGTTAGTAAGTATAAAACAGTTTCAGGCAGGCAGAAAATACAAACAGTCATCTATTGATGACAAGGCTTTTAATGACAAACTGCTGGTTTTGTATGACATCACGGCAACGTGACATGCTGAAGCCGCCTGCTGGGAATGGGTAGAAGGGCGCAGATGAATGGGTGGGTGTGGAAACAAGCTCCAGAATGACTTCTCTGTGTCACCACGTAACCACATGAATTACTGCACAAGAGCTTACAGTAAACAAAGTATTTGCTATCTCTTAGAAAGATCACAGCGGCAGCAGCAGCAAAACAGTTCACAAAAGAAGGAATCTGAGTCAGTGCAAAACAAAGAAAGCTCTGTAAGGAAAATTCAAGGAAATAGGAGACCAGACGTGGCAGAAAAGAATAAACTGTCGGGCAGATTCCCACCCTGGGGGCTCATGGAACCTGCTCAATCTAGAGGTTATGAGTCCATAAACCACCCGATGGAGACAGTGTTACCCTTCAAGTGCCAGAAGGGTGCTGCTAACATTGTTATTTTCTGGCTGGACAGCAATTACCTCCGTTTATAAGCCACCAATACCTTGTTGGTATCACAGCTAGCCATTCCCAAGTGCCTGTTTATCTCAGAGGGGCAGAGGATGGCTTTGCAGAGGCAGGTGCTCCCAGGAGCAGCACAGAGCAGCACCTCCCAACCAGCTCTGACACAGATTCAGCCTGTGCTCTTGTTAAGTCCCAGCACTGCTTCTCCCCATGCTCCCATGTCTGCAGCAGTAAGGTAACGCACATTCACTGCAGCAACATGTGCCCTCCCCAGGGCAGAGCACCCTGCATTTGCTATATGCTGGTTGCCAGTGCTCCCTCCCACCCAGGGCACAACCTTGGTTCTCCAGGCCTGAGGGAGCACTACATCCCAATGGGATGAAACAAGTTGCTTCTCCCAGCCCTTAGATACTCTGTTACCTAAACTCTGTTTGTGGCCTCCCGGTGCCTCCTGACCTGGTCAGGATGTAAGGTGCAGATGCAGGACCAGCCCTCCATTGGGAAATGTATCCTCCTTCCCTTTGAGAAGAACTGTAGCATGCCACTGCCAAAGCCCTCCAAGATACACCAGTTACAATGACACATTAGCCACAGCTACCTCTAAACTTCTCATGGGGTAGTTAATCCAGTCGAGATTCAGGCTGGGACACAGAAAAGAGCCACAGCTCTAGAGGTGCTGGTGAAGGCAGCAGCTGTCTCCCTCCAGCATGGCCGTGTCCTTAAGCACAGCCCAAGGGCTGAGAAAGGTCCTTCTGGGGATAAAGTGCACTTCCCACTACCATGGCCTTACACTCCTCTGATCCAGGGTCTTCATAAACACTTTAGGATGTACTGAGATGAGTCTAGCCCCAGCTTCAACAGTGAACAGGCAATTCCTTTCTCTCCTTCACAGATAACAGCTTGTGACCTCTGCCTGACGGCGGGCAACGCAAAGATGATTAACAGCTGCTGAAGCTGACTCAGAGCACACCAGAAGTAAGTATTTAGTCACAAACTCAGGCAAATTAAAGGTTTGCACCTGCAACCCACTGTTTTAATTCTTAGTTTCAGGATCTTCCTAAGGAATGACAGTGTCTGCTCAGTATGTGTCAGCTGTGGAGCCTTCTGCCAGCTAGGAGACATCAACCCATCCTGTAAGAAAACAATTATTTACACCTTTATCAGATGAGATTGCTACAGCCAGAAATGGCATTTACAAAATCTCTACTACCACATCTTTCTCCAGTTGTCCTGGCTACTTCTTGCTTTCCATTCTGGCTTCCTTGCAATGATAGTCCCATTTGCAGTCTTAGTCCTAAACACAAATTTTTCCATGACTTAGGCCAAATATATCTAAAAGAGCTAAAATACTCAAGAAGGGAGACTACAGCAGAGGCTTAGCTGCTCAGGCTAAGCAAGCTCTGTGCCACAGGGTAGAACCTCTCCAAGCTGAAGACACAGCCTCAGTAGAGTGGTGGGAAGTGTTGACACAAAGCCTCTCTGAGGTGAGGACCACCCTAAACCTCCTGCTCCAAATCCAAGCCCACTATTCTTCCACAAATATAGTTTGATATCCACAGACAACTCCAAGCCTAAGACACAGCAATCCAAGCATTTTCCTGAGAGACCAGAGAAACTAGGTGTTCAGGTTAATGAAGAGCTAGAAAGGGCTTAGACTGTATGGTACTAAAGTCATTTAAGGGTTCAGAGTATTTAGCACAGCAGAAACTACAGCAAGAAGTGTCAGTAACGTGGGTGAGGAAGAGCTTACACACAAGTAAAACAGATCATATCTGCAAGATTCCCTGCCTGAGCAAGCATCCCTTTTTAACGTGCTTTGAGGGGAAAAAAAAAAAGAAAAAAGAAATGTCCTCCCCCAAAATTACAGCACTATTTCAAGTAGGTAAAAATAGAGTTTTGTGGGTCATATCCAAGAGCTGATAAATAAGCCTAGACTCTTTCAACAACTATTACTCACAAAAAACCTCATCAGCTGGAAGTATGCATTGAAAAAACTCACAAAAGTTCTTTAAACACAATGAATTGAGAATGGTTTTGCAGCCAGCTATTAAGACTCTGTAGTAAAGGAACAGTGAAAGAAGACCATGCTGTGCTTTCAGGCAGGACCGTGCCATTTGTTGGTACCAACTGTTGAATATAACTGCCTGTAGAACTGTTTTCAAACCATTGTTTCTTTTTAATATTTTATAGCCAGAAATACAACATAACTATTGCCACGGCACGTTTCCTCGTGACAGAATATATAAACACACTCCCACTAAAACATACCCCAAACTTCAATCTTTTCAGAGAAAAGCATGGAAATAGCTCTTACTTGTATTTTAAGTCATTTATTAATCCTCTCCACTTTCCGTACTACTTCACCTGCACTGATGTGATATGCTATTAGCACAGCGAATTTCATTTTTAAGATGTGCAATCAATAATGCATTTCCACATGCCATTAAATACAACGTGTGGTTAAATTAATGGAGCATCTGACTTTTGATGTTTGGTTGCAGTTCAGTGCAGGAAAAAATGCAGGAGGACTGAGTTAATCTGACAGCAGAGCTCTCCCACGCTTTCGAGCATCGAGTTTCAGATTAAAGCGAAGCATTCCTGCTGCCACTCAGCTGGAATACTAAATCTGTTCATTTCCACTTCACAGGCCAGAATGCAAGATTTACGGTCACTTAAACTCCAACTGAAATGGCGAGATTGTGCTAAAAATCTGATTTCTGTTTAGCCCGTGCAGCCTGTCTGCACCATCGCCAACCCGGTGGCTTCTCCTGTGGGGGACATCAGAGCCTGTCAGAGTGGCCAGCAACTCTCAAAAGCAAAAACTCAGAAGATTAGGGATAGGAAGAAAGGTGTAAGCTTTGACAAAATACCCCACTGAAAAAAAAGTCTTCTTCTCCGGCAATTGTTCCAACATGGGAAAGAAAAAGCACGGCCTTTCCTTGCATCCAAGCTACTGAAAAAAAGAAGGTATTTGGAAAACATGGAAGAGCAATGACTGTTTATTTTTAAGGATAATCACTGTGATATTATTTGAGAGAGAAAAAGAACTCCCTCTTGTCTGTCATTCACCCTCTCCAAAACCCCCAAACAAAAACTCTTGAGAGCATTCTAAATATTCTGGAAATACTAGTTTGTAAATTGAAATTTAAGATTGTTCTGGGGAGGAGCTAGAGAGTCATTAGAGAAAGCACAAATACTCTCCAGTTCTATGTTCACAAACTGCCAGCGCTTCAAAAGGGAAACAAAGAATCCCCCCCTGGAAGAACACCCTCCCGAAACACCTCTTTGCTCTCTGATCTCAAAGACTCAACTGAAACTTGAAGGCGACCTCCAGTATCGCCAAGCTATGGGATGGAGTGGCTCCGTAATGCCGTGAGAGTCTGAATCCCAAAGCCAGCAATCAAGGTGTGTGGGTGTGAGAAAGGAGGATAAACATAATTCTTACAAAAACAAGGCTCCTCTGCAGCAAACAAGCTGCAAAGCACCAGCCCCGGTCCGCAGCAGCCTGCTCTGCTCTCCACCTCCTGCCTCCTCCCTCACCCTGCTCCTTTTCTCCCACACCATCCCTTCCTGCCACTGCCAATAAACTCGCATGCATGTGGCTCTGTCTGCCACCTCCTTATTTGTAGCAACCTGTGTTTTGAGCCAATGCTCAGAAATTGTATCAAAATATTTTTAAGCAGCTAGCAAGATTAGTGCACAGAACCAGTCCCAGTAAAGACCAATACAGTAAAACACAAATTAAGTTTATATTCCAAGGCATTATTTCTTTATACTATTTCAAGGACAAATTAACCTTTAAGAAAATATTCACGTATTGACATCAGGTACCTCTGTGACTCTGGAAGTTTCTCACATACCTTTTGTCAGAGAAATTCCATTTTCAAATGAGACAATAAATGTGAAGTTTCATTGCACTTGTTCTAGTGCAGCCAGCTGAGGCACAGAGAATCTGAAGGCATAGAAATAATTTGAGAATTCTAAGAAGGGCTTTAATTTAATCTGAACTCCAGACAGATCAGTGATACGGCAAATCACTGCTTTCCATTCAGAAGTTTTAAAATACTCTATCACAGAAAACATCTTGAGATACTGCGTAACTAGCTTTATTTACTTGGGGGGGGAAGTGACTTTTTGTAAAGGAAAAAAACACAGCAAGGCTTGGCTGGAGTCAGAGACAGAAATATACTCTGAGCTTTATGTCTTATATTAAGCCATCACTTTCTAGAAGATCCATTAATTGCACTGGCTCCAACATCACTTTAGATGGAGACTCGGGTTACCTTAACAGTCTTTCAGAGACTGTACGAAGTAGAAAGGCCCCCAGTGAAAGACCCGTAGCAAGCCAAGGGAGATATGCAAACACAAATAATACATTGTTGCCAGACAAGTGATGGTTTTTAATGCTGGGATGATGTAATTGATCAGGGTTTAACAGAGGACATACTCTTCTTTTTACAGATACCAAGTGTTGCAGAGGCTCAATATCCTATTTACTGCTTTGCCACAACACCCATCTTTTCAGGGAGATGTGCAATAAAAGGAGTGGCTGACAATTTCAGCCAAGGCTTTAAACAAATCCCCAGTGCAGGCCCTCATGAATTAAAGAGCATGCAACAGATAAATGGAAAGCTGGCAGTAAAACCACATCAAGGCCAAGTGGATAAGAAAAAATGGCACCTTTTGGCTCCTGTGGTACTCATCTTAATATAAACCAAATGCAGGAGATCAGCTGAAATTCCTCTGCTGTTCAAGGAAAATACATTCCCTAACATCAGACTTACTCGCTGCTAGTCAAAGGTTCATTTTTTCAAATGACCACGATGGAAATTGTGTTTCCCCACCCTGCTTCCCTGACAAGGGGAAGGCCTTCCCTGAAGGCCAACCGCATCTCCTGGGCTCCATGAAAACAAGTGTGGCCAGCAGATCGAGAGAGGTCCTTCTGCCCCTCTACTCTGCTCTGGTGAGACCTCATCTAGAATACCGCATCCAGTTTTGGAGCCCTCAACACAAGAAGGTCATGGACCTGATAGAGCATGTCCAGAGGAGGGGCACAAAAATGATCATGGGCTGGAGTACCTCTCCTGGGAAGACAGGCTGAGAGAGCTGGGCTTGTTCAGCCTGGAGAAAAGAAGGCTCCAGGGGCACTTTCCAGCAGCCTTCCAATACCTGAAAAGGTGCCTACAGGGAAGCTGGGGAAGAACTGTTCATGTAGTAATAGGGCAATGGTTTTCAACTAGAAAAGGGTAGACTTAGGTTGGCTATTAGGAAAAATCTCTTCATTATTAGGGTGGTAGATCACTGTAACAGGTTGTCCAGAGAGGTCAGGCTTGATGGGGCTCTGAGCAGCCTGATCTAGTAACGATGTCACTGCTTACTGCAGAGGGGTTGGACTAGATGACCTTTAAAGGTCCATTCCAACCTAACACATTCTATGACTGAATGACACTTGAGGAGGGCTGCAGAGCTTGGTGGCATGGCACTGCTCCTTCCCACATGGAAGGCTGAGTTTTCCTGAAACATGGTCCCTACCTTTTTCCCCAAAACATTACATCTACCAGACACAGACCGTGAAAGCTAAACAGACATCTGGATTTGGTAAGCTTCAGCTTTGCTGTGCTGCAAAACTAACTTAAGGAAAGCTTTAAAAGGACTTTCCTCTTGAAAATGAAGAATAGTGACCTTGAAGTTTTGAAGACAATCTGCTATTTTTCCCACCTCAGTGTAATTCCAGGTTTCTTTAGGAAGATCCTTGCACTAGCTCCACATGCTAGATAAAGGTTGGGAGCAGCAGTGTCACAGTAGCTGTTGAGGTTTCCTTACTTCTTTTTCAAATGAGAAATCACAGAAAAGGCATGGTGGTGAGGAAAGGTAACCGCTGTGGACTTCACAGAACCTTCTCATGCAATAAAATCAAGTTTCAGAATTGAGAACAACTACAGGGGACATCATGCTCTTACCCTGTCTGAGTTTTGTTTCATTCCTAGCTGACTGGCAGGCAGCATTCAACAGACAGGACTAAAGCACCACAAGGTTGCAGGTCTCAGAAAACAATTACAGGGGAATTGAGTGCATGAATTGTTTTGTCTTCCTTGCTCTGAACCATCTTGCCTTCTGCCCTTCACATACACACAAGGCTACACGTGTTCCTGCCAGTCCTGTTTTGGTGTTCGGATGCCAGATACACACGGCCTGGCTTGCAAGAGGAGGTTGTCCCTACAGGACTCTCAAAGCCCACCCTCCTTTCCCTAAAACCCTCTGATGCTTACACTGAGAGCGACGTCACTGTGCTCCCCATTTCCCAGTGCACACTGGAAGTAGCCAGCCCCGCTGCGGGACATGGCACCTCCGCCCTGCTCTGTAGGTCCGTGCAGGGGTGGCTGGCTGGCTGTGGCCGAGCAGGCCCGCGCTTTCCCACACTGTCAGCACGGAAGCCTTGCACTTCCAGCCCCGCGGTCCCAGTATGTGCTTTCACTGCTCCTGCCAACTCAGGAAACCACTGCCGCCTCTTTCTTTAACCTAGCTCAGGTTAGACCAGATTTTCTGGTATAGCTAACAATCACAGTATTTACATTTCATACACCTGAAGGGAAGCCACCCTGGGCTTTGCTGGCACAGATGCCTTAGAAGGAGGCTCAAAGCCTAAAAAGCGTGTAAAAATCACAGCAGCCTCTGCCCTGCTCCAGCACAGTCCAGGTGATTCTGCCTGCACAGGCTGCCCAAGCAGCTGACACGCACTGAGCTGCTCGCTGCAAGGTGTCAGAAGCGATAAAGCAATACCACGGTTTGATTTACTGCCAGGCAAACACCGGCTGGCAGCGACCACACACAGAGAGGTCAGGCAGCACTGTCCTTTATTAGCATGTCAACGATTGCTGCGCTAACATGCTCACTGCTTAGATTCCCAAAGTTGGACACGCAAGCATGCCTGGGTATAACTAATTGGAAATAGGCCCTGAATTCCTAATAACCAAAGTTATGGTCCCTGGGATTTATGCCAAATTAAAGACAATTAATTTTCCTCTCTTGATTATTACACACCTTAATAGCTCTGTCCTTGACTCAGTTCCATCCTTGATGTGCAGAGCCCTTTAGCTCAGTATCTAAAATTTGATGTGCATGAAGAACAGTTAATAAGAAAGTTCTGAATCAAACCCGAGTTACTGTATCAAAATCTCTCATGTTTTACAACAGTGAAAAAAACAATTGGATTCAAAGTCTACTTCAGATCCTAGATTATAAAGGCATTTGCTGCATAGCCTCTGCACTCTAGTCTTCAGAGGCCTTAAACAATTCCACATTTCCCTTTAAGATGTTCTTTTAAAATATCACATAGCAGTATATACAGATAATCAGGATTGTTTTCATTAAATGATTTCGGTGAAGTTCACTGGCTTTATTTGATATACAAAAGACTATTTAACCTTCTCCCAAGACACTCTGCTGATGTAATTACAAGCAAGAGATGAGGCACGGCTCTCCCTGCTGCAACCACTAACAGGAAAGAAAACTTTCTGCTAAGCAGAGGCTGCCTTAAGTCTTTCCTAGGGGATGCAAGAGGCAGGTATCTCCTTGCAGATAAGAACACTGCGAATCTTTATTTTCTCGGCTCAGTATACTGTGTACAGGCCACTGGTGTAGAGTCGATTCGGCTTGAGGAAAGAATGAGCAAAATAAGGCAAAATAACTGCTGGCATCCCCTTGCACACACAGTAACCAACACCACGTGCTACTTCTCAGAGCGTCAACAGCAAACCCTGCAGCCAGGCTTACCCCACTGCGGCCCTGAAGACATAGCTGTGATTGTCAGGGCTCAAACCACATGCTGGCCTGGGAAGCAAGAGGACACATTTGGCAAGGACGGAAGTGGAATTGGCTGAACCTCAGTGGCTCACTTTGCTGCACAGATAACCAACACAGAATGGCAGACAAAGACACCCTGCACAATGAGCCTCTGATGTTGGAGATGATCATGGGGCCCTCAGGCTCCTTGGGAAAGTATCTTCTTTCCTTCCAGACAAGGGTTTTCAGACCCATGACCTGCCCGAGGGAAGACAAAGTAGGCCCCCATCCTGTCTGTGAAAACCAATATAGTCCCAGTCTTCTCCAGAAGGCACCCAATCTCCTCGTGATCAGCCCTATGTCTCAGCAGCTGGAGGAAGATCTTAGGGGTTTCTTTAGGAGACAGAAACGTCAGGGAAACCACAGCCTCATGCAGTCTGAGCCGCCTGCTCCTGAGGCTTGCACACTGCAGACAAAGCTCTCCAGCAGACGGTCAGCTGCTGGGATTTTGACCACATCTCCTCCACAGCAGACCTGAGGAAGATATCTGCAGAGCCCACACAGAAGAAATCATTCCCTGTGACAATGCAGGACAGGGATGTCCCAAACAAAGCCATGAATGTTGCCATGTGAGATGAAAATCCAAGGGAATTGGATTAGTGTCGAGATTAGTGTGTCGAGTCCTTGATCTAAAGCTAATATGGCTCTTCAAAGCATTTTACTCCTTAGGTTTTTTCTCCTCTTTTTCTGCTGAAGCCTGGTCAGGACATACATCTGGTTTGCACCTGACTAGAGACAGAAATGTTCATCCTAAAAGAGCAAAAACACTGGAAAATGTTGTGGGGAGGAAATCTCTACAGTAACACTAGGCAGGGAGAGCATGAAAGCTTCCCCTTAGCTCGTGGCTCATGAACAACCCATGCCTGCTACAGAACAGCAAGCAAACAAAGGTTCACCTTCCCACACATGCAGGCAGCAAGAAAACCAGCAAAATAAATGAGCCGAGCAACAACACAATTTTTATTTGGTACCATGAGACAACATTACACTGGACAGTCTTCACATTTTTTTTCCAGAGAGATCAGAAAGCCCTTGGATTAAAATACCTGAGAAACCTTGATTTGGGAAAGAGGGCTCTACCAGCCCGCAGAGCTGGGCTGCCATATGCACAAGCTCAGGGCACAGACCTTGACACAAGGAGAACAAAGGCAAAAGGTTGATTCTTCCCAGCGAGCCACTTGCAAACAGAATAAACAGCATCATCTTACATTTACACTGAGAATAGAAATTAAATTAGCAAGTAGATTTTGATCATGAAGTGACCTTTAAAAATCATTGAGAGAAGAAAACATTAGCCACCGTTATTTGCTCTGATACAGATCCCTCCTGAAGGCAGCTTTGTGTGCAAAATAGTATTGCCAATTTTGTTTCACATTTTCAAACTGCTTTTAAGAATTTAAGGTGACTCTCATTTTCTCATTTTTTTCATAGACAAGCTTTGTGGTCTTCTTTCTTCATATAAGCACAAATTGGGAAAAGTGCTGTAGCTGAACTTAGAAGAACTGGACAATTTTATGATGTTTAATAACATTTGTAGCTATAAAGGCTAAAAACACTAAGGGTAATGAAATCTCATGCTCTAGCGCTTAAGCAATGCTCTTTCTCTTGTCCCACACGCTGAACCAGGGAAGTATTTCATGTCAGTAAGGGAAGGGGAAAGCCCGTTCCCCTTGGAGACACCGGTGGGGGCTGGCTATGGCTGGAGGCCAGAGTCACAGCCAGGCTCACAACAAACCGCTAGGCCCCACATTCTCTTCTCGCTATACGGTATTTATGACCACTGTCAACATGCCAACAGTTACAGCATTCGTCACACAAAGCTTTAAGAGTTTTCCAAATGGAAGTGGGCTTTTCTTTCCTCCTGGTTTAAGCAGGGTTATGGAAAGATTACCAAAAATTACACTTGGTTTACGGCTTCAACAGCCGCATCTTCCTTCGGTGCTCTCATCACACCTTGCTGCTTCCTTACTGACATAAAACTGCAGCGATTATGCAGAACTCACGTCTGCCTTGTGACAAGCTCTTTTAAAAGTCAATACCATTCAGAATCTGCTTTGACCTTGCATTTAGACAGACATAATACCATGTACGACTCCATCCTGCACACAAACTCCCTTATTCAACCATCAAGGCAGATGAGGATTTTGACTGCTAATACTCTCTCTTTGCATGTGAGGCCAGATTTGCCTGAAGCTCTAATTAGGGCAGCCTTGTACTTCCACAACTCTGTAACCTCTTATTGTAGCCACCTTCATTTATTTATTAACTACTCCCAAACATTGATACGGCTTCATCATTTAACTGTAGATCACGAACCATCTGTTAACATCACCTCTAAGCCATTTCACCCTTGCAAAGGTTTCAGACATTGGATGGCCCTTGGCCACTTATTCTTTTGCGATTCGTATTTGATATTCTAATTAGTTAAGCCTGAGCAACCTATCATGTTACAATGGATGCCACAGAGAACAAGGTGGAAGTCAGCTTGTAGCAGATGATCCAGTAGTCCTTTCCAAAGCTCAGAACATCACAGCACAGATCAAAAATTCCAGCAGTTTTTCCACTTCCCATACACCTAGTTTTAATTGTTTGTTGGCTGCACTTTCATTCCACTGTCTAAATGCATCTAGCCCAAACCTCTTTACTCCATCAGCTCTCTGTCACTCTCCACAATCCAGTTTTGTTGGGAATGGTGTCCCAGTCCCATTTGCCAGCCTATCCCTCAGGAACACACTCTTGCTTTCTGAAACTCTCCTGCTCAGAAGAATGGCATTTCATCTAGCTTTGTCCCTTCCCAGACTGGTCTTTTTAGTGTATTTATCCACTTCTGTGACACCACCTACAACAATACCAGCAGCATGCAACAGAGAAAAGCATAAAGACATATTGTCCAGTCCCAACCATCATCTGCCTGTAAAACTCTGTATTCCCACAACTAGCTGTATCCTGGTCAACAAATACTGACTGAAATTTCATATATCATTACTAACTCACCTGGCATGAAACACAAAGTTTCCACATCTGTGTACAAGAGGCAAGGAGGAGCACACAGCGACATGGGGGTCTCCCCTTGAGCTACTCAACTGGCCCCACAGCTGCAGGGTGGAGAGCTACCATGTCCCTGCCTGCTAGTTTCAGGAGGGGATCACAGAAGTGTAGGGGTTGGAAGGGACCTCAAGAGATCATCAGGTCCATACCCCAAGGATGGAGCTCTTTGGTGTAGCACAGGGGAACACACACCATTTTTTTATAGCACCTGGAACTAAGCAGAAATGTAAAGAAAAGTACAAGCAGTCAGAGAGAAATTAATTGCATTCGAGCACTTGTGGACATCCTGGGAGCAGAGAGCAACTCCACTGCTCATGGAGATGGCGCATGTCCCGGTGCATCTCCTCACCATGGAAAAAACCCGCTCTTCCTAGTGCAGAGCAGAGAGATGGTGAACACTACTTTGTGTTTTGAGCAGGTTGCAACAGGCTTTGGCTCTGGTGGGACAGGTTCATCAGCACTGCCTGACCTGCCTCTGCTGACAGCTACCCCAAGGCTGATCTGCTGAACAGGAGGAGGTGCAGAGGTCTGGGCAAGTAAGCTGGTCCCTCGCACGCCCCGGGGCTGAGGAGATGGAGCAAAGCCAACCTGCTGCAGCATGTCACAACCAGGAGGCTGCCGGCACCGCCTTGCCTGGGTTTGTACTAGACTTGAACTAAGCGAGCTGATCAGTGGAATGAAGAGCACAATTTGTCATGCTGACCCGTAAAGCGTGCCCCGTCCCCCCTTGCCGTGGCGCAGAGAGCCTCTCTCCGCACGGAGTGTGCTGCACTCCCATCCGCTGCCACGTTATGAAGAGCTTCTCATAAACTTGCCCATTTGCAAGCCGCATGCAGCACAAGGCATCGCTGCAAACTCATAATTAAATTCATTACTCCATACAATTTTAAGCCATTCTTCAAATAATTACAGTAATTTGATAAGCAGAAATCACATAAACCTGCTGCAGCTTTATCTCTCCCATTTGCTGTCTGAAGGAAAATGTGTGAGCAATTAGTCAGATGATAACAGTCCGGGTTATGCAAGCAAAACAAAATTAATATGATCCTTACTAAAAAAGAAATAAAATACTTAAAATAAAAGGAAACCAATGACACCTTAGGCAGCGTGGGGTGGGAGCAAGGGGAACAGCCAAAGGGAGCACAAGGAGGGTGATGCCGTGCTGGCCATGCTCGCCATGCCTGCTGCGGAGGCAGGATGCTCCCAGGAGCTGCCGACCTGCAGCTATCGCTCCTCTCTCCCGGGAAAGTCACGTCAGGTAACCTTGGTAACTCCGCGGCCCGGTGAAGGCAGGAGAGGCGGGAGGCGAAAGCTCCCCGCAATATTCACGGGACCATGACAGAACATTCATTAGCGCTCCAATGTCAGGAGGAATCAGCAGCCCGGGCGGCCGCGCCGCCCCACTCCGCTTCTCACCTTGTTTATGAGGTTCCTGACCTTTCCTGCTACGAAGCGGGCAAGTCGGCAAACGGCAGCTCGCAGGCGCCGAGGCACGGGCAGGAAACAGCAATGAAAAATTCACACCTGCCGGCTCCTCTGGTGAGCTCGCACTCACGGATCAGAGCTGGGCAATGAACAACACGCGCTGCCTCTCGCAGGCCCAGGCAGTCCTTTGGGCTCAGCTGCCTCCCAGGCTGCTGAGGAGCCTCCAATCACAGATCCCTGGCAGGCACGACCACTGCAAATGCCAGGGGACTTGACGCGATGCAGCGGTGTCAGCACCAGTGTCAGCACCGTGCTTTGCAGAGGGGGCAAATGGAGATAATGAGGGGGAACTGCAGACTCAATACACTGTGATCACCTGAGTCCCCAAATCTCCTAGTGCCTCAAGTCCTGCTCCACCCATCCAACCACAAATTCAGAGCTGGATCTGGTGGGAGTCCTCTCTGCACAGCCACAGAAATCTCTGAGCCCTACTGAGAAAGGTTAGGTGACTGAAGAGTTAATAAAGCCAAAAGGGCCAGGGATGAGTTTCGCTGGAGATAAGGAAACATGGAGTACTCTAGGCTGAAATAGAAACGTGGCCCAGCCACAAGATCAATAAAGAGGAGAAGGCCAGAGTTGTGGTTACTCTGGTGCTCGGATTAAGAGCTTCATCAGGTTTCTGCAATCAGAGCTGATGATCCCACCAAACGAACAAAGGGAAGGCTCCAGGCCCTCATTTCACAGAGGAGCGAACTAAGAGTCATCAATTTTCTGAAAGTGACTTTATGCCTCGTTAAGGCCCATCTAAATTATATACAAGATGACTTCCAAGTAATGGAAAAATGAATCTGCAGACAGTCCTTTTTTTCCCCCTCCTTTTAAATTTTCTTTCCTTAAGGATGTGTCTCCAACCAGCCTGAAACCAAACACTTGTTTTGGGGAGAAAAATTCCCATCGCTACCGGGAGATATTTCAAAATTAGCACTTTAGTTTTAAATGCAACTGCACCTTTCACGCTCCTCTTCTTCCCCTAGAGCTTGGAGCACCCTGGCCAAGAAAAGCGATTCAAGTCCTAAGCACCACACATAATAAGCAATTTATGAACTCAAGCAAGATTGGCTTTAAATACCACACTTTCCAGAGGAATCAATCTCAATGTGGCAGCTCCACAGATATTTGCTTTTAAAAAAGAAAGAAAAAAAAAAAAAAAAAAGCTTAAAATGGAAGAATTTTCACATTCTTAATTTGGAAATAAAAAAAAAGAAGATAGTGCTGAGTAAGCAAGTTCAATGCAAGATAAGAAGGGGAGGAACAATACACTGGGACTAAAACCCACACATTATTTTAGCATGTATTTTACCAGCTGCTAAAATCAGAGTCAATTATGAATGCATTAAAGAAATACATATCACAGAGGCTGCACCTCCTACCACACAGCCATGGCCCATGACCTTTGCTGAGGTGCTGGGGCCAACTCAATGGCAGCCCAGGTTTTGGCATGGCTCTGCTGCTGCCCTACACCCCCAGAGCCATACACCGTGCTGGGGACAGGCATCATCACTTCATTGAGAAGCTGATTCAAAGCTGGGACTTGTCACCAGGAAGGATGATGCTGTCACCGCTGCTTGGGATCTTGTCCTGGTTCTTAATCCTAAGTCTTCCTCCAGTCTGATGGAGAAGCTGCTGGTGCACACGTGTAGAAAAGGGAGTTTGGGCTCATGGGCCTGAGGGTGCTGCCTGGTTTGGGAAGCTAAACTGCTGAGACCTGCCACCAGCCTCACTGAGCAGGCTGGAGGCAGGAGTGGATGGTTGGGCTGCCCCCGGCACACATGTAACAGCTGCATCAAGGCAACTTCTAAACAATTCCCATACCCGGGGGCTTCAGACAACTGTCTGCTTTGCTCAGGGGGGAATTTTATTTCCAGCATATCCACCGTTGCTTTCTTCCCAGCTTTACTCGAAGCAGCAGGGAGCAGTTATAGGTATACCAATGAGCAATGGTTGAGGCCTATGCCAGCAATGATCCCATGAAATGAGCACAAAGCTAGTGATAGGAAATACTGATGGACCTTTGGGGAGAGAAAGCAGATGAGGACCATGAGAGGGGAGGAAGGGCTGCCTCCCTGCCTGAGGAGCCCAGTGCTGCTTGCAAGGATGGCACGAGCCTCTTGCAAACCTCTCCCCTGCTTTGTGGGGGCTTTGTCATCAGTGGCTCCCCTGAGGGTCCCATTCTCCAGCCTGGGATAGGTTTCCTGTGCAATGAGATGCCCAGGTGTATCACAGAAATATCTGGTGACCGCCCAAGATGTGAGGACACTGGGACAGACAAACTAATCTCCCTTCTGATCTCACACTACGGAAATCTGAGGATTCTGCTGACACAGTAAAACTGGCAGCAAACTCTGCTATTTCAGCTGTGGGTTTCCACTGGGGTCTGTAATCGATAAGAACAAATCAGGCAGCAGGAAATGACCGCTGCCATTTTGACTGCTTTAACCAGACCTGATCCTGTGTCCCTGCCAGAAAACAGTTAAAAGCCCCAGCTCAGGTGACAGCAGCGAGTCCCTGGCAGCCCAGGGACAGGGCCAGGCTGCCGCTGCCTTACAAGGCACTGGCCCTGCCTCCATGGCTGCCGCCGGGCTGGCAGGGCAGCTGGCAGAGCGCTGCAAGCCTGCGGTGCTCCAGACATTTGTCACAATTATTGGGGATTTACGAGGACAGGGCTCCTGTCAGATGCCTGTAATTTCACTCTGAATGATACCCCCTCTCCGTAGGCGGTAGTCTATGAATTAAGCCACCCTGGAGGGAGAAAGGGAGATGTCCCCACGAATGCCTCTTTGACAGACATGTCACCTAAACAAGCTCTTCTGCCCAGCTCCTCAGCGCCCGCTGTGGCCTTGGAGTGAGTTGGCCTCCAGAGCACCCAGGCCAGCAGCGTGCCTCCCAGCACTGTGAGGGCACAGGTGGCTGCTGGGCACCAAAGTTGGAGCCCAGCCCTCCACAAGCTGGCACATGCCCCACCTTGACTGCGCTGGAGACAGGCACAGGTACTAAAACCAAACAGAGAGCATAGGGATCTGCACTAGCTGATTGTCTTCATACAGGACTGGCAGCTGCAGCTACTAGAAACAGTTGCCCATCCAAATATCTGAGCCAACAAAAGCAACATCCCCCAAAAGCACAGCACAGAGCACTTTGAAGAGGAGGGTTACCAGGTGGCAACAGACACAGTTAATCGAGATGCTACCTGCAGCTGTCCCATGCACATCCAAAACCCACACTGCCCTGCTGCAATGTGCCTAACAGTGGCTTTGTACTAGAGCAACACAGCAAACGCTTTATTCCCTTTGCTAATTACACAGACTTAGCTCTTGGAATGACACCTGATTGCAGGCAATGATTTCTGCTGACATAACAGCTCATCTTTTCCATACCTGAAACTCTGGAAGAAGAAAGTACTCCGGGGGGGAATACATAATGTAATAGGAGGCATGCCATGCGCCTCCTTCCATGAAACTATACTCCTAAGGCTTCACAGTTCACACAGGTCTGCTTACTGTACTACAGAGGCACTTTTCACACTTGCAGGAGTGTTGCAGAATTAATTTCATCATCTTCAAAAATCTTTTTGAATAGGTGTGCTCAACAGTTGCACTAGATTTTCTAATGTTTTTGTTGCACGGCATCATAGTAATTCTTCTTGGGGGGCTACATACTGAAGAAAAGAATGGTGTCATTGGTGCTCTTTGGATCATTACATTTCTATCTTTAAAAGCAACCAATTCTTGCTAATTAATGTTTAACTTTTCACAGACAATTATATGATTTTTTTTACCCAGTATTTAATATGTGTTTTTAACAGTCCTGAGTTTCAGGAGGACATCAATATCATCGTAACTTCTGATGGGATACATTAATTTTCAATTTCCTACAGCACCTACAGCAAACCCAAATTCCACAAATCGTATTTCAACGGTGTGCATGTACCCAGGGAGACTGGCCAGCGACTGCATATTTATGACTGTAATTAACTACTCTGTTTTCAAGAACCACCTTTATACGGTACTGACTAAGGAGGAATTTTGAAGGGAATCTTAAGTCAAATAAACATGTGTGTTGGAGATAGCGAGAGAAGGTTGTAAACTCTCACAGCCTTCCTAGAAAACTGTATCTCAAAGCATTCTGGCTGAATTCTCCACTTAGTGATCTGTATTTGAGTATTTCTTAGAGACTGGCTGGCTATACTTAAAAATATTCATGACAACCGTTTTTTTGAAGCTGCAAGAGCTCCAGAGCATCACTGGAAGACAGAGCTTAGAAACTGCAGCAGGGACACGGAGAAACCTTGCGGAGTTGATAGTGCAGGAGAGAGAAAGCTGCTGTGCCAAGGCAGCACACGCAGCTTATTATAAACCCTGCGGGTCCAAAGAGAGTGGGCAGGACCTGCCAGCCCTGCGTAACACACAGGTCCACACCAACAGGGTTTCAGTAGGTGCTACTGCCTAGCGCAGCTTCCGCCCATCACTGCTGGGCATCCACAACAAAGCTGCTGCCTACTCCCCATGCAGTGCACATCTTCAAATGCCCAGGGAAAACTGCTGCCCACTATGTATGCTCATAAAGCAGCTCAGGCTGTGGTTACAGGAGATATTTGCAAGTGTTATGAGGCACTCCATTAAAAAGAAAAAAAAAGTCAAGTGCCCGCTGTCTTTACAGACAGATTTTCTTTTCCAAATCTCACTTGAGCTGCACACGGCTCTTTACAGAACCATTCCTTCCTAAGCATCCAGCATTTGACAATCATAGTCCAGATTTTACCATTTCAAACAATTCAGCCACCACAGAAATTTCTGCTAATGAGGAAAAGCACCAGGGTACTGTATCATTTTGCATGGGAGCTAGAGAGACAGGAGAAAAGATGCAGCAGGTCCAGGCAAGGCAGCAATAGAAGGAAGAACACTTAAGGACAGCAGGCTACGCCAGGTGGGCTCCTGCAGGCTTTAAGCCCTAAAGCACCTCTGAGATGCTCTTCAGCTCAGAAGATGGAAATGGCCATAGCTCCCAGTTTGCTCCACAGACCTTTTACAGTGGGGCTGGACTGGATGGGAGCAGAGTCGACTGGAATGGTTTGGCAAATCTCTCTGGAGCAAAGGAATCTACCTAGGCACAAAGCTGAAGTGACACAGCAGCTACATCACCCCAATGACTGCACACAGATGAACTATCAGACGCAGTAATGCTAGGAAGGGGAGAGAAGGCCTCAAATACAAAAGCAGCCTGCCCAGGGAGGTGGTTGAGTCACCATCCCTGGATGTATTTAAAAAAGGGTAGATGAGGTACTTCGGGATATGGTTTAGCATAGGATGGGAATGGTTGAGCTTGACGATCTTCAAGGTCTTTTCCAACCTTGTGATTCTGTAATTCTGTGATTCCATCCCCCACAACAATCACCCACGTCATATATGAATACCAGAAAGCATGAAGTCAGTAAGGAAATGGAGACAGAGGCAAAGTAGTGACAGGGTCCCCAACACTAGATTTTTTTGTTTTTAACCTTGGGGAAAAAAGGGCACAGACTTATGGTCAGGCAGCTTTACAGAGCCAGTGTAAGGAAGAAAGGAATTTCATTTGTTTCATCTAAACCCCTCTGGGCAGAGCTGGCATTACACTTAAATGAAGCACGCCACATGCCTCAATGGGAAAAAAGCAGATGGTGATGGTAAGAGGCTGAATATTTCTGCTTCCCTTCTCCGAGTGCTCCATTTATTCCTAACTAGCTGTTTCCTGCTCAGCACAGCAGACATTGCTCCTGCCCAAGCACAGCCAATCCTGACCGCTGTGCCAATTTAGTTTCTGGGACCACTGGGGTCTGGGTCTTGGTTCCACCAAGTGTAGAAAGTTCCTAACATCTTTCTGCATTTTCTAGCTGGAGTTACCAGTTCTAGAAGACATACAATAACTTAATGAAAATAGCTTGCTAATGAATGATGGCGGTAGGAAAAAGGGTGAGCTTTGTGTTCTTACCTAAACATACAACAGTGACATGATTAGTCATGAGCCATTTCCAGAGGAAAAAGGGAGATACCAAAATCCACACCAGACAATTGTGGTTCCTGACATGTCAATCAAGGCAGTGGCAAATAACCTGAGAACAACCCCGCTGGCACAGGCCAAGCTGAGTCCACAGCATTGCTCCTTGAGGCCACCCAACTCAGGTGAGAAGAGGTCCTTCTGCTAATGGTGTATGACTGGCAGCAGGAGCCGATGAACAAAGTTAGGTGGCTTTTGCACCATCTGTTACCTGTCAGCTTTTCCATAGAGTTTGTTCTTGGGTGGTGTGTAACCAGCCAAGCTGGAGGAGGGATGCTTTAGTTTAGTTAAACCTTTAGTTTACGGCAGATGTGCTGGCAGCTCTCTGCTACATTTTCTTTTCCTCCTGACTGACAGTTGAGGAAACTTGACAGTATTTTCTATCAGCTGCGGTGCTGCAGCTACATCCTTTCCTGCTCTCAGGGCTGCCAATTTCTCTCCAGTAACCTCGAAAAAGGTTCATTTTCTTAGAAGCTGATGATGTGCAAGCCCCGCGTCCATGTAGCTCATCCATCCCTGCTCTTGCTTCCTGTAAGAGTTGTTTTCAGTTCGGCACCATGTCAATGGTGCTGAGAATTGGGGTTTGCTGTTAGTGGTCAATCACTAGGAGACCAGACTCTCAAAACTCGTCCTTCCCTTTACTTTGACTCCACTGGAAAGTCCCAAACCAGCACTGCACAAAAAAAGCTCAGCCTTGGTTTCTGAGGTGACCTCCCAGGACCACCCTGAGTCAGGCCCATGGTTCACTCTCACCTGAAACAGCCACTTTGCATGTCCCAATAGCACATCCAAGCTGTACTACCTATATTACCATCTTTCTAAGACCCCAGAGCAGGGACCTGCACTTTCCTGTATAAGAATTGAAGTTGCCATCTGATGCAGAGATGAAATTGCAAGGTGGAGGGGCCTAGTTAACCTTGTGATGGAAGCCATGTGCCTGCAAAGATGGAGAGGAAGATTTGCTGCTAATTCATATGATTGCTTTCTGGGTTTTTCCTCCACGCCACCCCATCGGACATGACTTACTGATAAGCACGAATTTCATTTCATTCACACTTCAAAATAACCCAAGTGAAAATCAGCTCTTTGCTGTTTTCAAGGAAAGGATCTAACCAGAACCAGAAAGCTGAGTTAATCCAGAAATTACCTGCTGTATTTCCAGGTAAAAATTATAAGACCAGAAAGAGCATTTGGTCACCCTGCCTGACCCATCCTATCAGACAAATCCCATCCAGCAGTCCTTCACACCCGCCTTGTGCTCTATTTCCACCTACGCTGGGCTGAAAGGTCTTGCAGAAAGGTGTCCAGCATCAGATAACATCAAGAGATAGAGAAGCCAACACTTCCAGTGGCAAATCAGCCCCACTGTTGGAGATCTGAGCCTTATTTCTGCTTGAATTTCTCTGGTTTCAGCTTCCAGTTATCGATTCTGGTCCTGTCTGATGGATTAACATTCGTTCTTTACAGCCAGTGTCTTCTCTCACTTTAGGTACTCATACTCCACAAATATTTCACCTCTTGCTCTTCTTTCTAGTAAGTGGAGCACACAGTGCTTCAAGTCCTTTGCTGCATGGAATATTTTCCATTTGTAGATTACTTCTTGTGGCCTGTTACATACCCCATATTGTAGTTAGGGCCTGTATTCCTCCTTGTCAGAAAAAATACAAGCATGTAAAACCTTTGTCACTGTACAGCACTTGTCCTCAGGGTAACTTTGGGCAGAGCAACAAAAGACAAGAACCATCTCTCCAAAAAATCTGTATTCCTAGGAAGAATGGCTGACCCCTCTCTCTCTCTCTCATTTGTACTTCCTTCCTTCCTAGCAACAACTCAGCTCTTCTGTCCCTGTCTTCTACAGCTCCTACACTTACTTGACATGCACTTCACATATAAATGAAGCTCACTCGAAGGCTGGGATGGAGAGCAGTCCACGTAGGAAAAAAAAAATCAATTATAAATCTAGGTGTATTTCTGACAGTTTGGTCTTTCACAGAAAATGTTTAATGAGGGTATTTTTCTGAAATATAATAAATGTCGTTCTTACTACAGCAATTTTGGTTTGTATATTATCGGTCCTGGCAAGATTTCAGGACTTGCTAGCCATGGTCATGGTGCCAGCTCTTTGTCCTTGAGGTAAGGAATGGCTTGTTCTCACTTTTCATTATACGAGCATAATGTGACATTTGTATAAGCAGCATGAGAGGAGATCAGTGTTTATCATCAGCACCCATTAGACCTCTGCTACTCCTGCGATGATTCACGTGAGAGGACAGTCTGCCCGTCACCCACGCTGGAAATCAACAACGCACCCATGTAAGGAACCCTCTTGGGATGCCAGTTGGGTTATGAGGTGTCACAGCTTGAGGCACACTGGACCATGCTGGCAAGAGCAGACATCACAGCAAAGGGCATGTCTGAAACCCCTGCTTTACCTGCAGCGTGCCACACTGCTGGAAACCAGCTGCAGTCTCTTAAGATACTCCTCTTGACCGAAATTTACTGCCCATAGAACAGGATGTACCCCAAAATCTTACCCTTTGTGACAGTAACACAGCATGCATGGGGGAAGGAGGAATGATGCTACAATAGCAGGCTTTGTATTTGTGTTTACAGGCTTTGGAGAGATGGGAAGTGCACCCCAGGTGCAGGACAAGCTCCATGCCTGGGGCAGTACAGCTGTAGGCAAGATCTATGCTGAGGAACAAGGCAAAGGCTGATGGCACTGGCACAGCCCAAGAACTGAGACAGTAAAAGAAACAAACTCCTGGAGAGGAGAAGCTGTGAGAGACCTCTGAATGCAAGGCCCAACAGAGCAAATTGGATGAGAAAGGTGAAAGAGAACCAGAGGAGGATCTGAAGAGGCACTGATGACCTCATGACAGCAGGGGGACAAGCCTCTGCTCCAGTGATATCTTGATTATAATGGCAACTTTGACCAAGACAGACTGAGACACTTTCACACACATTTAGCATCTCAAGGAAACACTGATTGCAGAAAGACTTACTGTTCATCCACTCCCCAACTTCTTCTGTTGAAAAGTAGCCCCAGGTTTAACAGACACAACAGTGGAGACAACATGCGAAGAGGAGAGAGGAAAACTTCGAGCAGAAACCTAGAGATCAAGACTATCACGACAACTTCAGCCAGTAATTAGTAAATGGAAAGTTAATTATTGTTACTTCCCCTTTCCTTTCACCACGGCCTACCCAGCTGTTTATAACTTGATAACCAACAGAATGAGCGTGAGCAGAGCCTGGGTAGTTGGTATTCATGCAATATCAAAGGGATATCATTTGCATTCTTTGCCAGAAGAATCAATTTACCTTGATTGATGATTGAACTTCAATAAGTTCTTTAATATTTTGGTCATTAACCGTGATGCCGTAACAGTGTCACCAGAGTGCTATTGTATTTCACACCATGGCTCTTATTAGCTGCACTGTGTAATATGCCTGAACTTCTAATTGAGCCCTTTTAAATATTGATAATCAACATATTTCAAAGATGATCCTTCGAAATAAAGCTCAGCCTGCCCAGAACGCTTTATGAAGACAGTGATTCCTGTCACTGGAGAGGCTGAACCATCCGGGTCGATGGCACAGGGTGCTGCTTAAAGGCCTCCCCTTCTTCTCACTGTTCCTTTTAGCAGTTCAGTTTTTCCTTCCCAGTAACACTGAAACATTGCTTCCAACTACAAACCCTGCTCCTGCTTCAAAATGACCTGCAGTAATTTCATTTTCTCTCTTTGTAACATCTCAAAATGAGATCAGCAGTAATCCTTCTCTTTATGCACTGGGCTAAACGTAGGCAGATCTGAACCAACATTCCCAATGATAGTTATATGGCTAAAGTCAAAGAGCGAGAGGCACTTAGAGTGCTATAAAGGGAGATGAAAGGAAAAAAGACAGTGTTGGTATTTTGCAGTTGAAAAACAATTGAAGAAAATCAAGAAATAGTAGTTAAGGCAAACAGCAAAAAGCAGCTTCAGGGCACCGAGTAGGTAGGTGGTCCTCAGTTATAACAGTAACCTTCGCATTGCACTCCTGTCCTTGCTTTTATTCTGCTAAGCAGTGACACACTGACTATTTGCTGTTGGGAGGAAGCATCAAGCTGTTCCTGCTACAGATACCAGTGCCAAGGATGATGCACAACTGGTCCCTGTGCAACGACCCCTGCTTGTATTGCAGCTGCATACCCCAAGCCGGTGAAAGTTCAACCCCTGGCCTAAAGCTGGCAGGCAGCTCAGGTACGCATCTGCTGAACTGAGTGAACTCACAAGCAAGGTAAATTAGGCTGTACTTATCTCCACGCCATCAAAACACAATCCCTTCTGAGAGCCAGGGTGAGCACTCGTATACCCAACCGCATCTCCTGGTGTAGGTGTATCCCCAGCTTTACAAGGATGCAGCCAGCTTGCTTCCAGTTCACACATGAGCATGGCAAGAATATGCAAGACCAAAAGAGAAGCTGATAACATTTCAATACCGTCTTCAGAGGTGAGGCGATTAATGACACGGAGATAGCAGTGCATCTATTAGAACGGGGGCACAGTGGGAACCCACACTCTGCCTCTGCTGCACCAATTGTCTGTTGAGTGGCTGGTAAGAATTAAAATTGTGCTGCCAACAGTCTAAGTCTCGCATGATTACACACCTTTAAAGCCAATCGGGAAGAAAATAAATTCAGATGTGTGTGGCAGGAGTTGAGTAGGGAAGACACTACAACAAGCCTCCATTACCTCCTAAGAGCTGGGCAAACACTAATCACCACAAAAATCTCTTGACAAAACTAGTGGCACAGTTCAGCCTTTCCAGACACGCAGGAATGCAGAACACGTGTGTGGGGATCACGGGATCTTCCCAGCTGTGCTACACAGCATACCAAAGCATACCTCTTTTCTCCACTGGCACTATCACACAGATGATGCACCATCCACAGCAGAAACACACCCACTGAATGTGGCTCAAGGACCTTTCCTGGCCTGAGGACCTGCTCCCAAGGACCTCCCTCTGACGTTACGGAGTACCCTCTGCAGTGGAGCTGACTTCCCCAGTCCTGGCAGCCTGCTAAGAGTAGTCAATGCCTGTTACTATGAACAAAAAGAAGAAAATTCTCCTATTTTATTTAAATGTTCTTTTCCCCCTCTGGAACAGTTCTCATTCCTCCCTTATCCAAACCTGCAAGAGGTGATTAGATTTATTTTTTTTTATTTGCTGTTTGTCTTTGTTATTCTCTGGTGAGAAAGTACAGATGCTGAGGAATTCCTACCTTTGCATCTTTTGTTTTTGCATCTCTGCATATTAACAGAATATTCAATGAACTCATTTAACACTTCCCAGTGATCTACAAATAATCCTTTGTGTTTCTGAAACGTGGCTATAGGCAGAAAAAATGACTGCATCATTTTTTCAACATAACTGTTCTGTTTCTTGTGTGTGATCAGTCATGTCTGCTCACTACATTAACAAAAATGAAGCTAAACATCTTCTTATCCCATTGTTTTGCAAAATAAATGTAGCTCTAGGAGTGGAAGCTGGCATCTATTCTGGCTCATACATCATTAATAGAATTATATGCAAAATTTTGAATTACTGTATCGCTGAACTAATATCCCAGTTTTACTCCCTGTTTTCCAATGAGCCTGAAGCTCTGGGTAGCACAGACACCACCACCACCAAACTTCCCATTCTGGAGTCAAAAGACTTTCTTCTTTACCATCTGGAGTAAAAGATGGAAACAACAAAACACACACACACACCCCTCCTTCCAAATCAGAGGAGCTCTGTAGAAAGATGGCAGTCAGAAAGCGAGCTTTTCTAAACAGTCGGCGTGTGTGTGTGTTAGCAAAATGCTTTCACCACAGCCAATGGATTTGGGGAGATGCACTCCGAATCCAGACACATCTCAGAGCATGCTGACATGACAGTTTCTCTGAAGCAGTTTCTTACTGAGGTGTTCACACACTGAGGCAGCTGCCAGGGGTGACAGCAAGATGGTTCTTGATTCAGCTTATTTTGGCTGAGCCCGTGGGTGACTTCGACCATATTTTCTCCCAGGTGCTGCTGCATTAACTGTATGAGGAATGCACTAGGCGCTGAAGCTGACAGAGACTTATAGCTCTGAAGCACAGATAGTTACAGCTGCACATACATGCTTCCTTTCTTATTAAGGAAGAAAAAAGTCCTGCTATTTACCCTGTTAAGATCCCTAAAGCAATCTCTCAGTCAGCCTGAATAGGCATCACGCCTCTACCGTGTCCTGTCTGGCTCTTGGAGCTGCACCACCGCTGAGCAGTGAGTGCATGGGCTCCCTTCCCCCAGGGGCTGCACCCTGACATTGGGCTAGGAGTTAACTTGGAAAGGTCACCGCCAAGTCCCATCTCTTATTTTGCCATGAAACCCTTTGAATTACCTCCCCTCTCGTGTCAACCTCTCCTGCAACTGATCACTGGAGCAAATGAAGCTTTCAGTGCTCTGAGGAGGCTCAGCATGGCACGCACAGCCACGGGAGGGGATGAACTCTGCATGGCTGTGGTCTAACTACACGGAGAAGGAAGCCCAACTCGAAGGAACCCTTCCCTGAGGTAGACTGGCATCAGTAAGCGAGACGAGACAAAACTCCAGGGGCAGAAGATGCCAGGCCAAGAAGTTTCTGGATGTGCTAACAACAACAGCATCTTGTTGTCAAACAGAACTGTGATTTATCCAGCAAGTCTGCTCCCACATGAGCAAGCCCAACTGTCTAGAGAGACTTTGGCTGAGGATATGGACACCCCCCCAAAAAAAGGAGAGACCCTTTGGCTCCAGCTTGTGACCGAGCAGACACACGTGTACACACGCGTGTGTGGCAGTGAGAGAACAGTTATACTCACACACAATGAAGATTTTATCCCAGATTTCTTCAGTTGAAAACCACCACCACTTATTTTCTCCTTTGGTTACATCAAACTTGGCATTTTAAAAGCTTGGGGTTTTTTTGTTGCGTTTTTTTTTTGGTGGTGGTTTTTTTTTTTCTTTCTTTAAACTGAGTGCTGTTTTGAATTTGTTTTAAGATGAATGTTTCTTTCATTCCCATCACTGGTTCCCAGCCTGCATTTCTGAGCCTCTGCTGCATTTTCACTACGTTTAGCACTTACTAGGCAATTATCACTGAGTCAGGTAGAATGACGGCATTTTTACAGTTCGAGCACACAGTGCTGTATTTCAGGGAGCTGATTTTTAAACTACTTAAATGCTAATAGCATCCACCTAATTGTACAGATCAGAATGTCACCAGCTATTCCTTGTGCTTTCCAGCTGACTTCTGTCAGCTGCTCTTTTGCTTTAGTTATCAATGTCAGGATATATTTTTGATCACAATTATTAAGGTGAGATCAGAAATACTTTTATTTGTATTCCTAGGTGCTTGCATCTTCCTGTTTTAAACCTCACCAGCCCATCATTTGTTACACAAGCAGAATCTCAAAATACTGCTAAAGCATCACAGGGCGGAATCTGTTTTTACTGCAATCCTCCATTTTCAAAACAACCGGTACATGATTGCTACAGTTCTCAGGGGAAAGCAGCTTAAGTGTGTGTCCATATTCCTCCCTGCATTTCAACTCAAAACACTTTATAGCATCCAAAACATTGGTGTGTGAGAGAATGGAGGAAATGTCCATTTGGGATCACGGGAAATAAACCACTTTCCTCTGCCTCCTCCCAGGTTCTCCTTTATATTTGTTAAAATAGAATTTAGACTTTAAAAAAAAAAATAATCTGCAGACAGTTTCGAGGCAACCGGAGCTCTATTACACCACTTTCACTGTACAAGAAACTATTTCAGCAGAAGGGTATGAGGAGATCCTTACAAGCCAAAGTATACTGCTGTAATGGGAAATGATGAGGGAAAATGGTTTCAAAGAAAATCTATTACTATTCCCTCGTGATGGCCAAATAAAAGAGCAAACGCTATTGCCGTTGAGTCACAAGAAAAGTGAAATTAAAGAGAGTTCTGTTAATGCACAGATTTTGACATGCTGCTCCCCAAAAGGACGGGGTACAGAAATAATAACTGTCATACAGACATTTATTAATAGCTAAATTTGTTATACATCTGCTCTGTGCAGACAGACTCTCCCACCAACTCAGCCAGCCCGGCCTGTGGGAACAGGGAGGGCAGCGTGGCCCCATTATGAAACAAGCAGTTTAAAAAAACCCAACCAAAACAAAGCTGGTATGCAAAAGGAGAAAGGCATGACAGAAACAACACAGGATCAAACCCAGAAAAAGCAGCATAGATGAGTCAAAGTGGAAAATCCAGGATGACTTAATGCTGCCACGAAAGTTCTGGGAAATAAGGAGATAGAAGAGCTAAGTAACAGAAAAGTAGGTCTGATAAATAAGGGAGAATGGAGCACCATTTAGGATTCGAGTGCCTGAGCTGCTCAGTGCTTTTCCAGAAAAGAAGTATAGGAAAGAAAACTCAGCTTTTAGTTTTAATGGCAAGGTGTTATGGGAATTAGCTAACAAATTTACTATATCAATTGCAATTATTTTAAAGTCTGTAGAGAGCTAAGCCATCTGAGAATCAGAAAAGCAGCAGAGCCTATTGCAAGAGGAAGCAAAAAGGGTGATGTGGGAATTGCTGCCCTGCGATGCCAAACCTGTAACAGAATAAAAGTGAGTGACAAACCTGCCTACGTTGAAGCACTACCAGGAGCCCAGGACTCATCAGGGATACAAGAGAGTGGCAGTTGAGAAGAAATAAATCCAAGGTTTTCCTGGTGGTTGGGTTAGAGTCAACAGAAAAGTGTGTCACAGCATTTCAGAAAAGCCCATTCCCCAAACTGAAGTTGATTGGGACTAAATCCTGGTGGAGATGTCTGAAAACTTACTGTCCATAACTAAAGGGTAAGGATAAATGATAACATGCTACCCCTGAGACTGGTGTTCCGGACAGATCTTATTTAACGTTTTAATTAATCTAGGAATAGGGAAATCATTGCTAGGCACATGGGGAAAACCCAAGTGGCAGGTTATAATTAACCACTAACCCACCCACAGACTGATGGGAGGCGGCAGCATCCGGAGTCTTCTGTCCTGGTAACCTACACATCACTTATACTGTCCTTTATTATTGTAAGATACTTCAGAATATATCCTATTTTCACTCCGCTTGTTCTGACCACGGCTCTGACTTCTACTGTCAAAATACTCTGCAATGAGAAACGAGGCAGCTTATATATTTCACTTTGTGCCTTCAGCTGGCACGTAGCACTGATACAAGCTCTTAAAGAGTTCACTGAATTGGTCAAACGTCAGGATGCAGCAACATTTGTGTCTTGAATTTGCAAAGACGCGGGGCTTCTTTTTTGATGAAAAGCACCTGTAAAGCACGGGGTTATTGTGTTCCCTTTTGCCATTTCTTGGATAAATGTCATCATTTTTAATGCTACCAATCTTCTTCTATAGCCTGTGGGGGAGATTTTCTAAGGCGAAAAAATGGCTTGTAGGTGCTTAATTCCCATTAAAAGCTACTGGGGAGATAAGTACCGAACTGCTATTGGAGCCTTCGGGAAAGAAGTCTTCCTCTAAAGCATTTTTATCCACCCTTTCAACACCTGAAATATTATTAAAACAAGAAATGTTTGAATCTGCAGTGAAATCACTTTGTGGCCTGAGATGTAGCTTTTTGACATCCCTGTGCAAGTATGGAGAATGAAGTGTGACAAGATGCACTCTAATTCCACTTTTAAGAAGATCTCTATTTTAGGCAGCGCAACATGAGAAGGTGGATGTGTCATCTATCTGACTCAGCAGAAGAGACTCATTTAAAAACTCCACGGCAAGTCTTGACTGGTATTAATGAATAACTGTATTTGGTTTAAAGGCGAAATATCGTGTACATAAAATTCAAGACCATAGAGGCCATCAGAGAAGAAAAGAGCTCTGGTCAAGAGACCTACTGTTGCCAAATTATTCCTTCTTTCTGTGCTGCTGGTCTCCACTCTTGTGTTGATGTTTAAAAAGGACCCCTTTTTGCTTTGGATGCACGGGTTCTGGTCTTCTTCTGATGGCTTCAATACAAGTTGTTAGCCCTTGTTCCTCATCCATGAGAAGTATGCTCTTTGTCCAGGCATTTTCAAATGAATGGCATTGGGGACCAGATATAAGAAAATCTGGTGGAAAATAGACCAAAAAGGCACATCACACAGTCTGACTTGTGCACAGTCTGCACCCAGGAAACCCTCACTGTGACCTTTGTGTCCCTTCCATCGTACTATTCATCAATAGCACTCAATGATTTTCCAAAGAGGGTGTACCATGGTCCCCTTTGACAGATGGACATGGAGCTCTGTGAAAGAAAGTGATTTTTTAAAGTTGCCCATGAGATCTCTTGGGCAGCCACGAACAACCTTAATGGTCCCCTGGGAACCCAACCTCAGCCTTGGGAAGAGACAAACAGAGGTTTGTGTCTCTAGGTCTCTGCTGAGCAAGGTGGGAAGAGGGCTGCTGCAATGGCAACTCTTACGCTGCAGAAAGCAGCAGCTGCTGGAGCAATGCAGGGGTAACAAATTCATTTCAGAGAGCTAATGCAGAGAGATTCGCTGGTAACTTTTAATCAGTAGCAAGTTAAGACAAATTGGAAGCCATGACCTACAAAGAAAGGCTCTGCAAATCCCCCTGCCAGCCTCCCACGATGGCTGCTCCCCTGGTACACAGCCTTGATAAACGGATCCTTTTGCGAGGTCTAGCTCATTTAATCATCCCCTCTGCTTGCATTAACCACTTCTGTAAGGGTCTATTTCCCGCGCACACTGCCTGAGTTAGGCCAAAAGCCTGGTCTTGTTTTCAAATCCACGTTCACAATGAACAGCACTAGGCTAAGACTTTTCTTCTGAGACCTTTTCAGTTATAAGCACCGTGAATAATTCTTTTCCTTTTCCTCCCTGCCTGCTGTAGGGCTTCTTCCCTAAAGCACAAAACACTGTTCCTTTGCTGAATTCTCTCCACGCACCCCCTCCGTACACAGCAAACAGGCTGACACGATGGGCTGGGTCGAGGCACACAATGACCGGTCTTCCTTTGAGAGAGACAAGCCTCTGTTCTTGGCAGAAGGGCCAAACCCCAGGTAATCTATTCACTCCCTACCTGGCAAGGGAAGCAGCAAAAGAATAATTCACTGCGCTTCGAACTGAAAAGCTGTCACAGAAGTACAGAACTCAGACTTGAGCCCTTCAACAATGAACTTTAATTTGAAAATGGCACCAAGATTTGACCTAGAGTGAACAGCTTCCCTTGACAAGGCACACAATTAGAGAGAAAGGAGCAACCTCCAAGCCTTTAACTTGCAACCAGCCCGAGCTGCTCCCTCATGATGGCAAAGACTACGCTGAGGCATCCTCCTTCTGGGATACCCAGCTCTGGGAAGTCACAGGGCACAGCCCAGCCAGGGTGGCCTGAAAGGCACGTCTAGGGTGATGGTGTGTAGCGGTCCCAGGCAGACAGGAGCCTGCTTGCCAGTCGCCTTGTGAGAGCACTGCTGGCACAGACGTGGCACTGCTTTGTGCCTAACACTTGCTGTGCTCCCCTTTGATTGCAAACACCCCTGATTTTGGCAGCATGTCTTCTAACCCTAACGGCCTTTCCTAAATGTAATTTTCAAATGTTTACGTTTCCTTCTTTTCCCCACAGTAATTTTCGGGGCTTTGAACGTTTCAGGGATTCAGCTACATAAATAGATACCCTAATCTTGTAACAACATACTAGATTACATAATTGCGATTAGGATGGGTAATTACACAGTGCCCATGTGAGACAGACAGCTCCGACACTCCACATCACAACCGTGTCAAAATATTTTATTTACAGAATATCAGAAGTAGTAACTCCACAGGCTACACCGTATTTTACTGTAAAAGGGAAATTATTTTTTTTTATATGGCTATACAAAAATAATAATTAGGAAAGTCCTTCAAGTGCTTGTATTCTGTTTCTATTTTGTTAAGGGAAAGAAACACACCGTTGGGGTCCTCCCTACTACAGAACATTTCAGCAGCAAGCTGGTTTTCACAGCCCTGTTAGGAGTGTTCTTGTTTACTGCAGAAATGTTACTAGACCATTATAATGCTTTACTGAAGTAAAGCTCACAGATGAAGTGAAAAAAAAAATTAGCCATGGTAGATATTTCTGTCAAGGTATTTAGCTCTCATTTTGATCTGCTGATGACCTTTTAATTGAGTGAATCACAAGTACATCCTAATGCCAGAGCTTATTCACCAGCTATGAAAACAACCTGGAAGCGCATGCAAATTTTATTTTTGTTTTCCCTCATGACCTCAAATTTATCCTACTTCGTGCTCCACCACAGAAGCGTCAAAAGCCACAAAGACCCTCTGTAAGACAGTGAGGAGTGCAGAAAAAGCTCTCTAGAATTTGGCGGGGGCAGGAGATCGGCACAAATTACACGGAGTGTTTTTAAAACAGGCTGCATGGCAAAGGAGGAGATAAGCTTAAATAACACGGTGAACAGGAGTTACCCTGCCTGCAAAAGCTTGACTTGGGAAGCCAACGCAAGGGTTTAGGCACCACAGCCCAGCACCGTAAGTGTCACATTATACTGCTCCACAGACGAAACAGAGCAACTCCTTGCTGACCCCAACTGATTTACCATGGGCTTAATTGTATATTTACTCTACATATGAAACAGCTCCAATTTCTATTTTCCAAACAGCTAACCTGGAACTTTGTTAAGTAATGATGGAGCTGCATGAATGCTGAAATGATGATCCTCTAATCACTGTCACACTCAGTGCATCACATGAATTTTTGAATCGACCGTGACAAACACACAATAGAGGTTCTCACACTGAACTGCTACTTATGTTAAAATACATTTTTTCGGAGCTTTTACAAAGTTTAATTGCACAGGATGAAACATGACACCTAGGCATTTGATTTATTACTAAGCATGGCTCTATATTAGTGAGACTGCAGAGCATACCATGTTGTGGAATTATTTTTACTCTGTCATGACAGATGGACCCAGGCAGCGTTTGGTAAAGACTGCATGCAAGTGTGCAGACACATGCTGCAGGTGGGATCCTCTCTGCTGCCTCCTCCAAGCCAAGCTGTTATACTTGAAAACAGCACATTTCAGATGACGAAGAAATCATCATCATCTACGTTTTTGAAATGGCAACACAGATTTCAATCTTCTCTATATGAAAAAAGTCCACCCTGACTAGAAAGCGATGTAAGGCTTGCAGATTTGAGGGGATCTACAGAACAATAATTCTTGAGCTCTGATTACAATCCTGCCCTACAATAGGTGCACACAACTTCTGGTACACACTACTCTGTGGAGGTAGCAGTGGATGCAGCAAGGTGACAGGCTGTGATCTCAACCTTCTTACTTATACATGTGCTTTGGTGTCCCCTCAGCCATACAGCAGAGTACCCCATTCTGTGCTTTCTACCACCCAGGAGAACGCCGCATGGTGCTTCCACTTCTGGAAGATGCACACACTGGGAAAGGGAAGTCTATGCAAATCAGACAGCACAATGCGGGATGTCACAGCACCACAACAACAAAGTGAGCAGCTGGTAACAGCAGCCTCCATGCTGCTGGCTTCAATCAGACAGGAGTGAGATCCCTCCTGTGCCTCTGAAATTCAGGGTTTCCATTTAGAAGCCAGCGGACAAACTACTCTGTCGGGACTTGGGAGTGATGGCAAAGCCAGCACCAACCAAGCCTGCAAGGGCCAAACAGCACTCTCAGTCTCCTCTAAGAAACAGCACACGGGATCAGGAAGCTGCCATGCTGATAGCATTGCTGAAAGGCCCGAGCAGCGCCCGGCCTGCAAGGGCCCTCAGGAAGAGCCTGGCTGTGGTGGTGCTGGCACAGCTCTGCACAGAGATCCTGTTACAAGAGGACACCCAAGCACAGACCATCCTGCCTTTTGCTAAGCAGAACTGCATTTCTGAACATCAACCAGCTTCAGTGTCTTTCCTATTTAATTTACCCCTGTGAAAAAATCCTTCAGGCCTCGCTGTGCCATGCCCCTGGGCGTACCGGTCACAGAGTCACTCCAGCCGGTTCAAACCTCAAGTCACCATTTCATGTGAGCTTCCAGATAATTAAGATTTCTTCAGCACAGCCTGTATAGCATAATTTTGAAACCCTTATTCCATGATTTATGAGAACTGTGGTTAATACTTGAGAAAAATGCTTTTAAAGCTGAATTCTCACATAACACTTTAACGTATTGTTGACAGCCAGCAATACCCTCTCTCCCCATTTGTTTCCTGAGCTGACACTAAACCTTCCTACAAAGCTAATTAAATCAACAGGAAAGGCATCTGACAATGTCCAACAGGCTTAGAAACGGTCTTAATCAAGGTCTTTGGCACCAAGTTGGCATTCTTCTGAGGAGAAACTTTATATTAAATCTCCTTGAAATCAAGTGCTTTGGACTGGCCCCTTTCCAGTAGCTGAAGATATCACTGCCCAAACTTAAGGAGTGCTTTGTTCCAGCTGGAAGCAAGCTTAAAGCTAGATGAAATGGAGGTGGGAGTAAATCTCTGTATTTCAACCAAACAAAATGACATCCACTCTATCCTCTACTTTTAACAGAGGCCAGAAAAGGGCATCAACTCAACAGGATCAGAATCAATCGCTCTATCGGCAAAACCACTGTTAGCTGAGATAGTTCAGCCTTGTATTCAGCAGTGTTTTACCATTTCAGGGTATTCTTGTCTAACTAGAAAAAGCTGCAGTCCCCCACTAATGCATTTCTGGGCTACACTGGCAGAGGGGCACCAGCTTTCTGCTGAGAAGTGAAGGTGCAAGCTCCACCAGGAGCCAGGGAAAAAAATAATCACGGAAACAAATGTCCACAGTAATTTCTGGAGCTCAAGTAATCTCTCAAGCTCTCAGGCCAATTCAGATGCTTACCACTCTTTGTTTAAGTGCTGAGGTTCTGAGTTCTTTATGGTTTGGCTTTGTGCACGTTTTATAAAAACGTTGACAAATTCTAAAACAGCATTGTAACATTTCAAGGCTGATTCACTGATAAAATGCTCATTCATGGGACTCTTAAGAGGAGACTGGATGTCATGTTCCCTTTCAAAAATACGGCTGAAGTGAGTATTCTGTAAAGATTCAAAGCCGATCTCAGATACAAAGAGCAACAGAAGATAAGCAGCGTGTAAGGAGACACTGAACAGGTCATGGAGTCTTACAATAAATATTACTGAGAGTCAGTACTGAGGTTTGATTCATAACATCTCTAAGGACATTTATCATTATTACCAGAAGATTACATGTTTTGTTTTAGGGGAACCTGACTAAAGACTGCTGTTAAAACTATTCCTAATAGCTGCTTAGACATTTTTTTTACTGACACTTTAGCTTTAATCCTGATCAACTTTTGTTGATTTACAAACACTGTTGCCTACTTTAAAGCCTGTAATCAAACACATTATGCAGTAGATAATGAATACACTCCCTAACTTCAGGTAATAGGCAGAAACTTCATTAGACGACAGTTGAAATAAGGGGAGCTTGCTCTATCTCTCTCTCTATATATATATATCTGTCTTCCCAAGTGCTCTGGTGTGACATTCCTATGGTGTTTCTAAGAATGAGGCTCCCTGCCAATCACTATGAATACAAGTTGGAGTCCTTGTTCCTCCCATGAGATAGTGCTGGCTCTGCTCGCAGCTACACAAACGATGCTCCACAGGTGAACAAAAGAGGAGAAGGCACTTGGAAAGCCTTGGAGAACAGCTTCCAAACTTCTCTGCAGAAATAGGTGCTTGGGGAGAGCCATGCATACACAAAACTGAATCAAAAAGCTGCAGAAATGCAGCACAAAACTCTCTTCCATCTCTGTTTGCCTTAATTTAAAAGGCAGAACAGAGTGAAAACAACATAAATGGATGTACAGATAAGGCAATGCATGCCCTCAAACCTCACTCAGAAGGGAGCCAATAGTAGCAATCATATATAAAACTGAAGACCTCCACATTTCACCCTCCTCTGAGGTTTCCCAGCACACCCCTAGTCTATTAGTTCATCTTTCCAGCAGTCATTCTCATTTTGTGCCATGTACGAGGCCAAGCACATTACCAGTGCATAACGAGCCATAATAATGATTGATGATTACATATGGACAAGGCAAAGTTGAGATTAAGAGCCACATTAAAACAGCATCAGAATTTCAGAAAACTTTTATCTGCTAAGAGAGCAGGAACAAGAATGGTAGAGAAGTGTAGCTATTGAGACCCCCAAGGAAACCCTTAGTGAAAGGGTCTGCAGACATCCATTAAAGACAGTGATACACACCAAGAGAATTAACCAAAAATGAATAAGAAGCAGCACTGTATATCTTCCTGCATCTGTTCTGCAATCAGGTTGGACACAAATGTGTCTAAGTATAAATAATGTGTACCAAAAGCCTCAAACTACTGTTCCAAGCAAAACACTGTTTAGCCTCAAAATACTGTTTCTATTTTAGGTAACTACTTCTCAGAGGTTGCACTCTCTTCTGTTCAGACTTCTGCATTAAAAGACAACAAAATGACATAGCTCCTAGTGCTTCTGCTGCTCCATGGCACAGATGCTGCATGCAACGCTCCTGCCACTCAGCAGAATTCGGTCAGAAGGAACAGAGAACCCTTTTGAACTTCACTACTTGGGGTTTCACACCACAGCTTTCTGGCTCTTAGGGATGATATTAAAAGGTGACCCTTTTGGTCAAGGACTTTGTTTGAAAGCTACAAAGCAGCAAGTCTTACTACACTTCACATAATTGCACATCTCCCCACTTTAACAATTATTCGATACAAACTGAATTCCTAAAGATGAAAATCTGTTTCTGAGATGTTTTCTCCTTCAGCGAGCTCCATGCAGGTAAGAACAAGTGCTGACGGTAACTCTGGATGTAGGGTTTTAGCGCTGGTAGAATATATGCATCCTGCAAAAGATCAGAGCTCCACGCTGTTGAGTTCTGTGTGCATGAAGGGATGACAGCCACTTCTTGGAAAGATGTAAAGTCCCACAATTCAACAATTTCCTCTTTTCTGTCCTCCCTTCCACTCCTCCGGTGTTTAACATAAGAAGAGTTGTTTAAATCATAGCAGCATTGTCAGAAAGTCAAAGAGTTAAAGGTTTCATCATACCATTTATGGACTGCCAGATGCTACAAGCTTGTTATATCCAACTTTGATTAGCTGTAAAATGAATCTACAGACAGATTACTGCTGTTTGCCCAGATCGCTTTTCCTTTTTTGGATTCAGGATTTGCATCTGTCATTCAGCTGCAGCAGCAGCCAAGATTACTGGCACAGCACTCTCTTCATCCCTGGCCATTTAGTTTCTGATAACTGTGCTGTAAACACATTACAATAGTGTGAGATCCCTACTGACTGACAGCCGCCATTAGGGGCATATATATATCCCATACATCTTCTGCAATAGCACCCCCAGGCACTCCCTTCAGAAGAGATGTACAACAGCACAGGGAAGGCAGAGGGTCTGCAGAAATCTCTCTCAGCATGGCCAGACTCTCCTCAAAGCCCTTCTTTACAACATTTCACCTTGTTGTCACCCAGCTTCACCTCGATGACGTCTGAGCGACCCATCTGTCCCAGGTCTCCTTTTTCTCTCATCACTTTCCTTGGCTGTTGCCAGCATTACTGCTATGTCTGTTGCCCAGCCTGAGGCTCCTCTTCTTGCCCCTCCAGGCTGCTATGCATTTCT
Organism: Gallinula chloropus; assembly: GCF_964237585.1. Taxonomy (NCBI): domain Eukaryota; kingdom Metazoa; phylum Chordata; class Aves; order Gruiformes; family Rallidae; genus Gallinula; species Gallinula chloropus. The sequence continues at coordinate 11,808,802 of NC_140091.1, forward strand.
CATCCTATATAGTATTAAAATGCCTCCATCTTTCTCTCACCTTCACGCTGTGAAGTTACTGCACCATTTGTCTCCCAATTAGTACAGGAGCTCCCCTCTTGCTCTTTGAACTTCTAAGCCCACCCAAGAAACGAGCAACTAATCATCTTCCCTACCTACTGCTCAGCTGATGCCACATGACCTCTGCTCCAGCTCCTTCCCACAGGAACCACTCCATTGTCTTCTGTTTTTCCCACCCTCACATGTTTAAGAACTCCATCCTTCACTGCAAAGCTCTGCCTAAGGCTGTCACCTTTCCTTGAATGGGAAACAGTGGCAGATTCGTTGCTCCCCCTCCCCGGTTTGTCAATACACCAGCCAAAGAATACAAAGAAAAGCTGTGTACCCAGATACACAGGAAGAGATTTTAAGGTCTTGAGGGAACATGAGATCACCAGTCTGATAACTTGTTCCATCACAGACTGTAAAGCAGCACTGTCTTGCTGTTCATACAGAAAATGTATGCTTCTCTGAGAATATTACCCAGTTGTCATTAAAGTCACCTAAATATGGAGAATTTGTCACTTCCAGTGGTGGACTGTTCCAACAGTTGCCCACCTTCTCTGCTGGAAACCTGTGCCTTCCTTCTATTTGAATTCACTGCAATTTAAAGCTACCAGTTATTAAGTCCTTCTAATATATTTTTTCACTTGATTAAGAAGCCCTTAAAAAGCCTTTCTTCTCCCCATGAAACGATTTATATGCCATAATCAAATTCCTGCCCATCTTCACGTTAATAAGGAAAGCAAATTGATCTCCTCCAGTCTACCATTATATCACATTTTTCTCAACCTTAGATTACGTTTGCATTTCTTTTACCTCCAATTTAACACTCCTCTTGGAACTCAAGAGGAGAGAACTGGATGCTCTTTTGCTCCTGCCAGCATCAAAGGGGAAGATTTTCCCTTCCCGTGTGTTCCCTGTGCCAGTCCAAGGACCACATCATAGTCCATTCCACCAGGCTGAAAGGCTGGGCATGCCACAAGAAGCCCCCAGCTGCCTGCACCACATCAGAAAGGGCTGCTTCAGTGTAGCAGGAATTTGGATCACTCCATCCCAAGACTGTGCAACCTTGTGAATGGCTCTGGAAAAGCTCTATATAGTCATGTAAAAACCTTACCCGCTGCACCCATCATCTTCTTACATTTCTCATTCACAAATATTAGAAGATTTATTTCCCATCTCTCTGACAGAGGTGTTGACTAACACTGGAGCCTGCACCAGTCCCTGTGAAGTCCCACTAGAAACATCTTTAATTTTAAGAAACCAGCAAATACCAACACTTTCATAAAACACACTAACAGTCACCTGGTACCTCTATCAACAGCAACTGAAACAGTGATTGAACATGTTGCAGGCTGCTTCTGCATCACCACTTCTCGCTGCAGTGGGCCTTTCCCGTCAGGGGACTCGGTGGCGTTGCAGGCAGGCTATTCCAGCCTCAAGATTACTGTGAGTGATACCAAAAAGGTGAAGTTGTGGGTGAAAAAAGACAACAAAGGCAGCTTTAAGGAGACAGAAGGAGGCAATGACAGACAGACAAAAGCACTAAGGTGCAAGCACGAAAGCCTTGAAGGGAAGAATAAGGAGCATAAGCTTGCTAGGCAAAGACAGGAACGTATGAAATTCAGGAGCTGGCATACAGTGACAACTGGCTCAGTGTGCTGGAAAAAGATGTTGTTATCAATATTCTGTGTGTGAGCTAACACACACACACGTGTATTTATCCCAATCCATTTGGGCTTGGCAATTTCATCATCTTCACTCCTGCCTTTTCCAGAAGTTTGCCACGCTGCCATGCCAACAAAGCACGCAGAAAGCATCACTTGGCAGTGCTTTGCACAATAAGCTCTCCTGGCCTGGGGGCTATCAAGACTTCCTTGGTTCCCCAAAGTAAACTACGATAGTAGCACCATTTTAGTTCTGCAGAAGTGCATCTCTTGAATGTTTTGATGATGCCATCAGCAAGCTACTCTGACACCATTCCACATTCACCTGCCCTGATGCCTGCACCCCATCATACAAGCAGACAGGACAACATACTCGTGGGGGAAAACCCCCAAGCAAACACTGAATCACAGAGCCAAGAGCTGTAGAACTTAACAAAAAGTTTGCTTCTGTGTATTTGGTTTCTTTCTTTACATTCTTGTTGCCTGCCACAAGTCACTCCACAGCCAGGGCAACTCAAACTCAGCAGTGCCACCACACAGCCACCACAGGCTCTTGTCTCATCCTAAGCAGGGCACACTTCTCAACTCCTGCTGTCACTTCTACTGCAACACTCTTAAGAGATATTTTTCCTCTAAGCACCCAAGATCCAATTATTAATTGTTTTAATGCAGGTTATCCCTTGAACTGCACACAGGGCTTTGCGATGAACGTGGTGCACGCAGGGAAAGCTGTCCTTCCTGGCAACGCAACAGAGTTGCAATTGCTTAGCCCTTCACCAACAGTCCTGAGCTTTTTGCTAACCTCCCAGTATGAGGCAGAACCTCTGTCATCTTTGTTTTCAGGAGGGGATTAGTGTTCTGGTCCAGTTTTCAATGTTTTGGGCTTTGCCAGATTTGAGAGTATGGGCTAATGACATGTAAATCTCCTAGGATATTTGAAAGAAAATTATCATTCTTTAGCTTTTAAATAGGAACCTCTATCCCTTGAGAGCTGCTATTCCTCGTGGGGTTAAGCATGCAGAGACAAGCTGCCTTCCCTTCTGCCTTCGTAACGTATTTCTGACAGGTGATGATAATGCTTCCTTCTGAACCACTAAAATAAAATGTTCTCATGGTATGCAGGTTCCTGAGTTCTCCAGGACACAAGTGCACATAGACCACATCACAAATTCACAGAAGGAGATGACAGGACAGCACTAGAGTGTCTTAGGATTCTCAGCAGAAACTCTGGTAGCACAGCTCCTCATGGCCAGTGATGGCTGAAGGGTGAGTGCTTTGCAGCTCAAGCGGATGCCAGGGGATAGGAAGGGAAAGACGGGATGAATTCATCTTTCTTGCGTGACTTTGGTGCTGGTTACTGAGCTAAGGGCAGGAATGGGTATGGGTGAGATCTCAAACATGAGCAGGCACAGACCCGGAGTAGATGGACTGATGGCAGAGAGCATTATGAGAGCAGCACAATACTACAGCGAGCAGCCAAGGGAGATGAGCAGCTGCTGCAACAGCTCTTCTCAGGAGCAGCTGAGGAGCAGAAGCCTTTGTGAACACCATCCTACCCTCACTCTGTGCACTGCTCCTTCAAAGGGCAAGTTTTGATGAAACAGGCTATTAAGACCAGGATGTTCCTGTATAAAACCATATGATCACAACTCTGCTGACCAGAGGTGAAAGTCCCAGGCCTTCAGCTACCTCCTCTCCATGCATGACTGTGGTTAGTCATTGCTGCAAAACAGAAAGGATCACTGTGCTTCACTCTGCTTCAGCCAAACGTGCACATCCAACGTCAACACGCACTTGCCAAACAATGTGTCTTGCATGGGACCACACTCCTTGCAGGCAGGGATCACAGCCCGACCTGCCCTGCTGGCACAGCCACAGACCACTGAGAAGCCCCTGCAAACACTCTGGCTGCAGCGTGCGACACGGAAACGCGACCATGCAGCACGTGGCTCGTTAGCTTTCCAATGCCACCCTCACAAACTTCAGCATCACTGTTAATTCCACGTCAGTCAATGGGGCAAGAACTGCCAAGGAAATAGCATCACTTGTCCTTACAGAGAAATCTTACTGATAGAAAGCAACACGCATACCTGAACCCCAGCCTGGGATCCCAGAAGTACCAGAGAAGCTCATCCTTCCCCAAGAACACTTCCTTTGCTCACTGAGCCCCCCCCCAGCAGAGTTCCAGCAGTTGTCAGACTGGGCTCAGCAGCAGAGGAGTTTGTCTGGCTGCTACAGGTGAAACAAAGGGGATAAACAAGGTTTTCTGCCTTCAGACCCAAGTTCTGACAGTGTCCCTTCACAGACCTCAAATAAAGCAACATTCCCATTGCATCAGACCACAGTGACATCACCTCACAGCTGTGATGCAGGTACAACACACATACTACTCTCTCAATGCACTAGGAATCTCCAGGACAAAACAAAAAACATATAAACCACCTATGCAGCCAATCTGTAACCCCATCCTCCTACTTTGTTTGTGCGGTTGTGGCACATCATAAAGCCATGGAAGACGCTGCTAATACGGCAGAGGTCCCAGCAGAAGCTTAAGGCTTACCTCCTCCCATAGGTAAGCTTATATTCTCCAGAAGAAGATACTGAACATGAGCCTAGAAATTCCTTTACCTTGCCCCTTTATTTTTTCAATTCTAAACACATGACTACCCCAAAGAATTACCCCAGGCTGAGCACCTTGCCTCTTCGAGAGGTAGCAAGCACATTGTAGGATGGCAGAGCTATTCCACAGCCTGACCTAATGCATCCCATAATATCCATGTCAAATTCACACACACACACACACACAAAATAACTGTCAGTACTACTATGTTGGGTTATCTCATGGCTTTCTGCACCAGAAAAACTGCTGTTTCTTAGTGGGGATGCAAGATGACAGAGCAGACTGGAGCAAAACATGAAACCTACAATCACTCAATTCACATAATTAAAAATTAAACAGCAGACAGGGAAGCAGGCGCATCTCCTCCATGTGTCTGTGTGCCTATTCTGCTTTCAACAGGAACATCTGGTCCCTGACCAAGATATTTCATTCAACAAAATATGTTAGCTACAAGTAGCTGCTAAACTATTTGGGTGCCTCGAAAAAGCTTTAAAGATCTGCCCAAGGAAGAGTTGGGGTGACTGATGGCAAGGCAGCCAGGTCTCCCCGCAGCCCCGGATTATCGATAGCCTCTGCAGAAATGCTGCCTGGAGAGTGCTGTGCAGGCAGTTGTGTGTCTCTAATGCATCTTTGTTTGTATTTAAAGGACGAAACCCGGTAAGGAAGGCACATGAAGCAGAAGTATAAAAGAGCGGTAGCGCAGGAGAATCATCGCTATTTACCTTCCTCCCCCCCCCCCCCCTTTAAACAAAGTCAGGCTTCAGCTGATCGTTTTGTTTACAGTAGAAGTAACAGAAAAGAGTTTTCCTCCTTACAGCCCATTAAACCTGCTTTTCTCCTACTTCCATCCTCCTCCCCCTCTTCAAGCCTTTAACAAGCTACAGGAATACAAATCAGAAAAAAACCCCCAAAATCTCTCTGCTGATGAACTGCTGAGAAAAGGTTTCAACACGGCTGGTATTAGCAGTGCAAATTTCCGACCTATTTATATCATGGATAATTGGTGACTTAGAAATATTTGCATTGCTAATTTCCACCATTAAGAACAAACCCTGGGTCCCAATAATACAGCTTAATAGCTGCGTTTAAGTTACTGCCCCTTTCCCTGTCTTTTTTTTTTTACTTTTTAAGAGGCGTTTTCCCCCTCTCCACACTTAAGTGAGTTCCTACACAAAGAGTTCATTCTTCCCTCACTCCCATTACTACCAAGTTCGCGGTTTCTAACAACAAACTTGACTTTCACCAACCTAAGTAGAAAACAGAGGACACAGAGGGTGCCTTGGAAGAGTGGCAATTAAAAATCTGTTCCTCTGTGTGCTACCACTTCCTTCTTATTAAATAAATAAACAAACCCCAGCACACTTTCCCAACACAGACAGCACCTGTTAGGCACTTCAATTTTAAAGTTGCTGCCCTAGAAATACCCAAGAAAGATTCCAACAGAATGGTTAAACCACGAGGGCCAGCACAAGGCTTCAACCCCAAGGCAGGAGCCCTCCTACAGACTGCCACTCGTGGGTGATGGTCCTGCACCCAGAGGGGCTCCATCAGCTGATTAGGAGGCTGACACCGCAGAGTTGGGAGTCTTGCAGAAAGGCAATCAGCCCCAGTGTCCCCAGGGAGAGGGAGAGCAGGAGCAGAGTGCTTCTGACTTCAACCAGCAGCTCTGTTTCACATAAAGGGACGCTGTCAGGTCCCTTTAGAATCACTTTAAAATAGATGAGGCAGATTTGAGGGCTAAAAAGAAACTTTTCTTACGGTCCACTGGATCTGCATGCAAAGCTCATTGAAAACATTTGAGATGCATACCAAATTAACTGTACTGCGCAACCAGAATTAATTGTGTCCTTGACAGCGTGGCAGCCGATAACATTTGTTATCCTGTGAAGTCACTCAACCCACAAACAAATCCCTTTGCTGCCGTTTATGCCCACTGTGCTCCCATAAAGCACCCAGAACAGGTACCTACACCTATTAATAACCCTGTCACCGCTGCCATGTTACAGGGGAAGGTGAGCTATCATGATACGGTGACATTTAGCTGATCTCTGGTCCTGCAAATTCAGCTGACCACTACCACATTTCAGGAATGAGTTCTGCCTCAGTGAAAAAGAGTTACAGACTGAGTAAGACAGCAACCCAGCCAGTACCGGCTGCGCTGATTTACTGGGGCTGGAGACCGTATTGTATGGTATTGTAACTGCGCCATGACAGCCAACTCTCACGCCATCCTTGGTGGAAATAAAGGCTTGCTGCCCCCCACTGCAGCACAAAGCAGCAGAGATGTAACACTTCAGAGCAGCAGCAATTCAGTTCTTGGAGAAAAAGAGAGGCCGTTTCAAAGAAGGCACCTGGAGGCTGCACAGTGCACCTGTATTAACCGCTAATCATCACCAGTACAAAAGGGGAACAGGCTCTTGCAACTCAGCCAGCCGGCAGCATAATCCAGAGCTCAGAGAGAGGTGGCAAACATCTAACAGTAACGCCAAAATCCAGAAGACCGGGGGATCCTTTGAGAAAATCGAGAGGAATCCACGCAGGTAACTCCAGCTGAGCTGGAGATTGTGGGATGACTGTCAGTCGAAAAACAAAACCTAGCTAAAGTCTCCAAGCCTACAAGAAGAAACCAGTATGAGAAGAGCAGTGCAGATTTTTTTGTGTGCGTGTCATTGCTGTTACCACAACGTTCCCTGCCACATTTATGGAAATATTGTAATCTCCCGAGAAAATCAGTTCTCTCTACAGATCTTCCAAGCCCTGAAATCACATAATTTCCTTGCTACAGTCAATAGCAGGCCCCATGAAGCAGCTGCATTCTCAAGAGAAGAATGTATTTTTCTGGTTTAGTACTGTGATAAAACCTTAACGGTGTAAGAAAGTAACATTAAGATATATTATAATTTGAATTCAAAGTCCCCTGAACTCAGAAATTACCTTGCTAAAAAGTGATTCCCATGACCTCCTAGCCTGCACTGGTGTCACACTTTTTGAAATAGAAAAAAGATGACCTTGAAACTGGAAAGACACTGTTCCCAAAAGCATCACACCGGAAAACATCACCTTTGCCACACGACATAACCAGCAGAGCCAGTCAGACTGCAGCAGGGCTGCACTGCTCCTGCTGCCACAGGTACTGAGCAGAGAGATCTGCTTAAGGCAGGCACCTATGTGGGGAAAGGGAATGCCATCAGGAGCAGGACAGCACAACAGCACAATAACATTGTTCAGGATACTGGAGTTGGCTCCTCTCCCTGTGCTGTCCCTGCAGAGCTGCTGTTTCTTCCAGTGAGGCCCCATGAGTAGCACTGGGGGAAGCAGACACCATAAGCACCAGCCCCTTAAACTGATTATAGGTGGCTTTCTTGGTAATATATAACATATAGCTGAGCCCTCCTAAGTGATGTAGTGCCAAACACATAGAAGACTTTGTCTTGATAAAGTCAGACATCTTGAGTACATAATAAATATGATATTCACCCTCTGCCTAATGTAGGTTATGTGAAGCTGCTAAGACTGCAATTTTTAGGCTATCACTGTCCTTAAATTATTAAGCAATATAGCATTAGAAAGTGAGACTGAAGGCTGTGCATTGCAGTTTTGTTTTCTTTTTTCTTTTTTTTAATGTGTTCCTGAATAGAAAATATGACTTTGGAGAAGGTATTGTGGTGCTAGTGTGTATCAGGAGGATGCTTGGAGACTGACACTGTGTCAGGTGTCACTGTTGCTTACATTTATATCTTCCTTCCTTTTCAGTGCTTGTGTGGCAAAGAAAAGCACTTACTAACCTACGCTGCAGGAGCAGAAATTCTCTGTCTCGGCAATATACGGTATTAACTGTTTACACATGTTTTACCTGGTTTGAAGCCAGCTTTGTAAACACATCAGGATATTTTAAAGTCACCTAAAAATAGGCTTGTACTTTGGCTCTAGCCTATTTAAAGCCTGCACTAGAGCGCTCTGTGATATCAATATCTTTCTTATGGGAACAAGAAAAATGGTATCTAAGATCACCTCAGCAGGCCCTATGTCACCTCCTTGTTTTATTCAGTAGCCCCATGAGGTAGAATGTGTAGTCTGAATGCATTTCTGTCAAGAGACTTAGGCAAATCCAGAAGTTGCTGGCACATGTGTGCAGAAGTCCACTCCTCAATCAATTTGCTCATCTCCTCCTCCTTTTAATGCAAAAGGCTTTGAAAAAAGTTTCTTTTAAACATCCCATTCATAATCTCAAGGACTCCTGGGCACCCTGTTCCTCCCAGAGGACACGGTCTGCAGTTGAGTAATGCTCCTTTTCAGCAAGGAGTATCTGTCTCCAGAACTTTCCAAATGATGACAGTACATTCATTCAGAGCAACTTCACCTTCCAGGAGATGTGGCTTTCTTTCCTGTATGCATAAACCTACCGGGCAGAGACTGTAAAACTCAGGTGCTTAATCCATACTGAGCCTCTTAATTTTTTGCCTAATGAAAACATAATGTGAGCTGTTTTTAAGGGAGCAAATGACTCACATTGTTATCACCTGTATATTATTCATCCTCCAAGACAAAGAGATGTAGAGCAACCTAGTTAAGTCTGTTCACAAAGAGACAGCATTAATCTGGAAATTACCTCATTCTCCAAAGGAAAAAAAGAAAAAGAAGAAAAGGTAAAGCTGAAGCAAAAGATAATGTGGGGTATGCTGAATATTTCTTCATATACCCCTGGAGTAATGGGGTGTTTGTCTCAAGAGCCTGTTGTGGACATGATATTTTATATGTGATTTTTGACAGGGAAGATGCTGTAGGACAGCCTGCTGCTACTGCAGAAGGCAAGTAGCTTCATTTTAGTGTTTTTACCATGCTTGGAATTCCAAGTAATCTTTGCTAGACAGTGTATTTTAAAGCCTAATTTAACCATGAAAGGCAGAATCATGGTTGCTTTGTGTGGGGGTGGCCAGGCCTGGAATAGGGTTTTCGTAGTAGCTGGCTTTTTAACGCCAGGAGCTTTTCTCTGGGGTCATTCTGAGCCACCAGTAACTGAGGGAGACTGCACACTCTCAGCCTTTCAGACTTTTAGCTTGTATGACCCCTACTTTCAATCACGCTTTAGGGGCCAGCTGAGAAATTTTACCATTTCTCATGCTGGCTGCTGCTTGCAGGCAGCAGTAAGTGCACACTCATCTGACGCGTGGTCAGAAGCGAGCTAGAGATCCTCCGGGAAGGGAAGGGGAAAATTCTAGAGATTTTGCAACGTTTATTTCAGGAATAGCTGTCTGCAGAGCTGTCCCTGCTGAAGAACATGGTAGCCAAAGACTGTCAACAACGGAGCGCCTTGTTTTCAAGGGGCTTCTCCATCAAAACATGAAGATCCCCATGAGTCCTCTTTCCCACTACAGGCGTATACCACAAAGGTAAAATAAACAGCGGTGCCTGTGTTTGTGAGCGTGCAGGCACGTGTAGATACTACCCATGCAAGCTGCTTCTGACAAAGGGAAAACCAGATAGAAAGCAAAACATCAAAACGGACAAGGGGAGGAAAAAAGGAAAGGGATCTTTCCCACCCACAGCTCTCGCAGCTCCGCTTCCCCGCAGGCCACAGAGGGAAGGAAGTGCGTATTCCGAGAGCTGAGTGGTGTGCAAAGCCCTCAAGGCACTGGTTTATCTGAGCTTCTTCTAAACGTTACTAAATAAGCCTATTAGTTTCTGAAATCTGGCAAGCGAGGGAACAAGGCCCAGGAGTCTGAGCCGAGACAGGACGTACTGTTTCAAGTGCATTTACATGCAGTACCGACTTCTCCGATGACTGCCCAAAGGTCACCTGACAAACAGTGGCGAGTTTTTTACACCATGTCAATTTTTGATCCAATAGCACTTGCATACCAGATGGCTTAGAAATATGTATTCACTGCCACTGTTTCTGCTCTGTTCAGCGGTGCCTGCCAATGTCTCGAGTTTATGATGTCTGTAGCAAATGTTTTAGTGTTGACATCTTCTGCAATTTGAGTGAAGATAAATTGCATTAAACACTAAAACATTACTTACAGATGGAAAATAGACTGACTTCAGACATTTGCAAGCAGGGCATCTCCAGTTACCCAGTGGCAGAGGCTGCAGCAGACAGAACTCAGTTTAATAAGAAAAAATCAATTGGCATTAACAAATAAAAAAAACCCCAGAAGCCACGTTTACTTTTGTTCCCACATTGGGGAGTGCTGCTGTACCGATGCAGGGTGGTAGAGAGAGCCTGATCCCTTTGTGTACACAAATAAAGCTGCACGGGAGCAGTACCATATTGTGTCAGAATATGCAGCTTTAACACATGCTACATCACAGGGATACTGGAAAACAGCATCCTGCTCACCCCTGCATTTGTGAGCAAACATATTTAAGAAAAATACTGGTAACTACTTTCTCCTGCCCCAGTTTTAAGCCAAGCTATTTAGTCTGGAGCACAGAATGAGAACTCTGTGTCCTGCTCCTTCCACTGCATTCCCCACTCCCCTTCCCTGTTCCCTTTGGTGCAGAGATTCACGATACAAATGTAATTGCTCTAATTTTTTCCACATCCTTTTGGGAGAGAGAATATTTCTTCTTTTAAAGGGTATTAGTAACCCTCTGGCAATTCCATTTATCTCTTCAGCACGGTGAACCTGAAAGTATCAGCCCATGCTTGTTCTTCCTTTCACCCACTGCCACCACGGAGCCCACAGAGCACCTCTGAAGAGGATGGGAACTTTGGGCGTGCTACACACGCTGTCACAGCACAGAGATGAGGCCAGCACACAACAACAGATGACAGTTTCATAAATATTGAAGGGCAGCTACTCTGTAATAACGTGAAGTTAACAACACACATATTTTATTTATAGAACAGACAGTAAGAGACGCTCTTGTTTCTTTGCCAAGCTAAAAGATTTTGGATATTCCTGGTGCAGGTGAGCAAGGAATGGGTTAAAGTCAGGGCTTCCAATATAAAGCAAACAAGGCTAAGCCCTAGTGTTTCTGGGAGGCCTCCCTCCTTCCTTGCCCTCTGCAAAGGCTATAAATAGATTGCAGAAGAATAAAGGACAGGTGGGACCAAACTAGCCAGTCCCTCTCCCTAGAGAAGAAAAAACCAAAAAAGCCCACAAAGTTGTCTCAGTTATTTCAGATTATGAAGAAATTAACAACCCATGAAAAGCCTAGAAGTTCTACCCCTAATTACAATACCCAGCCTTCAGATTTATCATCACACTGAGTATTTGTCTTTGAATTCTCCTTTCTCTCCTTTGCATCATATCCATGCATATTCCAAAAGCAATGCACATTTACTGAATTTCACAACCAGGTTTCCTATATCCAGCAGAATGTGTGTAAGGAAGAGAAGTATGCACAGACAAGGGACTACAGGTAAGCAGCATCCTCCTTCCTATGCTTTGCTTTGTTAAATCCGAAAAAAACCTCCAAAACCAAACCAAACCAAAAAACAATCCGTGACCCTACCCCTAAATAAATCTAGGGCTAAAGGAAAACTCATTTTGCCCATCACCTCAAAGCTGAAGACTTTTCTCTCCATCAGAGTCTTCTGGAGCAATGTATTTAAATGCAAGAGGTTCAAATAAGGATGCTACATCTATAAACCTGTATGAGTCAAAATAATCAGTCCTGACGGATCTTCACAAGCTAGTTCTTACAGCATCACCAATCAGCAGGAAAGTTTATGAAATCAGATATTATTTGTTTATATTTGAATACAAGGTAATTCAAAAAGGAACCACCAAATCTTGCCTGCCACCTGAAATCTCTCAAAGCACAAGCTGCTTTTAATAGCTGGTGAAGGTAGCACAGGCACCAATACCACCTTTTCCAACTAAACTGCAGGGAAGACCAGTTCCATCTCTCTGAAATAAGAGTACACATACCTGCAGCTTCCTCAGACTGGGAGACACAAGAAGATACCAGGGAACAGTGTTCAGAGTTAAAGCTCAGGCTTCATATACTGTATCTGTGGATACACCCACAATGAATTTTAGGGGAAAATTCCCAATTAGCACCAAATACAGCCATGATGAGGGCCAGAGTTTCTGGAAGATTTTTACCTACTGAATTCAAAGAGTGATTTGAAACAGAGGATGAATGGGGGTTATCGTTTTTCTTATGCTCTTACACAAGCACTCTGCAGTTCATTTTTTTCTGAGCAGTATCAGGCCAGCTGGCTCAGGCCTTCCAGCTTTGCTAGAAGGTCTGTCCTTGTGGTCTGCAGGCATGCCTTCCTTGGGAGGGAAAACCAAAATGCTCCAGGCAGTCAGCACCTGCAAAAGCACTCTGCATTGCCCCAGCAATGCAAGGAGCTGACTTACACCTCACGCGTATGAAGAATGCCTAAATCCCAACTTCCTGCGCTCTTTTCTTGAAATTTTTTTGATAAAAAACCCCAAACCATTCTTACACTCTCAGGCCTTCTTTGTCTCCTTAAACCAGTTCCCACTTGAGATCTCTAAATTATTTAGAGTCTGCAAGGATAGAGCAGGCATGAGCATGAAATTGCAAGAAGGCAGAAGATATTCATTAAGCATCCATAGGGGGACTCCCATCACCCTTCCTGGCAGATGCCTGTGTCCTAGGAGGCTGCATGTACCACACAGTTTGTGGAAGTTCTTGTCACAGACTCACTGTAGCTGGCCCTGGTTTGATCTGGAGGCTGAGCTAGGTGACCTCTAAAGGTCCCTCCTAACCGGTTTCCCCAGGCCCGCTCCTATGACAACAAACCAGTCATCAGGACAGCAGACCTGACACCTTCCTCCCAGGACAGGCAGCAAAAGTCCTCTTCTGTGTCCCAGCTGCCATCCACAGGCTGTCCTTTTAGAGCAGAGAGCCCTCATCACATATAGGCACCAACAGCCTGGTTAACCTTCTGCTGTAAAGACTTATCGTGACTTCATTGCCCAGTCTCCCTGGGACTAAAGGAGAGGTTAAAACACTGCTGTTTTTGTGAAGCATGAATACTGTGAACATAACGCTTTCATATTCCTTCAATACCAACGTGTTTAACTGCAGAGGGGGCTGTGTAACATGGAGGCCACAGAAGTGTCTCTCCATAAACGCGTAACTTTCATAAGCACTCCAATCTATGAGACTTCATTTTTGTTCAACCACATCATGCACCACCAATGACATCTTTCAAAGACAAAGATCAAACTGACGAGCATGAGCCTGAGCCTTCTACCTGCAGGGCAAGCGCGCGCGCACACGCATCCCCCATGCGCGCGGCTCTCCCTGCACGCTGGCGGGGAGCCTGGACACAGCGCACATCCTGCATGTCAATCTCCTGTCCCCGTCTTAGAAGCAGACAGGAGAAGCCATGGGCACCCATGTAAACACCCAAGCAGGCACTACTGCCATAGGCCTGCTCAGGATGAGATGTGCCGAGCCATACGCACAACTCGTATCGTTCAGAGGCCCTGTGAGGGAGCGAGCCGACATCCTAGATAAGCAGAGCAACATGAAAGGGAAGAGAGGATATTATTTTTTTTAAGGCAATATAAATCCCAGTTCCTTCCTCCAGTTCCTTGTCACCATGGTTGTCACGTTTTTCCCACGGGCTGCTGACATAAAGAATGCAACAGACTCTCAGAATATAAAGCCCTGAAGGGACACAGAGAGCAGAAAACACACCTGGTCCCATCTACCCAATGACACAAAAATTCGGGGAGGCCTGGAAAAGGTGGGATTCCTGTTTCTCACACGTTACACTCCCACTTTCTCCCTCTCCCTACAACAACTCCTACCTGCTCGCTCCAGGGCAATAAACTGACAAACTGCCTCTTTAAGACAGCAGAGAGAAAGCTGCGGATGCCAAAATCCCCTGAAAACAGAGGCGGGCACCAGTCTGCCCAGCAAATGGCATGGTGTACTAGTATCCAGTGCTCAGCTGGGGATAGCAGGTGCCTTTAATTCAAATAACTCTTCTGTCTGGTTGCAGCAGGCTTCTCCTCTTTTGTTTCCAGTCCAGGAACAATTTCCTGTAGGTCTGGTATTTGCTGCTCCCAGCCTGGTTTTAAGGAAAAGCAGGTGCTGGTCTCGCCAAAAGCGCCTGGGAGATGGGAGTGATGTGACTGCATCACAACTCACAGTACTGCCGGGCTTGGACAGGATAGAGAGGTCTATAAGAGGGACAATATCCAGAGCAAGCAGCAGCGTCTCCACCTCACCCACAGAGCACAATGGGTCCTAAAAGAAAGGTCAACTGAGTGATCAAAATAAGGAAAGATCGTCGTGCCAAGTGCCTGCTTAGTCTGATTATCAGAGCGCAGCAACAGGACTGTCGCTGTGTCTATAATCAAATGGAGAGCCACTTTCTTGGGCCAGGGGCAGAAGAAAACAAGCACACTCAGGGCTGGGAAGACTCTCAACTTTGTTCCTCCTACCCTCCTGCAGCTTCCGTGTGTGAATGACACCTTAAGCAACTTTGATTTCTGGAAATCCTTTCCCCTGTATATATTTAGGTAGTTTTGAGAATCTGCAGGATGCAGAACCATGCAGTTACAAAGGAAGTGGAGCAGAGAAAGGAGGTTGGTATGAGATGCTTGAGGGAGAACAGAAAGATTACGAGAGACAACAAGTAGTAAAGAGACCCAGCTTCAAAGCATCGCTTTCATATGATGTGAAAGTCATCCCAGGAGATGCCAGCACAAGAATAACACAACCCTTCCTCTTATAACATTTAGATCTGGAAAGGATAGGATTTTAAAATATGTAAGTTATCAAGATGTTAAACACCTTTACGCAGATTTTTCTGGCATGCATGTCAGAGAGACTGGCAGTTCGGGATCTTCTCCAGGAGGCATCTTACTGTGCCAGGAGTGCAAGCACAGCCTGCCTGGTCTCCAAGATCTCTAGTGAGTGCTGGCTGAGTGCACAAGCAGCTGTGCCCTGGGTAAAGCATGGCTACTTGAGAGACTTGGGCTTGGTCAGCTTGGCAAAGAGAAGGCTACAGGGAGACCTTACTGCAGCTTTCCAGTACCTACAGGGAGTCCATAAGACAGATGGGTATAGGCTTTTTAGCAGGGCCTGCTGCAACGGGACAAGGGGTAACTTTTAAACTAAGAGAGGGTAAATTTAGACTGGATGTAAGGAAGAATTTCCTTTACAATCAAAGTGGTGAAACACTGGACCAGGTGGCCTAGAGAAGTGGTAGATGCTCCATCCCTGGAAACACTCATGGTCAGGTCGTACAGGGCTCAGAGCAACTGGATCTAGTTGAAGATGTCCCTCCTGATTGCAAGGGGGTTGGACTAGATGACCTTTAAAGGTCCCTACCAACCCAAACTACTCTATGATTCTACTTTGCTAGGCAGCCACAAACCTTACCTTAAAATAACATCAGAAACTTTGTTACAGATCCATGAAGTGTCTGCTTCAAAGGTGTGAGCGTGTGTGTCACATGTCAACATCAGAGAACTCAATTTTTGCATTCTGTCATAGGAAGCCCCGTGAGGCCAATTTAATTGCATCACTATATAATAGGTGAGTACTAGCCAGTAATAACCAGCCTGAACTTGTCTGCTCTTGCCATCTCACCGGGAAACCAGAACATTTAGCAGGAATCTTCACTCCCATTTACAGGTAGAAAACCCAGGTACAAAAGGATGAAGGGACACAAAAGCAGGCAAAGGAGGCAGAATAGGGAAAGGTACCAGAAAACCCCTCTCCTGTCCTTTGCCATCTTTATGCCTGGAGTTAATACCACAGTCCTGAACACCTGTAGTTCCTTCAGATAAATAGTATTTCCCACTCCTCAGTCTTTGACCAAAAATATAAACACAAACAGAAGAGGTCATAGACTTCTGTATAATGATGTTTTAAACTCTCTCTTCAGATAAACACTCCCCAAAACAGTAGTAAGTGCATTTCTTCCACTTAGAGTCCTTAATATCCTCCACCACTAACACAATGAAAAAAGCTAAAACTACTCATTTCATTACCTACTGCTCTCCAGATTAATCTCCATTCTGTGCGGCACAATGACAGGGTCACCATGGGGTTTCCATGCCACTGGGGCTGTGTAAGGAAGTACGTGGCCTGTACAAATAAAAGCAGGGGAATTCTTTATTCTCACTCTTCCTAACCTGGGGTTTAATTCCTTTTCTTTTGTAAAATGAAAACCAGTCTTTTCTCAGAACATAAATGATCAGTGCCAACTTTCCCAAAGGAAAAATACTACAACTGTGTACAGCTTCTGCCAGAGTCAAAAATCGTTCTTAGAAGGATCTTGGCTTAAAAGTAAGCTCCAAGTGCTCTAAAATAGTCACAGATAGTCTAAAAACGAGCAGGTGCCTCATGAAATGAAGATTAAGATTTAGAGTCCAAACCTGGTGCCCTTCAGGCAAAGGATTCCCAGGACAGAAGCTCCTAAAGCAGCTTTTGCTAAGGTTTCATGAAAGCACCATGAGGATGTCAAGGACTAGGGGATGTGACTGTAGCCCTCAGTATGCCCCAAACAGCACCTGTTATCTGAGTTTATCCCATTGACTTCACGAACCTACCGCTCCTTCAGGCAAACGCTTCTGAAGCAGCCAACACCCCTTCACTTGCGGGATATTTACTGAGACACGTGAGTGGGGAAATCAGGCTGGCTCTGGCTACAGCACAGCTATGGAGGCTGGGGCAGCACAGGAACACGGCTTTCCTCCATGGGGACCTGCCTGAGCTGGGCAGCAGTTGGCTGGGCATCCCCAGAGAGAAAGGGATCGCACCACACAGGCACACGCAGAGGTGGATCCTCCTTGGCCTCTTCCCACCGGAACGGGGGACACACACGTGTCCACGATGGGAACGAGCCTGCCTGCATACTGGTGTAAGGCACAACTGGAGCATAAACAAACAAGCAGAGTTTGGCACAGCCCCATTTGCCCTTCTCCCCCATCTGTGTGTACACCGTTTCTGTCCAAATGAGGATGCCTGGTGGTACTACCACCTCCTGCTCCAGGGATCTGGAGATGAGAGTACAGCTCATTGGCCCTGCGGTGCTGGGTCCCCCAAAATCCCTAATCTTCAGGGGATTCTCCCACAGAAATGGGAGGGTGCAAACCCAACTTCCATTCCTGATATGGGAAGTATGAAATACAGCTGCCCATGAACGTCCCCCCAGGCTGAGCCCATGAAAGGCACATTGGGCTTGTGCACAACTCTTCCTCCCTCCACCCTCCAATAGCTGAGCACTGAAAATACGAATGGCTTAACGGACCAAGAAGGGCAGCAAGCTGCCCAAAAGACACTGAAATGGAAGAGAAGGAACAGACATGCCATTTTTTCCTCTTGTCCTTGAAATTTATTGTAGCTGGAACTGAATAAAACAACTGAGATTCGGGAATACAGATAGGATCTGAGATTTCTTGCTGTCTCTGTCAACAACTTTCAGACATTTGAAAGCACAGCCATAATCCCCCTTTCACTGCAGCAGAGAATATGAGAGTGGAACACGCAACAGCCTTCATTTTTACTCAGAGATCAAATCGTTCCCTCCCAAGCCCTCCCTAACTCCCTGAGCAACGCTGAGCAAAGCCTCAAGAGCTCACTGAGCCCATCAGTCCTAGGAACCGATGATAACTCCTGGGAACAGCCCTCTGCCTAAACTGCCAGGTTGATCAGTGATAAAGCTGTGTTAATATATAGTTAACACAGACTGGATGGTAAACACTTGGTTCTTTCCAGAGTACCAAGTTCAAAGCAACTCAAGCTCATGAATGAACAAAGAGTTAATAAACTTGGGCAGACAACTTCACTTCCACCCTCGTTAAGTATCCTACCATATTTTAAAATAAACACACACTTCTTGCATCAGTCTTTAGGCTGACAGCACATGGACTGCTGGATCCATAACCCCATCCAGGCCATGCCCATGAGAGAAACCCCTCAGCTGCACCCTCCTGAGGCATGCCAGGGCACTTGGGACAGACAACACCACTCCTTTGGTCATGCACCAACACACCTGACTGGCATGATAAGCCCTGCACTACTCTGCACAGCTTCACCTTGCCCCACTCTGGCACTGGGGTCAGCCTCCCCATCTCCACGATAGCCAAGGATAGGACTGGCAGAGATGTGAGCATGTCATGTAGTTTGATGCTGTATTTCTAGAAGGAACTTCACTTGCTATTACCAGCTGCTTCTCACAAGCAGTTTCTTTCCTGCACCGCTGGAAGAGTTAAAAGATGTAACAACATCTTCCAACACCAATGACATACCACACTGTCTTTTCTGTGAAACTGCACACCATTTATGTGTAAGTCTTCAAGGAAACAAGAAAGCCATCAGGGGATGGGCAAGCAGCACCACCATGGCAGGGACAGCCTCTGGAGAAAGACTACACGCCTGCACGCACGTTCTCACATCCTTCCTCCCAAGGAAGGCTGGCTTACAATAACCCTACTCATCGCAGAGAAACTGCCTCCAAGGGAAAATAAAATCATGTCAGCAGAGACCTGTTCAAGTACAGCATCTACTGTGAAAAGACTGTCCTGACCTGGCCCCTGGTAAAAATATTCCATCTGCTCAGGCTCTCACCTATTATAGGAGGAAGTCATGGATGTTTTCACTTCAGTATCTCTACACTTATCACCATTGGGAGAGAAGGGACAGAAGATTCAACAACATTTCAAGTGTGAGGTAGCTGTATTTTGATTTTCCAGGACGGCAGCAAGGTGGCTGAAATAGGCACATCTCCATAGGCAATCAGTGACCCAACGATCATCATGCCTTTTGAACATGTTGTGGCACTTACAGCTGTGTAGAGGTTCAAATCAGAGGCTGTCAGCTTCTATAGACGGCAAAGAAAATATGATATAAAACACTTCCATAGGCTTCCTTTCAGAAATAGAAGAACGCTCATTCCTAGGTCCCTCTTATTTATTTCCACTGTCAAACCAAGCACATGCTGAGAAGCAAGAACTGCCCCAACCTCTCGCTAGATAACCCAGGGGAGTTTTCTCTCATCACCCACAAACTCTTCCACACGATCCCTGCTATTCACGCACTGAAAACAACTAACAGGAAGCTTCATCTGAGAATTCTTGGCTTTTTCACTCCTGCAAAAAAAGCTAGTATGAAGCAAACTAGTTCATCACCTTTTCCCTACAGTATATAAATATTCAACACCCACTGACAGCCCTGGATATCGTGAAAACCAGTCACATTTTCAGTGTAAGCATCTGTTCTTCCCTAAAGTAAATCTGCTTTTTTTTTTGGTACTATCTAGACTTAGCAGATACTTTGGTGCTCCTGAAGCAGACCAGAAACGGAAGAAGGCTTGGATCCTTCCCTCACTGTATTTACCAGAACTCTAAATTTCTTTTCCTGCCTTCTCTGTAAACAAGTAGGTGATATCAGGATTTTTCAAGTGTTCACATTTCAGTAAACGAAGTGAGTCTGAAATACCTATGAGAACTGTGTTCTCCTCTACAAAGTACCAAATAAAACCATAAACCAAAGTCACAGCTCAAGTACTAGTATTCCTGGCAAAAGAACAGCCAGCAGGGAATGGAGTTCATGACATCATCTCATTGCATCATGGTTATAGCCCTGAGGATGACTAAGGAGTCACAACCAGCATCCCAAGACCGCCTAAAGGAATAAACACTGGAGTATGCCTTTCTGGGAAATAAATAAATAAGTCCCAGAATGCCATGCACCCATTATTACAAATATTTTATTTCCTTCTTCATTAATATATGCAAAGCAATCAGATTAGAGCCACAGGAGGTAATGAAAAACCAACTAAGAGATAAGGGTCTTTTTGTGTGGTTGTGCTATGCATGTTTAGTTCCTATTTTCAAAGGAGACCTTGAGTCTACTTCTCCGGTGCTTGGGGTAAATGTCAACTGTAACATTTTCAAGGCAGAGAGAATCACCATCCTGCAGAAGGAATATTGTGATGATCCCTTAACTAAGGTGGACCCCTGACATCACGAGCCTCATTGGTGGGCAAAAGGTGAAGCCAGAAGAATCCTACAGAAAAAGGAGAGGATAAAGGCTGAAAATGAAGGTCAAAGTATTAGGCAACAGTCTTGATTTAACCAGGCAGCTCAAAAGATGCAAGGAGGGCTAAGTTTGTGGGGGCGGAGGAAGATCTTATTTGATGAAGGGCTTCTCATTCATTTTTTCCATCTGTGTTATCTAGTCTAATAAAAATGTTATCTCTTCCTACAGACCTTGTGTCTGAACAGCCTCTCTGTGCAAGGGAGCTACATCCTTAACACAGCGCATGATGCTGCAACCAGGTCTGTAAGAGAGAAAACCATAGGAGACAGCCCTGGGCTGCACAGAGGCACCGGCGAGGAGCAAGCAGACCCCACATCACCTCCAGGCTTGGTACACCTCCAAGAACGATATTGGTAATGCTGGATCTGCCCAGGTCCTGTAGGAATGGTTTAAGCATGGAGAAACAAACCATTTTAGAGAGAGGTTCCAGGGTCTCAATCTGTCTACCTTAACAAAGAGAAGACTGAAATGTAACTGGGTTAAAGTAACTAAATGCCATCAGAGAAAACTAAATTTGATAAGTCTAGAGAATCCTAATAGATAAAAGGAGAAGGCTGAGAAGGCAGAACTTTTAACAGATAGGTTAATTAACAACTGAAACAATATACCATGGACTGTGGAGGACTGCACATTGCTGACAATCGTCAAGTTAGGACAGGATGGTTTTCTAAAACATCTCTTCAGGTTCAAACAGGAATTAATCCAGAGAAAGCCTTTATGAGAGATCAGAGCTTTCTGATTTTTATAATCTCCAAATGCAGCAGAGCAGCAGTACTGGATTTCAGGAAAGCAAAGCCAAGTCAGTTCAGGAAGGAGCACAGGAATAACTCAGTATTAGCAACTGGAATATCTGCATGAGCAGGACTCTGTTTACATTGAGCAACACACAACCAAGGGGCTTAATAAAAGTGACAAGCATAGAAAATAAGACTGACTAAGAAACCTACTACCTAATAAAATTCAGGTAAAGTAGGTTGCTTTATTTAGGAATAAAGCTGACATGCCTGAAGCAAGTCATCGCTAATCAAGCTTTTATATAGACCAAGAGTAACAGGAGGGAATAAAGAGGTTACAGGGTATTACTTTTGTTCTGAGGTTGGAAACCACGCTCACTGTGCTGATGGGCAGATATCTCTGGCTACTGCTGCAGGCCCTGACAGGAGAGACTGAATCCAGGCGCAGAGCTGGGACTGTGATGCACTTTGTTTTAAACAGTCTTTATTTAGCTCTGTGAGAGTTTCCCAGCTTGATTTATCAATCAATGGATCTAACAAATGTGAAGTACACGTATTTATGCATAGGAAAAGTTTAAGGGGATCCAGAAAGTAAATTCCAGGCACTGAGCTCTGGTTGCTTTGAAACCTGACGGAAAAGCTGCTTACCAAGCATCCCCTAGGGAACAGTCTGGACCCCAGAGACAAAGAGCCTAGGAGACCCACGACTGTAGGTATTTCCCCACTCTCCTCTCGTGGGGTTTGCAGACCGTGTACCAGATGTTTGACAATGGCATTTTCTTCTATATCCTCAATCCTGGAAGCGACTCTGGCTTTTTCAGTTATCTGGAAGTTGATTTGTTGCTTTAAAAGAAGCACCTGCCCCATAAGTCTGTCTTTTTCACTGTGCTGCAAACATATGCAAGATGTTTATGATAGCAAACAGCAGGAGTGTTGAGGAGTATCACCAGCTCTAATTAAAGCAGGCTCATCCTACAATTTTACCCATGTAGAACTGAGCTTGCTTATTTGTTTAAGTGCACAGGCTTAGCTTGCAAATACCAAAATACAGGTGTCAGTATACGACAACCGTAAGCTGCTGAGAAGGGAGTTTTCTGCTAATCCTTTTGAGCAGATGTGTTGCAGCAGATCAAAGAACACAAGCTCCTACAGGCTGGACTAGCACACATCCTGGGGACACGGCAGGGAAACGCTCATCGCTTCCCTTAACAGGGACAACACCATTAACATGAGCACGGTGACAGGCACGCTCGGACTCCATCCCCACAAGTCAGCAAATCCCCACTAATCGTCTTGTTACAGGCACTATCCTAGTGCCCCAGAACACAGCCAGTGCCCCACAAGACTCTGCTCTTTTAAGGGAGTGGAAGCTATCATGGCTATTGAGAAAGATGCTCCTGTGGGATGCAATGCAAAGGAGGGAGAGAAATTCAGTCAGGCAATAGACAGTGGGTGCCGGGAAGGGAGCAACGATGTCGCTTCACATAAGCCCCAAAGGTGCACGGATGAGACAGCTCTGCAGGGACATGGCAAGAACCATAAACACAATTTCACTTTGTTCCTACAGGTGACCAAACATCTCGCTGGTAGGAGTCCAGCTGCACTGCAGTCTACAAACCAAGCCCACGGCATGCCAACTGCTCCAGCCAACGGCTGAGTTGTTAGCACAAATAATTACCAAAGACAGACCACCAAGCAAACAAGCCTTTCAAATGAACCACTCACTTCTCCTGTTTCCCAGAAAAAAAGATGCTCCAAACTATATGAAAAGGCATATTTAGAACAGTGACTTCTTCTGAAGCTCAAATGCAAAGAGAGAGCTCGGGATAATGAATCTCTGTCCTATTTAAAATAAGAAACAAGAAGCAACAAAGGTGAGTCCCAATACCAGCCTGTGCCTGACCTCTCCTTTCCTTTCTCAATCACTGAAAGACTCCGAAGTGCCTCAAAGATTTGAGCATTGTCTTGAGTGTTACAGATGGGGAAGATGTTTGACACAGCAATCTTCCTTTGTATTAGCATGCTAGTTTGAGTTTTAAACAAACTCTCTGGAGGCTCCTGAAGGTTTACACAATGGTAGGAGAAGACCTCCAAAGACATAGCCAGTTCTCTTGAATCTTGCCTTTAAAATTCTGTAACGAGCAAATCAGATGTTTGGGGGGATGACAATGGCTGTGTCCTGACTTCCTGGGCTTCCAGAAGGATCAGAGTCTGCAACTAAAGCAACACACACTCCTTTCATTCCAGACTAAAATCTAGGCCCAAATGAACACATTAGCTGTGAAACAACACAGAAAGGACAATGTTTCTGCATTCCACTTCAGCTTTTTCAGGTTCATGTGTAGTTCAATTACTGCAGTGCTGAAATATTCAGTTTTCCAGGGACTTCTCCATCTACTGCAAACATATTGCATGTTTTTTTCCCCTTCTTTTCCACAGCCAATATGACCTCTGCTATGTAAGGCGCTCTAAATCTTTCTTAAGCCAACAGCCTCTCTCAGTAGATTGCCAATCTTTAACATTTTCCCAACAATGCAACAACATTTAGACCCAACGATCTTCTTTTTATTACCCCTTGAGAGTTACTGCAGGGAGAGCTTCAGGAATGTAAGCAAATGAGACAGAGTGTGTGGCAGTCAAAATGACAGACGAGTGACTTTTGGGAAGGCCTGACAGTTAGGTGGAGACACACGTAAACATCCATAAACCTGCTGGCTGAACTCAGCACAAGGGGCTTGTCTGTGTGGGACAGACAGACTGCCTGGGCTGTACTAACCAGCTGTGGGAATGCAGCGCTGGCTCGACGGGGTAGCAAAACTTCTGCAAGATGATATAAATCTCCAGAAAGCTATGACACTCATCCTTGGAGAAAAGGCAGGAGTTAGTACAAGCTTTGTTTTGCTCTGAGCAAGCATTTCTGCACAGATATGCTATTCCGGAGTGACAGCCCATGCTGTTAAGACCCCTTACCAGTGGTTTGCACAGGGTTTTACAGAGTTAAACATGAAGCATTCCTCCTCCTCCAGGTGCCTGCAGCCCAAAGCCAGCACACAGATCGTGCTGAGAAATTCAAAACAGAATTTGGGGAAAGGAGGGGTGTGAGACAATATATCATTTTATATGGCCAGTTAAGCGTTCTGCTATCAGTACAGCACAAGAGGGGAAGGGAAGGAACAGGGCACTCGGGAATAAGGACCAACTGATGAATGCAGGAAGCCCATTTCCAAGGCAGCGAAGCTGCAAGCAAGGAGTCAGTACATGGCAAGAACGTGGCTGAAAGAACAATATGGGCAGAAAAAAAAGAAGCCAGCAGACTTACAGAAAGCTCACAATGGCAGTAAACCACCCAGTGCACAGAAGAGACATGGATTGTCGGGAGAGGGAATTTGGCAGGCACAGAGATAAGTGAGGATGGGCCAGTGCCACATTACTATTGCACATGTGAAACCAATCCTTGCATAGCAAATAATAAATCTCCTGTTTTGCAGAAAGATGGCATGCATGGGTAATGAATGCTGCTGCTGGTCCCTCTGGTCTTGGGACAGCATATCTTGAAGGACTTCACTTCCTGCAAGAAATGGCAGAAAGATTTGCAAGCTGCTATTAGGGTTCTGTCAAATTAACGAGTCTTAAGGGTATGGAGTTCTTCTCATGAATACCATAAACTGCTGCCATACTGATATAAGTTCTTTCCAGTTCAAATATTGATAGAAGAGTTGTGATCTACACTGGCATGACAATTTATGTCCAGTCCAGAGTCATCCCTTGTTTTATAGACATAAGGCTAACAGGTTGGTTAGAGGTCAAAAATGAAGAAACAATTTTCATCATTCTTGATTATCTTTGAGAGATCCTGAAACAAATGGAAGCTGCTCAGCCATTCAGGCGGTGTTACATATTTCACTCTGACAAGGCTTTGGCATCATGAGCAGAGGGAAACCTGAGCAGGAGTATTTCCTCCCATTAAACCTTCTTTATTATTAAATCTTTCAGTCATCAGCCAAGCACTTCTTCGGTGAGTTGTCAGGGATTTTTAAGCAAAATACGAAGTTTAAGGTACCTCCTTTTTACGTACTCAGATCAGAGCCTTCTGACATGTTCTGGTTTTAATTAATAAGGCTGCCGGATGCTGTGGATCACTGACTGAAAGACAAAACTAATACCTTTCAGCCAAGTACTGCTAGTACATAGCCCCATATATCCCCAGGTATTTGCTAGTGGAATGAAAGCCAGTTACAGCTCTCTGGCTCAAAATTAACTGACAGCATCAGCACAGATGCAATTCATGACAAGCTCCATATCTCAAGTCAATAGTAACTATTTACTAGATTGCCTGATTTGCAAGGTAGCCCACCCTGAGCTACCGCCTCATGTCACAACAGGCATTTAAATAATAAATGGCAGCTCTATTTTATTCAGTGAGGCACAGTCGAGGCTTTGCTAAATTTAACCATCCAATTAACCTAGCAACATTCATGATTTGAGAGTTTTCAGAGTTCAGTACTTTCCAGGAGGAAAGCTCAGTTACACCAATTAACATTCTGTCTCTAAATTGCACGAGCAGCTACTTCCCAGGTCTTTCTGTGGTTTGAGAGGACATGAGAACAACCGGGAGTCTAGCACCATCTTTTTAAGATTCCCAGATGAAGACAACATTCTTCCAGGTAACGCCAACCCGCTGGCTTGCTCTGGGCTCACATAAAAATAGACATAGTCTGCTGTTTTACCAGCGGTGAGAAACCGTTGCTGGCAAAAAATAAAACAAAACAGGTTTCAAAGACAAGTTAATTTCGTACAAAATTAACTATGATGTCTTAGCCCAAACCTTTTCATTAGCTGCTGCACACAAAACAGTCACCATTTCTTTTTAACCTTAGGCTAATACAAAGCACACATATCTCCCGCTGGCACGACTGCACACATTTCTTCTGCAAGCTTGGTGCAAGAGACAGTACGCCCAGAGACGGGCAATGGAAATTCTTCAGGTCACTTCAACCCAACATATATACACGTCTACAGCATCTGAGCAGCAATCACAGTGAATCCTGTTATATCCAGCTGGCTTTCCCTCTCTATCACACACAAAGCTGTCTTCATAGAAAGAGCTAGCTTGTAGCATCTCTCATTCGGTTTATGCAGATCACACTGCAGAGCACAAGAGTGCTCTGAATATTAAGCTTCTGCATCTGACTTTTAAAAAAATAAATATATAAGCTGAAGAGGAAAAACAGGGGAGACTTAGCAGATGCTACCTGGCTGTTCTATTCCAAACCTCTGGCGTATCCTCACGTGTCTTTGCAAGCAGGACAAGAATAAGGTACCCGCCCCGAAGCAGTAGGGTCTGAGGTAGTCCCTTCTCAGCCAACACAGCTACTACAAATTCAGAGCTTTTGCCTTCCAATTACCTGCCCCCAAGAAAAAAATACAAAGGGTATCACAGACCCTCGAGGCAGCACAGAGAATACAACTTTCCCAAAAGCTGCTCTAAAATTCTGGGAATTTGTAACAGGTTTTAGTGCACTCATCTCCGGATTTCAGAAGGATGGATTCTTTCCTGGACCTCTTCACTTTAATCTCCTTAAGCCTGGAAGTTAAATCTTCATCTAGAGTGAAAATATTTTACCACTGTAATCTAGTTACGAATATTTACACAATTTGCCCCAAATTCTCTCATTACAGCTGCCGTTCTCAATTATTCACAGGTAGAGGTACATGCAGTTACCGTGGAAACCTGCAGCTCACCACCAACTGATGCGCAGCCAATTGCGGGCAATGGGCACTCGAGCAGAACTGGTCGGCAGTGTAATTATGCTGATATTTGACCATCTCAAATGTACAGGTAGCAAAGGACTAGTTTACATTTCAGTGTCTAAATTTCAAACTTCTTAACCATTCCAGGAAGCAACCAAGACCCTGTATCTCCCAAAGCATAATAAACTTGATGAGGAGGCTGTAACTTTTATGACACATCACATTTTCAACATTTCACTATCATTTTCTTTATTTACCATTGAAAGTAAATGTCAGATTACACCACCATAAAGTTGGTCATAAGTGATTCACTCCATTACACTTCAGGACCTTCCCTACTTTTAACTAGTGAATCCGTGCCAGTAATTTGCATGAGAATGTGTTGCTCCCCCCTGCCTTCCTTCCAGTAGTAGCTATTTTATTAAAAAAGTGAGTATTCACATGATAACACTCCTTGTTCCTTTAAGCTTCTTTCGGCATTTAACACTCTGAAT